>NW_026944433.1:0-1220536 GCF_033439665.1 Chaetomium strumarium | reverse complement strand
GCCGTTGTCGTTGCCGTGCCCTGATGAAGTTGATATCGCATCCCGCCGGGGTTTGAGCTTCCCCATTAAGACAGCTGTGCCTTGTAATGACGTGTCAAATGGCCCAAGCCCCATAGGGCTGATTATCTTGATCTTGGAGGCGAGGGAGTTGACTAAATGAGCATTTGGTTCGCACTTCCTACATCACGGCCCGAGTGCGTTGAGCCGAGCGATACAAGACTCCCGTCTCACATTGTTCGTAACCTCATCAATCCCGCGACGGGCCCATCGCGCCGTGGTACCACGAGCAACCGAGTGAGAGCAAAAATCGCATTTGACCGCAAATGATGACCCTGAATGCAGAAGTTTTCCGAATGATCTCTAACCACCAACTCCACACGCAAACCACTCACGGTCCAGGCGAGTGGGTGCGTTGCCGGTCGACCCTTTTACTCTGATACGTAGAGTACATGTCGTGCCATGCCGTTATGCCGTTGCTGGCAACCCAAGAGATAGAGAGATTATCCGCCTTCCGCTTCACGAGGGAGGGGCATCACCACGGCCGCCACGGCCACGACCGAAACCACCACGGCTGTTGGGATACCGCTGTTAGCAAAACCACCCGCGCTCCAAAACACCTAGGTCCCCTCGCAGAGACTTACAACTGAGGAGCAAAGTCGCTCGGCGCACCGCCCTCCTTGCCCTCACCAGCATCCCGGCGCCTGTAGCCGCCCTCCCGGTCGCCCCGGTCGCCACGGCCACGGCCGCCAAACCTCCGCTCGCCACGCTCCTCGCCGCCAAGCATGCCACGAGGCGGGGCATGAGACCGCTGCTGCTTGATATGGGTAGCCGGGACGATCTCGGCGGGGAGGTGCAGCCACTCCCGGAGGTAGTCGAGACCCTCGGGGGTCAGGGTGTAGTAATAGTATTGCCACGAGAACTGGGTCTTGACATAGCCGCGCGAGGTCAGGGACTGGCACGCCTTGATGACGTAGAGGTTGCGGATGCCGGTCTCGTGCGTCGACTCATAGCTGTGGGACTGTGAATTAGCATCCGCAGGTTTGATCGTGGACGAGTGTTCGGATCGGTGAAATATGGAAATGCGCGTATCGTGGGCTGAAATCCAAACAACTCTGCTCGGGGAGAAAGTCGGGGGTGTTCGTGACGAAATTCGGTGAACCTACTTCTTCGCAGCGACCATGACGCCCTCACGGAAGAGGTACTGCCACAAATGTTAGCTCCAGGTTCCCTTGCTGTTCGCTGATGTCGAGATTCTCCAGGAAATGCGTTGTCTATGCTCCTCTGAAAGCGGTACACACAGAATCAGCATACCTCATGGATCGCCTTGCGATCAGCCTTAGGAATAAGCATCTTGTCGGCTGGACCGGTGTCGACACAGTTAGTGATCTTGGTCTGCGAGGTGTGTCGGCGTTCGGGAGACGAGCTCTTCAAAATTCAAGACCGCGGTGATTTGTGGGCTCCCGCGCCAGAAATTCCAATCTGGTAGTAGGGCTCGAGATTAGCGGGGCGCAGCGCCACAATCCATTGGCAGGATAAGTTTGGGTCTAGGCGCGGCTGAAGAGGCCCCACTGTGGCTGGTGGCTCCCCATTTCTTCAACGCATGGGCCAAGCGGCCGTGAACCTTCACGTCTGTCCCAACTTTCGCTGACCATCATCGAAAACGGTAGCGTGACATTTCGACACAGCCCCTTGCTGACTCCGCTGCCTTACGTTGCGCTCCTACGCGTTCGACACCAATTTCCTGTCTCGTCTCGACACCTCGCAATACTCTTCAAACAAGTGCAGCTCGAATCGCCATTGCGGCTCCCGCCACGCGCGGGAAGGACCACGACAGCACCTGGCCTGTTGATACGGACCTACATAACAAAATGGTTGCCAGCAAAATCAACGTTCTCATCACAAGCTTCGGCGGCACGGGCCTTCCGCCGACGCTATCCCTCGCTCTGCCGCCAACGACGCCCATATCTGCCCTCGTGGACGAACTTGACAGCCGTCTCCCAAAACCATGCACCTCTCACGCCACCCGTCTCCTGCTATCAACTCTTTCCAACCGGCCTGTCCCACTCGACTCGGCTCGCACGATCTCCGACTTTCTTCCAACCACCACCGCCTCCTCGGTTGATGATGGATTCGCCCGTCTCCAAAATGATTTTCTCACACTGCGACTCTCCGCCCCGCTTCCAGGCGGGAAGGGCGGTTTCGGCTCGCAACTGCGCGCCGCGGGCGGCCGCATGTCCAAACGCAAAAAGGGCGCCAACGCAGCCGACGAGAACGGGTCGTCCCGTAACCTGGACGGGCGCCGCCTGCGCACAGTCAACGAGGCCAAGGCGCTGGCCGAGTACCTGGCCATCAAGCCCGAGATGGAGAAGAAGGAGAAGGAGAGGAGGAAGCAGCGGTGGCAGCAGATTGTGGAAATGACGGAGCGGCGGCAGGAAGAGATCAAGTACGGCAGTAAAAGGGTGGGTTTGGATGGGAAATGGGTGGAGGATAAAGAAGAGACAGGCGAGAGGACGCGGGAGGCAGTCTTGGAAGCTATTAAGAGAGGTGGGTACAGGGATAATCTGGTTGGGTTGGCTGGGGGTAGTGATGAGGCCGGGGGTAGTAGCAGCTCGGCTGCTGATGAGGCAGACGAGGAGATGGAGGATGATGTAGGGGAGGCAAGCGGTGGGTCAAAGGAGACTACTCCGCCTTCGGAGCCGGAGCCGGAACCCAAGGGGGAAGGGAAGGGGAAGCTGACAGTAAACGGGAGTGGTAATGGGACTGGGGGGGCGCGCAAGTTCTTTGGTTTTGATGAGGAGGATGACTTTATGAGCTCGGATGACGAGGAGAGTGAGGGTGAAGGTACCGCGGCATAACACCGCAGCGAATAGTCCGGCTCATTGCATGATTTTCGGGCAGACCTTTGGTTGGTGGTGATGGGCGTTTCTGGTACTGTACAGCGTGGGTGCGGCGTTCAAGGGTCCTGATACAAATTGACATAAAATGATGATACCAGTCAACTTCCACATGCGTAATCCCAACTGCAACAATTCGTCCGTTTGCGGCCTTACCTGTCACTGCATGAAGCGTACAAGAACGAGCGCCCCAATTCTATGCACATTTCCCCTACTGCCGTGAGTTAAGTGTAACAAGAGCCAGGCTTGGTGCAGTCCCCGCCAACATTCCGTCTCATCACATCATCCCCTTACTGGTCCAGGCGGACAGGGAAGTTGCCAGCCTCTGTAGGCGTGTCAGTAGGATCTTATCCTCATGCAGGCGGAAGAGCATTTCTCCGTACCTCTCTGCGCATCCCACCGCTCATACCATCCGCTGGGGCACAGGGACCGATAGGCGAGCCAGAACTGTAAGGACCCCGATATTTAGCATCCAGCATTCCCACAGCATGTCTCTCTCACACGACACAGCTGGAATGGGCTGGCTAACCTGGCGGCACGGCGCAAAGTCTTCGCCCTTGGCGAGAATGCACTTGTGATAGTCGACGTAGTTCTGCCAGCAGTGCTTGGTTTGGTTGACGTTCGGGAAGCGGGCGTCGACACCTAGAGTTGTAGAGATTGAGTCGTCAGATCGTGTGCACTCGTCGACTCCGCCGCTGTTTCCCATCCCTCCCGCGTCACTTCTTCCCGAACCCCCGTCTCCCCCGCCTCTCTCTCTCTCTCTTCCTGATTTGGACCTCCAAGCGGCCAATTCGATTCTATGATGGAACGTTTGCAATAAGGAAGCGGGTTGGCATACCAGCTGCCGAAAGTGTTAGTGACGGGTTCCCACGGGACAGATCAGGCCATGTTTTTTTTCTCTGCCGAGGGATTTGCGGGCGCAGCTTAGGATCGTACCTGTGACGAACTTGAAGGGCTTGGTGACGCGCTCGTCGTCGGAGTCAGACATGGTGGGCAAAATAATTGGAATCTCACGGGACGAACGACGCTGGCGTGCAGCTTCAATGGGTGAATTGATTCCCTGACGGCAGCGGAAGGGGAGCTGCGGAAGGAGTGGTGAGGTCAAAGCTACCATACGTAGGTGGAACGGGTTCGGGTTTGGGCGTCCGACCTGTGATGCGCAAAGACGGGGTGGGCCACTTGATTGGCTGCGGCTTGAAGGCAGCACTGTTTTGCGGGCAGAACCTTGGCTGGTGGGCTGATCTCACTGGCCAAATCCTGCCGAGCTTGCTCTGAGCCACAGTGCTGCCCTGTCTCGCCAAATCGTGACCTCAACTTCCCGAAGCTCTTCAGAAATACCCCGGAACGGGCTGCTGCGCAACCACCACAACCTTGCCTCTCAGAGGAACCTCTCCGCTCAATTCGCACAACATGTACGCCACGCGGTCTCTGCGAATGTTCCGTCCCACGGCTCGCATGATGCGGCCAGTGCCGGTAAGGGAGAGCTGTTTGCGCCAGTTTGTTAGATTGCGTCAGAGCTGACCTGCCGTGTTATAGAAGGAGGAGCAGGCTGGTACGTGGGGCCACTGGATGAACTCCGACGAAAGCATTGAAGACGTTAACCGCGTTCTGGTTCGGATTTGGATTTGAAGGCTGACAGGGACACGGTCGGTCGATAGGGCACACCATCTCCCAGCGCTTGAGACGCCTCAGGCAAATCCCGCCCGAGCTGATTCCCCTCGGTGAGCCGTCACAATACGCTCTCTCCGGCAGTTCTCCATCATACTTATAGGAAGCATAGGCGTGGTCGTCGCTTTTGCTGTCAGCGCTGCGATCTACTCAAGCACTCGTCATCTGATGGTCGATAAGAACATCCGCCTCAAGAGACAAAACCGCGCGGCGGATGCCCATGCTGCCCACGCTGCCCATGGCGATGAGGAGCATCACTGAGCAAGCAGAAACGTGTATTAGAATGGGCGATAAGGGGAATCTTAAAACGTCGGTTGGCCAGGAACCTTGTATATTGAGGGGCAGATCGAACCGCTCGGACGGAAGCAAGGGTGTGGTCCTCATCGGAATGTGTCAATACTTGTCCAGGCGTGTGAACACAAACATGCATTTCTTGATTACCCAACCCTTTCCCAGAATCTGTCCCAACGCCGGGGCTATGCAATTCCCTTGGTATCACGTCGTCAAATCCCTTGCTCAGGCTTCCAGCTCGGCTTCGGTCTCCTACGGCAGCATCTAGCTCCTCGAATAGACCGAGTTCAAATCCTCCTTCACTCCTGTTTTGGCCCAAGAACATCCAGCCCCTCGAGACCCTGCATCGGATCTTCTGGCCGTGCGTTCTGAGCCTGATCTGTTGCCAACCTGTCCTCCTCACTAACAGCATGCTCAGCAAGCCAACCCTCCTATGACCCAGCCACCAATGTCAGTATCACCGGTGCGTCATATAAGCATGCGCTAGAAAACAAGGATGAGTAAAAGTAGCCTACCTGCTCCCAGACAGCAGTCTTCCCGCCTAACTGCACCCCGGCACTCTTCGGCGCCTTGGCCGCCGACACCTTGATCACTCGCCCAAACAGCTCGGCCTGGTCCATGTTGTCGATGGCCTCCTTCGCGTCCTCGGCGTCCTCAAACTCGACGTACGCGAACCCTCGGTGCGGTTCAGTTGAGTTGGGGTTCTCATTTTTGGGGAGCGACACATCGGCGATGTCGCCGAAGGGCAGGAAGGCTTCTTGCAGCGTTGTGACGGTCACTTGCGGGGCTAGGCCTCCGACGTAGACTGTGGCTTTCCAGCGGGTGGCGTCTGTCATTTTTCAGTTCGAGGGGCTGAGCTTGCTTGGTCCTGGGTAGATGGGAGGAGGGCCGAGGTTGATGGTGAGTGAGAATTTAGCTGATTGTAAGGTCAGGGTTGGGGCTCCTCGGCTGGGTTATATACTGGTTCTCTTTAGGGTAAGCGCCCATGCAACAGCCGTCCCACCAAGGAGTGAGAAATGGTGGCCGCGACTGTCCGAATATAAGAGGCGCTGTTGTTGAAGATGGGTATCATGTGGTTTGTAAATAGAACGTAATGGTAGGAGTAGCTCCCACCCCACTCCCACCTTACCTGCCGACTCTGTAGAAAGGAGGTAATCGCAGGCAAATGCGGTGTACCCTGGCCAAGCGTTTAAGACTAAGACTTTATGGGTGATTGATTTCCCTTTAATTTCGTCTCTTCCCTAGTGACTTAACTTGCACTTCTAGAAGTCAAAATTGGTGTCAAGGGCTCAAGTACTAGTATCATTACTTACGAATACAGATGAATAGACTGCTAACCGGGGGTTAGGGTTGGTCTGCTTTCACTGGAGACTGGGTGCCAAAATTCCGGGGGCACCCCCCTGCCAGACGCATCTCAGGAGTCGAGGCAATCTGGCAAGAGGCGCACCGACTGCAACCTGAACAACTATCCATCCGCTGAGGAATTCCACCATCAACCCTGGGCCTCCACGGCTCTAGCTTTCTTTCTCTGTTGAGCTTGCGGTGCTTAACCTTGACCATTCGCGTTTAATACATCTCAATTGCTTTTCTCCAGTGAGGTTTCTCAAACAAAGTACCCCACGACACCGCCGTCGTCCCCGCCCCGAGTCAATCCACAACACTCTCGCCGCCATGGTCCGGCTGAGAGAGATCCCGCGGACCGCGGCCTTTGCTTGGTCGCCCGGCACAAGCCCGTTCCTGGTTACCGGCACCAGGTCAGGTGCAGTCGATGCCGACTTCTCGGACGAGACCAAGTTGGAGCTATGGGATCTGAATCTCGACGCTGTCGACCAGGGGCTCGAGCTGCAACCGATCGCCAGCATCAGTACCGAGTCCAGGTATGCGCATCGCATGGGCGGCCGTGGTCTCAACGCTGACACGGTGCCAGATTCTACGACATAGCATGGGGGGCTGCAAGTGACGAGCATCCGCGAGGCGTCGTTGCCGGCGCAATGGAGGATGGTTCGCTACAGCTGTGGGATGCCGCGAAGCTTCTCGCTGGCGAAGAGGCTCTCATGTCGCGCGATACTAAGCACACTGGCCCGATCAAGGCGCTGCAGTTCAATCCGTTGAGGCCGCAGGTCCTCGCTACGGCCGGCGCCAAAGGCGAGCTATTCATTTGGGACATCAACGATACCTCGACCGCCTTCCGGCTCGGCACGGCCGCAGCCCACGATATCGACTGCGTAGCTTGGAATCGCAAGGTTTCGAACATCTTGGCAACAGGCAGTGCCGGCGGTTTTGTTACGGTGTGGGATCTGAAGACTAAGAAGGCTTCGTTGACGCTCAACAACAACCGGAAGCCCGTCAGCGCCATTGCTTGGGACCCGAACAACTCCACAAACCTCCTGACTGCTACGTCAGATGACAACACGCCGGTCATCCTCTTATGGAACCTGAGGAACTCCCAGGCACCCGAGAGGACCCTCCAAGGCCACGATCAGGGCATTCTGTCACTGTCGTGGTGCCAGCAGGATCCTGGCCTTCTGATCTCCTGCGGCAAGGACAACAGAACGTTGGTATGGAACCCGCAGACTGGGGAGCGATATGGAGAGTTCCCCGAGGCCACCAACTGGACGTTCCTGACGCGCTTCAACCCCGGCAACCCGAACCTCATGGCCACTGCCTCGTTTGATGGGAAGATCACTATTCAGACCTTGCAGAACACAAACCCTTCTGCCGTGCCCGCGGCACAGACCAGCATGGATGACGATGACTTCTTCTCCAAGGCCCCAACCCAGCTACAAGGAGCATCATTCTCTCTTACCAGAGCGCCCGTGTGGCTCGAGCGGCCAGTCGGTGTCTCCTTTGGCTACGGCGGTAAGCTTGTCATCTTCAGGAAGAGCGACACTGCAGCCGGCCAGCCCAGATCCTCCAAGATCCAAATATCCGGTTTCTCCGTCGATTCAGATATTGGGTCCGCCACCGAGAAGTTTGAGGAGGCTTTCAAGAACGGAGATATCGCCGGCATTTGCGACTCTCATGTGGCCGAGGCAAAGACCGATGAGGAGAAGGCTGATTGGCAGGTCTTGAAGACTCTCAGTGAGTCAGATGGACGCACCAAGATACTCGAATACCTCGGATTCGGCAAGGATGAGGGCAGTGCCACGGAGGAGGCGGGTGAGTCTGCAAAGGAGGAATCCAAGGAGGAGCCAAGGGAGGAATCAAACGAGGCTGGACTACTTGCGCCGCCACAAGCCAATAGCGTCGACGCAGCCAAGAAGAAGCACAAGCGTGTGACGAGCATGTGGGGCGACGTCGACGAAGGCGACGACTTCTTGTCTGATCTCGCCCCGGCTAAGGGAGCCAAAACAGATGACCCTTTCCAATTGTTGGGCGAGGGCAACGCGGCTGAGGACGGTATCACTAAGGCCATCATTATGGGCAATTTCGAAAAGGCAGTCGACATCTGCATGAAGGAGGATAGGATCGCCGACGCATTTATCCTTGCGAACTGCGGTGGGAAGGATCTCGTCGAGAAGGTGCAGACGGCATATCTCGCGCAGAAGAAGGGCAGGCCGAGCTACCTGCGCCTCGTCAACTCCATCATCGGCAAGAACCTCTGGGATGTTGTGTATAATGCGGACCTCGGCAATTGGAAGGAGACAATGGTCACGCTCTGCACCTTCGCTGAGCCTTCCGAGTTCCCCGATCTCTGCGAAGCTCTTGGCGACCGCATCTACGAATCAGGCTCGAGGAGAGACGCTTCCTTCTGCTATCTTGTCGGCTCGAAGCTCGAGAAGGTGGTGGACATCTGGATTGCCGAGCTCCAAGAAGCGGAACAGGCAGGTCTCAACGAAGCCAGCAACGACTCCGGCTTCTCGATCCATGCCCGATCGCTGCAGCACTTCATTGAGAAAGTCACGGTTTTCCGTCATGTCGCGAAGTTTACAGACACCGAGAAAGACCTCGCTGAGGGCTGGAAGCTTGTGTCTCTGTACGACAAGTACACCGAGTACGCGGATATCGTTGCCGCGCAGGGCCACCTGGCTGTCGCGCAGAGATATCTTGACCTGCTCCCCAACAGCTTTCCCGCTGCTGAAGTGGCCAGGAACCGCGTCAGACTCGCTACCCAGAAGGCCGCTCCAGTGTCCCGCACGCCTTCCCGTGCTGCTGCCCCAATGGGTTATCAGCAGCCGGCGACGATCCCTCCGGTCGGGCCCAGCCCCTTGAACCCATATGCGCCGCCTGTCCAGGCCCAAGCTCCTGCTCCAGCAGCGAATCGCTACGCGCCGCCCTCGACAAACCCATACGCGCCCTCCGGAGCCTCTGCGTACGCGCCCGCCGCGGGATATGCACCTTCGCCTCCGGCAGCCGGAGGCTATGGAGCACACCAGCCCACATTTGGGCAACCAGGAACACAGGTCCCTCCACCGCCGAGAAGCACTGGGCCCCCGCCTAAGATCAACAAGGAAGCTGGCAACTGGAACGATGTGCCCATGGTGACCAAACCTCCCGTGCGCAGGACGACACCGAGCGTCGCAGCCATGACATCTCCGTTCCCAGGCCAAGCAGGATTGCAAAGTCCTCCACCCGTAGGACCGTATCAGCGGAGCGTGCCCACTCCACCCCCACCTCCCCCTAAAGGGTCAGCGCCTCCTCGAAACGTAACGTCGCCGCCTGTCGGGCCTCCGCCGGCTGGGCAGCAGCCCGTGCGGTCAGCCTCGGTAACATCGAACGCTTCGACCAACCCTTATGCGCCCCCGCCCCCGCCGGCAACCGGGTTACCGTCGCCGATGGTACCCCCACCCGCCCCGCGGACCGCCTCTCCATACAACCCTCCTCCTGCGGCCGCGCCGCCGTCGAATAGGTACGCGCCAGCGCCATCTGGCCAACCCTATGGTCCAGGGCCCACGTCTACCCCATTGGCGCTGCCGCCGGCGAACCCATATGCTCCCCCGCCGGCCGCTCAGCCTATGGCTCCACCTCCTCAACAGTATGCAGCTCCCCCGCCACAGGCCTTCCGCCCCCCCGTAGGCCCGCCGCCGACATCAGCGCCTCCTCCGGCTGCTGGAGGGCCCCCGCCGGCCGCCAGAGCACCGCCGGCGCAGACGCCGCCACCGCCGAAGGCTGCCGCATCGGCCCCGCAAGCGCAGAGACATCCCCCCGGCGACCGGTCGCACATTCCGGCTAACGCAAAACGGATGGTGGAGGTCTTGAGCCAGGACATGCAGCGGGTAGCGTCCAAGGCGCCGGCGACGTTTGCGCCGCAAGTCAAGGACACGCAAAAGCGGCTGGGCTTGCTGTTTGATCACCTCAACAATGGGGACCTAGTGAAGCCCGACACGATCGAGCAACTGAACAATATTGCCGAGGCGATTGCCGGCAGGAACTATGACGTTGCGTCGAGGATCCAGATGGAGATCTTCACGCACAAAACGGAGGAGTGCGGACAGTGGATGGTGAGTTTTGCTACATCTATTGATCAATGTCGACTGTGGCTAACGTGACAATACAGACCGGCTTGAAGAGGCTGATCAGTATGAGTAAGGCTACGCCTTGAAGGGGCGCTTGAGGTTGTGTAGGAGAGTGAAAGCTGGGAGATGGTATATGCTTTATGTTAGCTAAGACTACCTAGACTGTAGGCATGCGAAGAGAAAATGCACTCAGGCCGACTTGGATTGGTTCCGACTGTGTTGGGATTTGGGTGAAGATGTTGTGGCTTGGTGTTAACGCTAATGTCCTTTGGTAAGTCATGGTAAGGTAGACAGCTGGAAGAAAATGTTCCTCTACCGGAGACACTGCCCAGATGTAAGCCTGATCCTTATCATGTGTTGTTCAATTGCATGTGAGCGCCTCCTGCCGCTCATACAAGGGGTAGACAGGGGGTAGCTACATACAGCTCCGATAAGATAAGGATGTTGGATGCGACCACATCACACCTGCAGCAAACCCAACGTCAGCAATTCTTCCGCGCCTACACTCACTGTTGCGCCGAACTAGGTCCCCATTCTCCTATAAAAGACCTTGGACGTCGAACAAGATTAATCAGTTACATTGAGAAGGAAGAGCAAAATGACCCCAGAGGAGGAAGCTGCTGCTGCTGCGCGCGCCGAAGAACAGATTCGGCTGCGCAAGGCGCGCCGTGAGGCCAAGATCAAGGCCGGGGCCGAGTCGAGATTGAAGACGATCACCGGTCTGGGAGGCGGTGTTCAGCGGGGTGAGCTTTGTGGTTTCCGCCAAGCAGTCCACCGACGGCCTGTAGTTAACTGCCTTTTCACAGATCCGGCGCCGGCAGCTACCCGTGCGCCCGCACCTTCGACGACGGCATCGAGCGCGCCAGCGAGCGTCACGCCCTTGGCGGCCCAGGTGCCGCATGCCGACCCGGAGGAGGTCGACATCTCGCAGCACTTCTACCAGCCGCGAACCACCGCCCGAGTGCCCCCTTCCAACGGCACCACGCCCCCGAGCATGTCTGAGTCCCAGCTCCGCCAAATAATGCTCGGCCTCGACCAGCCCACCCCTCCAGGAACGGGAGCAGGAACACCAGCCATGCCAATGCCAGGCATGGGAGGCATGGAGGACGACCCCATGATGCGGATGATGATGCAGATGCTAGGCGGCGGTAACAACAGCTCCAACAACCCCTTCGCCGGTTTCCCGCCTTCCCAGCTGGGAAGCCAACCCCAACAAGCCCAACAAGCGAACCCCACACTCCCGTCCCGCTCTGCATCCCTCTACCGCCTCCTCCACACGCTCATCGCCCTCGCGCTGGGCCTCTACATCGCCCTCTACACGCCGTTCACAGGCACCAAGCTGGGCCGCGACCGCGCGGCGGCTGCTGCAGCCGGGTCCGCGGAAGAGCGGGAACACCTACTACACCACCTGCAGTATGGTCTCGACGGGACCATGACCAAGAACTTCTTCTGGGCATTCGCCACCGCCGAGGCGCTGCTGCTCACGAGCCGGTACTTTATGGATCGCGGACGGAGCCGGCTCGAGTCCAACAACGGGATGCTCGGCATGCTGGCGGGGTTTCTGCCGCGGGGTGTGAGAAGTAAGGTCGAGACGGCGATGCGATACGGCGAGGTGCTGGGGACGGTGAGGCGGGATGTGCTGGTGTGTGTGTTTGTGTTGGGCGTGGCGGCTTGGTGGAGGGCTTAGGTACCAAATAAGTATTAGTACATACGCGAAAGGGCATGGTAAGGTACACCTTGGTACCTAACGTGGGAAATGAAAAGGGAGGTGTTGATGAGGGTAATGAATGGTTAGAATGATCTATCAACATCAAGCTGTCCCCGTCATGCGCCCCTGAGCTAATGTTACCTGCAGAGCTGTGAAACCCCCTCCTATTGGGGCTGGGTTCACAACCACGTCATGATCTCCCCGACTTCTCTAACTTCTCTCGGCCTCTAAACCAACTCTTTTGTATCCCAATGATCATGATCAGGAAGCGCCATATATTCCTGAAAAAGCTGGATGAAACATGTTCGACAAGCGTTGACCTCTGCCATCCAACAAGGTTCGCCCTCCTTCCCCTCCGCGGCGTTATTCAATCCCGTTTCCATTGGACTCTCTATGTTTTCCAAAGTTTAGTTCCCTTCGCCCCGGTCCAGCCAGCCAGCCAGCCAGTCTCCCTACCCCCCCCCCCCAACCCCCCCCAAAAAAAAAAAAAAACAAAACCCCTCAAGAAGTAATAGCAACACTGGCATTGGTAAAAAATGGTATATCAATAACTTCTGATCCGTTTCCCAACACCATGCTTTGGCCCCCTTCCTTGCTTTGCTTTACATTGCTTTCCCCCCTTCCCAAAAGTAGAACCTGTAAAGCCGCAAAAGGCAAGGTAGGTAATAATAGTTCTACAGGCAAGGAAAACGAAAAAAAAAAAGATAAAAAAGAAAAAAAAGAAGAAACATACGCCCTCCAAAATGCGAAGGGAAGGCCCCAAAAGAGAAACCAGCTTCGCCCGCCAACGATGTGCCCCAACAACCAACTGCCAGTGCCTAATAATAAGCCTCGAGACGAGAAGAAGCTCAGCACTAGGCCAGTCCGTTTCCCCTCCCATCCATCCACTCCCTGTTTACGTGCCCCCCCAAAAAACAGGCAGACGGGGGGAGAGCATTTATGTATCTCATTAAATAAGTCCGAGGGCAAGTGTGTAACCGCCCCCGTTCCGCCATCCATCTCCAACTACACTTTCGTTGGCGGTCCCCCCTTCCGCTTGCCAGGTCCTAACCAGATTGGAATCACATCGTAAAAGCCCAGCCGCTGTCTAATTGCACCCCTATATATCTCCGGTGAAGCGGAAGCGGAAAGGGCAACAGCTCAAAAGAACTTGGACAGGGCTCTGCTCAGGTCTATAAAGTCGACCGGCTTGGTGACATAGTCGTTGAATCCGGCATCCTTGCACTTCTCCTGCACGTCCGACATGACGTTAGCCGAGAGCGCGATAATGGGCATGGAGCCGAACCCGCCCTCAGCCTCCCAGGCGCGGACCTCGCGGCAGGCCTGGTAGCCATCCTTGCGCGGCATGTGGAGGTCGCACTGTTGTTCGGATTTGGTGTCATGTCAGTAACAACAAATATAAAAGAAAGAGAAAGGGCGGGAAAAAAGAAGAAGAAAAAAGAAAGAAAAAAAAAACACGAACCAGAATCAACGAATAATACCCCCACCCCTTCTCAAACACCATCTCGGTGCACTCGACGCCGTCGGCGGCCAGCTCCACGGTCACGCCGACCCGCTTCAGGTACTTCTGCAGCACCTTCTGGTTGACCGGGTTGTCCTCGACCAGCAGCACCTTGTAGCCCTTGCCGCCCATGCGGCGCTCCATATCGACGTAGCTCTGCCGCTGGTCCTCGACTAGGCGCTGTGCCGTCGAGCGGTTGTGGTCGATGCTCGGGTCGCGCTCCTTGGCTGGGTCGAAGATGACGGCGAAGCGGGACGGCTTGACGGGCTTGTAGATGTACGTGACCTTGCCCTCGGAGAGGATGTCCTCGTACTTGGTGCCGGCGACGAGCTTGGAGACGGCCTGGCGCTGGACCGAGTCCGACAGGATCAGCACGCTGGTTACGCCGAGGTTGCTCCGCGACTCGGCGCCCATGAGCTTGTCCGTGAGCGCGATGATTTCCTCGGGCGTGGGGAGGTTGACGACGATGTGCGTGAAGCGGACCGAGTCTTCACCCGTGATGTACGGCTGCGCCTCCTCGACCGAGGCGACGGCGGTGATCTGGTGGGGGATGTCCTTGGGCAGCGTCATGGTGATGTGCTTGGTGGTCGCTTCCCTGCTGTGCAGCTGCGGGCAGATGATCAGGATCGAGTACATGGGCGGCGGCGGGATCGCCTTGGCGTCGGGCGATCGTTGCTGGTAGTGGCTCTCGTTCATCGGCGGCGTGCTTCCGGGCATCTCCAGCTTCATCTGGGAGAGGTCCTGTCCGCTGGCCCGGGCCGCCTGGCTAAAGCGGACGAGGCCGGCATTCACAGACGACACGGACGAGCGGCCGGTGATGCGCGTGCGGCTGGAAGCCGCCGACAGTTCCGAGCTGCCGCTCGAGAGCGTCGCGGGAGAAGTGAGACGTTGCTCCGAGTCGGGCGTCGCCTTGTCCACGGCGTCCGGATGGTGCGGGCTCTCCGACGGCGACTGCGCACCAGCAAGAGGCGTGCTCTGCATCAGGCTTGGTGTCGGCTGAGCAACCGGCGATAGCTCGTCGGGGTGGTCGTCCTCGGTCGGAAGGCCGAACCTCGCACTGAAGGTGAAGGTGGATCCCTTGCCCGGCACCGCAGTGCCCTCCATCTTCCCTCCGTGCAGCTCGACCAGCTGCCGTGAGATGACCAGGCCCAGGCCGCTTCCGCCATGCTGCCGGGTGCTGCTGCCATCGATCTGGCTGAAGGGCTTGAAGATCAGCTCGGCCTCCTCCTTGGTGAAGCCGCGGCCCGTGTCGATGATGGAGAACTCGAGCATGATCTCGTCGGGCCGCAGCTGCACCGCCCCCTCCGGCTTGACGACCTTGCATCGGCTGAACACCTCGCCCTGGCTCGTGAACTTGATGGCGTTCCCAATCACGTTCAGCAGCACCTGGCGGATGCGCACCCTGTCTCCCTTGACCCACGAGGGCACGTCTTCCTCCACCACGTAGTTGAGCTCGAGCCGCTTGGCAATGGCCATGGTCGACACGAGCTCGTTGACGTCCTCGATCAGGGAACGTGTATGGAACCACTCGTAGCTCAGCTTCATCATGCCCGCATCCACCTTGGAGAGATCCAGGATGTCGTTGATGATCATGAGCAGGCTGTTGGCGCTCGTCTGGATCGTGTTCGTGTAGTCGCGCTGCTCCTCGTTCAGCGTCGTGTCCTGCAGGAAGCTGACCATGCCCGAGATGCCGATGAGCGGCGTCCGAATCTCGTGCGACATGTTGCTGAGGAAGCGGCCCTTGGAGTCCATCGCCTCCTTCAGCTTGGTCTCGAGCAGCTTCAGGTCGTTGATGTCTGTGGCCGACCCGAAATACGAACTGGCGCCGTTGCCGAAATCGACATTGTCGATCTCGACGCAGCGGATGAGGTGCCAGCGGTATTCGCCGCTCTTGGACCGCAGCCGGATCTCGGTCGTGTAGGAAAGCCGGCCGCTGCTGTCTCGGGACACCTTGATCACCCCCTTGCGCGCGAGCTCTGTGAGATTCGCAGTTGGAAGCTCGTACGTGGAGCCGTCGTGGCTACCGCTGCCGCTGCCGCTGCTGGCAGAGCTATCATTCCGCGATAGCCCGTGGCCAGGACCTCGGCCGCCGGCATCACCACCAACACTCAACCTATTGCCGGCGCGAGGAGGAGGCGTATTATAGTCAGCCGAGAACGAGCGGCCGTGGCCGCTCCTCGGATCCCCCTTGGGAGCCGGGTTCGATTCACCCCCCGGAGGGATCCGGCATTTCGCCAGGTCGTCTGGGTGGACATAATCCATGAACCCGAGCCCCAGGACGCCGTCGAAGTTCTGGCCCGTGTAGGACAGCCACTGCTCGTTTGCGAACGTGATCCCTTCATCCTCGGTGGCGGTGAAGATGATCTGCGGAATGAGATTGGCAAGCAGGCGGTGCTTGGCCTCGGACGCCTCGATCTCCTCCTGCCGCGCGGCTCGGAGCTCGGCGATGTGTTGGTCGTGGATATCCATGTACGATCCCAGAAACTGCAAGATGACGCCCCTCTTGTCCTTGGATGCCACAGCCCGCGCGTAGAACCATCGGTAGGCGCCGTCGAACCGCCGGATCCGCACCGTCCTCGAGAACTGCTCGCCGGTCCGGACACACTGGCTCCAGGCGCGGAGGTATTCCTCTCGGTCGTCGGGGTGTATGCTGCCCCAGGGATCCGCTGCCAGGTCTCCCGAGGTCTGCCCGCGATAGGTGAGGAAACGGCTGTTGACCCACACTATTTCGCCCGTCTGCGGAAGCGCCACGAAGACATGGGCGGGCAACGAGTCCAGAATGAGTCCTTTCAGCCTGTCAGACGGAGGCGTCATATCGGTCTGCACCATCGACCCGGTTCGAGACGGCGCAGTTGGCTGCTGCGGCCCTCTGCTAATCGTCGAACCACCCGGGAGCGACTGGAAGGTCGAAGCGAAGTCGGCTCCGTATGAGTGCAGCTGGGTATGGCGGTGGGGCGCCGAGCCCGTGATGCTGGCCGGCTTCTTCTGTCCCTCGGTCTGGGCCGCTGCACCGCTGCCCTTTTCGCCCGACACCTGATCTCTTTTCTCCCTTGCCTCCCTTGCCGCGGATGCTCTGTGCTGAGCACTAGGGGGCACGGCGTCCTCCGAATCCTGACGGATCGACTCGGTGCTCCTTCGGGACTCGGCCACGCCGGGGCTGCGCGAGCCCGACTCGTGCAGCGGCGCCTTGCTGCTGCTCCCCGGCCGAAGCGAGGACGATCGCTTTTCGGTGACAGCCGAGAAGTCTCGCGAGTTCCTTCTCGCCGACTGCGCGGTCGCCGGACTCTTGGGCGTGGAGCCGAAGTAGCTGTCCATGTTGACCGGAGCCGGGCTTGCGGCAGGCCCCCACTTGTTGTCCAGGCTGAGCCCGACCGACGAGAATTCCCGACCCGGGGTTCCGCCGGGTGAGCCGGCAGCGCTGCGAGAAGGGCCGGAATACTCGGACGGGCTGGTCATGCTGCCCGCGATCGAGTCCCGCGACGCGGCGTTCCCCGTGGGCAGATACGCCAAAGAGGCCAGCGCGGCTGGGTCGGCCAGCGGCCGCCCATCAGGCCCAAGAGCACCGAAGCCGGCCGTGTGTGGTCTGCGCTTCTGCAATCCGTTCAGCTCGGTCTCCAGGTTGGTGTAGTGGCGGCAGAGAGAAAAGCTGGTGGCGAGGTGTGGACTGAGGTGCTCCAGAGAGTGCCGCAGATTGGACGGATACGGGATGATGGGGCTCAGGATCGAGAGAATGGCGATCGGTGCGTGTTTCTCCTTCACGGGCCGCTCGGGCGAAGTATGCGTGGCAGCCGGCTGGTCTCCGTTCTTCCGCGCAGAGATCTTCTGTGCCATGAGCGACGGATCGAGCTTAAAGGAAGACGAATTGGGCTTCGATAGCAGCACGTGGGTCAGCGGAATGTGCAGCACAGTCCACGAGTTGTCGACACCGATGGCCTCTGGTGGGAGGATGGCGGAATAGTCAGCGGGTGCAGACGACGGGTTGAACGACTCCTCGTCGACCATGGCGTCTGTGAAGAAGGGGTTCTCGGCCGTGTCGGTTCTCACGGCCGGCGAGGGCGCCGGCGATTGCGACCACGGAGACGGTGGCGCTTGCTCGTATTCTTCGTAGCGCGGACTGGGGGCCTTTGGCGCCTCATCCTCGAACCGAGACGCCATGGACGCCTTCTTCTCGAGCGGCTGCGGTCTGGCGGTCCGGGCGGGAACCGGCGAAAAAGCCACACTGCCGAGGAGCGAAGAAAACTTGGACAGCGAGTCGGACCGTGGCTTCCTGGCCTTCCCTCGGGGCTGTTCGGGCGACTTGGATCCGGCTGTCGTGCGAACGTCCGAGGGCCGTCCCTTGGCCTGTTCCTGGCTGAGGTAGGGGTAAGTCCTCGTAAGGGCAACGACGCGACCGCGCTCCAGAATGCGCAGGATGCCGTTGTGGTCAATCAACGGGTCTGCTTCGTAGTCGAGGGCCTGCAACACATTCAGCACCTTCCCATGCCCTTCCCTCGGGGCATTGAACGGTGCCTCCCAGCTGGGGATCTCCTGCTGCTGTTCCTCCAGCGCGTCGTGCTGCTCAAGTGCCTCTTGGTTGAGACTGGTGAGGTTGCTGTCGTCCTCCTCGCGGTCCGAGGCTGTGCCCGGATGGTGGGATTTGCTCCTCGACGGAAGCTGAGGACGGTATAGACCTTGCTGGGTCTGCTCGCGTGATGCGGCCGCCCGCCGATTTAGTTCGTATGATGTGAAGGAATGCCTGCCCAGCAGTTTCGGGCGTATGGGTTCCTGCGTCCCCGGCGACTCCGTGGCGTGGGGGAAGGTGTTGGGAGTGGCGTCCTTGCTGCTGGGGACGAGACTGGAGCTCCTCGCCAGATACCCGAGACTCAGCTCGTCCTCGCGGTGCGCATTGAACGTGGCCTTCTGCCCCCACGGCACGTTCTCGATGTCGGTCGGGTCGGCAGGGACGGCAAGAGTCACCCTTTCGGCCTTGTACACGTCCGCCATGATCTGCACCACCGTGTGCCACCACGCATCCAGCCCCGGTTCGGCCGAGAGCATCAGCACCAGCTCATACAGGTTCGGGCTGGGAAAGTCGGGCGGGTCCGGCTCAGCCCGCGAGGCCCCGGGAGGCAGAAAGGTCATGTTAGAAGCGGGCGTCGACGGGTTCGACGGGGACACGAGCGTGTCTTGGCCCCTAGGAGCATCGGCTGCGGGTCGAATTCGATCGGGCGGAACAGTGGGGGAGAGCGTGGTGAAGGGAAGGTGCACGGCGGAGGGCAGAAAGCCGGAGGAGGCCATGCGGGGAAACGGATACGCTGGCGTCGCAGCTACCGGGGCAGGCGTAGGCGTAGCAGATCCGCGGAGGGTCTTGCCGGACCCGGTCGAGGTCGTCGCTGGGTCCGATTGAGACGGCGAAGTTTCCTCCTGAATGGGAGAGACCCGCGCCGGGACTGGCGCGGGGGGGTGCCCTCTTGGCAGCGGCTCTCGCCGTTCCATCTCGCGCGCCAGATTCTCCCGGTACTCGTTCAGCTGACGCTGCGGATCCCTGGGCTCCGTCGCCACGGGCATTCCAGGATTGGCCTCGTCATTCTTGCTTGCCGGCGGGTTGGAGCCTACTTCTCTCTGCGCAGTTTCGCGGCCCTGATTCTGCTGTGGCTCTGCTGCTGTCTCGGCCGGCGGGGTGGGCTCCGGAATAGTCTCTGGCTCGGCGTCGTCCTTGAACGAAATCGACTTCTTGCCGGATGACTGGGCGCCTGCGCTAGAGACGTGGGACGGCTGTGGCCCTTCGCCCCTACCTTCGAGGCCACCCGTCATTGGTGTTGTTGCAGTCTCCAGTGATGGTCGGGACGCCGGCACAGCATCATCGGAAGCGGGCCTATTCGGATGCGGATGCGCACAGCGCGCTTCAATCGCCGCGGATTCGGTCTGTCCTGTCCCTTTTGCTCTGATCGGGCCTTCAATTATGCCGTCGACTATTGGTGATTCGCGACCTCGCGCCCGCATTCCTCATTGAGGATGGTTTTCCCAGTGACGTCGATGGAAGTCAGCCACAAAGGCTCGAGCCAGGGACCGGAGACACATCCAACACAAACGGCTGGGTATAGGCTCTGGACAGAAAACCAGGTGCAAAGAGGGCCTGTTTGTCTCTGCGGGAAAAAAAAAAGAGAGGGTATCGCTACCAGGCCTGAGTCGGTGGAATGAATTCGAGCGACTCGTCTCTCAGCCGTACAGTATGTGGTTGTGCCAACTGCAAGGGAAAGGTATGCGGAAGAAACAGGCCGATAGTAGTTACGTAGTAAGGTAGGTAAGCTCCAGGTAGGTAGGGATGTGAGGCATCCGTGTTGCGCTGATGTGTTTGGGGCGCCGCAGATGTGGATTACTGTGTAGGTACGAAGTACTGTAGTTTGTGCGTGCGGTGCGCAGCCGGGGGGAAGACAGACAGGGCGACCAGGGCGAGTTCAACTCGGGACACTAGTACACTACATACACTAGGCTCGATGGGGAGTTGCAACGCACCCAGGGTCTATAAGGGGTACCTATGACGTTATGCGACCGCCAGAGGAAGTGCGTGAGATGTGCACAGACACAAAAAAGGATCTCATCGTCTACACAGGCTGACAGGGCACCTAGTGTAAGTGAAGCTCATTGCGACGGCAGCAACACACCACTTTTCACCTTTTTCATCAGCTGCAACTTGGGTATCGTGAAGGATCATACCAACCCATCCACTAGTAGTCAGGTAGTGAGTGTACTATGGTAAGTTTGCAGAAGTTTCGCCGAGTGGAGGCCGCGCCAAGGGGTTCGGACTCTCCCGACACTGTGAAGGAACGGCGGTTGAGGAATACACTGTGTAGGAAGTGCAGCCAACGCTGACCATGGGAATTGGTGAGAATCCCGTACCTGCACTGTACGGAGCACAACCGGCAATTCCAAATTTCCCTGCTTCCATCCGTAAGGTATGTATTGTAAATACACATACATACAGCCTCTACTCTACTCCGCCCCTGCAGAAGCCTCGTTCTTCCTCTTCGGTCTGTCGCTGGCAAAGCCGGCGCTGTTCCCAAGCCTCGCTCACCGGGCATCATGAAGTTACTATTTCAGGGCGTGCGATCTTGCGTTCCTGCGTTTGCTAACGTTGTCGTCATGCCGATGTGAGACTTTCCAGAGTCTCGGAACAATCCCCTGGTCTGGCGAGTACCCGGGCACCAATAATGTCTGGGCAGCGTGCAATACAACACAGTGTTTCGCTACTATGATTGAGTCGCAGATTCATCGGGTAGGGTGATATCGTGAGGAAGCCTGCGCAACTCGCCAGTTCGTCTGGGATGCCCTGATGATACAGTACGGTTCAGCGGTGTCGCCTGCGGCCTGCCAACCCTGCACATGTTGGGTGTCGTGTCCTGCGGCGTGGCATGGAACCTCTGAGAAGCCTAAAACCGGTTCCCCAGTTCCAGCACCAGGTGGTGGCACAACGTATCGCCTAACTCGTACACATACACTACATGTACATACATAGTGTACTTGTACAAGGGAGAATATCGGCTGTCGGCAGCTCAGAGCCGGACCCAGGACCCTAGCTGCACGGATCTTTCCTATGCTCTCGGTGCAGCTCTCCATATGCTGAGAGTGTAAGAGAAAATTTCTGGCGGTCTTGGAAGATGCTCAGTACTGTGCATTTGCTTCATACGGCAGGGCAACCTTCAAGGTCACAGCTGAGCCTTACAAGAGGGAAGCAGTGGCTCGAGTCTCGAAAGACAATGCAACGTGTAAACCAAACTGGGCAGGTCAGCTGAAGACTAATTGAAGCCTGTCGATCACCCAGGGAGTGACGTCACATAAGGCTTTGCATAACCGATGAGCGGCGGCTGGCGGCCAATAGGACCTGCAAGGGGCCGCCGGTTTGCTTGGCTCCGCTGCAGTTTGCTGGGGCCAAGTAGCCGGGAAGTTGCACGGTTATCGGCACTGTACATGGAATTCCGCACCGCCTCAGAGCCTGCAAACCGAACGCGAACTTGCAGCAGGGGAAATAAGTACCTATTGATGCATCTCTGAATTCTCCATCAAACCGATGAGTACACTCACAATACCAAACAGTTCAACATTCTAGTTTTGGCGGACAAGGGACAATGTAGTCGGTTCCTGTCAGCCCTAACCCTAACCTCTCTTGACCAAGGTTCCATTTTTCCTCGAGAACACCGTGAGACAACTGAAATGCCAAGGAACCCAAAGCAGGAATGTACAGACGCATTGAGCAGCAATCTCGAGGACGGAGGACGGGCTATTGAATCCATTGATGAGTTCACCAATACTTCCGTCCACCTGCCAGGTAACATTAAGATGGATTCCCGATCTGGAACAGAATGATCACCTTCAAAAGATCGGGCACGGAGGGACGGGACCCTGCAAAAGTGGCACTACGGATCGTTGGATCCCACGTGGCGTCATACACCTCCTCCAGCATATTACACGTTAGCGTGGTACTTGCCCCACCCACTATCCCATTTTCAGCATACAGTTACGTCAAAATCAGCATACAAGTCACTTTTCTAGTACTTTCCATAGAAAAGTGACCTCCTTCAAAATCCGTTCAGCCGACCCACTAAAAATCCATAATCTTCGACTTACATGCGCATCAGGAACACCATGGACATCGACACTATTATCAACCACAACCAAGACCTACACAAGTCGCCCTGCGCAGAGCGTTTTTACCGACTACATGCAAATAAGGCCAACAACCGTACAAAACACTGGTTCCAACAGGCCACTAGGTCCCAGGACCTATCACGTGATAAGAAGGTAGGCACCTTGCCTACTAGATTACCTACCCACCTACCTATCTTACTAACTCTCTCTCTCTCTAATAGATTGAAATTCGAACCTTACACAAGCATGCCGGCTGGGACTATTCCACTATTGCGAAGGCTACGGGCACAACACAACGGCAAGTGCAGCTTGCCCTGCAGGGTCCTTTGACCCCAAGGAAAAAAGGAAGGGTTGGGCCCCGGCCTGTCGTCAAGTCCCCGCAAAAGAACGAACTGATCGAGTTCCTACGGTCCGATCCGCTGAACCGCAAGCTTCCTTGGGCTGATTTGCGGTACTATATTCCAGGTTTCGAGCTCTTCGGAGAGCGAGCTATCTCAACGGCACTCGAAGCCCTTGGATACAAACGGACGATTCGACCCCGTCGCATTCAGCTTACCGATAAAAACAAAGCCGATCGCCTCGCCTTCGCATACGAACAGCTTTCATTACGCCCGTACCCAGAAGACTGGGAGAATGTCCTCTTCTCCGATGAAACATGGGCGACCAACAATCCAATGTGGAAGCAATGGATCACAATTCACGACACGGAAGATCCAGAGACCTGGGCACTCATACGAACTAAGCCACACGGGTGGATGTTTTGGGGCTCATTCGCCGGCTGTCGCAAAGGACCTAGCTTCTTCTGGGAGAAGGAGTACGGTGGTATCACTGCAGAGAAGTATCAACGGTTCATCACCCCTTTGGTCCATACATTTTATATAGAGTTTGAAGACATGTGGTTCCAACAGGATAACGCAGCACCCCACGCAGCTCGCGTAACCAAGGCATTACTGACGGCACTTGGGATTGACTACATTGTATGGCCGGCACGGAGCCCAGACCTTAGCCCTATAGAAAATGTATGGTTCTGGATGAAGAATTGGATCGAGGAAAACTATGATATTCAGCGGTTAACCCGGGCTTCGCTTCGCCGGGCTATTCAGGAGGCTTGGGATACAGTGCCCATAGAATTCTTACGGCAACTAGCTCACTCAATGCCCCGACGGCTCAGACAGGTCATTGCAAATGAAGGAGGGAGAATTATGTACTAGGTACTCTGGATTCAGTAGAAAATTGTATGTGTATGGTGGTATCTTGACTCTCTCTTGACTCCTGCAGGGGGT
Organism: Chaetomium strumarium; assembly: GCF_033439665.1. Classification (NCBI taxonomy): domain Eukaryota; kingdom Fungi; phylum Ascomycota; class Sordariomycetes; order Sordariales; family Chaetomiaceae; genus Chaetomium; species Chaetomium strumarium. The sequence continues at coordinate 1,197,110 of NW_026944433.1, read as the reverse complement.
TTGCCAGCTCTGGTTAGTCGGGTGGGGCAAGTACCACGCTAACGTGTAATATGCTGGAGGAGGTGTAGATACGTTCACCGTACCCTAGGCAGGTCCGCATGTACCTCGTCGATACGTACGGTTGATAGTAGCATCGAGGCCCGTTGAGCCTTTTCAGCTTATTTCCAGCCTACATATGTGCACCCAATGTCATGGTTGCATAAGTTAAGTGCCGTGCCTTTGACAGGACAAGCTCCTATAAGAGCCAACCCATCCGAGCGTCCGTGTTTGTATCATAAACTATATGTACAAGTATAATACCTACCTAGCCGACCAGAGCAGCAGATCCAGTTAGGTAGTCCAGTGTAGTACTCAGTAATCTGTACAAGTTCGTTGCTTATTACAGTATGTAGAGCCTCCGGCTGAGCTGTAACAATCCACCATTTTCATTTGTTTAGCCTTGCCTAGTAGACCCACACATCTGCGAGGCTGCGGCTCCGTTGAGCTTAATCCGTTCTCTAAGTTAGAGATCTTGCAGCCTGCCTTGCGACAGCTTTTCAAGACTCCAAAATATTCTAAGCAGTCCGTCGCAGCCGAGCATCGTCGTCTGCACGCGTTTACCCAGCAACATGAGAAATCTAATGCATCTTAGATCCACGCAGCCCGAATTTTAGCATCCGACGGATCGAACCCACACGCATTCTTCCCAATCCCAATGGCCGACTCGGATGGCGAGTATGTCGACGGCCTGTCGGAGGATGATCTCAACGATCAGCGTGTGGCGTCTGGCGCAGACGGCAGCTCCTACGGTACACGGTCCAAGGGCGCTCGTGCCAGCGGGAAGAGTAGCGATGGCAGGAAAGCCAAGGGCGGTGGCCGCTCCAAGGCCGCGTGGGAAGACATCAAGAGATCCTGGGAGAATGTGGTCGAGACGGAGGATGGCAGCATCACGATTGAGGCACTCCTCGAAGCGGAGAAGCGCAGGCGGCTTATGCGCGACACGACACCATTGCAACGTGGTATTATCAGGCACCTGATGCTAGTCCTCGACATGAGCTTCGCCATGGCGGAGAAGGACCTCCTACCGAACCGCTACCTCCTGACGCTCAACTACGCCGTTGGGTTTGTGCGCGAGTTTTTCGAGCAGAACCCGATCAGCCAGATGGGCATTGTCGGCATGCGCGACGGCATCGCCGTCCGGATCAGCGACATGGGCGGCAATCCGGCTGCGCACATCGAGAAGTTGAGGGCATGGGCAGAACAGCAGGAACCACAAGGCAACCCGAGTCTTCAGAATGCCCTGGAGATGTGTCGTGGCTCCTTATTGTGCGTATCCCCATCCGGCCGTCTCGGAGCACACATGCACGCTCACTAACAACTACTAGCCACACCCCATCTCACGGCACGCGTGAAGTCCTCATTATCTACGGGGCCCTCCTGTCCAGCGACCCGGGAGACATCCAAGATACCATATCGAACCTGCTGAACGACCGTATCCGCGTCTCGATAGTGGGCCTCGCAGCTCAGGTCGCCATCTGTGCCGAGCTCTGCAGCCGCACCAACGGCGGCGACCCCTCCGCATACTCGGTGGCCCTCCACGAGCAACACTTCCGCGAGCTCTTCCTGGCCGCCACCACGCCCCCCGCCACCCACTCTTCCCCCAGCCAACCGGACAATCAGGCTGCGCTGCTCATGATGGGCTTCCCCTCGCGCACGCTCGCATCCAAAGACCACATCAGCTTCTGCGCATGCCATCATCGCCCCACCCGCGAAGGCTACGCTTGCACGCGGTGCGAGGCCAAAGTGTGCCGCTTGCCGGCCGAGTGCCCCATCTGCGGCCTGACGCTAGTCTTGAGCACACACCTGGCGCGGTCCTATCACCACCTGTTTCCGCTCAAGGGGTGGGTTGAAGTCCCATGGTCCGAGGCGACCAAGTCCGTAGCGTGTTATTCGTGCCTGACGCCGTTCCCGCCGGTTCCGGCAGCGAAGGGAGGGCAGCACGGCAGCAGCAAGGAGACAGCGGCACCACCAGGGTCGGGGGAGGAAGATGGCCCTAGCCCCAGGAAAGGGGAGAGCAGGAAAAGCGTGGGCGTTGCGCCGCCGGCGGTGGTGCGCGAGGCGAAGACGGCCGGGGTAAGCGAGAGCGGGCGCTATGCGTGCCAGGTGTGTGGCCACCACTTCTGCATCGAGTGCGATGTGTTCGCACACGAGGAGATCCACAACTGCCCGGGGTGTCAAAGCGACATCCGCGGCATGACGGGCGGTGACGCGCAAGGCAACAACGGTGAGGCGGTAATGGACAAGGATAATGGGGCCAGTGAGGCTATGGTTATAGATTAACCTCGCCGGGGCCTACTCCAATCAGTTAACTATCGGGGTTGCGTGACTTGGCTAGACTATATTTGAAACATCTGGTGCATCGGATGGATAAGCGACTCAACAGGTTGCGGACGGCGTTGGCGGGGCATATCATGTAGTTATGGGTTTGATTTTCTGGCATCATTTCTCGCATATGCCGGGGTGGGCAGCCGCTCATGGGACAAGAGATGCTGGGTATGAGTAACGTCCATGTAACGGTATAGTTTTCCCAGGGCTGAAAAAGCAAAACTACCTTGAGTACAAAAAATAGTATTAGTTACAGGTTCCCGCGCTCCGCCTGTTCTCGCTCAATGGCCTCGAACAAGCTCTTGAAGTTGCCGGCACCGAAGCCGTCAAACTCGTTCCGCTGGATGATCTCAATGAACACCGTCGGCCGATCCATCAGCGGTTTGGTGAACAGCTGCAGCAGATACCCCCGCTCGTCGTAGTCGATGAGGATGTTCAGCCGCTCCACGACATCCAGGTCCTCCTTCAGCTCCCAGTTCCGCTTCTCCGTCTTGAGCCGCATCCGCATCGTGTCGTAGTACGTCTTGGGCACGTCGATGAACTGCACGCCCCGCGCCCGCAGCGCGGCGACCGTCGTGATGATGTCGGGCGTGAGCAGCGCGATGTGCTGCACGCCGGGGCCCGAGTTGAACAGCACGTACTCCTCGATCTGGGACTTCTTCTTCCCCGGCGCCGGCTCGTTGATGGGCATCTTGACGAGGTTGTTGGGGCTCGCCATGACAATGCTGCTCAGCGCCGAGAACTCGGTGCAGATCTGGCTGTCGTCGACCGACCAGAAGCGATGGAACGAGAGGCACTGCTCGTAAAAGGCGCAGGCCGACACCATCTGGTTCCAGTCCTGGTTGCCGACGCAGTGGTCGATGCGCGCCAGCGGCACGTCGGGCAGCGCGACGGTGGCCGACGTCGAGCTCACGGCGCGGAAGCCCGGCAGGAAGGCGCCCCGGAAGTTGTGGCGCGAGATGAGGGTGTGGGTGGTGTCGCCGTACGTGCGGATCACGGCCGTGCGCACGTGGCCCTGCTCCTTGTTGTTACCCATGGCGCCCATGGTCATGGGCGGCTGGATGGCCTCGGCGCCCGCGGCCACGGCCTTTTCGTACACGCCGTCGACATTGTCTACCTCGAAGGCCACATCCTTGACAGCGTCGCCGTGCCTCTCCAGGTGCTCGTGCATCTGCTGCAGCAGGTGCTTGTCCTCTGCTGAGATGGGTTCATCCTCGGGCAGATACCTGGCCGAGCGAATCGGCGACGTGAACACGAAGCGGACGTCGTTGTTAGCGACCACGTACGAGGCAAAGTACCGGCTGCCGGTCTCGAGGCCGCGGTACGCGATGGTCTTGAATCCGAAAAAGGTGGTGTAGAAGCCAGCGGCCTGCTTAGCGTTTCCCACCCACCACGTAACGTGGTCATACCCGCTGAAGTCGGAAGAGGGGCTCTGGACCGCGTAGTCCGGCGCACCGGAGGAAGTGTAGTTGTCCGAGATGGCCGACGGTGACATGCTCACAGGGCCGGTTTATCGATGGGTGGGCTGACACAAGTGAGATGCGTATGGAGAATAAAGGTAGTAATATATATGGGTAAAGTAAGGTATGTGGTCTTGTCAAGCCGGGGGACCGTGAGTATGATTGAGTTGCACGATGATTGTTGGTCTCGGGGGCTCACTTGAGGAGGGAAGGGGGATCGAAAGAGTTATAAGAGCATGGATGAAGCAGAAACAACTCGGGTTAACAATTCCTCTGCTTGCCCCAAGCTCACATGGGATGGCGGGGGGCAAGTCCAGGACACCCGCGCACGTCACACATTTGCAATACCGAGACCGATCTTCGAGTTCGTCGACTCCCGGCGGGCAAGGCATCCAATGCATGCACACATGGCAACAAGGCGCCGCTTCCGATGCGATCCTAGCCACGAGAGCAACCTCTTCGGAACTTACGGCATCCCTATTGCCAGCCTCTGAGTGGCCTGTCCCATTGAGACATCGGCGTCTGCAATTGGGCGTTGCTTCGCTCAGACGAACGGACCCTTCCGTAGCCCGAACAATGAACGGAGCCGAGTTGGAGCTGTGCTGATGTGTTGCCGTTGGTTGCCCGGTGGGGCAGCGGAATTGGCACCGGGCGGCGTGGATCAGCCGCCAAAGCCGCACAATGCCGCCGCTTGCCGAGAGCCCCGGCCGAGGGGCGACGGTCAGCAACGGCGATGCAGCCATGATTCCTGTGGTTCCCGTGCTTACAGGGTGCATAGAGATGAAGCACGAGACCGCTGGATTCCCGGTTACTAATAACGCAGGAGTGACGGTTGCCGTGCTGGCGTTTCCACTGTGAATGTGGAAAAGGCTGGTTGAGGTAGCTGTGCATTGGTTGCTACCGTACCAATTCGCTCCAGGTTTCGTCGATGCTGTAGACCACCGCCACCATTCCACAACAGACACATAGATCGCAAACCATTCTCCCAACTTGCTTCCCCAAGTTGAATTCCGCTTTCATTTACACGCCCAAGCCCGACTGTCGCTGTCAGACTGGCTTGACGGACCCCAAGAGGAGCGCCGCAGAGCAACCCATACGGAAGTCCACACCGCGACACCATGGCCTACGTCGACTTCAACCTGAGCCGGCGCGACCTCCATGTCCTCGAGAAAATCAAGGACCCAGAGTCCGACCCGTCACTCTTGGTCCAAGTCGACCCCAGTCTTCCTAAGGATCCGCACATTTCGAACCCTCAGGAATACCAGAACGTTTCCCAACAAGAACGTGATATCATCTTGTCCATCCAGCTGCTCGAGGCCCAGCAGGTCAAGCAGCAATCGGACGGAACAACAGACGTCGACATTGCTGAGGAGTACCGCAAATGCGTCTCGAGGCTCGGGCAACTTATCCAAAACCATCCTCAGTACGCTAGTGCCCGTAACAACAGGGCACAGGCCTTGCGACGCTTATACGGCGACGCATTGCTCATCCCCGATGCGCCAAGGAATCCACAAGCACTGCTCCAACAGTTCGACGATTTCGAGCGGTTAGGCGCCGCGAAGACCGTGTTGAGCGACCTCGACCACGCCATCTCGCTTCTCGCCCCCAAAGTGGCGTATTCCAGACTGTCGCCGCAGGTCGCCAGGACCTTATCCAATGCCCATACCCAGCGGGCCGCCATCTACCTCATGACCTCCAAGCTGCTGGGCTCTAAAGCGGTCTCCATAGACGTTGAGAGGCCCGAAGCGAGCTGGTCCAAGCTCGACTTCGAGGAGCAGGCGTCCCGGGATTTTGCCATGGGAGGAAGATACGGGAACGAGATTGCCAAGGCCCTGGCAGTGAGCACGAACCCGACGGCGAAGCTCTGCGGGCAGATGGTTAGGGAGGCGATGAAGAAGGAGTACGGGCCGGGTTTGGCATCATGATGGGCGTTTAAGACGGAAAGAGGGCCGAGAAAAGTGATTTGCTGCTTGGGCTAAGGGATGAAGGCGTTCAGGTCTGTTATTTGAGGGTATTGCAATGTTCCGAGTAAATGACGGAACACATTGATATCCTATGAGCTCTTTAAGAATCTAAGGCGACTGTGCCAAGTAGTGTGAGCAAAGGTGTCTGGCGATTGTGAGTACGGCACGGGAAGCCTACCGACACGCCGCCTCAAGTGTCTCCTGAGTTGTCCTGCCCTTCTCCTTCTCTTCACGGTTGATCCTCAGTGCCGCTGCCGAGACGCCGATGAACACAGCAAAGATCGGATCAGCAACACGGGAGATGATGTAGACAGGAGCCGCCATTGTCATGGAATAATATTGCACTCGTAAGAGGAGAGGGCAACTTCTCAAAGATGAAATTCGTTCCAAAAGTCACAAGACAGCGAGACCAGTTCAGCAGGATGAGAGCGCCTGAGGTTGTCCTCGGTTGATGGAGAACCCACAGCCAATGCTTAACCCAATACTAGTACCTGGCCCGTGCACGTCGTAATGGTGCACGGATCAAGCACGCGTCTTAGTCATCTGATTTGACCAATGTGAGTGGTTTGCCCACGCGAATTTTGGCAGCCCACAAACTGGAAATTATTTCGGGAACGACCAAGAAACGGCAGACCTCACTCTTCGCCTGTAGTCGACTTCAGGACAGACCCGAGGAAACAACAGGTGAGTTACGGGCTGTATCAGTCTCCCATTTACTCGGGAGCTTTGCTTGCGAGTTTATTGCATCGTTGTACTAACATTGTATTCGCAAACAGAACCGACAGAATGAAGTTCCTTAAGACGTCGAGGGTCTGCCTCGTTACCCGGGGTCGCTACGCCGGCAAGAAGGTACGCAAATCGCCATAAATCTCTACTTCTCTCCCTGCCGCCAACGTCGAGTACTTGTTGGAACCTGGATACGTTTGGGCAACGGTGGCTGGGCAAAGGATGGGATATGAAAGATGATACGGGGTAATGGACGAGGAGAAGGGCGGGGGGAGCGCACGGACAAGCATTCGCGAAGGAACAGGAGGCCAGGAGATACTGACTCGGACTCTGCAGGTTGTCATCATCCAGCCCGTCGACAACGGCAGCAAGACACACCCCTACGGCCACGCCCTGGTAGCGGGCATCGAGCGGTACCCGAGCAAGATCACGCGTCGCATGTCCAAGGCGAGGCAGGAGAAGCGTTCAAAGGTCAAGCCTTTCATCAAGGTCATCAACTACAACCACCTGATGCCCACCCGCTACACCCTCGAACTCGAGGGCCTCAAGTCCGCCCTCAGCTCCGACACCTTCAAGGAAGTCAGCCAGCGCGAGGAGGCCAAGAAGACTGTCAAGAAGGTGCTCGAGGAGCGCTACACAAGCGGCAAGAACCGGTGGTTTTTCACCCCTCTGCGTACGTTCTCGACCTCCGTCGCGACCGGCATACCAGGAGTACTGACGGTGACACAGGGTTTTGATCGGTTTTCCTCAATTGGCTGGGCGGGGCGAACGGTTTTTTATCGGGCTGTATACAGCACTCATCACGGAATAAAAATCTGAGGCTCACTGGCTGAATTTTATGGTGTCTTGACGACGCCGCCGTTTGGCGTTTTATGTCGTTCTCCGTCAGATTCATGCGACCGATGCAGCGCCATGGAAAGCCGGATTTTGAGCAAGGCGCGGGAAGGACGGATCTTGCGGGACTAGAAGGACCCTGGGTGACTGATGATGTCCTGGCCTAATGATATCCACCAAAGTAGTAGGACAACCAACGGAGTGCTTGGCAATGTGCCTTGACCAATTTCCTCGTTCGTGAGATGTCGCAGCAGCAGATAGCCGGGTATATGCTTGCCTGTTGCCATACGCTCAGCAATACGAGGTGTCATACTGGTCGGGCAATCTGAGCTTGTCCTCCAGCTGTTGGCGGATGTAACATTAAAACCAAGTACGGAGTACAGCCGGCCTTCCCTCCCTTTTCAGTTTTTGGTGGTTACTGGTGTGACTATTCGGCAAACGATCGTCCCGTCACAATCCGGACAACAAGAGCAGACTGTATCTACAAATCTATTTTTCCCCCAGCCTCGCCAACAACAAACCCTCCTGTTGAAATAGCGTCCCCATGAATTGACAATGCCGTGCTTGTTGCAGACCCGTGTTCGTGACGCCACCTACCACCATCCTCGCTCCGTTCCGCCTGTCTATAGAGGGTGAACAGCCCTTCCTACCGCTAGCCTTACAATCGCAGAACTAAAGGGGAATGGTGAAGCAAAAACCATAAGAAACCGGACAAAAGGTGGTAGAAGATAAGTGCAATTATGTACCCGCCAAAAATCCGTCCCCTGCCATGTCGTGTCGTCAGTTCAAAGCTGCCAGTGTCATCCACTCCTTTCCCGCCCCAATGGCTGGGAGATCACCCGTCCAGCACGTTCCTAGAGAAAGCACACCCCTTGCTCCAAGTGTTTGGACTCGCATTAAATCGTCGTATGGTGGAACGGGGAATTAAAAAAATATGCCTAATGGATTCCCCACCCACGCGCTGTCGTTCTTCGATACCTTCTCTCAAAGCTTGGTAATGCCGATCTTCTCTTTGGCCTCGTTGAGGTACTGAGTCGCGTCGATGTCCGCGGGAGCAAGCCCACCAAGGAGGACGAAAACAGTCATAAGAGCAAGAAGAATCACTGCCAGGCGGCGGAGGATAGGGCGACGGTTGCCGAAGTCGGCCCACTGCCGGCTAGCCTCGCCCGCATAACCCTTGATGGCGTCGTAGCCGAGCTTGTAGTAGATCATGCCGCCGAGAGCGATGCTGTAGCCGAAGAACTGAAGCGCCGTCACCTGCGTACCCCAGATGATCATCGAGGCAACGACGAGCAGGACGTCCTTAAGGACACCGCAGAGGGTTAGGACGAGAGAGGATGTCTTGCCGATCTGTACGTCGAATGATTAGTGGGATGTTCTTGAATTAGACCAAGTCACGGGCGAGACACTCACCAAAAACACGACGGACACATTCAGGAGGAACGCACACAGGCCGTTCAGGAAAAAGGTGAACAAGCCCACGTCGTAGATCTCGGCCATGCTGACCTTGGGGACCTCCCAGAGAAGTGCGATGACGAAGTTCATGGCGGCACACACAGGCGCAAAGTAGTACAGCGAGACCAGGGGATCCATCTTGAACTCAGCAGAGCTCAGGAGCCGTTGGACCATGGTCAGGCGGAGGGCCTCAAAAATGATGCCGGCAATCTGGTAGATGAAACCGATCCAGACGAATTTGATCTCTCCAAATGAGGCAATAATGACACCAATAACAATGGCCGACACATTGAGGAAGACCTTGAGATTCGGCTGGGAGACACCGAGGGCCCAGCTGGAGATGAGGACAGCAACAGGAGTTGTGGCCTGTGTGGCAAAATCAGCATACTGCTTGAAACCATTCATGTTTGACCAGAAGAACCAACCTTGAGCATCTGAATGAAGGCCACACTCAGGTAGAGGTAAGTCAGGTTGCCGCAGATCAAGCTCAAGCTAAAGAAGAAGCCAATCGGAACGATAGCACGGAGGTAGACGCGGCCCGTCATCTTCACCGTCTTCCGGCCATCCAGCAGAGTTGTGTATCGTGCGAGGAGTTGGGTCATGATGGTCGCAAAGGTCAAATGATAGGTGGTCAAGAGCACCGGGTAGCCTGTCATGTCTCAACATCTCTTCTTTCGGCCTACCCAATCCGCGGACTTTTCAGGTATTCTTACTGAAGTTGAGTGTGGAAAGGATCCATTTGTTGAAGAGGATGACCGAGGAGCTCAAGGCGATCCAAACACTGAAGCGGGATTGTTAACCGTCTGCTCGATATACCGCCAAAAGTCCCCGCCGCCGAGAGCTGCTCTGCTCACCTCACGTAAAAAGCGGGATGTAGTGACGGCTTAGGAGGCTGCGACTTCTCGGCCTCCGGGTTTACTGTCGGAAGGACGGGACCGTTCTGGTCGCGGGGCTGGTCGCCCGATGCGCGAGACTTTTCCTCAACTCCCATTTTGCTGGTGTTTAACCGGGATTCGGGACCGGACGTCAAGTCTTATGAATCCGATGGTGTTTGCTGAAGCCGGCAGCGACCTCGAAACGAAGAGCGCACGAAGCAGATCTAAAGATAAGCCGCGCGGGAAGTGTTGGCACGCAGCGACCTCGGACGTGAGAAAAGAATAACGAGTGGATGGTCAAGCCAGCTGGGACCGACCGGCTGTCGAGAAAAATCGGCGACGGTGATGGAGAGAGGTGGTTGGAAGCGTGGGCGGGCTTGTTCTGTAATTAATTGGGGTCCGCTGTCAAGTAGTTTCCGGATGGTCGAGCCGGGCTGGACTTGACTTTTCTCAGGGGTGCTCAATGCGCAGCAAGGATCCCCGTGAAGGGTTGCGTGCTGGCCCCAGCGCACCAATCAGATCGTTACCTGGGAGATTGGTACTGGATACGGTCAAGATCAAAGATTAACAGCTGCAGGGAGAAACGCCAGCTGCCAACCACTTCCCCATATGGATGGAAACCTCCGGCCTCTGGAGACTGAGGAATCAAACAGTGGCGAAGGGGTCGGAAGAGCCATGGTTACCGGTAGTCGTCAAAACGTTCGTCAAAAACGGCGCGCTACACATTGGCATGTCTCACCAGGGGCCAGGGCTGATATGTACGGAGAAGTAACTTATGTAATGCCGGGAATACACAGCAATGGAAGCCGTCATCTTGCGCTAGAATTGGACACTTGACCCAAACGGGCAGTGTATGGGCCAACATCCTACTCTTGGTAACCACCGGCAGAGTGATACCTATTTAACATATACGTGGAATCTATAACGAGCGGGATATTAGTAAGTACTTTGTAGAGGCGGTCGAGGTTGAACCTTTCCGCGATATCAAAATACGTTACCCTGGCATAGCTTCATGGTAACCTACCTTAGGTAAGGTACGAGTTCAGTGTGCATATACGTACACACGGACAGACAATACTGCGTCGTATGTCGAGAGATCAGCGAACGGTTCCATTGGTGCTGATGAAGATGCCGAGAAGACATGGGAGCCACGGGCAGTTCTCCGCTGGATCTCGCGCAAAACAAGTTTGTGGTTAAATTACGCTTACAGAAAGTGCCGCTGCCGTGATTTGATGCGTCAAATCAGCAACCGTTCGTTAACCACATGCTGAACTGTGGGGATGTGGAACAACATTGCTTGGCTTAATGATTAATCACGGTAATGTACGGTATGTAGTAGGCAATAGGTAAGGTAGGTACTCTTGAGGTACTCTACGGAAGAGACTTAGTAGGTGATATAAAGGCGGGTATGTACACTCAGTTCGCGATGTTGAAACCCATCCACCTAAACTTCGCTCGTCCGCACGTTCACGCGTCCAGCTCGCTCGTGGGTGTTTGACTCAAACTCGACGAAAGCTGATGTTGTACGGATAGTTACCGTCTGTTTGTGGTTGTGCTCCGGTTGTCGGTGTTACACACGTCGCGCGGTACCCCGTCAACGACGGGGTGGCGGGAGCACACGGTGATCGCCCATACCTATACTGTTGGTATCGAAGCTGAATGTTTCAGTTGAGAAGAAGACGGGCGTGGTCCTGATGTAGTGTGTACGTATAGATTGGAATCCAGCCTGCCACAATATCCCAGACTGTCTGAGGTAGCTACCTTATGCTGTGTAAAACTCAATATTAACCCTAACCCTAAACTCAACTCTAAAGGCCGCCACTGCGTAGCATAAGATCCTTCACACTACAGTATCATGGTTTCCTGACGATTCTCGAGCTTGATAGGCAAGGTAAGGTAGGTATAGGTAGGGAATGATCGACAGATCCTGGCGCCCATAATCATCATCACCTCCAGGCCACGCCGAGCGCGTTTTGGGTGCTTTACACACTCGTGTGTATTGTACCGCGTTTATGTTGTAGACCGTACCACGCCGGCCTCGCTGAAGCAAAACCGGAAGCATGCACATAGCATGGGCACATACAGTAACTCACAGTAATACATCCAAGCCCGTCCGCATTTTGCTGGAAATCCCGTCTTACCTCTGGGTATTGGACCTCAACCTCTCTTCACACTGGCTTGAGGTTTTGCCCTGTACTAGGTACAATACATACATACGGTACATACACGCGAACCCTACGTAACCCCCGTATGTTGCGGCCCGGTACCTGTCGACGTTGTGGAACTCACCCGGACCGGTTGGTGTCACGCAGCACATGGCGAGCGGGCGAGTACGTCACCTTTGCTCTCTGTTTGCCAGACCAACAACTCTTGCTGTTGGTGGCTGTTTCAGATGACCCGCTTCCTCTCCAGCAAGCCTCCTTTTATCTGCGGCATGTGCTTCTAGTCTCGACGCTGATCGCTCGATCCAACTGGCGGCTACGCGTCGAGATCGTCGAAGACTCGGTGTGCCGCCATGGCGATCGTGGCGTTGAAACAAGCGCAGTCAAGCAATGTGGGGTTGCGATGCTCGGCTGGTGCCAACCCGAAACGGGGGTCAGTGTGACACTTCCCTGCGCTTGCAGTCTCCGGCGGGCGCACCTACAATCAGTAGTCCTACACTATACACAGTAGGTAACAGAAGCTTGCTCCCCCAAGAGCCTTTCTCGCCTCTACTATCGGGTTCCTGTCGCCACTGACGTCTATGAGGGTTCTTGCCTAACCGTAAGGTAGTTATACGTTACCCACTTCTGTATGCACATGGTTCGACTCCTCTCAGTTTATACTGTTGTGGTTTCTCCAACGGTACTGGATAGGCTGTCGGCTTTCGTCCTGCAAACGCTATCAGACTGGAATATGGAATAAGGTAGACCATTGTTTGGAGTTGGGCTACCTATACTCCAGTAAACCTGGTACAAGTGTAGTGTCTGGCACACACACATTGCATGCACACAAACAAACGGATGTATTCCGTGCGGCGAGCGAGGTGAGGCAGTCCAATCCCGCATGGAACTTGGGATGACATCGCAGAATGAAGGATGCAGAGATGAGCAGGGGTGTTGAATATCTGCATTCGTCCCAATTTCTTGCCCCACCACACCAACCAAATTCTGAGATCCATTGGAAATAATTTTAGCCCCTCATCAAACCCCCCTTTTCCCCCTGGGGTCTGATAAGCGGTCTGGCCAGGTACCCAGCAACGGTGCCCAAAATCAACACCAGGGTCCAACAATTATCTCGGAAGTGTGCCCGCACCCTCATTAATAACCACCAGAAGAAACACGTCTGTTTGCGCGTGCCTTCAATCTGCCCTTCCCGCTCACAACGTTCTCTGCACACGTTGTCCCTCGTTTGGTCGGGTCCCGCATCCCCGCAAACAGCAAAACAGTCGCTGTCCCTTGACCGCGACTTCCAGTTCTGCCAAAGTACCCCGCAGTGCGCCAGACCTTCGCTCGCTCACAATGGCGGATATGTAGGCTCCCGCAGCAATCATGGCGCGTCGATGAAGCTCGAATTCGGGTTTACTAACCTACTTCTTGAAGCAATGTTGACATCCTCGTCATCGGCGCCGGCCCGACTGGCCTGGGTGCGGCCAAGCGGCTCAACCATATCGTGAGCTCACCGCCCTCTGTCTGTGTTGCTCACGACATTTTCGCTGACTTTTTCGGTGCCAGAACGGGCCTTCCTGGCTGATCTTGGATGCCAATGAGAAGGCTGGTGGGCTTGCTTCTACCGATGTCACTCCTGAGGGCTTCGTGAGTTCCTGCCAAAGGCCTGGCCAGGTTCATAACTAACATTTGTGGCCGCAGCTCTACGATGTCGGCGGCCATGTCATCTTCTCTCACTACAAGTACTTCGATGACTGCCTCGACGAGGCGCTGCCCAAGGAGGACGACTGGTACAACCACCAGCGCATCTCGTATGTCCGGTACAAGGGCTTGTGGGTTCCTTACCCATTCCAGAACAACATCTCGATGCTTCCGAAGGAGGACCAGGTGAAGTGTATCGACGGGCTCATTGACGCTGCCATGGCTGCCCGTGTCGCGACGACCAAGCCTCAGAACTTCGATGAGTGGATCTTGCGGACATGCGGCCAAGGTGTGGCCGATATCTTCATGCGCCCGTACAACTACAAGGTGTGGGCAGTGCCGACTACGAAGGTACGGATATGGGATCCGAGTCTATTGATATTCACACGCTCACGGCAACAATAGATGCAATGCCAATGGCTCGGCGAGCGTGTTGCGGCCCCTGATGTCAAGGCGGTTACCAGGAATGTCATCCTCAACAAGGTGGCTGGCAACTGGGGCCCTAACGCCACCTTCCGATTCCCTGCGAGGGATGGAACTGGCGGTATCTGGATCGCTGTGTCGAACACTCTTCCGGAGGAGAAGAAACGGTACGGCAAGAAGGGCGAGGTCACCAAGGTCGACGCCGAGAAGAAGATTGTCACGCTGAAAGATGGTACCACCATCGGCTACGGCAAGCTTATCAACACGATGGCTGTGGACCACCTTGTCGAGAAGATGGGCAACCAGGAGTTGGTCAAGCTGTCCAAGGGCCTCTACTACTCGTCGACTCACGTAATTGGTGTCGGTATCCGTGGTGCTCGGCCCGAGCGCATCGGAGACAAGTGCTGGGTAAGGACGCACAAAGATCCGTTGCGATGCATGCATGCTAACACCCCCGCCAGCTTTACTTCCCCGAGGACAATTGCCCCTTCTATCGCGCCACCATCTTCTCCAACTACTCGCCGTACAACCAACCGCAGGCTGACGTCAAGCTGCCTACTCTGTACCATGCGGACGGTAGCAAAGCCAAGAGCAGTGAAGCTAAAGAGGGCCCTTACTGGTCGATCATGCTCGAGGTCTCGCAGTCGAGCATGAAGCCGGTTGACGAGGCGAACCTGCTCAAGGAATGCATCCAGGGGCTTATCAACACCGATATGATCAAGCCAGAGGACGAAATCGTCTCGACCTACCACCGCAAGTTCGACCACGGCTACCCCACGCCGTCGCTCGAGAGAGAGGGCGTCCTCAAGGAGCTCCTTCCCAAGCTTCAAGACATGGACATCTGGTCCCGTGGCCGCTTCGGCAGCTGGAGGTACGAGGTCGGCAACCAGGACCACTCGTTCATGCTTGGTGTCGAGGCGGTCGACAACATTGTCAATGGGGCCGTCGAGCTGACGCTCAACTACCCCGACTTTGTCAACACGCGCCAGAACACCGAGCGTCGGCTGGCCCAGAGTTTCTACAATGCCGGAACTTCTTCTGGCAACGGCATCCCCACCCGGCCCGCGCCGAAGGCTTAAGTTGACGGGGGATTCGTCGCCCAACCTAACTACTACTGTAATCCTCCGATGCCTTCTTGCATCTGGGAGCCCAAAAGATGGGACGTCCCATTCCCACGATTTTGCGCGCATAGCAAGCGGGAACCCACCGCGCTTATCACTATTCTTGCTCCCCACCTATCTCTTAGCACCCATTTAAAAGATGCAAAAAGACAAGAGCTCCGGGACGTCTCAGACGGTTTATCGGACTGCCTTCGTCAGCTATTTCGCTGGAGCACTCGAATGATCAGGCTGGCCTTGCAGAGGCATCTTAGAAGGATCTTGTGCCAGCGATTCGCCATAGATGCTGATGTCGGTAATAGAACATAATACAAGACATTTTGAAGGGTAATGCCGACTTAGGATAAGACAGGACCTTTTGCAAGGAAATTGGCCGCTGCTGGCGTGTCAGTAAGGTGACGTCAATGGCGTTGCCTCTACCGCCCACTGTGTAACTATTGTGCACTGCCGTCTCACTGCACTTGAAAAAATCATGCTGTTGTAAATAAACCAGCGAAGCAGCCATCGATATTAGTATAGGAGTACGAAGTAGGGCTGTGTAGTTATTGAACGGGGGACAATGGATGGCTGTAGCAAAGCAACCTGAAATGCCCCAGCCTGCAGCGGGGTCGTTGTGGGAAGAATGGGAAACTTGGAAGAGGAAGCGGAATCCACTTCAAGATGATCGCCAAATTGCCTTCCGCGGTGCACGAACCATCCGCCACACCGGCCGCCAAGGCTGAGGGCTTTCTTGCACAGGTCCCCACCGGTAGCGAAGTCAATAGTTATTCCATGCAGAATCTGTTGACGGGCATGGCATGACACGCTTCAATAGACTATCTCGTACCTGACGTTTGCCGTTATTTCTTCTAGTTCTACCTCCAGTCTTCCATACCCAGTTCTGCCCCTTGAGCAGAGCAACCGAGTCCGGGGGAGACTGTCCGGACTTTGGACGAATCCGCATCAGGACTCCCGTCGACCTGGACCCACCCCGCGCTGCCCTGCCCTTCTGCTGCGCGTGCCACAGCTTGCGCTTCCAAGTTCGCTGCTGTCATCGATTGCCGCCAGGTGCTGCGGCCGCTCGTAGACACCTTACCCTTGCTCACCATTGCCCATTGCGGGAAGTTCCTTCACTTCAACTCGCCCTCAACCTTCAACTCACCTGTCGCCACGAAGCCGCATCCGTCCACCCTGTGATAGTGCCCAGTGCGGACGGCGATTTGGACACTTCCGTCGAGTTAACCGGCTACCCGACACTCTAGAGACAGGCCAGTCGGCCACCCGCCCTCACGCCGCCATAGACGCAGGTACCCTGGTGCAATCCACGAGACACACCACCACCCAACCAACCGATCGCAACTAGCCGCACTCAATCAACGCGCAGCAAAAGCACTGCGATCCGACGTCAAGCGCTCCTTGCAGGCAAGCCGGCCATCCACGAATACGGAATCCGCGAGGCCTTCACCGTTTTATAACTTTCCTTACAGAGCCGGCCCAGGGGACCCGCTCTTTTGTTGCTGTCACCGGCAAAGGGCCCCGCTTGCCGAAACCCCGTTTTACCCTCGCAAGGCGCGTGGGCAATGGTCACATTTACCGCCAGTAGTAGATCATGACAGATCCAGCCTCGACATCTGCGTGGTCATCCTTCGATACTTGAGCTTCCTCCCGGATCCCTCAGGTATCCCGCGTCCCTCGCGACGATGGACTCCGCCGCCCGGCCGCTCGACGACCGGTTGCTCGAGTCCGCGGCCCGCCTCATCGAACGCCTGCATCACCTAGCCGGATACACCTGGGACGAGTCGCGCGCCCCGTTCCACTCGACATACGACAACTGGCACGTCTTCGGGACGAGGTTCGTCTCACCCTACTCGACCCCGGCCCCCAGCGCAAATGCCATCGCTGGCCCGACACCCCACCACGTGGCGAGCCCCCCCGCTGCTTCCCAGCCCGGCCCGTCCACCTCCAGCCGAGCGTCTTCCGCAGATCCCCGCTCGCATGTCTCCTCGGACAGCGAATCCGTCACGGACCACTCGGTCGCCTCGGTCCCGCCGACGTCCTCCAGCACGGGTACAGATTCGCCAGTCGTCGAGCAGCGCGTGGTCGCCAGGGTGTCGTACCACGTCCTCCGCGAGGAGAGGGCGTTCCACATCTCCAAGAGCCTGGTCGCGAGCGTCGACCCAAAGGGAGACCGGATCGTCAAACCGCTAGACATCATGCGCCTGCCGCCGCAACCCGGCGACCGGGGACCCATCATCGTCGCCATCTATGAGGATGTCGGTCCGAATCATCTGTCCAAGGTGTTGGACTTTGGGCCTGCATTCTACTATGCCAAGAAGCGGAACGACCGATGGGAAGCCCGCCGGAAGGAGCCGCCTCCGCTCGAGGCGCCGATCAGCCTGCAGAGTTTCTTGGACTTCGCCATTGGTGCAGCACAGTGCCTGGAGATGGTCCACCATGGGCACGGCATGGTCCACGGCGAAATCCGGGGCGACGCCTTCCACTACAACATCGAGACCAACCAGGTCAAGCTGGTGTCGTTCGGCGCCGGGCTGAGATCCTTCGAACACGGCCTGACGAGCACCGGGTGGTCGGCCCTGTCAAAGGCACTGGGTGCTAAGCACAAGTTGCAGTACATCAGTCCGGAGCAGACGGGGCGCATGCCCGCTGAGCCAGACAACCGCACCGATATCTACTCGCTCGGTGTTTTGTTCTGGACCCTCCTGACCCAGCAGCCTGTCTTCCAGGGAGAGACGCCGCTGGACATCGTCCAGGCTGTGCTGGGCCGGAGGATACCCAACGTCACGGCAATCCGTATGGACGTTCCCGACGTCATCGGGCGGATCATCCAGAAATGCACAGCAAAGAATGTGTCTGAAAGATACTACTCGGCTGGTGGTCTCCGCTACGACCTGGTTTCGGTGCAGAAGATGCTTGGCGACGGCAATTCCGCCGCCCTACGAGACTGGCCAATAGCTACCAGAGATGTTTCGTCTTCCTTTCGGTTGCCGACAGCCATGATAGGCCGGGAGCGTGAGCAAGCTCAGCTGGTAAAAATCATCGAAAAGGCCGTCAAGAGCCATTGTGTGACCCAGCACGGGAGCTCCTACAATGCGTCTGAGGGGTCCAGCCTGGGCAGCCCTGAAGTCCACGAGACTGGAGGCGACGCGTCCAGCGATTGCGGAAGCTCTGCCGGAAGGGGGGCCCGCCAACATGACACACCCGCACAAACAACGATCCAGTCCCGTCCGGGAGCCGGCTCAGCACCGGCTTCTGTCTCGACCGCCTCGTCAGGCGGCTCGGCCTCGGCCGCTCTCCGGCCTCCCCGTGCATGGGACAAGAACGTACTTCTCGAAGGGAGCTATGCCGTCGACGGCCAAAGTTCGGAGCCTTCGCGACATGGGGCCACCGTTGGCACGGATTCTTCATCCGGGAGCCTCTCGCGACAGCTCGGCTCGGCCAAGTTCAGGAGACAGGGCCACTGCGAGATCGTCTTGATCGAAGGCGCCGGTGGACTCGGCAAGAGCTGTCTTGTACAGTCCGTCCTCCCGGATGCGCGCCGGAGAGGCTACTGTGCAACCGCCAAGTTTGACCGGGCCAGACGGACGCCGTTCGGGCCGCTTCTCAAGCTGTTGTCCTCTCTCTTCCGCCAGGTGCAGGGTGACAGGAACACGGAGACGCCCTTCCACCAGGCCCTGAAGCAATACGTCCGGCCGGTCTGGCCCATGTTGCACAAGGTGCTTGGCCTCCCCGAGTTCCTGCTCCAGCCTACCGAGCCCACGGTTGCACGGGCCTCGTCCAACTCCCAGGCCGCTAAGCCGAGCCTGAAGAGACGGGGCTCCTCTCCCGAGTTCGCCACGCCTTCTGCCCTACGAGCGTCGTCAGGCTCGTCCGTGCAGAGCTCCCGAGACTTCCTCCGCGCTGGCGCCGCCACGAAGACCAACAGGCTGATGAACACGTTCATCGACGTGCTGAGGATGTTCACTCAGCAGAAGTTCATCTGCTTCTGCCTGGACGATCTGCATTATGCCGATGACGAGTCGCTGGAGCTCCTCGCCCAGATGATCAGCGCCCGGCTCAAGCTGCTGCTCATCATCACGTACCGTCCGGAGGAGATGGCGGCTGAGACAGTGCAGAAGCTATTGAGCCCGCCGAAGTCCGAAGACTCGTCCCCCCGTCACAGCGTGCCAACCACTACCAAAATCACGCTGGCGCCCCTAAGTGAAGAGGACATCGTCCACTATGTCTCCACGACGCTCTCGTTGCCCAAGGAACGCGTCCTCCCGCTGGCCTTGGTGATCCAGTCCAAGACGGCAGGAAATCCGTTCTACATGCGCGAAATGCTTAGCGCAGGGCACCGGAAGAAGTGCATCTGGTACGACTACATCGCCGGCCACTGGACGTACGATCTCGACAAGCTGTTTGATCAGTTCCGGGGAGAGGAGGATTACGACGTCCTTGACACGGCCTTCATCACCCGCCGCTTGAGTGAGCTGCCGGCAGCCTCCAGGTCGATTCTGGCCTGGGCCGCCCTGCTGGGGCAGACCTTTTCCTTCGATCTGATCTGTAAGTTGATGGACGGGCAGGAGCACGCCGACGACGGTTCAGGGAACCCGGAGGAGGCGGTGGCGACTGCATCCTCGCAGCAGGATGTTGTCGCCGGGCTCGAGGCTGCCATCCAGGCATTCATCATCATCCCGTGCGACCGAGACGACCACTTCCGCTTCGCTCATGACCGCTATATCCAAGCAGCCGCGGCGCTCAAGGAGTGCAACGCCCGGATGATGCACTTTGTCATCGCGCAAGTCCTCCTCGAGCACTACTCGCACGATGCCTCCTTCCGGGATACGGCCGCTTCGCACGTCTGCGAGTCCGTCGACATCATCAAGAAGCGGGTTCCGCATCGGCGGCCCTTCCGCAAGCTGCTCTTTGAGCGCGCTCACGAGGCCACGGAAAGCGGTGCACGCCCCACCGCGGCCAAGTACTACAGCAACGCCGTGGCCCTGCTGCAGCCGAACCCGTGGGATGAGAACGCCGAGGACGTGTCGTACGACGAGACGCTCCAACTGTACCTGCAAGCAGCCGAGTGCTACTTGTTCATGGGCCACCAGAGCGCCGCCAACGTACTGCTCCAAACGATCTTCGACCACGCCAGAAATGCACTCGACAAGGCGCCCGCGTGGGTGCTCCAGTCTCGGATATTCGCGCAGGACGGCGACTCGGAGCAGGCCCTGGGCGCGCTGAAGCTGTGCCTCCGGGCTCTCGGCATCGAACTGGACGAGTGCCCTACGATGGAGAAGTGCGATGAACGGTTTGAGTCGCTGTGCAAGAAGATCCGGACGACGCATCGCGACCATGTATTAAGCCCGCCGTGCTCGCGGGACGCGTTGCTGGCGTCTGTCGGCGCGGTGATGGCCGAGACGGCGAGCGCTGGGTGGTGGAGCGATTGCATCATGTTCTACCAGCTGTCGCTGCTGATGATGGAGACGCACTTCAGCCGAGGCCCGTATCCTCAATCGGGATTGGCCTTCCTGTACATGTCCATCATTGCGCTATCCCGCTTCAACGACGCCAGGCTCGCAGTCGACTTGTCGTGCATGTCCCTCGAGCTTCTCGAGAAGTTCCGCGACCCGTTCTCCATGTCGCGGGGATACATCACGTATGCCAACTTTGTCGGCCACATACGGGACCCGATTTGCCTGTCTGTCAGCCAGTACGAGGGGATGGTCGACTACGCCGCGGCCACGGTAGACAGGATATCGACGATTCTCTGCTTCGGCCTAACGGCGCAGTTGAAGTTCTTTGCGAGCGAGAACTGCGCCGATCTGGAGGGCTTCTGCCAGTATGGCTGCGAAGAGATCCCCAACTGGCACCTCGACACGCGAGGCGGCACGATACTCATCGCCGTCCGGCAGGTCTGCCGCGCTCTGCAGGGCAAGACGCGGGCCGCGAACCCGCTCGAGGTCATGAGCGACGAGCACCATGACGCCGTCACGTACAAGAACTGGCTCACGGCACACACCAACAACGGCGGTCGCTCGTTGCTGCTCTACGAGACGATGGAAATCGTTCCCCTGTTCCTCTACGGACACTATGAGCGCGCTATCGAGATTGGCAAGGCGTGTCAGGAACGCGGACATCTCCTGTGGTCGGCTCGCAATACAAGGTTGGCGATGCTCTTCTACGGCTTGGCCCTGGCCGGCTCCGTCATGCGGCAGCAACAGGACTTCCGGTCGCCAGGGGAGGAAGCGCTCAGGAGTCTTGTCGACGGGACGGTCCGCGAGATCGAGGAGCTCAACACCAAGATCAAGGATTGGCAGACAGTGGACAATGTCAACTACCTGGCATGGACGAAGCTGCTCGATGCTTCCGTCTCGGAAATGCTCGGCAACCACGGCACGGCCATCCGGCTGTACGAGGAGGCACTGGACCACGCCTCGGAGCACAGCTTCACCTTTGAGGAGGCGCTGGGGAACTACCTGATGGCTAACATCTTCATCCGCAACGCCGCGAGACGGTCGGCTCGCGCGGCACTCCGCGATGCAGTCGCACTCTATCGCCAATTTGGCGCCACGGGTGTTGCCGACCGCATCGAGACCGACCACAGCATTCTGATGCAGCGGATTATGCGGAATCCCCGCATCGTCGACCAAGGGGTGCAGACGGACTTCTCTGGCGATGCAACGTCCGTTCAGTACCGACCCGTCGGCGAGAGCGAGGGGGGCGAGGACTCGCAGCAAGCCGTGCAGGCGGCCATGGCCACCCTCAAGGGCGAGCGCATGACCGCCTGGCGAGGCTCGACGCAGCCCGAGGCCGGGGCCGGGTTGCCCGCGCTCGATATGATCGACTTGCACGCAATCCTGGTGTCGTCCCAGGTCATCTCCTCGGTGCTGCGGGTGGACGAGCTTCTGAAGACAATGTGCGACGTGATCCTCCAGACGTGCACGGGGTCCGCGACGCTTGCCGCCATCGTCGTGCAGGACGAGGGCAGCTCCGACTGGTGCGTCGCGGCGAGCGGGGATCCGGAGAAGGGCGCACAGGCGCACATTCCGGGCGTGCCGCTCAGCGTGACCGATCTGGTGGCGGAAAACGTCGTGCTCTACTGCACCCGCTTCCGCGAGGTCGTCTTCCTCCAGGACCTCGTCAGCGACGAGCGGTTCGGCAACGTGGGCGACCAGTGGCTGCGCAAGAACGCCGGCAGCAAGGCCGTCATTGCCATGCCCATCTGCCACGGGCCGAAGCCGCTGCTGGGCGTGCTGTACCTCGAAGGCGCGCCCGGCTCGTTCACGGACCGCAATGTCAGCGTCCTGCAGCTTCTCGTCAACCAGATCGGCATCAGCTACTCCAATGCGCTCGCCATGAAGGCCGTCGAAAAGGTCTCGGCCGAGAACATCTCCATGGTCGAGATGCAGAAACGCGCCCTGGCGAAGGCGGTCGAGGCCGAGAAGAAGGCCAAGGCGGCCGAGGCCGAGGCCATCCGCAACGTCAAGCTTGCCGAGGAAGCGACGAAGGCCAAGTCCATCTTCCTCGCCAACGTCTCGCACGAGCTGCGCACGCCCCTGAACGGCGTGATCGGCAACTCGGAGCTTCTCCGGGACAGCAACCTCAACAAGGAGCAGCTGGAGATGGCCGACTCCATCCGCGTCTCGGCGGACTTGCTCTTGACGGTCATCAACGACATCCTGGACTTCTCCCGGATGGAGGCGGACAAGATGAAGCTCTACATCATTGCCTTCAACCCCGAGGAGATGGTGCGCGAGGTCGTCCGGGCGGTTTCGTACAGCAACAAGGAGAAAACGTCCAGGAAGAACGTCAAGATCATCCAGAACATCGACCTGCCTCCCATGCTCATCTACGGGGATCCCATCCGCCTGCACCAGGTCCTCGGCAATCTGATCGGGAACAGCCTCAAGTTCACAGAGGACGGGTCCATCACCATCGGCGCCCGCGTCGACTCCGAGACCGAAGACAATGCGACGCTGACGTTCTGGGTCAAGGACACGGGCATCGGCATCTCGCCGCAGCAGCTCGAGAATCTCTTCCAGCCGTTCAGCCAGGCGGACCCCAGCACGGCGCGGAAGTACGGCGGCAGCGGCCTGGGCCTGAGCATCTGCAAGTCCCTGATCGAGACGATGATGAAGGGCAAGATCCACCTGGAAAGCCAGGAGCATGTCGGCACCACGGCCTGGTTCACGGTCACCTTCGACAAGGCGAGACCCGAAGTAACCGCCGGCGACGAGCAGCTCGTCCGGGGCGGCGCGCTTCCCGAGCCCGCCAAGGCGTACCCTGCTAGGAGATCGGCCACTCTCGGTGGTGCCGTGCCGGGCACTCCGCCCTCGCCGGCAGTCGACCTCTCCCGCATCCCCAAAGACCAGATCCGCATTTGCATCGCCGAAGACAACGTCATCAACGCCCGCATCGCCCTGCAGTACCTGCAGCGCTTAGGCTACCCCAACGTGGATACCTACGACAACGGGCTCAAGGCCATCGAAGGCCTGCGCGAGAAGGCGAGGCAGGGCAGGCCGTATCACATCATCCTCATGGACGTGCAGATGCCGGTGCTCGACGGGTACGAGGCGACCAAGCTGCTGCGCAACGACGAGCTCGAGTCGGTCAGGAAGATCTTGGTCATCGCCATGACCGCATCGGCGATACAGGGCGACAGGGAGAAGTGCCTTGCCGCCGGCATGGACGACTACCTGGCGAAACCCGTCCGGTCGGACGTGCTCAAGAAGAAATTGGATGTCTACCTGTTGCACGGTGGGAGTCCCGTGCCAGCTGCTGCTGCGACTAACGGGGTGCTCCAACAACAGCCTATCGCCAACGGGCACGGCCATCGCGGGGAGCAGATGCAGGGCCAGGAGAAGTCGCAAGATGCAGCGCAAAACGACGCTCACAACTCGGTGTAGGCGTCAGCATCAACGAGCATAAGCCCGCTGTGCTGTCTTCGTTATGGCAGGGGTAAACAATTGCCAGCGCGTCAGGGTCCAAGATGTGTGTATCATATCCCTCGGGCAGGGATAGCTTGGTGGATACCAACGGTGGATGAGCATATGGGCATTTGAACAGCAGGGGAACGGCAATGACCTCCCTTTGGATTTTTCCTCCCTTTACTCGGTCTTTTTTTCTTCTTCTTCACTTTCTACCCATGTCCCGCCTCATCTGTTCAAGTGTAGATACCTTTCTATGCATGGGCGTGTTATTCCTTTCTTCTCCTTGGGTTATACCCCCTTTCCTTTTTCTTTTCCGGGTCCTTTTGCTTCTTTCATCGTGGGTCGCGGCTCGGATAATCACGCATGGACATGGGACATGGACATCAAACGTGAACTCTGGACTTGGGAACTGGGACGGACCTGTGGAAAAAGAAAACAAACGAAACAAGAGAATGGAAGAAACCTGATTGTGGGGCTGGTCTTGGTTCATGGTTTCTCGGACGGTTCCCTTTGTCCTTGGTCACGAATTGTTATGACGGTCATGTCATGGTACTACAGATGCGCGGTCACCACGGTGCTAGGGCTTGCTCCTCGCTTTCTTCCAATTTTTTTCCTTCTACTTTTTTTTCTTTCTTTCTCTTTTTTTCTTTCTTTTCTTTTTTTTTTTTTTTTTTTCCCTTCTTTTGTCCTGCATTGCCAGCATGGGATAGAGGGGATGAGGAAACTACTGATTCGAAACTTGGGACAACCTGGAAGGGCCAGCGAGACGAAACAGTACGAGAGCTGGCGCTGAGAAAGCTGGTAGCTTTTTGCGTTGAACGTCGATGGAGGAGCAGAACGGAGCATTGCGTCCCGTGGTGGGTTTGTATATAGGGTCTGGGGATCTAGGTGGATGACCTGCTGGCTTCGTACACACACACACACATTCCAATGGATATGGTAGTATAGTATACCAGTTACCGATGCCGAACACGAGTCTCAGTGAGCACTGATGATGATGATGTGAGAGATGTAGTCTCCGAGCTAGGATGGAGTGCCGCCTGTTCTGTGTTGGACAAGTGCCAATCGGTGAAATTCTCCGGAGGCGAGAGACTACTTGGACCGCATCAAGCATCTGGATTACTAGTCTAGTAAGTCATGATGAGGTACGTAGGTACCTTACTTAGCAGCTCTGTTTCATCCGCAACGTCTCGCTTGGGAATGAGGCGCCGGTAAGCAGATCAGATGAGACAGTTGCCCGCCTGCGTCTTAATAGCTGTCCCGCCAAAAAAAAATGTCCATGTTCATGCAGCTACAGTAGTATCCTGTCTGCGGCATTACACACCCTTTCTCGGTGTCATTCATTATAAGGGATGCGGCATTCTTCCGGCGAGACATCCTGAGACTAGCTACTGGTAGCCACTGAGTGTACCGAGAGGGATCGGAATGAATGAACATGAATATAGAAGAGGGGGAGAGGGCCAGGTCGTATGCTGGAGACTTGCAATGCCATGCCCCTCTGACCATTTCACTATCTGTGGTCAAGGCCAATGTTCCCATGCCAGATCTACTACGAAAGTAATAAGTACTAGTATGCCACTTCCTCGTGTAGCTAGAACGCTGGAACAGTCTCGGAGAGCGGGACAGCGAACCCCCGATCTCTTCTACGACCGGGTCGGTCAGACACCCACGGGTTACCACCAGCACCGCTCGAGTCTCTGTCCATGATCCGGTCTCTGCCAGCCCGTGCCGGTAGGTCAGCAGAGGTAAAGAGAGAGAGAAGTTGCACACCCTGCTCAATGTCTTGGCTCCGCTACCACGCAACAAATCGGCGGTCTGGAGCAGCAGTCGGAAGTCTGTATCCCGATCGGAATATGCCGTCTGGGTTCTGTGCAACATATATAACTAGTACGTAGCAAACTTTCGCCCATTGCTTGCCCCGAATGTCTCGGGAGTGACGGGCATCGCCCCAGCCACGCGCAACGCGGCGAACAACAAAAAGTCGCCCGCCAAGAAGTGGCGTTCCCGGCCTGTGCCATCCCGAAGGAGCGGGATATCGCGTAAGCAGGGCCGTATACGAACCTGGGATGGGAGACACATGCTGAGAATACACCGGCACCGGCCACGGATATTCGGGCGCCCCCTGCTGTCGGCGCCTGCCTTTGCATGGTTGCTGCAGCACGCCGTATTGCTCCCATCCGGTAGGTCTCAGACAGAGCGAGCGTACCGCCGCTGCAGCATGCGTACGAGACTTCCAGGACAACTGAGAACAATGCCCCGCATACTGTGGCATATCGGCCGGCCGGCCGGCAGCCGCAAATTCAGGGCGCCAACGTTCGTCGTCACCTCAGCCTTGGACGAACGTCGTTGTCTTGGCATGCGGCTTGCTTCTGGGCGGCTGTTCACTTGCTTGCTTCGGCCTCGGCTTGGCTCAGGTGACTGACTGGCCATCAAAATCGGTTCCAGACTTCCCAGATCTGCGGTATCGGCCGGGGGAACAAATGCCTGCTGTGTGGCCCCCTGAGAGGCTTGGGGGCGCTGCTGACCAGGTGATGCACCGTGTGTAACCTGGAAATCGGGATATTTGGCGACTTCATGGGGAAGGAGGGGTGTGTCGTGAGCTTCTGGCTCAATCCTGCATCCTGACGTCGCATTCAGTTCTTTGACGAAACCCCCTACCTCCTGCGAGCACCAGAAAACGCCACCTGACTGTAAACAAGGGCCAGAAGGGTATCACCAAATCTGACTTTGATTTAAAAGTACCACACCACCATAGCAAAGGGTAGGGCAGATTGCTGTCCAGATACCAGCCTGATCATCACGGGTTTCAAAACCGGCTCTTTTGCATCCCCCCTGCCGCATCCCCTTATTGGGGGGGGGGGGGGGGGGGGGGGGGGAGAGAAGCAAACCACAAAAGGCTGACGATATCGATGGGTTTGCCGCGATAGCCAGAAAGGACGGACCACTTGGCGCGTCTTCCCGAACGGCACTTGCAGTTCTCGGCCTCTGGATCCAGCCAGTGACGCTCGCCATTTCGAGATTTTAGCATGGAAAAAGCCAATCCCTCGCTTTTTGTGTGGCGCGACGGAAGTCCGGTGAGCCTGTGGTTTCCCTCTTCTTGATCATTCTCGAAGCCCGGCAGATGCGGCAGGGTGCTGGCGAGGTGCAGACTTCCGGGGCCAATTGTCATTGCCGAGCTCAGCGGGAAACTGATGGCTCTCTCCCGTATTGCGATGCCGGCTCCCGCGGACGGCCACTGCTTCGCCAGGCGCAGGCCAAAGCTGCCTGGACCGCGCTGGAGGTGCAGGCGCGCAATTCTGTGCGTGGCACCGACCTGGGCCGTTGCGTGCTGTAGTGTCGCTCTCCCTTCCGTGAGCCTCACCGACCGCTTCTCGGGTGCCTCTTCCGGTTCAAGGTGCCGCCTGTCCAACACGGGGTTCGCAATCTTCCCCATCAAGTCCTTCTCCCCTCTTCTGGCGCCCAGGGAGACATTCCGGACACTCTTGAACGCGTCAGCATCGGGAACGACTTGGTCCAATAGAAACGAAAACGAGCGTGGAAACAGGATGGCGAGTCTTATGGGCGCGTGAGAAGGGCTTGCAGGAGATAAACAAAGTGTTCGGCACCCCCTGTAGAGAGAGCCATGACGGAGGCCCGTCGTACCATGGCGCGTCCAGAACGCCGTTCTGCATCATGTTGCCCGCAGCTTCGTCATAACACAGACTCCAGGGTGTCGCTTGACAAGGGCCAGCATCATCAGGATAAAGAGCTATACACGCGGGGAAAAGCGCGTATTTACCCGCTCCCTGCGACATTCATAAACGCGTATCCGCTCGGGTCCGGAGCCCATATCCCGGTGCGGAGGATATGGGACAGCGGAAGCAAGCTCGAGTGTAGTCGGCCCGTACGGGACTCTGTCCCTTTGGTGAACTTCCGCTCCCATATCGCCAAGCCCGGGGCCGATAAGAGCTCATGCGCAGCCTTATTAATGTGTGTGACCTCGGCTCGGCCAAGCTTCATTCTTGTCGGATCGCAGAAATTACTGAGCAGAGAAGCAGTCTCGTTTCAGATTGTCGTTTTCCGCAAGAAACCCAGGTCTAGTGTAAGCGACGCTGCTTGGCTGCCACATGTGCAAAGAACGTTTCCGCAAACTCAATGCTTGGATGAACCATTTGGTCTATTCGAGCAGCCTCTGTCGAAACTCGTGCATTAGGCGTACGGGACCGGCAGGACGGGGGCAGCGAACTCCTGTATGGCAAGATGCTTGCACAGCCCGCAAGGATGATATCGCAGGATAAAGTTTCGCAGGCCGACAGCTTGAGCGTACCATCGCGGAAGAGCCATGCACGTACATAACTGAAACCGGTCACTGTAAGTACATACCATAATAAGTTGACTGAATAGTGAGCGGCAAATACCGCCCCAACGGCACGTCAATGGTAGGAATCGCTGGACGACAGATCACCATGTGTGACTTTTGTTGACTCGATGTAGAGGAGCGGTCACGGTCATTGGTCTCGATTTATCGGGCGAGGTGTGACAATGATGGCTAAGATGATGCCCGAGACAGGAGAGTCTGGGATGCTCCATGTTTCTCGCTCTTCTCTCTCATGGAATCAGGTAATTAGGATTGTTTCGTGATCTTCCGAAACACTCGCTGTTGACAAGTATCCTTCGAAACACGCTGCCCTTGACACAGATGCCTTCTCGTTCAAATGAGGACATGGAGTGTCATTCGTCCGGGACAGCTCAGTGTTCCAAGCCCATAGCGGTCGGCGCTGCTCGAAGTGGCTCAAGGTCGCCATCACTGACTGGACTGTAGTCATGGTGATGCACTTGCCCTCGGCGCAATAGGCAGACGTGAGAAATGGCGTCACCCCCTATGCTTCAGTATGCGCCGGCGTGCATGTAGACTCCGTGGAGAGGAGCTAGATGAAACCCGCCGACGCTCATCAATCACGCTCTCGAACCGCTGACATCCTCGATCCATATTCCGGGTAGCGAGCTGCCACGCGCGGGGAGTTTGTCAGAACGAAACGAACGGGCAGTTTCAACGGCTTGTGAATAAGGTGGCCATCCGCTAAGCTGCAGCAGTGTCGATAGCGCTGCTTAAGCTGCAGGCCTGCAGCTGAGGTTTGCAGGGCCTCGGGTCCGTCGTGTGCCGCAAGCATGCCTCGGAAGGACTTTTCTCTCAGCAAACCTGAAACCACCAGTTAGCGCTCAGCACTACCCAAGAAACACTACTGCGCGAAGAAGATCATAAAATCCCATCACATAGCTGACGTGCCACGTAGATCTCGTTTCGTCCCTGCAACCGAGAGGCTTTGGGTCTCCGTAAGAAGAAGACCACCGGCGGCGATGCGCTACATCAGCCGAGAAGTATGGGTGTTTGGTTTGCGGAGCTAAGTTAGTAGGTATTTGGTAGTCTACATACCAGAGTAAGCGAACTAAGGTTCATCGCAGATTGTGTGTACTGGTGACACCGCGGCAGCTAGGCGAGAAGGAACTGAGCAACATTGGGTATGGAAATGGGGGACAGAACTGGGACCTTGGAAGGTCAAGGAATTCTCCGATCACCATCGGGCAGATGCTGCAAGGGAAGAAAAGCTCGGCGTCTGAAAGAGCGTTCCTCTCCGTTAGGGCAACCTCCTACGTTGAGCTCTTCGGAGTCACGGGTTGTCTCGACCGCAACGGGTTAGTTAGAGGGATACATCTAACCGTCACAGCTGCTTGGCAACTATATCACTCTTGCGAACGTCGAGTTAGGTTCGGAAGCCCGATTGCAACATCATCAAACAATTGCGAACCATCTCGTGCCCCGTTTGCGAACGGCCACCGCCGCTCGGGGGTTATTCTCACGAGTAACAGATCTGAGGCGACTGTTGAAGCATGTTGTGTTCGGTCTCAGCGCTCGGGTCACTCGACCATGAGCGGGTCCAGCCACTGGAGTCCTTTCTGTGATTGGCCAATCCCCCACGGATACCTCCGCACCCCATCTTACCACCGCGCACGGTCATACCTTCCTTACCTGAAATAAACTCGGGCGGCGTTTTCTGTCCCGTCCACAGAATTCGAATTCTGGTTCACCGTGCCCGACCTTCAGTTCCGTCCCGGACTTTTCACCATCTTAAGTTGCTGTATTATAGCCAAGTGCCGGCGCCTCCAGCCATGCACAGACTGCCCAGCTAGTAATCCCAAACCGACGTCGCGCCTTTGTTGCCTGGCTGGCCGCTACGATGATTCTCGGTACGCAAGAACGGTAGCCCCAGAACTTGCGCCGTCTGTCAAGTTGCCCTGGCCGGAACTTCAAGCCTCAGTATCGAAGATGTAGGGAAGGAAGAAACCTAAGGCTGGTAAGTGCACGGCTGCCCGTTTGGACGTCAGTTTATCTCGGCGGTCTCCGGCTTCTGACTGCCCGCTTGGTCTGGCACCTTGGTTGCGCTCCTCTTCATGGAGCTTGATATGACCATCTATTCCTAGTCATCCAAACCGGCCAATGGCACACATACACTACACCGCCGCAGTATCACGATTCCAGCGGATGTTGTTCACTCGCCCGGAGTGTTCGCCGACGTGTACGGTTAACGCATGAGCATATTGGGCATGCGGCTCGAAGCGCGAGATCAACCGCTTCCACGCCCTGCCCCCGTGTGGCTTGCTCCCATCACGACCATTGACACGACTATCCCCATATAGTAGCCATTTCCAACCGCCTCGCCGAGAACATACTACATAGCTCTTGCCGTCAAAGCGTTCTATTCTTGATTCCTTAGTAATGTCTGCGCAAGCGGAACGGCGCCCTCCCCAAACTCGGTCTGAGGACAGAACAGAACGTCAAGCCTAGCTTACTTACAGTAGTAGTTCCAAGAACAGTACTCGGTAAGTGCTGGAACCCAGTTAACACACAAGCTCCCAAGCTCGAAAGCATGGGGTTCTGCATAACCCTTGGTGTTACACCGGCTTTGGCCTCGATTCTGATCAGCATAGTATGTACTTGTATGTACCTACCTAGGAACTCTTCGGTGCCACACGGGCGCCGTTGTATGTACATACTTGCACAGTACAGACCACAGCACACCACCGTACCATATGCAACCGTTGCTCTACATAGTAGACTCGAGAGAACCCTAGTTCGAACGGGTTGCTCTCATTAGCCATCCTTTCGTTCGATGTGGGGTTACACTATGTAAAGCTGCCGCAGACAATGCGCGGTTAGCTCACGCGCAGCCTGCACCTGAGCCCAAACGGTTGCGCCTTTCTAACCAACGTGGAAGCGTCGAAGATGCCGCTTGCTTTCGCTCTTGGCTGACCAGCTTATCCGTTGTCCTTGCTGTCACGGCCTAAGAATCATCTACGCACATGGTGAGTGACGGAGGTGTATCAGCTTGCCCTCCTCGACAGTCTTAACAGTGACAGTGACAGCGACAGCGACCCGCTCAACCTGGGATCGTTATTCTCACCCCTCCGTAGGGGTAATCTGATTCGCCCATCCGCTCGCTCTCTTCGTCATCATCAAGTCTGGTGCGGGTTTCCCTGCATCGCTCCAAGCACCCCATCCTTCGGGTCCCATGCTCAAGCCCTGGAGCCACCCCCTTGAACAAGGCCAAAGAGGGCTAACCAGGCCCGGAACATGGTGCTAAAAACAGCTGGTTCAACCCACTTTCCGCACCCCTCCATCTGAGCAAAGCGCCAGCAGGCCAGCTAGCCCTGTCATTCCTGGGATTCCGGTTGTGTGGGCAAAGCACGCAGGCATTGCATCGGCAAGCCAAGCACGTTCCTCTGGGAGGGGGCTACATCACAGTATGTACTATACAATACAAAGACCGCATTCGTCCTGGTAGTGGCTTCGCTCCCGGATTCCTGGTATTATCTGGCAGAAACCGCCGGGATTATGCATCTCGATGTCTTGCTGGTTAGCGCTCACCCGTGCAGGCCTCCGTCCCGCCGTTGTGCCGTCCGACTGGTCTTGAGCGCCGCAGTGGTCTGTTTACTCCCGGCTTGCCTATCTCGATCTCCTACATATGGACTCGGACCCTTGCGTTAATCTGTTCTGATACGCGCTGCTTCCAAATGAAATAGCTCAGGGTACCTCCCGACGCCTTCTACTCCACATTGTTTCCGCTGGTCTGCTTGCCTAATCAACGGTAAAGTATCAGACTTGGCCGGTTTACAATTCCTTGCCCTTCCTCGTGTCACCCTTGCTCTAAGCGCAGTCCCTGACTCTTCCACATCGTACACAGTATCTGTACCTGGGGGAAACGTCGACCATCTGGCGGTTTCCAATGCCGCACGAGCAGGCGGGGAGAGCGAGATCCTGGAGACCGGGGAGAGAAGCACGGAGCCAGGGTCACCCTCGCCTCTGCCGCCTGAGCGTAGTGTAGTGTAGGTACTGCACAAGTACATACATACATACTAGCTGCTTCTCCTAGCAGCTTAGCTTTTCGCTCACCCACAAGCCGCCCCCGCGCCCTTTTTTCCTACCGTATTAGCAAGTACTTATATTTTCTATTCGACGCCAATGGCCAAATCAGGGTGGGCTCTGTCATAGCACTTCGACGTTTCATCACCACACGCCCCGCCTACCTACCCATTACCACCGTTGCTACCATCACTGGGCTGGCCGCCACTTCCAGCCTGTCCATTCAAAGGTTATTTCCACCTCAGTTGATCTATTTCCCTTACTAGCTTCTAAGCTTCCCTAATATGCTCCTCGTTCAACATTCCCCCACCCTCTTAAGCTCCCGCCCCCCTCGTGCAGTTCCCATCCGCTGTCCCTTGCTTCCCCCCCCCCCATTCTTATGCTTCTGCTTTGTGGCCCATTCTCTTCCCATGTTCGAGAATGCTTACCGTCAACAAGGCAGTGCAGTACGGCTATAGGCCCCTTCATGACTTGCCCACGCCACCGAGCACATCCCGCCCTTCGCCGCCCTCGATATATCTGGATCTGGGGCAGAGGCCGCCGCTTAGCGCTCCCGGAGGCAGCAGCAGTCCGTCCGATCAGCCCATGTCGGCGCCTCACCGTGCATTGCCTCCGCCGGCGGCCCTGCCTCCAGTTCCTCCGCCCCAAGGGTCCGGACCTTCGCAGGCAGTCCCTCCCAGTCTGTCAGCAGGCCAGGCCGTTCCGCCACCACCTCCTCCCTCGCAGAGTCACAGCGCGGGCCAACTCCCGCCGGCCCCGCCATGGCACGAGGAATCGATGAGAGCTTGGCTCGTGGCCAAGGCAGAGGAAGACAAGAGACGCCAGGAAGAGGAGAAGACGCGGCAGGAGAGCTACCGGCTTGAACAGCGGAGGATGGAGCACGAGATCTTGAGGACCTCTCTGCAGGGAGGGATACCGCCACCGCTGGTGCCGGTGGTCTTTGCAGGCATGGGTGGAGGAGCGCTCTCGCCGGCGGCTCTGGAGTGGGCACAGCAGTTCATGCTGTCGCAATCCCCACAACAACAACCGCCGCCCGCGCTGATGCTACCGGGTGCTGTCCCCTCGGAGCACCAGAGGCGAGACTCGCAGAGTCAAGTGGTATATGGGCGATACCCCGTTTCCGGCGGCGTTCCATCGACACCAGGGTCAGCACAGGGGCCGCCAAGCGCATATATGTCGGGCTACCCCGGGTCCCCGACGAGGCCGAGAGGACAAAGCATGCCGGGGGCGATGGCAGGACGATCGCTTGTCGCGGGCGGATCAACGCTGCCCAACCTGAACACCACCAATCTTCCCGGCGGGCCGGGCGGCGGTCCCGGCATCACCCACCAGCCGGCACTGGCCCAATCGCAGCAGCAGCAGCAGCATCAGGAGCCGCAAGCCTCACCGTCCATCTATTTCCACCATTGGCAACCTCCAACTACGCAGGCAGGAGGACGGGGCGGCACTGACCAGCCCGCCACGCCCTCAGGTTCGTCCAAGAGAATCAAGTTGCGCTCGTGATGCACTGGCGCAGGGGAGGGAGCTAACTGGCTCGTTTTTCACGCACTAGGAGAATCGCCACGGAAACGGAAGGCACCAGGACCCCAGCAGCCAGCGCCGCCGCCGGCGGGAGCGCAACGGCTCCGCTCGCCGCCTTTCGCCCACAGTTCCGGCTTGTCAAACCCGCCACCCGGGCGCAGGAGAGGAGGAGGAGGAGGAGGAGGAGGAGGAGGACATTCACGGCAGTCCAGTGACCTGGGATCGTACCGGGGAGCCGGCGGCAGCCGGGGACGTGGGGAGAGCGTGGGACCAGGGAGGGAGCTGTCGCCGATGCACACGTCAGGGGCAAGCGCTGCACGGGAGGGCGGCGGCGGCGAGCCGGTATCCTCCTCGACTCAGCAGCATCAGCCACAGGTCCCACCATTTGTGCCGCCGCGTGCACCAGCTCCCTCGGCGCCGAGGACCGGGGCGCACTCGGTTTCGTCGCTCTTGTCAGACGCACCACCCTCGTCCCCGCGGGCTACGGCGGCGCACTTTGCAGCCGGGCCACAGCAGCAGCCGGAACCACGGACCCAACAGCAGCAGCAGTACGTTGGCGAAAACGGGCGACGGGACTCACCACGAGCGTCCGAGGACGAGAGGGGGGGTCGAGCGAACATCAGCCAGCCGAGCGCGAGATAACGAAGCCCCAATGAACCTTAATTTCAGCAATGTTTCAGCCTCCTCAACCTGGCGCCGCAACCTGGTCCCAAAAACCGCCAAGAAAACCCCCCAGTTGCCGCCGCTTGGGTTCGCTTTCCAGCGTTTCCCTTTACGGCAATTTCAACGAGCGGGACTTAGCACCGTTGCCGAAGTGGCATGGAAGGCAAGGGTCTGAGAGTTCGGGTGTCAGGGGTGGCATTTCTGGAAAGGGAGCAGTGCCATGTTTCCGACAATGCGGACTCGTTCCCTATTCGATGCAGCCGGCCAGGGGGAGGAGCATTCAGAACCACACCGCGCAAGAACTGCTGGCACCGTGGGCTAGTGTAGCTTGGATTCCGAGTCCAGCACAGCACACAAACACACGGTCCCAGGGGCGATTTCCCGATGCAGCTTCACTACGTAGGTATCCATCTACGCTAGCATTCGCCGCAATACGTCCCGAGGGGAAAACTCTCTGCGCCCTTTTATCTTCTTTTTCTAGTTGGGGCACTTGTTGCCTTCTCTTCTTCTCATCCATCTGGATGCTTGTTTTGCAAATTGTATTAAAACAGCGGGTTCATTGTTCGTACTTACTTTTCTTTTACGTTACAGTACCGTGTACAATACTTTACGCTAGGTACATCCCCTTCAATATTTCCGACAGGGTCACTGGGCAGGAAGATCAAAACGGAAGCTCGCAGACGAACAACATTGCATCCGGAAGAAAGGCGGGGGCAAATATGTATGGGGAAAAAGAACCTTGAAATTACATACCAAGTGTACGCCATTCCAAAACAATGTATTTTTGGGGCAGTTGTTGCTTTTTCTGTTGCTGTATGCTGGCTTAGTGAATCACAAACAGGCTGTCGCGCGAGATTTCTCAGTCACGAACATAGGTGGGTCTGGAACAAAAGAGTGTCAGTCACAGTCAGTTTGGTTCGACTGAGGTTCGGCTTCCCGAACCACCAGGACTGGCCAGCTGGTAAAGACAAAGTTTCCAGGTTGAGACGGCATCTTATGATAAACACCAACATGGACAAAGATCTCCGGAAGCTGGAATGTCTGGAATGGGTCATACCACACATACACAATACATCTGACAACTTCAACTTTCAAGGCACGCTTTCATCCAGTGTGTAACCATTTCCTCTCGTAGTGTTGCTGTTGAGATATGTAGATGGGTGATTATCGATACGTTCTTCATCCATCTCACTTACCTTATCATACCAGATAAGATACCGTATTACACTCCCTTCACTGCCACGCAGAACAGAGGAAAGCCCAGCTTTAGTACACAGTACAGGTACGTACGTATGATACTGACAACTTTGTATAATACAGTACATACGAACTTACACTACACAGAGCACTCCCGAGTCGGAACATCTAAATGGGCTTAGTGTAAACGCAAGATCAGTGTTAGAATTCATCTCCACAACACTCCTGCAATTCGAATCATCACTTTAGCCATATGTTGTTTTCGCAAGTGGTCTTGTCCTCATCATCATCACATGGCCATCAGCTGAATCGAACGACATGCCTAGAAATGGGCCCCTCTTTCTAAAACATGCCTTCCCCCCTCTCACTTGTTTACTGTCCCCACAACGGGTCGAGCGATGACAAGCGCTTTGTCATCGTTGTCAGCTGCCGCGGCGTTCCGGCCAGATCTGTCCGTTTCCAAAATCGGCAATTGAAGGACATTTCGGGGCTCACTCCGGTCAGTCCGGTCCCTGCTCGCAGAGTAAAAGTAAAACACGGCAGGGTTGGGTCAAGCGAGGGCATCGACGGCGCTTGTTAATCGCTGGTCTCCATGCGCAGATGCAACGGTTTGTCTCGGGATTCTCCCCGTAATACCTATCGAAAAATGCAACAGGGGCAAACATGGAAGAAAAGCACCGCTTCGACGCCGGACACTTGAGGGCCGAAGCGGGGACGCGCAATCCCAAAGCAGCCATCGACCAACCCCACTTCTCAAAATGGACATCGGACAATTTCTCATTCGCTGCGATCACGTTGCAGGGGAGCCGCTTTCAACCCAGCCGCCAATTGCCAATTGGGGAGCGGAAGATGGAACAATGGGCCTTCAATACCAATGTCATAGTTACTAGAGTTCCTCCCACTATGGCTACTAAACTATACCAGGCAGGGAACTACATATCTGCCATACATGTACTTCAACCCATATGCCCAGGTGACGTTACTCAATAGGGCTGCGCAAATAGACCCCTGGCCCTAGACCCGCACCAAGCTTGTGGCACAAGCTGGGGTAGCACCCAGAACGGTTTGGCGCCATCGAATCCAGGGCTGGGTGGGGTGCGCCCGTGATTTCTTGACCGCCCAGGCACTTTTTTCGTCTCCTTCCCCACCAAAGCAGCATCCCCTTTTCCCGTCACTGGACTGATTGACAGACAGAATGTTGCATCTGACACAAACCCTCCGCTCCCCTGCGCTTGCATCTCCTCAGACGTCGGGTGTCCGTCCGCGAAAAGGCCGCCCTAGTGTACTTGAAGAATCTCCTTTCTTGCGCGGACAAGCGCCCAAGATAAGGGGGGTGACACTTTTGGCGACAACCTGGCCAACCCCCGTGCCTCCATGGCACCTGCATACCGGCTCCATACTCTCGACGCCGCTGCTGGCTAGAGACACGGGGAACACCGTTTCCGAGGAAGTTGCTATTTCTGCACTCTACGATTCCCCCGCCCAGCGGATGCAAACATACCACAGACCCGGCTCATGTTTGGGACTACTACTAGTACCTAACTACCTACACGCCCTAGATAGGTATGTACAGTGATACACCAGCTTAACGCGGCCCTCGCACTGTCTGTCCCAGGCATATGTCCAGCAGTTGCCGGGCTTCACTCACACTCACATCTTGCCGAGTACATGTTCCAAGTAACGGGGCTTTCTGTCACAAGTAAACCCAATGGATGTCGGGTTTCAAAGTCCTCACAAGATGAGAAGCCGCAGTCGGCAACCCGCTGCACATCAAGGACGACGACGAGCGTAATCTGATGATGTTCAGGGGCACCATACTCTCTGATGAGACCTTACCGGTCCAAGATCCCGTCGGCTCCATTGAAACCTAGGGAGCAGACGAGGCGGCATTTACCTGAAGGACGGGATACGACGCTGAAAAGGTCAAGCCAGCCATCTCCTGCCGGCCGGGGCAAAACCTGCCAATGCTACGCTCTAAGTGCAGGGGCAGCTCTGAGGATTTTCACCGTTTTCATCCAACTTACAGACGCAGCAACAGAATGCGTGTAGCCAACTCACGGCTTTTCATCACAATATCAGCTAGGATTGATCCGGAAATACGAGGCCGCATCTGGATTGAATTCAGTCATCAGCGAAGCATGGGATCTTTGGCCCATCATCTGCCGTCGATGTGTTACCTCACCCACGCATCTGGGATATTCCAAGATCGCATGGGAGTCCAGGCTATCAGCGCCTCACGGGGAGACACGAGGCGGACAAAAGGTGGACCAGATCTGGGTTGCACCGAACGAGGGTCCGTGGAATCAACAGACCACGTTGATTCTCTTTTTATTAGGACCATGGTCCAGCATCGCTTTCCGGCAGACAGCCGAGAAGGGCCGTGATCCTTTCGCTATACGGCGCGGCAACTGGGCCCTTTCCTCCGTCGACCAGTGACTCCGCCTTGCTGTCCCAACCCACCTCTGGCCAGGTACCGTGCCGGGAGCGGGGACGGATTCGTCCGGCGATTGACGACAGGCGCGCCATTCTCTTCAGATGCCCGTCCCGCTGGCTTTCAGCTGCCCTAGAGACACGTGTGAAAAGTTCCGACCGAACTGGTCTCCTTGAGTAAGACGCAGCGTCTCGGTTGAGTGGTTAATTCCTCGGTTCCGAGTTATGGCGCCATCGGTTGCCCGCTTGGGATCTGGGTCTGTCCCGGCAGGGCACAGGGAAGCGGAGATCTCGGGCCGTTCTGTTATTCAGCAGCATATATTGGTGGAACGCCCGCAGGTGACTGAGCTTTGCCACCGGGACGAGATGTCTCACTGCAGTGAGATCCATCAGATCAGCGGTGTTTCTGGAACACGGCGGGCTTCATACCTCGGTCATGCAGGCTCCCGTTCGGGGCATCTGGCGTGGAACCGAAAGGCCTGTGATCTCGCAGACAGCGGCCCTGGTCAACCTCTAACGTGTAGGGTCAGGTAATCAGGTGAGCTCCTGTGGCGGGATGCATTCGCGCGGAATGGTCCAAGATTGCCGTCTTCCTAGTTGAGGGCCTAGTTTATGGTGGTACAGGTTTCCAGCGGCTAGACTGGCGCTCTTGCCGTTCTAGAAGATCTCCACGTGTGCTGCTTCTTCTAGCCTTCTTCGGCGGCAAGCGAAGTGGTGGGATGGATGACGCGCAGCCGCACGGCATCTCGACACTGGCTAAGGCACCCAGCCGCTCATTACGGGACCATAACAGGGACGAGCTGCGTGGCACAACAATGTCTTCCTTCTCGACATTCACGTTCCTGCCTTTCACGCACTAGGTATCCCTCATCCTTCTTCCAACTCTCTGCTCGTATCGAACAGGCCAAGTCGCCTGCAGCGAAAACATATCCCCTCTGTTCAGCCAGAGCTATCGAGCTCACCCACAAGCGGGCCGCTACCGTCTCTTGCCAGCCAATCTGACGGGCAGGTCGGCGGCTGAATGGAGATGCACAAGTACAGGCGCGGGTCCCGCGCTCTCCTCGTCAGAGATATGTAGGTCGGGTAGCGGCTTGAGCACGACCGTCGCGGCTATTTTTGACCCCTTCCCGTTGTTCCTTCACCCCCTTATCCCTTGCCGCGGTCTGTTTTCATGGTCTGTGCTACGCTCCTCATCGGATCTGATACTATCCGTGCCATTCCTGTGCAGACTGCTCAACCAACGGACGCTATAACCGGCCGGTGGCGGGCCTGCGTGACTTATTAGGGGATGATATGATCCGAATTCCCGCTCCGCGTCGCGCTCGGGATATGTGCTCTTCTCACGAATCCCGCCTCAACTCGACGCATTCGTGTAGGAGTGTCACGGTTCGGAAAAGGGCAGAGTTGCACACGCTTAGTAAGTGGAAGAAACAAGCTGTGCCTCTTGCCTGCGGCATCTTCGTACATCCTGACGCCGTTAGGAAAGGTAGTCTTGCCCCATGCTACCTGCAGCCCAAGACCCTTCTCTGCCCGGTTCTCTCCCAGCTTTTTCGAACGGCAGGAAGCTCGTCGGGGGAGCGAGCCAATCGCTCACACTCAGGGACTGCGCCGCACCTCACACTTGATGAGATGGGAACACTTGCATGCTACCCTCTCCTTTTGGTGGTCCACGGACTCAATTTGGTACCACCTCCCATACCTTGGCCTCGCGAATACGACGGTAGGCCGCTGGTGAAGTCGTAGTATTCTGTCTGTCAATGCTAGAGTTCATCATCTTATTAAGTCGAAGTACGTCCATATAGCGGGTAGCTGTGAGGTACTAGGGTTCACACGACATCCCGAGGCCAGGCTAAAGAGCGCGCCCTCAACCCACGGCGATATCCTTGCTGTAGACGTAACTACCGGCCACGATATGCCTCCGCAACTAAGACGGCGCTGCTGGGATGCCACTGAACCATAGGCCAGGTCAAGAACCTACCTAAGTTAACAGAGGACTCTCCTTGCTTATTACTCTCGCAAAGGGCTCGTGGTACGTACGGCAAAGCAATTTCATACCGGGTATCATAGCAGAAGTCATGTATGTACTAGTATCTGATGCAGTGCTAGTGCTATCACTTAAGTATGGTGCTTACCTGGAAACTAAGGTACCTACCCAGGTAACCCAAGTAATATTTGCCTTCTCCGTACTTACCTTATAAAGTTGTGGCTGCACTAACCACACGACTCGATATGTTGGCAGTGCAACGGAAGGTCACGTATTGTACGAGTGCCGTATTGGTCATCAGCATAGTAAAGCGCTCGCTTTATGGGTGAAGCACGGGAAGTTGAAGGGGATGACGTAAAGACAACCTTGGATGATAACTCCCTGAGGAAAAAAAAAAAAAAGAAAAAAAAAAAAAAAAAAGAAAACAACGAGCTCGGTGAGACTCTTACCATCCCGAGCAGCTCGTGACAAGCTGCTCGTGGTACATGCTCCACTGGTTTGTTCCCCTTGTCGCCTCTGTCCTAAGCAGTAAGTTCCGAGTCAAGTGTGTACGCCCGAGTCATCTGAAGAGGAGGCAACAAATAAACAGAGACACGATCTCAAGGGTTGTGGTGGTTTGTTTAAGACAACTCGTTATTACCCTCGGTGACACCTAGTACATTACACATGTAGCACGATGGTTCCCGTCATTTACAGCACTGCATGCCATATGCCATGCTGTTAGGACACCAGCCTTTACGTTACCTTCGTCGTAATCAAGTACATTAGGTATTTTCGAAATAACTACGCACCTCCATGGCAAAGGAACTAAAGTGAGGGTAATTACTAAACCAAGCTATCTCGCCTAACCCACGCGACTACTGGCATTTCGACTAATTAGTACTCTCAGTACTACTAGTACCTGAAAGAAACGGGTATAAGGGGGTATCAAACTTCTGCCAGGAAAAACAACCAAACCATAGGCCTCCCCAGCAAAGGCCGAAATGTCAGTCAGGACGGAGTGACAAAGAAAAAGGATGTAAAACGAATGTCGCCGGTCGGAACGACCCACGTCCCTGCGCCAGGTCAACTCAAAAGCCGAGCCACCACCCGTTCCCTGAATATGACCCTCCCTTACGCCCTCGCCTTTTCCTTCCCCTTTTCCTTATCCCTCCCTTCTCTTTTGTCCTTTTCCTTTTCCTTTTCCTTCTCCTTCCCGGATTTCCCTTTGCCCTTATTATCCTTCTCTCTGTCCTTGCTCTCCCTATCCCACAGCTTCGCTCTTCCCTGATGCCGTCTCCACTCGGCATGCGCAACTTTCATCAGCAAATCCTCGTCCTTGACCGGGATCCACGCCGTCAGAGCCTTCATGGCGTTCTCGAAGTCAGAGTCAAGCAGCACGTCTCGCAGCGCATGGATCAACGCGGCGCTGGTGGCGTGAAGGATATCGAGGCCTTTCGGTCGCGGTGATGGTGGCAAGATGCCATCTGGTTGGTTGTTGTTGTTGTTGTTGTTGCTGTTGTCGTCATTCTCCGGGGGACAGTCGCCCAGGAGCATGAAGACGTCCCACACGCGCAGCTGGGCGGGGAAGGGGATGGAGAGGTTGAAGAGGGTGAGGTACCAGCGGGTTCCGTAGGCCGTCGCGTCGATGGACAGTTCGTTCTGGCGCGCAATATCAGTTTCCACAGCCCAAGACTAGGACTGGATCGGCGGCGGGAGAGAGGCGGATACTTACAAGCTTGGCAGCGACATCCTTCCCGGCCCCCGCCAACCACCTCTTCTCGAAGTCCTCCAGCGCAGCCATCAGCCCGGCAAAGCCAGGCTTGTACAACCTCTCCAAGCCCCGATATCTCCATAGCCTCACCAGCATCACAAACGTCCTCTCCTCGTCAAAATAGCACAGCAGCGTGGCCGCCGGCGACGCCATGCCCTGCACGTAGCCCGTCTCGGGGAAGTACAGCGATATGGCGTGCAGGACCCGAAAAAGCAGGCGCTGCCCGCCGCGATAGCGCCTGCGGAACATGATGTGCCCGTTCACGGTCCGCGGCACGTCTAGGTCGATCTGAACGTCGTCCGGAGATGAGACACCTTGGAGGCGTTTGAACTCGGCGATGAGGTAGTCCTCGGTTTCGGCGTTCTCCCACGCTTTGGCGCTCGTCGCCAGGAAGGAGTACCACGCTGCCGAGCGCCAGCAGTCGGGAATTCCCTTCCAGGTACGCTCGATGAGTTTGGAATTTTTGGTGTCGAACTCGTAGTCCATTCCTTGGCCTTGGGCTTGGTGCACCGGGCGTTGGTTTTGGGTTTGGCCATCCTTGCCGATCTTGACGGCAGTAGCCATCTTCCTCCACTTCTCGGATCGTTCTGCCTCCTTGCGCTTCTGGGCCTCGAGAATTTTGCCCATCTTCTCATCGTCTGTGATGCCGGTCAGACCTGCTTGTAAGGAAAGCATCTCACCAGCCTCGTCCATCCATCTGCGGTCGCGGCTGTGCGTCAGGCGGTTTGTGGCGGAGCGGATAGAGGACCGTGTGGACTGTCGCGAGGTAGTCGATAGCTCGGATGTGTACGTGTTAAGTGACCGTGCCGAGACCTTGCGGCTTGGCGGGCGGATGAGACCGCCTGGTCCTGGTAGTGATACTGAGTAGGAGGTGGAAGGGCGCTTCGTCAAGACATTTCTCCTCCTAGACGAGAAAGGCGATGGCTTTGCATGGGCCGTCTCCGCGCGGGACACGGGCCGCTTGGGGCTGATGAAGCCATAACGGTCGATCTCGACGCCGTCGAGATCTTGCCAATCCTCGATGCCTCCGGCGCGCTCGTACTCCCTCCTAGCCTGGCTATCTCGTAGCGGAGACAAGGAATTGGCCGAACGCGGTGAAATTGTAGTGCGCGTAGGATTGGGCGGGTCGCTTTGTGCCGGACCTGCCGAAGCTGAAGGAGCATCGGAGGGACGAGACGGTCTAGACGTGTCACAAGCGGTCGTGTCAGCATTAGCAAGGACACAAATGCAAGCCGGAGAGCTCAAGGAAAACCGTACACGACGTTCTCTTCCTCTTCCGATGGGACCTCCGCTGTGGGCTCTAGGCGTTCGGCGAACGAGACGCGCCCCCCATCTTCCCAATTCAGGTCGTCGCCGGATTCATAGAGCGATCTCACCTTTTGTGATTCCCTCTCTACATCCATCGACGAGACGCGAATGCTGGGGACTGGCGGCGGCGGGTCCGCTTGGATCGCCGCCTGGGGTTGCTCTGTCGTCGCGACCCTTTCGTCGCCATTGCCAGTGCCTGGCCCCGTCGCGGTTGGCCGAGGCTGGGGTTGGGATGCGGATGCGCTCGTGCGCTGCTGCTCTTCGCGGAATAACGATGCGTTCGCTTTCGCTTCGGGGGCAGACATCATCAGCGACTTAAAGGGGTTGCTCTTGCTGCCGACCATGATGCTCCCCCTGTTGGAGAACGAGACAGTGCCCAAGTCGTCCCATAGACTGTCACTGGGGATCGGGGTGGTGATCGGCGCAAAGGAGTTGTCGGTTGCTGTGGCAGAGGATAATGTTAATGTTAATAAGGGGCGTTCGAGGTCCTGCTCCCTGTCCGCGCTAAAGCGACCGGGCCCTGGCGGCAGCAGGGGGCCCTTGGGGGGTTCAGATTGGGGAGATTTCGGCGATTTAGGCGATTTTGGCGGCTTGGCCGAGCCCCGCACGGGCGCCGTCTCGCCGTGGGATGCAGCCCTGTCGGAATCAAACATCTTTTTCCGCAACCGTTTCGATCCCTCAGGCGCCATGCCGAAAGTCTTGCTGAGTTTCCTAACGAGCGAAAAATGGCGTGTGGGCGACTGGGCCTCCGACGGTGTTGGTGAGTCGACCGTGGTTTCCGGGCTTCTGGTGCGAGGCGGGATTGAAACCGTTAGCGGGGGCGGTGCGACGCGATCGTTGCTTGACGGGGCCGGCTTGGGGATCTGCTCGTCACTGGGATACACTGGTTGCGTGTCGTCAATGTCGCTTATTAAAAGCTTTTGATACACTGAGTCCGCACCGCCTTCTTCCCGAAGCGTGACCGATGACGATGTCGGGGCCCCCGAGTCTCTCTTCCATTCCTCGGTGTGCGACCGCCGTGGTTGCCTCTGGGCCCGGAAAAGGGGGTGCTCTTCCTGGGGCGGAGGCACTTGTGGAGGGGCGACGATGATGGGAGAAGTCGGAGAAGTCGGAGCAGTTGAAGTTGTGAATGTCGATGGGGGGCGGTTGAGGCGGCGCGGGTTTCGCGGCGGAGGCAAGGGAATGGGCGGCTCTGCCTGTTTGGTCTGTTCGTACCGTAGTGCAACCAGGCCGGTGTCGTCTCGGAAAGGAGTTAGA
This sequence comes from Chaetomium strumarium, assembly GCF_033439665.1. Classification (NCBI taxonomy): domain Eukaryota; kingdom Fungi; phylum Ascomycota; class Sordariomycetes; order Sordariales; family Chaetomiaceae; genus Chaetomium; species Chaetomium strumarium. The sequence continues at coordinate 1,152,623 of NW_026944433.1, read as the reverse complement.
CGTGCTGCTGCTGGCTTCGCCTTGTGGCGCACACTGGCAAATTTCTGAGGCACCATCGTTGTGAGAGCTGAGGTTCAGCTCTTTCCCGAAATGCCGTGATTGCTGGTTCGCTCAGCTCTTCGGATCTCCCTTGCAATACGTAGATTGGAAACCTCGTGTTCTTGGTGGGTATGGATGACGACAAAGATCAGAGAGAACTTGAAGCATTGGTAGAGAGGCCTCTTTTAACGATCCAAGGACGTAACCAAGTACCGGTACACTAATCGAGAAAGTAGTCTAGGCCAAACGCTCAAACAAGTGTTGTCTCGTACTGCAGTGTCCCGGTTATGCACAGCTCTCCCAAGTTCAGTCCTTCCCAGCTTGGAGGAGGGGCACAACTTGTTTCACTGATGAGAGGGGCCGAGAACTCATGTCAAGCAAAGAGGGGTTCAGCACAAAACTGTTTCTGAAGGGCACATGAGTTCTATTTGAACCAGAAATAGAGAGAGAAAGGGACTTCTTGTTATTCCCTCATACCCACCATCTTGGCCACTTCTCTTTTACCATGCCGGGGCAATTGGGCCTGGGTTTGCCCGGTATCGTGGGAGCCCAATAGTATCACCTATGTGGACGTGGCTTCCTGCTACCCCGGTCTAGTACTAGAAGTAACTCTAAACTTTGTTTTCTGAACTCCTCCCACCCCGCCACCCCCAACGTTCATGGTGCGGGGAGCTCAGTGCATGTTTCCACGGCCAGCCAGCCAGAGCCAGCCACCTGCCCAAAACGCCGTCTGCTGCACTTCTTGGTGGTCCTGAGTGGGCTCTCGTCACTTTGAGCGGGATATGTGGTCATGTTACGGACTAGTCTCTCGCATCTTTTATGCAGAGCTTTGTTAGCTTTATCAATGACTCAGAGATGTACAAATGCTCATGGTATATACTACCTTACCTCCTCTCTCCTCCATGCAAAGTATTAGGCGTTCATTGATGGCTAAAGGTATTGGGTAGGGACTTGTTGCCCATTCCAGTACACCCGTATGCTTTCTTCGCTAACACTTACACAGACCATCTTCGGCTCCAGATACCTTTGGAGAAGCGGTCCAACATCCGACTTTCGGATACAACAATACTATCATAATCTATGAATATTCTAATTCCGTTTCTTCTTGATTCTCGCTCCAGAGCATGATATCCTCGACGTACGGTTCCCTGTCATTGAGACCGCATAAAAGCGTGGATGGACCATCAAGAGACGAGAACATCTGTGGAAGTTCTGGACTCTGACCCACACACACGATGACCCCATTTTGCTTTTCCAACGGGCCGGCGCGCCCTCGGGGGTCGTCCATCACTCACTCTGAACTTGGGTTCATAGATTACTACATCTCTCTCATCTTCCAGTCGCCAACCCACCAGCGCAATCCGCCCCGCAAAGACCGAATAAGGTCGCGATGACAGACAGTTGACGAGACAAAAGACGAGTCAACCAACGAGTCACGTTCTGCGCATGACCTTCGCCAACGGAAATCCAGGGTCCGATTCGACGAGTAGTCGACCACTGATTGGGCGTCTTGACGTGGCGGCAATTTAGCCAACTCATCCGTCCTTCTTCTCCGCCCTTTTCGAGACACGGAATTGGGAGGAATGACTGGGCAGGAATATTCAATTGGCGGGAAGGCCTGATGCTTTTTCCTCCGTGCTCCCATATCGGGCTTGTCGGACTGAACTGATCCTCTGCGTGTCTAAAACGATTTCGGCGTCATGGGTCACGGAAACGTCATGATTGAGGCAGGATGAGTGAAGCGGCCACATAAGAACCAGAATAAAGCCGTCGTCTTTCCTGTCCGGCTCTCATCGTCAATCCTGGAGAAGAGTAAGAAGCAAATCGCACTTGAGCCCCACAGGAACCACGTTGAGTGCTTGCAGAGAGCTTGGAACATCGCAGTTTACCAACAGCAGCATTGGGTGTCAACGGACGCAGTCAACCCCACGATAACCAGGTGCAAGTCATGGCAAGTCTGCATGTCTGACGACGCCAACGACATCACGCAGCTTGAGGTGACCAACCTTAGACGCCACGATGCAGATGCTCAACAACACACCTATCGGACGCCCGTGCCTTACATATAGACGGGGCCGGAGATTTGCACTTTCGCAATCTCACAATCTGTCCTCCGCCTGTCCGTGTCAGCCATCTGGCACCAGACATTTCACCGGTGTTCCCGTACCAGACGAACGGGAAGGGGAGAAAATCCCTCAAGAAGCCGTGTCCATAGATACGTGGATACACACGCTTCGCGTTGCCGTGCAGCTTGCATGAGTCCACAAAATAAGGAGGGCCAGTCCGAACCCATCAAGGCTTGCTCTGATTCCACGGACGGGTCTGGAAGCACACATCTTGGCTGGTCGGAAATAAGAAATTGGTTTCGCTATCAGACCAGAGACAATCATGTAAAGGTCACTCACTGTATCTCCTCGTTGAAAACAAACACGTGGCCACCGCCATTCCGAATGATGGCTACACGTGAAAGAGCCTCGATTCAGCTGGCAAAGTCCTTGATGACACGACATGACACGGGATCGAAACATTAGAAACTTCGAGACCGAGGGCGAAGCAATGTTTTGATCTATCCTGATTATAGTTGATGCGCGCTGATATTGTCGTAGCAATGATACCTCCCGCCCCGTTTATACCTCCCTCGCTCATTCTTTCCAACCAGACGTTTATCTGCATGTCGTGCGTCCGTTAGCGCGTTCAATTATCCGCCGGCCCCTCCCGGCGGTGTGCGGAATCTCCGCTCCCAGAGTCAGAAAGCGAAACCACTCCAGACGACTGCGTTGAGGTATGCGACTTGCCATGCCCCTTCTCGCCCCGACCGACGAGGAGTTGAATCGTTTGCTACACTTCCTCGTTCTCCCAATCCCTCCCCTCATACAACGACGTCTTCTTGCCTCCGGAGCCCCCCATACCCGCCTCGACCTTCTCTAAAAACTCAGCCGGGATAGTCGGAATGTACTTCCTCTCCCGCTCCCGATTCACTCCTCCAAACCCGGCCCCGTAACTCACCAACATGTCCGTGACGCTCGGCAGGGTGAACGGCAGCATCAGCGCCGGGTCGAAAAGCAGGTTCGCGGGTGCTTCGTCTGCGTCGTCCTCTGCTGACGGAGATTCGGGTTTGGGCGTTCCGGGTGTGGATTGACCGTGACCGTTCGACTTGATCGATCGGCCCGGGGTAGCGGGCGGAGAGGAGGAAGCGGCTGCTGCTGCCGCCGCGGCGCGGTTCCTTTCCCGCCGCAGAGTGGCTTCCTTCTGGATCGCGACGAGGTACTTCATCGCACTCTTTGGGAGACCCTTCTCGCCTACTTCGGGTCGGTAGTGCGTTGCCGCGTGGATGAGTTGTTGTGGGCTGAGGGCTCTGAGCTGCTGCAGAGTACCGACGAGGGCTTCGAGATCGTCGGCGCCGAGAGAGGAGAAGCACTGTAGCCATTGAAGCAGCTGGATGACGGGTGCTAGGTGGCGCCTGGCGGCTTCGACGGTCGTCTCCCCGCTCGATTTCATCTCGCCCTTCTCGTAATGTTCGGGTTGGCGGTTGTTCTGGCGCGCCCAGTCTTCTAATGTGGAGATATTCATGCGGATCTGCATGGCTTTGGTGCGTGCTAGGTACTTTCGGTTGGACATGATGCGGTTGAAGAGCTCCGCGCCGAGCCAGTATATCAATTGTGATATGATTTGAGCAGTGATGACGGAATGAACGTCATAGAGGTCTAGGACGAAAAGCGTTGACGAGAGTAGTGATGTGACGTTGCGCGGCGAGGGCTTCGCTCTCTGCTTCGGAGACGGCGGCCGTAACCGCTTCTCTAGAGGTTCCTCCTTGACCTCCTTTTTCCGCTTGAAGATCTTCCATTCGTTCTGGAATGTGATGTCCTCGAATCCCGGTATTGTTTCATGATCCAGCATGGCCACGTCCAGGACTTTGTCGAGGCGCCTCTCGGCATCTCTGACTATAAGGATGAAGATTTCGTTGATCAGCTCGGCGAGCTGCGCCTGAAACTCGGTTGTGGCCTCGACAAGGCCAGCATCCTTCTTCAGGTAGTGTAGTAGTAGCGTCGCGTTTGACATCCAGAACGCCAGGATGGTCATATCCCATTGGTGTTTCTCTACCACGGAGTTGATCTTGTCCATGGCGGTGACGAGCAGCTTTGCGAGCAGCTCCTGACTCGAATGATAGTGCGCGTATCTCGCGCCCAGGAAGATCATGTTTGCTGGCACTGGTTTCTGAGACGGTGACCGCTGAGGGGTCATGTTGGTGATGACGATATCGAGGATGCGCTCCAGCTCGTTCTCTTGGAAGACGAACATTTGGTCATGCAGACATCTCGACCAGTCAAACTCCTGTTGCTCCTCCTCAAGGTCCTCCAGTGACTGACTGAGAGTCAGCTACGGTGCATCACAGATACGAGATAAGGCGGCGCAAGGGCACGAACCTCGGGCTGATCATCCATGCCCACATTCCCGAGATCGACTTCCAGGTCACGGGCACTCTCCATCATCATACGCCGTCGCATCTCGTTCTCGGCCAGCTCCTCTTCGAACCTATCCTGACTGAACCCCGGGTTGTAGAAGTCGTCGGCTGCTCCGGCGGTCCCAATCCCATATCCGCTAAGGTAAAGTGACATGTCGCTGTCGGGCCCGACAAAGTCGAACGCTGTCCGCCCCGTCGACGTCTTCGCTTCTGTCGAAGCACCGTTATTCAAGAGCACTTTTGCAATGCCCTTGTGTCGGTTTGTCATGGCCCACATCAGCGCGCTCCACTGGTTTCGGTCCTGCTTGTTGACGTCTGCCCCGGCATCAATGAGGGCTTGCACAACCGACTCGTGGCCCTGCGGTCGGTATTAGCGGAGGACCGGGCGCCCCGCGAGCATAAGACTCACAAAGCAGCTTGCATATATCAGGGCGGGCGTGCCCTCGTCGTCCGGCGCATTGATATCGACATACTGTCTCGCCTTGCCGTTCAGGATTTTGTTGACCGACTCGACGTTACCATTGCTCGCAGCCATGATGAATGTCTTTTGCAGGATATCTCGCTTCTCGTCCTCTGATCTCTGCTCATCGGTTGCGATAGCATCTTCGTCGTCGAAGGCGGCGCTTGCCGCATGGGCAGCCTGGGCGGCGAGCATCTCCATCAGGCGGGTCTCGCTGTCTGGCCCGCCTTTCGTCAGATCTTCGCCATAATTGTCCTCGAGCGTCAAGTCACTGAAGGACAGGGGTTTCGCAACTATGGGCGATGTCAAGAACTGGGATTGTCCTGAAGTGGCCAAGCCTTAGCGCAAGCCATCGCGGGTCGTGTGGCAAGACACGACGAGGAGGACAGGACAAGGGGCACCAACCCTGCCATCCATCATACATCTCCGTTTCAGGCACCAACTCGGTCGGGACGTGCCGCCTGTCGTCGAGAGACCGTGGGAGATCGTCAGGCAGGACCCTGTTCTTTGGCGGCAGCCCTCCCACGCCGGCATCGAAGCCGCCATCCGAATCCCCTAAATCCCCTAGGTCCATGGCTCAGGGTGACGCTGTGCGGCGTGCAACGGCGATTTATGGGCTCATGGGCGGATACGTTGGGAAACGGTGGCTGGCGCACATTGGGACGTACTCGAACTCGAAAATCCGGTGTCGGCGTAGCGGCTGATTCGTAGACAGCTCACGGGGCGCGGGAACAAAAGTAAGATAAGGTTGTGACGTTGTCCAGTTGTGTCCCCTCCAAGGCGATATTTGGCGCGCCTGAAGGAGCATCGCTAAAGGCGGCCACCCCACACTCGAGGGTCCGTGCGGCCACATTGTTAATCGAGAAGGCCTGCGACTGGGCCCACGAGCCGCCGGAGATGACGCCTTCTAGCCTTGTAGGTCGCTGCCACTCGAGTCCCGTCTTCCGTCGAGGAGAACATTTTAGAGATTACAGGAAAGGCTTCGATTATTACATTATCACATTAAACAACTAAGGCATTTCCTTCGGACACTCCAGGGAAAAAGCATATCGTCTAGGAGATTAGACTTCGCTTTAAGGAGCGCACAGTGGCCCTCCAGGTTCGGCGTGTCCTCGAATAATAAGGGTGCTTTTCTACTTTTCCTAAACTTGTGTGCTCCTTGTGACACTACTAGTATTCTCTAGCTCCTTCCAAGTATCGGTAGCCATCCAACATTCTGCGACGTCAGACCGCCCGCTTCGCAAAGACACGCAGTCTCTTCACGCCTCCGTCCGGGACCATGATGAGCTTCGCGTGAGTAAACGGGCTACTCTTCACCAAGCTCTCAACCGGATGCTCCTGGTCGGGGCCGCACTTGATCGGTTCGGCCATATTCACCCACCCCTCGGCATCCGCTGGCGGTTCTGATTCACCCTTCCACTCGATGGCCTCCAGCTTTACCTGCTGTGGATAGTTGCCTCGAAAATGTGCCGTGTCGACGATGAAACTCTGAATGTATCCGGGGGCTCCTAGCCTGATAATGGCCCAATCGAAATGACCTTTGCTTCTGGACCGGGCAGTCTCCCACCCATCCCCCATATCCTTGCCGCGGCCGGGGAGGACCAGGTTGTCCTTGGTCCCGAAATGTTGGTCGCTGCATGACACTACAACGCCACCGTTCTGCGCAGCCGCAAGATCAAAAATGGCCTCCTTGTCTTCCGGAAAGACGGGTACGGCATGTCCAAACAGCCGGAACCTGGCGATACCACCGTCGGGATACATGTTCAGCCGAACATGGGTGTATTGCTTCGTCGTCGGACTGTCAAGCTTCCAGCCGAATCTCTGACTTGGGCCGCACTCCTGTATACCGAGGATAGTTTCCCAGCCGCCGCGGGTCCCACCCCAGGACAGAACCTCATCATCCTTCTGGCTGAAGCACCCTTCGACCGAAATGGCCGGCGCGTGGTTTCCCGAGAAGAATGCGGTGTCCACCTCGACGCCTTCAACTGTGCCCGAGGCGACACCCAGCCGGATCACAACCCAGTCAAATGGCTCCGCATTGTGCCTCCTGGTCTCCCACCCATCGTACCAGGCGCCAGTGTAGACCATTTTGCCCGGCTGGCGGATAGGGGCAGCCGGGTTGATGAGGTTCGAAGCTTCGGCGAACCACTGATCTGAGAAACCCAGGACCTTGCCGCCGAGGGCAGCAGACACGAGGTCTACACGGTCTAGTCAGATCAGGGGCATCCCGTCCGGGACTGAGCGTATACTAACCAATACAGCTGGAGCGGAAGGTCTTGTCAATATCTTCCGCGGGGACTCGCGTGGCCTTGACGGCCTCGAGCTTGTACTCGATGTCTTCCATAGTGACTGGACTGGAACTCCCCGCAATTGCCAGTGTTGGAATATGATCGTTGCTCAGGTGAAAGGAGTAAGCTCGCAGACAGGAGTCATACGCAACACGAACACAATAGAGGCAGGGCAATGGAGATTATCTTATCTGGCTTCGACGCTGGCGTCTTCCAGTAGTGGAATGTTCCACCATCCAGCCGCTGCTCAACGAGTCCCGTGGCCGTTCGGCCGGCTCCGACACCGGTCCAAAGCGGAGAAAACTTGATGGACCCATCTCGACCCTTCGGACAACTGTGATAACGGTAAAGGGGAGCAGTTTCCACCCGGCTTGCAAGTTTCCATCTTGGGCATGTGCTCGTCTGCGGAAGCGGGGCAACAACTGGGTCCCCGTGCATGGAGAACAGGCAGCCCCGCCAAATCGGAGCTTTAAAATCGGATCGATCTCATTGGCAGATTGAACACCAGCTCGGTGCCGTCATCGCCGGCCTGGGGTACGCCATCCTTCGATTTTGGTTGACTCGGTTCAGCCGTAAAGCTTCACGACAATGACCACTCCGGTATAGAGCTGCGTCTTGAAACAGTCAGAGGCCAATAGCCTCGTTCCTCATGCAGCTGACCGAGCAGCTGGTTGTGTGACACGGATCGAGCCCCTTTTAACGCCCGGAGCTTCCCTGCTCCTCGTTCCCCGCAACTCCCATCGGACGACGAGTTACGACGTCCAGGCTTCTTCACTTAGATTCTCGCGCTTAAAAGCGCTGGGAAGCTTTACTTGATCCTCGGACAATTTTGACTTCAGGTTTTCCACAGCCCACGACCAAGATGGCTTCGACAGAACCAACACATCCCGCACAGGGCGACGCTCCCGCCCCAGCCGAGAGCGAGCCTCTCCTCGGAAGGCCAGGCGATGCGACACAAAGGCCCGATGCGCCCATGATCAAGAACATCTTTCTTGGTGAGCCCACAACCCAAAGCGTCCCAATTCCTCCCGTCCTTCTTACTTACCGCCGTCCTCTGCAGGAACGGCCTGGATCTCCCAACTAGGCGGCGTTCTCCTCCTCGCAGTGACCTGGTCATCGGTCTTCACCCACCCGAAGCTCCCCTTAGTCTCCCCTCACCCCTTGCTCCAGACGCTCGGGGTGTTCACTGGCCTCCAAGCCATTCTCGTCCTCCAACCAACCAACACCCCGCGCACCAAATCCCTCGGACAGCGCTACCACTTCATCCTTCATATCCTCTCCTTCGCCCTCTTCGTTGCCGGCACGACCATCATTGAGGTCAACAAGCACGCCAACCACATGCCGCACTTCCACTCCCCGCACGCCTACCTCGGCGTGAGTACCTTCGCTCTCCTCGTGCTCCAGTACCTGTTCGGCTTCACCATCTGGGCCGTGCCTCGCGTCTGGGGCGGCGAGGAGCGCGCCAAGAGCATGTGGAAGTACCACCGCTGGGTGGGCTATTCTGCGCTGGTGCTGCTGCTTGCCACGGTGGCGGCCGCGGTGGAGACGGATTACAGCAAGGCAGTGCTGCGGATTAGGCTGTGGGCGGTGCTGCTTGCCGAGGGTTTGATTGTCGTCGGGGTGCTTCCGAGGGTGCACTTGAGGAAGTTGGGCATTCAGAGCAGGTGAAGGGCTGAATGGAAGATTTACAAAAAGACGTTTACTATGCTATGGGAAATACGGTTCGAGGAAATGGCTGGCGATATGATTGGGAGCTAACTGGAGGAAGGAATCTTGTGTGCTCTGTTTCCCCTAGGGTCTTCTGATTTGCCAGGCGGTATCATTATCATTGTTTTCCTTACTTAGCTCCGCTTGGATCAAAGCTCGGGAATAATGAGTTCGAACGGGTTCAGGGCGTTGGATGACGTGAGACTTTTGCATGATCTGGGAACTAGACGGCTTTTCCTTTGTTTTCCTCTTCAACTTGATCAGTGGCCAAAGGTGGTCAATGAGAGTCGAACATGTCCACGACGCTGAAAGCAGCATATGCACTTATGAAATAAACGCATCCATAGCCCAAAATTCAGCCTGCGAGGTTTGCTAAGGCTCCGGAACAACTGGCGGCCAGAAATTGCGCTTCGCCATTCTCATATTGTAAGGCTCCTTGCCAATTCGGGAAGCAGCCGTTGTCAGAGGAACCTCACGGGTCTCATTCCACTCTATCACGTCCCATCCGTATCAAACGTAGCGTTGGCGGACATGCATTATAATCAGTAAGTCCGCGACTAACTATCCTATTCCTCATTAAACTGTGGCATCAACTCTCGGGTATACAGACGCCAAACATATTCTAGCCCCATGATACATCTCGGTACAGCCCAATACACAGAGTCGTAGAGAACATCCAACGCAGCAATCGTATCCCTCCCCACAATGGCCTGCCCGGTCATTAAGTCGTCCCCGTTTATCGCTCTTCAATGCTGAAGCTAACCGGAAATCTGCCGCTTTTCAACTAAGCTTGCGGTTCGAGCTCCGTTGGACACAACGGCCGACTCGTCGGCCTGCAACCCAACCCGTGCCCGCCCGCACCATGTACTCGTATTATCCCTCGGGTTTCGAAACCCCGGGTTTCAGCTTTTTGTTGTATATGTCCGTGTGTTTTGTTGCTTTGTTTCGTATTCGTTTGGCGTTGGACGACGACATTCCGCCAAGCAAAAGTTAAGATCCGCCACCAAGCAGAAGAAAAAGGTATCACAAAAAAGAGCGTCATGAAACATCCCGTCACAGAACTCCAATACTCCTCGCCGCCCGGCTTGTACGTCAAAGACGTGGGTATCTCGATCGTGTTTAGGGATAGGGGTTGCCCGGGTCCATCGGCCAGTCGTCCTCCGTGATGCTGGACCAGAAAAGCCAGACGAGAACGACGGACACGAGGGTAAACAAGGTCTCAAAGAGAGCCCCGTCGATCGCTCCGGAGGTACCGTTGCAAATGTACGGGCTGACGACAAAGTCGAAGACCTGTCCCGCGGCGAAAGCAACCGCCGCCGAACACAGGAAGAGCATCGGCCTGATCTCGCCGAGTACCCTCAGGACAAGGACCGTCTCCAAGACGAAGTAGAGCACGATCCACAAGAGCGGCAGGAGCAGGTAGAGGACGTAGAGCGCAATATTCCTGTTGGGCGTATCATAGCTCGAGTTCCAGTAGCCGGTAAAGGAGAATCCGGTATCGAGGGCGATGTAGCCGACACCGATGAGGAAAATCAGTGCCGAGCCGAGAACCAAGCCGATAGAAAGGGGCGTGCCGTCGTCCATCAATTGGTAGCCGACAATGCCATTGAGGAATAGCATCCACGTGGTAGCTGCAATAGCGCCAATGTGGACAGCACTGAATGCCTGTGAGGCGCCAGGGTCAGCTCGAACACGGCTTCAAGTTTCCCTCGAACTGGCTTTACTTACCAGCCGCGCTTTTGAGTTCAACGGAAATTCTCCCACCGAGAAAATTTCGCATATTGAAATTAGTAGGTACCCAAGTAGGAATGCTTGCATTTCCCTATGAGGACCGTTAGCTCCCAGACATACATCGCAGAGTGAAGGCACACTGACCGTCGACCAACAGCAGCCCGTTTCCTCTCGGAGCGAAGCAACAGCAAAACGGTTGTAGCTATCGCAATGCCGCAAAGCAGTATGGACCCTAGGGCGTGTTAGCTGATCAAGCATGGGATAAGGCGGTCGTAAAGGAGCATAACGGACCCAGGTTGCCCAGATGCCGGTTATCGGACAAAGGGATGCCCCTCAGCTCGCAGCCCTGCCATGGTCCCGCCTGGTTATCAGTGGGTGAGAGGAGCTGCAGAGTTCCGTCAGTAACGCTGGTGGAGATGGGATGAGTAGTTTTTGTTCAACAGAGACTGACGTTGCAGACAGGGAGTGTTGTGTCGCGACAGAACTCCTGCGCGGCGCAATCGATTAGTTAATGGCGCTCAGCCAGTGAGAACCCTCCGCATTGCGGACTGTGTCGCTCACATCAAAGTTGCCAAACTTTGTTGAACCCATTGTGTAATGTGGAGCGGAGCCGCGGTAGGCGGTCTGTTCGAGCGACGCGACCGAGATGCGACCGGCGGATGGTTGTGCTTCGGCGGCGGCGGCTCTAATGCTGCCCTGTGCTTTTGTAACGTCTCGAGCTCTGCCAGTCCCGTCGTTTACCGTCCGTCACAATTCTGAGTGACCATCCGTTGTTGTTGTTATGCACAATGTTCGCCGGGTAACGTTGAGGAAGTTGGCGGTGGAGGTTTTCGAGCTAAGCCCAACACACCTGGCGGCAATGGATTCAGCTGCCTGCGTCGCTCGGGAATACGGATTCCGTCTCTTTCTATCGCATACACCTCTCAACGGACTTGGCCATGCGAGGGGGGCCACCGCAGCTTCGTCGGGCGTGATTGAGGGATTAGTCTCGTGTTCTGTTCGTGCGGGAGGCCGCGCTGTTGCGGGATGATTTCCGTAGGACGGTAGGAATCGAGAAGACGGAGGTTGTTAGGACCCGAACTGGGGTTTTGGTCGGGCTCCGCAATATAAAGTCAACGTCAATGCCCCGTCGCAGGCTTGGGCAACTGGCACTTTTCTCAGCCCACCACCCACTTTGCGGCAGGAACGCAGGTGGCTCGCCCCGTTTTTGTGGCACTGGGGAATGGCCCACACTCCGATCGCGAGATTTCAATTGGTTTGAGGCAGGGTCACTTTTCTCGGTCCATGGCCCAAGCCAGCCTCTTCGCGAAATGACAGTGAGACTCAAACCAACCAGCTTTGAATCGACTCGGTTGGAACCGTAACATGGAACGTTTCTTTTACCTGGACCGAGGACATTCATTCAAAATGATAATCTCTACAGCACTGATGCTGACTACAGGAATGATGGCAAAAGTACTGTAAGGGTTCCGGCAGAAGGGAGTTGATATATATAGACAATAGTATGCGGCGTTCCGCCTTGTTGGCCATGCCAGGTCGGGATGGCGTAGCTCAGCAGCTCAGCGTTGTGTCTTGCCGCGTCAGGCCGTGAAAGGATGAACGAGAACGCCCTGAAATACGGATACCGGGTGCGCAGATCTCTCCTCCGTATTCCGTCCGGCCCCCAAACGGTCAGATTTCCCCACATCAGCATCCTTTATTCATTGTAGGGGTGTTTCACCAACAAAAGGCCCAACAACAGTATGCGGGGACTGCAGTATGCGAGATTCAGACTCTTCATTGTTGGCCGTGCAATACCATTGTTACGAGTTTACAGTCTGTACTGAGTCTGTAGGCTGCTTACATTCTCGTTATCCTAGTGAAAGTCGCACTTTCAAGCAGGCTTGATGCTCTTATTTACGCCCGAACTCTCCTCTAGCCGTCATCAAGAAAGGAGAAAGGCGAGTTGATTGGCCAGGAGAACTCCTGAAAGTACCTGTGGGAACCATTGAGTTAGGTTACTCACTGTGGAACTATGAGCCCAGGTTTATGGGTTGCGGTGAGCTCAACGACTCATGAGAGAGATCAAAGAACAATTTTGATAATAGATAGTTCGGTTGTGCGAATGTTCTTGAGACGTCTCAGAGCATTGGCGCACTTCGTTCCGCCGGAGATGTGACGTCACTTTATGAGACATATCACGGGGTTACTTGAACAGAGCGACCACTCCAAATAGGGTACAAACAGACAAGACAGCCTACAATTCAGGTACAGGCAGGGTGGAAAACAAGAGAAGGAGGAAAGGGAAATTCAACCAGTTGTGAAAGACATCTTTCTAACGGCTAACGTGGTGGCGCGGTACAAAAAGCCCAGGGACTCTTACTTCACGGCAGGCAGGATTCAATGGGTGTTCTATCAGCTCTATCTGGCCATGTGATCATACCGGCCAGGGCAGTGCAGTGTTGACTTCACCGCTCATCCCTCTCATTCCTCTTGGCAACCTTACCTCTAGGTTGATTTGAAAGTTCCGGGGAGGCTAATAGTATGGGAATGCTGAGCTTATAGTCTACGAGGTATTTAAGGACTGAGGCTGGCGCCGTGTCCGGAAATTACGCACATACCGCGCCGTCGATTCTCTTTCTCTGACTAGTTGGCAGCGTGTCTTGTAGTCAGTTAGCAACTCGTTGCGAATCAAGTTGGATAAGCCAGCACAGGAATCGTTGCTTCTAGTGCTGCCAAACACTACAGTGCTGACTCTGGGGAGAATGGCAAGGTCAAGGTAGTATCGCTTGGTAAGGTTCTGTCAATGCGACAATTCATCTACTGATACAACATAGTCCCAGATTGCAAAGCGGGGGAAAGTCAAGTCGTGATATCTCCAGACGTTGACAGGATTATAGGCATAGTAGGCCAGGAACCAGACCCCAAGACTCCTTTATCTAGATAGTCTGCTGCGTCAGGTTTTGCCGCAAGCGTTGTAATCAAGACAAACGTACTGCTCATCTTGTTATTTGCTCGACTTGAATTACGGAAGCTGAATCACGCAAGTCTTGGCCACTGGATGTTCTGAAGGGAAAATTGGATATAACCCCAAGCACTTTGCCATTCTTGGTGCATTCTCAAGCTAGTTGCCAGCGCCGTCTATTCCCCAGATGGCCTCCGAGTTTTGCCAGATCGCCTTTGCGTAACCTGGATCTATCATACAGTATGTGAGCTGATGAAGCTGTAAGTTGACATGCATGGCGTTGGTAGGTACCTACCATAGCTAATAATTAGACGGTGATTCGACAACTCAACCAACACTACATCTCGGCATCGCTCATCAATCAGGTCGTAGGTTGCACTAGATCTGCAGAGAGACATCTATTACTGTTCTTTTCGCTCGCTAGTCGGCATTATATCGTCATGTCAGATCGAAGCTTGATCCCTCTAGCTTGGTATTATGATTCAGGGCCGGGAAAGGGATTTTGAAAGTTGAGATGACGTACTACAAACCAAAATTATTTCCCGCTCTCACTGCCCCCTGTAGTCCGCTCGCCTTGATAAATGTCCAAGAAGCTTGAAACGACCTTACCTGTTACCTTAGACTGTTCCCACTTCGGCTCTGTTCCTCCCGCTCGGCGAAGGACGTACTCAGATCCTTGGTACATATATAGTCGTCTATGACTCCGTGTAGTGTACCCTCTTGTCCAGGCAGCCTTATCTGTCCGGGGGGCGCGTCTCTAAGAGAGCGTAAACCATTACGCCCGACATAGCGTGATAGGGGATTACCGAGTGGTTCTGAGCACTTGTATCGAGCTTGAGCGACAGGGCTTGAAACTTGAAAGAGACATCCATATGAGGGTTCTTGTAGAATTCAACCATACGTGACCAAGACATTGTCTCCTTCGTAAGGCGGGATTGGTCATTGTTGTCACCATAGCGAAGTTTGATTATGCCAACGGCAGTCCTAGGCGAGGTCAACCCTTGCATGGCGGGTTGAAGTTAATTACTTCACTTAGGGACTTGGTCACTCCGGGGACACGATTTTAGAAGGAGCTCGTGTCCTACCTCGGTATCTGCAGTGATCTTCCTCGGTCTCTGCAGAACCTTCTAGGAGATGATACTCAGCAGCAGATACAGACTGCTGGCGTATACTTGGGAGGCCGATGCCTTCCCGAATAGCCGAGCAGCGTTTCAAGTGTTTATCAGGTAGTTCAAAGCATGTTGGCAGTGTCTTGTCGTAAGTAAGTACATTCAACTCTTCAAGGCTCTATCTTCAGTTCTGTGCAAGCGCCCCGCAACTGCCACTATTCCCCGTGCCGCCTTCCCAACGTATGTTCCCGGCATCGCTGGGGGTGAACAGATGTCGGGTAACTTAGCAGAGCGCAGTTCCGTTGGTTTGCATCGACATGTGGACAACTTCGTAAGCAGGCTTTGAGTTTCCTTATACCTAGTCAAAATCAGTTGCTACGGCAAACCCGGCGAGACACAGCCGGGAACTGTCACGCCGGCTGTCGTTATGAACTGTTTCGCTTCCGGCGGATTGCCTTATGTTCCCTGGTCTGTCTGTCCTACGGTGGGCAAACACTGAAGTTGCCACAAGAAGCGACGCATCGGGCTGAGGCTGACACGGCTGCCTTACCTACCCTATGTAGGTATGTAGGGCCATGCCAATGGGTGTTGGATCCAGCAGTGAGAACTTGATGATGGCACAGATGACCTGGGCCCGGTCAACCTCTGGGTCGGGATGTGATGGACAGTCCGGAACTGTGCGAGGCCAGAAGCGGTCATACTACGGTTAACCAACTCGAAAAAGAAATGGGGACTCCTCCGGCCCAGATCTCGCGTATCTGCTCCGAGTCTGTTACTTCAGGGCGGCTGGCTTGATTAGCCTATGTAGGCTTGATCGTAGCCGCCGGTCTGCAATTGTGGTCCTTTGAGAGGAGTTTCGTCGATCCTTGCCAGCCGCGCCTCCAAAGAGTTTGTTTCACAGGTGGAGCGTCCTGCCAATTCTTGAATCGATCTGTCGCTTGTGTCCCGTGATGCAATGAACGTCCCGTGAACGTCCCAGAAGCCTTGGAAAAGGGGGAAAGCAGAACTGCATTTTGTGGGTAATTGAAAGGCCCTTTTCGCGCTTTTTTGTGCCGTGAAGCCGAGTTCTGGCAGTGATTTGCGGTGATATGCACATGACAGGATTACTTGGCGACCCGTGGAGGGCAACGTGAAGTCCCGCGGGTTGGAAGTGGACCGTGAAGACCCCTTGATGGCGGGTTAGCGGCTTGGCGACCAGGGGGGTGCCGCCTGCTATTGCACACGGCGCGGTCCTCACACGTCGAACTGCCAACTTTGACCATTCTTCTTGCACCACCGCCAGTGACCCCGAGGCCCGGAGACCCGATACACCGCGCAGCAGTCTTTGCACAGCTGACCGATGAGTCCCCCATCTGCGGAGCCCGTCAACCTTCAAGGACGCTCCCCGCAACTCCCCGCAACAGAGACCATCGTGCATCTGCACTCTCCGCGGACGAGGGCTGCTGCCAAACAGCCCCATCTCGCCCAAGATTCCGCACCCGAATCCGACCCGTCTTCCCTCCAACATCCCACTCCGAACACTCAGCGTGCACAACGAGCGGCGTCCTCGGCAGAGTCAAGAGCAACACTCTTCGCTGCTTCCGTCGCACCGGCATCGACACCCGGTGGATGAATCCGGTTACTCCGACTCTGAAGACGACGGTTCCGACGAATCTTCCTGGGCTGACACGGGCGACATTGCCGAGCAGCTCGGCGAGGAAGATCCGTTGCGCGAGCAGGTAAAGGCAAACGGGACCCTCGACGACGACGACACATTAGCCGGCGTATTCAAGCGCCACCCGAAACATCACCGTCACCAAAAGCGAGTCAGGTACCGAGAGCCGCTGTCCTCGGCGAGCAGCAGGTCCACCTCTCGACACGGAGGTCTCGTTGATAAAGAAGCCATCCATATCCCTAGCGTCGACCCTCAGAAGCCGTCTAGGGCGGAACGCCTGCTAGCCGCCATCATGACGGGCGGTTCGAGTTCCATCCATGGCCTGACGGGCAAGCCATTACTGTTGGTTTGACCCGGGAAACATGGTGTTTTCAGGCCGTGTCTGCGTGCTAACGCTTCGCCAATAGGTACTTCACTTCTATCTTTGTGTCTTTAGGCGTCTTCCTGTTCGGATATGACCAGGGTGTTATGTCGGGTATTCTTATGTAGGTCTACGTCCCGGATTTTCCTTCCCTCGGTCATCGTTGGGGCTAACCTTATTTCCGCAGCGGTGATTATTTTAGAGAGTATTTCCACCACCCGTCACCTGTGCAGATTGCGACCATGGTCGCCATTCTCGAGGTTGGCGCTTTCATTTCTTCTCTCATGGTCGGCAGGATTGGAGATATCATTGGTCGGAGGAGGACGATCTTCTACGGATCCTGCGTCTTCGTCGTTGGCGGTGCTCTGCAAACTTTTGCAAAGGACATGGCCATGATGATGACGGGCAGAGTCCTGGCTGGTCTGGGTGTTGGGATGCTCTCAACCATCGTTCCCGTCTACCAATCCGAAATATCCCCGCCCCATAACCGGGGACAGCTCGCCTGCATCGAGTTCACGGGGAACATTATTGGGTATGCGACCTCTGTTTGGGTGGACTACTTCTGTGGCTTTATTAAGGGCAACTTGTCCTGGCGCCTGCCATTGTTGATGCAGTGCATCATGGGCGCACTACTTGGCCTTGGAAGTTTGATAATCGTGGAATCGCCCAGGTACGCAACCCACTGCTTCAGAATCTGCCCGTGTGCTAACCAACCTGGAAGATGGCTACTTGACAACGACCATGACGAAGAGGGCATTGTGGTCATTGCCAACCTCTACGGCGGCGGTGACATCCACAATCCGCGTGCCCGGGATGAGTTCCGTGAGATCAAGATGAACGTCCTCTTGCACCGGCAAGAAGGTGAGCGCACCTACAGCGAGATGTTCAAGCGTTATGGCCGGCGGGTCTTCATTGCCATGTCGGCGCAGGCGTTGGCTCAGCTCAACGGCATCAATGTCATTTCGTACTACGCCCCTTACGTTTTCGAGAAAGCCGGCTGGGTGGGTCACGACGCAGTGCTGATGGCGGGGATCAATGGTATCACATATGTCTTGTCGACCATCCCGCCGTGGTACGTCATAGACCGATGGGGACGTCGGCCGATTCTGCTGTCGGGAGCCATAGCCATGGTGACTTCGCTTTCGCTGATTTCATATGTTTTGTACCTCAACATCCCGTCTACGCCGAAGTTGGTCGTCATTCTCGTCATGATCTACAACGCCGCGTTCGGGTATTCGTGGGGTCCGGTCCCATGGCTCTATCCTCCGGAAATCCTCCCGCTCAAGATTCGGTCCAAGGGTGCCAGTCTGTCGACGGCCACCAACTGGGCGTTCAACTGGCTGGTTGGCGAGATGACGCCCATCCTTCAGGAGTGGATTGCCTGGCGACTGTATCTTTTGCATGCATTCTTCTGCGCTGTCAGTTTCGTTGTTGGTACGTATTCCACCTCCATCCCCTGAACCCTCCCCTAAACGTTGGGACTAACCCGCTTGTTCAAGTATACTTCTTATATCCCGAGACACGCGGCGTCCGTCTCGAGGACATGGACGCCCTCTTTGGCGACTCTACGCGGGCTCTGGGCACCCCGTCCGCGGCCACTCCAACCGTGCATGCCGAGTCGGATGCGCTGCTACGCCCGGCGTCGCCTATACCGCCGCTCAATATCAGGAACCGTTCTCCAATGAGAGCGGCGAACGCGGCCATTCCCGGTCTTAACATCAACCCGCCGGATGATGTCGAAGCTGACCGCAAGCCGCGCGAAGCTAATAAGAGCCCTGGCGCGCAGGCCGACGGTGGGGTTGGTGGCTTTTTCTCGAGGCTTATGGGCCGTGGCCGTGCTGGTGGGTCAAGTAGGGTTGGGCAGTATGCGCCGGTTGAGCAGCGCGAAGATTGATTGACTCATATAGATGGTTGAGGCCATCTAAAGGTAGGCGCTGGACCTGGATGCTCGTGTTGGGGAACTGTGGACTTCGGTGATACATCTTGGTGCATATAGATGGCGGGGGATGCGTGTGGCCTCGCCCCGGGTGGCAGGCTTCTTTGATATTGGTGTGTTTTGTGTAACGTTCTGGATCTACGTGGGTGATCAGGGTTGATTACCTAGGCATATAGAGATGCATCACTGGTGCACAGCCGGCCTGTTCAACGTGGGGTATGTCAGCTCGTAGGTTTGACATAGATACATGGGGCCAAGGAGGATTGTATCCCATTGTTATGGCATATTAGATATTCTGATTCAATATCATTATCGGAACTACAGTATCCGCAGGACGAAGTTCCATTTTCGAGTGCTACTATCCGTACCAAGGGCGGTCTAATACGTGTAAATGTGTAAGTCATAGCCAGATGGTCCGTGCAGCTAGGCTTCCAATCTCATTCTAGTTCAACTTTCACGTTCTAAGAAATCTCACGACACAACCCCAACCTGAACTCACTGCTATCATAATGTCACCCAACCTCGAACTCATCCACGCCTACCGCCGCCTCCTCCGCGCCGGCCTGCGTGCCGTGCAATTCTCACAACCATCCCGATCGACGCTCACCGAGCGGCTGCGCGAAGGGTTCCGCGACCCAAAGGGCGTGTTGGACGCCGAGCGGGTCAGGAGAACGGTCTGGTTCCTTAACGCGGCCGCGCAACAGCGGGGGCTCGAGCACAAGATCCTCAAGAATCTGTGCCGTGTCCACTGGGACAGGATGCGCGAGGCGCGGAGGACGCCGTGGAAGATGAGGCTCAAGAAGGAGCAGGAGCAGGAGCAGCAGCGGGCGAAGGGGAAAGCGAAGTGGGTTTCTTTCTTATTGCCCTTTTTTTTTCGCTCTGTTTTCTCCCATGGAGAAACGAAGTGACGGGTTGTGTTTGGCAGCTGCTAACTACCCGGCCTGGGGAAAAGGGATCCCGATGTCATCAGCGGGACGGAGTATGAGCATTATGAGCGCACGATTGCTATGCTTAATGACACAATGGGGTTGTGTTTGCGCTGAACACCTCCCTGTCGAGGTGGTCGCAATGGAAATGACCCTCATGGCCCTCATCCAAATCAGTCAGCTGCTGGATGACAGCTTCCTTCGACGAGGTGATCAGGACCCTGAAGGATCCGGTGGTAAGATGATGCCACGGTGCGCCACTAGAAACGGAAGCCCTCGGGTGTCTCAAACAAGCTTTAGCAGGTCGGGTCCTTTTCGTCGCTGCAGCTGATGTCGGTTGGGAGCGAGCTGTTGCAGTGGGAGATCTCACCACTAGATGGGCGATGATTCTCGCGTTCAGACAGGATCTCAGGGTCCTCTTCGGCATGGGAGAGTTGCAACTTGCAAGGCCAATGAAACGGCAAACCAATCCAAGGCTGCCGTTGTCCGATCCGTTGCATCGGATCGACGCATGTGCGGCACTGTGCCGGTGGAGTGGGGCTTGGCTTGTCAACTGCAAGCTGTTGTCCCTTGAGAGGGGAGAGGAATGCGTCGAGCCCTGCTGGCGTTGGGCACTTTGTTGGAAGGCACTTCGGACGAGAAGATGATGGCGAAGTGGATAGTACTAGTAGTAGAATATCTGGCCACGCCTCGAGCAAACCTCGCCAATCTGAAACTCATACCTACCGGTAGTACCACAGTATACGCGGTAGTGAGTTACTACTACTAAGGTCCAATACTCCGTAGAGTCCCAGACACTAGCCGTGGTCTGTGCAGGTCGCAGGAGGTTGCACCTCAATCGGGAAAAGCGGCGCTGCAGCAATGACGTTACCAATACCTATCCCCCCGGTCCACTCTAGACCGGCATGAAGCCATCGTCAACCGAGACCGTGCGGGCTCAAACTCTGCACCTGCACGGCCCCGGCAAAGTGTGCCGTGATGTTCTAACCACAGTTGCTGGCCGCCTAAAAGACAACATCCTGCTACCAAGTGCCCAATTTTGGTCGGCTGACGCCGAAGGGTGGAAGCCTGATGCTGCTGCCGAGGTCGGCCGAGCGTTGAGTAAAGCGTCTGGGATAGTGTAGTGGACCGTGTTTCTGAGCTGAGCTGGACGATCAAGCCAACCAGCGACCAACAAGGGGAGCAGAGCTTCCCTTCTTTGTGCTGCAAACCCCGCATCGTCGAGCAACGCCGACCACACCGTCACCATTTTCCCCAATTGTGAATCCCGTTGCACAACAGATTCGACGAGCCGTCTGCGTTGTCGATCAGCCAATTGAAGGCCAAGCGGCGACTCACCAGGGTATCTATATCGACGCCTGGCCTCCGCCCCTCACCTCGAGCATTTGAACCTTTCAGCAACCCGACTCCCGTAATTTTCATTTTGCGGAACACGGCGACCTTGCATACGACGTCCGAGTGCGCGAGAGACGGAAAGGAAAGCCCTCCCGACCAGGACGGCGGGGGTTCTTATGGACCCTCACCCGCTGGCAAAGGCCCTTTCGCGACCGCTCCGCTGAGGACCTTGGTCTCGGTTGCCGCCGAGGCCACCGTCTGCTAGCTGACGGCTGCTCCGTGAGAGGTGCCCTGCCGCGACCCGCGATACGCGAAAGCAAAGGCAGAAAAACGGAAAGTGCGAGACAAACTAGCAAGACAGAGAGAAGGAGGAGGGAGCTATTATGCCTGCTGAGCTCAGGCCCGCCGCCCTCAAACACGAACACGATCACCGCGCCCAGCTACTGCAAGATGATCCGACCCATGCAAGCCACCCCGCGTTTCCGATCATGTCTGGCTCTTCTTCGAGCTCCGAGTCTTCTCAGCAAAACGACGGCCAGCAGCGGCGAGGACAATGCCAACAGCCGCGCACCAGCGTGAGCGAGCGCGGCAGCACCAAGACGAACTCGAGTGCCGACAACAACAACAACAACGAGGGAGATGATATCTGTCCAGACCCACGCCTTGCCGTGTCGGCGGCGGCAGCGGCAGCCGAAGCGCTGGATCGCGATCCGGCCACTGGTGCCAAAGCAACAGCCAGCACGAGCGCAAACAAAGCCGTCCCAGACTACCAGCGTCTGGTCAAGCGCTACCGTGTTGAGGTGGCCGCCTCGGCATCGAGCGTGCTGTCGAGCTTCACGACCTTCCCGCTCGACAGTGTCAAGACCAGAATGCAGACCTACCGGTATGCCGGGTTCATGGACTGTGTGAGACACACATATCACACCGAGCACTTGAGGGGTTTCTTTCGAGGTAGGACCGCAGTCAGAGATCCGAGATGGCATCGGTCGTCGAAGCACTAGGGCATGGTGATTAACAGTAGTATGCAGGAGTCACTGCGCCCATGGCGAGTATTACTCTCGTGCGGACTACGTCTTTCTCGATCTATCAGCGCTGCAAATACGTCTACTGCGACTGGGTTAAGCGCAACTTTGGGTACGACGTCATGGCCCACGTCTGCCAAGGAGGGACGTATCCCAATCTCTGGTCTGTCGCTACGTTTGGAGCCGCCGGGGCGACGGCGGGGTCTTGTATAACAGTCATAGCCTGTAAGTTCGCCGTGGGATGGCATGGCTGGCATCGAGTGGGTGCAGGAGCCAGCGATACGGTTGTTCCGGATGCTGATATCGGTCGCCATCAGGCCCCTTCGAGTTGACCAAGCTCAGCGCTCAAGTGTCTGTTCTGATGGCGGACAAGTCAAAGTGTCCGAAGCCAGAAAGCTATGCGATTGCCGCGAGTTACCAGAACAAGGGAACCCTGAAGACCCTAGCCAACATTATCAAGCATAGGGGATTTGGCGGACTGTATACGGGTTTCAGGTTCCATTTCAGTATGTTTTCCCACTCCCCTTTTTTCCCAGCCGTGTCAACACGATTACGTAACTAACTCGCCCTCCCCGTAGTGCGTGACACCCTCGGGACGGCAACCTATTTCATGACCTACGAAAGCAGCAAGCAGCTTTTGACGACCTTCGGCGGTGACGGCACCCATTCCAATCCGCTTGCCGTCCTGGTAGCAGGCGGGCTGTGCGGCATCGTGTCGTGGGCCCTGATTTGTAAGACGCCCATCACGTTGTACTTGTATTCTGACGACACATACCAACTAATGCCTCCCGACACGCAGACCCGGTCGACTCAGCCAAATCGATCTACCAGCGCAACTCGCTCATGTACTCGAAAGGCGAGAAGGTCGAGCCCGTCAAGATCCAGTTCTTCCAGCGCAACATGTACCGCGGCCTGGGCGTGTCTATGGCGCGGTCCTGCGCGGTCAATGCCGTCTTCTTCTCGTCGTTCGAGTTCCTGAAGAAGCGCATCAAGGCTTGGGATGGTTGAATTACACTGATTTCTGGTCCTCACCCTCCTCGGTCTGGCTTGACATTCTTCTCGCTGGTCATCCTCGTGCAGATTACTGTATTGTTTATTTCTCCCTTTTTTTTCTTAAGTACATGTGTCGGATTAGGGTCTGGTTTTCGGGGCGAAACTGTACAAAAGACATTGCGCGGTGTGGTCCGCGTGGAAATGGAACGGGAGGGGTTGGGCTGTGGCGCATACAATCGGATTGTTTGTTCATTGGTTGCATTGGTTCGCGGCTGAGGCAACCTGGAAGGCACCTTATTTACATCCTAGTGCTCAATGGCGTATTTCTTTTCTTCTTCCCTGCCTGATGGTTTTCATTGTCTGCTGTTGCCGCGTCGGTCATCTTCTGTAAAGGGCAGTTGGCGTTTCTGTTTCTGACTTTCCCGAACTGGCGGGCGGGACGATCACTCGGATCCAGCAAAGCGGAGCGGGCTGTATCGCTTTCGTGTGCAGTGGCATACATATCTACTACGGGATTTGACAAAGGGGAGACATTCGGTTCTCAGGAAATACATTGCTCCTGCCCTAACGATCGGCGGGGTTGCCGTATTGTATTGTACCGGAAATATCCCCGTGCCTCTCGCCGGTTTATTGACACCTTGGTGATCCAATGTGAACAAGCAGGAACAACAAGCAAACCCTTTCAGGCCAGGGTGAGGATCTCTGTCTCGAGCTTCTCCTGCGCCCAGGCATCGACATGCATCATGCCCGTCCCGAGGCGGAAGGCAACGTTGCCGACGCGTTCAACAAACAGGAATTCATACATGCAGAACGGCTTATAGGCGTCGTACCGCTGGCGGTCAAACGGCAAGGGGTGCGCTGCGTCTTCTGTGCTCACCTCGTCCGGGTATGACGCTGCCTCCGTCAACACGTCGTCGTCCTCATCCGAGTCCCTCTCGAATCCATGGTCGGTGGTGGTGGATGCTGCAGGCTCAGCAGGCAACGGACGCGGATCTTCCTTCCCGTCCTTTTTCCGTTCCCGGATCTGTTGCGGCGTGAGATAGTGTGCTCGCACCCTGGCGATGCGCACAGCCGAGTACTTCTTCTCGTGGCTCAGCTCGTTTGCCAGATGTGTGGGCACGCGGAAATAGCCCATGAGTTTCCGGTCATCATTCTGGAGGCTGAGTTGCCAAACGGGAGGCATCGTGTCTTCCCGCGTTCCTGCATGCAACACTGCTGTGCTCTGCGGGTTCCAGTCCCTGGACATGTTGACCTGGAGGGTCTGAGCTTCCAGCCACAGGTGCTGGGGGGTGTCTGGGTCGCAATTCGGACCCCGGCGTGGCCCAGGCGCAGTGGGATTGAGGAACCAGGCGTCGGGATCGGAAGGGTGGTGGAAGAAGCGGATCCCCCTTTTCGTCTTGTCCTGCTGCCATTCCTCCCACCACTCCGATTCCGTTGTACTTGTACTTGTACCTCCATTTCCATCCTGGGGGCTCGGACCCCGGTACTCGGCGCTGGTGAACGTCTGCTCTGTCGATGCTTGTCCAGCAACTCCAGGACGCGATTCGACCCAGCGCACACGAGACAGTCGGTCCCGGAGAGGATAGGTCACAGCGCCCTCCCAGCCCGCCCAGGACCAGCTAGGGAATATGGGATCGAGGCTGTTGGGGCTGGGACAACCGAGGTTCTTGCAATCTACGTCCCGACAGACGCGGCGCTTGATCTCCCCGACAGGCTCCCACATCAAGCCATAATCGAGCTCGGACTGAGGCAGTCCGTAGAGAAAGCCGCTTCGGAAAATGGGCTCCATCCTGGCCTCGATGCCCCTGAAGGCGTTGAGGATGTCGCACTTCTTGGTGATGTCGCGCGAGGTGAAGTTCTCCACGGTTCTTCGGTAGGTTTCGGTGTTGATGCTCCCATGGATCGGGATCCGGTCCTCTCCCGTGTCGTCCATAGGCCAAGTGACCCGTCTGCGAACCTCGGGCTCCACGTTCAGATCCTCTTGCGCCAGCGAGGGGCTATGGTCGCACCGGAAAAACATCATCTGAGGCGTAATGAAGAGCGTCCTCTTGGATAGCACCCGTTCCTGGAATGTCCAAGCTCTGGTGTTCCATTTGGATTCCGAGACAGACTTGTCGAAGTCCCAGGGGCGGTTGGCCAAACGGAGGCCCTGGACGATCTCCATTCTCTGGATAAGCTTCCGCGGACCGGCACTGACACCCGGCAAACTGGCCTCGGCCCCATTCCCACACGTCGCGGCAATCGTGAGGACTGATGCGCCGTAGATGATGTCCATGGCCCGGATCTGGGCCGACTTGTCCCCGTCGATACGGTCGTCGTCCTGGATGATGCAGAGAGCATCGACCCACAAATAGCGGTCGTTGATGCGGCGACAGATCTCCATGGCATCCCGGATTGTCTGTGGAATTCTGTCTCTGAACTGCGGCTTGGCCAAGGGCCTACCCGGGCCCATGAGATCGTCTCTGTTTCCCATCTCGAGCTTCAGTTGTGGAGCCTTGGGCCAGACATAGCTCAGGGTGACATATTGCATGGAAGGATCAGCCTCGACGATGCGCATGCCCTGGGCATCGATGAGCCGGAAATTGGGAGGCAGCTTCCGCCGCGACTCGAGTTCGTCGGAATCAGCCTCTTTCTTGTGAACGCCCCAGCCCAACCGGCAGGACCGGACCCAGTACATGGCCAGGAGATAATCCAGCTGCTCGTGGTCGACCGGCCGGCCGCGCGCCGAGCCGCGGGCCGAAGCTTCCCCCCCTTCCCCTTCCTGGTAGAGAAGCTGGATCTGTCGAGTCGGCCCTGACTTCGTCGCTGGCGTGCCCTTCTTGCGCTGAGGATCCGGCGTGAGAAACACGGACAGCAGGCGAGGATGCGACGCATTAAGTGTCGTGCCCAGGGGGGTCCCGTCCATCGAGAGCATGACCGGCTTCCCCTCGTGTTCCGTGGGCACGGCTTCGTCTTCAGAATTCCGCGAACTGTCCAGGGCGGCCTTGACCAGTCGACAGAAGGCGCAGGATTGCCGTTCCAAGACGTCCGAGTAAGACCCCAGCGGTATCTCGTAGTCTCCGCGTACATCGAGCATGGGCTTTTCAAAGAGCATGAAGCGGAAGTTGATGTGTCTGCATGTCTCGCAGAGGAAGGACTTGTCCGACTCGTCCAACACCGCCGGATCCTTCAGCCACCACTTCCGCTGCGACAAGTCGTCTTGGGCTGGCATATTGGACTCTTGGTTCTTGGAGTCTTCTTGAGCGCCGTTCGGGGAAGATGGATCTGAGCCGACTGACCGCAGCGCAGGCACCGCCGCCCAGCCAAGCGCCGAAGCAGCGCCACCATGAGGGGTATAGCTGATACGCCTAGTTTCTTTTCGGGAAATCGTCCAATTACTGTCTAGACAGTAGTGGGAAGATCCATAGAGAGTTCTTGTTTCCAGAGAAAGATCTGTTTACCATTTGGCTAATAATGGGGAGGATCTTTTGACTACAGCCTGCGATGCTCGTCCTATAACCTATTTCTGTTGACTTTGAATGTCCAGCAGTATACCTTAATCCAGAAGCTATTTAAAAATACCTGTTTCGTAGCAGCTGGAGCGCGCATTTTGCTAGACCACAAACTTCCTCTTAATTCGGCTTTTGAGTTGTTGAATCCGTCGGGCTCGTCTCCTAGATACGACTGCAGCAGTGCAAGATCGCCAGTTCTCTCATCATCTTCATCTCTGTTGCTCACATGATTGGTGACTCGTTTTGATATCCAGGGCGATCTCACAGACTCGCACCATCAAACGATGGTATCATGCATACACCTCAACGCGTAATCTGATTCTATGATCTGGCGTGCAAGTTAGTAAAGTAGAATGGCCGATTGGATTCCCTCATTGCCCGAAGGCAGCGATTGATATTCCCGGACTTACCCGTCTCAACAAAGCGCGAGGGCGTGTATCAACACCCTTATTACTCTCATTAACACATGGGGCAGGCTCCGCTACCGCTTAGACTGGGACAGCCAGCATACATGAAATAATTGATCAAGACTCGCCTTGTGAGGAACGGGCATTTCCTCCTAATGGTATCTACCCTCGTCGACAATGAAAAACAAAGGACGTTGTCACAATGCGCTGCCTGTGTCTCGAAGCGGTGGTGTTCCTATTGGGCCGGGATTGGTAGAACAACGTTCCGGAAGCGATACAATGAGGGGTTGAGGCTGAGACAATATGCGGTTAAGAGAAGCGGTTGGAAACAAACATACAATGGGGCAGAAAGGTGGAGGAGAGATGATGTGTCACATCGAGGCGGGCTTTGTCGCAGGCCGCGCTGTGGTCCGAGTTCGAGGATGTGGCTTCCCCCTATGACAGAGTATGGTCAACTGGCGTCGAGATGGATCATGGATGGCTGTGCCTGAAAGACCGTAGGGCCGGGACGATACAGGACGCTTCTCCGCCTGGGCCTGTAAAGGGCGATGGGGGTGATGTTGACGGCTATTTTAAAGTGATGAATGTCCTCTCGGTGGTTTGGCTTGCTGTGTCGTCCAGATACGGAGAGCGTTGCATAGGTAATCTTGAGAGAAATACGCCATAGCAGAGCAGTCTGTGTGTCTAAATCACAGTCACTCTCCCCGTTTCACGAAGATGCGATATCAACTCCTCAGCGAACTCGGCCGTGGCGGATATGGGACCGTGTACAAGGTGCTCGACAACTACAGACATCAGCTGTTGGCCGTCAAGATCATGGCCCAGAAGGACGAATCTGACGACACATGGGAGCGGCGTCTGACTTCGGCTTTCAAGGGGGAGGCGATCATCCTACCAGCCCTCCACCATGTAAAACCACCCGCTTAGTACCCTGCCCGTCTCTTAAAACAACTACTAGTAACTAACCACCTTTGTTTATTTCCTCCCTCCCTCGCGCAGGCACACATCATCCGCTGCTTCTACTCCCACGGCTGGGGCACACCGCGGGTCGAGATCTTCATGGAGCTCATGGAGGGCAGCCTCGCGTCACTCATGCAATGGCCCCAGCCGCCGTACTTGGAGTCCGGGGCCGTCGCCGACACGGTCCTGCACCAGATGCTCCAGGCACTGGAGCACCTCGCCTCGCTGGGCTATGTCCACCGCGACGTCAAGCCAGAGAACATCCTCTACACGTCGTCGCCGGGCCTTCTGCTGGGACGACCGGCGCCGCACCCGGTAGCACGCTCGCTCTATCATTTCCGCCTCGGCGACTTCGGCCTCTGCGACCTCGCGGCCAACATTGACGCCATCCGCGGCAGCGAACTCTTCATGGCGCCGGAGCTGCTCGAGCGGCCGCGCCGGCACATGCAGTCGCACAAGTCGGACGTGTGGGCGCTGTATGCGACCGTCTTGTGGACGCTGAAGGCGGACTGGTTCCGCCAGAGGGGGCGCGGGAAGCGGCAGACGGTGGCCGATTTCGCGCAGGCGGTCGAATTGGACGGGAGAATCACGTCGCTCAGCGAGATGGCCGTGGCCGATCCCGGGGAGAGGGCGACGGCGGCGGAGATGCTGAAGAACTTGTACCCATATATGGGCGGTTGTGCAGGTTGAGAGGGTAATGACGGTTGCCCAAGGTGCTTGCAGTTGTAGGGGCGGGTTGGTTTCTCTGATGTATTGTACCCCCGTCACTCCGTACACACACAGAAGCCCTTGTGAGACAATGTGGTTTATATCGATGTGACTAATCGTGTGTCCTGCATCTCCCAGTGATCACGGAACACGCGACCGAAATAAATGCCAACCCTGCGATAGGTGTCAGAGCCCGCACTCTCCAATATCAGAACCACCTCGTCAGAATCTTCATGACCAGGGAGCAGTAGGCGCAGGTAGAAGCAGTCCTCCCGCGCCGGCAATCCGGACTCGAGATCGGGCATCACGCTCCTGCTGTCACCCGAAGCTGTTGCACGGCGTTCAAAAGCCCAATCCCCTCCACAGATGATCTTCCCGCTCAGAGTAAGCCTCCAAGGGTCACCGCCTAGAACAGGACTAACGGCGGGCTTAAGGTCAAGCCAGAGTACGCACCCCTCAATGCCTCCGTCAAGACTTGCCCACGACCAGGTCGGGGCCCTTCTGCTTCGTACTTGGCTTGGAGGTCGCGCACTCCAAGCCAGGCTTTCTGGCCACCACGTCGGGATGCCGAAGCGGACAGTCCGTCCGTGGAGCGACTGGATATGGTCCACTACTCCCTGGAAGGCATGTAGCCGATCCTCAGGGTCGGTTAGGAGCCGGCAGGTGTAATCTGCCAGCACGTCCCTCCAGCCATCCGCCATCGTCTTCTCACGTCGAAGCGCCAACAAGGTATCATTCCTAGACCGGTAATACGGATATTCCAGCATACTGCCCCGCAGCGACCGCTTGGAATGCTTGCGGCACTCAACTAGAAGCTCGAACTGCGCAAAGATCAGTTTGCGGCGCGGGAGCAGGTATTCTTGGCAGGCTCATGCCCTCGAATCAAGCGGGTGCACCGGGTTGAGCCTCTGCTGCGGTACGACCCGAATGTTGCCGGCGACACCATTGGGGAAGGGCACGCCGACGTCGAGACCACCGTCCCGGAGGACGGAATCCCGGTTACGCCGAAGGAATCCGTCGTTCGAGCTAGCTGCAGTCGCTGCGAAGATGGTCGCCGTCGCGTTGCTGTATATCGATGCCATCTTGTGGATCTCGGCCTGCTTGTCCTCTTCGCTGTCTTGTACAGTGCAGAGCGCGTCCACCAACAAATATCGAAACCCGAGACGCCGAGTGGTTTCTATGGCGTCCCTGATCGTCAAGCCGATCTGGTCTACGGGGATGCTGTCCTGGAGCCGCTCCAGAGATGCGCGGGTAGCCGTGACTCTCTGTGCGCCACCCCAGCAGTAGCTGAGGCAGAGATACTTGGACCGTTGGCCAACCGCGGGCATAATAAGTCGGGCCGCCGTGCCAGGTTCACCGGGTTCCACGTTGATAATGCGTGTCGGCATCGGCGGGTCGGCTCGATCCTTGCACTCGGCATGTGTTTCTTCGCACTCGCCGAGCCATGACTTCGCCAGAGAATAGACGTGCTCGCTCGTGAGATCGGTCAGGACGGGTCGAAGACCAGCAATCGACGTTGCCGGGTCGCCTGCGCATATTCCATATGGGTAAGCTTCCCATTCAGGAGCACCTGTAATACAATATACCTTCATTTGCAATCAAACAGAGGCAGCTCCCCATCGCGCCCACGCCTGGGGCACTGGCTGTGCACTGGAGCCTCTTAATAGTATGACCCCCTTCGGGAACATCCTCAATCCCCCAGTACTTTGAGAGCCTGACTATCGCGGATCCCTCCAGATCTTCGTAGAAACCATCGTCCATGCCTTCTAAGGATCCTCTGATCAACAGACAGAGCGGGCAAGGGTGACTGCTCGAAGTATTGTCACGCATATTTTGGATGTTGCCATGCCGAAAGTCACTCCCTGACTGGATTTTCGAGAGCTCATCGTACGTCATCAACTGCATGCAGCTTTCACATAACGCAACATCGCTCCCGGAAGGCAAGCCGGACCCAGCGTCTTCATTCGGGGTCGAAGCGTTGAGTGTGTCTTGGGGAGGGATCACCGGAGACGGAGAGGCGCCGACAGCTCGGACGGTGTCACTGAGCATATCCATCGGGTCAGTACCACCACCAATACAGGGCGGAGGTCGACAGGAAACACAAGAATTTCATATAGGGACTAAGATATTGCGCGTTCCGGTGAGATGGGATGGCTCTCCGGACCCGGGGCTGACGGACCGCTTAAATCACGGGCGGTTGTTAATGATGAGGGGTTGATGAGGGGGTGATGTTGCCCAAAATGGCCAAATATGTACTTCAATGGTGCAGCCTTTGCATATGACTTTCTAGCGGGCCTTTTGTAGAGGGATATTGCACACCTGGCAGGTTGTCATGTCTCCCATCTTGTGGAAAAGGAAGGGAAAATACGGACACCGTTCGATTCTGATCTCCGAGTCATACATAGTAGTACCCCTAACCCTAGTCTTCGTGACCAAACCTCGGAAGCACAATTCGAAATTACCGAACCTTGAAATGTAATATTACGCAGTGAATTGGTGGTGAGACAGTATGAATCCGGTCAGCTGCACGATACGCCGATACTCATTTCAACACAGAGATGACTTGATTAGCAGTCTTGAATCGGGAGCACGAATAACAAGGAGCTTTCGAACTTCAATCAAATGTCGCTACTCAGATTTTCCCTTTCAGACACGCTGATACAGCATCCTGTCGGGAACTTGTGAGACAGGCCTCTCAGCACAAGCGCCGCACAGTACGGCTGCGGTACCCTTTGCACAGTTTCCGTTTTTTCTCTCTTATGGATCCGTCAGCTTGCACTCTCATCACACATGGAGTACGTAACTGCAAATTCCCATCTTGGGCAGCTTTCATGTGATAAAGTTGTCTCAACGAAGCCTGTCTCAAATCACATGTTGTAATCTCGTTACTTAACTCTTTTTGGTTCCCTTATCATTTATTTGATACCCTCCTTGGCTTCCAAGACAGCATGTCGCGTCGGTCCTCCACCAACTTAAGATTAGGGATAGATCGGGACGTCTACCAGATCGTTCTTAAACTCGAGGAGCAGGAGGAGGAGGGTGGACGCAAACATCGCCTCACAGTGGGATCGGTCTACGATAGCATCAAGCGCTCGAACTCGAGCTTAGCACGGCAGAAAAAGCGGTCGCTGGAGGACTCGATCGAGCGGGTGCTTGCGGTGCGGAAGCAGCAGTCCAAGGTTGACGAGGAAGAGGACTCGGACGATCTACTCGAGGCACAGGAACTCGAGAGGGCAAAGGCGGCAAAGGCGGAGCGCGACGCCAATCTGCTCAACAGGCAGATCGCCAAGTCTTGGGGCTTCGCGGGCAACGAAAAGGGGGGCAGCGGCACAAACTCTGCTGCAACGCCTGTAGCAACGCCAGACATCGCGGGGGTTGCAACCAGCATGGAGACGCCCAGCGGCGCCGTCCCCGCTGCCTCGTCTGCGTTTGCCCCTGACAGACAGGCGAATGGGGAACCAAGGCCGAAGAAGAGAAAGGGAACCCCCAAGGAGGTCGACCGGAGCCCCCCCACCAAGATCTCCATCCGGGATATTGCCGGCATCGGGCCCACGCTGAAGATGCTGTTGAAGGAGGTCTGGTTCCCGCTACGCGGCGGCGAGGCTTGCGAGAAGATGGGCTACCGATACGACAACGGCGTCTTGCTCCACGGCCCCTCGGGCTGCGGCAAAACTACCCTTGCACATGCTGTCGCGGGGAGCATCGGCGTCGCCTTCATACCCGTTTCTGCCCCGTCCGTGGTGGGCGGCACTTCCGGCGAGTCGGAGAAGAACATCCGCGACGTGTTCGACGAGGCCATTCGGCTCGCCCCCTGTCTGGTCTTCTTCGATGAGATTGATGCCATTGCCGGCAAGCGGGAAAGTGCCAACAAAGGCATGGAGGGCCGTATCGTGGCCGAGATCATGAACGGGATGGATCGGATCAAGCAGAACACGCCCCTAGGCAAGAATGTGGTGGTACTGGCTGCTACGAACCGGCCGGACTTCCTGGATTCTGCCATCCGTCGCCGGTTCAGCACCGAGATCGACATGGGCATGCCGAGCGAGCGGGCGCGCGAGCAGATCCTCCGGTCGCTGTCTCGCGACCTGAGCCTCGCCGACGACGTCGACTTCAAGCAGTTGGCGAAGATGACACCGGGCTATGTCGGCAGCGATCTACAATACGTGGTCAAGGCAGCAGTGTCTGAGAGCTTCCAGGGGAATCTAAGCCAGCTCCTGGACCAAGCGCGGACTTTGCATTCCGAACGAGTCCCCGACGACGTCGAGGAAGAGCAGCGCGACTGGCTACTCCTGGAGGACCACAACCATATCTCGTGGGGCGACAGCCGCATCACCATGGCCCAATTCAAGACAGCCGTCGCGCGGGTACAGCCCGCGTCCAAACGTGAAGGCTTCAGCACCATCCCCGACACCACCTGGGCCAACGTCGGCGCCCTCGAGGACGTCCGCAAGAAGCTCGAGATGTCCATCATAGGGCCCATCAAAAACCCCGAGCTCTTTGCTCGCGTGGGCATCAAGCCCGCGGCCGGCATCCTCCTCTGGGGCCCGCCGGGGTGCGGCAAGACGCTCGTGGCCAAAGCCGTGGCCAACGAGTCCAAAGCCAACTTCATCTCCATCAAGGGGCCCGAGCTGCTGAACAAGTACGTCGGCGAGTCGGAGCGCGCGGTGCGCCAGCTCTTCGGCCGTGCCAAGTCGTCGGCGCCCTGTATCCTCTTCTTCGACGAGATGGACGCGCTCGTGCCCAAGCGCGACGACTCGCTGTCGGACGCGTCCGCCCGCGTCGTCAACACCCTGCTCACCGAGCTCGACGGCGTCGGCGACCGCTCGGGAATCTACGTCATCGGCGCCACCAACCGGCCCGACATCATCGACGAGGCCATCCGCCGCCCGGGCCGCCTGGGCACCAGCATCTACGTGGGGCTGCCCTCGGCCCACGACCGCGTCGCGATCCTTAAGACGCTGTACCGCAACACGGTCGCCAAGGCACGGAGGGAGGCCGCCGCACCGGATGCGGACGTGGATATGCCGGATGTTGCGGGCGGCATAGCGGCAGCGGCAGCGGCAGCGGCGGGCACGCGGGAGGCCGACCTGGAGAAAGTGGCGCTCGATCTGCGCTGCACGGGCTTCTCGGGCGCCGACCTGGGTAATCTGATGCAGGCGGCTGCTCAGGCGTGCCTGGAGAGGGCCTATGCGATGGCGGCGCGGGGAGAGGAGAGGGATTCGGTGGCGTCGGACCCGGTGATTACCATGGACGACTGGGAGAAGGCGCTGAACGAGGTGAAGCCGAGCGTCAAGGATGCCGAGAAGTACGCGCTGGATGGGTAGGAACCATTTGACCCGCCGGGGACATCTGGCAACGGAATAGAGAATGGGGAGTCGGGAGTTCTAACGTCAACTACCTAGTACTTACGTACATGTATAAATCTGATCAATTCAACGTTTCGGGCGGATAGACAATGACCATGTCTCGTATACTTACCACCGCAATATGGCCGCTGATGAATGCCCTAAATCTGTACGGTGTTCTTCCTGCATCGCACAAGGTCCTGGCAGCCACCACTGCGTAACCAAACACTCGGCGTTCGGCATCTCGGCAATGCAATCATTGCATTGAGTGCCTGCCGATCACCACCCGATCCGAGACAACTCAGAGCCGCATTGGAGCACAGACGTTTTGAAACACAGATGCCATCATTAGCAAGAGCAGAGAGTCATTTCAATCAAGTCACCAAAAGCACAAGTCTAGTAGCCGCCCCTCTATGGTACAGATAATGTGCTTTACATGTGCCGCCCCGTCTAATGCAAAAATATGTAGCAAAAAACGGACAACGCCTTCGAAACCGAGCCGCAACCGTGTTGGTGGCGGGAAACAGTTGGTATTAGTACAACGACGCCCGGACCCGGGTTCTACTCCGAAATCTATGCCGTAGCCTCCTTGAGGTAGCTATTGAACGGGTGATTAGTCCATCTACATAATCCGTCAAGAGGTGTTGGGTGGGGGGGAAGGATGCATACGTGATCAGGTCGTTCCTCTCCTTCTCCTTCTTCAGACCACCGAAAGCCATCTTGGTGCCGGGGATGTACTTCTTGGGGTTCTCAAGGTACTCGAACTATACGAGCGTTAGAAATGCCGGCCAACTTAACCTTTTTCCTTGTCCACTTTGAATGCGGAAAACATACCAGAGTGTTCTCGTCCCATGTGATGCCCTTCTGCTTGTTGGCGTCGGTGTAGGCGTAGCCGTCGACGGAGCCAGTCTTGCGGCCAAAAAGGCCGTGCAGCGCAGGGCCGATCTTGTTGCCACCGCCCGCCTCGAGAGTGTGGCACTGCGCGCACCGCGTCTTGAAGAGGTTCGCACCCTTCTTGGAGTCACCTGCGGGACCATCATGTTAGCCAGTTGTCTCTGTCAACGGTCGTCGGTACGTGTTCCTGGTAGTCTTCCGAGACGGCCACGCTCCCGCGGTGCAACACGTCGGCCGTTATATCTCGCGCAAGATCTTGGCGTCTTGTTTGAGTTGAGCAAAATGACGCAATGGGTCGTAGCCCGCGCAAGACGGCGTTCGATGGCGACAGCGGAGGAAACCACATGTTTCTCGTGACACTGGGCCAGTCTCGGCGTTGCAGGGCGCTCTCAGAGCCACCTTGCCACGTACAGAGTGCCAATGGCTTGGGGGAGGCTTGTAATAATGGGTGCACTGGCAAAGGCCGGGAAACCGATAATATGAAGAATTGCTAGACACGTACCAGCAGAGAAGCCCATTTTGACGGTTGGGTATTAGGAATAGTGTGTATGGAAAGGAAGCGCTGCCGAAGAGTAGCGTATGTTGCTTGGAGAAGGATCTGGTTGCAAAGGAGGCAAAAGTGAGCAGAGAGAGAAAAACCGGACGGAGTGATATGTAGTTGGCTGCCGCGCCGCGCCGGGGCCGTGCCGGAATTTTTTTGCAGGTTTTCAGGCCATCCATGACCCTGGCCCAGCACGCATCATCGGGGCGAACCACTGTGAGCTCGAGTATGTATCCACTCTTTTGTTCATCCCACCAATCACATTCATGAGGTTAGTCAGTCGCAAGTTTGCAACGGGCGATTTCGGGATTGACCGGCACTTTCTTGGTCCGGGGATGCGAAGAAGTGGCCCGGAAACGAGGAGCCGCTAGTCCCAAAGAAAAGCGACACATGCGGTTTTTGCGGCCCGCTCACGATCGCCAATTGAGCCGCACCAACGACGTCCGCTGCTCCGGGGAATAGCGAAGCTTGCCTTGCCTGCCCAGTGTCTGGAGGTCACCCGCCGGCCGTCGAAGGCATTGCATTGTTTGCAATCAGTCAAAAGGCTATTTCTTGATCCGAGCCGTACCGGATCCTTAAGGACAGCCATGGCATCCACAACAACCTCCATCCCCCGGTTCCTCCTCCCGCAATCCGGCCTGCTCTGGCGCCGGGCGGGCCCCTCTTTCTCCGGCTCCGCATCTGCCTCCCGCCGGCTCTTCCTTCGGCTAGCCAGCAGCAGCAGCAGCAGCAGCAGCAGCAGCAGTAGCACACCAAGTAACCCTTCTGGCCCACGAGTACTGGCCAAACCCGAACGCTTCAACCCCCCCTCCCATGGCTCCCGCCTACCCAAGAAGACCCCGCCGCGGCACTACGGGGGCGACCTCAGCTTCGAAGAAGCCGCCGCCCAAGCGCAGCGCGAATATCCGGGGTTGCCGCCGCCACCAAACACCCGCGCATACTGGTTCATTCACAACCGGTGGATCCACGTCTTCATCACCGTGGGCACGCTGTCCGGCCTGGCCATCTTCACCTTCGCCATGAACTTCAAGCACACCTCGCCCTTCGCCGACATGCTGCCCCCGGCGTCCGACTACCTCTACCACCCGATCAGCTCGGTGCGGATACTGATCGAGGTGCTGCGGCTGCACGAGGCGCACAAGACGGCAAAAATCAACGAGAAGCGCAAGCGCAACGTCGAGGACGTAGCCAAGCGGGCGGCGTACCGCAAGGCGCACGGCTTGCCGGACGAGATGGGGCTGTTCAACCAGCCCATGGCGAGGATCAAGACGGATGAGGAGATGGCTGCGGAGCGAGGTCAGGCTGGGGAGGGCGCGCCACAGCAGGTAGGAGGGGAACAGCAACTGGAGGAGAGCGGGCTGGCTGCTGCTGCGGTTGAGACACAAAAGAGCGCGCCTGAAGTGAGGAGGCTCACGGAGGAGGAACGGCAAGCGGTAGTGAAGGAGGCAAAGCAGAAGTGGCTGGGTATCTTTTGATTACTCCGGCGTTGTATACATCCATGGGATGGACAGTCCCTGTATACTACATGGCCGGGACATATGGTTTGGATGGGTAAAAAGGGCAAAACGGATCATGGCAGCCTTGCTTCTTTTTTTTTCCCAGGCCGCTTAACTCCCTACCCCAAATCTACCCCCTCCAATGCATCCAACACCTCATCTACCACTCCTCCCCTCTCCAGCACCTTCTGCACCAGCGCCCCAAGTACCATCCTCTTGGCGCCGCCCCTGGGCGCCTTCCAGACCCCTTCGACAACCTCTGTCTCAGCCGTCCTCGCCTCGAGCATTTTCTGCTGTGTTGCGGCCCCATTCGCCGTGCCGTAAGCCGCGTTCGCAGCGTTCGCGACGCCAGGCGGTGTCAACCTCGAGGGCGGGTCAATCGTCCTGATGGACAACAGTCTCAGGTTCCTCCCGACCTTCCCTTCTGCTTGCACCGTATCCTCAGCATGAGGTGTTGTACCTGTGACAGACACGGCCAGAGCAACGTCGGCGACGGCGAGCTCTTCCTTGGAGGGGTCGAAGATGATGTTGTTGCCCACCGCCATGACGAGGAGGGTTATTGGTGGTCGGCTCGCTGTGGGGTCTTCGGCGGTAGATTGGGCGCTGGCCGTGACGGAGCGCGGGAAGAGGTAGGGCGCCGCGGCCCAGTCATCATCGAAGAAGGGGTCCTCGTCGCCCTCGGATTTGAGGCGCGGCAGGCGGGTGGACAGGAGGGCGAGGTGGGTCGTGAGCGAAAGCAGAGGGAGCGGGTATGAGAGCGGTGGTGAGATGAGAATTATCTGGTCGGAAGAGTCAGTCAGTGCGCAGATGGTCGGGTGTGGAACTGGCATACGTCGAGATAAAGCTTCCAATGGAAACGCCTGTTGATCCACAACCTCTTGACGAACTCGCCATCCGCCAGTAGCGCCTCGCTCAACATGGCCGCCAGAAATGCCGTCCCGGAATCGTCGTCCCTCAAACCCGGAATCTCAACTGTCATCTCCACCCACGAGGAGTCGCCCCTCCTCTTGTCTACCCCCTCTTTTGCTTCCCCGTCCTCAACATCCTCATCTTCATCCCCGCCAAAGTTTCCCTCTGTGAAGGTGGTTTCCTCCCCCGCCCGTTGCGCCGTCCGCTCCACTTCGGCCTTCACGCCGACAATGGCCTCGGTGCCGTCTGCAAAACATATTCTTGCGCTGCCATTGGTGCCTGGCAGGATGCCTGTCTCAGCGGCGAGCGGGCGGAATTGGGTTGGTGTGCGGCCATCGGGTCGGATCGGCGGGGTCAGCGAGAGCGAGGCATGCAGGTAGGCTAGCTCGGCAGGGGAGAGCAGGACGTGCTGGCTTGATGCCATTCTGCCCGCTCTTCTCTGTTCTTTTTTGCTCCCTTTCTACGACTTCTCAGCGGAGTTCCTGGGTTTCAGCCTTTTGACTGCTGGATTGTTTCGTGGTTACCGTGATCGCAGGGGACGGAACGGTGCTAAGCTGTCTTAGAAGCTTTGTTAGTTGACAGCGTGAGCTAGAGGTCGGGTGCTCGGAAATTTTGGGAACTGAGGGACGCGGCTGCGGATTGGCACGAGGCTGATGTGGGGCGAGGCTGCCTGCATTGTAGTTTGTGTAACCTACCCGTCTGGGCGTCGCCTTGTAGATCTACACACAACTCCGTACGACGCCCAATATCAATGTCCTTTCGCCCAGCTCCTGTCACATACGACCATACCTGGTAGAAAACACGGGATCCCGTCCGCTCTCCCTTAGTTAAGCTACCAAGGGCCGAACCAGTACTCAGGTCGGTGACGACTGGGGAATCCTCGGTGTTGTATGTTGGCTTTGTTTTCTTTTTTCCTCTCCTATTCCCTCCCTATACTTTGTGTTCCATTTTGGCCTAGAGAGACGGATGTCGTGCGTGTGATCCGGTCCCTTTTCAGTTGTGTTGTACAGTACTGTACATACGATTTAAGTGCCCTCAGGGGGTTCCTATCCTAACATACTGGCTCCCCTTGGGTAAAACAACCGACATCGGAAATTCTCCTCGGGTTGGTAGCTTTTCGATAAGTGAGACTGTGACTCGTGAGAGCGGCCGGAATCTACAATCTCTCCCCAGTCCCGCCTGCGATCGACAGTGCGCTTTATGATTCTGGAAGTGGGTTTTACAGTGTCGAGTTGCCTTTACAAAGAGGTCTCTGTGCGGACGGGGCCTGTACCCCATAGATAAGCTGCCAAAAGGCCAGCGCCGGTAGTTTACCTAGGGGAAAAGGAGGACCGGGGAGCCAAAGTAGATGAGCCACCTCACGTTGGCTGCAGAAACTGAAGTATGGCTACATCATTGTTTGTTTACTTTCACCGGAGATCGATGGTACTTTAATCATTTAATGGTAACAGCAAGCTCGAGGCAAGTTTGTATTCATGGGACACGGAGTCGTGAACCCAAAGGGAGCATCTCCGAGAATGCTCCGTACTGCTATCCGCTGGTAGAAAGCTTACATGAAGAGACTTCCCCGTAACCATTCTCCGTAACCGTTCCCCGTAACCGTTCCCCGTAACCGTTCCCAAGGACGCCGCAACCTCAGACGCCAAGCGCCGTGACACGCAAATCCTTGGGCACCTCCCAACCATGCATGTTCGCTGCTCTGATGTACGCATCAATAGCCTCGCCAACAGCATAATCACCAACTTTCTTTCCCAACCGGACCGCCGGGTCTAGCCGCGCAGGCTGCGGTTCCAGATTGCAGAGCGCCATGCGCACCTGCAGCAAGACGCTCTCCATGCTACTGGCGGGGCTCCACCCGCTGCTGGTCAGCAGTTCCATGCACATGGCGCCGCCCGCCGTGACGTGGCCGCCTCCGCCGGCCCCGAAGGGCAGGAAGCGCGGGCGCACAACGCGTACGAAGGGCGGGCTGAATGGGAAGTCCGCCCCGAAGCGCAGCTCGAGCACGATGGAGGTGAATCCAGCGCTCTTCATGTCTTTGGCGAGCGGGAGGGACTCGTCGAAGGTATGTAGCTGGACGATCCACTGGAAGAGGTTGGTCACTTCGTCAAAGTCCATGTACCAGCCGAGCTCGTGGAGTGGGGTGTTGGCCTGGACGGCCTGAAGGCGCTTGAGCTCGGAGCTGAGGGCCTTGGTGGCGGCGTAGGTAGCAAAGGACGGGGGAGCTAGTTGAGGGAGGGTGGAGAGGTCGAGCGAACCAGGTTCGAAGTCAGTCAGGGAGCGGCTGGTGCTGCAAGGTGTGGGTGGACCGTCGCCGGCGATCTCAAGACGCCCAGTCGACGTCGTGTCTATGCTAGGGGCACACGACGCGGATTTCTTCCTCGGCGGGCCCTGGGCGGCGTCAGATTCGTCGTCTGTATCCGTGAACAGGATGCCGACTTCTTCGGTATGCTCATCGGCACCATCTTCCAAGCGCTCAACGGCTCGCTTAGAGGGGCTTGACGGAGACGCCGCAGCTGGTGAGCCAACAGTGCGGAGCGGGATGGCGGACAGGGGAATCTGCAGTATCTTTCCCGACTGCCCATAGACCTCGCTTCCGGGTGCTTGCTGGTGGAATTTCGGGTCACTCGCTTGCTGCTCTGCTGCATCGGTCTGGTGATTTGTGACCTTGCGCCACCAGCCGCCAGATTGGACCCCTGCGGGGGCTGTCTGGACGAACAGATAGCGGCATTGGTGCCAGTCCAGTTGCGGAACCACATAATGCGGGTCGCGACTGACAAACTCGTCTGGCGCGTTGATGATTTCGTTCAGACTAAGGCAGCTAGTGATCCTGAGGGCTGAACCTGGCCAGGAATGTGCTCCCGCAGCCGAATAGCCCATGCTCGTGGTGGCATGCCGGCTAAAATAGACCCCGTGTCCATAGGCGCGGCCGCACCTGATGTCCTTGAAGTCCAAGCCAGTCCTCACGATGCTATGCCAGTTGGACAGACTGCTTCCGTGCCAGGCAAAAATGGTGGGATGGGCCCGGAGACCTTTCCTCGCAGCCACTTCTTGGAGCGCCCGGCTGAATCGCAGTTCCTTGTCGGGCGAGCCTTGAGCAAAGCGGAACTGTACCCACCCGTCCATACCCAATATTCGCTCGTGCTCTCGGTTCTTACTGCCTCCCACGGCTCCCAAGTTTTCATTGCCTTTCCGGGAAGGATCCTGCGGCCGATCGACTTGAAAAATACAAGACCGGTTCGAGGAGATAATCCACTGCAG
This sequence comes from Chaetomium strumarium, assembly GCF_033439665.1. Classification (NCBI taxonomy): domain Eukaryota; kingdom Fungi; phylum Ascomycota; class Sordariomycetes; order Sordariales; family Chaetomiaceae; genus Chaetomium; species Chaetomium strumarium. The sequence continues at coordinate 1,111,647 of NW_026944433.1, read as the reverse complement.
GAGCGAAGCGGCCGCCGGGGAGATGCGATCCATGGAGCGGAAGCTGCTATGCGGATGGCTGATCAGCCACTCTTGGATCTCAGTTATACGCGGAAGCGTATCCAGGGCGTGGCGCATGGCGACGGCCTTGCTGCTGTTATCCAGGGAGTCGAAATCAGTATCGTAGAGAAATACCTCGACGATGCCAACGTCCGACCCAACAGAGCCTGGAGTTGGGGAATGCACCGCGCTAGACATTGGATAAATTGGATCATTGACCTTTTTGCCCCAAGCGGCAGCGGACTGGCCCATCACTTCGATGTGAACCGTCTTTGCGGCGCTGTTCACTTCATGGATACGGGCGTGCTGAGTCAAGGTCTGTCCGGGTCTCCGGAATGCCAGCCATTTCATCGGTGCCACACGCTCGCCGAAGATTTTCGCCCCTTCTGCCTCGAACACAAGCTGAGTGCCATCCGCGCTCACTTTTGCCTTCAAGAAATCGGATACTTCGCTAGCCAGATTTGGGACCCGAAGACGCAACCCGACCGGAAGGGTACGGATGGGGAGCACACTGCTGGAACCCCCAGGGTAGATGGAACCGCAGGGTTGAATCGCGGCGTAGCAGAAGCTGACAAGAAGGTCGACAACATAGGGCTCGGAGAGAATCTCGTGCTCGATGGACGGGCCAAACCCCATGGCCATGTATTGGAACAGGCAGAGCGGGTCAGAACAGACGTACGGGCGTAGAGCCTCGAAGCCATTCTCAAGCCGCCGATGGCAGCGCAGGCAGTACTTCGTACATTTGACAAAGTAGTGCATGGCGAACTGCATGGCGATGAGCGGGAAGCTGCGCTCGCTTGCGGACTCCTTTTCGAGTAAGTGGTCTTGTTTCGGAACAGGGTGCGGCTCCGGTGACGCATCCGGGTCCGGAGAGCTGTTCCCAAGATCCGTAGGCTCAGTCGGCCTCTCATCTTCGGCGACGAGGCCAATCCTGGACAGCAGAAACTCGTTGGCCTGTTCCCAGTTGATCCCATAGGTTTCGCGGAGCTTCAGCAGAGACACGAAGCTCTCGCACAGGAATTGATCTAGGGAGTTGGATATGAACAGTTTCTCGAAGCTTCCACTGCCATGCTCCGAGCCCTGGGCTGCCAAACTCGAGCTTGCAGTTCCGAGAGCAGAGTTGGACTCTGAGAACGCGACCAACGCTTGGCTGAGCGAAGGTTTATAGGTATCACACCTCCCGATGCGGAGATCCACCTTCGTATGTGAGGCGGGGTGCTGCAGGATGCGCTCCAAAGGGGTGTACGGCCTCTCGAACCGGAGAAGGAGGACGACATACTCGGCGGGCTTCAGGTTCCAGGCCTCCATGGCCTCGTTGGACAAGGCTAGTTTATCGACACGGATGGAGATAGAGAGGATTCCTGTGGTGGAAGTCTTGCCAAACTCATCGACAAAGCCAACTTTGAATCCGGCCTGCTCCACCCGTCGGAGGTCTCGCCTGATGCGCCGAAGCAGGGGTTTCCGGCTCTCTGTGGACTCCAAGTCCTGACGAGAGTGCCGCCTACCAGCCAATGATGGCAATCCGAACTCTTCTCCGTCGGAGGAGAAGTCTTCATCATATGCGGCGTCGTAGTCGCTTGCATCGTCATCGTCCTCGTTGTTGCCGTCGACGTTTATGTCATCGAGCTCAATGTCGCTGGTCTGACTCTCACTATTTCCTCCCTTGGTGGTACGAGCAATTTCCTTCTCGACACGTGTGGCCACTTCGGACACCATCTCGCAGACAGACATGCCCAGCAGATAATCTTGAGCCACTTCGATGGCGGCCACAATGGGCTGCGGAGGGTCAGGCTCGTCGGTCCACAGCATGAACACGTTTCCGTCGGGATACTCGCTGACGTACTGGGCCAGCGCCTGAATCCGTACGTCTCGTGGTAGTGCCTCGTCGCGGTATTTGATCACGACCTCGCCATCAGACTCGCCGTGCCCCACGAATATGACGCCAGCGAAGCCGCCCTTGGCCGCCTTCTGAGCGGCCGTCGAGACATCTGATTTGAATTTCTTCAGGCTCATCGCTGCGGCAAGTGGGCATACCGGAGCGATAGCCACTGGGTAGAAAGAGGAAATGTAATGGTGGGTATTTCTGTTGGGGTGATTTGTGCGCTGCCAGCCTTGTGTGTGGCGGGGCTGGTTCTTAACAGGTCGAAGGTCGGTTGTGAGGTGTTCCGGGAAATCGGTCAGTCCTGTGTGAATAGGCCACAACCAAGGCTCCCAACTCAGCGTCCTCTACCTTACTGGATGCCAGTCGAAACGCCCAATGACTCTCCTCACATTCAGAACTAAGACTTGAATGAGTGCAACACGGCAGCCAGTCGTGTCTTTCTATTGACTTCGAGGCTGACAATAGACGGGGATAGGAGAATCACGGGACCCTTGCATGCGGCCGTGATTTAGGTATTAGGGTGGATGACTGCAGCAAAGAGGTTTTCTGGGGACGGGAGGTATTAAGAAAGATGTCCTGGCTCTCGCAAACAGGGCTGAGGTTGTCCGCGTAGGTAGGTAAAGTAGGGTACCTCCAGGGCGTACCTACGGTATGTATATAGGTAAGGTAGGTACTGTACGTGGGCGTGCTGGTTGACACTTGACAGGCAGCAACGGCGGGGTTGTGCTGTGAACAGGGACATTTCGAAAGGCCACCCCAGCGCCACCTGGGACATGCAAGACCAGTCCAAACTGCCCGAAGGGCACATTGACGGGGTGTTTCTGTCATCTATTGAATAGATGACGCACATTGAGAGTATCTCATGCTCAAGCCCCGCTTGAGCTCACGGCCAGGCGGTTACCCCATGCCAAAACAAGGACGATGGAAGGTACTGTGAGATAGTGCTAGTACCGAAGTATACTGTATATACCGTGTGAGCCACGCTAAGGATGGTGCACCGTGAGGGCCGGTAGGAACTCACCAACATGCCGGAATCACCGACAAACGACTCTTTTACCCAGAGGACATCAGCAAGGCATCGTAGACACCTCGTTCATCACAAGCATAAGAGTTGCATGTCGTTCATTGATAGGTGGAGTTCCTTGCTGAAAGGCATGAAATAGTGGTGTAACCCTAAGTCGAAGCAAGTCAGCTGCTAACACCTGGCACCGCTTGACGTAGGACTCTGGAGAAACCTCCCGTTCATTGGTAACGTCAGCCGTCAGGCATCTCACACGGCGATAACAATCAGCTAAGGTTAGAGGTGCATACTACCTAAGGTATCCGTAATCCGTAATGTTGCCTCGGTACAGTACCTTTCTCCTGCAATGATCGTTGAATAACCTTTGCCCAGTGAGAACCCCAACAGCAAAAACAAGCAACCGCTTCTTTGGGCGGTATTTTGGCAGGCAGTCCGATTATAACTCGGATTGAAAGCGGTTACGAAAGGATCAAGTTGCTAGAGCAGTTGTGCCGTTGGATCTTGTGCGAGACGATGGCCTGGGACTCAAAGGCCTCACGTCGGCGCCAGAGCAGCGCCGCATCAGGGACCAAAAACATTGCCATACAAGCCAGACAGCAGTCAAGACGGGTCGTCCAACCGCAGTCTCCGCATGTGGCCGACCCCTTTCTCCAGCACTTCCTGGGCCCAGCATTTGACCCTGCTGCCTACCTCAACGCCGCCCTACCACCCTTACAAACGTCATCCAGAGTTCCAGGCAGCCAGGGTGCAACTCAACCGGGCGCGGTGCCGCTCGCAGAGCTCTCCATCCAGGCGCAGTCCGTGCTCTCACAGCTCAGCGCTCATACAACCAGACTCACCAACACCTTGACGGAGCTCACAAACGACATCCTGAGGAGCGGCGGTCGCCTAGCCTACGAGGTGGAACTGTTGCGGGGCGAGACTCTGGGACTGGCAGAGACCCTGACGGAGCGGCTGGAGGACGACATTGCGAAGTTTGTGCCAGGCGGCATCCGGGACAACCTCGCCGAGCCAAAGGCAGCAGCCGACAGCCATGGCAGCTCGTCATCACACCAACGGCGCATGTCGATTCTCGCGCCGCCGGCCGCAGCGACCACGGCCGGTGCGAGCACTCCCAATGAAGCCACGACCGCTACGTCCGCCGCAGCCCAGGCACCCTCACCAGACGAACCCGCTTCCATCGCACAGCTGCGCACTCTGACACTAGTGCGCTCCCGGCTCGACTCGGTAATCAAGACATTCGGCGAGGCCATGGAATTCGTATTCCCACCCTCCGAAGTCTCCGTGAGCTCCTCCTTCTTGTCCGTCTCGGCCCCCGACGCCGGCGGCGAGAACCACAGCACCGAGGAGAAAGGGCAGCAGGTTCTCCAGGCGCTCCGGGACGAAATATCCCGGCTACTCAACCACCCTTCGGACCCCATCAAGGGCATTGAGGACGCTGCCCGTCGCATCGAAGAGCTGAAGGAGCTCGCGACGGTATGGAAGGGCACCGCCGAGGAAAAGGGCCGCACCAAGTTCATCGAGAGCTTGGCTAGGACGGTGGAGGACCGGCACAGGGAGCTTCTGCGGGAGGTGGAGCAGTCGAGTAATAATCGACGCGATAATACTTCCAGACCACCGCAACTGGAAGCGGGCGCAGCGGGGAAGGCTGCTGCCGACGCAGACGCCGGGCAGGCCGAAACTAGAAGCTACGGTGCCTATGGCCTGATCAGCCAGCTCCAGAAGTTGAGGAATGGGCTATAATCTGGGGCACACCTAAGTAGACTTGATATCGTATGTGTATCCGGCGTACCGGTCTGCCGATCTAAACCTGTGGTCCGTTTTTCAAATATGTGCCTACTCCTTGTCATAACTGGCTTTGGTCCTGAAGCTGTGTTATACCTACTAGTACTTAACCTGTGACCGCCGCCCAGTTGCTAGGCAAGAAGTGTATCATGCCCTCGCAACCAAAGGTTGGATGGAGCTACCTCTTGTTCACCCAAGGGAGTCCATTAGCTATGCATATAACTTTACTAGCACGGTCCTCCGCGAATCCTGACCCGCCAACTCTCAAAAGAAAAGCACACAGTCTACCACCCTAATACATGTCGAACTTCCCGGAAGACAGAAAAGCCTATGAAACCTCCTCAACCATCTTTCCCGGCGCGAGCCCCCTTCCCTTTCCCCGAGTCCCACCCGTAAACACCCGCCCAGCGGGCCCGCTAAGCAACTCATCCGGCACGGCTACACGGCTGCCGTCTTTGTTGTTCAACCACCGAATGATCATGGGATCCGGGCGCTGGGCCTCCGTGTCGGGCGTCTCGTCGCCGGCGGCCAGGAGCGCGGCGTTCTTGCGGGTCGTCTTGGGCGCTTGCTTCTTGAGAAGCTTGTTGATCGTTTCCATCTTGACCTCCTCGTTCCGCTTCTCGCTGAGGTTGCGTCTGCGCCGGGCCATTTCGGCGCGCCGCATGGAGAGTTCCTCCGCAGTGAAGTGTTTCTTAGCCTGGACCTCTGTTCCGGCGTTAGAAGTACGTCCTGCTGCTAGAGTTTCGAAACGAGCATATGAAGTTCGAAGAGGGGGAAGATTGTGTCAAGTGTCAAGCTTACCATCCGACAGCTTCATGTACTCGTGCGAAACGTCTCCGAGCTTCGCCCGTTGCCGGGCTGTTAGTTTTGACAGATCCGGCGTGTCGGGACGGCTGATATTCTCCTCATCGCTCAATAGTTCGTCGTCCTCTTCGCCTTCCGCATCCTCATCGGCAACTTCGATTTCCTCTTCGCCTTCGGCATCGACGTCCTCGTCGTCTTCGCCCTCAGCGTCCTGATTGCCACTGGCGACCTCGACGGTCACATCTTCTGGCTCGCTCTCGAGCTCGCTCAGTTCCTCGTCGTCCTCATCATCTCCGGCCCTTGCTACGCCCTTCGCTACAGCCGTGCCCTTCCCGCTCGGCTTCGCGGGTGAGCCCTTCCCTTTGCCGCTAGGAGCGGATGTGCTTTTGGGAGGTTTGGTCACCTTGATGATGGGGGGCTGCGGAACAGGAGTGACGTCCATGTCGACATCCCCATCGGCATCCTCATCGTCTTCGCCTTCCGCATCAACGTCCATATCATCGTCGTCATCATCGTCGTCATCATCGCCCTCGGCATCCTCGTCACCGAGGTCCTCCATCTCCTGGTCTTCATTGTCATCCTCCTCCTCCTCTTCATCTCCGTCCTGCTCGTCGACCTTGGCAAAACCCGCTCGAGTGCCAACCTCAATCTCGTCCTTTTCTACCTCTGCCTCCTCTTCCTCCTGGTCATCCTCTTCCTCGTCTTCCTCCTCCTCCTCTTCGTTCTCCTCGTCCTCTTCCTCGTCTTCACTGCTCTCGATCACGTAGCTCTTCTTACCGACCCTGCTCCGCTTGCTAACAGGGCCACTGCTACCTCTGCTTTTACCTGCCTCAGCCAAGCTACTCGGAGACTTGCGCTTGGTCCTGCCGTTGTCGTTGCCGTTGCTGGTAGCCTGGCGCAGCTTGCTCGACGGAAGCTTGACGGTAAGATGAATATGCCGGTCGCCGTCGCCGGCGCTGCTTGCGGGCGATGAGGAGGGCAGGCCCCTCGACACCGAGGCGATGCCGTTACCCGAACGGCGTCCGCTGGGGCGTGACGACATGGTGCGCTGCTCGCTAGTGTCTCGGTCTCTATCGGCCATGTCAGTGATTGCCATGGTGGCGCGCTGGGCGGCCGAGCGGCGCGGCCGGGAAGACATGATGATGATGTGTCTGATGTGTCAAGGGGGCTGCTGGCTGCTAGCCTGATGAGAGACGGTATGTGCGATGAAGTGAGATGTGTGTGAATGATGTTGATGAGGACGACAGGCGGCGGTGGCGGTAGTAGATTGTGGTTGGTTGCCCGGGGCGGCAGAAGTGGGAGGTGCGCCGCAAACGAGATGGCGTTGTGTGTGCGTTTGCCCTTCTAGGCCACAAAGGGTGTGGGGGTTCTTGCTCAGTGATGTTTCGGGGCACCCGGCATGTCGTTGGAATAAGGTTGCCGTGGCCGAGAAGGCGTCAATCAAAGGCTTCCGTGCCAATGGAGAAGCCGCAGGGGATCAAGCCCACAAGCCCACGGAACTGCAGTCTGCCATTCGCTGCCCGGGTCATACGGCTTTGCAGCCCGAGAAATGACGCGACCTCGTTGGCGTTGAACCGCAGGACCGGTTCCGGTCTTTTTATCGTGCGGCGTGTTGTTGGAGCTCAACTCGAGTCGCGACAACACGGCAGTAGTTGGCAGGTTTCACAAGTGATCAAGGCGTGGCCCGATGGATGGAGCTGCCAATCAACATCTGTGCCTTACAGCAACAGGGTCGCGTTCCTACCGGGTAGTTCGCCAAAGGTATTTATCCCATCTCGCATCAACACCGTGGATGGAGGTCCCAACCACAACTCACAACTTACAATAGCAGAATCAAACCACAGCCGCGCAGCCCCGGTGCCTCCAGCATTCGAAACAGTGTATTAGGGAATTAGGAATCACCATGCATGAGCTACTCACATTGTGGTTGATAAGATTCGGCTGTGGCTGGGCGGCCAAGCAGCACTGCAGCACTCGGGTCGCACAGCTCGCGTCGCAGGCTAACTCAGGTATCTTGCATTCGGCGCCTTGCCTCCGTTTGGCGGTCTAATCGACAGGTTGGTTCAGATGGCTGCTCTGCAGAGTGTTGATGTCATATTAGCATCCTAAACCCATATGGGTTTGAAGATTTCGTCTTGTACGTACGCTATGCTCTGAGAACGCGGCCTGTCTCCGATCCTACGTCCAAGACGGTCAACGCAACGTGGATCTGCGCTTGCGAATGGCTGTATCTCCGTGTTGTAGCAAGTATCAATCGATCCGACGATGGACTAAAATATGATCAACTCTCATCTATAACTTTGGAGATGTGTGGATCGTGAACTGACAACCACTACGGAATACAAGATCTTGGCACATCCAAGAAGGCTGTTTTGCCTCTCATCAGTCCACAGTCGTGACAGGCCACACACTGGCGGCCCGCCGTTCTGTCGACTGGTCTCCACTTACTAGTAGCGTGCACGGACCAGATATATGGAAACACCACGGCCCCGGCCCTTGGCAGAGCTGCAGGCTGGCGAGCCTCGGCAAAAGGCAGGCATCCCGGTCACAAGTTCCGAATGACAATCACGTCGCGCTTCTCCGGTCCAACAACACCCAGCCTTGCTGCATACAACCAACGTTCGCTTGATACGATCCAATTGCTGTTCTGACTAGACCTCCAGATTCTCAAAATGGGTGGCCTGAAGAACGAAACCAAATCACAGTCCCCGGACGCGCCCTCAACCTCACCAAGCGCAGAGCTGAGCGCCGAACAATGCACGTCACACGAAGAGACACTTAAGCAAGCCAGGAAATTCCTGCAAGATGACCAAGTACAGAACACGACGCCAGAACGCAAAGCCGAGTTTCTCAAGAGCAAGGGCCTTTCCGACGCCGATATTGAGGAGCTACTAAAGGAGATCTCTCAAGATGCGCGGCCAGAGTCACAAGCATCAGTATGTTGCACCCCTAGGCACTGATTACTCGGACGCACCAGATATATGGACTGACACCATTATCAGAGTCAAATTGAAGAACAAAAGATAGAAACTCCTCTCTCGAAGAAGGAAGACCGGCCACCTATTGTCACCTATCCAGAGTTTCTCACGAAGCCTGCACGGCCACCACCCCTCGTAACTGTCAATGGCTTCCTCAATACCCTCTACGCTTTCGGCGGCCTATCAGCGCTTGTATACGGCGCAAGCAAGTATGTGGTCGAGCCCATGGTCAACACGCTTACGGAAGCGCGGATTTCTTTCCACGACACCGCCAATCAAGACCTTGCAAAGCTGGTCTCGAAACTAGAAAGCATCGTCTCCGAGATCCCAGCCCCGAAACCCAAGCCAAGTTCCGCCCAAGATGACGATGCAACGAGCAGCTACGACGACCCGACCGAGCTCTTTCACCGCGATATAGGCGTGCAGACTTCCCTTCCGACCTCCCCCTCCCCCGAGCCATCCCAACCCCACAAGGAGAGCGCCACAACCATTCACAACCGCCGCCTTAGCTCTCTCATAACCTCTCTGAGATCGCTCAACGAAGGACTTATTGACCACACAGAGTCCCTCGGCGACGTGCAGACGGTTCTAGATATACTCAAGCAGGACCTCGACAAGCTGAGTAGTGCAGCGGCAGCAACCGATTTTGTGGGCGGGTTCTCGCTGTACGGGCCGTCCGGTAAGAACGAGCCGGACGATGAAATTAAGAGGGCGAAGGAGAATATCAGGCGGGTCAAAGGGGTGCTGTTGAGCACGAGAAGCTTCCCGGCGAGCAGGTAAATCGCCCCTTGGGATTGCAGACGTCGGGCGGTGTGGACACTGGGGTGCGGAGGCTGCTGTGTGGTCGCCACCGATAGCCACGCTGCAGTCCTACGGAGCTTCGCATCATTTGTGAGGAAAAGGGGCTCATGCAGAACTACAATCCATGGTTTGCTCTTCGTGAGTTGTGGGCTTCTTGAGCTGCTTGCCAGGGCCCACTGGCTGGGTTGCTTAAAGCGGGTGCAGGCCGACTTCCCACACAGAAACGCTACTGCAGCTGAAGAGGGGCTGTCATGAGGTGATCAAGCAGATGGTTCCGGCGTGAGGATGGGCAATGCGTACTTGAACGAACTGCTGTGGTACGCTACACTATTCAATCAAGCACATGCTGCATCTCGTCTCCGCGGCGCCTGTCGGAGTGGGCGATGGTAAGCTGTTCCGCCATGGGACGCTCCGTTTCCCCGCTCACCGCTGTCCATCACTTGGGGAAGCGGGGACTGGGCAAACTGTTCACACAGGGGACCGCTGTTTTAACAACCTGGCTCAAAGTTGCACTGTGGACAAGTTGCATCTGATCGTCTTCCATACGGACGTAAGGCTTGCGATGAGTAGGGGACTCGGAGGTTTCCAGCTACGAATTGATTGAGCGATATTCTGAGCAACAGCTTACTTGTGAGCGCGTAAGTAAACATGGGGATTGGATGCAGGTGTCCAGTCTAGAGACATGCTTGGAGTTCCGATCCCTGGTCACACGATCGTCGAGAGCGGACGCTGCCGGTCCCCGCAGCCAGCAGCGTTGGAGCTCCGCATCCCCACTCATACCATGTCGTATTTTTCGCTTTCAATATCAAGCAGTTCGAGGCGGCAGAGTTTGTCTCTCCTGACTTCCAGTCTGCCAGTGTGTCACAGTATATTGTCGGATCAAGCCGGAATCACCTGGGCAGGAGTGTGCACGAAGCACAACCGGAAGCGGAACGGGAGGTGGAAAGCGGTGAACCGCCATCCCACCACTTGTAGGTCGAACCAGGCGTGCAGCCCCCGGGGGCCAGACTCGACAGACCAATCCGGAAGCAGCAGACCTTGGATCGAGCTGAAGAGGGAGGGCAGCGAGCGAGAACAGGATGCGACGGGACCAAGACATGCTAGTGCTCCCATCAGAAGCGCCCGAGCTGTCCAACAAAGCGCTGATCCCTGGAAGGCAAGGGCACGAGTCATGCCCCTCGACCTGGAGCCCAGGTCCTGCTGCGCTGTGCTTAGATGAAGCCGGTGAGCATGTGCCGTGCGCCACAACCTCTGGTATGTCACTTCAAGTTGTCGCTTGTCCTTTCCTTCCTCCACCTAGCTAAGACTATTGTCTATACCTGAATCGATATTTCTTGGCGGGAGCTCCCCCGCCTCTCACGATTCCCATCTTTTATGTTTTGTTGTCCTGGGAAGAATTGCTCTCGTTCCATAACGAACAAGGAATTCTTCGTCAACTCCAACTAGACGAGTTTAGCACAGCCATATGAGGCTGCAGTCAATCTGCAGATCGCTAACATCTGTCACCCTTGCCCAGGTCTAGGCAAGCTCGGCCTGCTTGGCAAGGGCATCATACCACCATCAAGGCTAGTCACCCCGCACCCACCCAATCGCCAAAACCCTGTATCGCCAGCCCCTATAAGGGCAGGCTCGCTAGGGCCGTCGCGCGAGAGCACCGGTGGCGATCACAAATCACCCGCCGCTCAAACACCAGGAACTATGATTTTCACCGACCTATATAAGTCGCCCCGGTCGACTTTCAACAAACTCCGGAGTTCTCTGCCTCACGGTGTCCCGCCGCCGCCCGACATCGATCCAGATCTTGTCAGCAGAGACAAGGCCAAGCAGAAGGAGGCCGTGAAGAGGCACCTCGCTGAGAAGATCCGCAATGATTGGGAGTTTACGTGGCCGCCTGTGGTAGCTGCAGCGGCTGCCACTGCAGAGCCTACGATTGCTGCACAGGATGGAGTGGTTCCCCCAGTGACGGAGGGGGATGTCACCAATTTGACGCCAGTCCCAGAAACAGCAGATGGAGATCCCCTCAGGGATGCCGGGGAAGAGGCCGATTCAGATTCGGATGCAGAGTCGACATACAGCACCATCTCGGAAGACCCTGAGCGCTTCCGGCCTCGCGCAGAGTGGACTTCAGACCTCTCCGACAATGACGATTTTCATGTGCCTACCTCTCCCTTCCGTTTCGACAGCCCAGAAGCCGTTGGTGCGGCTGTGCGCGACTCCATTGAGTCCAAACGAGCTCAGCGGCGGAAGGCGGTTCGCGAGGAGGCGAAATGGAACCCGGGGCTGGCATGCTTTGAAGCACGTCGCAACGCCTGGACAGGTGCAAGGATTGTACGAGTGAAGCCGAAACCGCCAAACGCAGTATCTCCCACCTCCGCTCGCCGCTTCTTCTGGCGCCATTCCCGGACAGAGTCCACAGTCATTTCCAGCTCCCCGCCGAGTCCTACATCTCCTCTTCAGCCCACAGCAACCCGCACATCGACTACAACTGCCTCAGAGTCGGATTCAGGAAAGAGCGCAACATACGTGCAGAAAACGGCCTCCCACAACCAGACCCCATCCATCCCCTATCCCGTCGAGACCGTCATTCCGATTCCTCCCCCACTCCTGCCACCGCAAAACCCAATGCGTGCCTCGATACAGCCTTCGATGTACGGATCGCTCTACGACAAGGTCGTGGTCCAAAGCATGCAGCCTTCTTGCCCGGTCAATCTCTCCGATATGCTACGAGCCTGCGTCGTGGGCTGGAAACGAGACGGCGAATGGCCGCCGAAGTCGAGCTACCCGGCCCCGGCTTCCTCCCAGACAGCGGCAATCACCATGCGGCAGCGTAAGGCGCAGCAGCAGCGCAGCAAGAATGCTGCTGCGAGTGCGTCAGCATCGGCCGCGGGGAACGGATCAGGGTCGAGGAGGCTAAGTTTGGTTGGCTTCTTCAACGGAACTAGCAGGTCGGCGGTGACGACGCAGGAGGTAAAGGATAAAGATAAAGAAGGCAAAGAGAATGGCCTGGACCGTTCTCAGTCTCACTCGTCCGAAAGTGCCGGCTCTCCAGGCAAGACCCTATTCAGAAGGAGCTTGCACCGGGTTCTTTCCCTGGGTCAGCATGGGCATGGAGCTCATGGCAGCAACGGGAACGGGGAGGCGAACGGTGCGGGTATGCCGCTGAGTCCTACAAGTCCGACTACCAAGGAAGGCACCGCGGCTAGCTGATGTCTCGGCGGGTCTGCACTGTGGCGTGCTGCGTCGTCCGCACGCCTGTTCCCACTAAACATACTACTAGTACTTTACGCATATGTTTTGCTGGACTCCCGCTCGGCCGTCAATACGACTGGTAATGAGACGTGCCGTACTGGTTTGATACCCCGGTCATTTGCTATGAGTTTATATGGTGCTGGGTTGGAGGCATCAACAGGATGGTAATGATCAGCCTCGCCTGGAGCAAATGGCCAAGCTGACGATGATAGTGAATTAAATAGAATTACTCGGACTCTGTGCTCCCCTCTTGTTGTCGTTTCAAATCGCTCTGCACCGTATTCTCTGTAACCCCAAAACGGGAGTGTACTCAGGCGGTTTCGGTCATACCCCTGGTACCAGCAACCCAATATTGATGGGCACTCTGGCCGCCAGCGGCTGTCACATTGGAGCTGGACGTATCCGGAAACTATGACTTAGGTATCTATCCATCCGTGCACGTCTTTCCAAATGATTAGAGAACGCTGCATTACACTCCATAATCTAGTGGTACCGCCGGCTCATCTCCGAGATCACACACAGGAAAATCCACTGGCTTCCTTGTTTGTGGCCTCTTATCTATTGCACATGTGATTACATACCAGTTACCCTCATGGCAGCATACCCCACAGTAACCACCACCACAAGGGTAAGTAAACTGCTGGGCACGCCGACTTTGATGAAGTGCTTGACCTGCAAGTACCGCTGGCCGGCCGGGTCCTCCTTCATGATGGCAGCTAAATAAAACGGAACAACCCCGGATTAGCCACTGTCCCTGACACGAAAAGAAGGAGGGAATGGACTTACTCATGTTAGGAAACCCGCTCGTGGGGAGGGCCATGGCGGCGCTGCACATCAGCACGCCCGCCATGACCAACAGGTTAGGATGAGGCTGCTCCAGACCCTTTCCGACGTCGTATACCAGCGGCAGGATAATCAGGGCGGCGACGGTGTGGCTGATGAAGGTGGCGATGACGAGGATCAAGCTCGAGAACACGACCAGGATGCCATATAGGCTGTACTCTTGGACACGCTCCGTTATGATCTTGGTAACGGTGTGTAGCAGGCCGGAGGAGTTGACCGCCTTGCCTAAGGAGAGACCACCTGCGGCCAGCATGATGATGGTCCAGGGAAAGTTGTTGAAGTCTTCCTTGGTGAGGATTCCGACGCCGAAGAACAATACGATGGGAATGATGGCGATGACGCCCATGTCGCCGAAGACGCCTTCTAGGCTGTGCGAGGCACACCACAGTCCGATGATGGCGATGGTCACGGCTGAGACGAACCACTGAATCCCCGTGAAGGGGTCGCGGACGGGGCGGACAGGGACGATGGTGGTGCCCTTGCCAGGCTTGAACGACACGAGCAAGAGGACCCAGATCAGCAAGATGGAGATAACGCCGACGGGGATGACGATGAAGAACCACTGGCCCCAGGTGGGCTCGGGCTGCATGATGCCAATGGCGACGACATTCTGCGGGGACGCAATGGGCGAGAGCATGCCACCGATGTTGGAGGCGAGGGCGATGCCGATGATGACGGCCTTGGACATATCCGAGCCGGCCGGGAGATTGCGGAGCATGGGTTCGATGATGCCGAAGCAGAGGACGGGCGCGGCCACGTTGCTGATCAGCATGCTGGCTACCGCGGCGACGGCCATGTTGGCGATGAGGACGGTTTTGGGGCGCGTGCCGGCTTTGCTGAGGACGAAGGTAGCGATGCGCTTGTCGATGTTGCACTTGGAGAGGGCTGCTGCCAGGGTGAAGCCGCCAAGGAGAAGCATGATGACCGGTGTCCACATGGCGGAAAAGACGACGGCGGTAGCTTCTTTCGAGCCCAGCCTCGCATGCGGCTTGTCTTTGTCGCGGAACACCTGCAAGACGACGCATAGAAAGGGGATGATGAGCGAGGTCACAAATAGAGGCAACGCCTCGGTGGCCCAGAGCAGACTGACGAGCACCAGCATCGCCAGGCAGTTCTGCTGTTCGGGCTTCTCCATGATTGGAACGAAGAGGAGCGCGAAAAAGAGAGAGACGATGATGACGAGATTGAGCGTCGTTGTCGTGAACAGCCAGGTCGGGCAGACAACGCGGCCTAGAGGTGTGGATACAACTTTGGTCGGCAGCACTATCTCCTCGTCACCCTGAAGCCGCGTCGTTTTGGGGTCGGTGTCTCGCCCAAGAAGCGCGGGTCCTAACCTAGCAGCCTCGGCTCGCCGCTCCAGACCGATCAATTCTCTCCAGACTGTGTTCCGCTCCCAGACGACGTGCTCCCTTAAGTGCGATCTCAGATCCCGAAGTGCTGCGTCGCCGTCGCCCTTGGTCACGATAGAGGTGTATGCATCGACAATGAGAGATATTCGCTCCTCCAGCCCCTTGGCGGTATCAGGGCGGAACGGATGAGCAGTGTCAACGAAGGTGCTCATGTACCTCGGCCGGAGCCGGCGATCGATGATCTTGTCAAACTTCTTGAGGACCTTGCGGAAGCCGGTATGGTTGAGCTGGATGTACGACTTGAGCTCGCACAGCTGAACGTAGAGATTGATCATCCGCTTTTTCAGCATGATGCCCGACGAGAACAGCGCGGCTTGCTCGGCATAGTCATCGTAGTTCATACTATACCGCCGCAGTGATCGCGTGGAAGCTGTCATGTTTGTCGAGGCCATCATCGAGTCTCCCAGCGACCTCCGCTTCCCAACGCTGCCCCTCCGCCTCCTGGAGGTGAGGCCAGTCTCTTCGTCGTCCCCTTCGTCATCGCTATCCTCGTCCATTGCGTCCTCGGTCGAGTGCTGACTGCGTGCGCTTTGGCTCTGGGGCCGCTCCGAGCGTTGCCTCTCGCTGGACGGTCGAGCTCCCTCGGCTGCGCCAGGCCCTTCCTCGAACTCATCGATGTCTTTGAGAAGTAATGCGACCTCGTCGAACAGCTCCTGTTCTTTGAGGCCGTAGAAGGACGTTATCTTCTCCAGTTCGACATCGAGAGCGCGGCCGAAGATGGCTTCCGGGTCATCGTTCTGGATCAGCGGTCGGGACTCGGCGTCGCCCGCCGGTAGGTGGATGGCCTTCTCGAGCTGATATATGCTAGTAGTGTACGTCAGTGCAACGGCCGGCGAGTTGGACAAGGTCAGTCACGCTTACAGCTTCTTGAGGTTGCTATACGCAATGTAGTGGTTGCTCCAGTCCGGAACGGCGTTGAACTGGATGCTATGGGAGAACTTCATTTCGTCTTGCTCCTCAAGCCACTTACGCTTCTCGGCCCGCTTGGTGTCGTACTTGAGTTGACGCTCCCGTATGGCGCCGTGGTACTTTCGGTTGGCGGCCGGGTATTCTGTAAGCTCAATTTGCTCGGGAGGGCTGTCGAACGTCGCACACTGCGTGCTCCCTCCCCTGTCGAGAAAGCCTGAGCGTGTCTGTGGGTGCGATGTGGGTTGTCGTTGCGCTCGAAGACCTGTCGTTCGGCTAGAGGAGGGCTCCTGGGATGCGGCCGGTGGTGGTATTTTCAATGTCTTGCCTCCAGGGCCGTGGTTGACGGATTGGATCAAATCACACGCACATCGATGGCGTTCAACTGATCTCAACTGGCGGCGCTGACGACCAACGCAGACAAGGCAATAGGTGGGTCCATATCTGCACTGTTCGGCTCCTAGCCTCCTACGGCTTGGCACGGCTGATCACCGAAGCCTGGAAGCCTGTAGTGGAGTGGGGTCTTGTGGGTTTCTGCCCAATCGGAGAGGATCTAAGCACACGTGTGTTCCACAACTTGAGGCCGGCGAGTTACCGGTATTGCGGTACGGACTACGAATACCAAGGGTCTTCGTACGGGCGTAACTACCCTCAAGCTACCTTCCAGGTAACTGATGCTTGAAATGATGCTACACACGTGTTATTAGTACTATGGTAGATGTTGTCAGCTGCCAGTCTCGGAGCCGGTTCATCACAGCTTGTGCTTGTTACTGTCGGCAGGTAGTTTAGAGAACTATTTCCAGGAAGCAACACATTGCGATATCTCCGTATTCACTCTGTCATCCCAAGGTACACTCCAAGTTAGATTGCCGCCTTACGTACCGGACGTGTAAGAAAGCCTTAACGTATCACGCTACCTGCTACGGATACAACGTAGTACAAACAGTATTGATGCTTCTGATGTCGTCGTGTGACCTTGGACTTGCGTGAGGTTGTGACGAAGAGAGTTGAGCTCAAAAGACTCCTTAAGCCTTAAACACTGTACTGAGATGGCGAGCTTGCATTGTATAGCGGAATGAGTTCCGATGTAACAGAATTCAGGGCGATAGGTGTTGGTGTCCCGATTACCGATTAGGTAGGCAAGTTGGAGAACCTTGACGGCCGCGGCTGTTACTATCAGTCTGTCTTGAAATGGGAGTCGATGCACCGTTGGCGTTTTTCTGCACCTCGCCGTTGGACTCGATGCGGACAGTGTCTGTGTAGTATAGTCACCACATTGCAATGAAGACCATGTAAACACCGCGGATTTCGTTCAGCCGTTGAAGACTCCAACCGCTTCGGATTCGCAGTTGAACTCTGCGGAGCAGCCACATACCCTAACCCGAACCAGCCAGCTGCCTTGCACGGGGACGCCAATGCCGTCATCCCCCGATGCGCCAAGGAGGCAAGCTGCCGACCCTGAATAACCACCTCCAAGCTACTAATACGTCCAACATACTGAGACCGTGCATTTCTCTCTCGCCGAACTTGCACGTTCACGGTTCACAGCCATATCTGATGTACCAACAACCGCGCTGAGCGCACGAAACCCGACGAGCTGGCGACCGCCATGCTCTCCGCATTCACAGCTCGACCCATCATCGAGCTCAAGCAACGGGACAAGTCCAAGATCGAGTCTATCCTCGCCTATGGTATACTTGTTCTGCGTGCCGCGATCAGATGAAGCTTGGCTGACTACGGCGCTCAGGTGATCGTGTTCTCGTCGGCCTCAACACTGGCTCCCTGCGCATCTACCGAGTCAACGACCCTCCTGCTGGGCCCGACGCGACAGCCGACAACGGCATCTCCTCCGTTCCGCCTGATACCGAGGATGCAACCTCTGCGCCTCCAGCCTCCCAGAATGGACAGAAAGCGCCAAACTCACAGGCAGGCAAGCCAACAGACCTCCTCCGCGAGGTAGAGAAATTCTCGACACGTGCTATCGAGCGGCTCGCCAGAATTAAAGAGGCCAACATCCTCGTGTCCCTCTCGAACTATGCCGTGTCTCTGCACGACCTCCAAACCTTCGAGCCCATCGAAGCACCTATTGCCCGCACCAAGAATGCCTCCACTTTCGCCGTGACCAGCAACATTGTCAAGGACCCGGCCACGGGCATTCCCGAGATTATCTCCAGGCTAGCTGTGTCCGTCAAGCGCCGCCTCCTTCTCTGGTCGTGGCACGAGAGTGAACTGTCACCGGATGTCACCGAGATTGTTCTTGCCGAGTCGATCCGGTCCATTACCTGGGCCAATGCAACAAGGGTTGTTTGTGGCATCAACAGCGGCTATGTCATGGTTGATATCGAGACCGGAAATACCGAGGATATTGTCTGGCCCGGCGCCATCGGTGGTGTGGCAGGTGGACAAGGGCGCTTTGGAGCCGTCAGCGCTGCCGGGATGGGATACATGGGTCTGGGCAGCTACATGCCGAAGCCGCTTGCAGCAAAGCTTGCTGATGGTGAGCTGCTGCTCGCCAAAGATACCAACTCCTTGTTCATCAATGACCAGGGAAAGGCTACTGAGAAACGTCAGATTCCCTGGCAGGCAGCGCCCGAGGAGATTGGGTACAGCTACCCATACATACTAGCGCTGCAGTCTCCAGCAAAGGGGAGTCTAGAAGTCCGAAACCCCGACACCCTCAGCCTGTTACAGACTATTAGCCTTCCTGGGGCCTCCTCGCTGCATGTCCCGCCTCCCACCGGCAGTCTCGCACACGCCGGGAAGGGCTTCCATGTCGTAAGCGAAAGGGTGGTGTGGAAGATGGACGCCACGAACTATGACTCTCAGGTCGATGAGCTGGTCGGTAGTGGTAGGCTCGATGAAGCAATCAGTGTCTTGGGTATGCTCGAAGATGCTTTGCTCAAGAACAAAACAGAAACATTGCGTGAGATCAAGATGCAAAAGGCGGAGGTCCTATTTCGCCAAAAGAAGTACCGCGAATCAATGGACCTGTTCAATGAGGACGAAGTCAACGCCCCGCCGGAAAGGGTGCTGCGGCTCTTTCCCAAAATCATCGCCGGCGATCTGTCAGCGGTCGAGGACGAAAGGCAAGATGAATCGGAGCAGGAGAGCTTCGACGGGAAGGCGAACGGGGAGCAGGAGGCAAAGCAAGACGTCGTCGATGTTTCCTCGCCTATCAAGGCCGGGGGGTTCGCCAAGTATCTCATGGGTGGCAACCGGAAACATAACCCCGAAACATCCTCGATCGCCTCGTCCAAGAGGGGTTCTGACGACGAGGCAGCAAGCATCAAGGCAAAAGCCCAGGACGAACAAAGTCAACGGGAAAAGGACCTAATGGCCTCCGTTCTGGAACTGAACAGCTACCTTGCCGGCGCCAGAGCACGACTCCAGCGAGTCATCGACCCAGCGACGGGCAAGCTGAAGCCGCGCAAATCGCACAGCGGCTCGGCTGAAGATGCGTTCAAGAGCTTGATGCTGTCCTCCCCGGACGAAAGCGACGAGCAGCTCGAAAGGGAGCTGCAGAACACGTTCAAGCTCGTCGACACCACCCTATTCCGCGCCTTCATGTACTCACGTCCAACACTAGCAAGCTCGCTGTTTCGCATTCCCAACTTCTGCGACCCTGACGTGGTCAACGAGCGGCTCGTCGAGCAAAACCGCTTCAACGAGCTGGTCGACTTCTTTTACGGCAAGAAGCTCCATCGCGAGGCGCTCAGCCTGCTGCGCAAATTCGGCTCGCCGGATGAACCCGACGAGGCGGCGCCGACCTTGCACGGCCCGCAGAGGACGGTCATGTATCTGCAGGGCTTGCCACCCGACATGATTGACGTTATCCTCGAGTTCTCAGAGTGGACGCTAAGGAAGGATCCCGAGCTTGGGATGGAGGTGTTCCTTGCGGACTCGGAAAATGCAGAGACGCTGCCGAGGGACGAGGTCATCGCCTTCCTTGATGGGATTGACATTGGACTCGAGATTCGGTACCTGGAGCACATCATCAACGAGCTGAATGACATGACGCCCGACTTTCACAACCGACTGGTTGAGTTGTTTATCAGGCAGCTGATGGGGAAAGAAAATGGAGACGAATGGGATGCTCTCATGGAGCGACTGGTGCGCTTCTTGAGGGAAAGCAAGCAGTACAGCCTCGGCAAGGCGCGCGGCCTGATCCCAAGGAATGGTGAGTTTACCGCCTGGTTTTGCTGTGCTTGGATTCAGACTGACAACCCTGCCAGACCCGCGCTTCTACGAAGCACAGGCCGTTGTGCTCAGCAACATGGGCCAGCACAGACAGGCACTGATGATTTATGTCTTCAACATGAAAGACTACGCCAAGGCCGAAGAGTATGTTCCCAATCAACGCCCCTTTTCTACCTCTCTCTGCCCTTTTAGACTCCTCTGACTTTCCCCCATAGTTACTGCAATCGTATCCACAAGACCCAAGACGCCCAGTGTCACACAACCGATGGCATTGCCCCTTCTACCACAAAAGACGAAGCCCAACCAACTAGCACCGAAAAGCCGTCCATCTACCACACGCTGCTCTCCCTCTACCTGACCCCGCCGCCAGAATACTCCCCCGAGCTCGAGCCAGCCCTCGACCTTCTCTCGAAACACGGCTCCCGCCTCCCTGCGGCCTCAACCCTCTCTCTCGTCCCAGACACCCTCCCCGTGGCTCAGCTTGAGTCCTACTTCCGCGGCCGCATGCGCAGCGCCAATAGCGCGGTGAACGAGACCCGCGTGCTAGCGGGCCTGAGGAAGACGGCGCTCTTCACCAGCCAGTCGCTGCTCTACCTAGGAGACGGAATTCCCGGCGGACAAGGAGGGAGGAATAGACGGGTGCTGATTGGTGAGGAGGAGGTATGCGGTGTGTGCCACAAGCGGATCGGCGGTAGTGTTGTCGCCGTGCTGCCGGATAATGCGGTGGTCCATTATGGGTGCTTGGGCAGGTCGGCTGCTGGTACTGGGATGGGTGCCGGGTTGAGATCGTTGTCGCCTGGAGATAGCAGGACTGCGAGCATGAGATCAGGGTCGGCGGGGCTTTCAGCTGGTTCGTGGGGGAGGGTAGGCGGGTGACCAGGGGGATTAATGCTGGGTATGGAAGTTAGGACCGACAGGTTGGGCGTAGGTATGGCGCTTCTGATATCGTGTCATATCTTGATCGGCTAGTCTGTATTGCGAGCGCCTTCTCCGGTCCAGTTAACCTGAGGGCTCGACTTCGATCATGGCAAGCTTGTCTACACCGAGACAACAGCATTACCGCTCCGATGCTTATTGCTGTTCTTCGTCCTGCACTTCCTCCCCGTAGTTCTCCTCTTCCTTCTCGTCATCGATAATCTTCTTGACCCCGTTGGCCTTTGTGGCGCTCGAATTTCGCGCCTGGTCTTCCTCCATCCGGGCCGTCAACTCCTGGTTGATCTGGTTTTGCAGAACGATTATGGACCGTCGGAGCTCGGCAAGGGATGCGATTTTGTTTTCGACAGTTGTGCTACTTGGCGGGGCCGTCAGGGGATGGTGTATGGTGAATGAGGCATTCCCAGTGGACGTGTAGTTAGCCGACAGCGTCGGTTGTGACTGTGAGGAAGTCATGCTGGGGTCAAGCTCAGAGGGTGGATGTGGTGTTGTTAGGCGGTGGACGAGTTGTCTAGGTAGGTCTTGTATAGTATGTACACTACCGTTCCGATCTTTAGATTTATGACGCGGCGCGGGAGAGTGGAGGAAATCGACTGTAGCTTTGATGTAAAGGGCTGGTACAGATCCTGTGTGGTGTATGGTGGTAGGAGTGTCGCGAAGTGCCCCGCGGAGAATTTGGGGTGGACTGCGGGGCTTCTAGTCATTCAGATGTCTGCCCCTCTTTGCGTCCTTGGCTTCGTCACTGCATCCCACTCACTGCATGCAGCAGGGTTCGTTACCTTGGGTAGCGCCGAGTGCCCGGTTTGCTAACGCCTTAGAACCTCCCAAGTGCTCGGGACGTTTACCCAACCTTGATCGCTTTCACTTTCTATCCCTGAATAGTTACCCGTCCGCAGCATGATCGGCTGAGTAGGTCTAGTATATCGCATACGGCCCAGGGACCATCCCGCCAAGATGTAACAGATCGCTTCACCGTTCCAGCGAAATCCTTACCCATGCAGCCAGCAAGACCCACGCCGAGGGCACCAGGGAGCTTCTCGCCCCTGTCAGCTGCCAATTCAGCAAGCGCGACCGACCTTTCAAGATCGAGACCGAGCCGGCAGGATTCGTTGTCGAGCGACGAGCCAGCGCCATTGAATGTTGTGAAGACACGCGGCCAACAGGGACAGGCGCCATCCCCAACGCCCATCTACTCCAGCTTTATGTCGGGAAATAACAACAGCACGACCAGCCTTCAGAACTTCTCGCGACCCACGCTGTCCACCGTTGTTACCCCCGCCCGGTCCGTCGCTGGCGCACATTCGCCCAGCGACGGTCTTCCGCGCAACGCGCCGTCCCCGCTGACGCTCCCGCCGGCTACCTCGTCCCCCGTCACGCCAACCTTCGGGGGACGGTTCACCCATAACCGCAAGCACTCGCAAAACGCGGGCCTGTTCGAACCTACCCTGCCGTCGACAGGCACCTCAAACCTGTCCCAAGTCGGCCTGACGCAGCCCTCCCCGAGGGCCACTCCGGCACCGCACAGAGAGATGTCCGCGAGCCAGATCGCTGCACAGGCGGCGGTGATGCAGCATCAGAACCAGCAGCAACAGGCGCAACAAGCACAGCAACAGCAAGCTCGGCATCGATCGCAAACGGTGCCGCCTCACGGGCAAGATGAGCAAGGGCAGACAACTAGACGTGGAAGTGGGCCGATGAACCCCCCGATGTTGAGCCTTACCGAAGCGAGCGTTCCCCGAGATAGTGCGCTTGGGGCGCAGACGTATCACAATGGGCTTCCTGGCAACCACACTCTTGCAGCGACGGCCGCCGCCAATATGGTCTTTCCGCGGTCGGGTCAGACGTCTCCCGCATTGCCCGCGCAGTCAATGCCCCCGCCTCCACCCCCAGCCTCCGAGAAGCCGCTGAAGCAGGAAAAGTCAAAGGTGAAGCTCTTCGCTCGCCAAGTGAAGATCGGTGGTAAAAGCGACACGAAGGACAAACCGTTGCCCAGTCCTGGAAAGGTCTCGAACCCGTTTGCCAACCTACAACGGGCCAACTTCAGCACAACCAGTCTCGACTCGATGTCTCAGTCGTTTTACAGTCTGCCCAACACTTCCGCTGCAACAATTCGACCGACGGACCTACAGCCCGAGAAGGAAAGCAAAGAGAAGGAGAAGAAACACCACTTCTTGTCACGCCAGAAGCAGAAGCTTAAGGATGACTACCACCTGCCCCTCTCGTCTGCGATGAGCAACTCCAGGCCGACGGATCCCAGTGCACCCAGCAGTTTGTATAGCTTCAACGTGCCGCAGAGTCCCGGCACGCACAGCACCAGCTTCAAGTCAGCCTTGGATCTGCGTCATGGCGGGCGGGTATTCCGGGAGAAGAGGAAAGAGGAGAAGTCGCTTGATGACGCCTCGAGTTCGGCCATCGGGAGTGAGTGGCCTGGTGCGAGCACCGCTCCTTCGGGTTCCGCCACGGCCGCTTCCACGCTTTACCTCAACGAGCCGTTCGACAGCCACAAATATGGCTTGAACAACATGACACATGATGATGCATGGCCATTCCTGAAGGCCAAGCTACTTGTCGTATTCGAGGCCGAAGATCTCAGGCTTCCCGTCGAGGACCTGAACCGCGTGGTCACGATGCACATCCAGTATTGCATGGCTCGCCGCAGTCCAAACATCATCGTGGATGACCTGAGGGAGCTATTGACTACCGGTTTCTCCAGCCTTGACCACACCCTGCGCAAGACTCCGGAGGACAGATTGATCCCTTCGCTAGTCGAGCTATGGATTTTCACCTTCACGGGCATCCTACCATACATGCAGGCCGTGTTCCTGCCGCTAGACCAGGAGTTCTCGGGTCACGGGCCCCTGATGTCGCCCGAGCAAGCACGCGATTTCTGGGGCGGCATTCCTTCGTCTACCCCATCAGTTGCCCCGTCAGCTGCCGCCAAAGCCGATTCCTCCGCTACTCAGAAAGCGGGCCGCAGCCAAAGCGTCAGCGTATCTCCAGCCTCGTCAGTGCTCGAGGTACGCCGGTTCGTGCTCCTCGCTTTTCGTGACATTGTCATCCTCCCCCGCTACGACCTGCTCAAAGGGATGTTCTCTCGCCTCTCCCTCGAGTTTCTGCCGCAGTCTCTCGCGTCCATGGCCCTCGCCTCCCCGCCGCTCCCCATCCCATCGCCAGGCTACCACAACCAGGCCCAGAGCCTCAACCAACAACTGTCTGCCTCCCCTTCCGACTTCCACGCTTCCACAAGCCTCCCCAGTGCGCTCGGCTACCGGCCAGGCACCGCCGCCTCCGTCGACCCGTCCGTGGCGAGCTACAACAGCACCGGAAGCACCCTGCTCGGGGACAGCTCAGGAAGCGGCAACCGCAGCCGCGCCATCAGCAACGTCAGTTTCGGCAGTGACAGCGCCGCACACCCGATGCGGCCCTTTACTCCGAGCAGCTTACACGCTCTCGGCGGCGCCGCCCCAACTAGCAACACTACCATGAATTACGGCGGCGACGGCGGCAGCCTCCGCGATCAGAACGTCGAGGACTCGAAGCAGGTCACTGAAATGGTCGGTCGCATGCTCCAGTGCATGAGTGTGCTGGCATCGGTGGGGGTGGCGCTTACCGCGGGGGGCCGGGATGAAGAGGATGGCAACAAGAAGGTAGAGGAGCTGAATAAGCTGCTCAAGCTCAACTGGCTGGGGCGGGGCCGGACGGGTCGGAATAGAAGGGGCATGGTTGGGGGCCGGGTGAAGCGCGGAGGGGTGACTGGGACTGGAACCGGGATCGGTGCGCCGCCACAGCAACAGCAATCTACGGTTGGTTTAGGATTGTCTACAAGTGCTGGGTAGTGCGTACGCGTGTGGCTATAGGCTGATGGGGCTCTGGACTGGACGGTATGAGAAGAAGGTGTTGCGGGTTCATACTTCAGCGGGGCAGACGAGGCTTTGGAAATGTCGGATTAGGCAACTACGGTACCTTACATACCACACACAGGCGTTTGCGGACTTGAGGTCTGGAGTAGGGGTCAGGTAGGCGATCAAAGGGTAGGCAAGGAGACTTGGGCTGGGGGTAAGGAAAGGCTACAGATATCTCTCAGGTACGTGGTTATGGAATGTCAAGACGTCCTGAAGTGGTCGCAGGGGTCTGACGGTGGTCTTGTGCTTATGTAAGGGTCCAAAGCCATTAAAGGTAAGGTAGGTCAGGTACCTTACCTGCATGTAGAAAATCTACACGTACCTCCTTATATAGGACACTCGACTCTGACTGTACCTTCCTTTGCTACGTATTGTGTAACTTTAATTT
Source organism: Chaetomium strumarium (assembly GCF_033439665.1). Lineage (NCBI taxonomy): Eukaryota > Fungi > Ascomycota > Sordariomycetes > Sordariales > Chaetomiaceae > Chaetomium > Chaetomium strumarium. Next base: position 1,086,510 of record NW_026944433.1, on the reverse strand, counting down.
ATGGGAGGCGCATGCGCCGAATCCTACTACGAATTCCGTCCGGATTGAGAGCTCACTTTGGGGGTAGAGCTGGAGCGACACGATGAACCGGCCATGTCTTGGGAACAGATGGTGGGATTTGTAAAAGGTTACGACAAGAGGCACGCCCACAACACAGCAAACGCATGAACGGGCCAGAGGCTGTCAATGGTACGGCAGATGGGTGTTCAACAACGCCATGTATTATTATCATGGTACTTATGTTATCCTATGGAACTTGGAACAAGGCTACGCAAAAGCAATGTGGGAGCTGATAAGACCGGTTACCTAAGCCAGCATGTTAGCGCCTGGTTTCTTGCACTCAGCACTCAAGTGAACAAGTGATTGACTTTGCGATCAGACATCCAAGGAAGAATTGCCCCTCATCTGTCCCGAGAAAGGCTCTGGTGGGACTCAAGTGGAAACTGCGAATGTAGGGAAAATTTTCATCATGCAGAGTCGAGAGGGAGGTAGAAGAAAGCTGCGTAGACTGACCTTGCTGTTTGTTGCGAATGTCGTTCACTGTTGAATCAGTATGTGTAAGAGTTGAGGAACCCAGGAGGCTGTCGCGAGAGAAAGGGCCAAGATATATTGTCTTCGTGGGAGCTGCTCTCGAAGTGTCTACTGTTGCCGGGTCAGTGACTGGGCTTGGAGAAAAACCAACAGAAAAGGTGGAGATGGAGACAAAGCAGTCGTGAGCTCCACCGACCCAAACATCGAAAATGATGTTCCGCGGTTGTCAGACAAATATACTGGCAAGTAACAGGCCCGCTCCCGTAGGAGAGAAGCCCGAGACAGACTGACTTTCGTTCATGGTCGATTCAGGTGGGAAAAGAAGACATTTCGAATGTTGTCATCATTCAACGGCGGGGGAGCGTCATATATGCAGAAAACGGAAGAACAGAGAAGGGAAAGCTTACCTTTGCCTTGCAGAATGTGTGTCGTTGCAGCAGCTCAAGCTCCCACAGGTGCTGAGGATGCCTTCCACAAACCAATCAGCCCTGACTCGCTCACTCACTAGTCAGGCAGTAAAAAATAGGCGCAGCACCAAAGCATCGCCATTGACGATTAGACTGATGGATGGACATAGCGCGGTGTCCTAGGCGGGCAAGCAAATCTGGGTCGAAGATGTTTCGAGTGAGGAAAGGAAGAGGAGGATTGGGGTTCTGAAGTCTGCAGGAGTTCTAAAATACCTTCGTCACGAGATAACGATAAGAAAATTTGGCAGCTTTTCTGCACATGCAGCTCACGTGAGTTTCCGCTCTAATCAGCTGCCTGTGGGGCACGCACGCTAGCTTCTGATTACCACATCACGTGGGCACCTCAACTCGGAGCCAATCAAAAGTTTTGACTGCGCATGAATATATTTCCGGAGCCAAATTCGAGCATTCCATTCTGTTTACATCTACACGGTATGAGGAAAGTAGGCTTCTGCTTACAACACGTGCGGTGGGCTGATTCGATATCACTTTCAACAAACTTGGTGTATAGTAGACTTGGCTGACGTATCTGCTTTTGCGCCGCCTGAGATCACTATTTTGCTGCACGGTAATGCTACCAAAAGCAGGTGTACTGTAAGATCACTGCTGATTCAGATAAAGCCCCGGTTGCTCCAGATTTGCAGACTACCTGAATCAACCGGCTTGAAGAGAGGACTGTGCCACAACTGCCACAGAAAGGCTTTCCCATTTGACCCCTCGGGAAGATTTCAATCGGGCAACCACCCGGGACTCCTTGGGTTCCGCGTTCCCACCTTAACTAATCATCTTGCCAATCCCCTACAACCAACCCCCCGTCCCCAAACTCCACAGACGACCGCACTTCGCACCGCGACACGTCGTTGCCGCAACAAACGGCCTCACCCCAACGTTCGCTCAACTCAACCATAAGCTGCACGGCAGCGCAATTACGTCGCGTATTGCTCCTCGGCCGCTGGAGTCCGGAACTTCCATTTGCACCCGTCACGCCACCCGCGACCGGGCCATCCAAGCACCATCGCGACTGGGACACACATCCGACAATCCACGCTATCGCGATCGCTTTCTCGACTCCGCCTGTGGCGGCAATACACTCCCGCCGGCCGCGTAACGCTTGCGCATACACTTCGGACACCGCACGAGCGTCCCATCTTCTCAACGCCTTCGACCCCCGGGTCAGCTTCGCATGCGATAACTTGGAGGACTTCGGGTCGGTATCCACTCTGTGGATAGTCGGCAGTTTTGGAGATGATGGCGAGCATGCCACCAGGCTTTTCGCCGCATCCCGGTGCGATGCAGCAGCACCCAGGTGCTCCGCCGGGCCATCCTATGGCTCCGGCTATGGGCCATAACCCGAGTCAGCCCGGCGCAGCACCGGGTGGCATCCCTCACCAGCTCGTGGGGCACATGGGAGTGTCGGGTCCAGGCCCTCAGATCAATGCTGCCGCCCTCATGGGAGGCATGCCGCCCGGGGCGGGAAACCCGAACGCCCATGCGATGCAACATCTGAGTCCGGCGCAGGCCCAGATGTTTCATCATCCGCAATTAAACCAAATGTGTATGTACCGCGGTCCCAATTGCTGCGCAGATCCCTTGTATGGCGTGCTGACTTCTTTTCTAGATGCCGCAAACAACCCGGCATTGCAGCAACAGATGCAGCAACATCGGCTGCAAATGCTTCAACAACAGCAGCATGCGAGACAAGCGCTGATGACCCACGGGGCCTTTGGGGCCATGAACACGGCGGGCATGGGTATCCCGCTTGGACAAATGAACCCGGCCCAAGCTGCTCAGATGGCAGCACTTAGAAGGATGCCAGTAGCTTCCCCGATGCACCTTCAACAAGCCCAATTGGCTCAACAACAACAGGGCCAGCCTATGAATGTAAGAGAACCTCAACCGGCTCGATACCCTCAACTTGGCTTCCTGAACGTTGCGCTGACCCGTATCCGCAGCCGAATATGATGGCCCACCAGCTGGCACTACAACAGCAGCAAATGCAGATGAACCAACAAGGGGGTAATCCGAACCAACACCCGATGAACCCCCAGCACCTGAACCAGATGCAACAAGCCCAACTGGCCGCGCTCCAGGCTCAGCAGGCCCAGCAAGCGCAAGCGGAAGCTCGCATGCAAGCGCAGGCGCAGGCGCAGGCCCAACACCAGGCAGCGCAAGCAGCTCAAGCCCAGCAGCAAGGGCCAGGGCAGTCACAGCAAGCGCAACAAGTCCCTCAACCACCGCCTGGTCAGCAGCAACAACAGCCTCCGCCACCCGGACAAGGTGGCCCCGGAGCCAACGGATCAGCGCCGACTCCAGGCGCTACCCAGGGTCATACGCCACAACCCAACCCACAGCAACAGCCCCAGGCGCCGCCCCAGACGCCGCAAGTCACACAAGCACAGCAACAGGCCCAGATGATTGCGCAGGTCCAGCAGGCCCAGCAACAGCAGGCCCAACAGCAGCAAGCGCAACAGCAAGCGCAACAACAGCACGCCGCAAACCTAGCGAGCCTGATGCAACAAAGGCGTGATCAGATGGCGTTGAAGGGCGGCATGCATCAGCTCAAAATGCTGCAGTTCTGCGAGCAGCTGAGCGGGTTTCCAGTAAGTCAGCCCTCCCCAGCCCGGCGGGCATTGATCTCGAGCTCACTCAGCCTCACTGTAGGGATCGAAGGGCAGAGATGATTTGGACTACTGGAACAAGTTTGTCCAACACTTCTTCTCACAAAAGGGCATCTTTCGCCATACAATCCTCGTCCGGGATGGCGAAGATCAAGGCCAGGAGAAGCAGTATGAAATTGCATATCCCGCACTCGCCCGATACTTCCACACCCATTTTGAAAGCGGCGTGAAGCACATGCAGTTGGTTTTGGATAAGGGGACAGCAGAGCGACCGCTGCCAAACGACTGCCACCTGATTGAGAACCAGAAGGCAAGCCTCGTCTACTGGTTCGAGGACAATTCGCATGTGAGCTTTACTTCTCCCGCCCTGGTTTCGAATAAGGTATTGACGCAGTGAAACAGCTTGTAGCTCAGGGCATCCTCCGTGTCCAGTTTGACAGTGAGTCAAGGTTTGATCTCTTCGAATTTCAAACTACGGCGCACGAGGAATACATTTCCAGGCGAGTAGTAATTCAGGCCGCCCGGCCGGCGCACAACTGGGTTAAGGAGTGGCGAAGTCTCAACCAGCAAGACCCAAAGCAGTCCCCGGAACTCACCAAGAAGGGGAAGCCTAAACCAGCAAAGGTACCTGCTCGTGCTCCTCCGGATCTTGACCTCCCGCACTCTGTTGTCAAGAGCGGCATGGGAATCACGGAGGCTGTCTATCAATTTCTCGAGGTACCCTCACCCGCTTCACTCCTGGCCTTTCCATATGTGACTGACCCGTTAACAGATGGTCGAGATTATGAACCAAATGGGCCCACTCTTTGGATACTACCACGCCCACCCTGGACTGGCTCCTTATGCTGCCCTGGATCAGTATGTCAGCCAGATCAATGCCCAGATCAATGCGTCTGCACCTCAAGGCATGAACGGCCAGCAGATGGCCCAGGGCGGGCCCAGGACGCCCGGATTTGGCCAGTTCCAGATGGGTGCCAGCCCTGCCATGGCCAATTCCATGCTTCCGGGTTCTCCCCATATCACCGGTAGTCCGATTCCAGGACAGATGGCTGCGCCGACGATGCAGCTCCAGCCTAGCCAGCAAGGGAGCTCGAGCGGGCCGAGCGCTAATACTTCGCCCGCCCAAAACAGCAACAAGCGGAGGAGGCCATCGACCGTTAAGAACGAGGACGAGGCGCCCACGTCAGCCCCAACACCGGCGGCCATGGGTACTCCACAGTTAAACGGAGTGCAAATCAAGGGGAAGCAGCCCCCGACCCCTCGAATGCAGAAGCGGCACAAGACTGGGAACAATCCGGGGGTATAGAGACCTCCCAGATGTGTGAGTCTTTCTCGTGCGCTAAGGGGCCCCTTTTCCGGAAGCCCCGGCATTCCGCGCTATCCTTGTCTGGCATATTGTGACGCAGGTGACCGTTGGGTCATGGTACGCCAAACAGTGCTGGCAAGCGATATGGGGCTGTTGAGTCTCAAAAAGGTTGTTGCGCCACTTCACCGATCCCCATTTTTGGCCACCACTATCAGACCGTCGTAAGCCCTCTGATAATCTCTCTGATAAAGAGTTTCTGTTTCTCCAAGGTCTCTCCTGCAGGATCCTGCGCTGTGTTTCCTCGTGGCGCTGCACTCGAACGCTTGGGAGATTCCAAGGAGATCCCGACGCGCTCGCATCCCGCCTCTTCCATATACAACTTCTTCCACCCGTTGGGCGTCGGGGGAGTTCCGCGTCTTTACCGTTATGTCTTGGCGTAGGGATTTTTCGGGATTCTAATGTGGTTTCTGGTTGGAGACGTCCCTGGAGTCAAACGTGTTTCGGGGGGTAAAGGATAAAACCAGCTTGTTTCTTATTTTCTCGCCTGCATCTGTGACTCGGCTGTCGTGTTGTTTATACTGTTTTCTGGTTCTGTTTCTGGAGACCGGCGAAGCATATTTTCTGGAATTGGACCCTGCATATACCCCGTCATTGTCCCCATATCACTCGCACATACTGACTGTCACGCATGTCGTACGCACGCGTGTTGGCAGTGGCAGGAGGAATTGGGACTCATATTTTCTATGTGGCCCAACCCGGTCGTTCTTCCAGTCGCCGTCGTCAGTGTGATTCTGCGCGGTGGCGTAGCTTTTGTCAGGCAAACAGCAAACCCCTTTGCCGTTGCCCCGACCGAGGGTTGATCTGATCGGCTTCTCTCCTACTCGGCTGCCTCGTCATCAAGAGCAGATGGGCCGCTGCCATTCCTTCAATGAGAAGCCGTCCACAAGGGGCCGAGGTTGGAGAGCAACGTGGTCCAGCCTTTGCCTTAAATGGGCAGTCTCGGTGGAAGTTGGTCGTTGGGCGAGCGAGGCGGGAAGACAACGGCTTAAGGTATCCCTGTGCGGGTTGGACAATGACTTAATGATGATGCGGTGGACAGTACGGGCTTGTGGTAACGACTGCCACAAAGCACTGGTTGCGAAGCGAGAAGTGTGAAAAGAAACGGGCGAAGGTGGTAGGGGCAAGGGGACGCTAGCGGCCTATAATCATGACCTGTTGTTTCTGCATCTCTGTTTAGGAGAAGGAAGAAAAGGAAGCAGACGGTAGTTTGCTATGTGGCGCTGCGCTTGTGTAAAATTATATGGTGTCATGTTTTGGTCATGTCTTCTAGTTTGGTTTTACCTTACCTCATTCCATCATAGCACGTTAGGCAGTTGGTCTTATTTATTATCAGTCTACAGCGTTATAAGCATCGAGTTTTAAGCAAAGCGTCAATTGTTATCTGTCAGGAGTCGCCTTGCTGTTGTGCTTGACATGGTGACTCTCAAGAAGAAGATGTCTAACAGCATCGACTGACTCGACCAGGGCACTGAGCGTCCGAGTGGAGGAATCATAGGTAATGATTCTCCTGACGAGGCTTTTGTTGACTGGGTGGACGCCTCTACGAGCGTTGGCGATGTAAGCTGTCTAAGACAGCCATCCCCGGACTTCAGTCATCTTGAACCTTCGGTACGTGCAGTTGCCACGATGTTGAAGATGATGATGATGCTGATAACTGTGGACGACCAAACAATGTCTACACCAAACAAAGCCCTGATTGAATCCGGGATGCCCGGAGACATTGCTCCGTTGCTCTACCAACGATAACAAGAGCAGCTTCTCTCGCTCGGTTGGTCCCTTTCCGTGGAGCAGCGCCAAGTCCGGGATTAGGTCCACCCCCGACCCGGACAAGGCAGCCAAGCCGGGCGTGTGGGGATGGTGGCACTCAAGAAGTCAAGATCGCTTGTGGTTAGGTATCTAGCCGGCGATAGCAGATTCATGGGATCTAGGCATCAAAGAAAACGATAGTAGATTATTACCCAGTGTCGGCACTGAAAAGAATACTCTCAGGGAAAGTTGATGATCTAGCAAGCCGGTCCCGGAATGATCCTTCTCTGCCCTGCCTTGGTGACTGCTGAAGTTGCAAGGAACTTAGGTGAGTAACGTGCGGCGGGAAGACCGGTCACCCATAGTCCAGTCGCAGATGCCTCCCCGTTTCCCCGTAGCTTATCTCCTCCCTCAAAGCCAGAAGCCACTACCGGAAAAGCTAAAGAAACTCAAACCATGATACATATTCAGTCCAACCTCTTCCCAGTGGTGAGCAACCCTTGTGAAGCAGAACCCTACCAATAACCGAGAACGCCAGTATCGCAACTAGGAAAGGCAGGACGACGATCGTCTCCAAGAAAGTAGTCAGGAGTTTCAGGATTCCGTCGTCCATGGCAAAACAAGTTCCGTCTCCAGGCGACGCCCACGCCCCGAAGCGCCGGGGTTGGCCATCTAGGCGGTCTCGAAGTTGCCGAATGTGTTCTCGCCTGAGTACGTGATGTAGAGGAACCTGTGCGCAAGGGTTAAGGTTAGTGTCACACTGCAGGCTGCGAGCCGCGTGACCGGTGGATTCCGGCGGACTCACCCGTCCTCGTCCTTGTGCTCTTCATAGATGCTGCTCATGAGTGCTGCAGTTGGAGGCAGGACCTCATCAACGAAGATGAAAATGGCCTTCTCCGGAGAGAGCTTGATCCGTTTCCGGATGACGTAGACGAACTGCCCGACCGTGAGGTCTGCTGGTACCAAGTACTTCTTCTTGTCGATCGTGGCGATGTCGCTCTTCTCGACCTTTTCGCATATGACCTAGAGAGGAGGGCGTGTTAGTGATATACCGGGGGTTGTGGTGTTGTGCGACGGGTAGGGAAGCAAGCGGGCTCCGCGGGGGCTCATCAAGCGGAATCCGGGAGCTGCTTCACCGCCTGCGGACGGATGACTTACGGGAATGCGATCAGAGTACTTCTGTCGGATGCGTTCGGCCTCTGCCTTGCGCTTCTCGAACGGGTGTTCGTCCTTGAACTTGCTGCGCATTTTGGTGGGCGGCACCTCGCGATGTCTAAAAGATGGTGCGAAGATAGATGTTACCTCTCAGCGTATGCCTGGACACAAGCAGATGAAACGTCAGCAACGTTGTTCTAGAGCGCAAATGGCCGCGCGGTCAAGCGGTAGCGGCCCGGGTCGAGGGAGGTTGTGTACCTGAGATGAAAAGCGATGGAGTTTGTTGAAAGGGAGAAGGTTGATGTCGGGCAAGCTTGCGTCTGCCTGTAGCCTTGATAAACGCTGGGGGTTAGGTTGCACTGACGCTGTTGGCGGAGGCGGGGCTGACCGATGACTAAATGGGGAGGGGCGTGCATTATCCGCTTTTGGCTTAGCGTGATGCCCATGCTTGGTGAATCGGTGTGCACAGTGCGCATGCGCATGCCAGGTGCTTATGCTCATGATGCTTGTTGAACAGCTGGTACAGCACCGGTATGACCCATCTCCCAGCTTTGATGAATCCAGTCCACTAGGGTTGACATCAACGACGGGCTACCAGTGACATAACTACCTTATGCATTCAGTATAACTACTACTAGTAATACACAGCAGCTGATGATTCATGAATGCCATGCTATGTTATCGATCCTCTTGGCAGCCGGAGTCACATGGTCCCCACACACGTCATTTACATACCGTATTACCGCACCTATGTAGGACGGATGTGTCGCTGTGTGTTCCACAGAGTACAAAACAGCTCCCTGTTTCCTAAGTAGAACGACTTGATCCGATTGCGTGTGGTGTACCTGCAGCTGTAGATGGAGTTATCGCCGGATGACCCGCCATGCCCGCTTCCAGGTTGCGGCGGCTCCCAACCTCCGCTGTGCGCGGATGTCGCAAGACCGGCACGTAGCTGGTTCGTGCCCTGGCCCGATCGGACCGGATTCCACTTGGCGCCGGCGAGTCCCCGGTTCCCGTTAACCATTCCAGTCCCGAAGCGCTGGATTTCGCGAACATCCGATTTTGACAGCCAGATCAGCCGAGCAAGACAGGCAGCGCAACGAGCGGATCTTCTAGACGCGTAGGCGTGGATCTCGGCGGTGCATTCCGGTCCGTGGGTTGCTTATCCGCAAAGTGGCCTTATGTCTGCGCCTAGAATCGCCTGATGCTCCGAGGTACCGTCAGTTTGGTAACCCGCCCGCCACCAGAGTGTCGGTACATAAAGGCCGTCGCGATGGCTTCTCGGAGGCCGGCCCTTCGTTTCCTCGCGCCGTGCACGCCACGCAGTCAATTGAGCGTCTCGCTGTCCCTCGCTTCCCGCTCGAGCTCTCGGAGGGCGTTGTCAAGCCTCCCAGGTCCTGCAACCTCTGGTCAAACATTCGCACCTCGGAGGAGATACTTGGGCTGGGCTGCCTTTGGTCTCCTGGTTACTGTGCCCCTGACGTATAAGATGGTATGCTCTCCGCCGTGCTCGCCAACTAGGATTGTGCCTCGCTGACAGGTCGCTGAGCGCAGGCCATCGATGAACCCCTCAACATGGATTCGCTCGCGGAGCGTGACCAGCAACTCAAGGCCGATCAGGGCGTGTCGGAGCTCTCGCCGATGCGTCTGCGCATGGAGAAATTCGTCAAGGAGCAGCAAAAGGCCATTGTGCGCGCGCTGGAGGAAGTGGACGGCACGAAGTTCCGGGTAGACGAATGGCAGCGCAAGGAGGGCGGCGGCGGCATCACCTGCGTGCTGCAAGAGGGCAAGGTATTCGAGAAGGCGGGTGTCGGCGTCAGCGTTGTCTACGGCACCCTGCCGAAGGCGGCCATTCTGAAGATGCGCGCAAACCACAAAAACATCGCCGACGAGAAGAACATCCCAGACAGCCTTGAGTTCTTCGCGGCAGGGCTCAGCTTGATCGTGCATCCGCACAACCCAATGGCGCCAACGGTGCACCTGAACTACAGATATTTCGAGACCGCGAACCCAGACGGGTCGCCCGGTGCTTGGTGGTTCGGCGGCGGCTGCGACCTGACTCCATGCTATCTCTTCGACGAGGACGCGATAGAATTCCACAAGTCGATCAAGGAGGCATGCGACAAGCACAACAAGGACTACTACCCGAGGTTCAAGAAGTGGTGCGACGAGTATTTCTACAATAAGCATCGCGGCGAGTGCCGCGGCATTGGCGGCATCTTCTTCGACGACCAAGACGAGTCGGTGGCGGACAAAGAGAACCTCTTCGCCTTCATCCAGGACGCGCTCAAGTCGTTTGTGCCGACCTACGTCCCCATCGTGAACAGGCGCAAGGACATGCCATTCACGGAGAAGGAGAAGGAGTGGCAGCAGATCCGCAGGGGCAAGTACGTGGAGTTCAACCTGGTGCACGATCGGGGAACGGCATTCGGGTTGAACACGCCTGGGGCCAGGGTAGAAAGTATTCTCATGAGCATGCCGCTGACGGCGAGCTGGAAGTACATGTATGAGCCGGAGCCGAAGAGCAGAGAAGCGCGGTTGGTTGAGGTGCTGAAGAATCCCAAGGAGTGGGTATAGTCGCGCTTGACGGACGTCTACGATCTACCTAGTGTGCTTGCGAGTTAGACTTGTATGTACGTGGGCCATGAGCGATCATGTCAATCTATATGTTCAACAGCTGAAAATCTTGCCCCTTTGATTGCGTTGTTGTCCTAGTTCGATGCCTCAGGATAAACCGTGACAATTCAACTATTACTAGTAGTACTACCCAAGTACCTCAATGATGCTCCATCTCTGCCTCGCAAACACCGCCCAGACAACGAACTCACAGCCAATCCGACTTGCACGCCAGAAAACCGCATGACAATCCTATTATAAATAACCGAAGCTCTCCCTCGTCAACAATGCAAACAACACACAGTCACCCAACCAGTCCGCCTCTCCCCACATCCCGCGCCCTGCTAACCTCCCTGATCACCTCCATCTCCAACATCCCCCTCCTGGACGTACCCGACTCCGACAGCCATGGCAAAGCCAGCCACAGACTCATACAGTCCGAACACTACAACAGCAACCCGCTCCGTCGCGTGCCCCCTTCCCACAGACATCTCATCACCACCCTGCACGTGCTCTTTCCGGGGATGGTTCTGCCCGCTCTGGATCTACTTGAGCGCGGATTCGTGAGTCGAGTGATTCCCGAGCATAGGGACCCCGCCGACGGAGATGCAGCCGTGAAGCGAGGACGCCCTAAGAATTCCGGAGCCGGAGTTGGAGCCGGGGTAAGGGTGGAGGAAGGGGAAGGGGAAGCGGAGGGCCACGACGCGTCCTCGTCATCCGCTTCGGCGCATGTCCCTCCTTTTGAAGCGGTGTCCTCGCGGGGAGCAGGGAACGCATTTTATTTCGTCGGTTCTGCCTCAGCAGCGGCGGCGGCGACGCAATCCAGCATGCGTGGAAGGAGACGAGGAAGGAGGAGGGCAGACAGTGATGGCGGGGCGGGCACGGCGATTGCAGGGAAGAAGGGGTATGTTGTGCGGTTGGAAGCATGGCACTGCACTTGTGCTGCGTTCGCGTTCGCTACGGTCCAGGGGGAAGCGGTAAGGTCAAGCTGGGAGGTGGAATCGTTAGAGCTTGGGGCAGAGCTTCGGGAGACGGGGGTGGAGAGGGAGATCGAGCCGGAGTGGTCGTTTGGTGGGACGAGTCTCGACGGGTTGGTGGCTGGCGAGGGGATCCCCGTCTGTAAGCACCTGCTGGCGTGCGTGCTGGCTGAGAGGTGGAGTGCTGTGTTGGGGGGCTATGTGGTTGAATGCAGGGCTGGAAGAGAGGAGATAGCAGGCATTGTTGCGGATGTGTAGGCGGTAGTTCCGCAACGTCAATCGGTATTACGAGTGTACTTGCTAGAAAGGTGAGGATGACGGGCAGGAAGACCCTCGACGAATGCCACGGGGGAAGACACCGCCATCCTTTATCCTACCCCAGTGCAGTCATCCCGAACAATGGATGCCGTTGTATAACACGCCCGGAGATTGTCTCGAGCAACCTGCGAAAACTGCATACAGCCATTTTCCATGCCCTCGGGTGTCAACCGCCTCTAGCCTATTTCTTCTTCTCCTTGGGCCCTTCCTTTTCCTTCTCCCCGGCACTTTCTTTGGTATCACCGTTGACCGCCGGGCTGCCTTCCTTCTTCTCGCCCTCCTTGACCCCATTCTCACCCTCCTTCTTCGCCGCCTCCTTTTCTTCCTGTTGTTGCCGGTTCTGAATTTTGTTCTCAATCAGATCGTGGAAAGCGGTGATCGCACGGATGAGACTGCTGAGGTAGATGGCCATGAGCTGATCGTTGGTCTTGACACTCATTGCGTAGTTGAGCTCGGTGTCGGCCTTGGCACCATTCGCGCCAGCGCCGGACTTGGGCGTCGAGAGGTTCGGTAGCAGATTGAATACATCTTGGAGATTGCCGAGGATGGCATGGTTGACCGGGAGTTGCCCTTCAAGGACCTTCTGCAGGTATGCTGCGATGTCTCGCAGGCGGAGATGGAGGCCTTGCAAGGATTGGAGTTGATTGGTGACGCGAGTAGACAGAGTGCCGACCGCTACATCGCGGATGTCGCGCAAAAGATGCTCGACGCCAATCTCTTCGGCTTCCTCGGCCTCGATGGTCGACGGTGTGTGGACGAAGGTCTTTGATGTGGTGGTTCCATCCTGTGCAGGACCAGTCAGCAAGATCGCGCGGCGCAGGGCCGGTCAGCGGGCGAGACGCACGTCCTTAATCTCCTCCACAGCGAAGTACGCATCCGTCGGAACACCCGCCTCCTTCGGTTGCACGTCAATGATAACCAGCAAGGGGTTGGGCGTGTAGCGCTTGAAGAGCTCGTTGATCTCGAGGTCCGATGCCCGCAGCTTGGGGCCCGAGTGGTACCAGCCTATTAACTTCTCGCGCGCATTGACCTTCTTGAACATGTCGTTCATCGATTCAACGTAGTTGTGGTCCAGGAACCACACCGATGGATCCTTGTCATCCTCCTCAAACGGAACTGTGCATTCGTGTCAGCAGGCGATCGCAGAACACAAGGCGGAAGGCTTCCTGCTCACCTGCGAAGCTGTTCGAGACGCGGACGTTCTTGCCATCGTTCTGCCCTAATAGTACGCCCACAACCCGCTTCGTTTTGCTCTTGTAGGCTTCTGTGCGGTTGTAGTGGTCGACGACCGAGAGGAGGACCAGTGGGGCAACTGAGACGTTGCGCGTCACCAAGGACAGCGTCTCTGCGGTTGTGGCTGGCATGACGAGAACCGACTGCGGAAATGTGAAGGCGGATGTCGGTATGGATCGTTGTTCACGGGGTGAAGTTTGTCGGTTAGGGGAAGCGTGCGGCGAGCTGTGTCGCTTCAGTTAGCAGTCCGCCGTCGTCACTGTTCGCTGCCTCGCCCAGATTAAAAGGTAAGTACCCAATAAGGTTAGTTCGTGCTTCTGTTGTTGCTACACTAGCAGCTCGGGTCCGCTCAATACAAAGCTGGAAGGCGCTTGGGCCAACAAACAGCTCGGACGGATTACCTCTGGAAGCTTTGGCCTTCCGAGCCTGCCCGCTTGAAGCAGCAGGTTACATAAGCGATGCATGGCCGTTAGCAGCTGCCTGTTACGGCACTTCGCTGCCCGCCGGCAGATCGGCAGGCCACTTCGCAAACGGGACCGACTGCTCTCCCTTTATACACCCAGATTCTGGAACCATCCTCTCCCAGGCAACGCAGCACCAACCCCCATCGAACGCAGCGCCACCTCTTCGACTTCAACTCGGAGACCAATCTTAGACGTTCACACGGTCTCTCACTAAGTTACAAAGCCGAAACTAAGAGCAGCAGACGATTCCACTCGAAGTCGCAACCATGAGACTGTACTCCTTCTTTATCGCCGCCCTGGCGCTCCTCTCTGGGGTCACTGCTGTCGACGTCCATAAGTCGGTCCTCATCACCTACCCACCCGAGACTCCCGACTCGGTCGTGAACCAGGCAAAGAAGGCAGTTGTCGATGCCGGCGGAGTGATCACACACGAATATACCCTCATCAAGTAGGTGCCCGGCAACAGCTTCAGCCTGGGCCTGGCGGTTCCGGGATTGGCGGCACCGCGTGCTGACAAGAACAGGGGCTTCGCCGCTAAGGTCGGCGAGAAAGTCATTGATACGGTGTCGGCGTGGGGTCAGGAATACCAGGTGCTTGTCGAGGAGGACGAAGAGGTGCATGCCCTTTGAAGGGACCGATTTGGGGAAGACGGCTGAGGAAGGAATTGCGCGATCACGAGCCATGAGCCACCTTTCTAGCGACGGGTTGTTCGGGGAAGATGCTTTTGCTGGCGTGCTTGGGACATTCTGGGGTTGGCTTGGCGTTTTGGAAGGATATCCTGCAAGCGGTTTCATAGAGTACGTAAGTATCGCAGGTAGCACCCGACTGGTTTTGTTGGATTCAGTCCGGTTCAAGGTTTTCGATACTATTCATCATCTTCGCAATGCAAACCGCTTGATACTTTCGCGAATGTGCCATGGGGAAAGCATGACTAACCGAAATAGCGAAGGTCTTGAATCCATTCAACGAGTAGACCGTCGGGGGTGCTAGACGAAGACCGATGAGCAGGTTTCGCTCAAGACACCCACGGCACGCTGTGTTGACATGGCTGCAGCGATCACAGCACATTCTATATGCTGTACAGAGTACTCCGTACAGAGTGTCCATACCGTCCTCATCCTTCTCGAGTCTCATCTCAGGGGCAGGAAGTGCAATGGTCATGGCTCACTCGGCGGGGCTCCCGCTGGGGATGTCACCCTGGAGGGGTTATGAAACAAATCGCTTGACCGTGCGAGTGTCCACGAGTGCGGACTCCCTGAGCAGATCCGGCACTGCTGTCCTCCTTGGCATTGAATATCTTGATGCAGCAGACGTGGGTAATGTTGTGCGGTGAGAAGGCCGGAGCTATAGAGTCGCAAAAGTGCCAGCAAAAGTCGGGTCCCAGAACAATGGAAGCGACTCTTCGAATCATGCATGATGGAATGGCGGTGTCTTGCTGCCAACAGGGGCCGGGACTGCCCCTGTGCTCCACATCGAATGGGGACAGCCGCAACGCGCCGAAGCTCCACTGCAGGGACCGCGCCCAAGCGAGCAGCAACCCTGAACAATGCCTTCTCGGCGACAAATGCGACCAGCACAATGATGAAACACGGGAGCCCTGACAGATGCAAGGTGTCTCATAAGTCATAACGGATCTGTCACTCGCCAATGACCTCTACAGCAATGTACCTGGGAAGATATCAATAAACCTCTCTTTCTCGCTTCAACATCAGTGCGTGAACGATCCAATTCAACCCCTGGATTGGAATCTCCGGCTGCGCGTCTGTGAACTGGCGCGCGAGAGCTGGACCTAGGCACATACACAGTATCTGTTGGAACCCCACGGCGACGGGACTGATCTCTATCTCTACAACCGACACCGAATTTATGAGCCCATCCAGTCTTGTGAGAACCGGAACACCCTTCCTGCCATGATTCAGTACGGCCCCCTTACCCAGGTGGCCCTCTTGAGATGGGTCAACTCGTTCGAGACCCGGCGCAAGGCCGAGACGCTGCAGGACCTCCGAGACGGCATCATTCTCGGCCAGATCCTCGAGCAGATGCTGGCACCCGAATTCCACTCCTCGGCGCTCATTCTGAACCCCGCCTCCGACCACGACAACCGGCAAAACCTTGAGACAGTCTACCGGGGCCTGGCCGGATTTCTCCGTACCGATAACCCGCTCCTGGCGCCATCACCCTCCGAATTCCGTGCCATTGCCGAGAACCCAACCGACAATGCGCTATGCGAGTTCCTCACGGCCTTCGTGGCCGCCGCTTGCATGGGCTCCCTCACCAAGACGTACGTCCCCAAGGTCATGGAGCTCGACCAGTCAGCCCAGAGCGAAATTGCAAAAATCCTCAACCAGAAGGCCCAATTGAAGATGGACAAGGAGCGGAAGGCGGCGGAGGAGCCATGGGCAGGGGACAAGGTTGACGTGGATGTCGACATTCACGCTGTCAGAGATCCGGAGTTGATGGCCGAAGAGCTCGAACAGATGAAGGGCAAGGTCGAGGTTCTCAAGAAGCAGAATGCAGATCTGCAGTCTCGCCTGGACAAGCTTCTCGACACGCGGGAGGCCATGCTGCACGACCTGAGGCTCGCCCAGGATGAGCTCACGACGCTGAAGCGTGCCCGGGGTTCTGATGTGACAACCGCCATTCGGGACCTGCGGAACGAGATCCGCGAGAAGATGGCCGAGATTGACCGCTTGGAAGACCTGGTTGAGAAGGAAAGCATGCGCGCAACGAGACTCGAAAAGGAGAACGAGACGTTGCGTACAAAGGCTGAGCGGGTAAAAGACCTCGAGGACAAGGTCACGGTTCTTGAGCACGAGACGAAACAGCAGCAGCAGCTGATCAAGGGGCTGGAGAATTACAAGAAGAAGGCCCAAGATTTGACCATTATCCAGCAACGAAACCGGGCCTTGGACGAACAAATTCTTCAGCTCGAGCAGGAACTGAAGAATTTTGACGAGGTGAAGGCGCAAAATAGGAAGCTCCAGAAGGAGATCGAGGAAAAGGTCAAGGTCCTGTCGACCAACGAGCAGGAGATCATCTACACGCTGCAGTCCAAGAATGTCCTGCAAGACGCCAATGAGGAACTCAAGAGGAGGATCGAGTATCTCGAATCGAAGCGCCAGCTCGACGAGAGCACCATCAGGGAGCTCCAAGAGCAGCTTCAGCTGGGCGATATCCCTCAGCCAGGATCCGACAGCCCAGGCGCCAGCACTACCAAGTTCAGCCTCGAACAGGAGCTCGAGACCACGGCGGACCCGGCAACTGTTGCCCTACGCCTGGAAGTCCAGCGGCTCAAAGCCGAGAATAACCTCCTTCGTAACAACATGGCGGTGGCGTCGGAAAACGAGCGGCTTCGCAGCGAGCTCGAGAGCGCCAGCCAGAGGGTGGAACACAACCGGCTCAAGTGCATAGAGGCGATGGAGAAGCACGCTGTGGTACAGGAGCAGATCAACGCTCTGGTCAACAACGCCACCGGTGAAGGGTTAGTCCGCTTCCTCCGCGGTCGAGACCGCCTCCGTCTTGATCAATCTTCGCGTGCTAACTTCCGGTTGCTTCAGGGACGCCGCATTCATTAACATGCGCCGCGAACTGCTCGATACAGCTAAGGACCTCGAAAGACTTCGCAAGCGCACACAGGAGCTCGAGCGCGAATCGGCGGATCGGGAGCGCGAGCTGCTGCGCCTCAAGGCAGAGCGTAGGTTCCAAACCGCACAGATCGAATATGTATTCAGGGGGAATTTGTTAACATGAGCATTCTTCTAGTCGATGCGGTCGGGCACGAAGAGAGCGCCGCTCTCGCAGCGCTCAAGTCGTCAGACGAGCTCATTTCCGACTCGCTGCGAACAGAGCTCGAGGCGACGCGCAAACAGCTCACCCAGAAGGCGTTTGAGCTCGACGAGACGAAGGAGCAGCTCATGGGCACGCTGTTGTCGAAAGACAAGGTGCAGCGGAAGCTGGATGATGCGTTGGCGTCGGCAGGACAGCAGCAGCCTGAAGAAGCGCAGCAGCCCAAGAGCAAGAAGGAGGATGCTGAGAAGATGGAGAAGCTCAAGGCCGCGCTACGGCAGAAGATCGAGGTGAGCAGAGCAATGACCACGGGGCGGAGATCTATTCGCATTCATGTGGCCCTTGTTCTGGCGATGCTGCACACATCTATCTCTTATGCGCGGATTTTCTTCTAACTCTCTTCTCTTCTAGCAACTGGAGAAGTCGGAACAAGAGAAGTATGACCTACAACGACGGCTCAAAGTCGCTGAGAGTGGCGGTGCATACGCGGCTCAGAAGGTTCGTGTTTATCCCCCGACTTTCTACAAACCCCCCCGAAGTTTCAATCTGGCGTTTGACTGACCCACCCTCATCCCAGACCGCCAATGAGCAGATGATCCGGAACCTGCAGCGCGAAAACGCCATGATCACAACCGCGTGGTACGACCTCACTAGTCGTCTGCAAAGCAACCATGTCGTGCTGCAGAGGAGGCATGACGCGCCCCGGAGCTGGCTGAACAAGCAGCGACAAATGGTGAATGGTGAGTTCTCCCTGGCTCTTGGGTGGTCTTTACGCCGGTTCTTGGCTAATAATATCGTCTATGCTAGCTACACCAAGGAGGTAGTAGCTCCCCAGGGCTATCGACTGCCTGAGATAGTAGCATTGCCTGCCCGATTTCCCATCTTCTTGTATATTTCTTTCTCTTGGAGGGAGAGACCACCGTCCTTCATCAAACGGAGGGCTGGGCCGGTGGGCTGTTCTGCATAGCGTGGGTATGGACACATTTTGTGTTGTCATGGCATGCCGTTGATCCGTTTCTTCACTCCGGTGGGCGTTATACCTTTGTGGTAGCTTAGATCTACTAGGTACTTATAGGTTATGTCCCTTGGTTTAGTTCGCCAGGCAGGGCATGCATTTGGAATACCCTTTTCCTCAAGCATAGGTAGCGGAGGGTTGAATATTTATTAGGTGGGGGGGTTTTGGTTGCCTCTGCTTTATTTGATCCATGAGCATACCACTTGCCCGCCTTGGGGATTCGAGTCTGGCAGGGAGTGGACTAGTGGAGAATCCTTTGCATACCTCCTGAGTTCAGATACTGCTATCAATTGAGTCGTACGATGGACCGGGAGTTGTCAATACGATGGGTAAGGTAGGTATTCAAGCTAGTGCGTCTAAATACCTGTCAGGAGTAGTGAGAGATGGACAGCAGTAAGACGGCGAAGGCGGGTTGTCTCCAGAATAGCTTCCTTCAGATCGCGACATGGCGGTTCCCCGCCCCTTGGCAGAGCTTGGACCCGTCAGCTTAAGGTTTCGGGATTACTTACCTAGGTCCTGTACCTAAGCATTTCACAAACTGTGTGTATGCAGCAGCGTAAGGCATAAAGCTTTTCTACAATGTGGTTAAGTACAGTGCTCTAATCATGGAGCTCTCCAGCCGCTCCGGAGAACCTTGCCCGACACCCGCGCTGGGTATACGCCGTTTTCCATGACTCCTTTGGACCAACCCCTAAGAAGTTTCTTGATCATAAAGCGTTGGGCGACAGGATAGAAGTATTGGGTAACCGGAGCTGATTCCCTCTTCCCAAGGTCCCCATATCAGGGACGAACAAAACCTCCGGAAGAACACCTACCATCCCCCACTAACCGCGGCTGAACTACAGCAGCAAGTCGAGCTCATCAAGCTTCGGATACTTGCCCTTCTTTCCCATACCAACTCCGTTCCCATTCCCGACCCCGTCCGGACCCACGCCGCCGATCTACGAGCTGGGCGCGAGCTTGCTGAGGATGCCGCTGCCAGCCTTGCCGGCCTTGGCCTTGTCGCCGTCGAAGATGGCTAACAGTTGTTTCCAGACCTGGTTGGGCTCCTGGGCAGCGTCAACAGCCTTCCAGATACCCGTCTTCTTGTAGTAGTCAACCACGGGGCCGGTCTGCTTGTGGTAGGTCACCAGGCGCTTCTTGAGGGCCTCGGCGTTGTCGTCGCTGCGCTGGATCAGCGGCTCGCCCGTGATATCGTCCGTCATGGCCTTCTTGGGCGGGTTGAAGGTGGTGTGATAGCTACGTCCGCTGGCGGGGTGGATCAGACGACCCGTGATGCGCGAAACCAGCAGCTCGTCGTCGATCTTCAGCTCGACGGCGTGCTGCAGGGCCTGGTTGCGATCCCGCAGCATCTTGTCCAAGCCCTCGGCTTGGGGGACGGTACGCGGGAAGCCGTCGAGGATGAAACTATGATAGAGAAATGTCAGCCTGGATAACTGGATCCCTTTTTGCCCGCGGAGCCTGGGAAGAAGCCATACCCGCCCTGGCACTCCTTGTTGTTGTCCAGCTCCTCCTTGATCATGCCAATGACGATGTCATCACTGACCAAACCGCCCGCATCCATGATCTTCTTGGCTTCTCGGCCGAGGGTGGTCTTCTTGGCGACCTGGGATCGCAGCATGTCACCCGTTGCCTGATGGTCGCAAAGGGGCGATGGTTAGCGATCACACGGCAGTTCCGGGACCGCATTTCGAGCCAATTGGCTTACCAGATGACAGCAGCGGAACTTCTCCTTGATCTTAGGTGCTTGCGTCCCCTTTCCTGCGTCGTGTGAGCGCACCGTTTACGTGTTTGCGGCGTTTCTCGTTCCCTCTGAAGCAGCCGGACAGCTTCACATACCAGCGCCGGGAGGGCCGATGAGGATCATGCGGACCTCCTCTGCCGTCTTCTTCTGGCCTCCACCAAACTGCCTCTCTTCTAGGGCTTGCACCCGGTTCTCCAGTCTGTTGATGACGCCCTGGAGGCGCTTGACCTCATCCTCGATGATTCCCATCTTGTCGAGTATCCGGTATCGGCTAACGTTGTTCGGATGGAATGCAAAGGGGAACCAGGCAGAACCCGAGCTCGCTAAAGACGGAGGAGGAGGTAGAAGGGAAGGGCAAGCGCAATTGACCGTGGGGTCGGCTGGGAAGTTGCGTCAAAAGCTCAAGAGACTGGCTCCCGAAATTTCGATGCGACTGTATCCTGTACGAAGTAGGCCCAGCAGGTGGTCGTTACGGCTAGGCGATTTTTTGCCGATTCGCAGCGCGCATTACTTGGGGGTCCGAGCGTTGTTGCACCGATGGCCCCTCTAAAGAGGGTGCAATAATTCGGAGACATGCCAAAAATTCGGAGACATGCAGAGACAAAACCACACCAAATTTTGCAGCGAATACGTCCAACATCGATGCGTTTAGTCCCTACATGTCTCCGAATTTTGGCATGTCTCCGAATTATTGCACCCCCTAGAGGGGTGCGTCATTGAGCTATTGTACCTTACATACGGAGTACAACTACTGTTGTCAACTTGTCATTGTCTGTTCCGCGGTCCGGGTGACAGGAACGGTTGCACTTCGGCTACTAGCATCTAGCTTTGTTCCTATTCAATGTTGCTGTGGCATGTGAATCGTGAGGCCACCCAATTGGTCTTCTGTCCTTCACAGCTCGGTGCTCTACGATCAACGTACACTATAGCACCATACCTCCCTTCAAAGCACATCTTCCACCTAAGTACCTTAGTCACCATACAGGGAGGACGAGATTGTTGTAATGCATGGACTCAACAACAACATTTTAGTACATAAGCTTGCAAAGGTATTTCAACTATGAATGGGCTGCTCCTTCTGAGTTGTAGCTTCATGATCTTGGTGCCTCTACTATGTTTCCAATGCGATCGATCTAGCGCAGGAGGCATGTACTGGCGAATGCCGCAGTATGTGATACTCATCGGGCATTAGCTTGTCTCGCATGACTTCAGGCGAAGTCGAGATTATATTGGAGATTGCTCGCAAAGAACAATGCAGACAATCCCCTGGTGGCCTAGTTCTTGAGCGGTCGTTAAGCTAGCTGTAGTGAGACGGGAGTTTATTCTAAACTCGGAACCACTGTCAACCAGGTTGGACAAACCAGAGCGGGTTGAGGGCGGTCCGGTGAGGCCGGGCCGGCTCAATGGGTCGCTCGGCCGACCGGGGGACGCAAGCTCGACGGCCCGCCCGTCCGGTTTCCGTCAAGTTGGATCGTAGGCCCCGAACAGGGTCCAGCTGTCTCGTGATCCAGCGGTGGTGCAGGAGGTCTCGGTTCGAGCACGAGATCAGGTACAATGAATGATATGAGTCAGGTGATACCGAGGGCTTTGGTGAAGCTAAGGGCCTAAGAGTGGGACGGGAGCTCGGGGAAGCCTTTGCTGTGTAACTGCCAAAAGTTGAAAAGATGTCCAGATCATTGAGTCTACACTAACTACGACCTCGATAGTGTAAGGTAAGGGGGTTCTCTGGCATGGATATATTTTTTACTCTCCCTTTGAAAGGTTAAGAAACCGGCACCATCGGTTAGCCCGTCCTTCCGGCTCGACCAAAGGCAGCCGACGCCACTCGGAGCCACTCGGCATTCGCAGTCATCGCTAGTGTACGGAACGCCGGAAAGAGAGGAACCTGATATTTCAAGTTTAGCGCCCAGTACAATGTACAAGAACCTATCGGTATCTCCGTGCCCTGTAGCGAGCAAAGGCCGATTTCTCCCAACTGCCATGGCGAACCGAGGCCGAGGGATTTCCCGGCCCGCCTTGAGTCCCCGCAACCTGAAAATCCCAGCGGGCGGTTTCGCCTTGCTGGAGAGCGCAGATGGTCACTGCAGCTACATGCGAACCATCCATTGAGCCCCTCGAGAGCCCTCCTTGCCCGTGCCTCGCGGCTGTGCCGCGCTAGTTATCGTAGTGGATGCGTCAATGCGGAGCTGGGGAGCTTGGGCATGGTCTGGGGAAGAAGCAAGCTCGAGGCAAGTTCACGCATCGAAGTGGCGTTCGAACACACCACCAGATTTCCCCGCAGCCCGCCCGTGACAGCGGCAGCCTGACCAGTGCCTACGACAATGTGAATGTGCTGCACAATATGCTTGCAAAGAGCGGTGTGTGTACTGTACGCCATACACCCTAACTTGGTCAGGTATTGGCTGATGGCTCGGCCAGCATGGCCGTTCATACAATGTGCCGTATTAACAGTACTATCGTAAGGCCCTCATGGCAACCTGGTACTCCGTAGGCGGTATCATGTTGTCAGCACACGCAGGAATGGAACCTAGGTTGACACACTAAAGTACCATAGGCTGTAGCTCTCCAAGCTTCCATCCTCAATGGCTTCGGAACCCCAAGGAGCGCCGCCCTGCTATTTAAGACAGTCATTGGCGAGCCGATGGATTGCACGCAGGTCGATAACTTCTGCAAAAACAACCCGGCGAATGAGACATTGGGCAACAAAGGTGGGAAGCATCGTCTTCTCGGTTCGTCGAGTTGCTGCATTCAGGTTCAGTTGCTTTACTAGCGGCAGTCCCACACATTCGGTCTTGGCTTCGAGCAAAGTGGCTGGGCACCCCTCCTGTCGAAACACTTAACTGTACGGAGACTGCGTCCAAGTTTGAGTTTCATCCCCTTATACATACGGATACCTACCTACCTACAAACAGAACCCCTCCATTTTACCTACAGTATTACGACATTCCGTGCAGGTGGGAGTGTGGTCATGTCCATAACAACCTCGCATTCCAAGATCATCTTCACTCTGCCAATCCCATTGACAAACTACCAGGTACCTGAAATAATAAGCTCGAGTTGCTGCCCCGCTTCAGGCACACCGGCATGGCCATTAGGGTACAAGTACCTATGCGTACCCGACGTTAACGAACACCCACAAATGCACGAGAGCAGGTCAAGGAAGCTCGATCCTCATGAGAAATGTCTTGAGTAGAGAAGTCTCAGTACTTCGTGTATATGTGAATGTCACTGTAAGGCCGCGAACCAGTGGTGAATTCAGCCACACCGTACCGAGAGAGCCGTTTGTTAAACCGAAGACGACTTCCTTTGCTACCTTCAACTCCATACCACACATTCGGTACATACTGTCTCGGAAAGTGTGTCCGGGTTTGCCGGCTTTTCAGGTACAAGCCCACCACTTGAATCGTGCGCTACTCTTACATAGAACTGTACAAGTTCCTGGCGACGGGGCGGTAAGTTGGACTTTTAGTAGGTATATATTGTTGCAACGCGGATCTACTGTTCTCCTCGTTCATGACAGACCCATCGTGACCAAGGTAGTCCGATCTTGGGACATCTCAACCTGGAAGCGCCCCGCGTTGGACCACTTTCATCCTGCATCGCCTGTCAGCGCAAAAGGCGCCTGGTGGAACAAGCGAACGGCGCCTATCAGCCAGGCATCATATTGATAGTAATCTACATACCAGCGGACGTTTAGACGCACCTCATGCACGTAGAGTTAGCTGCGGGCTGGCCATTCAGGGGCCTTTAGCTTCATTCAAAACACCATACCTTCGTATGTACATTACATACCATGGTAACTGTACTTTTGCCCCAGGTGGGAACCGTGGGGAATGATACCTACATGTAGCTTGGTACCTTGGTTATTAGCACCTACTGTAGTATCTTGCTGCAGGCGTCCCTCGATGACGATACCATGGTTCCGCTGTGGGCTCTCCTTTGCCAGACGATACATGATGTGCAAATGGCTCTATCTTTGTATGCAAGCACTTTACAATCTCATACAGGAGCAAGCGCATCTCACCTCGTCGTCAGTACCTACGGAACACCGCGGCCAGGAACGATCGGCGCCGTACCTCACATTCCTTACCACGCGCCCGTACGGTAGCCGGAGGTGGTCTGCCCGGAGGTCTCGAGAGGTCGGTGATGTTTTACCATCCAGCGGCGACCACTCAAAGCGTCCCGACCGGAGCCCGCGCCACAAGGCTAGACAAGTAGGTCTCTGATGGGCATTCCATGATGATCATCTCGAGGTGCGACCGCAGTAGTGTACGTATGTGCAGCGCTCCACAGGAACCACGGACAGTCTGAACCAATCGGTCGTAGCGCCTACACAGTAGCTCCAGCGTTCCACGGCGCCTGACTGCAGTTTTACCGCGCACCAGAGACCATGGACATTCGAAAGCCACAAATCCGGTTTCGTGACAGCGTCTCTGTAGTATAGTAGCGCAGTTCTGCAGGTAGTAGGTAAGGGCCGGAGCCCTGACCGAGCCCCTGAGACATACTACCTAGTAAACAAAGAACCCAGCGATTGAGGACCTGACACTTGGGACTAAAAAGTAGCAAGCAAAGAGAGCACCCTTTCTTCTATAAACAGGTCGGTGCTGTTTCGTTGAAGCCGGCCCAGATGACCAAGCAGGTGCAGCAGGTTTGTGCCAGACCACGTCGGATCGCAGTTGTGGACAGGAGTAGGTTGGGTGGAGCGACGAGGACGACTGTCAGGCTTCGCAGAAGCAGCGCCTCAAAACATTTACCTCCGGCTCCAATCAGAAGGAGACAGGCCCAGGAGCCACGAGTCGGCGAGTCCAGGCCGTTTTCGGCACTGAATTGTTGTTGAATGCGGCCAAAATTACACGACAGCAGCTCCAGCAAAGCTACGCCGGTTTAGCTCTAGCGTATAGCTTCAACCAATCGCCAACGTTGTGGCCCCACTCGTAGATGCGGTCTCGCCACCCAGCTCGGGAGGAGAGTGGTCAGTGCATGCGCAGGTGAGGGTCCTGCCACTCTTGTGCATTAGCACGGACCTCAGTGTGACCCCACCCATGTCGTTAGACTGGTTCTTGTCCAACCTTTCGCCCCCCGCCGACTTGTTTCTTCTTGCCTTTGCCTCTTCTTTACTTTACCTTCCACCTGCCCATCCCACGTCCCACCGAATCCTATCACAACAACCGCTTCCCCAACCACACCCCCCTTTCAAAGGCGCAAGCAAGAACAACAATAGCTTGACGAATCTCAGGATCCCTACCTTCGACTTTCCCTCCCAACGACACAGCGTGCTGAATTCGGCTTGACTCACTACCACATTGCTCCATTGCCACAACAGTCCGGTCTATGTTCATCTGTTTTTAGACGATCTTGTCTGCTATTCGAATTATTGGACTGCCGGTTGCATCGCCTCGTTGACCCCTTACGGCCTATAATGTCTGCATACTACCACTTCAGCGCTCACCAACAGCACCCAACACCGGCGACGGCAGCGGCTGTCTCGCACAGCCACCACGGCGGTCGAAATCGCCGAGCGCCGAGGTTGTCTGTGTCGCAAAATCCGCAGAAGCAATTTCGTGGTGCGAGAAGTATGAAGGAGCTTACCGAGTCGACAAACCTCTGGACGTTTCGAATGAGATTCGAAGCTGTGCGGTCATTCGACTTGGAAGACGACATCGAGTTCTGCCCGGGGCTCTTGACTGAGAGCGATGTGAGTCCCCACCGCTGACGCAGTCCGGCAGTCTTTGGCTGGCTTCGGGACTGACACTGTGGCCAAAGCTTGTGTCGATACACAGCTCTTCCTCGGAACGGTCCTCGTTGGCAAGCAACTCGCCGCGAGGATCCCCGACCCAGCAACCCACCCAGGTTGCGCCAACCTTCTCGTTCAACTCGTCATCTCCGTCGTTCATCCCCCCGGTGTACCAAAGTCATCAGTCGCCCTTAAAGATCCACCAGCCCTCTGCCACGCGCGCCCGCAACGCCATCCCAATCATCAACCCTGCCACCGGCGTTTCCCTGTCGAGCCCGTCCCCTTCGGTGTCGCCCGCCAGGATGCAGCCGCAACCCGTCGGCCGACGTTGGTAAGGTAGTTGGCGTCTCGCTTCTGTGACACCCAGACGAGACCTAACTAACCCGAAGCCGTCGTCACGTTTGCATCATGCTGATGGCAAACCTGCTCTGCACATTCGCTCATCGCAACGGTTCATCTTGGCGGGCACCGACTTCTACATACGTCGCAGGCAGCGATTGCTCCTCGCTCACTCCGGCAGACCACAAAGGCTTCGAGACCTACTCTTCGTACTTTCCGACACATTACGAATATCGGCGGGAACAGAACGCATTATCCGACCGCGGCGACGATCAGCTTTCCTTTGCAGACTATGGGTCCTCGACTTACACTGACCTCCCGAATTGGTACTCACGTGTATGAGAATCTCCTGTTCGACATATGCCTCCAGTCAGTCCATGACATACGACATCCTTCAGCTGCAGTCGCACGCCAAAGAAACCTTCGCTTCTAAGCGACGAGCCTCGGACATTTTCGGCGGACGTCTCACGAATTGCGTAATCTTCGTCACGTGCCTCTCCGGCAGCGGCGGGACCACCGCTCGCCCCTGCTTGGCGCGATGGAAGATTAATCGATACCTCCTGCGTTGTTCATCCCTACCGATCGATCCCCACTACCAAAAAAAGCCCTGTTCGGATACGGTGTTTCGGGCCTTGAAAGACGGAGGCTGCTTTTCCTCTTTTTGCGACCTGGGCGTTTCCACGGCGGTTTTGCATCATCAAACCAGCTTTTGCATCAATGCCACGACGGAGTTTCTTCGGGTTTGATTTTTCTCGATACCATACATATGGTGTTTTGGGTGCTTGTTTTCTCCATCACAGAAGCGGCGACTTTCTACCAATACGGCAAAGATAATGGCTCACGGGTCCTATGAACATCAGAAAAGATACCGGCTTATAGAACGATTCGAGATGGGCGGGGTGGTTTTTTTTCTTGGCGACCTTTGGTGTTTCTCGACTTTCTGGCGTACTGGGACGCGAAAGGAAATCGTTGACGGAGGAGACAGCGTCGCTAGGCTAAGGCGAAGCGAGGAGATACGCATCTTAACCGTTGGGACTTCATGATTAAGTACGTCGGTGCGGCGCGGGTTGTCAAAGACATTGTGCGGGTTTTTGTTGGAGAATCTGGTGAGCTGGCATTTCTGGAACGGTTCAAGGAGGGCGGGCTGAGGAGTTGGTTGATATTTTGCGTTCTGTTTCCATTTTCCCAATTTGCGTTTCACTGTATCATGGGTTTGACGGTGGGCAGCTACGGCTTGCTTCCCGCCTTATATCCTCTTTACATCTCTACTTGTCTGAACTTTCAAGGCCTGCATCTCGGGTACGGTTATGGCGGAAGGAGAACGTTTGCATTAGCTTGCTTGTGTTACGCGTCACCGCATCTTGGGGCTGGTGGGATTGGCTGGCAAAGCATTCGGGAACTCGGGAGCTGGGTGCGTCGGTGTTGAATTTGTCAGGCGGTCGGTGTTGATTTTGGCCAGGTGGCAGGTGTTCCATCGACTTGTCTGTCTGCTGCACGGTCTTGGTGTTGCTTGTGGGATAAGTGTGGTGTGCAATAGGTTCTGGCTCTCTTGACTATCCGGCTTTGCTGCTTTCCCCGGTCTGGACTTTGGCGGGCGGCGAGGCGTTCCAATATGCCAGGATGTGAAGCATTAAGCAAGCGAGCAAGCGGTTATTATGGGAATTGAAACATGGTGACGTGTCCGTCTCACGCTCTGATCCCCCATGCGTTGTGTGTCATGTGTTGATGGGGCTCTCTTGATAACGGCCCCCCATACGTCCAAGTCCTCAGTACAGGTCACAACCCAGGACCTACTGGCAGATGGCAGATATTATCTAGGTATTGTACTTAGTGTTTCTGCTTGTCTGGTATGTCCTGTTCCATTCCTAAGTTCCCCTGAACTCGGTAAACATCCCACGTGCCGCCCCATGCATTGAGTAGGTACCTTACTGTGTCTAGGGAGAGGGAGACGAAATTCTTGATCTCAAGCGTTTCCCGGGCCTATGATTGAGCACCAACTCGTAACGGGTAGGCTCCCAGCCAAGGAGGCAGTGGAGATGGGAGCACTGGCCCGGCACCTGCTGTGAGAAGCTCGAGAACATGATGCCTAGGGCAACGACGACGATTTTAACTAGGGTGTATCCGTAGGTGTAGTCCCATTTGTTTGGATAGCCTTTTCCCTGACTCACTCTTGAATGTGATTTTCTGTATGATGGCCATGCTGTATGTGGCACTTCTTAGACCAGTACGGATATGGCTCTGGTATTTGTGTTTGTCACATGGTCGTCTTGAGCAGATCCCAAGGGCGCCTGTCGCCGCGGCGATGGCGAAAGTCTTGGCGCAACTCAGGGGTGTCAACAAACGGCGTTGGCCGTTCTCGAGCGTGCTTATATGCATACGTATGAAGTCCCCTTTTGGATTGGGATGATTCACGTTTATAATGCTGCTTCTCTCGTGTTTTTGGGTTTCTTGCACGTTTGATTGCGTTCGAGTCGTTGTACACCATCATTAGGGGTCAGGAAGACCGTGTGACTCTCGGGCTCGCTGCTCGGGCGCTTCTATATCGAGCTGGCGGGCCATGTTTCGGGGTGTTGAATCATGCCTGCGGATGGTTAAATTTACTTGGAATCAGGCTTGTTGCAGATGAGCCCATGAGTTCAACAACGCCTAACTCCTGGCCTCTGCTGGGTGGTGTCTTGGTGTGGGAGAGATGAAGTGTTTGTCAGTCAGGACCTCTGACGACCATCTGGCTTTCCCCTTGCTCCAACCCTGCCTTCACATCTCCGATGCCTGTAAGATGGAGCAAACAGTTATCACTCGTCCGATCTCTTGATGAGCGGGCACCTTTATTGCATTTTCTGGCCTAGACCTTTCTATTCATCTGCACACACTCCCATTGTTTATTTCCTTGACTGCCTTCTACTCCCAATTTCCTGGACGGCTTCAAAATTCATATTCACCCCTCCTGCGTTTCCTTTTTTCCATCCTTCACCCACACCTCGCACGCCTGCGTGACATGCTGCTCGGGCTTCTGCATCTTTATCCTCATCGCTCGAATAATTCGCCCTTCACGTTGGCAGTAATCAGCAACAAATATCGTCAGTGACCAATATCTTTCCATTTCTGCCCCGCGAATTTAAGTTTCCGGCTTTCCCACTAACTGCTTCTCGCCGTGATGCTCAAGATGTCCGACCGTACCCAGAATACGCAATTGCCTTGGCCGACAGGCTCCTCAGGCAGCCATGGTGCTATTGAGCAAAATGCGTAAGTCGCGAACACTCCCTTGATGCATTTCTTGGAGCCAGGAGTAGGCGAATGCTAACCTGCCGGCGCCGGACCAAGCTGGCTGAACGACCCCGTCGTCACCATTCTCGTCGGGGCCCAAGACAAGCGCTTCACCGTCCATGTTGCGCTGCTCACTAGGGAGTCGGAAACTTTCAAAAATTGGTTCAGCCAGGGCCGAGACGAGATGAGGCTCCCCGATGAGGAGCCGAAAATTTTTACCCTCTTCGTCGGCTGGCTATATGGTACAGCATTCACGCTCTCCGGGGGACCGCGGGGATACCGGTTCCCGCAGCCGGATGGCGTGGAGCGAACCGTCCGAGACTAGTATGTGGCTTGTCCCTTCTGTATCATCTTTCGAGCTGTTGATAATATGATACTGATAATCGCCTTCTCTAGTCTCGGCGTCTATGTCATGGGATTCAAGTTTGGCATTACTGGCATCCGCAATGCGGTGGTGGACTGCCTCTACACCTACTTCGGCACGTCGTCCGACGATCACAAGGCGCCCGCCTTCTACGATGTCAAGTACATCTTTGACAACACCGAGCCCGGTGCTCCCATGCGCCGCCTTCTGACCGCTCATCTGCTATTTTTTCTTTTCAGCAAGTCCCGGCGCAACTCGCCGCTGCCCGGGGACTGGGTTGAGGTGCTCAGCAAGGATGCCGCGATCGGCTTCGCCATGATCCAGATGCTCGCCGAGTGGAACTGGGTCATGGGCGACAACGCGCCGCGCATGAACATCCGCCCCCGTGCCGACTTCCACGAGAAGGTTCCCTTCGTCAAGTATGAGCCGGATGAGGACCTCACCGAGCTGTGAGCGCGCAGCCACCATCCCGAGCAAGATGGACGTCTGGTCGACAAGAGAGAACGATAAATCTCCTTCGCTCAATTTGCAGGTAATACTAGGTCGCTGGGATAATGGGCTTTTGTGGTTGCATGGTCTGCTGAAGGGATGGGTGGTTCTGATTCTGGTTCGGGTTCGGGTTCTGCTTTTAGGATCGTGCTTGCATTGCGTTGGCGCAAAGGCGTTCATCGGTTCGTTGAGGAACCACCTCATCCGGATTTCTGCTCGCTAGATGGCAATAGCAACCAAAAACACGTTCTTTCCTACTTAAGAAGGTGCCTGACCAGCCTGGGTTCAGGTACGCAGCAATCTCCGGTCTTGCCGCAATGAATCATGAGCTTTCTAAATTCTGGTACTGCATCGGTCTTGCATTCATTCGCACTTGCCCAGAATCAACGACACGATAATCAGTTGAGGTGCCTTGCTACTGTTGCGCTTGTCCGTGAGAATGGATCGAGCTAAGGGAAAGAAGCTCAGGTTGCGGACGCCCTCCGCTGTCTTGCTCCTTCTCCCTGGTGTCTGTACCTCCTTCCTTTAATTCGCAGTGTTGCGCCATGCGTAGCCTGAGGAAACCACATCTTTGGAATTTGAAGGCCCCATCCGGGCCTCATTCCACTCTTGTCCAGTCTTCTGCCGCTTTTTTTCTTTGCTCTCCTACCATCCATCCTCTCGTGCTCAGTCAGAGCAGAATCCTGAACATCGTTACACCTCCCAACAACCTCACGCACACCGTGCTCCTGTTAGATTATCCAGGCCGCCAACATGCCAGTCCAGAGAGACACCAACGGCCAACCCGACGACACCTCCCGTTCATCACCCATCCGGATCCAAACGGTCGTCCCAGAGCGGGTCAACTACGGCACCCCCATTTCAGGCGTGTCAGCCGGATTGTCGACGTCTGCCCCAGCAGGACCGCCGCTGTCACCAAGCGAGCTGCCACCAAGCCGCCCGGCCAGTGCCATGTCCGATTCATGGTCCACTATTACCCAGACAGAACACGGCAGCCCAGCACCCATGGAGATGCCGGCTGGGACCATGTCACCCTTGCCCCTCACCGCGTCACCGTACGCCGAGCCGTTCCCTGTACTGCCGTCGGCGTTCGATATTCTGCTGGATCTACTACCGCCACCCTTGACAGTCGATGACTTCGAAGATAGATTCCCAACCGGAACCTCAAGTGGACCTGGAGCCAGCTCATCCTCATGGAAAAGAGACTCAGAGGTCGATCGTGGACACGATGAAGAGCGCAAACATATTCAGCACCGTTTGCTTACGCTCGAAAAGCGCCTGGACCAGGAACAGAAAAAGATTGATGAGATGCTCAATTCCGGCACGGCAGAGACTGCGGACGTCGAAGTCACAGAGTCTGTCGCGGCCTTGCTTCGGAAGAAGATGATGCAGGAGCGTGCTAAGCTTGCCAAACATCATCCACAGCTCCCGCGTCAGCCTCAGCATGCTGTACCACAGTGGCTCCCGTTAACGGAGCCGCCTTCCGGAAACGGCCCTCAAATGCGGGCGGGGGATCACAGGATGCCGGAGCCGGACCGGGGGGGCAACGGCTCCGATGGTGGCAATTCCCATGAAGCTCACGCCGGAGATCAGCAAGTGGGAGAGCCAGAGTCAGACAGGGGGAGCAACATCTCCGGTGGCACCAGCCCCGGAATCTGGGTTACGCCCGAAGCCAGCGGCGAAGATGACCAGCCGGGAGAGCGGGACACGGAGGACAACGGGTCCTCTTCCGACGACAACGGCACCGGCAATGCTTCCGACGCCAGTGTCATAGATCATCATGCGAGCGAGTCAGACAAACAGGGCAGCACCTTTTCCACGGGCAGCAGCAGCACTGAACCCAACAAATTCAGTTGGGCCGACGATAGCCCCTTCGAGAGCGAAGCTGCCGATTCTCCCAAGATCGACACCTCCCCAAAGAGCAGCAGCCCTGGATCGAATGAACTCAGCTGGGCCGGCGATAGCCCTCCCGTGAGCGAACCCCCCGACTCCGACGCCTGGGCCGTCGGGCTTGACATCGACAAGGAGGCTCCAACGGGCGCCCCGGTTCGCAAAGTTGAGCATCCCATTGAGAAGAAAACTCCAATAAACGCCCCGATTCCGAAACCCGTGCTGTCTTGGGCACAAGTGGCGCGCAGAGGAATGGAGAAACATCCCACGCGGAGCTTACGCCAACCCGTGAAGCCTGATTGTCCCGTTCAAGGTTCCAAGGGCCGGCCCGCTTCTCCCTCAGGACAGGGCAGCTCGAGTGATGCGAGTCCGCACGATACTCCAGCAAGTGGCGATGAGCCTAGCGGCGGGCAGTCTTCCTCGGAGTCTGAACCGGACAAGGGCGACAGCAAGAATGAGGAGAAGAAGACGGCAGAGTCGGAGAGCGCGTATGCGCAAAACACGCCGAGCAGCTCGGGCTCGGAGACGCCTTCAGCTCCAGGAGAGCAGAGCAAGAAGAAGGATAAGAACAGGAAGAAGAAGGGTTCAAGCAAGGGGAAGCAAGAGGGTGAGGAGGAAAAGAAGGAGGAGGTCGAAGCGGATTGGACGGTACAGGACTGGCCCGAACAGGACCAGGGCACGTGGTGAGAGCCTGTTACGCGGCTGTTGGTGCTGTCTGATGGTGGTTTGGAGAAGATGTTTAGTGATAGCGATGGGCGGTATTTCGAAACGCCATACTGACCAGCGATAAGAATAGCCTAGTACTTCACAGCGATAGGGTAGACATAGAGTAACAGCATGTTTCTGTTTCTACAAAGCTCGCTGACCAGCCCTTGGCATCGAGGATGTGTGTAACCAGTCACCTCGATACATGTGGCGACTCAACGATAGGTTGTAGCTCGATGTGCATTGAGCTGCCAGAAGGAAGACACAGGGAACTGAAGCCCCGTCGCCATAGATCAATATAGCAGAGCTCGGGACTGACTTATCCAAGGTTCTTGTATCACCTCGCGCGAGCTAGCGCAAGGATGCTCCTGTCTCGACTCCGCTCTGTCGCTCGCCCCCTGGACTTAAAGACCAGCATCATTCCCGAGCAGCCTCACTTGCTATAAGAACACCAACTCCCCTTCAATCTTTCGCGCTTCTTGTGAACACACTTTCCTTGGAATCGAGGCATCCCGGCCTGGCTGGTTTGCAGGCGCTTCGGAACTGGAGCGGAAGTCTTGGAAGTTGACGTTGGGAGACGACAGAGGAGAAGACGAGGGCACCTCTCCTCAAACAGCCATACTGAGCATGATTGCAGCACCCCTCGATGGTCACCCTCGAATCGCGGTTCTGGCTTTGCCTTTCACAGCCCGAACAATGTCGGCCAGATGCGAGCGAAACTCTGGGGGGAGCCCATGCTGCGTGAATCGCGGCCCCTGAGGGGAGAACTCGGTGAGTATGATGGTTCGGCCCGCTGCTTGACGGATCTTGATCCGACTGGGACCTCTCGGTTTTGTTGGATGCCACCGCGGATATCCCGGCTGGCGGGAGACCCGTATTTCCTTCGCGACTCCCTCGTCGTCTGTTGGGGTTGCGCTGAGATGATGAGAAGATGAACCGTTCTTGCTGGGAACCGAGGGCGTGGGAAGAAGTAATCTCTCAACCGCTGGGGATTCTCATTTGTCCAGACTCCGTGCCTTGATGAACCGGCTGATCTGTTCCCGCGTGTGCTTGTCGTTGTACTGCTCGTGACATTCATAAAATGAGATCAGCTCCTGGGTGCAGTCGACCATGGCCTCGATGTCGATGTTGCTCTCTGCCAGCCACGCGGCAAAGCGCTGCACTTTGGCCAACCGAGGGTCCGTCGCTTTCTTCGGCTCCGCCGCCTGGCCCTCTCCCTGCGAGGCCCCCTGCGAGTAAACCATCTGCTGCGACTGAGATCCCTGTGAAGCGAAACCCGGCGTGCCGCCCGCCATAGCCGCCGCTCTGGCCTGGGCTTGCGCCAACGCAGTAGCCGCCATGGCGACCCCTCCAGCCGCGTTCGCCGCCGCCGCCGCCGCCGCGGCACTCCCGCCGCCGCCGGCAGCGCCCGCTCCACTACTGCTCGGCCTCAGCACGAGCGCCAACAAGACGGCCGTGAGCGCCACGACGTGCGGCGGATGCAGTAGCGGCAGGTCGGTCATGTAGTGGTCGTTGATGACGGTCCAGGCGAGCGACATCTCGTCGTGGGTGAGCGCGAACTGGTCCTGCACGGCCAGCAGCGTGCGGTAGGGCTGGTGCACGATCAGCTGCGACTGCATCTCGGAGATGAGGCTGAACTCGCACTCGCCGACGCGGGGCGCGTCCAGCCCGTGCATATCGGACGGCCACAGCGAGCGCGCCTCCTGCGAGAGCAGCCGGATGTGCTGCGGGCACTCCTCCATCTTGCAGGCCAGGTACAGCGCCGTCGTGATGACCAGGTACGGGTTCGTCTGCCGGATCGGGACACGCGTGTAGAAGCGCTTGATGTAGACCTGGGCCGTGGCCATGGCTTGTTGGCGCACGCCGAGACGCTTGCCGAGGCGGTTGATTTCTGAGAGGCAGAAGATGTCAGCTTGGGCTGTAACAACGGTGGTTTATTCACCAAAAAAAAGGTGCATACGCTGGTTGAAGTAGATGTTCAGATGACGAAGCTGCGGCAAGGGGAACATCTGGACCACGGCCGGGTCTTCATCGTCGAGGCGCTGCCGGATGGCCGCGAGCTCGTCCTTGGTGAACTGCCAGTGCTTCCGCTGTGTCGATTCCCAGTAGTTGGCTGCCATTTGGGCAGTCACCGCCCCTTACGGGCCCGTTCTCGATGCCTCGATGTTCTCAGGAGCGGTTGGTTCGGGATGCTGAAGGCGTTATCTTATCGCAGCTGAGGTTTCAGGGGCCAGGGGTTGTGGAATGGGAGGGCGATTGTTTCCGATCTGTTTTGTGGAGCTGCCTCTGGCACTGTCAGTGCGTGAAACGGGCTCAACCGTAACTTACCGTACCGACCAGGTAGTTGCGGAGTATTGCCTAGTGCAACGATGCACCACAAGTTCTCGAGACTGTCGTGTGCAGCTTGAAGAGTATCACAGAGAGGTGTCTCTAAAATACGACTTATCGCTTCATGTTAGAACATTGGGTTTCACTTACATAGTTCAGCTAGAGACGATACACGAAATAGCACCAGGCCCGGCGAGTACTAGTATCTATGAGACGTATTGTTACTTGAAAGATAGTAACCGGGACCACGGCCTTGAGGCTTGCTCCGCTCCTTTTTCTGCCTGCCGCGCGGAACCCAACATCCCATTCAATGAATTTCGGTAGCAGCCCAGCAAGCTGCAAAGCATCCAAGCAGTGATCGCCCGTGGTCCCGCGCAATTGGTCACCATCCTCCAAGGTACTACTTCTCTCGCTTTCCACCAAAGCTATGCGATAGCAACAGCGGGACACTGCAAACCAATTCTCTTCTGGTCGGGGATGTTGTGTCCGGAACCTCGATTGGACAGGTTGTTTTCTCGAGCCTCGCATCCTGAACCGGGCATCATCCGGTATTTCCCTCATACGTCATAACAAGCGCGCTGTTTTCGGGTGCGCATCTCGTTCCGCGCCGACGCCGACTCCGACGCCCCACGCCGAGCCCACGGAATTTGCATGCCGCGGGTACCGGCGCCGTCTCTTCCGGTGACGAGGGATCCATCAATGGCCGAGTGCGGGAATGAAGATCTCTGATGTCGTCTCAGAGCTAGAGGTGGAGATGGAGGAGCCGCAGAACCAGCGCGACAAGCGCGTCGAGGAGCTCTGGAGGAAGCTCGACCCTGCTGGACACGGGGAGCTCGACTTCAAGGGGTTGCAGAAGGGTTTGAAGCGGATCGACCACCGTGAGCTCTCCGCCCCTGAGGGGCCGTGGATATCTTGCTTATGCGTCCGGCCACAGCTTTGAAGAACGCCGATCAGATGCTCAAGGGCATTATTAGCATGGTCGACACGAGCGGCGACGGCAAGATTCAGTATGAAGGTGCGTTGATGGCGGCGGGGGGTCAGAGCACGGAGAGGAGCCGGGCGCAAGAGCTGAGACAACATGCCTCTAGAATTCCGCGTCTTCGTCGAGGCCGCCGAGAGGCAGCTGCTCCTGCTGTTCCGGTCCATCGACCGCGACAAGGACGGCCGGCTGAACAAGCAGGAGCTTCACGCTGCCTTCGAGCGCGCTGGACTATCGGTTCCGATGAGACGGCTGTCGGGCTTTTTTGACGAGATCGACATGAACAATGACGGCTTCATCACCTTTGAAGAGTGGCGGTAAGTCTTGCCTGCTCTGTGTGTTTAGCCCCTTTCCTCTTTTTTCCTGCTTTCTTCGCTACCTTGCGCCGCTGTCTCGAGACCCACCCCAAGGTGGATTCTCCCTGTTGTGTTTTTTAGTTGTTTATTCAAGGAGTCCCGCTTCGTGAGTCCTGTCTTCATGCTTTTGCATGTGATGTATGTCGATGAAAGTTCATCTGGACTCGGAGTCGACGGTTGGAAACGGAAGGGTGCTTCTGAGTTGCTTGGTTCCTCTTGTGAGCATGGAGCCTCTCCGAATTGGGTGCTAACTCGCATTAATAAGGGATTTCCTATTGTTTATGCCCACCAACCACAACGGGTCTCCCTTGGAGGCTGCGCTCTCGTTCTATTCCTCTATTGTCACGGTCAGCTCGGAGGGCGATTCGCTGGTCAGTGATGAGACACTAGAGGGTCTAGGTACGGCCGGCTTCCTTCTTCAAGCTCTTTTTGGTTCGCTTCTCAAAATCGCGAACCCGGACATGATCTACTCTCGGCGGCGCTCCCCGGACGCAACCCGCCTGACGACCTCTGGATCGCCTCAATCCCTCTTCGGCAACGACCAGAAACCGGAACTGCCCGCCGACATGGCCGCTTCTGCTGCAGCCGTCCGCTACGGGCCCGTTGTCACCGGCCCCTCGCAAGTCCTCCCCCACGCAGCAGTCAAGCGACCTATTCTGCAATACGAGGGCGCGCAGCAGTCTGACGCTCAAGAATTTTCTGATGTTATCGAGGAGGACGAGGCGAGCGCAGCCATCAGACTGACAGATCTGCTCCCTGAACCAGGATATTTTCTTGCCGGTGCCGTTTCGGGGGCTGTGTCGCGAACTGCTACCGCGCCACTGGATCGTTTGAAAGTCTACCTTCTCGTTAGCACGAAGACCAGAACTGTGAATGCGGCTATTGCCGCTGCGAAAGACGGCCGCCCTGTTGCCTCGCTGCGGCATGTGGGCGGGCCCATCATTGAGGGTATTCTGACCCTGTGGAAGGCCGGTGGGCTGCGCACTTTCTTCGCAGGTAATTCCATACCGTGAATCTGTGTTCACGATTGAACGGGCGCTGATGGCCTTTTAGGAAACGGCCTCAATGTTGTCAAAATTATGCCGGAGTCTGCTATTCGGGTAATGGGCACCTGATTGGGATTCCAAACCAGCAAGGAGGTGCTGACAGTGAACTAGTTTGGCTCCTACGAAGCCTCAAAGCGGTTTCTCGCAGCATATGAGGGTCACAATGATCCTACACAGATCAGCACCGTCTCGAAGTTCGTCGCCGGTGGCGTCGGCGGCATGACTGCGCAGTTCTGCGTGTACCCCATCGACACCCTCAAATTCCGACTGCAATGTGAAACCGTTCAGGGCGGGCCTCAGGGCAATGTTCTGCTCTTCCGTACGGCCAAGAAGATGTGGGCAGATGGTGGTCTCCGCGCAGCGTACCGCGGCCTTGGACTCGGACTTATCGGCATGTTTCCCTACAGCGCCATCGACATTGGTACCTTTGAGCTTCTCAAGAAGTCGTACATTCGTGCGATGGCGAAATACTACGGCATTCACGAAGATGATGCGCATCTCGGCAATGTTGCCACGGCAGTTTTAGGCGCGAGCTCGGGAGCGCTGGGCGCTACCATCGTTTATCCGCTTAATGTCCTCCGTACGCGGCTGCAGACTCAGGGCACTGCCATGCACCCGCCTACATACACGGGCATAGCCGATGTGGCAACCAAGACGATCCGCAACGAGGGCGTGCGCGGTCTCTACAAGGGCCTGACGCCCAACCTGCTCAAGGTGGCGCCGGCCCTGAGCATCACTTGGGTGTGCTATGAGAACATGAAGCGTCTTCTGGGGCTGAATTGAGGGTGACATGGTTCCGCACAAAAGAAAGGAGTTGGGTATGGAAGGCCGTGCCGCTTCGCCGCCCTGCCCGCGTAGGACGTCGTGCAGTACCGGTGATGGGCTGTGGAGGACAGAGGCGAAGCTTTAGCATCTACGTTGGCGTCAGGGTGATTGGGAAGCGCTTGGCCCATTGCAAATTTTGCATCTTTTGAAGGCCACCATGGCCGCGGCGTTTGGTTTGGCGGCTACCGAAGATACCAGTTAGAGGGCCAACGGGAGCCTGCAGGCACAGAGCCTTGGATGCACTCGGTAATTCCAAGGAGGTGATAGCTGAGATGACGACGAGGACATACTACCTCGGTGACTAGTCGGAGATGGAGACTTAGAGGTTTCCCACGGCGCCGGTGATCAAATCACTTATCCGTAACCTGCCTCGTCAGCCCTCGCACTCCTCCCATCCATAACCGCGTCCCACTTAACCAAAATGCCAAATACATAAGCTGGAAGGGTGATGGATGAGGTGTCCCAAGAACCGGGGGTCATACAGCAGCTGCAGTGAACTACTGGAGGTGAGGCGCCAACTTGGTATGCTGCGTCATCCGAGTGAATCCCCGCATCTGCCTGCCCTATCGTCCCATGGGCTGCATTCGCAGCTTCCTAATTCGGCAACAGCGTGATAGCTAGGCCAGCTTTTGGTGTGAGGACTTTGTGCAAGCTCTTTACAGGATTTTTGGCTCCCCTGCTGAATGCCCCGGGCATTGTCGTATCAGCAGCATGCTGACGAGGCCATGGTTACGGCGTGCATCCCCCTCACCTCAACGGAACCGAGCGTGGTGAGTCCAATCTGTCCTCGAGTGTTCTGTGTGTTCCGGAGGTCAGTATCGATCCCAGGACTGCGGAACACTCTTCACTTCCTCTCGGTTTCCCGAACCAATTGGTTCCAGGCCGCTGCGGTGTCTCGAATTTCGCACTTCATGAACGTTGACTGTGGGGGGTTCTTTATTATTTTTGTTCAATTGGCTTCACCAGGTGCTGTCTGAAGTGAGACGTCTAAAGAAGCTCTGTGCACTGTTTCATCGCTGCTTGGCTCCCCGAATAGCGTCTCGTCCACGGAGCCTTGGTCAGTAGCCATGCCTTACTCAGACAACCTTTACTCAATGGTGGACGATGAGTCGGATATCGAGCAGATTGGTGACTCTCCAGCCCAAGATGGGAACGATGGATCAGGTGTAGCTTCCCGGGCCTCGCGGCTGGACGCCCGCGACAGCTATGTGCCTACGCATATGGACGCACACGAAGCAATAGGCTCGGTTGACGCTGTCGACGACGGGGAGCCACATGCTCTCTCGCCTACTGACGGCTACTTTGGCGCGGCGACCGATACTCCGTCCGGGACCGCGGTGCCAACGTCATCCAATGTCCCCTATGTGCCCAACGTTTTGGTCGAGGATCCGTCCCTGCAACGGAGCACGGCCGAAAGCAAGGCGAGAGAGGCTGAACAAGAGAGACTTCGCAATGCAGAGGGCCGCGCAAGCTCAGATGGCGGAAACACACCAGCTTCTCCGTCTCGTGGGACGGCAGCATCCCAGAATAGATCCTCATCCGCTTACGGCATGGCCCCTGCGGCCCGAAGCATCGCCTCTAGCTTGCAGTCCGTAGGGGCCACGTACTACAGCTCGTCGTCATCCACTCACAGTCCGACAGCTGCAACGTCAAGTTCCCCCACAGTCTATTCGACGCGTACGTCCGCGTACGATGGCGAACACTTCCCGTTCTTGCCGAGGGAGGCGCCCCCTGCTTATACTCCGTCCCCGACCTCTCCCTCCAACGCTTCTGGCCTTGTCCCCTCGAGGAATTACAGGACATTCTCACAGGACACGGACGCCATCGCTATCAACATGGGTCGACCGGAAGAGACTCAAGGCCTCTTGGCCCACCAGCCCGAAAGTATGCGGGACCACTACCCTGAGGGGCGTGACGACACGTCAGGAACATGGAGAGCCCATGCCAGGAGAATGCGGCAGCATGCCAACTGGGGATGCTGCAAGACAGCGTTGATCGTCCTGCTCCTTCTCCTGGTTACATCTGGCTTTCTGAGTAGCATCTTCACTGGCACAAAGGGACGGGTGAGTTACTACGGGTCTCTTATTGTTCCATCTTCTGATTGTTAAGCACTGTGTCACGCATATGGGTGCATGTCTCGAACATGTTCTATCTCACGATGCACTTCTGCGCTGATGAGCTGATGAGCCCGGCTCTCCCACCCGTCACTGACAGTAGTATTATAGACTGGTCCTCATGACCCTCCCGTTGACAAGCCTCAGACCCGGCCTGGAGAGCCGAACACGAGCTACCCCGAGGTCGACGGTGGTTTCAGCTGGGATGCTGTGTCTTTCTGCAAAGACACTCAGATTCACCGCCACATCCAGGGTTACGACTTCTCATTTGGCTCCGACAGGGAGCTTGTCTTGGTGGAAAAGACCACCGAGGACGACGGCCGCCGCGGTTGGGGCGAAGTCCACACCCAAGGAGCCGTCATCTTGCGCAGGGCTGGGCCTGGGGCACCTGACACTGCAGTGACTGTAGAGGTTACCGTCACTGACGAGCGTCTCCAAGTCCCAATCAGGTGGGATGGAGAGGCTGGCGGGAAGCTGAAGATCACAGTGCCGCACCGAGTCGAGTGGAGCCCAGATAAACCAAGGGCGTGCGTGAATGTTAAGGTCACCGTCTGGGTTCCCGAGAACAGTGAGCTCGAGAGACTCACCGTCGATGCTGTGCACCTTGACATCAAGCTTCTTGACAACCTGGCGCTGTCCGTTAGCGACTATGCCAAGCTTGACAGCATTGTTGGCTCAGTCGTTGCAGCCTCCACGGGCACTAGCAACCGAGACGACAAGCTTATCGACTCCGGGGCGCCCGAATCCTTCCTCTTCCACTCGCGCAGCATCGCGGTCAAGACCACGTCGTCCCCAATCAAGGGCTCCTGGCCGCTATATGACGAGCTCAGCCTACAATCCGTCTCAGGCGACATCAGAGTCGGCATCGAGCCCAAGGAGGCCGACGCCAACGCCCCTGCACCGGCAGCCCTCTATGTCAAATCCCTCTCCGGCGACGCCGAGTTCCGTGAGCCAATCCTCGCCGCCGAACACTCCTTGCGCATGAGCCAAGCCTTCCCGTCTCTGCCAGACCGGGACCTAGCGCAGCACAAAGCCGAGTCCGTCCTCCCTCCGCGCGACTACCGTGTCG
Organism: Chaetomium strumarium; assembly: GCF_033439665.1. Classification (NCBI taxonomy): domain Eukaryota; kingdom Fungi; phylum Ascomycota; class Sordariomycetes; order Sordariales; family Chaetomiaceae; genus Chaetomium; species Chaetomium strumarium. The sequence goes on along the minus strand of NW_026944433.1, from coordinate 1,044,972 downwards.
ACGTGCAGACCACGAGCGGCGATATCACGGGCGCCGTGGCCTTCAGCTCGTGGGCCAGCTTCAAGTCGACGTCGGGGACCGTCAGCCTGGATCTGCTTCCTGTCCTAAACTCGTCGCTGGCGGGGCAGACAGGAAAGCAAGGGGATGTCGAGCTGAGGACGTACAGCACGAGCGGGGCGACGGATGTGAGGGTCTTGGATCCGCTCTGGGTTGATACCTCCGCCCCTGCCCCTGCCCCTGATGAGCCGGTCAAGGAGATAGGGGATAAGAAGGAGAAGGGTGGGAGGGCGACGCCGGGGTATGTCGTGCTAAGCTCTTCTTCTTCTTCTTCTTCTTCTTCTTCTTCTTCTTCTTCTTCTTCTTCTCCCTCCGTGTATGGGAGTGAGGGGGGGAAGCTGCGGTGTCTGTACAGCACGCACAGCACCACCTCGGCAAATATCAAGCTGCGGTATCCGGAGAGCTGGGAGGGGGATATCAGCCTGTCGTCGCTCACGGGGTTCTTGCAGGTGGCCGGCGATGGCGTGAAGCTGATCAAGGCCGGCAGTGATTGGCCGGGGGTGAACAAGAATATGTTGGCTAGGAAAGGGGAGAAGGGCAAGGGCGGGATGATGACGGGGAAGAGTACCAGTGGCGGGGTGGATGTCTTTGTTGGGAAGAAATGATGTCTGGGGTGCGGGGGATAGGGGGTATAGGTCGGCGAAGTAGTAGGGAGGGAACCTGGATCCTGATGGCAAGGACATACTTGCGTTATGGGTGAAGATATGGGCATTTCTGTGTGTGATGGGGGATATTCTATGATTAAAGTCGGTCAAGGCATCTGGTTTCATGGTTTGTTAATTTCTTCGGTTCGTTTGGCTTTGTTACTCAATTTTGTGTCCTTACCTACCTATACAGCCAGCCTCCACGGTGCGTTGCTAAAACCTTCTCGGGGGAGATCATGGTTTAAGCTAAGGTAGCCTCCACAGTTTACAATAGGACTGATACAGAAACAATTTGTCTGAAAGTGACATTACCAAGATGCTTCAGGATATGAAAGGTAGAGAGGCATTAACGATGACGTGACAGACACATGGACGGCAGCAGGGTGCTGGGTTCACGTACCGCCTTTGCCTGTTCTTCCTCAATACTGAATGTCGTCAATCTAAACCTACCAGGTTTCCTGCGCCAGTTGGAAAAGCTCGGTACCAAGTCCTCTGTTGTATTTTGCTGCGGGGGAGGTCGGTGGCACACGCTCTGCTTGGAAAAAGCTCGCATGCCAACGTCTGTACCTGTAAGTAAAGGACATCTCCCATCGCATTTCTTTCTTTTCTTTTCGTCTTCCTCTTCATCTTCGTCCTCCTCCTCTTCATCTTCGTCCTCCTCCTCTTCATTTTCCTCTTCCTGTTCTTCCTCCTCGTTGTTTTGTATTTCGTCTTTTCATTACTTTTCTCCTTTTGGTCTTTTCCCTTTAGATTAGTTCTGTCTGATTGACCCCTTATCGCTTGAACTGTCGGGGTGATATGGTGTATGCAGGGCCCTTTAACCTTTTGCCCATGGCATGGGAAGGGTGGTCAAGAAACCTTCTGCGTGATCCGCCTGGCATTGTGTGCGCTGCTTAATCACGGAGTGCAACTCCCCCAGCATGGGCCTGGCTTGAACTTCAGCGAGCTATGATGTTGGAGATTTGCCACGACCTGTTAATAAGCTGTTCAGCGAAATGTGTGCCGCACTAGGGCACGGGACCTACCCTCAACGTGACTTACACGCGCGTTTACAGAGTTACGCAACTTCTGGAGATAGATAGAGATAGTGACTTATACGTAATCACCAGCGTGGCCGAATACCTACAGCAGGAGCAGGCCGTTACAGGAGGCACACTCCTTCGTGACTGGGTCTGACCCTGTGAGCCCTTGAAGGGGGGAACACATACCTTATACAAAGATTGATGGGTCCAGATAGATAGCAGTTCCTGGACAGCGTCGTGACAGGGTGTGAATGAATAGGAAGGGCCGTAACTAGCTTAGCCTACTAGTATACCATAGAAGAGCTGAGGCTTCCACCCAGGGGAGGGCCATATCTGAGTCCATGATCTGCTATCCAGGCACCTCGCCTTTCGTCTGAACACAGCGCGTTAAGGAAAGATAACCGCGTCTATCTGGATACGCGTCCCTTCTAAAAACGCGTCCCAGCAGCTTCTATCCGATGACTAGCCCTACTTTCACTACTAGCTCGGGACACATCGAATTTCTGGCTTGCAGCCGCGTCGCGGGATCCGGCCGCCGTCCACCACGCCGGATACTCCGGCACGCCCGTGGGCTCGCGCCCCCGGCCGTCCGCCACCGCCACCGCCACCGCCCCCACCAGCAGCAGCAGCACCAGCCACTTCGGGTACCATCCGATGATGAGACCGTACGAGGCCGAGGTGGTGACGACCAGAGCGGGTAAGGTTCCCCCCCCTTCCCAAAAAAAAAAGTAATAATAAAGACGAGAGTATAAGTACCTGGTGGCTAACTACTTCGAAATATTAATTTACCTTACTACAGCCGGGCCAGGCCACGCCGACGGCGCCGAAGCGCGGCCGCAGATGCTGCCCGCTCTCTACCGCCCGGATCGTCCAAATGAGCCGGGCTACCTAGATTTCTGCAAGAGATCGTCTACCGTTCATCCCAATCAGACCATGTCTGGCTCAGATACTGGCTAAGGGTATCCGGTGGTATCCTAGGATCAGTGAAGTCCATTGGCTACCATGCTTGAGGCTTCGATCTTCATTTCTTTTGCATATCAGCTTGTTTTGATTCGTGGAGCAGAATGTTACCGGTGCAGCCTGTCTACATGTCCTCTGAAAAGGATGACGGCTAAAGTTTCCGCATGTTGGGGAGGGCATCACACAACTCCCGGGTGCTACTACAGCAGGTTATACGCCGGGAGAATGGACTATACAAACCCGCGAACGGTATTTTGACCCCCCTCTTCCCCCCGGCCAAGATGCACTTGATATAAAGACCAAATGGAAGGAAGGGGTGTTTGCAGTATCGGGCTCTTCTGGGATTGCTGTCATTCCACCCACGACGCCATGTTGCTTTTACTCCTACTTGCCTCGCATGCTTCTGCGGCATGCACCCGCGCCTCCCTCCAAGACGCCACGGCGAGCTACCTCGCAGCGCTGAGTGCCGGGAAAGGGCCAGCGGGCATCTCGGGCCTGGCAGAGGGCAATGTCACGTACCAGGAGAACGATGAGGCCATCGACATCTCCAAGGGCGTGCTGTCGCTGGGCATCAAGATCGACTTCAACCGCAGTCTCTACGACACGACCGAGTGTGCGTCGTACACCGAAATCGTGGCCACCACGGCTCACCCGTACGTCATCGGGACGCGGCTCGCCTTCAACGCCGACGACAAGATCGACAGGATCGAGTCGGTCGTCTGTGACACGGGCGACTGGCTGTTCAACGCCACGAGCTCCCTCAGCTACAACAAGCGGGAGAACTGGGATCCCATCCCCGAGCCACAGCGGGACTCGCGCGCCGTCATCAAGGCGGCCGGCGACGCCTACATCGACGCGTGGGGCGACGCGACCGTCAACCCGCCCTTCACCAAGGACTGCGCCCGGCTCGAGGGCGGCGCGTATATCGGGGGTGGCAACTGCAAGCTGAACTTCCCGCCGCCCTTCAACGTCACGAACCGGCGGTACACCATCGACGAGGAGCTCGGCGCGGTCGACATCTTCCACAATTTCCCCTTCCTCGACGCGTCAATCCCGCGGGAACCGGGCACGCAAACCAACAATCTGATCAGGGTCGAGCGTGGTCAGATCAAGTACATCCATGAGAATACAGTCTGTGTTGCGAATAACTGTGGGAGATGAGAGCAGGATCTGTATGTAATCCAAACATTTATTAGGGAGATCACGGCCCAGGCAGGCATCTTACCATTTTACCGCTCCTAGGATGTAAATGCGATGAAAATTCTCTCGCTGGAAAGATTAACGTCTCGGCTGCCGCTATTAACGGCCTTGATAATTTGCAATGAATTATCGAGATCATTACCATATACGCATAGAGAGACATCATTTTAGGAGGAGCAAACTACCGGCTATTAGCACGACTGCTATTGCTAACTTAGCAAGGCGACTTCTCGCTCGCCCGATGTTTTGCCGGCCGAGACGACCGCATTTACGTTCCCGATTTACGGCCGCCTCTATAACAACTACAAATAGCGCCGGCAACGGTGGCCGGAAGGCATCGGTCTGGTGTCGATCTGGAGGTGATATTTTTCATCGTTCGATATTCTGCGATGATGTGTGAGTTTACACGTGTAAGTGTAAGGTGCCTGAAACCTCGAAATCTTGCACTAGCTGATACTGATGCTGGCACCTTGGCATTTCTTGCGCTCTGTCGGCAGTGTGAAAACCCGAAGCCATGTGGCACCCTGGCTGGAGTTTGTGGACCTCTTTACTTCGTAGGGCATGAAGGGTACGACCGCCAGATCCCGGCCGACAAGGGTGGTGACGCCCTTGGGAAACGTCACAAATGCCAATACGGACCGAGTGAGTCGTGAGTGTGAATGCCATGGGGCTGTCGAGATAGACAAGGAAGATCTGTTGTGGTACAATACAGATAAGGTGAAAGACAACAACTTGACACAAGTTCTGCTTGACCAACATTAACATCACGGGAGAGGAACTTGCGGATACAAAAACACCAGAGAGGACTGGACCGATGGAAAAGAAAAGAATGTTCGCTACATTGTTTTAAGAATATAAACTAACACTACAACCGCTAACAATGTCACTACCCAAAACGCCAAAAGCCTTGACGTCCAGTCCCCCTCCCAATCGAGATGCCACACAGAGCCCCCCCGGATCTCCGCCAAGTCCCACCGGCCCGCCCCTCCCGACGGCACCGACACCCTACCCTCCTCCAACCCCCGGGCTGAGACCGTGCCGCTGCACCGGCCTCAAGCTGGTCAGGGAAATCGAACGTTAGCTTCACAAGCGGAGTGAGGGGATGTGGATAGCGTACATCTATGGTGGCGGGGGTGGGGGAGGGTCGGGCGCCGGCGACGCCGGGTGTGGGGTCGCGGCCGGTCGGCGGGGATGGAGCCGGCCGGGTGGGCTCCGTGCGGAAACCCGATTGGGAGAGGAGACCGGGCGCCAGGTCCAAAAAGATACTGTTCCGGTCGTCCAATGTCAGCGTGAGCTCAATACCATGAGGAGAGCGAGGTTGGAGTCCTTACAGTTTAACCATGTTGTAAAATGATTAAAACTTGACGATGTTAATTTTTCTTTTCTTAAGAATGTGCGTTTTCTTAAGCAACTGACCGTGCCGAGAAAAAGGGAAAAGGATGAAGAGAGACGGCGAAGCGGTCAATATATACAGACTGTCTCCAGCCTCTCTACTTACTTCTACAGCTTGTCCGTCCTCGCCAAATGGCAAGAACGCAGAATGAGCCGCGCCCAAGCTTCTTCCAGGACGGAAGTCGCCAGGTTGGAAAAGCGGAAGCAACCAGCGTCCAGCATGTGGATCCGACAAGCCAGGTAAGTACGACATAGGACCTCCCATCTCAGGTGAGGGAGGCACGATGCAGCATGGAATGTTGGATATGGTACATATCCATGGTCCTGTTTTGCTTGTGACATTGCATGACTTTTGCTTCAGAATATCGCCTGCGGGCAGTCCAGATTAAGATACCCGGGTAGTTGAGGTCGAGAATTCAGCCACCGTTTACCATGTTTATAATTACTGGAGAGTGTGCCTTTGATCTTCCATTTTAGACGAGCAGCATAAGTGGGCTCTGCCTCTCTGCTTGTGGCGAGCATGACGCCATGCTGCTGCTGATTGTATGCATCGCACTGGCATAAAAGCCGGCACCTCCCGACTCTTCCCTCCCGTCCTCCCTCCTCCCTCCTTCCTCCAATATTCCCGACCGACAGAAACGTGCTCAGCAAGAATCATGCAACTGCCGCACCTTCCACCCACCTACGAGAGCGCCGTGGCTTCCTCAACCACAGCCACATCGCCCATTAGAGAAGCCACAGGCGACGCCAAGCAAAGTGGTCATTCTTCAGCGCAAGAATTGAAGATGCCAACAACCACCCAGGGATGGGCCACTTTGTGGCTTAGGATGGTCACCAACCCCAGCATCCCAGATGACGCTACCACGTTTAATTCTAGTATCATGCCGTGGGTGGCCACACTTAACGCCAAATGCGAGGATCTGCCGCGGTTGATGAGAGAGGGTTTCTTCTGCTCCGCCGACAATGTTGTGCCCGAGAGAGGCTACATGTCGAGCTCGATCGAGCCGGAGTGGACCGCCAAAGGGTACCATCATGCGCGCAAATTGATCCTCGTCGACAAGACCTGCAGCCCGGACGAGACTCCCCGGTGGGCTGCCAGTCTCGAAGTCGTTGCCACCTCGGTCGAGCTTCTCTCGAAATTCCGCGTGGAGAACCTGTCACCCGAAAACGTGCTCAGTGCCTACGCCTGGAACACGAGAGGACAGGATTGCTACAGCCATCACCGCCAATTTCCAGACTTCAACTACAACTGCATCTACGATGACAAGCCCCTGGCTGGCTGGTGGCCTTGGCCAAAATAAGGTGACCTCCCGCGGCGCACGAACCATGCGCCGGCGGAGGTGCACGGCAAGATTGGTGTGTTTGAGTTTATTGTTTGTTGATAACCTACCTTAGATAATTGAAGGTTGTCCCTGTATCCAAAGGCCTGCGGAGACAACATCAGTTCGAGCCCTGCTGTAAGACATTGCGTAGATACCCATTCCGGAATCAGAATCTGGCGTCATGGAGTGGTCATTTCATGCCATGAACAATGGACGCTGCACAGCTGCAGTGACTGCGGTTCGCAGCTCAATGGCCCATACAGCACACGAGGGAAAATCATAAAATATGAATCACCATGATTGATTGATGCCTTGTCTGGCCTTGCTGCTCGAGCTCTACCTAATGAAGATGAGGTGGCCTGAAGTGCTAGGTGATTGCTCTAGTGACCAATGCTTCTGTCAGTGCACCACAGCCCACAAATTCAACTATCTATTCTCTCTTCTCTTTCCAACCGTCACCGCTAACATGTCGGAACACGGCGATGGCAATGACAAGCTCACACGCGATCGCCCAGCAGGTGGACGCGGCTGAACAGTAAACATGCATATGTATGACACGTAATAAACACACGAAGACGGGCACCGGCAAACTTGCAAGGGACCGGCGTCGGTGCGAGCACATTGTCCGGGCCGACGAGAACAGCGATGACCGCCAGCTGAGATGCATCGCGTAGAATTCCTGCCCTTGTCAAACGTCATAGAGGCCAATACCGAGCCGTGGCTGCCACCACCTCAGCGATGGGTTTCACTGAATGGGCGGTACTTTTGTAATGGGCAATTGCAGCTCGCTCGCAATCTGCATCGCAAGTTTTCAAAGCTCAACTGCAGACCCTTGTTCATCCCAGGAAGAGAAGCAACTTCTGCTCTTGAAAACTACCTATGATGTGATCCAAACTCTAGGCTGCTGTACTTTATTCGGCCTTTTTGTAAGAGGTGGGCTTTTCGGACTGTGTTGGGCCCAAATGACTGTAGCTAACCGCATCTGGACTAGCGCCGCCCAAAACTCCGCGCATCGCACCCGCGCATCGTATCTCGACATGACAGTCAATTGCCATACATTCTACTCCGTATTGCCATTCGGACACTTCAATTTACACCATATTACGGAGGTATATACATGCATATGCACCAATTGCGCGCAAAATGCAGTAAAACTAGCCGTCTGTCCGTTCTGTCCATTCCGTACATGTGGCTTATCTAACCGCCCTGCCCTGTGCCATGCCCTGTGCCCTGTCAGGTTGCCCTTTGCGTATTGGGTACTCTGTCGTTATTATCCAGCTGTTACGGATATAGGTCAATTCCTTCCTACTAAGACACGTTGCGGCATATCGATAGGCGTGTTCGTGTCCCGGGCGCCGGCTGAGTACTTGGAACAATTATTGGCTGCGACGCGGGCACCTATAGTGCTTGGGTAGTGTTCGGGAACAATGCGGTCGTCGTCTATATGGCCTGGAAGTGCTGTAAATGCTGGTATCCGTAGACAATTGGATGCGTGGGCAAAAATGACTGGCAAACTAGGTGCAGTGGATAAGTGCCCCGCCACTATGCCCGCTTCCCCGCTTCTTCCATCCATGCATGCCAAGACTAACAAGGGTCCTCCCGCTCTATGGCACGTCTTGGGACGCGCGCGATAACAGCTGCCCATTTTCTAGGTTCAATTCAACCAATACATGCATCTTTATTCCAATTGCGCGGTCTTACCTTCTTTGTGCAATGCTCTCATCGTGCGCCTTGCGACAGGGTTAGAACTGGAATCTTGTTCAGCTTCGGACCGGGCCGCCCCACAGGTCCGGACCTCTCGGCAGCCCACGGACACCGACCTCAGAAGCGGCTGTCTAGACGCCTCTTTGCTCGAGACTGCCTTTGCATGGTATCAACTCTGGTCCCGTTCATAACATGGCGAAGAAAGCTCGCCAGAGGATAAGCTATGGTTCGTCCTTTTCGTTTCCCCAGCTGTCCCTGCCCCCCATCTCTTCCAGACGGTTGTGTAGGACCACCCCCGCACAGGCCGCGTGGTGCCCATGAAACATGACATCGGCATGGGACTGGCCCCGCGATCCGGACTGTAGCCACGTCCATCACACAGCATCGTATTTATTGGATATCCGTGCATGAAGACACCTTGCATTGACCTGTTTGCTGCTTTTCAGTCCTTGAGCTTCCCAATTCTTCGCCTGGTGGCCATCGCCTTGGTGTCAATGGCTTGGCTGTCGATCGCGACAATGCTATCCTGTGAGATCAACCTAATTAGGGATCCATCTACCACCCCGAGAACCTGTCTTGCTCCGGGGCTTGTTGCTGACTGTCTCCTCACAGTTATTCTGGCGGACGAGATGGCGTGATCTGTGCTTGGGATCTGAACCGCAGTGTGAACAGTGGTCGTCAGTCCGCCGTGGTTGACACATCGGCCCAACCCAATGGCAGTAAACCAAAGGCAATCACCCGGTTTCGTGCGCAAACTCAGGCACACACCCACTGGGTCAATGATATTACCCTCGCGAAGCAGCACACCGCCCTGGTGTCGGCCTCTTCTGATCTGCTCGTCAAGGTCTGGCGCCCCCTGGCCAGTGATGCGGAGGAGCCCGCTACCATCGGTCAGCATGCCGACTACGTGAAGTGTATCGCAACACCAAGTCAGTCCACCAACTGGGTGGCTTCAGGAGGACTGGACCGCAAGCTGTACCTGTGGGATCTGTCAGGCGCCGGCAAGACGCTTGAGATCGATGTCCAGGGCGAGGAGGTGCCGCAGAAGGGAAGCGTCTACGCGCTCGGTGCCACCCACGACATCCTGGCCAACGGCGGGCCCGAGAGCATTGTCCGGTTGTGGGATCCGAGATCCGGCAAGCGCATCACCAAGTTCGTAGGCCACACCGACATGGTCCGCGCCATCCTGATCAGTGCGTCCGGGGACATGGTCCTGTCGGCGAGCGCGGACCAGACCGTCAAGGTGTGGAGCGTGGCGGCGGGCCGCTGCATGCACACGCTTACCATGCACGACCACAGCGTATGGGCCTTGTTCTCGGATGATCCGGGCCTGAACATCTTCTACAGCAGCGATCGCTCTGGACTGGTGGTCAAGACCGATGTGCGCGGGTGCATGGGCGATATGGACAGGGGTCTGTCTTTAGCCATTGCGAAGGAGAACGATGGCGTGAGCAAGATTGTGGCCTTTGAAGACAGCATATGGACGGCAACGGCCCGGGCGTCTATTAATCGCTGGAAGGATGTGGATACAAGCGAGAACCTTCAGCTCCCTGACGCGTACAAACAACACCGAGCGTCGATGGTGACGGTGCGAAGCAGGGAGAGCGTGGCACCGTCCATCCCCTCTCCACCTACGACAGGGGAACCGGTCAAGGCCGCAATCCCTGCGAAGTCTATTCTTCGGATCTCTAATACAGCATCCTTCCCACTGGTCATCGGCCGAGATGCTGACGAACCGTTCCCGGGCCTGGTGCGGAAAGGATCAGATTTTCTCACTGAGCCTGTGGCTAGTCTCGTCGAGCCGATCCACCATCTGCCGGAGGAGACCATTGAGGGACAGTTTGGCCTCGTCAAACACAGGCTGCTGAACGATAGGCGACGGGTCTTGACGCTGGATACCGCCGGCGATGTCTTGCTGTGGGATCTGATTCAGGTGCGACATATCTGACACTCAATGTCCCTGCTTCCAGTCCTCCCTTGTGCTAACTGCCACTCTCCAGTGCCGTCCCGTCAAGAGCTTCGGAAAACGGCACCTCGAGGACGTGGAGCCAGAGGTCAACACGCGGGAGGCTGTCGCTCCTTGGTGTTCGATCGACATCAGCTCCGGGAACCTGACGGTGGTGCTGGAACCCTACAACTGCTTTGACGCCGAAATGTACGCCGATGAGTTAGCTTTAGATGAGCCTGTGGAATTTAGGGAAGATCAGAGAAGTATGTTGTCTTTTGCATCCATCATTGAGCTATGAAATTGCTGACCACTCACAGTCAACCTCGGAAAGTGGGTGCTTCGATACCTATTTTCCAATCTCATCGACGAGGAGATACGGCGTGACGAGACATTCAGGCAAAAGCTCAACGAAGGCGCGGCCAACAGAAAGGCGGCTGGAAGGACCGCGCCGCCACTGTCAATATCCATACCTTCCCGACCGAGCTTTGGCTCAGCAGACTTGTCGTCGGCAACCCCTCGGCCGAGCGGACCATACCCGCCCATGACTCCGGGATTGGCGATAGGGATAGCCACTCCCGGCTCGCCCGTGCCACCGGTGCCTGAGGGATTCGCAAGCAACTTTACCCCGCTTGACGGCAGGTTATCCCACGCCAGCCGGCCATCACAGGACAGAGAAGATTACTTCTCGGATGCGATTCAGAGCCCCGAGGGAGCGCAGAGTGCCAAACCAGCCCAGACACCTGCGACGGAGGCACCTCCATCGGAAGACAAGGCGCCCAAGACGCCCGGCGACAACGGCAAGGAAAAGGACAAGGATGCCAAGGATGCCAAGGATAAGGATAAGGATAAGGATAAGGACAAAGACAACGCAAAGTCGCCCACGACATTTGGCAAGAAGTTCCGCATGGGCATGTCCTTCGGCACTAAGAAACTGGGACGGTCCTTGTCCACGGTGACGGCTGAGAAACCGGCGGTCTTGGACGAGAGGGCAGAGGAGTCGGAGTCGTCGTCCAACCACGAAAAGGAGTTCGACGACAGCTTTCTCGGCGTGATTCAGAAGATCCGAAACGAATACGAGAAGCAGGCAACCGAGAGCCCGGACCAGCTGGTCGAGACCAAGCTCACGCCGAGCTTGGCCAACGACACGCCCGTGCTGAAACTGCCTGCCGGCACAAAGGTCATCATCCAGGAGGAGACCACGGGCGGTTCGGCCGAGATCTACCGCGGCACGGTGGCATCTGTCGGCGCCGACGCCGACGCCATCGAGGAGCGGGCGCCGCAGTGGCTGGGCGAGGTGCTGCTGCTCAACGCGCTGCCGCCCAAGGACCCCGTCAAGATCTCGTTCATGCTGTACCCGTGGAGGGACACGCTGCCGGCCATCGTGGCGGCTGACGGCAACAACCGGCTGAATGCTAATCGCATGCTGCGCGTCAAGAAGATCCTGGCTTATGTGGCCGAGCGGATTGACCCGGTTCCCGAGGGCCAGGAGCCGGATCCAAATGCGCTGAAGCCGGAGGAGTATTTGGAGTTGTACTGCAACGATCAGGTGAGTTTTACTTTTTACCGCGCATCAGAAGGTGTTGTTTGGCTCGGCTTGGAACTGATGGTTCGTCGTCTAGTTGTTGCCCATCAAGATGACGCTGGCCACTCTGCGGACCCATGTCTGGAGGGGCGGTAACGACATCATCCTCCACTACAAGGCCAACGGCAGGAAGGAGATCCCCATGCCCGCTCCGGTGGAGGAAGAGGAACAGGGTGCGCCTGAAACCGCTGCTCAGGGAGCATAGTGTCTGCCTTGATGAGTCGCTCAGCGCTGCCCATGGAAGCCAAGCCCGTTCTATGATTAGGTTCTGTATGCCCAAGTCTATAGGGTATATCCGTTAGCCCAACATAATGTACATTACATCCGTAGTTTTTACATGGGTAGCGTTCGGAAGATACCCCTCGAAGGGAGCCGCGAGGATCTGCCGTGGTGGCTCCTGGCTGGGGGCGTCCGTCTCTTCCCAGCACTGCTTGCTGGTCGGATCATCCCTATTACGAGACCGTCTCTCGTCATGATACTGGCCCCCTTTTCTCCAGGGAATTCACCGCCCACTGGTAACTCCCCAGGAAGATGGCGCCGCCGGCACTGATCCACATCACGCGCGGCCCGATGCCGGCGAAGAACGGCCTGATACCATTCTCCTTCAGGATCGTCCTCACGATTTCCACCATGCTCTCGCGGCGCGTGCTCAGCATGATCCGCGTCTTGAGCACATCCAACGGCGTGGTCACACCCGCCGCCACCCCGCCCGCTATGCTCCCGTATAGCGCCGACTCGGCCGCGCTGACCTCGCCGCCCACCTCCCGGCCGCCCGCTTCGTTCGTTGCCGTCGCAGCACGCGCGCTGCTCACATCGCCAAACAGGCCCCTCCCCGTCCGGACCTTCCTCTCGCGCCCCCACGCCTTGAGCGCCTCCCACAGCGGGAACTGCAGGATCGTGAAGGGCACCTCCCGCATGACGGTGACCCCCCACCCGCGGTACAGCTCCCGCCACATCCCGACGAGCCCCGCACTGCGCCGCAGGCCCAGGATGTGCCGCAGCGCCGACGCCGAGCTGCCCCCGTGCTGGCCCGCCTGCGCCCGCTGCTTGACCACCTCGGTCGGCACCCGCACCGCGCACGCCGCGATCTCCCCCGCGGACGCGGCGAGCATGTGCTCCACCGGTCCCGCATGACTATTGATGACGACGGAGGAGGAGGACGAGGAGGAGGAGAAGGTAGAGAGAAAAAAGGATTTGCTTGCTTCGTACGTGCAGAAGAAGAAGGCCGCGCCCGGGGCCGACCCGACCACGGCGGATCCGACCCCGCGGTAGATGCCCCGGAAGCCGCCCGACGCGAAGAAGCCGGCTGAGGATTGTAGGCGGGTCTTGAGCGTGTCGAGCGGGAAAAGCGAGAGGTCGACTGTTGTACCTGCCAAGGCGCCGGCTAGGAGGGCGGTTTGGAACGGTGGCGGGGGTGGGGAGGTGGATGGTTTTGGGGGGGTTGTTGACATGGTGGTCTTGATTTTTGTTTTTTAAATTAGGATGCTTTGGAGTCGGGAGTGGTGGCGTATAGCCAACAGGTTCGCGCAGCTCGGGGGTTGGTGATGCACAATACGCTAAATGGGTTTCGTCGGAGGGGATGGTGCTAAACTAGGCCTAGTTGATGAAGGATGGGATGGGATGGGAAGGTTCTGTTCGGCCGTGCTGGCGGATGCGATCATTGGGTCGTGGTGTTCATCGTGGGTCCGGACAGCAGCCACGATGAGTCGATGAGTCCAATGTTGGTGTTTTGCCCGAGATTTTGTCTCCGGTACCGACAGGCAAACGGCCTTGTGAGGTCATGGGCCAGGGTCTAAGCTACAACCTACCGTAGGAGCTTGGACCACTTCGCTTCATGCATGCATCCAATTGAGGAAGGAAACACTTCAATACTTCCCACACTTTCAACTGAATCGAGGTGTCAGTCTTCAGTCCCAGAGACCTGACTCTGTGATGGAATGAGCACAATACCGCCGGTCCTGCACCGCAGTGCGCGGGCCATCACCCCCCATGAGTTCCTCGAGGCTCTGCAGGCCACATGTGCCCCACGCTTCCCTCTGGCGCGTGGACGCACTCATCGACCAATCGGTGGGTCCCCCCCCCTTTTTACGCACATGGTGCAAGGTTGACGACGATGGTGGTTAACGCGCAAAATACAAAAGCCCTGGCGGTGAGTGGCGGAGTAGACTCTATGGCCCTCGCCTACCTCTGCACCACCATCAAACAGACAGATCACTGGTTCAAGGTTGCGGACCATCCTGTCAGCAATGCCTTCGGCCTCATCATCGACCACGGCTTGCGCGAGGGCAGCGCCGACGAGGCGGAGAGTGTCGCCAAAGTCCTCAGACAGCTTGGCCTGAGGCCGAAGACGCTGAAGATCCGCTGGGGTGACGTAAACGCCGGAGATGCTAACCCAAATGACCTGCCCAATGTTGAGACGGTGGCTCGCTACCTCCGCTACCGCCGTCTCGGCACATTCTGCAAGGCTTGGCGTGTGGCCTCTCTCTTTACCGCACACCATGAGGACGACCAGTATGAGACTGTCATGATGAGGCTGCTCTCGGGCCACGGGCACCGCGGCTTGCAGGGGATGCGTCCCGCAACTGATATCCCGGAGTGCTACGACTTGCACGGCGTGTACCAGAGCGGATTCATCGACGACCAGCGGCGCGACAATCCCTTCTGGAACCTGACGCCGAATGAGCGCCAGAGGAGGGAGTTGAGGAGGGGCCTCAGGCATGAGATAGACCCTGCTGTTCTCGCCAAGGAGGTTGAAGAAGGCCTGAAGATCGACGCTGTCGCCGCATACGCCGACGATTATGACGGTATCGCAAAAGGAAGCAAGCGTGCCCCTGCTGTGATGCCGCTGGAGTTTGAGGATGGCGGCGTCATGGTGTACCGCCCGCTGCTCCGTTTCAGCAAGGAGAGGTTGATCGCAACGTGCCTTGAGAACGGCATTCCCTGGTTTGAGGACCACACCAACGCCGACCAGACGTTGACTATGAGGAACGCTGTCCGATACATGCACAAGAACCACAAGCTGCCTGTCGCTCTGCAGAAGCCCGCCATTCTTCAACTCGCAGAGCGGTGCCGAGCAAGGGTGGCTTCGGCCGAAGCCGAGGCGGGGAGGCTCCTTAGCCGCACCGCGATCCACGAGTTTTGGGCCAATGCCGGCACCGTGGTGCTGACTCTTCCCAAGCTTTCTTTTCCGTCTGTGCCCAGGAGGTCCTCAGCTTCTCCGACCGCGCGGCGGAGGCGCGCCGAGCATTACCGCCACATCGCCGCGCTCCTGATCCGCAAGCTGCTCTCCATGGTGACGCCGGAACGGGAGCTGAGCCAAGTTGCCCAACTGAGCCACCTGGTCTCCATGTTCTTCCCGTCCTTGGCAGAAGAAGACGCAACCCCACCGGAACCCAAACCCTATGTCATCTGTGGCGTGCACTTCATTCCCCTGGCCGCGGACGACTACCCCCTCCGCTGGCTGCTGACAAGAGCACCGCACGCCTCGAACGTCCCGCGGCCCTCAATCACCTTCCGGGAACTCCCGTTTGCGAAACGTCTCGGCAAGCATCCCAGCGCGTGGAAGACACTGGGCTGGGCCGAGCCTGAGCTCTTCGACGGCCGCTACTGGATCCGCATCCTGCACCGCCTGCCCTGCAAAGTCGTTGTTGCTCCTTTCGAACCGGAGCACCACAAACCGTTCAGGGAGGGCCTCGCCGACGACCACGCCAGGAAGGGGCTCGCTTCAATGCTCCGGCGATATGCGCCGGGCAAGACCCGATTCACCCTCCCAGCGATTTACGCCACCGTCGACATGAGCGACCTCCTCGCTGGCGGCAGCTGGTGGCCGAAGGACCTGCAGTGCACACAGCCTCAGTCTGCTGCTGCTACCGGCGATGGTGGCGCGGAATCTCACGGTGAGGAACACCTGGACGAACCGAAGGTCGTTGCTCAGATCAGAACGGGCGGGTTGAACAGTCTCTTTGCGGGCCGGCTGGAGTGGGAAAGGCAGCTGAAGGAAGAGGAGAAGCTGCAGCTGCTGGCCTTGCCTACGCTGGGCGTTGCCCTGCCGGGAGTGGAGGATTGGTTGCGCTGGGAAGTGCGGTACCGGAAGGTGGATGACGAGCTGTTGCGGTTGAGCAGGCTCGGCGGGCGGATCATTGAACGGCGGGGGTTGAGAGGACGGGTGAGGTGGTTGTATTGGTGGTTAAAGCTGGGGCGAAGGAAAGGCACCACTACAAGGCCTAGGCGGTGGGGGTATAGCGATTGGCGAGCCTCGAGACGAAGAATTACACGCTAATGAGCCTGGATACACGCCTTTCAGACCGTTATTCTGCATCCCTTCCCTCCTTCAGCCCCAACTCCGTTTCAACGTCAGCCCATCTTCCCTTTCGCATCGGATCTAACCGCTTGAGCTTTCCTAGCCACGCTACTAGGTCTGCTCGCTCGCCGGCATCGGCCTGTCTCCCCTCGAGCTGGCAAAGGTAGAGTGTGTACTCAAACAGTCCCTCGTAAATCAGCTGCACGTCGGTGTAGTCCTCCAGCAGATCCTTGATCTCATCAATCTCGCGCGTCAAGTAGGCGATGCGGTCCTGTGTCGTGAGCCCTCGTGTCATGACGGGGTGTTTGTCCGGGTAGACCAGGTTGAGGACCAAGAACTGGTGGTAGTACCACAGCGACTGGTCCTCAGGCCCGACATTGAGGGCTTCGCGGATCTTGCTTAGCTCTGCGTGGCACCGTTAGCTCCGTTGTCTTCGGTACACCACATATGGTGGGCTATGTTAGGAGAGGTAATGTAGGCGGGTGCATGCTGCAATTTGGCGGATGGACCAGAGAGGAAACGGAAACATACCCTCCTCTAGGAATGCCCTCCTCGCCGCGTCGTCGGCACCCCTCTCCTCCAGCAGCCGCGGGATCAGCTTGCTCCGGCTGTGCCACGCCGAGAAGTTGGACAGGTCCGTGTGGATCATCCGCTCGGTGTATGCGAACTCGGCCTCGACCATGCTGCCGCCCTGCAGGGTCGCGCTCTCCAGCTGGGCGACGACGTGCCGGCGATAGCCCCAGGCGTGGAAATTGCGCCGGTCCTTGCCCAGCATCTTGGACGCCAGCCCCAGCTCCTCCTCCCATATCTGGCGCGATACGCGGCTGCGGAGGCGCTGGATGGCTTGCTGCAGGATCCAGAGGCGGTAGCTCCATATCCAGTAGCATTTGGGGCTCTCCAGGAGGAGCGGGATCGTGAAGCTGAGCTCGGTCTTGATCGTTGAGAGGTCCTGCTGTTCCGCGGCGGCGGCGGCGGCGGCAGCAGCATCGCAGTTGCTGTCCCCCCTGGCTTCCGACGCTTCCGGCCCGCTGCTGCTTGCCTCAGCTGTTGTACCACTCCTCCCAGCTGTCTGGGAGGCGGGGCCGCGCGGGGTCGCGGCCGAAGACGAGGACGAGGAGCTGGTGGAAGATGGTGTTGTAGTGGCGGTAGGAGAAGTATTCGAGCACGCCGTCGAGCATGATGACCCAGCCGATGGTCTGGAGAATAAGCCAGAGATTAGGCAGCGCCTGCGGACGTTCCATATTGTGTAATATTCCGGGTTGAGGCGCAGGAGCTTGGACGTGAGCTGGAAGACGGAGGCGGAGTAGTCGCCCCGAGAGACGTACGACCGGACTTGGTCCTCGAGCTCGCGGTATTTCTGGATGCGCTCGAGGTCGCGCTTCTTCTGGTCCTCTGTGCGCACGCGCGATGTCCGGGCTATGCCGTGTTGCGACCCGCCTTGCTAGTCGCGGCCTTGCTATCAGTCAACTTTCCGGCCAGTGGCTGCGCAGGCGTGGTGCGGGGCTAGATATCCTTACGTCGGCCATTATTGCCCTCAAGCGGAGTGTTCGAGTCGGCTTGCGCCGCCCTAGGCTTGAAGCTTCGAGTGTCTTTTTCGTCGCTACTTGAAGTCGAGGATGGACTGATTATTCGATGGTCTCGGACCGGGACCACCGGGTTGTCTGCAACCGCAGGGTTGTCGCTTGATAGAGTAAGTAACGCTAACTACTATCGATAAGAACCTTGGACCCACTAGTTCAATAACGGACTTGAGGACTCGAGACC
This sequence comes from Chaetomium strumarium, assembly GCF_033439665.1. Lineage (NCBI taxonomy): Eukaryota > Fungi > Ascomycota > Sordariomycetes > Sordariales > Chaetomiaceae > Chaetomium > Chaetomium strumarium. The sequence goes on along the minus strand of NW_026944433.1, from coordinate 1,027,077 downwards.
GATTCCGGAACTTGTTGACGTCTCTAACACGTCCGTGCCTTCCTCTGTGCTCCGGGCTTCAAAAACTCTCCACAACCACGTTCGTTCCTTCCAGAATCAGGGGATCGTGGTTCGAGTCGCGAATCGAGGTCCTGCCCGGTGACTTGTGTCCGATTGGGTCAGGCGTCTCGGTTGCCACAGTGATCCCCCTGAGGTCGAACTTGCTCTGGTTGAACCAAACCATCATCAGTCACAGGCCACTCCTCCTTCCGTGAATCTTTGGAGTACCCGACACTTGTCTCAGTTACAGTCCCATTGTGACATAACCTGTTACAACCAAGCTCCCCTATGCAACTTACATAATATTATTGATACGCCCATCGCAATATCGTTCTCGGTGACCAAGTGATCCGCCTTGGACAGTCGGACAAGGTTGCAGCCGCCGTACGCTGACCTCTTTGAGCATTGTTGTACTCACTCGGCGTGCTTGTTGGACCACAAGGCTCCCATGATCGTCTACCTGTGACCAAGAAGATTGCAATCTGGGGCTGCCATTCTTTTGTCCCCTTGCGTTTGCTTGCTTCCGTTTCCAATTCACGCAGTGGCCCGGAACCTCGCCCGTGGTTGGGGCGGTGCTTAGTGTTGTGTTCCGAGAAACAGCAGCAGGGCCCGCAGCCTGATCCGAAGAAATCATGCCGCCATCTGACGACTTCCGTCGACGACCCAGTCATGGGAGCCATGAACTTCGCTCTACGCCTAGCCCTGTCAGCCCAACGGACTCTGGTTATGGCTCTGCTGCTACGACGCCGTCCACACCAAGGAAATCTGGCAAAGAGCATCAGGGACGATTGATAGACCACTGGACCGATATTGACGGCGACCAGTCTGACTCGGACGATCCTTTCATCGACAGTGATGACGAGCAGACATTCAGCGGTAAAGTAGCCAGCTCAGCAGCCTCTGCAACAGCAAGAGAGGTACGGGAGGATCAGGAGACAAAATTGTTCACTCTGCCAAACCGGTGCCGTCTAATCTTTCCGGCATACCCTCCTTCGACGGCTAAACTTGGACAACGGGCTTCTAGCAGCACCTCGCTGCGTCATCTAGACCGCTTCATCCCTGCGAGACCTCAAGGGACAGCGTCCTCCGAAAGGTTCAGGACAAGCAAGTCACCGCAACAGTTGACCGCTGCAGAGAAGATTCTCCGACACAGCGGAGCAACCGAAGACGCATTTGTCTACCGCCGGAGGATTCTAACCCCCCTTGCCCCCGAATTCCGCTCACTATCCCGCGCTGAGATCGCAGCAAGCCGGAACAGAGGTCAGTCTCTCAATGTTGGGGTTCGAGCTAAATTAGTGCTTGCTAACTGCCCAGTAGTGGGCACTGTCCTTAGCCCACTGGATCAGAATAATGTGGAAGGCAATGAGACACAAGTCAACGACAACATGGCGTTGAGCCCGGGACTTGGAGGAATTGCCGTTAACAACGGCCGAGGCGAGTTAGTCAGGAGTGGGACTAACGCTCGGCTTTTCCGCGCCACATTTCCAACGGTGAAACCGAAAAACGATGAGCAGCTGGAGAAGTATCGGGCTCGGCTCGCTGCCGCACTCGGATTAGATCGAGCGCAGCGCGTGCTCGATGTCGGCTTAACGGTGAGCCATGACGGCACCAGTTCCAACAAATTAGGCCGCGTCCTGACTCAATGGGACGGCTCGCAATGGGTTAACGAAGGCCCCATCCCGAAGGCTCAGAGGCCCCTGGGAAACCGAGCATTGCCCGTAGCTCCATTCAAGTGAGCGATTCCGTGCCTGTGATTGATAGTGTCGCGGATAGCTGACGATTGTTAGGGTTCTCGATGCCCCTAATCTGCGGGATGATTTCTATTGTTCGAACCTAGCATATTGCCCTACCGCACAGACGTTGGCTGTTGGCCTGGGCTGTTTGCTTTACGGCTGGTCTGAGACACGGGGCGTGCAGCTCCTCAATGCTGGGACTGATGCCAACTGCTATCTAACTAGCTTGTCGTTCTCATCGCCTGAGGGGTGCAAAGCAATCCTCGCTTTCGGGCGATCGACCAGCACAGAGAAGACCCTCTGTTTGATGTCATTATACGATGACCCAGATCGGCCACTTGGCTGTCCCACGCCACGGTTTGAGAAGGATTGTCCGTCCCCCGTTTCCTGTCTAAGCTGGAAGCCAGTTTGCACAATCCGGCCGTCTCTGAACCCATTCAATCCTGGGGTTCCCGTCAAGACGGAAGATCTTCTCGTCGGAAGTGAAGCTGGCCATGTTTACTACTATTCCGTCGAGTGGCCCGAGAGGTGGGAGGTGGAGCGCAACAACTGGAAAGGGGAAATGACGATGCTGGTCCATATCTCCATTCATTCCCAGCAGATCTGCGGGCTGGCTTGGTCGGCCCACGGAGAAATGTTTAGCACAGGGGCAAACGACAACCTGTGCTGCTTATTCGAGACTGCCAATGTCGTTGGAAAGCCAGCCAACGGCCACGGTGAGGAAGAGGAACACCAGGCCGAGTCGTCTTCTGCGGAGTATGTGCGTACAGCCAGCGGGATATCAGACGCCCAAACCGAGATCCAGGTCACTGAACTTGGCGGGGCCAAAGAGCTTAGGACTGGCGACGAGAAGCACCGGTGGGTGCATGGAGCCGCGGTCAAGGCCATTGCATTTTGCCCCTGGCAAACTAGCCTGGTGGCGACTGGAGGGGGTTCCAACGATATGTGCATCCATTTCTGGCACACCGGGTCTGGTGCCGCGCTGGCATCCATCTCGGTTTCAGCCCAAGTGACCAGCCTAATCTGGTCGACGACCCGCCACGAGATTGCCGCCACCTTCGGCTTCGCCCAGCCAGAGCACCCGATCCGCATTGCTGTCTTCTCCTGGCCGGACTGCCGCCAGATTGCCGCCGTACCTTGGAACGGCGAGCATCGGGCGCTCTATGCGATCCCGTACCCTTGCGTATCCCCTAGCGGCCCGGCCACGGAAAGGTCGAATAGTAGAAGAAGGGACAAGAAGGCGCGGGGTAGCAGCCGCACACCTGTCGAAGGATGCATTATGGTTGCGTCAAGCGACAGGAGCGTCAAGTTTCATGAAGTATGGGCGGCAGACAAGAAGGCAACGCCTGTTGGGGTCGGCGTGCTCGGGGGCAGTGCCATCCTCGAGTTTCTGGAGGATATTAACAAGGATGAGATGGTAATTCGCTGAATGTAGGGTTGCGGGCGTTTTAATCGGGATGAAAGGTGTGGTTTTGCGAAGAGGGAATACCCGGAAGGAAGACCATAGGTGCCGGATTCAGGAACGCTTCTCTGTCGGGGTCACACAGGCCCAGGGGTGGTTTGGAGATCACGTTGATCCTGGACGCACCAGAGGAGAGCATGCCGTGCTGCAAAGCGTTGCTTGACCAGAGCTGAGGAGGAGCTGCTACGTGAGGATGGCCACTCGACGGGAACAGAATGCAGACTTGATGAGCAACATCAATTTAACCGTATCTTGTAACGCCGGCTCCTTGACCTATTGCTGATGCTGACGGTTGGTGCCATTCAATATTGTCCTCGATGTAGCAACCCAGCTGTTGGCGATGATGAGCTTCCCAAGGCTATCCCAGGACTCGGTTCACTCATTTCGTACCAAGGACAAAAGAATAAGGGGCACAAAAGAAACGGACCGCAGTAAGCAAAAGGAAATATGCGCAAAAGGAAAGGCGAATGCCCAATAACAGGATTGAACTGTTGACCTTCGCATACCATATACGGGTGGAACCGGTATTAGTACGACGCTCTAACCAGCTGAGCTAATCGGGCTTGTGGATTGGTGATGGTTGAGGGTCCGATGCGGGCTCCATCAGAGTGGAGAGGACCGGTGATGACTCTGTCTTGGTGTTGTTCCTTGAGCGCGACAGGTAAGTCAATAAGCTTGGACACGGACATCCGTTGAGAAAGGTGGGTCTTTATCAGGGGAGAAATCATAAACCCCAAAAGAAGCCGCCAGCTAGCTCTCTACCGGAACGCCAAGACGCCGTGCATAAGTTCCAACCTAGCCGCAACTCCCGAAATGACACGGCGGCTTTGCAAGACTCATCAGGTAGCGAGCCCAGACTGGGAAAAGAGACACTTGCCTCTTCCACGATCATTGTATCGCAGCTCAACCGTGCCGGGAGAACTAACCCAACCCTGAATCGTCCCCCATTCCCCAAACCTTCCAGTACATCGCTCTAAAAGGAAAAATGAACCGCGACAACCCTGATGTTGTCCGAGCCTGGGCTACTTCAAGATAACAATAAGCAGCACCAGCACGATAATCAAGACGATGATGGCGCCCATCTGCCTCCCCTCGCCGCTCCGCGCCGCCCCGCGCGCAATCCGCCCCACCTGCCGCCGCGCCCGGCTGAGCGCGTTGGCCTGCCGGTCCGCCGCCCGCTCGCTCTCGTCCAGCATCAGCACCTGCTCGTCCAGCTCGTCGCCGATCTGCAGCGAGAGCTCGCGCTGCCGCGCGATCGAGGCGCCCAGCGCGTCGAGCTGCGCGTCCTGCTCCTCCAGGATCTGCTGGTGGTACGCGTGGATCTGCGTGTTGCTCAGCGCCGAGGCCTCGATGGCGTCGCGGTACCCCGCCGTGTCGTCGTCTTCTCCAGGGACGGGGTCGTCGCGGTATCGTCCGCCCTGGAAGAGGTGGGAGCGGGGGGTGGTGGTTGTTTGTTGGGTTTGGGATTCGAGGTCTGTGGTTGGGGAGGAGAAGCGGACTGCTTTTTTCTGAGTGTGTGTTTGAGGGGCGATCGGCGTGGAGGGTGGCGGTGATTGTGATGGTTGGGTTTGGGGGTGGGAGGAGGAGGAGGATTGAGCGTGGGCGAACTCGGCTGCGAGGGAGGGGTCGTTGGGATGGGTGAGGGTTGAGGCGGTCGCGGTGGACGAGTTGCCCTGGAATTGCGACGAGAGGTCGGAATACTGCTTGCGCAGCAAGGCGATGGTGTCAGCTAGCGTGGAGGCTTTGCTGCGCTGTGTCAGCAAGGACAAGGCCGGATTGTTAGAGAGTAAGGGGGGACGCACGAATCATCGCCTCCGTCTTGTAGTCGTTGATGCTCTTTCTCGAGGGTTTCTAGCCCTTCCCGGAACTGGTCCAGGGAGCGAGAGATGTGTCCATCTTGTGAGTCGCGCCGCAGGTTCAGCGTCTTGGCACGCTGCTGCTCGAGGAGTGACAGCTTAATGTGGTCGGCAAGGAGGAGCAGCGCATTGGGATTCGACATAGTGGAGCGAGTGAATGGCAGTCGGCAACATGCGCTGGACGTAAAAATGTATCTCGCTCAGCGAAGGACTGAATTCGGCGCAATCGACGGTTCAAACAAGTGCGCAATGTTGCTGTTTCGGTTGGCACGGCGCAGGCTGCCGTTCCAAGTTATCGGCTAATGCCGCATTGGCCGTCGCATTACGTCGGCGCTGGAGGGTTGGCGGCGTGGCGCCAGTTGGTGTAAACCCCTGACTAATTGTTACCAGTAGTCACGGACCGCAACAACACTCCTAAACTGCGAAGAAAAACTAACCCAGCGCATGAGTATGGAGAATCTCACATTAACTAAAAGCTTGAGCTCATCTATAAACGTTTCCCGTAGAGAAAACGGCGGTTTTGATGTCGAGGTTCAGATTTCGGGGCAGACCCTAGTCTTCAAGTAAGCGCTTGCACAATGCAATACGGATATACGGAGTACTGTGAGGTTGTACTGTATTGTATAAGTACAATACCTGCGCTGCGCTGTGGCCGGAAACCACCAAGTCCTCTTGGCATTGCATTTGACGGCACAAGTAAGAACAACAAAGGCCGGGCAGATATGGTAAAACGTATCAAACTGGCCAAAACAGTGTTTTCTGGGCTTTTTGGGCCATTTTACATAGTTCCATAGATCCGGGGACCTCGAATTACCCTATTCCAAGTGCCCGTAGTCACATGCGCGTACGTGATAGCCCTGTCCGCTATGGTAGGTCAACCGGGTTCGCAATCCGGTATGTCGACTGGCTTCCTAGTGCCGTAGGTCGACGGCATTCGCGATCGGGTATATTGACTAGGTTTGTAGTGATGTAGATTGATCGCATTCGCGATCGGGTACGTCGACGGCATTCGCGATACGGTATATCAATGGCATTTGCAATGAAGGATAGTTACTACTAGTATTAACTATCTACGGTAGGCTTATAATATAAGATGTTAGTTCTGTTCGCATAGCACTGCTAGCTTGGTTAACATACTATATTGCAATTGCCACCGACATACCATATCGCAAATATCATCAACCTACGGCACTAGGAAGCCAGTCGACATACCGGATTGCGAACCCGGTTGACCTACCATAGCGGACAGGGCTATCACGTACGCGCATGTGACTACGGGCACTTGGAATAGGGTAATTCGAGGTCCCCGGATCTATGGAACTATGTAAAATGGCCCAAAAAGCCCAGAAAACACTGTTTTGGCCAGTTTGATACGTTTTACCATATCTGCCCGGCCTTTGTTGTTCTTACTTGTGCCGTCAAATGCAATGCCAAGAGGACTTGGTGGTTTCCGGCCACAGCAACACGTGCATGATCCACAATTTCTGCATCCTCCAACCAACCTCGACTTGACATCGCGACTACAAAATAAGCGCCCAAACCACTATCTTCATCACAGCTTTCTTGTAGCCGACGGTCCATTAGCTCTGCATCGCCAATCAGGGCTGTTTGCAAGATAAATCCACATGCCAGACACGGGAGACGAAGCAGGCGACACGCCCATGACGGAAACGCCTGCCGCCAACAACGCCGTGCATGAATCTGGTGGGCATTTGCCAGAGGAAGCATCATACGCGCAACACAATGACCAGGAAACTGAACAGCAGAGCGACCAAAGCCTGCAGGAACAGTCCCCACAAGAGTCAACCGAGAGACAGCGTCCCGCGCTGCTAGTAGAAACGCTTCTGTCGCAAGATGGTCAGCAATCGGATCCGGGCGCTTCCACAACATCGCCTCTGCCAGCGGAGTTCCCCAAGAAACGCCGTGGTCGGCCCCCAGGACGTCCAAACGCGACGGTGCGCGAGGCAGATTATGAGGGAAACCCTTTGGTGCAGGCTTGGAACGCGGCCAAGGGAGAGCGGGCCGTCCCCGTCGTGTCCATCTGCATCCGCGCCGCCCTAACGGAACAGTCGCTCGTCCACGAAACCCAGCGGGCCATCTTCCGCCTTCCCAGCCGCGAGATCATTTACTTCGTGCAAGGCTGGATAACGTCCAAGCACATCGCTTCGCAGCGGCCGAGCTACGTGAACGGGCTACTGATCCACTCGCGTGGGCAGGATGCTCCCGTATCGTGCGTCCAGTGCAACGAGAAGCGGGCCAAGCATGCTCTGGGCCCCTTCGTCACCTGCCGAGTATTGCCGGGGAGCTACCACAACAGCTGCTCGAACTGTAAGTGGTTTGATAACACTTCCAGCTGCTCGCTGTACACGGGGCCCAAGCCGAACCGGAAACGCAAGGCAAAGGAACAGCTTCCACCGCCGCCAGCCGATGGAGTCGGTCCGCCTCCCAACGACGGCGACACCCATGGCAGTCCCGCCGGGGTGCCTTCTGCCCAAGGAAGCTACAGCTATGTCCCATCTGCTCATTCACAACCCAACACCGACGCCAGCAGACCCGAGTTGGCTGAAGTTCCGAGCCAGCCCGACTCTCTGGCAGAGTCACATTACGACTCAGAGTGAGTACTAAAGGTCCCTGGCACAGCACCTGACCTTGCTAACCGGCCCAAAGCTACGTAGCCGCTCAACTTGCGGCTCAACTGCAATAATGAACGACTTCCGCGGCAGGAGGCGCCACGGTCTCCCCACTCTGGCAGATACCGCAAGCCCTGTCAGACTCTTGATCCCCAGCGGCTTTCTGCACCCTGTGCACCCACGGTTGATGTACATTTACCCTTCTAGCACCCTTACTTGTGGTCATATTGTTTGTAGTCTCGCGGTGACTCTGGCCGCGGCCAGCCTCGGCTGGTGTTGGATTCTGGGATCGGAAAGAAGCCACGGCCATGACAACGACTTGGCCATAAAATCTTCTGTGCCTCATTAAATTTAATATACTTCATTACGCTCCTAGTACTCAAGCTAGTACTTGTCATGTCGGTTGCAAGCTGAAGTGTAACGTATCTTATAAGCGAGCGGGACATATAAGCGAGCGGGACACTAAGTTCTTGGCACGACGCGTCCTTCTTCCACCTCCAACAACGCGTTTTTCCTACAACTAAAGATGTCTTCCGCTTCAAAGGAAGCTAGGGTAACCTTAGCCCTCAAAGCTCTTGAAAATGATACGAAACTAAGCCTCCGAGCCGCGGCCAAGCTCTATAACGTGCCAGTTTCAACCCTCGGCTACCGACGTACCGGCCGGCCTATACGACGCGATCTTCCAGCCAACTCACGGAAGCTTACCGATCTAGAAGAGAAGACTATAGTCCAGTATATAACTGAGCTATCTGAGCGAGCTTTTCCACCAAGGCTACGTGGTGTGGAAGATATGGCCAACCAACTGCTACGCGTACGCGACGCGCCCCCTGTCGGCAAGCTCTGGGCTTATAATTTCGTTAAACGCCAGCCCGCTCTCCATACGCGTTGGTCACGTCGATACGACTACCAGAGGGCCAAGTGCAAGGATCCAGAGGTTATTGGCGAGTGGTTCGCGCTCGTATAGAATGTCAAGGCCAAGTACGGCATTGTGGTTGACGATATCTACAACTTCGACGAGACTGGGTTCATGATAGGTATCATCTTCCCAGGCATGGTAGTTACGACCTCTGATGGCCGTAGCAAGGCAAAGCTGACCCAGCCTGGTAACCGCGAGTGGGCTACGGTAATCCAGGGAGTCAATGCCCTCGGCTGGGCTATCCCACCCTTCATCATCTTGGCCGCGCAATACCACCTTGCCAACTGGTATCAAGAGTGCAACCTCCCGGCCGACTGGCGTATCGCGACCACCGAGAACGGCTGGACCACCAATGCCGTAGGCCTCGATTGGATCAAGCACTTTGACTTCCATACAGCACCCCATACAAAGGGCAAATATCGGTTATTGATCATCGACGGCCACGAGAGCCACCACTCGACCGAATTCGAGCTCTACTGCCAGGAGCATCACATTATCACACTCTGTATGCCTCCGCATTCCTCCCACCTCCTCCAGCCACTCGATATTGGCTGCTTTGGGCCGCTGAAGCAGGCGTACGGTCGCCAGGTCGAGGACTTGATACGCATGCATATCAACCACATAAGCAAGCTCGAGTTCCTCTATGCCTTCCGCGAGGCCTTCTTCGCCTCTATAACGGAGAAGAATATACAGGGTGGCTTTACAGGTGCTGGCCTTGTGCCGTACGATCCAGAGAGGGTACTTTCTAAGCTGGATATCAAGCTTCGTACACCAACACCCCCAACCTCACGGCCTAGCACTGCACAGTCTTGGGTCTTCCAGACACCACACAACTCCCGGGAAGCCAATGCGCAGTCTACACTCATCAAGACTCGTATTGCCAACCATCAAAATAGCTCCCCAACCTCGATGTTGGCTGCTGTGGACCAGTTGGCCAAGGGTACAATGGCTGTGATGCACCAGATGGCTCTTCTTCGCGCCGAGGTCTCTTCGCTCCGCAAGGCCAACGAGGCACTCAGCAAGCGCCGGAGAGCCAAAAGAACACGCGTGCAGCTTGGGGGATCGCTTGCGGTACAAGATGCAAAGGATCTACTGGACCAGAAGGCCGTGGTTGGGGAGATGGCGCAAGAAAAGGAGCCGGATAGTGGTGGTGCAGGGGGGGCTCGTACGAAGGTTCGGTGCTGTGGTGTGTGCGGCAAGCCTGGCCATAATGCCCGTACGTGCCAGGAGGTTGTAGAAGGGTCTGATTCAGCTGTTTCTGATGTAATTGTAGTTGGTTAATGGTCTTATTGTATTGCAATTGAGGATGGTTGTTGTAGAGTGGTGGAGAGTGTCCCGCTCGCTTATATGTCCCGCTCGCTTATAAGACACGTTATACGTTCAAATCACCGCTGCTGACACGGATCCAAGCGTCGGGCCTTACGTATTGTGTTATCCGCCATGCATCGATTTGACATGGCGCTTGTGAATGGAGCAGGCCATCAATGACACGTGGGATAGTTATCCGAGCAAGTTCAGCGATGGGCAAGGTGTCCTGGACGGTAGGGGAAACTGCAGATGCTGGAGGCGGTATGACTGTCGAGGGTAACAAGAACAAAGACGTGCCGGGCTCCTCCCTGGCCTCAACTCCGAGCGCAATCACTGTAGGTGCGCTAGGCTTCGGTGATTTGAGAGTAAGTCCTCCAACTGGGCATCAGGTGTTGATGTCTTCGCTCCTGGAGTCGACGGGACTAACGCCTGGATTAGAAGCGATGATGCAACTAAAACCATCAGCGGCACGAATCATATGTACGTTCCCTTCAACTTTCAAACGTGGATTCTTGAGTTCTCACAATTTACAAATAGAGCGTGCCCCCATGTTTCCGGCCTTGCGGCCTACTATATCCGACTGGTCGGCCTCCATGGGAAGGCTGTTAAGGACATGATCATTAAATCGGCGACCCTGGACGATGTGATCGATCCTCATGGTAGCCCTAATCGTATTGCCTGCAACAGCAGTAACGCCGAGAGTGACGCCTATTAGCCAACGCGATCACTTCGTGACAAGGCAAGAGCGATCTGGCAAGAGCGGGAGCGGTGACGGGTCTGCCAGGGGAATCAATGTAAGACGCATCTGAGAGAATGCCTGGCTGCCTGGCTATTTTGCCAGGAACTTGAAAACTGAATCAGCCCTCAATACTACCTCATTTCCGCGGTGAACAAATCAGATATCACTTTCCTGATCAAAACCTGCATCCGCCTTCATCCAATCTTAACCCGCGTTACCCGCCTCATCATGCATAACCGAGGGGGTCTGGCACAGCCACCTACTTACTGCGTAGCGCGAGGCTTCAGCTCTTTCAGGTTCTCCTTCATCATACTGTAGGCAGTCGTTGACTTGTTCATTGGTTGCTATCGCCCGTATTACTTGCTAGACACCAAGAGTCCAAGACAGTTAGCGGCCTGTGTTCATACCGTCCATTTCTAGTTCACCTCTCACATAGCCGTTTCCCGGCATTGCCTGGTATATCGTTCGTTAAATTACCCCAGCACGCATTACATTGTGTTCATCACATCTGCATACCACGGCATCTTCACCTGGCCGGGTGCCATCCGAGATGTCAACGTCAACAATTGAGCCTAATGCCAGACCTTCCAGGCGCAGGGTAACGTTCGCTAGGAGCCCTCAACGGCCTGCAGAAAATGCCGAAGACTCGGGATGTGCTGCGCGCCCGGGAGCCGTGCCACCGAGGCCGGACGCAGCGACAAGGAACCTTCGTTGCAAACGCCTCGAGATCTCCAGACGGGATGGAGAAGTCGTCAAACTCGAGATACAGGACGTGGTCGATATCAGAGCGTTGGGCACAGACGAAGTCCTTCCTGACACGAACGTGGACGACGTGATATATCTGTTGGAAATCACAGACGAATTGGACGAACTGGTGAGGACACAGCTGAGCCGCTCCGGGTTAGAGGTGCCCAAACAGGTGTTCGACGCACACCTGGGACGTGACGTGTCCGGTAGCTGCTTCGTGAACGAGGCCTTCTTCATGTATTGGCCCGTTCCGGTCCAACAGGACTTGAAGTACTGGGAGATCGAACAGAGACTCCGGTATGAAGGCACCGAGTCTCTGAGCACTGATCTAGATCACAACCTGATTTGGACGGGCTACGAGAGATGGCCGAAAGGACTCCCTCGTCGGCCATATTATCCATTACTTCCTGCCGTCACCGGCAGCAGGATCCTCCACTACGCGATGACGGCTGCCTCCTTCTATTCACACACCAGAGACAACTCGGGACGGTCCGTGCACGGCTGCGTGCTTGTTGATCCTAGGCGTCAGTATACGATTAAGAGATTCAACTACGAATCTCCAGTCTCCGTTTCGAGTCTCGAGGTTGTTGAACTACCTCCGAGCAGCCAGTTTTGTTTCTTGGAGGAGCAAGCTAACCTTGAACGGATATGCGACATGATCGAGTCCAGACGCGGCTATTTCTCGAGGCAGAACACGTCAACCGCAGTGATCCAATGCATCACGAGTCTAATACTTGATGACATGTTCGGCGTCATGTTTCAAGTCAGCAGAGGACTAGACTACATCGAGCTCTCGCTCTACATGGACGATCTTCCGGCATCAGTTGTATCAACTTGGCGAAAGTACCTGGGGCACTGGCGGAATTCCTTGGTCTACTTCCGCACTTCCGCATCTACTCTGCTGGAGGTATTCGAGCACAGCTTAGGATACGATAAGCAACATGCCAGGGGCTTCCATGGCCAACAAGCATCGGAAATGGATCTGAGAACCCTCAGCAATCTCAGGCGACTGAGCAAAGACGTGGAGGCGACACGGGCTAGGGTTGAGACGGTATTCCAGGCTCTAATGTCGACACTTAGCATCATGGAGAGCCAGCGAGCTATCGCCCAGGCTAAGGAGGTCTCAAAGCTGACAAATTTGGCCTTCTTTTTCATCCCTCTGAGCTTCGTAGCCACCGTCTTCGGGACAAATGTTGTGGTAAGTTTTGCTTTTCCTGTGGAGGGACGTTTACACTTTCAACCCTTGGCGCCCCTCGTCACCCTATGCCACCTAGACACTCCCGCATATCCTAAACGCTCATCAGCCGCACAAGCGGACACACGAATGTGCTTGCTAACCGAATGATCATAGGAGTTCCAAGAACATTTCACCTGGCGACTCTGGGTCGGCGTGTCTATCGGCACGACCGCTATCACATATTTCGTGCTGTACTTCGCCGAGATTAGCAACGCCTGGCGGAATATCACCGACTTCATCCTCAGATGGCTCGTTCCCCCGCCCATCTTCACGTTGATGTTTCTCCGCAAGATGAAATTCAGAAATCCAGCTGGCCCGTTGGTCACTTTATCGCGCCTTCCTGCCCTGGCTGTCTTTGTGGTCGACGCCGCTGTCCTGGCCGGCCTGTCGGTTGTGGCGATGCGGTTTCCTCTGTCGACTGGCGCGGCAGTTGCAGTGTCGTTTGCAATGGCCATCGGCGCCACGGCATTTTGCCTTGGGCCTGCTATTCGGTTTTACAGCTGGCGCTTGTTAAAGTATCCACCGTATTCCCGCCCCTCGAGGATGCCGACTGACAAACAAGCCGGTGGCCGTCGACCTTGGCTGTCGCATTCGGAGATTCTGCGTCGACTTGCCCGCCTCCCGTACGGGGGCGTGGACGATTCCGCAGAGCTCCACGCCAGGAGAGCAGCGGACCCAGCAGTTCGACTTCCGCAACCACAACCTAAACTCATCAACCCGGCACCTGGACGACCAACAGATTCGGTGGCCAAGGTTGGCAGCCATGGCAAGCTAGAAGCACTCAAGACTAAGTTGCCTACTGTCTAGGTGCCAAAGCTGGAGTCCAGCACGTGCCACTGCCAGCCCCAACTACATATTAATGTTCGACTTAACCTGAGCCTTTTTTTTTTTTTTTTTTTTTTTTTTTTTTTTTTTTTTTTTTTTTTTTTTTGGCAATCAGCCCAACCCGGTGCCCGAAGTTGGGCTTGATTGGGTTTGATTGGGGACGCTCCCGGAAAGACAGTTAAGGGGCAGGGCAATTCGGTGGATTGCAAGATCGTGGGGCACCCAAAGGCAAGGCTTCGTGGTTGTCCCGAGAAGTCGATAGAAGTCTAGCGGGGCCGGTCTTTGCACGCTGGTTGCATAATCAATGCATGCTTCCGCGGAGGTAACCGAGCATGCATGCCGAGTTTCATAACTGTGGGCACGGTGAGGCCGGCGAGCGGCCCCGCAGGCGGCCTCGGTACGGCAAAGAAACTGGACGTCGGAGCGGATCTTGCCGCTCGGATCATGCGGCATCATCCTGCGGCATATCTGAGCGGCTCATACATACACTAGGTGGTTTACATAGGCGAGGCGTGTCGAGCAGGCGGGTGGGGAGGGCGAATACGAGTGGGTTAGGTGCCGGGAGCATTGTATGTACTGCGTGTACATCCGTACTGTACTCACCGCGTCCGCTCAGCCACGGTAGACCGTGGTACTGTGTGAGTCTACACTACGTTAGTGTGTAGAGACATGAAGGCTAAATACGAGGCCAAGTCCTGGACTGATCTGCGAGGACGACGCCACTTCCACGAATAGGAGACGAATTGGAACAGAAAGCGGTAGGTAAGCCAAGAGTTTACGGTGGGGCTCGACCTTCAACAATGTCAATTGTCAATGCGATTTCCATGTTTACCCTACATCACAGCTGCTCTCGTATCTGCTTCACCGCCAGCCTGGATACTACCGGGTTTGGCACATGTCTTGCCGCCTTGCGGCATGACGATGGTTGAGAGAAGGGGGATGGACGGTATAAAGAGGCCGGACTAGAACTGGCCCAACATCCATCTGAGCCATCAACACAATCAGATCGACTTCCACTGCAACAATCACTCCATCGCCTCAGTCTCACTCAACCTCTCAACTCTCGCATTCTCAACCAGCGCTACACTAGCCAACAACAAACCCACACAGCAAACATGCAGCTCAACGCCGTCGTCCTCTCCCTCTTCGCCGCCGCGGCTTCGGCTGCGCCCACCGACAGCTCTGAGCGCAAGTTCGGCATCATGGCCCTCCGCTCGGCCTCCCCCATCCACTTTGCCATGGCCGGCGCCTCGCAGGGCAAGCTCGGCTTCAACTTCCCCGACAGCAAGAACGACGCTCAGTGCACCGACGGGCAGAAGCCCACGGCGGCCACCTTCACCCTCAAGGACGGCGAGCTCTACCTGTACGGCAGCGACCAGGTGCAGCAGATCTACGTCGACCGCTCCGGCATGGGTACGTAAACTAAACCCGTCTTTCTTCAGCTGTGTAACTATCATATCAGAAAGCCAACTAGTCTAACAAACCAAAAAAAAAACAGGCCAGGGCGTGCTTGGCTACTTCAACAAGGACGTCTCGCGCCCGCCGAGGAACGGTGAGCTCAGCGGATGGTCGGTCGACGAGAACGACAACCTCACCTTCGACGGCACCCCGCTCAAGGCCTGCCCGGGCACCGACAACGCCTACTACATCTGGGCATCGGGCGCCGACAAGCCCGCCGGCATCGAGGGCTGCCTCGGCTTCTCGGCCCGCACCGTCACCAAGTCCGACGCCGTCCAGTGCACCTACAGCACCTACTCGGCTTAAATCTTTTTGTTTTGGTCGGCGTGAACTAACTGGGTTGGAGAGAGGGAAGCCGCGGGGGCAGGTCTTTTTCAAGATCATGGTGGTGCTTCCGAGGGGAGTGTGTGTGTGCGCGTGATGACAACCTGCATCGTTCTCGATATTTTTAGTATCTATTATCTAGTATCAGCATCAAAGCACAGCGGCATTTGATATCTTTATCAATTTTTAGCCCGACTGTTCTGCAGGCGTTGCCTTTTTGTGAAGAATGAGTGCTGCTAGTGATACACGATTGACATTAACATTGATACAAAGGGCATTATTATTATGGCCCTTCTGCTCACCCAAGTGTGTGTATTTCAAACCCCGCCTGACCGAACCGCGAACCAGCTGCCAGTGTTACTAGCTAGAGGGTCAGCATCGCATTACCTAGGAATTCCAGTATCATTTTCGAAGAAAAGGAGCAAAACTGACTTGACGGGATCCAATCCCAAACAACCAAGGGTACCTCTGCCTGAGCTCTTGCTCCCACTCTTCGCTGCGGCGCGCCTGGTTCAGAGCCGAGATAATCGTGCCACCACCACCACCACCACTGCTTTGTGTTTGTTGGGGCTGCGGGATTGTATTTGTCGGAGCTTCGCAGCGGTGTATCCCTCCTACTTCCGTCCTCCTCGCCGCCACCGCCACCGCCACCGCATCGAACGGGTCCATGTCCAAATCCATGCAATCCAGCTCCGTCGTGGCGGAAGGCGTGGAAAGTGCGCTGATATCGTTGAATGTCGACGTCGATGCGGAGCAGGATGGTGAGAGACTATCGCGTGTCGGCGGCGCGTAGTATGCGGACAGCGCGTCGGAAAGCCGCGTTTTTTTCGCGATGTGCGTCGTCGCGTCCCCGAAGTCGTCACGGCATCGCTTACGGTTGCACATCTCCATTTTCCTTGATTTATTAAGGAAATTATTTAAATGGTTATGCGGCAAGTGAGGGATGAAGAGTTGGAATGATGAAGAAAAACTAATCAACAATTGCCGTGTGAAGATGGTGTGTTAACTAGATTCCGGGGAACGCAGACGGGAGTAGGGATGGTTTGAAGTTTAATTAAACGTGACAGGGGGTTTAGGGAGGTCACCCTAGCGACGCCCCAGCAACGACGACAACTGTTGCACTCAGCCTCACGTTAGCTGAAGTCGGGAAGCTGAAGTTGAGAAGCAGAACTCTGCTCTATCGCAGAATTCAGCCGGTGCGCACCACCATGTCTGATGCGAATCATGCGATCGGTCGCACCTTGATGCTTGATTGCCTGATATGCGTGCGCTGCAGCATGCGCTAGCCTCTAGGGCTTTAGCTTTAGCCTGTGATAACGTGTGGACGAGAAGGGTTCAAACATGTCTCAAAAGGCTATAGAGTGAAGTAAGTTCTCGTTCTACTACGCACGAAGAATCATGAAGTTCTTCCCCTCTCTGTCCTAAGTTTTCTTTTATCTGCTCCAGGAGAAAGACAAACCCAAAGTCCCAGACTCCCAAATGGAACTAGGCGGACGCCTAGGATGAATGCTCGCTGATGATCGAAGCTTCATAGTTAATCAATGCTCTTTCAAGAATGTGTGCTATCCCTTACTCTGCAACAGTTATAGGAACTCTGGGCTTTCGGTCCCTTCCTCAGTCAGTTCCCGGCAGAATTGGGTACAGCTTCACCTTCAATGATTCATGAGGTGAACTACTAGTACTAGTACTTCTACATGTCATGACCAACGCCCTTGTCTAGGAGGGCCTATGGTATGCGAATCGCCGATTTTCAACAACCGGACCGCTTTCGTCTCGGACTGCAAAGAGGCAGCAGGGTTGTGTGCATTCTGCGCTTGGGACGAGCAAGCATCTCTCCAACATTCTTGCTACCATCATCCACCAGTTCCAGACTCCGCAGTAAATACCTGAGATAGCTTTGGGAACAGTAGTTGGAGACCAGAGCCAGCCAGCTGGATACGGCTAAATGGGAATACCATTCACACTAGGTCACAAGCTCGACGATGGACGCGGCAATCTTCGATGGAGGTATTGTGAGAGTAGGGCTTCGATGGTATTTGAAGATACAACTATCTAAACATGTCATTGTCTATTCCCTTCCTTTCGATATGCACCATGATCCAAAGTCACCCTGACACCCCACCCAGCCACCCAACACAACACAGCCCCGGGAACTCCCTCCACCAGCCGACCAGGTGGTTGTAGCAGGCGTGCCCCGTCGCGAAGGCGGCCAGGATGCCTTCGACCGTGGCGGGCGGGAGGAGGGATTGCAGCTCGGCGAGCGGGAAGGCGACGCCGCACGTGGCCCCGTTGCCGATGCAGGTGATCGCGGAGGCCGAGGGGGAGAGGGCCGCAGGGCTGCACACCGCGACGAAGCAGGTCGCGCAATACACATGGCCGCACGACGTGTGGATTGCGCCCTCGGCCGGGGTCAAGCAGACCGGGCAGTCGCTGCTGTCCGACTCTGCTGTGTCGGCGGCAACAACAGGCCCAGGGACGGGCGTGGTGACGGTCTGCCGGCTGTTGGCGAGGGAGGTGGTCGCGGCGTCCTCCCGCAGGCTCAGCAGCTCGCCTTCCAGGATCCGCTCGAGCGCCGCCTTAGCCCGGGCCACCGCCTGGCCGTCGGGCCCTTGCAGCTCCAGCAAGATATATCCGTCCTGCCTACGCGAGAGCACCGCGACGAGCTCCGCCTCCCAGACCTTTGCCTGTCTGTCGAGGTACCGCTGCAGGGTGTTGTTGTTGTTGTTGGCTACCACCCGGTCCTCCTCGATTTCGAACGCGGCCGACGTGACGAGCTGTGCCGTCATCTTGAGGTCCTCCGTCGTCGGCAAGTCCTTGTTGTCGAGCCCCGCAACGGCCCGTCTCGCGTGGGACTCGTTTGCAAAGCGTGTCTCGACCGTGACGCGCGTGCCCCTGAGCATGTGCCCGGCACGCCCCCCCCCCCCCCCCCCCCCCCCCCAAAAAAAAAAAAAAAAACCGCACCAGCCCCCGGGACCTCCGCAGCATCCTCTCGACCGCGCGGCAAGCAGTGTCGGGGTGGTCCGTATACGTCGGGTAGCCCAGCTTGACCTGCTCCGGCCAGCAGCAGAACGGGATGGCCGCGTAGACGTGCGCCACTCCGGCCTCGCTCAGCACCCGGTCGAGGACGAGCGTAAATCCGGGATGCTCCTCCCGGACGCACTCGGCGGACACGATGAAGTGCCGGCCGTCGCCGCCGCCAGCGCGGCACGTGAAGATGCGGGAGGCGGCCGAGAGGTCCGACGGCAGGTCCACGTCGATGACGGCGCCGCGGAGGTTCCGGAGGAGGAGGAGGAGGAGGAGGCTGGTGTTGACCGGCGCGCCATTCTGTGTCTGTGTTAGTAAAATCGTCATGTTGGGATCCCACAATAGAAGATGCAAAAAATGGAGATCGGCCTGGGAGAGGTTACGGTAAAGGTCGCCTCCTCGGCCTGGTGGTCTTTCCCTTCCGCGATGCTGCCGGGCGTGGGAAACCCCCGCTGCGAGGCGGAGGCGGAGGGCGAGGAAGGTTGGGCGGCCTCGTGGCCTGCGGTGAGGTTGCGACAGGGTGCCGACGGCGTGGAGACCCTCCTGTCGTCCATGACGGTGGTAGTTAATTATTTTTGGATCAATACCATGAGGAGAGCGAGATTGGAGTCCTTACACTTTGACCATGTTGTGAAAATTGTTGTTTCTTAAGAATCTGTTTTCTCTTAAGTAACTGGCCGTGCTGAGAAAAAGGGAAAAGGATGACGAGAGACGGCGAAGCGGTCGATATATACAGACTGTCTCCAGCCTCTCTACCTCGAATATCGTA
The DNA here is from genome assembly GCF_033439665.1 of Chaetomium strumarium. Lineage (NCBI taxonomy): Eukaryota > Fungi > Ascomycota > Sordariomycetes > Sordariales > Chaetomiaceae > Chaetomium > Chaetomium strumarium. Next base: position 1,008,010 of record NW_026944433.1, on the reverse strand, counting down.
AAGTATCGGTCACTATGAGTCGACTCGACTACGATATCGATCCGGAAAGCCGTGATGGTAAGGAAGAAGCAAAGAGCAGGAGAAATTCGGAGGGCGGCCAGCTTCTTATACCCTCCCATGCTGGGAGCAGCAGATGCCCCTGCTGTTCGGTATCGTGTTCCGCAAAGCTCAACGTCAACGAATGATATGAACAGAGGCGCCGATGTCAACCAAAGGGTCGGAGCGCTCGCCAAAGATGGGATGACGACAGATTTAGACGCCAGAATTCGGATGGCGCCTTGAACAGACTTGAAGTTCAGCAAAGATAAACCGGATGCTCCATCTGAGCAACGAGTGTGTTCGTCATCCTGGGATTCGTGGCGGTTTTCTGAACGTCACGACTGTTCGGTCCTGGGATGTATATGCCGTCCTGGCGCACCATGAGTATGGTTAGTGGTGAGGTCATGTGTCTCTCCCGGGGAGTCCTGGGACTGCAATCAGCCCGTGCTCGGGCCATCTGCCGTGCCAGCGTCCTTCTCCCTCGCCACTCCGCTCAACTAAGTTGAAGGGCTCGATTAGAGGGTACAGCAAGTACTTACGCAGGTGATATGCCACTGTCTATACATCATCTCCTCCTGGGGGTATTAGGTAAGGTAGTTTGGGAATGACCTGCGGACTGCGTGTGTGTTTCAGAACAAAGGTAGGGTACCTAGCAAAACGGTAGCTCCTATCCGTGTTCATGACGTGTATCTGTGCCCGTAGAGTGGTGCGGGTAGCGTTAGGGGTTAGGAAGCAATATTCGACTGCCCACTGCCATTTAAGTTGATTTGCATGTATATAAGCCAAGTGGACGGGGTAGAAGTAGACGGTTTTGATATAATCGCGTCAGCTAAGGATACCTACCTGGAAGATAGAGAGATCGCTGGTGATTGCTAGAGGGTAAACATACCTTTAACTACCTAATTTTGTTTGACCCTTTCTAACTCAAACCCCAATCAGCTTGGATACATCATGGACATGCTACGGTTTCTGCATCTAGCCGGTAGTGTCACAACAACAAGCGACATTGTTATCTGCACACCGCGCGTCACACATCATTTCCGTGTAAGCCACAGCTTGCTGTGAATCTAGAATAAACCACGAGAGAGTAGACCGTAAGTGCTGTGATAAATAGAAGAGACTGGCGCAATGTCGGTTGCCATCCACCATTCTCCATGACTGTGTTCTCTCCGAGGAGCGAGTCTGTGGAGTCTTGGTCCCTAAGTCTGCGGCCGCTGTTCTGGTCCGGCGCGGGAAAGTATATTTCGACGGCATGTTGCGAGTTACCGGGCAGATGAACAATGTCCGTGTTTGTGTTGAGGAAGGGAGCTGCATATTAAGGTGAGAAATGAAAAAAGAGATAACAAGCGTTTCAGTCAGAAGGTTTGAGCGCAGTTCCGAGGTGTTCAATGGGAAGCGCGAGAGAAGACATTTAGCCCCTTTTCCCCGCAGGAAGTGAATTCCGACGACCTAACTGGAAGCCCACGCTTCTGGCTCGCAATTCATACTTTGTTCATCACAAACCATTGGCAGTGGTCATCCTCGGCTTGAAGTTGTCACCTACAGGCTACTCACTGCCCACCAGTAATGATTATTTTGGAAGGAGGTAACAGATTGCTTTGGCATTGGTGGAAAGACCAACCTACACCGTTCGGCTCGTGATGTGACAGACTGGTGGAAACTGAACTTGCAGATTCTGGGACACCGTGCGAGTGGACATGGTGGGCGGCTTGTCACTTATGGATCTCGACCTCAGTTCAATACCTTTTACCTTCCCTACCTACCTATCTTAACGTGTACAACATGTGGTGACTGGCTGTAAAGCCTCGCCTCTGTTAACTGTAGCTGGCTGACTCCGATGCCAGATACCCCCTCATGGATCCATGGCTGTCGGTCGTAGTGACCGTACGTAACCTAGTCAGGACGTCTTTCACTACTCGGCTATAATGGCGATGGTTGCATTGACAGGGGGGAGACAAGACGAGAAGACAGCTGCGCGAGTTTCGAGGATTAGGCTCAACGCACGAAGGGAGTCTCAGTCGAGGGAGTAAGAAATAATGGTACTAGACACGTCGGTTCAACCATAACTACTATGTGTCGAGAGCGGAAATAAAGGGCTGGATTGTTTCGATGGCTGAGGGCGGTGCCTTCTTTGAAGTTCGAACTCTCTATCTCGAGGGCCAATCAATGCCCCCATTTCATGGCTGCGCAGCATCGACCTTCGCTTTCTTTTGTCACATCGGGTGCGCAAAGTCGGAAAGTCGGAACTGGATGGATGGTTCTTAGATATTATATAACCTCGAAAGCTCATAGGTAACTCGATACATTGCGCAGTCTCAAGTGGTGATTCTGACCGCTACGGGTCTTCCTTGCTGGCGGTGCCGCACTGGCAATATATTATTATTTGGATATTCCGTGGACTTAGTTAGGTACTGCTAGTGGTAGCCAGTCAACCCTACACACAGAACCACTCTCGATCCCCATCCACTATGCCCACCTGTTCCCCGGATTACTGCGCCAAAAAGCCCCCTCTTACAGCCTTCACTTTACAGAGCTCTTGGGAAAGGTCATAGCAGGGGTCATTGTGGGTTGTAGGTTCGGTCGGAGGAACTTCTTCTAGGCGCCTGTCGAGTTTGTTGTTGTTGGCACCGCTAAGGGCGGATGGATTGAGCTGAATGTGTGCAAGTCGGTTTGGGTGAGGATTGTGGTGGCAGGATCATAGACTTGAAGACGGGAACGCAGTGACCTGAACTTTGACGATGAATCAGGAATGCCGCCGGTATATGCCTTGCCAGTTGCCACCGTATGTTGGCAGTGTTACCCCATCCAACGAGCCGTTGCTTCGGATTTGATTGGGCGCACGAGAGGATGGAGGTGCGGCAGGGTAGGTTGCAGCCCAGATCAAACGGGCCGTGATGAGCTTGATACAGTTACAGCACAACACAAAACCCTTGCTGTAGGCCTCGGTGCGTCCCGTCCCGTCGCAGCCATCCCTCCTCGATACGTGGTCTCCTCGCGGGCCAATGGCCATAGTGAGTCACGACTGCCCGCATTCGCATATCGCTGAACGAGTGTTTGATTTGGCACCCCCCTTTCTTCTGCCTGAACTGCTCGCGACTTCAGACAACCTGGAAGACATGAAGCTCCATGATACTTACCTGTTCGGAGATACTGCATTGTCCCGGACCACAGCCGGATTGCTGCGCCAATGAAATCCGTGGTCTTGACCGGTTACACAGGACCAACTCAGTTTGACGCATCTGGGGAGCCTGGAGATACGCATCGGGTCGACGAGGCTCTGGGCTCGTCGACAAACAGATGAGGCATACACAAGGCCGGAGTCATACAGCTGCAGCGCAGAAGGAGGCAAACGGTAGACCCCAGAGATGATCAGTATGCCCCCCCAAAGTATCAGCCAATTGCAGGCTGCAAGGTGTGCTGTGACTTCTGTGAGCCTCCTCAAACAAACGGAAGTCGTGGCCCTGGGAGGACGAGCTTCGATAGCTCGCTCACGTGGTCGGTCGAGGGTTTGACTCATCGATATCTCAAGTCTCTCGAAGGAAAGGCTGCGCACAGGTGTCCCAAGGAAAGGTATAAAGTCGATGATGGGTGCTGTTGCGGAGACGGTCTCGATGGCTTCTTCTCTCTCCTCGAAACCGGTCAACGCCATTTACGTTGGAAAGACCACCAGTCAGCTCGAGTGATCCTCATCATTTAGCCCCTGTTGACCACCATGCTTTACATTACCGTTCTGTTGGCGGTCATCTTCTGGGTTGTCGCCATCCTGCGGATCCAACGATTCCGTCTCTTAAGACTCCTGACCCCGGCCCGGCGGCAACAACGAGTTGGAGTTGAGCAGTGGACCAAAGAGCAGCGCAACATCGCGAGCTTCGGCTACGCGGGTGAGACAACTCCCCAACAACGGCTGCGCCTGCGCGCCAGGGAGAACCGCCGGCTCAGGGCCGCGTTTGGCATCACCAACTCGCTCACCACCGAATCGCTCCACGAACACAAGGCCTTCCTCACGACAGCAACTCGTCTGGTGAACAACAAGAGCCGGAACTGGGAAACGCTGTACGGCGTGGCCGAAAGGTTCCTCCAAGCTGAGCTGCGAACAGCAACAACAGCATCCGCAGACAAGAATGGACAGCGCAGCCTGCGTCTCGCCGAATCTGTACGGTGCATGGTCCTGGCCGTCGTGCTCTTCGACAACTTCGGCATCGACCCGGCCACCATCCCGCGCGACGCCCTCGTCACCATCACCGAGGAGATCAACACGCAGTGGCTGCGGAGCAAATGCGCCCCGGACGTCGTTCTCCGCTCGGGCTTGCTCAACGCCACCATCGACTCGCTGCACCTCACGTCCCCTTCCCCGCCCCCCTTCCACCCTCCTCCCGAGCACCCGACCGCGACCGAGGTGCTCAGTCTGCTGATGCCGCAGTACGAGACCCTCTGGCGGGTGGTGCTGCTGACCTTCGCGACGGCCTACCACCACCAGCCCGGCGCGCGCCAGGACGCGGAGCAGCGCACGGCCGCGGTGCCCTCCTGTCTGGGCGGCGGCGGCGACCGGACCCGTGAGAAGGAAGCTTTGAAGCTAGCCAAGGAAGGACTACGCCTCTACCCTTCCAACAAACACCTCTACCGCTCCCCCGCTTTATTAGCTCCTCGGTCCCTTCTCCCCCGTCTTCTCCCTAGGTTCAACAACCATCGGCCGCCGCTCGCAGCCGATATCTCGGCGCTACACCGCCACCCTGGAATCTGGGGCAACGACCACAACAACGACAGCGACGACGACGCGGCGCATCTCTTCCGCCCTTCGCGCTTCGACGACGACAAGCTCACGCCCGCCCAGCGCGAGGCCTACATCCCCTTCTCGGTCGGCAAGCACAAGTGTCCGGCCGGCGCGGCGAGCGGGTTCGGCGAGAGGATGGTTACGCTGTTGGTTGTTGCTCTGGGCCGCCGGTTGGGGCCTTCGGTGGGCCGCGTTCAGTTTGGTGGTACCGGGGATGGCGATGCGGAAGGAGATGGGGGTGGGGATGGCAACTTTGGTAAGAGGAAGGCGGTGGGGGAGGGGGAGGGGGAAGGAAGAAAGGAAAAGGAGAAGGGGAAAGGGTTGCCCACGGGAAGGGATGAGATGGAGGGGTGGAGGTTTTGGTTTTGAACTTTTCAGTTGGAATACACAGAGAGAGTGCGGGGAGGTGTGTGATGTGGGAAGGGAAAGGGGGGGCAAGTGCGAAGTTGAGGATTATTCTTGTCTGTTCAACTTCCGCCCGGACCCTGACAGCAGCAAGGTGGTACTGATTTTGCATGGCAGGAGACTCGAGTGCAATCAATGATGAGTTCTTGTTATCAACCCGGCGAGGCTGCATCCACGTCGCGGATGTCCGCAACTATTTGGAGAACCTGACCACCATCTCAGACACGGAAGAGATGACGCGGCCGCCGGCAGCCTGCGCAGGCTCAGCGTCATCACCGGGATAGAGACAGATAATCTCCACCTGCGGTACATCGCCCGTTGTTGAACGCGCTTCTGCCGCTCGGTGTACCACGAACAACTCTCGATAGCCGGTAGGCGTAAAGCCCAGTCTTTCAAACGTCCTCTTCCCTGCCGGCGTAGCCGTAAGCGCTGCCTGCAGTCAGCATTTCCATCACGAACTCTTGTTACCGGTTACCCTCATTCGTGGCAAACTGATCGACAGAAGCTACACGTACCTGACATACCAACAACCCTCCACCCCGACAAAAGCCGCATCCGTCTCTCAATTTCTTCCAGCGCAAGCTCAGCAAAGCGCCTCCCCCTCTTCCGTCCCTCCTTCTCAACGCCCGTGACACCCGAATCGAACCGCTCAATGTGGTAAACATGCAAGCCAACCTCCTCCGCCTGTCCTACTTCCTCCTCCTCTCCAACGCGGCTTTCGTCGGAAGCAGGGAGAGCAGGGAACATCTGCCTGGGATCAATGTCCATCTCCCTCAGATGTCCCGCCAACAGATCCTCCCAATGCGGTCGCCGGAGAGGGAGCACGATCACGACGCCCACGGCAGCCGCAGCCCGGCTTTCATTCTCCCAGAAGAAGCAAATGGACAGGTCCGGACATGTGTCGACCCATGCCCTTAGCCGCGTGTAGGAAAGTGACACGGGGTACATCGCCTGGTCTGACGCGTAGACGGCGCGCAGGACATCATCGGGGATCTTCTGCGCTTCCATTTCCGTCGAGCAGGCCTAGTCTGGTGGGCGGGATCGATGAATTGTCGTTTAGGTCGCCGGCTTTGTGCTTTCGGCTCACTTTCGCATGCGCATTCATCAACCGCAGCACGGAGCAGTTACCGACCTCCGGTCAACTTCGGAATCATACAAGACGGGTTCCAGAGTGCTGCCAACATTTGAGATTGCGTTTTATCTTGACATACAGCTCCTTTCTTCCTCACGTCCCGAGCAAGCCCGAGACTGCAATGAAAAAAAGAAGGATTTGGCCGGTCAGACTTCCATCGATACCCACCCCGCCCGAGCGCCCGAAGGCAAGACCTCAGGAAAAAGCCGGGGTACAGATCATCGCCACTCTCTATACAGCCGCCAGGCACAAGGCCAGCGACCGCCACCTTTGCAGGCAGAGCGAGAGTAAAAAAAGAGGACCTCACTGTAGGGTACCGAGGATCTCGTTCATCAACCCGGGTGGGATCTGTGGCTCCTTTAGGGAACACAAAAGAGGACAACTACTATAGAAATGATTCTCTGAAGTATTGTCGACATGAAGAAAAAAAGAAGAAAAGGAAACCCCAAAAGGTTGGGGGCAGAAGCTGAATAAATAGGCAGAGCAGGTGGTCTGTGCACGCTTGCAAATTTGCAAGTCGGCGCCCCACTCGGGCTTCGGAGCCGGGAGAAGGGAGCGGCCGCTTGGAGCCGGCGCACGGGCGCATCGGCAATCTGCCGTGCCTGCCTCGCTTTTTCATCAGCATGCAGGCGCTGTAGGTCGTTTTCCCTGGCTGGCACAGATCTCGCCCGAGGTGGCGGCCGAGAACTCAAAGCAGACATTCAGAAAACTTGCGACGGAGGCAAAAATCTGGGAGATAAATCACAAAAGGAAGGTCCTACCCGGACTCGAACCGGGGTTGCCGGAATGCTCTGATTGAATCAGAATCCGGAGTGATAACCGCTACACTATAGAACCTTTGTTAGTTCAGAGGGGTTGGAACATGCTGTTAAGGCACTCCACTCATGGCTATCATATACCCACATGTGACTACAGGCACTTGGAATAGGGTAATTCGAGGTCCCCGAATCTATGGAACTATGTAAAATGGCCCAAAAAGCCCAGAAAACGCTGTTTTGGCCAGTTTGATACGCTTTACCATATCTGTTTGGCTGCCCGGCCTTTGCTGTTCTTACTACCTGTGCCCGTCAAATGCAATGCCAAGAGGACTTGGTGGTTTCCGCCCATAGGGGAACACTTTAATTGTTTCCCTATGTGCTTTGTTTGCTTGCATCTAATGAAACGCACTGCGTTGCCGCCGACGAGAATGGCATTGCGCTCCAAGAGCGCGCCGAAAACGCTGCGTGCAGTGTGCATCAATGCAGTGTGCTTCATTGACAGCATGAATTGGTCGATTGCTGCCCGCCCACTAAAGTCTAAAACTGAAAGGCATCCTGGCACATCCAGTGACTCCAAGCCGCGAGTGAGTCGAGTCTGTTCTTCGTAAAGTTAGCTAGTATCCGTAGTTACCCCCGTCTGCCGTCGAAACAAGGATGCGGAGTGGCTCAGATCGTCTCCATCTGGCCGATGCCGCAGATCTCGGAATCGAGTCTTGGCTTCTCGTCGGGGGGCGGACGCCACGGCGGGAGGTGCCGCTCTATCGCTCAGACCTCGTACGTATTCGGTGCCACGACGGGCTCAAGGTGGTTTAGTCAATCCTGGGGCTTTTAGATCTTTAGTTTCTTAAAGCGGGTATGGTGATGAGTTGGTGAATCGGCTGCTGGCAGCGCATCGGGCTGTGGCTTTATCCGGCAAGAGTAAGACGATGCTCTACAGAATTACAGCTGGCCGCTGTTAGCAAGTATCGTGAGGTTCAAAGCTCGAGTCCCTTTGTTCGACCCCGACATCTTAGCGTCCCGAATATGGACGAGATTGGTTTGTTGACTGACGCTGATTCTTCAGTGCAGGTTCCTTTGTGAGATCGGCCCCATGTCCCGAGTTACGCAAGCGGAACAAGTAAATCGGCGCCGCCACCGTGGCACCGGGACCCAATTCGCCCGTGGTTTAGAGGTAGAGTCCGAGACAACCAGCGATCTGAGCTGAGTCAAAGAAATGAAGAGTGACAACATTCGTGGTCCGAGTGTTGCAAATGTGTAACAGACCTCGACCGTGTTGAGATTGAGTTTTGAATCTTGCTGATCATGGCTTCGGCGACTCGAAGCCCTAATAATTAACGCGTGAAGCGATTGCTTGAGCCAGTTCTCCGAGTGGCAAGACTCGGGTTTCTTTTCCAAAGCTTATTCCTCTGGCGCGGAAAGACTCCGGAGTTCTCGTGCTCCTAAGATAACAAGCCCTGCTGGAGAGTAAGGATGTTGTAATACCAAGCCGGCCGAAACCCAGCAGCCAGGTAGAGTCCCTCATGGAAATTGAAGTGAACTGACCGCTGCAACGGGAGATTTGACGGACAGTCCTTGAGCTGAGGCTGCAGGCATGGTTGGTCGATCGGGATATGGCAGCGCCGTTTTCCTGCCACCTGCGAGGTCCCGCCGTCCAAGCACATCCTACGTACCATTGATTTCGAAACAGTAGCTAGGTATCGTTGGGTTTTCAAGGTCGACAATAATCGTCGTCACGGCTCGTGCCCACGGGTTTCTACATCGGGTACTCGGCGTCCTTCCCACCTTCGGCTCTCTAAAGGCCCGGAAAGAAAGACAGAAATGCAAAGATATCCTCAGCTAATTCACGGAGGTGCCTGGCCGACCCAGGGTGGCTTCATACGATCCTGTAGTCGGAAGAGCCTCGGACGCGGTATGTCTGAGCGTACACCGACCTGTTTCACAACACACTGCCCATTTCGACGAAGAAGGAAAGATCTATCAGCAATACCACTCAGGGGCGGTCAAGATCTGCGGAGGCCCAAGCAATGGCAGGATGGACTGGGGATGGACATTACGAGAATGAGCCAAATTTCATACGACTGCCGGATTACAAGACGGACAAATAACTATATAAGCTGCCATCTTCCTCTCCTACCGCCCCTCGACATCACATCCAACTCAGCAGTCAGCAGTCCTCAGCATCTCAACCCACCACCCTCAAAGTCCCAAACACATTTTAAGCCTTTTTGTTTTCTCAAAAGCATAACCTTGCTACAACCGCAAAGATGCAGTTCACCAGCATCGTCTCCCTCTTGGTTGTTGCTATGACCGCGGCCGCTCTCCCCGCAGCCAACGTCGGCGCACGCACCGACGGCGGAAACTGCAACAGCGCGATCTCCAACGTCTGCTGCAACAGCGCTCTCGGCTGCGTCGTCACCCTCCTGGGCAAGAACTGCGAGGGCTCGTCCTACTGCTGCGAGACCGAGGCTGACCAGGTAAGCTGTGCTGTGCACTTTGACACTCTCACTGGAAAAGCGGGGGACACAGCAGTCAGTCCATCGGCTGGGTGGGAGGTGCTTGCTGCCTTTCAGGGGAACAAGGGAGTCGAAAAGAGTGTCAGTGAGGAAATGAAACAGGATGCTAATCTCAGTTTGCAATGCACAGAGCGGCCTCATCGACATCAGCGCTCTCAACTGCGTCAAGGTTCTCTAAGCGGAGACTGCGGCACAGAACCTAGGTACCTCGGACGACAAAAGGCGGAAAGTTGGGGGGGGGGGGGGGGGGGGGGTGGCACGCCACCAGACAACAACAATGATAAAGCCGCCCCCTATGGTGTGGAGGTTAGGACCGGAACAGGCACACTAGGTGAAGAACAACTTGTTTGGCGATACAGGCTTTCAAGGGAGATAATTTGGGCGGGGTTCTATTTGCTTTCCTCTAACGTTAGCTTTTGTTTCCTCGGCGCTGGGGCATTAACCCCAGCGCCACTCGTTCACACAGACATAAAACACACATGGACATACCAAGTACCTAGGGCATTCTCAGTAATTTAGTAATTTTATGCTGGCCATCTGTACTAAGTCCCTCTTTGGTCGATCTGCTGGAAGTCTATAACTACAGTATGTGCCCTTAACATGTTGTCGCGTCTTCCTGGCGGCTGGGTCATAGAAACGAGATTCTCGAGAAGTCTGGGCTCCTCACTTATTGGTTTCACAACAGCAGGAAACTATCGTCCCACTCGGGCATTGCATGCCCCTGCATTCGGCATTGCAATGTCTCGGTATATTGTCAGACAACATCGGAATGTTTAGGTAATACAGAGGGACAAGGCCGGAACACATACAAGCTGATGCAATGTGGTTCGCGTTCACAAAACAACATTGTCATCTCGGTACGGCTGCTCGCTGAACGGTAATTATGTGGGCTTATGAACTCAGGCTTTGTTGATAAGGGAGATAGGTACTGTATTCGTAATCAGCAACTAAGGTACCTTACTGGTATGGGCTGAGCCCGGGTTACACATCTTCCAGGTTGTGAGCGCGAAGCCTTCCAAGTCCGAAACCCGTCGGACCGTCGACATCCTCTTCGTCCACTGTCCCGCCGGCGGTGAAACATCGCGTATCACCAGCCTGGCCATCTTCGACAGAGGCGAGTCGCTCTACCGTACTGAACACCCGCTCGAGTCTCCCCAGCCAGTCAACGGGCATTCGGCCATCCTAGCCAACAGGTCCTGGGAGCCTCTCGTGGACCGTCTGAACAAACTCCAAATCGAGTGGGATCCATCCACCCGCGCCATCTTTTACCCCCGGGCTGAGGTTGAGGCCCTCATCACTGCGGAAGAAGTCGCCCGAGGTCATCAAACAAGGAAGAGTGTTGCTTGAGGAAGCAAACAAGACTCTGACGAACGACGAAATCGACGAGTATGCCTTGCGCGTCTGCCGAGACACACTCCCCGACGGCACCCATGTCAGCTACAAGAGAACCTTTGCCATCTTGCTTCTCTTCCGCCGGGGCTACGACATTGTCTTGTTTGTCGACGTGCGGATCCATGACGCAAAGCTCCCTCTCGAAAAGGTTACAGTCCAAGGCAACGTGAGGATGCGCCACGAAAGCGACGTCGGGACTGACCTCCCTTGCCTACGCCACTGGGATACCACGGCCCACAGGGATTTCGGCGAGAAGCAGTGGAGTATGCTTGCACCCTTCCTGGCCAAAGGCAACCGTCGACGCGCTTGGTTCTACCAGCTCTCCGAAAGGGACATCCTCCCGTGGACCAGCAAAGAAGTTTCTGTGCGCGAGGGAGGCTATGGCTCCATATCCAAGGTCAAGATCTATTCAGGCCATCATAACTTTGACGGGGGCAATGGTTTCTTTGCCGTCAAAGAGTTCAAGCCTAAGGCCACGCCAACCTCCGGAACGGACCTGTCGGAAAGCTTTGAGCGCGAGATTGAGATCCTCATGGTAAGTCAAATTCGTGATGTTTCTACTGTGTATACTACCCCAGTCTGTTTGTCTCTGGAATTACTTGTGCTCCTGATCCAGGCCTTTTACTACTCCCGAATTCCTCCCGAGACATCCCGACCGGGGAAGACTTGACTGATATTATTGAATAGCGATTCTCTGGTGACGTCCACCCACACCTGATATCACTTCAGGCGGCTTACCGGCAAGGTGACACTTACTGTGTCATCCTGCCCTGGGCAGATTGCGACCTTAAGTCTCTTTGGAAGAGAAGCTCGCTCGGAGACCCCTTGCACAAGCCCAACCTCGTATGGATGCTGGGTCAGTGTGTGGGAATAGCCAGCGGCCTGAACAGAATCCATCGCTACACAAGCACCGAAACCGCGACGGATGAAGAGGCCGATGCTTCGCCACGCAACAACAAGATCTATGGCCGGCACGGAGACATCAAGCCGGAAAACATCCTCCTATTCCGCGACCATCAGAACTCCCAAGACCTGGGTAGGCTGGTCCTCACTGACTTTGGCCTCTCTCGCTTCCACAGCGAGACCACCAAGACATGTTTCTCATCTAAGGATATCATAACAACAATAACTTATCGACCGCCAGAGTGCGACATGGAGAAACGCACCGTATCCAGATCCTTTGACATCTGGTCGCTCGGGTGTGTCTTGCTGGAATTCGTTGCCTGGTACCTTGGCGGCTGGGACTTGGTCAGCGAATTCGTCACTTGCCGCAAGACGACGAACCCTCTCTACGCCGGCTGGCTGGTCGATGATTTCTTTGAGATCATCAGACACGAGCAAACATCACTCGGAACCGTATATGTCCGGGTAAAATGCGAAGTCCATGATGTATGTGTGTACCTCGAGGAACCTTTGAGACGGACAGTTTTCTAACCTGTCAGTTCGTTCACAACAACCTGCACGCTCACCCAAAATGCCCGAAGCCAGTTCAAGATCTCCTGGACTTCGTTATGGAGAGGATGCTAGTCGTCGAGTCAAGGGGTATTAGGAAGCGAGCTCAATGTGGCGAAGTTGACGCGACCCTCCAAGCCATCTACCACGCGGTTGAGGATAGCAACCTCCAGACGCTGACGGCCCAGCCCCGGTCAAAGGTGAACAACCTCCCGGAAGCGGTCGAGATGTCCCCCAACACAATGGCAAGGCGGATTGCGCTGCACAGGTATGCGGAGCTTCCCACGCATACTGGCGATACTCGTACAATCTTCCCCTAGTTTGTTCGTTAGTGTTAATTAGACTTTGAGACCAGGGTCAACCTCAATACTGCGATCGTAGCTGATATGGAGGTACTTGGGAGGTATATGATGTATTTGGGCAGGGGCTCACGATGGGTTATGAGGAATCGTATCAGACTTTTGTCATTAATACACTCTCAAATCGCTATTCACGGAGCACACTCCTAAGAGTTCTTTCGAGCTTACAGCAGAGAAGCATGCGAGGCTCGAGAACTCACTAGGGGTTCCGTTACTTCCGTACATTCTATCGATTTCTCAATGGCTAAGGTAGGAGCTGACTGAAACCGGCGTTGCACTCCATCAGCCTCATTATCCCAAGTTCCCAACAGGAGCGCTCGTCAGACCCAATCTGACTGATCCAGTCGACTTATTAGAATCAGTGGTTTCATCTTCCAGAACAAAAAAAAAAAGAAAAATGACAAACAATTGATAATGGACGAACCGGGGTTTGAACCCGGGACCGTCTGTATTCGCAGGTGCCAATGAAGCATTGCAAAACAGAAATCATACCACTAGACCATTCGCCCATCGATGGTTCTTATAAGAACGAGCCACCTTTCTTTTTATAGGGTTCCATTGCAGGTCTCGACTTCGCTCAACCGTGTACTGTCCAGGCGGCAGTGTGATCTGAACACTTTTGCATGTCCAATTCGTCTTATTACGAATGGACTCTCCGTGAAATGTGGTAATAGTAAATTCCTGGGAGTTTCAGCAATGACGCACTCCAGGTTCGGGGGGTTTGGCAGTGAGTGGTTGGGCAGCATTCGTCCAGGATAGCGTCGGGTGGCGAAGGCAACTGCCCAACATGCAATCACACTTGGCACTCGGGAGTCGGGACATCATCAATGGGCTGGGCTTCTCTTATCTTCCCACTGGTATTTTAAATCGACGACATTGAGAGATCTAGGAGACAACTAATCGAATATTCTTGCATCCCGTCAATTCAATCCGAAGCCCCAAACCAACAACCTAAGTTTCAACTTTGAAGATGCTCGCCACGCCATACATCCCTCCCCCTTTACCTCCATCTCATCATGAATCCGACCAGCGCAACAATAACCCAACAAACGACCCATTCCACGCCCTCTACTACTCCCTCGCCAACCTCACCCTAACCACGAGGGAAACAACAACTGACCCGCCGTCATCATCATCATTCCCAACGGTTCCTGCCCAAACCGTTACCGGACCCGAAGAAGTAATCCAAGTCACCCCGCTCTTCCCATCAGGCGACAACGTGGTGTTCGCACACTCGTCCTTCTTCTCCCGTCACCACCGCCGCGCCCCCCACGGCCTGCCCGCCCCGTACTGGCAGCAGCAGCAGCCCGACCTACCCTCTCCCGTCCAGGTCCGGGAGCGGGCTGCTGCAGCCCACTTGGGACCACTGCTCAGTACGTATCATGGAGGGTCGCATGCCCAGCAGCAGCAGCAGCAGGAGGAGGGGGGGAGGAAAGAGGAGGAGAAGGGAAAGGAGGAGGTGCTGGTTCCCTTTCCCGAGTTCCCTGTCCGGTTGATGGTCAAGTATCACTATCACCGGGTAGGACGGAACGGGAATAGTAGTAGTAGCAGCAATGGGAATTGGAATTGGAATGGCAATGGAAGCCAAGCGGCGAGCAGTGAGGGAAAGGCGATGATGCTCGTCCGATCCGTCGTCACGGGATCTGAGGCGGCGGTTGTGGTGCCAGAGGTGTTCGGGTGGCGGCGCGATGCGGGGAGTGGGGATGGGTTTGTGTACATGGCCATGCCGGAGGGGGATGTGTTGGCGGACCGGTGGGAGGGGATGGGTGAGATGGAAAGGGGGCAAGTGTGTGCGCAGCTGAGAGGGGTGGTGAGTGAGTGGAGGAGGTTGAGGTTGGGTGGTGTTGGGTTTGTTGGTGAGTACCTTACCTACCTTATATAACGCTTCGGAGTTGCTTGGGTGAGACGCAAGGGGGATACTGATATGCATCTTGCGTTCTAGGGAGCGTTGATAACGGACCGCTGGGGGATCTAATCTTCCAGCGCTGCACGGCGGCGGGCGCACCGCCGCCCGGTCCGTTCCCTACGGTGGCCGCCTTCCACGACTATTTTGTCACCATGGCGGTCAGCATTTCGCAGGACAAGTATGGCGGTGCTGGGGGGTCCGGTCAGATTCGGTATACCCCTCATCATCTCTTCCCGGACGATGTTCCCGTTCTATTCACGCATGGAGCCCTTCATCCGCGGAATATCATTGTCTCGGCCGGTCAGAGCCCGCGCTTGGTTTCCATCATCGGGTGGGAGCAGGCCGGGTGGTATCCGGCGTACTGGGAGCTGTGCAAAGCAAGGTTGGAGTGTTCCCGGCATGGCGGCCTTGGGAGCTGGGAGACCAAATATCTACCGTGGATTCTCGATGTCGAGGGCTTGAGCAGGGAGACGCGGGGATGGCAAGTGGGTTCATTGTGTCAGTATTGGGATTACTTTGTTGGGTTAATGTGAGCACCGGGGAAGTCATGTGGTCAAACTAGGCGTTGGAACTGGGGCTTTTGGGATTGAAGAGGCAAGAATATGGATTTCGAAGCTTTTGCTCATACTTTCCATCTTTTGAACCACGGAGACGGAGCTGACAGACAACGCACTACACCATCCTCTCCGCCCAGCTCTGAATAACACCCTCAACGGTAGGCTCGTATTCCTCGAGAATAACTTTGATCCCCGTTCAGGAATGTGGCGGAATCACGTAGCATAACCTTATAGAACGCAGCATCATTGTCCCAAAAGGTCATCTCAATCCAAATAGGTTTTGAGCGGAGGGGTGACGACAGCCATTTCCCCAAGAGACCGGGCCAACTAGTACAGAAGTGTGTAAAGACCAATCTCAGAAGAGAATCACCCAAACGCGG
Source organism: Chaetomium strumarium (assembly GCF_033439665.1). Classification (NCBI taxonomy): domain Eukaryota; kingdom Fungi; phylum Ascomycota; class Sordariomycetes; order Sordariales; family Chaetomiaceae; genus Chaetomium; species Chaetomium strumarium. The sequence continues at coordinate 992,346 of NW_026944433.1, read as the reverse complement.
ACTGAAAGACCCAGCTCATGTTCTCCGTGCCGGTCGGATCAACCAGGAAGTCCGACACCTAGACCGAGTCAGCGCCTTTCCCCAACCGGAAAAGTCCACGCAGCATCACTTACCATATAATCCATATCCCACTCCTCGGCGCCCCACGTTTCCGGCGGCGTATCCAACATGCTGCTCCCCGTCCCACCGCCAACACTCACTGCCTCGTTTTCCTGAATGGGCCTGGTCCTCGCTTCGGCCTCCTCCAGCAACCGCATACTCCTCTTCTCAGCCTCCTCGGCCGCCTTCTCCACGTACGCGGCAGTCTGCGTCTCGTCCAACCCCTTCCGCACGGCTTCCACCTGCGCGAAGACCATACAGGACACCAGGTAGCCCTTGCTATTCGTCTCGCCCGCCTCCATGGCCTTCCACGACCAGGCCTTGAAGTCCTGCAGCGCAAGCAGCAGGTCCGGCCGCACCTCCCCGGGACCGAGAAGGACCAGGCTCTCCTCCTCGCGGATGAGCGTCTTCAGCTCGACGGCGACGGCTACGAATCCCTGGATCGCCACGGTGCCGAACAGACCCGACCCGGAGGTTGCAATCCGGGCGACGGGGTCATCCAGATCGGCCGAGTCGGCGGACAGAGAGAGAGGCATGAGGAAGGCGGCGCGCCATAGGCGGAGGGCGGTGTCGACGACCACGCGGCGGGAGAAGGCGAATTCGGAATCTCGGAAGGAAGGGCCGAAGAAAGGGAGGTGGAGGCAGAGGAGGTAGCGGCGGAGGAGGAGCTCAAGGAGGCGGAGCGCAACGTCGGAAGGACCGCCTGAGGGCGCTTTCATTGCCTGCAGGCTTCGGGTGAGACTCTTGTACGCTTCGCGGAGTTCGGCATCGAGTCTCAGGGTCTCCGTGTAGCTCGCACGGGAAGAAAGATCGTTGAGGTACTTGACAATGGCTAGTCGTTGTGGCAGCAGCTTGCGGAGCGCGATAGCGATGGTCGTCTGAGTGAACTCGGCTTGCGGTTTGGGGACCGGAGGCTCCAGCGATTCGCGGCTTAGCTGCTCGTCGTCAAAGTTTCCCGGCGGCTCCGTGTCGAAGTCGTCTAGATTGAATAGCGGCGGTCCGCCCGAGCTAAGGCTTGACTGTAGCGCTAACTCGAGGATGGTATTCCACAATCGCCGACGCATCTCAGCTATGAGTGGGACCTTCCTCCTGGGCCCCAGACCTGACGGATCCCGGTGCAGGCCCATGTACATTGCCATGCGAAACGTAGTGCCGACGCCGGCCCAGACCATGTCCTCGCCAACACCTACTGTCTCACGCGCCATGTGGAGCAGTATGCCGGTCTGCAGCGAGGGGAGGACCAGCTGGTGCTTGAACTCTGGGGCTGAAATCCAGGTTTGAGCCTCGTATGTCCATCGTATGGCGAAGGGGCGTAGTGAGAAGATGGAGTCATAGGCTACCGCACCAAGGGCTAGAACTAGCTTGAGCTGGACGCGGAACGCTGGATCGGGGTTGCTGCTTGGGTCCCAAAGTGCTTCGTAGTCGCGTCTGAAGCTGGGCACATGCAGCACGCGCATCACGGCTTCGCTTGTGCGGAGATAGCAGTCGATGAGAGCGTCGCACATGGCCCGGGCCGGCAACTCAGGGGAGGGTGGGCAGGGCCAAGCCGGGGAACGGCGAGCTTTGATGGTCCTAGCCAGGGCCTTGCATCGTTTTTCGTAGACGAAGATGTTGGATCTCTCATTTCGTAAGTTTTGTTCGAGGACGTGGAACATGTCATAAAGCTAGATCGCGCATTAGTTGATTAGGGAGACAAAGGCCACGTTGAAGCTTGGGGACAGACCATTACTGCGGTATTGGCCCAGTGACTCGGCCCAAACAGGCGCGTCTTGTGTGTGACACTCCTCTTGACGGCTTGGGGCTGGCCAGCCAGGCGATGCTCGGAGTGGAAATAGAAGTCCCCGGAGACATGCATATACCGTGTCTCGACCCGCGAGCTTTTGGTAAAGGTCGAGTACGGAGTGTCGGCTGCTGGACATGTTGACTCCTCCGGTGCTGTCTGGCTGTTGTTGGCCGTGGCATTGCCGAGGGGCGGCCAGTTAGTGTCGACAACAGCATTACTTGAAGTGTCGACCGTGGTGCTAGTGGGAGCCGCGGTACTGAGAGTGCTCGGAGTTAAGGGGGAGGTTGTCTCGGATCCGATCAGCGGCGTCTCGCGTGGCTCGACAAAGGTTCCCTGCTGCCCTGTCTTAGACGCAGGAGGCGGCGCGTCCCTGTAAGTGCACGTGGCATTTTTGGATCTCATGCAATTACTGCACGGTGTTCCTCTGTTGCATTTGATCTTGCGTCTTCGACAAAGGGTGCAGGAGCTATTGCAGGTTAGTCAGCTAGCTGCTCGTCGGTGGTGGTCGGGGGAATGGTTGCACCGCCAAGCGAGGCTAGTGCACCGAATGGCCTACACTGCTGGTCTTCTCCGCCGTCGTTGTGGTTGCAGCTCCATTGCCCAGAGAAATGGTTTATCAGATCAGATAAGATGCCTGATGCTGAGTCGTGTGGAACTTCAGAAAGATCGGTTCGGAGATGTTGGAAGGGGTGGCGTCGTGGTTTGAATGAATGAGAAGAGTCGGCAATTTGTGGAGCCGAAGGATTCAGGCACCACCAGTTTCCCGGAAAGTCGAGATCTTGTAACATAATTGGTCGAAAATGCCGATTCCAGTGTATCGGGTGTTGTTAACTCCGACCACTCCAGGAGTCGCCGCGGGACGTGTGGGTTGCGTAGGTGTTTTCAGCCGCGGATGGTCCGATTGTGCGACCTCGGAGCCGAAGCTGTGCTTTGCGGAAGACCGGGTGTAACATGTACATACCTAGGTATATATATTGATTCTTAGACTCTCAGACCCTTCCCTGACTTGGCTGTCTTGTTTGATGTATCTCAGCGGGCCTCATCGACGTTCCAGAAGAAAGTTGCAGAGACAGCGGAATTCGAGCTGCCAATAACCCTAGCTCATAGAATTCAACCCCTTGTCCATCTTTACTCCGTCGTCTTTTTCGGCCACCCTACCCTCACCTGCTCACCATCACCGTCCTTACCCTACTCCAACCAGATATCGGCACCAGTTGCCGCCCAATTAACCGCCATGGCTACGCTCGACGCACAACCCCAAAGCTCCCCAGCTCTAGCAGTCCAAGACGAGAAACACGAAAACGTCGACACAACAACAGACACCGAGTCGGCCCTCCCTCCGAACCCTCCCGACGCGAACCCGGCCTTCTCCCCGGCCCCGGACGGCGGCGCCCGCGCGTGGCTCGTCGTCGCGGGAGCGGGCTGCATCTTCTTCAGCTGCCTCGGCTTCATGAACTCGTTCGGCGTGTTCCAGGAGTACTACCTGTCGCACCAGCTGGCGGACGAGCCGCCGGACAACATCGCGTGGATCGGGTCCCTGACGTCCTTCATCCAGTTCGCGGGCGGCGCGCTGGCGGGGCCGCTCTTCGACCGCTACGGCGTGTGGGTGCTGCGCCCCGGCGCCGTGCTCTACGTCTTCGCGCTCATGATGACCAGCATCTGCAAGGAGTACTGGCAGTTCATGCTCGCGCAGGGCGTGCTGGCCGGGTTTGCCATGAGCCTGGTGCAGGTCCCGGCCTTTGCGGCCGTCGCGCAGTACTTCGATAAGAAGAGGGCGGCCGCGCTAGGCATTGTGGCCTCCGGGTCGTCGATCGGCGGCGTCATCTTCCCGATCGCGCTGTCCAAGATGTTCAATGGCTCGACGCTCGGGTTTGGGTGGAGCGTGAGGGTCATGGCGTTCGTTGTCGTGCCGCTTCTGACGTTCAGTGCCTTCACCGTGGCGCCGAGGCTGCCGCCGAGGAAGACAAACTTCTTCATCGCGGCTGCGTTCAAGGATGTCAGGTTCATGTTGGTCATTGCGTCGGCCTTCTGCTGCTTCATCGGCATGTTCACGCCGCTCTTTTTCATCCCGACGTATGCGGTGACCCGCGGCATCGAGCCCACGTTCGCGTCGTATCTTCTGGCCATCGTCAACGCGGCGTCGACCTTCGGGCGGATCATCCCGGGCATTTTGGCCGACCGGTTCGGGAAGCTGAATGTGTTTGGCATCGGAGGTATCTTCACGGGCGTGATCGTGATGTGCCTCACCACCGCCACGAGCACGGCGGGGCTGGTCGTGTACTCGATCGCGTTCGGCTTTGCGTCGGGCACCATCATCTCCGGGGTGTCATCGGCGCTTTCGATCTGCACCGATGAGCCCCGCAACCTAGGAACATACATAGGCATGGGCATGGCGCTGGCCGCTTCCGCCTCCTTGGTCGGGCCGCCTGTGGATGGCGTCATGTTGAAAACATACGGCGGGTTTCTTGAGGCGACGCTTTTCAGTGGTGTTGTCTGTCTCTTCGGCGGCGCCCTGGCAATTGCCACGAAGGCCACGACACCGAAGGGCCTCTTTGGCAGAGTTTAAGGTATCATGAGACACAGTTGGGCATCCATGTATGTGCTGGATATGTGATTTAAGAGGCGTGTATATGAAGGAGTTTGCGCTTGGGGGGGGGTATAGAGTATAGACAAATGTTAGATATAAGGACACACTAAGATACTTCCGATATACTTACCTAATCAGACACTCTCTGCTCTTCATACCTGCCCCGAGTGCCGGTTCCTGGAGATGAAATGAGCACCAGACAATCAAATCAGGTCGCTCACAGAAATAGAGCGACCTTGTGGTGGAATACGAGGCAGGTTCGGGTATCGATTTGACTGCTTTGTGCTAAGTTCCGGTCTTAAACGGAAAGCGAATATTGCCAAACATACCTCCCGCGAAGTTCAAAATTGAAGGCACACACACGAAGTGCTAGGCGAAAAGGGGGGCAATGGGTGACCGGAACGCCGGAGCTGACGTAACCGAAACGGGTTAGGGTTGAACCGTTGCCCCTTGTGCCCGGACATCGAATACCGGTACACCTTGTCAAGGTACAAGTCCTGCAAGATGAGTTCTCTGATGAAGACATTCATGTGGTAATTGGAGAACTCTTTGTATTGTGAGCAGATTGCCTGACTCAAATCCGAGTTTCCATTATCCGTCGAGTAGTACCGTGGCCACCATGAGGCATAAAGATTCCGGTACATCTAACCAAGCAGAGCCAAGTCAGCATTGACTTCGTGATCAACATGACTGTGCACACAAACAAAGAAAGTATGTGCAACAGCTAGCCTCTCAAAAGGAGCCTGAAAGTCATGCTTGTTCCAGGAACCCGGTACTGCAACCGCACGGCGGAGCAGGTGAGCTCTGCAAGCACTTCGGACGGTCGTCCCGTTCTAACCGACTAGAAATGGAAGGCTTTCTTGCTTGCCCCCTTTGTGGTTCACAACCTTGGGACGGAGATGATGTACTAGACAACTCAGCCCCGTGGTTCCGGACGGTTGCTGTGGCACAAATATGGATGGATTCTGGGTGTAAATTGCCGTTCGCTTGCACAATCCATGGAGCAGCCCGGCCGCTGATATCTCTTGGAAGCGCACTGAACCTCACCCAAGTAATCGCTTCATGGTTTTGATAAAACAGGACGCTTGAGAATTCTGTTAAGGGCGCTGGACCGTTGTCGTGGTTGCTCGTTCCCCATCTCTGCGATCCTGGCAGACAGTCCCTATCTGCGATAATGGGCTCGCAATACAAAGGTACCGACATCAACTTTCCGATTCGCGTATCAAGCACCCAGCAGCCATCCAAGTCCCCTGCGCGTGACCTGCACCGGTACTGGCGGAGCAACGCAGACGAAGGGTACCTTGAGCGGTACTGGCCAGACGACCACAGTAACCATGACGACTGGATTACCATCGTCCGCCGGCTTGTGGCCCCCCTCTTCCCGGAGTTCGCCAACGCCGAAGTCAGGTACGTCGCAAAAGGAACGTTCAACCGCCTCTACAGCCTCTCCGCGCACAACCTCCTCGTCGACCGGGACACCTTCACGCTCACGGCCGTCATCGACTGGGAATGTGTCAGCGTTGTGCCCGCGTTCGAGACCTACGACGCCGTCCCGGCGTTTCTGTCCGACAGGGAGTGGATCAGGCCGACCCCGCTCGTCCTTCTCGCCCACGGCATCCCGCCCAATGATGAGGTAATTGCCGCCGATAGGTTGAGGAGGGAGGCGGAGATGGGGCCGGCGAGGCGTGCGTATCATCGAATTGTCGGCCCGCTGTATGACATTACTACTACTACTAGTACTAGTAATAACTTGCCCGGAACACGCGAGCGGGTCAAGGGGAAGCAGGGTCTTGCCAAGCAGCTGGAAATTGCGAGTTTCCAGCATCGCCCGTGGTGGACCGCGGCGTGGCTCGCTGAGAATGGATTTGGCGAGGACAAGAGGGTTGGCGTCATTTTCCCGCCGATGGCTGCCACTATGCTGTGGTGCTTCCAAGCCATCGTAGATGACGGGGGTGATACCCTCGCCGCGTATGACAGCGAGAGGCGGGTCAGGGTTGGGAAGTTTATCGGCATTGCCAGGCTCACCGGGCAAATCCTCAACCAAGTCGGGCAGAGGCCACTTAAAGGGACCAGGGAAATTGTTGCGAGCATGAACTTGCTGAGGGGCCGCCCACGCCCAGCCACTTGGCCCACATGCCGAGATCGCCTGTCGCCAACCTCGCGCGCGTCGCGGTGAACCCCTCCTGCATGGTTGGCGGTACAGGTCCTCGACCGGCACGAGCACGCGGTGCTCTGGCTTCCGATTCAGCGGCGCCAGCTCCATAAGGTCCTTGTACACGCCTCCGAGCTGCAGAGCACCGCCCTCTGCGGCGAAGTTGAAATGGGGCACCACGTGGTACGTGGGTATACGCTGTTTGGACGTTGCCATCACGGGAGGCCTGAGGACCAACGTGTGAGTAGGGATAGAATCGGGCTGGGCTGGGCTTTATTTTGGTACTACTTACCTACCTAGGTAAGGTGCCTTATCCTTGCGTATTAGGTAGGCTGGCGGGATTTATGTCCAGTACTTGTAGCTGTAAGTTGAGGCTGGGTTGGGTACTATCGAGGTTAGTTGTGCTGAAGGAAGGAGGAGGGATATATGCTGCACAGAGCGTGAAGTCTTGAGTTCAGCCGGAGGTCATCCAACTCGGCCGAGCGAGTAGAATGCAAGGTGACTGAACGATTGGTCTTGAGAGTTCCTGTTGAAAGCCTCACATACCTTATGGAGGCCTCACCAACATTCTGGGTCTCGGAACGGAACTGGGCTCATGCTGTGTTACCTAGATCGGAATCATCTGAATCATGCAAGCAATGCCCAACATCAGAATGATCAGATGGTGTGACAACAACCACGCAAATCCAACTTCTCGGTAATATCCCATCTTGAACTCATGGCAACGATTTCTCTGCAGTACTAAACGCATATGTCATCATCACCATACTCCTTGTTTACACATTAGCGAACAACAGCCAGAAGCCCGACGCATGACGGCACAATATCTGCATGTATTCAGTACCGTCCTCTGATCAGTCCATCCCAGCCCTACCGCTCCCATTCCCACACGCGGGTTGCTGCCTGCTAGACGGGTGCGGGAGCAGCTATTGATGATTGCGCCGGGGGAAGGGATTGTTCATGGCGCGGGTAGGGGATCACACTCCCTTCCCATCACGTCTTCTGCTGCCGTCATGGGATCGATCGTGAAGTCCATTGACACGTATAATCCAGTTACCTACCTTACCTAGGTACCTAGGTACCTTAAAATACTAGTACAGTAGTCGTGTGCGAAAATTACCTAAGGTACCTGGCACCAAGTTTCGTACACCATAATACCACGAGGCATCGGGTAACTTACCGTACGCCATTCACTATGTGAACGTCAGTACAATACAATACGTATGAAGCAGACATGTAGATTGGGTCTTTACAAGGCACAAAACTATCAGCTATTCCTCCATTGCATGAATTTCCCGTCGTCCAGGACTCCAGATACACTTCTTTTCTTCATTGTTTTGCTCAATGCTTACCAACATACCAAACTCTCGCGGCGCTCTATTTCTGAGTGATTCTGACCGCTCCCCTTTCTTCCGGCGTTGTCAAGTCCACAATAGCCCTTCTCTCCGTCCAATCACCTGCCCTTGTAGGGGCCCTACTAACAAGTAACAACCCAGTTCCCAATGTAACCACTAGTCTACTCGTAGATATCATCATCACCATGGAAAAACCTCAACACCGCCTTCGCAACGACCAAACCATCATGCTCCCAATCGGCCCGCTCGGCGGCCTCATCGGCATCCTCCTTACTGACGCTGCCGCTCTCGACCCGCATCTCCAGCTGCCGCTTGACCAGCTTCTCATCAAACTCCATATGCCCCTGCGTCGTGAAGAGCCGCTTGTGGATGTACACGCCCTGCACGCCGGTGTGATCCGACGTGCCCCAGACGTGGACCTTGGTTCCCTCCGGCAACAGATCCGTCTTCTCCTTCTCGGGCGACGGTGGGTCCACGACGTGGTCGACATGCATCTGGTGGACATGGATTATGGCCTTCTCTGCAGTATTGGGGAGGTTGAAGAGCCTGCGGCCGAGGTCGGTGAGGGACACGGGCGTGTGGCCGAGCTCCCATTCGCCGCTGGGCGCCGGTCGGACGGTGGAGCCGAGCACGCGGCAGATCAGCTGGTGCCCGAAGCAGATACCGGCGAGGCGAATGTCAGGCCGCTTCGTCCAGACGTCTGTGAGAAGGCGGGTGGGGGGTTTGTTTTATCAGTAAAGGTAACTTAGAGTTTAGGCAGTCAAGAGGAGTGGAGGATCAGACGTTTCATCTCTTTTACCTTTGATGAGACTCATTAACTTATGTATCCAGGCATCATCACCATGGGCATCCCAGGTACTGCCAGTGATAAGTATAGCGTGTATATCTTCGCCAATCTCCTCCAGTGTTGGAGTCATACCCCCTTCGGACTCGACGACGTACTGCATCACCGTCTCGATGCCCAAAGTCGGTTCGTGCTGGTCCCCAGCCTTTTTCAGTAGCTGGCCGAGGACATCGCCAAAAGAGCCAGTTTCTTTCTGCGTCTCTGGACTGCAGTGTCCAATAATGTCAGCCCTTTCTTGGCTGCTGATCGACATGTCACAGGGGCAATTCGGGAGTAAACAGCCCTGTCTCAGAAGCACAATGACTCCCGAGACAGCCAGATTGGGGCATAAACAGCGCCAATTTGACATACTGAGTTTCGTCAGTCTCTAAAACGAGTAATCTGACTTTGTCTGGATGTTCCGAGATTAGTGTACGTGCTGCTGGTGGACTCATTGTCTGACTCGTGGAGGTCAGATGAAATATCTTGGTATATGTAAACCGACACTGTTATATCGATGGAGCCTTCGGAGGTGGTCTTTGAATGCTGTACCTTGAGTAGGTGTGCGATGTAATGTACAGACCTCTTCTACTCGCTAGGCTACTATGGCGTTCGGTTCGATATCTGGAATGATATGACGTCAATTGCAGGACAATGACCCCCCAAGACCACCTCGGGGCCTGGGCATGATCCACACGATCCCACTCCTACACTCTTGGCGAGGTTGAGTTGCTTCATTTTCTAAGTTCTCCGAGACGGTCACCGTACCCTCATCCATAACATTCATTGTGATGAAGGCAAACTTCACCAAACTGAAGTAAACTGTCCACATTTCAGACTGTGCTTGTATCTCTTCGGTATAGTATATAGACGTACAAGCTTCACTCCACTTAACATAATATGCATAGGTACTGCCTAGGTCTATTACCCCTAACTACCTGGTAGTGAGTGAATCCTAGTCCTGTACTTTAGTCATTGCTCTATTCCTATTATGTCTCGATCGATCATGCTGCGCCGTAGACAATGAACTGCCATGGTTCGGCCGTCGAGGGCACACCACGCTCCGCACATAGACGACTCAAACTCGTCAAAGTCCGGGGCCCTTCCGGCCAGCTCATCCTGTGAAAATGCCCACTATGATCATGCTCAACGCCCAAACTTAAATCAAACCGCCGCCCTCATGCCGTATCCCGAATTAAAAGATCCCCATGCCAGCCATTTACGCCCTCCATCCTGCCGTGACTGCTCATTTCCTTCAAGGACAAGAGTCGGATGTGGATGTTGAAGCCGCCTTCGACTCCTGGAACCAGAATGAATCAAATAGGTATCATGTCCATCGCCCGAAAATGCAAATCAAAACCCTCGTTTCCCAACCTGCTCTCTCATGAGCAGTTCATCGCATCCGAAGCACCGTTCCTCGCCTCCGACTGAGGCGCGGAAGGGCTCATACCAGCAGTCTTAACGTTCTTCCCCTCATCCCTCTCCACCTCGATGGACCTCCTGCACACAGGGCAGGTGTTGTGCTGTTTCAGCCACGGCGTCACACACTCGCCGTGGAAGAAATGGTCGCAGGGTAACACGGCCGCCTTCTCGCCCTTCAGCAGGTCGTCTACGCAGATGACGCACTTGGAGCAGACGCCAAGCATCTTGTCGTCTAGCTCCTTCGTCTGCAGCCGGTCGATGGCGGCCTGCGATGCCGGCGGAGCCCCGCCCGCAGCCTCCTGCTCGCGCAGCTGTGAGATGATGCGGTCGAGCGCCTCCTGTGAGTAGACCGCGTCGCCGAAGATGGCGTTGGCCGGGTTGAAGAGATGCCCGGTTGACATGAGTCTGAAGAACAAGGATGGGACGTGTTGGAACCAGGCATCTATGCCGGGTTGCAAAGGTTGTTGCGCCTGAGCATCACTCTGCTGGGTCTCGCTGTGCTGGTTATTTGTCTGCTCGTTATTTTGGTCATGAGTCGTCGGGTTTGTTGAGCTTGTGTTCGTTGTTGGCGGCCGAGAAAAGGTAATGACGAAGGGGAAGATTTGCGTGTCAAACACCTCAGGATGTGTCGGCGGCGGCACCTGAGACCCCTGCGGCATAGAAGATAGCGGGACGCTGAACGATACGAAGGTAACCGGTGAGATCTGGATCCTTGTGGCGGCAGGCTGTGGCGTGCTACCACTCGTGTGCTGTGCGGTGCTACTTGAATTCGCTCCTTCGAGGCCGGGCTGAGAAGGCGGACTGGAAACAGTGGAAGTCGAGGATGTGTCTGAGATGTGCGGTGCAGGGAGAGGGTCGGAATTTACGGCAGTCCGTTGCCGGTTGTGGAAGTTTCGTGGGTCATGTTGAGAGTCAATCTGCAAGGCAATTTTTAGTTGCTGCGTTGGGGTCATCTAGAGTCGTCTAAACGTACTATTTCCGTTGACATGCAGCCACAAGCCGGGCATTCCATGCCGTTGCCTTGCCTTCGCCATTGGTGATGGCAGGCGTGGCAATACATGTCTTCATGACGTCCTTGGTCGGCCATTGTGATCGGTGTGTGTGTCGGGGAGAACCGAGCTCAGCAGCACCTTGCGTGGACTGGCCTTATGCGGGAGGAATGTTGTCTTTAGTAAGAGTTGCTGATTAGGCCGGCGAACCGATGCAAGCTGCAAAGTGATCCTGCACTTGCAGCTTTGGCCAGAAGTGTAGGTGTCGATCAATTGAGATGTTGTTTGTGAGGAAAGTGAACAGGAAACCGAGACCAGTAGGCATCTTGCTGAGTTTAATAATAATAAAGAGCAGTCGGTCTCCTGTCATCGACCAACCTGTCGTCACTCCACGGTTCTGGAAGCTACTACCAGTACGGATTACAAGGATGACATATTCCGAGGCATTCTAGTTGCTACTGTGGGGCTGCTCATTAACTAACCAATCAAAGTGCAATCTCCCGGTGATATGTACTGTGTACACTAGCTGGTTCGTGCGCAAACAGTGCTGAACCTCTGTGGGTACTGTACCTTCTGGAAGACCGTGGCATTCCATTCAAAATCCGCATGTAACTGGAGGGTTTACCATGTAGCCGGCTGGTCAAAATCTGACGGCCGCAGATCCCACTCACTCCAATTCCGTCAGAACTCCGGAACTATCACAGACGCGCGTCAGGAATGAGGAATCAGACACTGCCGGTCAACCGCCGGAAGAAACGCTGTCTTGAAACTGTGAGTGCCAGTGTGTAGCACACTGCACAGCCATGAATGACATCAATGAGTCCACACTCAGAAATTGGCATATATCCCCAAATTCATCCCTATTTACGCTGTTACTTCCTTCCTAGAAATCCACCGCCCTACAGACCGCCATAACTTAACCCCAAAACAAAACAAGCCCCGTTCGGCACATCGACCACCTTCCTACCCTCCCGATCTTCAATCTCACCACCACCACCACCACCACCACCGTTGACCTTCTCCCCATCTAGGCCAGACTGCAGCGTCCGCGGCACATCGTTCACCCGCGCCAAGAACGGCACGATCCGCGTGTAGGCCAGCGGGGCCTCGTGCGACTTAACCCAGTAGCGGGGCCGCGCGAGCCGCTCCAGCGCCAGCCCGCCGGCCACGCCCAGCATGAAGCGCATGCCGAAGGAAAAGTTGTCCTTGAGTGCGTGTAGGATAACCAGCACACTGATGCGGCTCGTCTCTTCGTTGCTGTCGTTTGACTCGGGCTCGTCTAGGTTCTCTAGGAAGGTTGTCAGAGCCGCCTGGTCCGTCTTGATCCCGTGCGGTGAACACAATAGCGCCTCGTGCTTCTTCATCTTCCCCTCCTCAGGAGGAGACGAAGAGTAGACGATGGCCGTGGCGAAGTTGAGCTCGTGGTGGCCCTGCAGGCGGAACACGTTCAGCCTGTGGGGCAGGCCGCCGCCCGGGTGGAGAGACGGCCAGGTGTTGGCCGGCGCGGCCGGGTCGAGGTCGAGTGTTTCCGTGACGTGGGAGAAGTAACCCCAGCGCTGGACAATGGCGGCGGCTTCGGGCGTGGCGAAGACGGGGATTCCGTGGTGGAAGTTGAGGAAGATTGCGTCGAGGAGCGGTGGCTGTTCGGTGGTGGCCGCTGTGTGTTGGCGAGAGGAGGCAGTGCGGTTTGCTAAGGCGGCCGCGTTTTCGATTTTTTAAATGACCCCTTCGACAGCGGCGCCCGAGCTGTTGCACGGATATATAGGGTACCCCTAGGAGTTTGCAGGCAACGATGTCGTTTTGCCGTGTGACACGAGCCAATGGCTGCCTCCTCGGTCCTGATTGTCATCATCCAGGAGGTAATGAGTTCTGCATGTCCGGACAACCAGGGGTCGGACACGATGTGGGAAAAGAGCTTGCTGCCGGGGCGGGCGCGCTTGGACGCCGGGCCCGGAAATGATATGAGCCATGAGTTGTTGCCGTTCAGCGATGTGAGAATGGGGCGGGGAATGGCATTGGCAGAACCGAGATGCGCTCGAAGTGTATCAGCGCGTGATTGTGACATGATGGGTGTGGGTGGTTTATTACTAGTAGTTGTACCTCAGGACTGGAGCGGGTTGCGGCCATGTTGGGTTTAAAAACCAGATTCCAGCCCGGGCGATGAAGATGAACTCGGGACGATCGGAACCACAGCCCTTCCCATTCGTTGTGCGTTGTTATTCAGCCAGAACTGTTTTACACGCAAGCATGTTGACCGGGCGACTACCTCGCCTCACTGGCGTACCACAATCAGGGAGCTGAGCTGGCTGATTGTGAAATAAGGGCAATGTTAACATGCGGGAGTACTTCCCGTATATCTAATTCTACAGTTCCGGCCGTCTATACAGGACATTCTGCCTACCAGGTCTTCGGTTAGCAATTTCCATTTTAATGCCACTGGAGTGTCTCATCCACTTTTAATTGTGCCGTGAATAGGCAACCTGGAAGCAACAGTAAGTCCCGTGCGAGTAGAGCTTAGCGAGCAGAACCGATTCGGGTTACCTATAGGTACCCGGTAGGGAAGGTGTAAAGGAGAGATCCTCGCGCTCTTTCTTCCTAGTGCCTATTTTGAAATGATTCAAGTCGTTATTATAATTCTGAAGGAGCCCGTTTTGGCGGAACGGAGACTGAGCTGCAATCTTCAGTCTGTTGCAGGCGTGACAAACTTACCACACACACTGTGTTGTTTGTCAAGCCCTTCCCTGCACCCGAGAGGTAGGTGGCCGTGTCATACCTGCCTCGCAAACGTCTTCTAGAGTCCAGACCCCACAAGTTTACCTAGATGCCCTCCCTCCGGCTCACTCCCTCTCTCCCTCCCTCCCTCCCTCCCTCCCTTTTCACCCGAGCCTTACACTTCCGAAATTCAGGGTCACTTTTGACAGACGTTCCCGACAGGTCTAATACTTCATACCAGCAAGGTACCTTACTACCTATCCAGCACCATCAATTGCATGACAATTTCACACCCTGATTCTCCGGCACTAATTACATAGGTGCATTTTGTAGACAACGGCCACATTAATCACGTCGGATCCCGCAGCGCAGCGCAACATGGCTTCCAAAACGAATCGAACCGTCTCGTCATCATCCGCGGCTCCTACCTTCGACACAAATCTGACAGCCCCTGACCAGCAGCCCCCTTCCTACGAAGCTGCCACTTCCGAAGGACAACCTACACCCGCCGCCTCCAGCACGGATGAAGCCCAGCCCAGCCCGTCCTCCGCACCTTCCTCTGAGGAGGCAGTCTCCGGTCAAGAGGCGGTCTCGGAAACAGCACCATTTCTCCAGCAACGGGAACAGCCGCGACACCAGCGGGGAGAAATTTAATGGCCACCATGGCAACAGTGGCGACAACGGCGACAAGAACGGCGGGAACAACGGCGACATTAACGTGAACAGCGGCTGCAAAAACGTAAGAACAGCGACAACAGCGGCTGCAAAATCTAGAACAGCGACAGCAATGGATAGACAACTATTATCGCGACCAACCCGTCTGGTCCCGTCCCCTAATTTACTCTCCGCTAAGTCCCAGCGAATTTCAAGCCATGTCGCCGAGTTCAAGGGAGCGAGAAGTACAAGAGCGACAGCAATGGCTAGAGAACCATTATCGTGAACGGCCCTGGGAACGTCCGGCAGGCTACCGTCCGCTAAGCCCCATGACTCTCGAAGCCACGCTAGGTCCAAGTCCAGAGGGACGCGGGATCTGCTGTCGCGATGCGGGCGCCTGCTTTTGTTCCGATACGCGCGGGTGGTTCTGTTCCAACACGAAGGGGTGCTGTTTCTCTCGTAATGGCGGAATCTGTTTCAGCGACAATGCTGGGTGCTGCTTCTCTGATAACAATGGTGTGTGTTGCTCTGACGCAGGAGGGGTTTGCTTTTCTCACAACGGTGGATGGTGTTGCAGTGATAGAGTCCGGCTGCCGTTCCTCGTGAAGCGGGCGTAAGATTTGCTGGGGGAGGGGGTGGAGTTGTTTCTCAAGGGAGTGGGCCTGGCGTCCTGCGAGTGCGATGATGTTCTCGATTGGTTTTGTTGTGAGTACTAGTAGTTGGTGGGTGAAGCGGCCTTATTATGGGGGTTTCATGTAATGGAGGAAGCAGCGGGGAAAGCCTGCCAATAAGGCATTTCGCTCTTTATCAGGATAGATGTATGGCTAATAGGGTATTCTTTGGTTAGGGTGTGGAATGCATAATCTATTGTTGGTTTTTAGGTTGCGTTTGGACTTTCTATAGCCGTTCGAAACATTGACCTATTCCTTCGGGAGAGAGTTCGCCTTCCCTCGTCCCTCTATTGAGGCTGGACGGTGCAACACACATTGGGGTTCCAATGCATTTCTCACTGCAGGCATTGCCCCGGGGCTCCGAGAACGAACTCCTGTAACCAACCTGTACCTCTCCACAATATTCAAGCACTTCTTGGCCTTCCTTTCCACCTCCTGAGTCCCGGTTGCTAGATCAGCTGAGCCGCTTCCTCTCTTGACGTTCCTTTCTTGTGCTACTCTTGATTTCTTCTCAGACAACTTGCGGCCAGTGCCGTGGGGAGTGCGTCATGAGGGGGATCTGGTAGAGCACGGATAGCTAATTGGACATCTGATACTTACGATATACAACATAGATTCCAGCAAGGTCAAGTCCGGCGTCAAGATACACTCCTATAAAAATCAAACCCCCCGAGTTTAGAGGTCGTTCGGCAGATCGATTGGTGATTCCTTGGACCTATGAACATCCCTCCGGTGATTCACTTTCTCGACCCAAGTCATAAAAGTCGTATTGCAGCCGTCGCAACGCACATCAGACTACAATGCAGCGCAGCAATGGTTTGCCAAAATTAGTATGGATGTAGCAGGAGTGCACTCGGGGCGGGATCAATGGAGACTTGCCTTGCGAACATATGGCTCTTGAAACCAGTACGACTGGTCATCGGTATTGATGACGTACATGGCAGTCAAGTCGTCAGGCTTCAATCGGGGCTGCTCTCGCTCCTGTTCATTGGCGTAGCCTATAATCTCGTTGCACAACTTGGCGAAGCCTGGCGGGGGGCTTGGGGGCAGCTCCTCGGGGAGGATCTTCCGTTGCGCAAACACAAAGATTGAGCCGTAGGCAACGTATGCGAAGGCGGACAATCGGTGTCCCAGCCGGTGCGGTATGAACAGGCGCGTTTTGGAGTCGCCCAGTTTCGTTCGCAGCAACTTGGACGGTTCATCGAGCGTGTTGTAACGCGGTGGCCAGCCGCATGTTTCGTCAATGCCGTTTGCCTGGAGGAAGCGGTCGAGGACGGCTACGGGCACTTTGAAGCCGCGCAGAATGGTGGTTACAGGCCCTTCTGGCATCGTCCTTCTTGTTTAGGTTTTACGCGCTGGCGGGTTGTTCGACGTCGATATGCGTTGCAATAGCAGAAGCGGGCAGGACAAAATGTGCCGAAAGCGATCAAGCGATGACTGAGGTTGGAAGTGTGGAATGAAGGTCGGATGCAGCCTGCAGGTGCTGACAGCTGACCACGGATTGCGACGCCTCTATTAATACCTTGATCTACCTTATTGTTGGTTTAGGTTGGCTTTGGGCTTTCTGTAGCCGTTCGAAACAATGTATTGCTTCGGGAGACGGTTCGCCTTCCCCGTCCCTCGGTTGAGCCGCAACACACATTGGGGTTCAAATGCATTTCTCAAGCATCGGCCGGCCGGGCCGGGGCTCTGAGAATGAACTCTTGTAATCAACCTACCTCTGCAATTTCAAGGTGAGCTACGGCTGCCTAGGTACGAGTAGGTAAGGTAGGTAGTAGTACCTGCGCCGGGTAGTCACATTCCCATTCCATAACGGTCCAAGTGCTCCCTCCACAACCTCTCCTGACAATCAAGACACAGGGTTTCCCTCCACAGCCCTCGGACTATGCCTTCACAGTCCTTGCCATTGCTGGAGTCCCAGCAGGTCTCCGTGAACACCCTCCAAGAGTGCATCTGTCCGCACTCGGGGCATTTGAAATTGACAATGGACACGTTGCACATCTTATAGAATAAAATTTGGCTTGAGCGTAGCCAAACTCTGTGTGTGTGCGATGTATAACGTAGAAAGTCTAGAAAGTGGGAGGTGGGCATTGGTTCCTTTTATTACCTAGGTAGATAAGGATAGACGTGCGAATCACGGCCTGGGGTGTGTCGTCTGGTTAGAGACGCGTTATTCATGTCAACAAACAACTAATAAGGTACCGTACGCAACGCGTAACGGATCCCGTGCAACACAGCGCGCTTGCCATTAACCACCCGACACCAACTGATCTCTTTGCCACTGCGCGGTGCCCACGCCACACCACGCCACTACTGTGCTCCGCTATCCTGCACCTGCTAACGTCAGCATTTTCACGATAGAGCGTTGAAAGCCACTCAAGTGCGCAGGGCTGCCACACCTACGTGACTCGACACGTGACCTATTTACGGTGTAAGTGCTGAATGAGCCAATGACATCCATCAGCCAGGATCGCCTCCACCACACCATCACCCCTTTAGGTTGATCGGACCAGACTGCACGTCCATGCTCACAGATGCAGAATAATGGTTTCGACGCAAAGTCTCCTTTTGGTAGACGCACACCAAGTGTCCCAAGGGTGCTTTTACGCTCAAGCTGCTGTGTGTTATTCATGATAGTGGCCTGCCAGGAGTCAGGACCGGCATGGGGCAGCAAGGGGGTCGGTCCCGTGGCGGGGGGTAGCGACGAGGGAGACGTAGGCGGGTGGATAGGAGGGGCAGGGGCGGCCTTGAGGGCGGCAGCGGCGAGCGCCGAGGGGTGCTCTTGGCGGCGACGACCTGTGGCGGTGGGGCGCGCAGATGTCGAAATGCTTCGCGGCAGATCGTCGCCACGGGGTCACACCCCATGCGAAGATCTAGCGAACCCACTATGGCCCCGAACTCATTATAATGGGTAGGCGCTCTAAGTTTCACATCCCACACACACACAGAGAGAGAGTGAGTTCCACTACGCTCAAGCCAACTCTTACAAGATGTGCAACATTTCTATTGTCAAATTCAAATGCCTAGAGCGTGGGCAGTACACTCTTGGAGAGTGTACACGGAGACCTTTCTAGATCAGGTTTATGTGCCTAGAGTGTGGGCCCATACAAGCTGCCACGGTCACCACGGACACGTGTGCTGACGCGATCGAAGGGAAGCAGTGCGAGGGTGTCTATAACGGGCTATGGAGGGAAAGCCTCTGCCTCGACTGACAAATACCTAGTTGCCGTAGAGCTTTACAGATGACATATACAGACGTTCCGGACTGAACCCCATCGCTCAGAGCAGACTGGGAGTGTATCGAAGGCAAGGTATACGAGATTTTGCAGGCGCACTAGGCAACTGCAAACAAAATCACCGAGCTCGCCCTCCACACCTACAGACTCTCTAGGCATTACTTCAACAATCTCCTCACGGTTTTCATCACGGTTAATTACGAATCTAATAAGGAGGCCAGATGGCCCATAGTCATCAGTGAGATACAAGAGTACCTCAGCACATTCCCATACAATTTCCGCGTGCACATGGAACATGAGTATACATGTCATAGAGCGAGCTCTGGGAATCGGCCTTCAGTTAGATAGAAATATTCTGGAAGGAGCACTCTTAGCTAGGTAGATGCTAATGATAATGGGCTAAGTGGTGCGTAAACAGCGTATACTTGATTCTAACTTCTACGTCGACATCTGAGGGGCTCCCAATCAACGCTCCTTCTCTACATGCTCTATCTCCTTCTCTACATGCTCTATCTCCTCCACGGACAGCCTCTTCCCGCCGCTCGCAGCCTGCGCGAACGGATCGATCTTGGCGCTCGCGAACTTCCTCGCCGGCACGCCCTTCTCAAACAGCAGATCCAGCTCGGCATACGTCCTGCCCCTGGGCTCCGGCAGCCTGAAGTACACCCACACGGCCGAAAGCAGGCAGCTGCCCGCCCAGAAGAAGGCCGTGCGGGCGCCCCAGTTCCACGCCGTCGAGCTGAGCTGGTAGTTGGTCATGACGTTGACAAAGATGTTGCTCGCGTTGTATGCGGCCCTCGCCAGCACGATGGTTTTGGCTTTCAGCCGCGTAGACGAGAGCTCCGACACGAGCGAGTACGTCACGGGCCCGACGGTGAAGTCGTACACGAACGTAAAGACGATCAGCATCGCGCCGATGGCCCACACCGACGCCTTGGTCTGCCCGAACGAGAGGCAGCCCACGATGAGGAGCAGCGTGAGCTGTGCGCAGAGCCCGCCGAAGTGGATCGTCCTTCGCCCGACGCGGGCCATGAGGAACCACGAGCCGGCGGTGCCGATCAGGCCGAGGGCGTACTGGCACAGGGAGAGGGTGAAGGAATTGCTCGGGTCCATGCCGGCTTGCGTGCTATCATCAGGAGTAAGCAATGAGGGATACACATGTGAGCCATGACCTAAATTGGGGGGCTTGACTCACAGGAAGTAGGCGAAGTAGCCCATCAAATTCTGGCCTCCTAGCGTTTGGACGAGCCAGATCCCGACGACGGTCTCGGTACGGCGGAGATCGACGCCGCTGAAGCAGTCTCGGAAGCGAACCCCTTCCTTCATATTCTTCTCCAGCTCATTGGTGTGTTCCATCATAGCAATCGTCTCCGAGACATCAAAGCCCGGCTGGTTCCGTGAGGTCAGGCGCAGGAGAGACTTCCTGGCTTCGTCCCTTCTACCATGTCTCACATACCACCAGGGAGATCTGCAGCAATATTATTAGATTTCGTATTCGAAGAGCACAGGGTAGGTAAGGAGGCAACTGACTCAGGGGCAAACAGGAGGGGTGGAAGTATGAGCACCGGCCACACCCACTGGACGGCGAATGGGATCTTGTAGGAGTAGTCGTCGGTCCTGCTCACCGAGCCCTTGTTGACCGCGACGGCGAAGAACTGCCCAATCACCCAGCACATGTTGATGAAGGTCGTGAGGTACGGCCTGAGCACGAGCGGCGCGACCTCGGACGCATACGCCGCCGTGACACTCTGGAAGGCGCCCCATGGCATACCTGGGACTATCAGTTAATATCGGCCCGTTACAGTATGCTAGACAAGCATCAGGGAGTAGAAAAGGAACTCACCGCATAGCACCTCGCCAACAACCAACACCTGCACGTTCGGTGCAAAGAACAGCACGAACACAAAGCAGGTCAGCATGATCAGCGACCAGAGGGTCGTTTGCTTGTATCCATAGCGATCCGAGAACCAGCCGGCGACGATCAGGCCGAGGATCTCGCCCGCCCGCGCCCCGTTCGAGAGGCCCGACTGCCACGCGGCCGAGACGACGTACTTCTTGGCCGCCTCGTCGTACGCGCCAAACTTGCGGTTGAAGGCCGGCGAGGCGTATAGGTTGCCCAGCAGTGCCAGATCGTAGCCCTCCATGATAATGGTGGCTGAGACGAGGACTGACCAGCCGATCGCGTTGGGGTACAACTTGAGGGCTGTGAGGAGGGACATGTCGTGCTCCTTATCCGTGGCGTGCTTTGCGTCGACGACAACATGGCCGTCTAGTGGCATGCTGGGCATGTTTACCTCGGCTTTTTCCTGGTCTTGGGACGGAATGGGAGGTGCTCGAGGCGGTGTTACTGTGTCGGCGGCCATGGTGGCGGCGGAGAATCCGAGTATAAAGTTAAGAAGGAAAAGGGGATCGGTTACTGTGGAGGTCGAGAGGTCGGTGTGGCAGACATGGCCGGGCTATTTATCGCTGTAGATTGCGTCCGCGTGTCTTTGAGGTACTTATGGTGTAGGCCGTGAACTCGTAGCTGACCCGGGGAAAATTGGCCCAAGACTATGGCGAGTCAGGGGTTAGCTTCTAGCGCGATTGATTGAATTTTTGATTGGCTTGCTCCTAGGTAGTGGTTCGATTGAGAAACCTGAACAACCTTACCGCTGACGAAGGTAACAAAATCCAAGCAGTTTCCTCTTCCCCGCATCCGAGTATGTGGTTCCGGGAAAGATCCTCTCGTCCTCGGCCATTCCTCGTGGAGGTTGTGGTGGGCCAAGCGCGAGTGGTTGGTTATGCAACAGTACCCCGGATCTCTTTAGCCAATTAGCGAGCGCTAACTCCGCCCATGCGTCCGACACCCTGGGATGGACCCCGCTTTTAAGAAAGGCTAACTTGACCTCTTGTTTTCAGGTCTCGCTAGTTTTCTTCTCGTCTTGAGGTTTTGAACTCCGTAGGCGGGGCTTCCACCTGAGAAGTGGCGATCGATGAACTGCTTTGGCTGTCAGAGTTCAGATTTGCTCGAGTTCAGCAACTGCCAAGAGACTATCTACATACCCATATCAGGTTTGGCGATGCAGCTCCGATCCCCCTGACCCTGCCGCAACTCAAAGATGGCAGAACCAGGTTGTCGGAGTTTTGACCGCCGGCCCGTTGGTGATTGCACATGCCGGGCTGAGCCAGGGTCCGGTACAGTACAGTTTATACATACACCGCGGTGGTCACGAGCTGATGCGCGAAAACAAGCGTCGCCCTTTTCTGCGCATTAGTATACAATAAATACCTTTATAAATCCTTCCCTGGCCTCCCACCCGACCTGCGGATATCGAGGTCAATCGACCATGGGCTCCAACTGGCATCACCATCCAAACGGCTGGGTCGGGAAAACACCATGGTGGAAGGACGCCGTCTTCTACCAGGTCTACCCGGCCAGCTTCAAGGACTCCAATGGCGACGGCTGGGGCGACATTCCGGGCCTCATCTCCAAGATCGATTACCTCCACCACCTCGGCGTCGACGTGGTCTGGCTCTCCCCGATGTTTGAGAGCCCGCAGCAGGACATGGGCTACGACATTTCGGACTACCAGGCCGTGTACTCGCGGTATGGCACGCTCGACGACGTCGACCGCCTGATCGAGGCATGCCACCTCCGCGGCATGAAGCTGATCCTGGATCTGGTCGTCAACCACACGTCGGACCAGCACCCCTGGTTCCAGGAATCCCGCTCCTCCAAGACCAACCCCAAGCGCGACTGGTACATCTGGAAGCCGCCGCGGTACGACAACGAGGGGAACCGCATCCCGCCGACAAACTGGCGCGGCTATTTTGCTGGCTCAACCTGGACCTGGGATGAAATGACACAGGAGTATTATCTCAACCTGTACGGCCCATTCCAACCCGACCTAAACTGGGAGAACCCGGCCTGCCGCGAGGCCATCTACGACACGGCGATGCGCTTCTGGCTGGACAGGGGCGTCGACGGCTTCCGCATCGACACGGTCAACAAGTACTCGAAACGCACTGACTTCCCAGATGCCCCCGTCACCATCCCCGGGGCGCCGCACCAGCCGGCGCCCGAGATGTGGTGCAACGGGCCGCGCATCCACGAGTTCCTGCACGAGATGCAGACGCAAGTGCTGAGCCGGTACAATAACGCCGTGTCGGTCGGCGAGCTCTCCAACACGCCCCTGCCCAGCCAGGTGCTGCCCTACGTGTCGGCCACGGCGCGCGAGCTGGACATGGTGTTCGAGTTCAGCATGATCCGGCTCGGCACCGGCGATCTCTTCCACGGGAAGTACTTGTACCGCCCCTTTGCGCTGCGCGAGCTCAAGCGACACGTCGCTACCTGGCAGACCTTTATCGAGGGCACCGACGGGTGGCACACGGTGTTCTGCGAGAACCACGACAACGGCCGGGCGGTATCGCGTTTTGGGGATGACTCCACGCCGGAACTGTGGGAGGCCAGCGCCAAGACCATCGCGCTATGGCAGGCCACGCTAACGGGCACCCTGTTCCTGTACCAGGGCCAAGAGATTGGCATGCGGAATATGCCCGCGTCCTGGGGCATCGACGAGTACAAGGACGTGGAGAGCCTGGGGTTCTATAACGAGGCCGTGGCGTCGGGCGATGCGGAGCGGGTCAAGGCGACGATGCATGGCCTGAGGATATTGGCTCGCGATCATGCCAGGCTGCCGTTCCAGTGGGACGACTCGCGTAACGCGGGATTTACCAACGGGGAGAGTGCTACGCCGTGGATGAGGGTGCACGACGCATATGGCGAGCTCAATGCCGCTCGACAGCTTGACGATGCGGACTCGGTGCTAGGCTTCTATCGGAAGGTCTTGGCGCTCCGTAAGCAGTACAGAGATCTCTTCATCCACGGAGCATTCAGGCTGCTCGATCCGGAGGATGATTCGCTGTTTGTGTATGTTAAGGAGAGCGAGATCCCGGTTGATCCCGGGTCTTCGGATGTGGTCATCAGGAAGGCAGTGGTGGTGTTGAATTTCACTAGTCGTGAGCAGGAATGCCCCGACATCAGCAGCGCGCTGGGATGCAAGGCGGCCAAGGGGAAGCTGCTTGTCAGCACTCTCAGAGAAGGGCAAACTCCAAGGGATACTGTGTTGAGGGCTTGGGAGGGCAGGGTGTATGTGAACTTCTCATAGAGATAGAGTATTGCCTTAGCTTTGGGAACGTAAGATGAACAGATTTCCGGTGTGCTTAACTGTTGGTACCGGGCTTATAATTAGTGGCAGGTGCCACCCACTGCGGTGGGCTGGGCTATTTCTCGCAGGCGGGCATTTCTTGAGTCGCACAGCTGGAATCGTATCATCGATTATGATGCTGTCGATATAATAACTTTCGAGACCATCAAGATGAGACTATCAAGATGACTGCCATCGATATCCCCCTCACGGACAATCTGGGGTACACGGCGCTGCTGCAGATCTGCCTAGCCTGAAATGGCTAGGCAAAATGCGGGGTGGGTACCGTTTGGAAATTGGACGTCTTGTCCTGCTTGACTTCCCTATTTCACTCAACCAAGACATCCCCAAGCATGAGTGGCATGACCAAGCCGGGTCCCGATTGCGCCGGGAGGCGGAAAAGAGTACAAGTATCCAAGGCCTGCCACCGATGCAGGAGATTGCAAAAGGGCTGCAGCGAGACCAGGCCATGCCAGCGATGCGTCAGGGTCGGCTTAGAGGACCAGTGTAGCAGCACTGGGCGGAAAAGAGGCGAAGAACGGGCGCAGCAACCCCTTGACGGAAGAGCCTGGTTGTCCTACCCGCAGCTACCGGCAAGTCTCTCTCCAGAAACCCTCTACGCCACCAATCCCCTTGTTGGGCGCCTAGACGTAGAGCAGCCGCGATGTTTGCCTCCAAACTCTGTCGTCATTCACTGCACCCGGGCCTTTTTCGCAAGGCTATATCCGACGATCCCTATTCTGAGCAACGAGTATGTCGACATGTTGGTTGAGGAGGCAGAGTCGATAGAGTCGCCCCGGTGCGACGAAGCGCAATGCCTGCTGACGGCTCTCTGTGCCGTGGTCCTCATCCAAGTCGAAGCACCAGCCGCGCGCCTGTTCGAGGCTGACGGCATCCTCAATACCAACGCCGATTTCGGCAGGATCCTGTTCGAGAAGGCCATGGCGGCCCGCAACCGTCTCTCATTGCGCTTCAACCCATGCTTGGAACGAGCCCTTGCAACATTCTTTCTCTATGCCGGACACGCATCGCTCTTCCACCACAGTCAGGCCTTTTGCTTCCTTCGAGAGGCTGCCACTCTTTGGATGGTGCTACGCGTCGATGAGCGGGACGTTCTACGGCGTAGACTGGCCGACAGACTGTTCTGGGTCATCTTGATATCAGAGCGTGCCCACGGGATCCGATACAGGCGGCCACTCACATTGCAAGTCACCCCGTCACAACGGCCCGATCTGGGTGATAGCGATACCGCTACATCCGCGGACGACTTGAGTTTATCGGGGCTGCGGTGTTTGGTAGCTCTCTTCTACCCCCTAGACACGACCTTCTTTGCGTTGCTGAACCAGGAGAGCACACCAGCGTTGGCATCGTCGGCCCTCCTCATTCCGTTGCTGGACGGCATCCAGGCTTCCATTCGAAACGCCCTCGAGCCACAGCAGACCAAGGTACTCTGCGAAACACAGCTAGCTAACCTCAGGGTCACTCAGCTCTGGTTACTGGTCATTCTCTGGCAGCTCAGGCTGCGTTTGGGACTGCTTGTCGAGGAGCCCGGAGTGCCGTGCCACCTCGCATTCCACTATCCCGTGGAGGTGGGTGACGAGTTGGTCGGTGTCTTGCGGACAATGTCTCTGGAGAGCATGCGTGTCCACGGTGTCGGCATCAACGAGAAGATCTTTGACGTCGCGTGCGCCATGGCAGATGTTCTGTCTCGCGTGCTAACTGTTAAGGATAGCGGCGGCGCGTCCGCGTTAGAAAATATACGCTGTCTCCGGCGGCTTATCCATCACCTTCCGGGCGGAGAATCGACGTACGATGCACTGCTGGACGAGCACATTAGCAATACGCTGCCGAACATGCTGGACAATGACCCTGGTTCCGGCAAGGCGTTTTGACTCGAGAGCAGGACTTTCAGGCTACGCCACGCAGTGATTTGGTCCAGTACTCCAAAGACAAGACAGATTTGGCGAGTCGAGAAAATGAGCACGCCGGCCCGCTGCACTCAAGTATCATTGATTACGAGTGGTTCAGTGCGCACCACGCAGCGGGTCATTGACGATATGAAGTAGTTCAGGCACAGCCGCAGCCTTCACCTGGTCGGAACCACAGTCGGAACGGTACGGGTAATTGCGGGTTTTGACTGCAACCTAACTATGGCAGTACAAATGAGGCACAGTCCAGCCATCGTGCCACGCAATCGCCTGTGTGTGTGGCGACGGTGGAATCCCCCTGAGCGCTTCGGCGCTTCAGCCTCAAGTTGCGGCCGAATGCAGCGTCAAACTCCGTCAATACATCCAACCCGGGATACTCGACTCGACATGGCGGAACTCCAGCAAGGACAACTCAAGGAGGCACTGAAAGACTTGGTCGCTGCCTTGGAGACGCAGAATCGACATTTGCAAACTATCATTTCCCTGTTTGGGTCGCAAGCAGAAGAGGGCGAAGCAGAAGGAGGAGCCAATGATAACGACGCTGGTCCGATTCAGGATGTCGAGGAGAGTGGACACCAGGATCGAGGCGATCGGTCGAGTGACGCTGGTGTAAACCAGGACCAGGACGCTACAGGTAACGGGGAGGACCAGGATCGGAGCGGCCGGACACCGTCGATCGACTCTAATCGCGAAACCGATCAGGGACGTCAACAGTTCTATGAATACGCAGATGTCGGCCCCTTTAGATGCGCCGGAATCGCTCCGTTCAAGACATGGAGCGCTACGCCTAATTGGAAGTACTGGCGCCCGCGACCCGACCCCCGACGGGGGGATTATTCGGGCCGTGGTCGGCCAGGTTATGTTCCAGAGTGGGAATTGATTCAAAGGGAGGACGGAAAGTGGTATCACTTTGTTGACACCATCCGTGCAACTCCAGTGGTGTACGAAGGGTGGGCTCGCTCCGAAGGTAACGAAGATGGACCAACCTTCATACCCTATGCTCGAGCATCGCCAAGGCCTATCGAACGCATCTCCCGCGCCAGTCTTGGACATATGAAGAACCAGCTTGACTCAACGCTGGTAACGCTTTATTCAGTGCCTCCTGATGGAAGACTTCCATTGGCGTTTGAAAGCAATCGACTGCGACAAGCTTGCGAAGACGGAACGCTGACCGAATATTTGAGCAAGGTGGACAGGCTACTTGGTGCCTTGCGCCAGGTTGGCGGTTCTTTCATTGTCACGGACGTCGATGATCTCATGACTTCGGCAGAATACACGAATTTGGGGGCATACGAGCCGACGGGCTGTGACTGCAACGGCTTTCTGGCCCGATATGCGCTAGAGGCCGAGGAATCCTACTTGAACGTTCGTCCCGGTCTCTACAATGTTGGTCGAGACGGCGCATCATGCTTGTCGATAGGTGATTCTGGCTCCAGGGAGTGGCATCGGATCATCCGTCTCCAAGGACTCGCCCAATCTTCCTTCATAGGCGGTGATGCGCAACAGAGCCCACGGAGTCTCAGAGGAGCTTGCGGCCACTTGGGAGCTGCTCTTTCGTCCATACCTAGACTCCGCTATTTGCCACGTCGTGGATAGGACATTCCGTTACACATCCTATGCAGTCCCCGGCAGGATTTGATTAATCCCTACCTCAAGAGTTGGGAGCCGTTTCACGTCGCGTGGTACCGAATCATAGAAACAAAGGAGAAGGATCATTCAGTCTGGAAATCCGGGACTCTCTACCGAACCAACCAGGTTGTGGAGCAGGCGTCCTTCACCCTTGCAATTTCCCCTGATTCTGTAGATGTCTGGCGGTTGAATTTGGTGCCGGACATCCGCTCGTGTGGCTACTGGACCATTCTTATTTTGTCCTCGCTTTACACCACCAGAACCGAGCGCCCTGGCCGTCACCCCTTTATGACCGTCCTGCTCTCAGTCAACGACGCTTTGTACGATGCAGTCACATCCTGGCAGAAGATCGAAAAATCCCTTTCCGAGATGCTTGTGGACGACGAGGATACACTGCTTAACCCCGACAACTGCGACCGTCTGCTTTTCGATGACAACACATTCTCTCGGTCACGGCGGTACTTTTGGGCCATCAACATGCTGAGTGCATTTCGAGGATACATTCGGGATGCCATTGTTTAGTGGAGATATTGGTGGATTGCGTGGGAGGATATTGTTCGCGCTTGCGAGAAGGAACAGTGGGAAAGGGCAAAGACTCGTAAATGGGCAGACTTTGAGGGGAAGCCTATTGTTAGGAGGGTTGGCAAGTTGGGTTGGCCACCCACGGACTCGATTGATGACCATATACTACCCAAGATCGAATCCCAGATTGTGGAGTTGGAACATTTAGACTCGCGGTTTCAAGGGTATCTGGAGAGGGTGGAGAAGCTTAGAGACGGTGTAAGTGCCCCCTTTGCGGCGATTCCTAATTTAGCTTACACCCCCCTTCTCTCGTTCGCTAAAGTATTTGAGGTGTCACTAATGACAGATCTCCCAAACAGCTCTTTAGTGCCAGTAGCATCATCGAAAGTCGAGCGGCAACGGACTTGGGCCGATATCATGCCGTCCAAGTGGTTCATCCTCTGGTACGCAGCTTTGAAGCCTGTCAGACAGCTTACCTTCCGCCGAGCGGAACGAGAGAACGAGGACATCAGCCAGGGCAACGGGGTATTGGGCGAGCATAACTCACCCACATCTCCCTCGATATCCTCCTCTACCAAGCGGTTCTTCCTCCGTAAGCCAAGGCGCTTCAGGGGTTGTAACCAATGCGTCTTGGTCGATGTCTGGGCAGGTGCTGACCGACCCGTCGAGCTATGCCCACTCGCTGAGTTCTGTTCCCTTGATGTGCTGCATTCGCTCATTGAGCTAAGTGCACTCGCTGGGGAATAACCCCACAACACCTCTTAGTTAGGCATTCATTGTTTTCTCAGTGATAACTTATGAATGTATCCGTCCAGTTCAGATTTAACATAACAAGCGTGCGTCCCTCTGGAAGAAGGACGTCGGGGCCGAAACGAAATGAGATGGTATCTGGTGGACATGTCGTTTCCACAAATATATAGAAATCTCTCGTTCTTGATAGGATATCCAAGGAGTTGCATCTCCAGCCCATATCGCTGGCCATGTGGAACTCCTAGAGCTTGATACCCCAATTCTGTTGTGGATTGTAGCACTGTATGTAGAGTAGTGAAACATGGTATGCGACCTATTGATGTTGCTTGGGCTCATAACTTAGAAGATAGGCCGAAAAGTCAACCATCGATCTTATTCTGTATTTCTTCCGTGAGTTCCATCGAAATAGTATGAGCCTACCTTGGACAGATCGCACGGCATAGGACACCCGGTACACCAGCACTTCTTTTGTTTATGGTCCTGCGCTACTTGGGTTTGCCCCCTTCGAGAGGCCAGCGATTATACGCTTCATGATTCAGGCCAGACACGCAAAAAACAGGAGTTTTTATGTTGAACCCGTCCTGGACCTGCCAAAGGTTGCGAGTCGTGTTGGGACCCTGCCCATATTAAGTGATTAAGGCAAGTAAATGGCTTTGTTCCAGCAGATGGGATGTAGAACGACCATCCACTTGCACATGGTTTCCGTAGTTGACGAAGTAAATAGCGTTCATAGAAGCTTCGACTTTGAAGGAAGGTGCAAATTGGAGTGCTAGTAATTTCAACCTTGGGGTGACATGGCCAACTAAGGTACCCTTCCTCCGTCCTTTTCCAATGATTCACCAAGCTCTTTCTCTTCCACATAAACCCCTAGGATTGACAGGGTCACTCCGTGAGGACGAGTCTGTCTTTAAGAAGCGACGCGGGTCGCAGCTGGGGGCTGGTCCTGAGGCTTGGCGGGAAAGGTAAGGGTATATGTGGCAGCCGCCGAGAGACGCTTACCATAAGTGATAAACGGGAATCCTAGCGTGGATGCCAACACCTTTTAGCCGAATAGGTGGTTAAAGATGGCAAGCCACGACGTCCTGGTGGCTGGCCTGTAATGGTCGAATTGACCTCACGCGCGAATATGTCGCGCGAATATGTAGCGACAGGTGGGATGTTGGGCATCAATTTCGGTGTTTCGACGTCTCAGGATCGTGGCCGTTTGCCGCCACTGGGGTTAAGGGCTCGGATAACGAGGACGAAGATATGGGCGGCGTCGACCTCGCCACGGGGTTGCACGCATGAAGCTGGACGAGAACACGGATCGAGTTGACGAGAAAGCGATCCCGCGTTATGCCGGGACAGTCGCACCGGTGTGTTGGACGTCGCGGGCTGGCGTCGTTTGGTACGGGGACGAGCCCGCCGGATGGGAAGATGACGTGCGCCTTATAGAAGGTCTTGACTCTTGAGCAGATAATACAGTGAGGATGATGCCATCTTCGCGGGTAGCTGGCTTGGGTTACCTGGACCTCATGTCTACCGACACCGAATAATATGGTTCGGGAGCTCCTGCCGATGAGAACAGTCACAGCCTCACAACCTGCTTCCCCGCGGCGGCTCTCAAGGCCAAGGTTGACGGCGATGGAGACGTCGCCATGGATGAGACCGCAGTTGCCAATGACAAGACGACGGAGGCAACCATCAAGAAAGAGGAGCTCATCTCACCCCGAGATGGCGATGGCCTTCTCTACTCGCATCCTGTATTTAAAGCCTACCTTGCAGTCTCGAGGATTTCTTTCCTCCTGCAAGTTCAATATTCTTGCAATGCAGTCAGTTTACCACCAGAGGCTTGACCCTGGCCTTGAACGACGGCCCTCGTGACACGGTCTCTCTATTAGCATAAGTATGGTATTTAGCTTGACCCGCCTGCTGCCGATAGGATACTAAGTCTAGGTCTTCTAGTCCGAAACATAGTTATTTGATAAGATACTTAGGTTTTCTATTCTCGTCACGTTGACGTTATGACCTACTTAAGGCTCGATATCGAACGGGCTGGTATTGCCTATAGATGCTCTTCCCCACTCGCCTTATACAGCTCTCCTAGTAGGTGTTGGAAGGCAAACGCACGCCATTATTATTTTCCTACTATACGCTATTCTTGATCCTGCCGGGTACACCATCCAAGTACTATACTACTGAGTAACGCTGCAACTATGTTCGCCCTACGAGTGCCTGCTATATCCGCTGCTCTGACTTTTCCCGCCGCGAAATGTTCGCGGCTGCTAAACTTATCGACGACCTCTAGCTCGTCCGGCCCAGTAATAGTTACCGTAGCGGTTAGGGCAGTAAGCGAGATATAAAGGCCTAGTCTATAATATATGCTAATTTACAGTAGACCAGGCACATCTTTACTCTATACGAAGCCGAGGCTAATGTCGGCAACATAATTAATAAGTCCTGGATTACCCTTCCTAGTCCCCGTTCTATTCAGCCGGACTCGACTTACACTGTCTATACTTCCAATACCAAAAATTCAACTTCTACCCTAATGGCCATCGAGTTGCCCACGCCGAATTTAGATGGCCGTATATCCCATACAAGTACGCCAATATCAATAAAGCGGGCTTTTACACCGGCATTTTCAAGCCGCAGGTGGTTTCCAACAACATAAGGACCTCTCAACATCCCTAACAGGTCACGCTAGAGAGTTAACGATCCTATAGCTACCGAACTACCAAGTCAGAGTTAATAATATAGAACCTATCTTCTTCTACTATATAGCATCCGGCTCCTGCGTCGACTACCGTATAATAGGCGTCATTAATCTCAACACAACGCAGACCCTTTATACACAGTTGGCATTCGCCGGAAACGCTACCTACCAGCTTGTGCCAGGCGACCCCTTCCCCTCAGAAACCCCCGTCCCGAGACCGGCACCCGGCTCAGGCCCATCCTACTCAGATTCGAACTCGGGAGGAGGTGGGGGAGGAGGCTCCTCAGGCGGTCTTAGGCCCCGCGCGATTGCGGGCATCGCCATCGGCGCAGGCGCTGTGCTTATCGCGGGAGCCGGCCTGATCTACCTCTACAACCGGAGGCACCGCTTTGAGAAAGCCTACCGCAAATCGGCACAGTCCTGCGCGGTATAGGCGTCTCCCCTTGGGTTTGCTATGGCACCAGGTAGTACTACTCCGGGTAGACCCTGGCAAACGACGCTGCCCGGATATGAGGTTGCGACGGGCGGTGAGCCTAAGCTCCTTGGTGCTACTACGCCGTGAGTTTCCCGAGATTGGTGCTGGCAGCTAACAACTAGGGTCTGACGGGTGTTTAATATAGGCCTCCGCACTCGTCGCGGCCCCATCAATACAGGGTTTCTATC
This sequence comes from Chaetomium strumarium, assembly GCF_033439665.1. NCBI lineage: Eukaryota > Fungi > Ascomycota > Sordariomycetes > Sordariales > Chaetomiaceae > Chaetomium > Chaetomium strumarium. The sequence goes on along the minus strand of NW_026944433.1, from coordinate 960,490 downwards.
CGCCCCCCGGTGGAATTGCCCACCGGGGATTCGCCTGCGCGAATACAGTCCCCCCTCCCGGATACTAACTAGCGAAATCGGCTTCTGCTTTTCACTCCTTCGTTTATTGCCTGAGGGCGCATTGTTTTGGGATTCTTGGCACTTGCCCCGTCCCTGTCCCATGGTTGGATGTACCGTGAGGCACTGGCTGGCTTTTGCTTACGAAGGCACGCAGAAGCAAGAAACTGCGACGAGGACGTGGCGGCGGCGCCAACTTTGAAGTATGGCAAAGGTCAGCGTGAGGAAGTTCTGTGGTGGATGGCGACATGCCAGCTGCTTGCTTGGAAATGTACGATTTCATTGAAATGCAGAGCTTGCAGACACATGGCGAGGCTTGCCGTGGTACGATCTGAGTAGCGAACAGCCGCTTGCTGGAAGCATTGCTCCAGTGACCTCTATGACGTGTGATGAGAAGTGTCTCTCAAAGTCGAACGGCACCACCGGCATCCGTAATCTTGGCCATCAGTCAAAACACTGTTCCGCGTTGACCGTCGTAATATTTCGCAGTTGACGCCGCACCGATGTTCCCGGCGCGGTCGTCACGCGGTCGCGACTGCTCCATTAGGCGCACTGCCGATTATCGTCGACAGGACCTCGCCCATCTCCATAGTCCGACGCACCTCCCGAAGCATCCGCGCTGCAAATCTGGACAACCTCCGCTGCGCCTGTCGCGGTCTCCAACCCTCTGTCCCCAGGGCTTGGAGACCGTGGCGGAGGGCAGCGCTGCTATAAAGTCGAGTAGGTCGCCGCCTCTGCCCTGCCCTCTCGGAAAGCCTAGCGTGTCGACCACCTCGTGCATTGGTACCTCGTGTTTAGCGAGTCCTCAGCTCACTGCTTCCCTCTCGTAGTCTCATCACCGTCCATTGCCTCAACGGCCACCGTGACAGAACCTGGACCGCAAGCAGCGGTGTCCACTGGCCCTGCGATTTCCCCCCGCACGACATCCCTTACGCCTGCATCCTCTGCTAGGGTTTACGACGCCAGTACCCATGACAGCTCCCGAGTCAGCTGCCAATACCTCTACGACGATGCGCCGACGCTCATATTCAACTTGTGTAGGAAGTGGAAGTCTGATGTAGGAGCTATATCTGCCTGCTGGCAATCGGCGTAGCTTGGGAGGCTGCTGATGAATGTTGCCTCCCTGTTCATGGCTGCGGATGACCGGATTCTGAGGCACCTCGAATGGGACTCGGAGTGGCTTCAGCAGCAGCTGGGCAGTATGGGCCGATCAGCGGCGATTTCGTGACGAAGTTTGCGTTTGACGAGAACGAGACTCCGACGGCCTTTGGCCGCTCTATCATGGTACTGTACGTTGCATTTGCCTTGCTAGATAAGTAGCAGCTAACGAAAAGCAGGGTAGTACCCCGCGCGTCCGCCATGGTGCTGGGCTAGGCGAACACCGAATCGACTTTCATACACGCGGCATACCAACATGGTCAGATACAGGTCAGGAGAAGACGTCAGGTACAATATTATATTGAACACCTCCAGATTATGGAGTGCGTTGCGCCTGTGGAGATTCAGTGGTGCTGGAGGCGGAGAAGAGGGTGGGGAAGGGTAGGCGACCCTAAAACCGACAGCATTCTAGAGCAGACTATTATGATTAACGAATTCGCCCGATCTCTTGCGTTTCGGCAGTTCCGGCTCGGCATTTGCAATCCACTTCAGCTTGTTCGAAGTCAGCGATGTCTACTATTTCGTAGCAAGGGAGGAAGAACTTGCCGCAATTCGCAAGGTGTTCGACGAAGCCGGCGGTGGCTGGCGGACCGCTATAGTTCATGGACTGGGAGGAATGGGCGGTACCAGTTGGCGGCGGCTTACACGAAACGACACTGCTTAGAAGCCTCTAGCGACGTCCTCATCGACAGTTGCACGAGCCCGTGCATCTCAAACTCGTCCTGTGCCTCGTCCGCGACGATGAGACAGTAATCCGTCAGCATCGCCACATCGTCTTCGAATGCGCCGTCATCTCTTCGTTTTCTGTGGCACTGTTGTCATCATCGGAATCCCGGTCTCCTGCCTCGTTTGTGCCTTTCGCTTGTTTTGCGTCCTTGGCGGTCCTAGAAGGGTTCAGAACTCACCCAGGGATATCCTGTCGGTCGAAAAAGCTCATAAGTGACAAGAGATCCGCCGCCAAAGGTCGCTTGGACCGGATATGGTCAAAGGATATCTGCCATATCGTGAGAATCGCGTTCGATACGCTTCCATCCCGCCGTAGGTCCCTAGCATCGTGCTCTAAAAGCCTGCTCCTTTTGCGCTCACTCTCCCGAACTCGGCCAGGTACAGTACTTCTCAGCCGAGCTCCGCGGCGCCCTCGCCTATATATACGCGGCAGCCTGGCTGATGGCCAGCGGAACGAGGTGGAGTGCCTGTATAAGATCGAGCGCCTGCACTAGATCGAGCGCCATATCTCTGCCTGAGGGCGATCCTAGCTTTTTCTCTAGAAGCGTGAGGGCGTCCGCCTGCACTATCGGTCCGATCTCGATGATGTTTTGGCGGCGTCCGGTCAGCCTGAACGCTAGGCCCACTTAGGCTTGCTCTGCCTGCGCCCGAAGGCAATCAAGTGACATTTTTTGCCGGGAGTTTACAGATATCATTACGAATCAAGGACTAACTATAAGTAAGCTCTAAATGATAGTTATCCAGGTTGTACAAAAAGAACGTTCGTGCCAGTCTATTGTGAATACCTTCCCATCTTTACCGCATACAAATAGGTCGAGATGGTCGTTCTTGCGAGTCACAACTGCCACCGGGGCCCGGGGGGAATTTGCCTCGCAAGGATTGCCAGCTTGGCAATCTTTGAACGTTCGTGCCAGTAAGCTGCATATACCTTCCCGTCCTCCCCGCAAACAAATAGGTCAAGGGCGTCATTCTTGCGAACCACAGCTGCTGCCGCTGCCGGGACTAATAGTGGACGTTCAAGTGACTGCGTTGTCCAATCCGAATCTAAGAATATGTTAACAAAAAAACAACCGCCAAGTGGTGGCCAAGGGAGCCGTCAAGGTAGGACTGCGGAGCCCACTTACATAACAACCACCCGACTCTCCGAGGACTTCGAGTATTTTTGCCCTTGCTATTGGGTATCCAGCATTCCAAAACGTAAACGCAATCTAGCGAGATCAACCTCGTGCCCGAAGGTCCTGTCCGCACCGCCCGCTGCGTGGCCGTGCCAACGCACTCGCGGTGGAAGGGAGCCAGAGGACCCTTCACCCTTGCGAGGCGTGTCGTCGCTACGGCAGTCCTACACAGGGTGATGTCCGAGTCCTAGCTCATGGACAGCTGCATATGGTCTGTCATTGTCTGCTTGAGAAGATTTCGAGCGAAGTGTAAGGAACTCTATCCATGAACTGGGAACAACAGAGATCTGGTCCCGGTTGTTGGCACTTAATGGGATCCAGCGAGAGATGCCAGGGCTTAGTTAACATCTTACAGCTGCTATGCACGGGCCGGTAGCCGCGTACCGCCTTTTGCATCAGCCCATAAGGTAGCTAGGTAGTGTATCCCACTTCTCTAGACGCACATGGTTAAGGAATCGGTATATAGTTCAGCCAATGTGAACTGCCAGGATGAGGCCACTATGAATTGCGGGGACAGAACAGAACAGTTGAGTGAGAAAAGGGTCCATTTCATCGGAAAGATCGGTACATTATTCCCCCTACCCTTGCCGTCTTCAATCGAAACCCTGCTGCTTCACTGCTTTGCGGGCCTTCACTGGAATATAGGCCATGCGCTTCTGGTTGCCGAACTTGACGGTGATGGTCTCAACCTCATATTTGTCGCTGATACTTCCGTACAGCCCGATAGGTACAAGGCCCGCCTGGACAGTGCCCAGGCTCTTCCCCTCCTCGATATCGTCGTAGATTCCCAGGATGCGGTCGACGGTGGTGATCTTTGTGTTCGGGCCCGCCATCTTCTTGATGTCCGTTGCGATGGCATCAGGCGACTTGTTGAAGACCAGCACAACCGACGGCTCCTTCTCGGCGTTGGGCAGCGACTTCTGCCAGTGCTCCTGCCAGTAAAACTCCTTCTTTGATTGGGCTTCTTCGTATTCCGGGTCCTTCATGTCATCGTGCTGGGCCGAGGTCGGGCCGGACGTCGACGTCGCCGCCGCCGCCTTGCCCTTTGCTGGGCGAGCTGCACTTCTCGCACTTCCTGTGCTTCCTGCACCTTGGCTAGACATGATGCTGCTTTTTTGAGGTTGGGGCTGCTTGTTCTGGGCCTGGCGGAAAGAAGGAGTCAAGGACTCGAAAAACCAAATGTCAATGATGACAGACGATGGGAGGTGCGGACTTGATGCTGTCGTTTTGGACTTTGTGCGGATCGCTTAAGTTACCAGTTCTCTTATAGAGCATAGATTCATACATTTGTTTCTGTTGCCTAGCGGCGCGGGTCCGGCGCTCTTGGTTGGGGCGCGTCAAAGCCTCTTGAGAGGATGAAACATGAGATGACCTGTTTCGCCGCCATTGCGTTGCGTGATGCGGCGTGAAATGGCCGCCAATTCCTGCCGTCGGCATTTCGGGCCCCATTGACACAGGAACATTAGCCCATTACTTTTTCTATGTTTTTGAACCATGGGACTGAGATCTGCGACTACCTAAAGGTTTATTACACCTGATCCACGGTGACATCCACCCTATGGCCCCATCGATATAACGTTGACCCCAACCGGGCCACTTGCTCGCACCTTTCTTTGCATATACTTCGCTGACTCGAATACTCGGGATTTACATCGCCGTCTACCTCTCACGTACTTCGGTGCGGGTAACAGTTAAATCGCTGCCCACAAAGACGCTACTATAGTCTGTCAGCGGGCCTGCACCGCGACTTAGACTATCTTTCTGAAATTCTGTTGGACTCAGCTGGGGCAGATCGCAAGAGTCCACTTAGTAATACACCTGACCATAAGCCTGAATGGCACTTAGGGTGTTTTATGCCTATCTGTCTGCACGGGACCGGAGAATGGTGATATCCTATGTAGGTAGGGAACTGGACCAGGTGTCGATCCATTCCGGGCGAGCGATAGCAACGGTATCAGGCCATGGACGACACAACGCACATCATGACACATTCATGTGGAAAAGCAGTAGCCGGGGGCTACCCTGAGCTGCGTCGGCCGAGCAGGAGGCCCACCGGGCAGGTAGTCCTGCCCAACCAACACCCCCACGGGCTGAACATCAGGTTCCGAGGAGGGAAAGTCTCGATGAAGGGCCGGCCTAGAAGTAGAGCCGCTAAGGTGATCTGCCCCGTATGCGATCCCGCCCCGGTCCTGTGGTCGGGCTCAGGACCGCGGACCTAGCTTCCAGTTGCGGTCGCAACGCTGCGTAAAACGGTAACAGGAACTTGCATGCGACGGGCCAGGTGCTCCCAAGGTCTCGGGCTCCCGGGCAAGATGGCAGTGGCCCGTTGTTCATACCAATCTGAGCTGATCGACGGTGCGGACGGTTGTCGGGGTCCGAGCATAGCTGCGGTATCTTATGAAGGTAGAGTAATCGCATCGTATATAGTGGTCCTCTTCGATCTTCAATCCACGGCTTGATCTCTGTCTCAACACCACCAGCAACCCCTTCAAACGAGCTCGGGCAGCGCCTTGGCTTCCACACTCCTTAATCCACGCTCCTTAATTTGCACTACTTACTCTCACAGTCTCACTTCTTAAGCCACAGTGCTTACACTTCACTGATTGGAACTGCACTCCTTACGTCCGCGCTCTTTGGCAGCCGCCTCTTCCATTCCACGCACTCCTTTTTTCGCAGCAGTCGTTGCTAGCTACCATGGCATCCAGTCGCTCAGCGAGAGCGGCCCCGTCGGCTGGACCGGCGTACAGGCCGTACTTTGGTGTTGAGATCGAGATATTCGTCAAACTCCGCGATGGCCTCGAGCAGAGGCTCAAAGACATACACCATGACCGATATAACGGACGCGCTTATCAAAATTTGCCTGCATATTACCAACAGTGGAACTTTACACTGTCCAATGCTGCCGACAACGGGTCACGAGAGATAGCTGAGCAGAAAGCTAAGCAGCGGTTATGTGTTGGCCTGGCCGTTGAGCATCTCATCAAGGAAGTCCTCGGTAAAAACAATGGTTGGGCGTGCAAGCCCGATGCCAGTCTGAGGGAATTCGAGATCAAGGACGCGGAGAGCCGGTGGAAATGGTGTATGTGTTCTAGCAATTCCTCCTCTCTGCGGGTACGCTAACAGGTGACGATGATTACAGGGGGAATCGAGATCGTCTCGCCGGCTATGTCGACCAGCAGGCCCTGGCGAACGGAGATAGAGAGCGTCTTCAAAGCCGTCGGCAAGGAGTTCGAATTCTGGACGCACGAATGCTGCTCTACCCACGTACATGTGTCCCCAGGACCCGATAAAAAGACCAAGTATAGACTCTCCGACCTCGTGGACAAGGCAAAAGGGGCCTACTTATGGGAAGAGGCGCTCTGCGAGCTTATCGAGCCCAAGCGCCGCAAAAGCGTATGGGCACGGCCGAACCATAAGGTCTACGCAGGCCTCGAGTACGCCAACGTCGCGAACTATGGCTGGAAAGTGGTCTTTGATGAGCTCGAGAACGCTGCCATGGACGGAACAGAAAGGTTTCTTAACCGCATGAGGGGCGGGCCTGTGGGCACGAGCGATTGTACCAGGTACGTCTCGACCAGTTTCCATCCCACCGATAGGTTAGGGACCGTCGAGCTCCGTCGGCAGGCTGGCTCTGCCTCGGCCACGACCGTCATCTACCGCGTACTGTTCGCCGTCACGTTGCACGTCAGCGGGCTGAGCTACCCCTACGCCAAGGCTTCGGACCGCCGAGACCACCCGACCGCTCAGGAGCTGATCGCGGAGCTGAGCTATTGCATGGGCCAACTCCCCAAGACATGCAGCAGCACTAGTTTCATCAACTGGCTCAGGTGGTGCGTAGCCAGGTACGCGGGCGGCTACCAGCCCAGCGAGCTGGAGACCAATGTACACGAAATGAAGTTGCGCTTGGGAGCCGTGTACCCGAATGTCAACCTGCCGGCGCGAACGAGACCGCAAGGCCCCTCAATTCCCGACGCCACCAGTCGGGACTCACCGTCAGGATCCCGAACGATAACCCGGCCCGCGCCCACTCCCACTCACGCCGCCTCGCCGCCACCGTCCCGACCGGTAGCCGGGATAGTCCGGTATGACCTCCCCGAACGTCCGGCGCCGCGTCGTGATAGCCGTGACGGTCGGGCTAGGTCTCCGCCTCCTCCCGCCACTCAGGGACGGCGAGCCGTTTCCCGGCCTCCGCCCGGCTCGAGTTCGCGTGCGGCTCCGGAGGCCCGAGCACAACTCATTGCATTGGATGAAACCCGAGCGGGCCGTAGTCGGCGTCCACTGTCGTAGATATAATCATAAATCGGCGAAAGACTGGGGGTCTAGTTCTTGCTGGCTCATACTATACTCGGGCAATTACTATGAGGAGTAGTACGTAGGCCAGAATTGAAATATCATTTGCCCCGAAGCAAACGGACCGACTCTGAAGATGCAGACCAAAAAGTCCTGGATTTGCGGGATGATAGGTTGCTCACACCTAGGAATCGTTTTTTGTCCGGCGAGACCTTTCCTACAGTCCGGAACGCCCTGCTCTCATTTTTTTTTTGTTAGAGCCCGCCAGCGAAAACTCTTTTGTAAGTCCCCCGGGTATGTATGCATTACACCTTCCATGCAACAAGGAATGCGCAGAGGTGCAGATGACGAACGCCGGTTAACTATGACTCGAGCGGGACGGACGCGGTCTGAACACCAATTTACCGATACCGGTACTAGTACTGAATAGATGTGCCCAGGCAAACCCGAAGAAGATCAGTAACTACCAGTACTACCTACTAGTAGCAATGAACCCGTAAAGAAGGATGTCCTCGGGATTCAGTAATACTACTCGCGAAAATCGCCAAAACCGATCGAGTGCCAACCTTCCAGGCGCTCGTTGATCGATTCTGCCATACCACAGTCGATGGGTCACACGGCGATCCTCTTCAAAGGAAATGGAGAGCCAGCACAAGTGAGATGGAAAGAGAAAAGGAGCCTCCGGATCCCGGATTCAAACAGGCCCCTTATTGTATCGGCTCCCCCGTCCCCCTAGGCGGGCCAGATCCAACTGGATAAGAAAGGCATAACCATGACAGCATTGACAGCACGGGGCGTGATGCCGGTCAAGTGCGTATCAGGTTACCGATGACAACTCCCCCATGGTACTGGGAAACAAAGAGCCCTACGGCCTATGACCGCCCTCATCAACCAGGCGAGCAAACGCTCGCTTAATGCCTACCAGTCTATATATACGGTCTATAAGTAGCCTGCTCTTCTGCCTCTCTCCTTCACTCACAGCATCCCACTCGAAGTTTACCAACCACTCAGGCTCTTACCCTCTTAATCCGAGACTCCGAAACCTAATACTCCGACTATCAAGAAGGCCATCCTTCTGCTTTCTGGACTGGGAAAGAAAACAATTCGTCGCTGGCAAGCCGACGTATCCTCCCTCTGCGGGCACCAGTACCGCGAGACCTACCTCTCACGCTGCCCGGCCAGCCTGGTGGACGCCGGGCGGTACCCCAACGGCTGCGAGAACACGGTGGGCACTCCCGACGAACCGGTCGACGGAGACACAGTCCAGGACCCGGATTTCCTCTGCCTCCTGTCGCGGATGGATTGCCAGAGGAACTACGACCTCACCGAAAGATGGATCTGCTGCGGGTGTTACCATAACAATGAGAGCACCAAGAACTGCGCCAGCTGCAGCCACGAGTTCTGTCTTCGGAGGTGCATGGTCCAACAGCCCGTGACAAATGGCGGTCGTGTGAACTACAACTGGCTGCCGGCGGGGTATGGAGAGGAGCAGGGTGCCAGTGATGAGGGATCGGGCGACACGACCATCTCGGCGGCTGGGACGAACGAAGCGAACGGCGCAAACGGAACGAATGGGCACTGATGACGGGGGGGAGCTTCACAATGGGTTGTATGTAGGTATGTACTGGCAGGTTCCCAGCACTACCACTACTACCTGCTTGACCCCCCCTGAGGCACGGCGGACACCCGTAGTCTCAACAAAATACACACACAACTCTTTAACAAAACGTTACCAAGTTCCGCATAGGGTTTTGTTTGACGTACAAGTGTGATTTGCCTTTCGATATCGCTGTAATCATCCCGGCCGGGAGTGAATATTTGTGCTCAATACATGTGTCCAAGAACGGAGGACGCCACGCTTGCTACCCCCCCGGGAGAACCAGGGGTAGAGCAGCGCGAGCTAGTCATGGAGTACTGGGGCCATCCTTCTTCGCCCGGAGCAGCCATCGGAGACGACGAGTACGCTGGCAGAAGTTCAGGCGCGCGGGCTTCGCGCAGGTCTTTTGACTGACGGTGATGGCGGCCTGACGATTTGAGGTTGGTGGAGCTGGTTTAGCGCTGTGCTTGCATGGATGTATTGTAATGTAACATACCTCTTGATGCAGAAGCTGTTGGTGGTTAGGATTGAACACCCGGGGCTCCGTTCCCTGTAACAACATCAATTTTCGATGACCGACACGAATGAGTGACGAACACTAACGCCCTCCATAGCCAGCGCAAGGGTAAAGGTATACTTGTAAGAAACGGTCAGGTAGTGTGGTGGCTGATGATACCTGGCACACTCCCCATATCACAACATCAACAGCAACCCATTGGTACAATACAATGCAAGTAACTGGTAGTCGGCAACAGCAACTCGACGGTTGAACAGCGCAGACGCCGCACAATGCTTGCTATCTATTCGTAGCGTGGTATCATTTCATCAACTGCTAACATGACATAGCCCCCTAACTTGAAAACGTTTTTGACCCATGACAAAAGATTCCATGGATGCTTGCTTTCAGCAGCATCTCATCTCCTCTCATAACCCTAAACAAACAGCGTGTGGAAAATCCTCTTGAGCGCCGGCATCGCCGCCAACTCGGCGCGGTACGCGTTGATGGCATCCCAGTCATGCTCGCGAAGGCCCGTGTCGACGTCGATCTGGTCCGTGCGGAGCCAGCCGGTGCGCTTCCACAAGAAGCCGCCAATCCAGAAGACAATGACGACAGGCATGGCGAGGTACGACTTGAAGAAGCCCTCGGCATCGTTGAAGCCGCCCCCGACGGGGCAGATGGCAACGTAGAGCTAGAACCAGGTCAGTAAGAGAAGGACGGCGGATGGGGGAAAGAGGGGGCGTTTGCCGTACCTGAGCGATAAGAACGAGGACGTTGAGGAAAAGACCTAGGTAGGAGCCGTACACGCCACCGACGGCCTTGAAGGGAATCTCGTCCAGGGTGTGGCCCTGGCGGAGCCATGCCTTGCGGAAGCGAATGTGCGCCAGGCAGATCGAGCCCCAGGTGAAGAGCGCGGCCAGACCGGACAGGGCAAGAAGCCAGTCGAAGACGGTGGGGCCTTCGGCAGCAAGGCTGACGTATGCCAGCGGGCCGAACGCGCAAAGGAAGATGACCGAGATCAGAGGGCGGCCGGAGCGGTCAATGTAGCTAAAGATCTTGGGCGCGTAGCCCTGCTGCGCGAGGGCCGTGAGGGTGCGTGAGCCGCCATAAACCGCAGAGACGCCAATGGACAGGACCGAGACCAGGATGATCACGTTCATGAAGGAGTCGTAGCCTTTCAGATTGGCATACTTGCCCACCAGAACGAACGGCGAGGCGTTAACGTTCACATAGGGGTTGGCCCCCAGCAAGTTGTCGTCGTTCCAGGCGATGAGCAGACCGACGAAGAACAGCCCGAGGACGTAGAACAGAGTGATCCGCCAGAAGACCTGCTTGATGGCACCAGGCAGCGACTTGGCCGGATTGCGAGCCTCAGCGGCGGCCAGACCGACAAGCTCCGTGCCGGAGAAGGAGAAGGCAGCCGTGACGAAGACGCTGCAGAAGCCACGGAAGCCGTTGGCAAAGGCACCTGGCTCGTACCAGAGGCGGGCACCCCAGTACTCGCCGTAGCGACCATCTTTGGGACCGCCGCCGCAGACCAGGACGAGGGCAAGGATCATGAAGACAACGATCGCTCCCAGCTTGAGAACTGACGACCAGAACTCCTCCTCGGCGTAACCGAGAGCTCCGAAAACGTTAACTATGATGATGAGGACGAAGAAGACCGTGATCCAGACAGCTAAAGCCAAGGTCAGCAATTGAACCGAAAAGTTCGATCTCCCTTTTTCGTTCCCAAAGAAATGCTACTTACCAACGTTGATATCAGGGTTCCAGTATCCTATCGTGAAGGAGCAGACCGTGAGTTCCAGGGGTAAGACGGCGGCCCATTGCATGACGTAGTTCCAGCCCATGGCGAAGCCCCAGGACGGGTCGATGAAGCGGGTCGAGTATGTGTAGAAACCACCAGAGACGGGGTACATGACGGCAAGTTCACCCAGAGCGTAAACCGTGTTGAACATCATGACGCCGACAATGAGGAAATCAATCAGCATGGAGGCCGGGCCGCCCGTGTTGAGCGCCTTGCCGGAACTGACGAAGAAACCGGCGCCGATTGAGCCTCCAATCGAGATCATGTGCATGTGGCGCGTCTTTAGGCTGCGGTCGAGCGAGTCGACCACGCCCGAGCCCATATCCCTCTTTTGGAAGGAACGGAGGTTCAAGCCATTGCGCGTGAGAAAGTCCTCCTGGTCGCGTGTGCGGACGGAGGCGCCCTCGTCGAAGTTGTATGCTGGCGACGCATCCTTCTCGGGCGTCGAGGCGCCAGCGGCGCCTTTCTCTTCCAATGACATGGTGGAACTTGCGTGTACAACCGGGTTGGGGATGACGGCGGAACGGGTGACACGAAGAGAGGAGAGAGTGGGAGGGGAGAGGAGGTGGGAAGGAAGGGGATTTTAATAGCAGTCCGGAGGTTCAAATGGTTGCGGCCCGAGCAACACAACGTTGCGGCTCTTGTCTGCTACCCTACTGTGTAAGGCCTGCACTGTGTAGCCCCTCCCCTGGGACGGTACGGTATCTTGGTGGATAAGACGGTAAAATGAGCTGAGGAGGGAAAGCGGAACCCTGTCACTCCAGTCGGACGCACAGAAAAGGGCTAGAAGCTGCACCGAAGGAATTGATGCGCTAGCAAGTGCACTAATGTCAGGAGGGGAACTGGTTTGCCACACGCAGATTGGAGTCGGTCTTCGAGTTGAAAAAGGCAGCTCAGGGCAGGCCCAAGTCAATAGCCCGAAGGGCCAAGGCAGACGCGCCCAAGGCGCAACACGTATTGTTTGTGTCCTAGGTGGCGGACTTTTACAGCCAAGGACGCCAATGACGCGAGTGGTTGCAATCGACATCTGAGGGGGGGGGGCTCCGGCGGCCACCGTGATTCGTACGTCGGGCCATCCCAAAGAACGTTAAGCTGAACGCACACCTCTCCTTCGAAACAGGGAAGATCGCCGTTATCGCAGGGTCCGTCTCGGTGGCTCAACTTGGGAAGGCTCCGGAGCAGACGGCCAATGGCAACGGACGCCTGGTGGTTGAATCCTTTGGTCACGGATTTCACTTTCACCAGGCGCAAGCTGACAGGCTGCCCGTCACAGGCAGACTGACGGGAAAAGCGCCAAGACGGCTCCATAGATAACCACCCTTGCGCAGGACATGCAATGGAGTGGAATTGGCTGGCCGGATTCTGGGGTAGAGAATCCTCCCAAGGCAGGGACCCCGCCGTGATAGGATCTCAGCAGACAGCGCAGCACGAACAGTATCTCGCCTCTCTCTATCCATTATTCAAAATCCCCAGCGAGGCCTCCGGAAGGCTAGGTCCCGTGTACGGATGTATAGATGACCAGTAAATAAGCCACTGGCGTAACAAACGTAGGTTTCCGATGACGTCGTGCGACGCGACGCCAGCAGAGCCACAAGACCACCCGCTGTGTACTGTTGCCAGAGCTACCGTCCCCGGGAGCGCAAACAATCGTCAAGCTCCAATGTGTTCCCCAAACCGGCGCTTGTTGACTGAGACCTGTTGTAAACCGGGCAATCTTGACTTCTTGACACATCAAAAGCCAGCCCGCGAGTTAGAGCAACGGCTCCGGCCAAGTCGGCGGCATCCCGGTGTGGCTAGCGCAGTCTGCATCAAGCGTGGAGAAAATGGACCGAAGCCAAGCCTGATTCATCTTGGCGTTGCTTGGACTTTCTTGCCAGCTTCCTAACCTAGAAAAGCTTGGCTACGCCCCCTGTCGGCTGGTCCGGGCTCGGCCAGACCGTCGCGCGCCAGTGGAGTCATGATAAGGACGACGTTGCCAAGCGAAGGAGGGCTCAGATAGGCGAATTAAGACATCCCGCGCACTTTATTACAGAGATATCGTTCATCGATTGAACGGTAGGGAGCTGATATCGACTGACGAACGTAAGATACAAACTTCAAGTTTCCTAGGGACCTCGGTAGACAAAGAGCTTGCGAATGGAGTCATTTCATGTGCGTATCTGGCAACTGCGGCGTTGCGAGTTCTCTCCGCATTGGTTTACGTAAGATCAACAGTTCATTTTGCGGGGGAAAGCCCGGTCCCCAAAGTGCCCCGGATGTGGAGAGTGGCAACAAAGTTGCGGGGAACACGTGAGGAAAGTGGCCCAGAATCTCGCCTTCCATAACAACCAGCACAACTGATGCATCATGCGCGGACCAATATTTTATTACACTAGCATTCGGGGAAGCTGCTGTAATTACCTAGGTACGCTGTCGTTGTCAGCCCGTGGAATCGTCTAAAAGCGCGGCATTTTGCGAGCATCTTCAATTTTGTGCACATGCCACGGGTTCATCGTCGCCGAGGTTGATGCGATTCATCAGTTGATACCGCGCTCCAATCCTACTAGCGTACCGCGCGAGCTAAGTCGACCTAGACAGGTAAGGTCAATACGTAAATCGAGGCGAGCAGTGCTCAGCCGCACGCGTCTTTCCGCCCCATCGTCGACATCAGCAGATCTGGTTGATGGACACACGACAAACTCGAGGACATCGCATCATCCTTGCCTAACACGTGCAGGCACTGTGGTAGATGAAACATTGATTGACCTCTGCCATGTTCACCGATCCCCGTTTTCAGCCCACCCGAACCTGTCTAGCCTATTCCTCGGGACGCTCTAGACTTCGAGAGACATGTGTGAACCGACCTTTCCTCAAATTCCGCTGCCGCAGCTTACCGATTCCGTCACACCATGATTAACGGCGGCACGATCAACGCAGCATCTTCCCGTCGATACCTACCTGGCATGTGCTACCGGTACTAGGTACTAAGTGCCCTGACTGAACGCTGTCCATAATCCGGCGCACGAGATCCTTCTCCAAACAGGCAAGGGCCCGCCACGATCACCGTAGCATCTAGGTACGCTAGCACTGGGACTTTCGTAGGTGTGAGGGGCCTAGCCGCTGCTGGCGGAAGATATTCGGGGGGAACACTGGTACCTATGGGAACGAAGATCGAGCCACTGCCGTCACTAGGGGCACGGGAGTGGCAAGAACGGAAGCCACAAGCGAAGACGCAGTGAAGCCCAAGCAAAATCGAAATGAATGACCCGAACAGATGTTGAGGGGAAGCCTCGGTCCCAAGGTTCTTCATCCACGGATAGCCCCTGGTCTTGCAGCATTGGCCCCGGTCACCGGGTGCAACTTGGGGACCTACCGCTCGCCCGCGGAAAGCCACCCGGCGTAAAAATACGACTTACGACAACGGAATAAGCCCCGGCCACAAAACACAACGGGCACAAGAGAAGGATCGTTTCATCTTCAGGGGTCATACGGCCGTTCGATATCCCGCCAGTGTTTCTCGGTCAAGAAATTCAAATTGATTCAAACAGGAGCTACCCGATACATAGTGCACATCGCACCGCGCGTCAGTTCATGTTTGCCTTGGCCTCGCGCGCTGTGGCACAGATCTTGCGGGGACAGAGCGATCGTAGATTCGTAACCTGGGCCAAAGCGATCCGTCAATCGCCGGCAGGGCCGTCCATCACAGCTAGCCCTGCTGCATATTCACCAACCATGAGGATGGGACAAAACTGACCCCCAACCACTGCTCTTTGGGAGCTAGATCGGCGATCCGTGTCGCATTGGGAGTTGACGCGCGTAACGGTCGCAGTCTGTGTAACCCTTTCTTTGCTGCAGAGTTTCAGCACAGCCAGCCTGCTGAGATAATTCCCATTTGCCTGCTAACAGCTTGTGGTGGGCAGGCGGGAGGGATTCCCATTTATCTCAAGGAAGGGGGGTAACGTGACGGGAAGTCCGAACCGCACAGTCGCACTCGCACTTTAGCTTGGTTCCCGTGCAAGCAAAGATAAGGTGCCGAGGCTACCGAACGGGCAGGTCCGCTTGCGTGCATGGATCACATCAGCCTTATTGGATTTGGCAGGTGTGTATGTATGGTGCTAGCTCTACTAGCCTATCTGCGGTGATCTGTGAAGGTTGGTGGGGAGCAACGAGCTCGACAACTCATTCTTGCGGAGGTGGGAAGAACGGCTGGCTTGAGCGTTTTCCAAACATGGAAATGCGGTGCTCACAACGATCACAACATTGCTCCGTCTTCTACCTCACACCTCAACGCCCACACTGTCCATAAAGTCTTCGGTTGTCTGGCAAAGGTTCGGCGTCGAGTTTGGTACAAGACTCTAGCCGGCGTTGCTGGATCAAACACTACCAAAGCGTGTTTCTACCACTTTCAAGAGACAATCCGTTGATATGTCTGGGTCGTAGGATAAACGGTCGGTTGGTTGCCACCAAATCGGTGTCAGGGAGGTTTCCCCTCGATTGTCGAAGGAGTATGGCACTAGCCGTTGATGAGTAATCTTGGGAGTTGGAGATTGAAAGTGTTAACACCATTGACCATTTCCTCCCCAGAGACACCCACGATAACGGCAGGGACTTTGAAAGGCTTTTGTGGGACACAAGG
Organism: Chaetomium strumarium; assembly: GCF_033439665.1. Taxonomy (NCBI): domain Eukaryota; kingdom Fungi; phylum Ascomycota; class Sordariomycetes; order Sordariales; family Chaetomiaceae; genus Chaetomium; species Chaetomium strumarium. The sequence goes on along the minus strand of NW_026944433.1, from coordinate 944,566 downwards.
TGTTAGGATCTTGGACATTTCAGCGAAGAACACAGATCGGTGGCGAAGGATAGAACCCCAACCACGGGTAGGAGTCGTGTCTCAAAAGCGAGACTCCAGGCCGAGAACCGAAGTATAGAGGAGGCGCCAGGGTAGTCAAGCGCGTCCACCAGGGATCTCCAAGACTAAATATTATATGTTCTAGGCCACAAATCTGAGACGAGAGGTACCAATGTCCTTAGGAGCAGCTTTCAGATTCAAAGGCGTCTGCGCGTCCAAAACTTCAATCATCAGGCTCAGAAATTTACGAATCGTTCAGCAGTCAAGGTGAGCCAGGGAGATAACGCCACGAGAGCCCTCTTCTGGGCCAAGGTCAAAGTACTCGCGTACGGATCACGGGGTTGCCGACCTCTCGACTCGCCCTAGAGACCGCTCATACTACTCAAACTACAACTCCATGGCCCCTGGAAAGGCTATATATCGTTGTCCAGTTGTTGCTCCATACGTAGGACCTGCGTTTGAAGGGGCAATATCAGTCATGGCCAAAATCCTATCATTCGGAAGGGCTCGGGTAGTATTCGGAGCGCGATAAAAGTTGATTAAGTTTTGAATGTTGAACGTGAAGGGAAGCGATCGGTTGAGGTGGAGGGTGCGTGTAGGAAAGCATGACCTACAAGAAGCTTACGGATCTCTGATGGCCACAGCGTTGCAACGCAAGGCATCCTACACGGACGGCTGGTCCTCGTATATGTCGGCAACCCTCTCGGTGCCGCTCTGCTAGATTGAACTCTCTCTGTCTCGAGACGAGGAATTCCGAAGCAACAGTCCCACCCTGCCGGCCACCCCCCTGTTACAGAAAATAACACATCAACTGCTACACTGGTGACAAAAGTCAATTATAACGGACCGCCTGCTGATTAATATCCATAGAACAATAAGGAGAAACGATAACCATCACGACCTGTACTCCCGAAAGAAACTCCTTTCAAACCGTGGACCGGCGCAGTACCTGTTGGAACAAGACCCGGGCCCAAAACCAAGGTACTCCAGGAATCATCCACCCGCTCAAGTACACACACACACACACGCACACACACCTATACTTCCTCTATCCATACCGGATAAAGCAACTTAATACCACCCCTCAACCCCCGGATCCCTTCCTCACCCATCACTCCTCCTCCTCGTCGTCATCCTCCTCATCAGCATACTGCACATGGAACGCAACCAGCAACCAGTCGGCGCCAGCGGTCTGCCTCCAGGTGGAACTGGCACTAGCCACGATCTCGCGCGCGCCGCCCTTCCTGCTCTGGCGGAACAAGCTGACCTTGTACACGAGCGCGACCGCCATCAGGCCGACCTCCACCACTAAGGGGTCACCGTGGAAGCGAAAACCCGTGAACTTGCCGCTCTTGCTGGCGGCCTGCAGCACGTCGACGACGCTGGGGTGCGTGTCCTTGCTCAGGGCGGACGAGTCCCGGCCGTTGGGGAACAGCACGGGCGCGATCATGATGCAGTCGTGGGCGAGGTACTCGCGCAGCGAGTCCGGGTCGTCGCAGAGGGCGCGCCAGAGCAGCGTCTCCATCTCGCGGGCCGACGCGTGGTTGCGCTTGGAGATGGTGTCGAGCCGCTTGTTGGAGCCCATCGTGGTGGAGGAGGAGATGTGCGGTCCGTTCTTGGACTTGTCGTTTGTCATGCCGAGGACGGTGGGCATTTTGTTCCTTTTTTTCCCCCTCTATCTGTTCTTGTTGTTCTTGTTGTGATGTTGGAGGGAATGAGAAGAGTGAGAGTAAGTGATAGTGTCTTGGCGTGTGTAGACAGCGAAATCGCTAACAGTTGGTATCGACTTGGCAAGGCAGCAGCAGCAAGCAGTCGCGCGCTTGATGAGGCAAAATTGGATACGACGGTGATATAAAGGCAATAACGATCTAATGAAGGACAGACCAAATGACGACAATGTGCTCTACATATCAGCTTTATACCAGGGCAGAAAACAGGAATGAACGTCCAGGCGGACGGGTGCTGAAACCAAGTCCAAGCAGGTGTGGTCGGCGCTGACGTCACAGCTCCGGACCCGAAGCTCAAAGCCACCTGCCGCCGGTCCCCGCCCTCCATCTTCAGATGATCTTGTGCACGCCAAACACATGCTCGAGACATGCTGATGGTTCATGGCTCCCAGGAACATGGGTGGAGCTTGATTCCTCCTATATGCAGACAAATTCGAACAAATACACAAAAAGGTAACGAGACATACAGAACTACATATCGACGGAAGTCACACATGCGATTCTGAAAATACCATGTTGATACACATATCGCGGCATGATGCCTTGACAGTTAAACACCAAAAGCACCTGTCTTAAACGCCGCTCTTTCCCCCCTTCGCAAAAACGGAAGCATACCGAGATGAAAAGGATATATTGTCCCCGCCAAAAGAACACCGCCTCCCTTCCCAAGCCAGAAGAGTCTAAGAATTGCATGTTCGTTGTACGAACGTGAGTGAGTAGTCCATTGTGCTTCATGTCTCATCCCTGATCCGGCCCGAAGCCCCCAAACTGCATGCTTGCCCTGCGAAGATTCATCATCACCCTCTCCACGTAAATATTGTTATCCTGGGCGTCCCCGGTCGGCGGTATCGCTGGGCTCCCCTGGAGCGGCTGTGCCTGGGCGGGTTGTGCCCACGATTGGAAGTCCAGCGATGACTGGGCAGTCGGACCCGGCGTCGACCCGGGTGCTGGAGGTGCCCAAGGCGCTGCTGCTGTCGAGCCAGGCTCATTGGCACTCGGCGGTGTCCAGTGCCCGTTCGGTGACGGACCCATGTGAGCCTCTGTTGGCTTGCCATTCGCTTGCGGCGGAGTCAGGCCCGGGTTAGATGCAGAGGCTGCCTGAGGCGTGATGTGCCAGGCGGCATTCTCTGTGCGATCGCCCAGCGGAGAGGGTCTGGCCGCGCTTTGGGACGAGGTCGGTATCGGCTTCACATACGGCGGTAACGGGATCGGGCTGTGGCTTTGCTTCGCAAGCGCTGGTTTCGCTTGTACCGAAGCCTGTAACGGTTGCGTAGCCGAACCTGGCGGCTGTGTGGCCGGTGTCCGGACTTGATGATTGGCCTGGGTTGGGAGTTGCGTCTGCGCTGCCCCGTAGTGCGGCCGAATACTAGCTGGGTGCAGCTGTCCCGATTCGGGCTGCCTGACCTCATAGGACTCACCGCCAGGAACCATCGGCACTGGGTATCCCTGGTTCTGATACGTTTGCGGCTGATGCGGGCTAGGGCTTGCCATTGCGACGCGTGGTGATGGGGTTTGGGGAGCGTTGGATGACGGCCGAGGCAATATTTGGGCGTACGGAGCGGCGTGATGGGGATAAGACGGGGTGTTCGGTCGCGGTGAAGCACTGAGCCGTGGCTGCAGAGGCTTCAATAGTGAGGGAGGAACCTGTTTGATCTGAGTCTTGCCGGAGCCTCCCGAGAGAGCCTTTTGCGCCTTGATCAAAAACTCTCGGAGGTTGCCTTCATATCCGTTGGTGAAGCCGCCCCATTGTCCATACGGGGTCCGGTATCCGGACGAGTCTCTGAAGCAGTGTTAGCTGTAAGTCATGATACCTAGGACCGCTTAAAGTAGCGTACCTGTTGTGATGGACCTGGAAGAAGCTGTATTTCTGACATGCACTGTTTTGTGGCTGCGCTCCTGCTACTCCAGCCTCCCGGTCGCCAACATTTGGGGATCTCAAAGCTGACGAGGTCATCGGCGCGGAATGTAGCATGGAAGGAGGCGCGCCCGTCGATGAAGACCAGGCTCTTGACTGAGGCTGAACATATTGCCCTGATTTCATGTGAGCAGGGGGCCAGGTCAAGCCAGGAAGCTTCGGGAATCCATTACTACCTCCGACGGGCGCGAAACGGTTTGATGAATACAGCGTTGATGGACTCTTATTCTGGGTGTGCAAGCCAGGTGACTGCTGCTGCTGCTGAACGGAAGGTAGTGCCTGCTGCAGTTGCGGTTGCGGTTGCGGTTGCGGTTGCGGTTGCGGTTGCGGTTGCGGTTGCGGTTGCTGCACGTATTGGTGGGGTTGTTGAGAAGACATAAGATGGAAGGCGGGCTGGAATGCCTGTTGTTGTGGCCGGAGCTGCTGAAAGCCCGCCGACGGTGAAGGTGTGTTGAGTGCGAACATGTGTGATGTCAACAATGCAGTATGCGGGCTGGGACCTGGAGTAACTGGCTTTCTCGGCTTGTAGATGTATGGCTTCTCCTGTTTGGCCGACGTGGTCCCTGGCAGCAACCCAGAGACGGCCTGATACGCTGGATACTGTGCGGACATAGATGGCCTCGCCCGAGGGGCAGGCTGCATTCGCGGCGCAGCCACCGGCTTTGGTATGGTGTCAAGGAAGTTGGCCTTGGGGTCGTGCCACGGCCTTGACGGTTCCCCGGTGTACTGAGCCTTGGCTTCGGTCGACGTCTTCCCAAGATAATGCCAGACCTGGTTTTCCTTGGATAAGTCGACCTTAGCCTGCTCCCGGTTCTTGACAGCATCAGCTGTATGGAACTCGGCCCAGACATAGCCGGGAGCAAACTCGTCGTCCTTCCTAGGAGCTTCGTCCACAGCGCGCTTCGCGTTGATCTCCTTCTGTGCTTTCCTACATGTCGGCATCGGGACGGCGTTTGGCGATGCCTTCGGGAGTCGGAAGTCCGAAGGATCCGGCAGAAGCAGCCACTTCCACTCGACCTCAAGCCGATCACTGCGGATTGTTAGTCCACGTTCATAGAAGCCGTCTCGGTATCCATACCCGTTCGGGATGATGTCGAGAAGAAACGTCTCCTCATCAATGCGGTTCTCAACCACCACGCCAGCGAATATGTCCCCACGATAGTATTGCAGCTGGCAGATATCGTTCTTCCTGAGAGCCTTCGCGGCCTCGCGGACCTGGTGATTATTCTCCAGCACATCTCCCTCCGCCTTCCTATCCCTCTTGGTGCGATGGAACCGGCAACTGAACTCGAAGGCCTGTTCTTTGTATTCGGTCCCATCCTCTCCAAATACCGGGACTTCCCCTTCCTCCACGAAGACGCCCGCAGCCGCCGCACAGGTGGCGTGGTATGCTCTGGGACACTTCTTCTGGGAGCACTGGAAGCATGCGCCCTTCTTGGAACGGCAGTACAGGCACTTAAGTTCCAGACGGGCCTTGTCGATGCCTCCCACGTTTGCAATAATCTCCGTGCCGTCCACCGTTTCGATATACGTTTCCGGAAGGTAGAGAGCACACATGCGATGGGCCTTGCGGCCGTCGTCGGTGGACATGATCTCGACCCCTGGAATGTCGTTCGGGCAGAGACAGCATGGAGGCTCGATATGTGACTTGAGGCGTAGGCGAACTTTCCTCCTCCTGGCCTTTGGCTCCTTCTCGTTCGCCGCCCGCTTGCGTTTCCGGCCGGGAGCCTTGACTCTGACGGTATGGCTCGAAGGTGGACTGGGAAGACCGGTTTCCTCTTCTTCATCTTCCTCATCCTCTTCGTCCTCGTCTTCCGTCTCTTCGTACTCTGTCTCCTCACCGCGGAGTTTACGTTCAATGTCGTAAACATCAACCCAAACGCTGTCTTGGGCCTGCGCGCATTGGCACTTCTTGGCGATCTTGCCCATTGGCAGCCAACTGTCGAGCGCGAAGTTGACTGCCTCGGCGCAGTTGTAACCCAGGTTGTATCCGGAGTGGTAGCCGTACGGGTAGGTGACAACAAACTCGCCGGGATATGAGACCACTTTGTTGACCGTGATATTATAGTGTTGTTTGAGGTGCGACGGGGAGATGAGGAAAGACTTGTGCCTGAGAAACTGATCGCAGGCTTTTGCTTCCTGCGGCCAGATGTTCTTCATGGCATTCTCGAACCGACGGGCGTCGGCTTGGGAGATGCTGTACCATTGTTTTGGCGCCCCAAAGTGGAGATAGTTGATGCTGTAGAGATCGACGTCCTCCAAGTGCCAGGCGAATGTTGCCTTCCACATGCCGAGGTAGAGGTATGCGGTATTGACGCCAGGTACTTTGGTGCCAATAACGTCGAGAAGATTCGGTAGCTTGTTCAGATTCCAGAGCTTGGTGTCTTCGTCGAACAAGGTGCCCGGGAGGTCCGCACCATACAACGGCGGTGCATAGGTGAGCGTCTTCCAGTAGATCTTCTCCAGCTCTTCGCAGCGTTCCGGCGTGAATTCCGAGATATCCATCCGATAATCCCAATCCTTGAAAGCTGCTTCATCTATCACGGCTGAGCCTTCCCGGCGAATGTTTTTCCGACGAGCCGAGGTGGACTGAGTCTTTGGTTTGGATTGTCTAGCGAATCCCATTCGCCGGACAACTGGGGCATCATCTTCGTCTTCGCACTCCTCCGCCTTGACGCCGGGGTCGTTTTCCACCGAGTCCACGATTTCCTCCTTTTCAGGAACAGGCGATACCGGCGTCATCGGGCGGTCCTCAGGTTCTTCAGTCTCCTCCTTTGCAGCCCTAGCCGATCGCCGGGTCACTCTTCCGCCTCGGCGCTTCCTAGTCGAAGGGGCGGATGGAGCAGGCCGAGTGTTCTGATGTGCGGGCGCGCGGGACCTGGTAGGTGGCTTTTTGTCCGCGTTCGCACGACGCTCGCCTCGCCTCGCGGGAGGCTGGTGTTCGCTCTGATCACATAGCTGTCTCCATTGCGGAAGGTTGTACGTGCGCTGGTGGAGAACGTTGACTTGACGGTAGGTTCCATTTGTCCCCATGATCTCCTGCTTGATCGGCTCGCGAACTCGGATGTGCTTTATCCTGTCGTCCAATGGCCCCAGCGACTCTTTCCACTCCTGCGGGGGAATAATCTTGATGATGCCAGACTTCATGCCGTAGTCGTTGACTGACTCCATCTGAAATAGTAGCTGTTAGTGGAGAGGTAAAGGTTGAAAGTGCCTTAAAGCGAGTATTGACGTACGAAGCGGATGAAATCCTCGAATTGCTTCATGGTCGGCTTAAACACCGGCACATTGCCCGACCAGTGATCCGGCAGGATCTCGCCAATGTCCTCGACCGGAGGCTGCGGTTCAGGTTCGAGCTCAACTTGAGCTTCGACCTGGGGTTCAATTCCCAGACTGACATCGAGCTTGCCGGCGATCTCATCATCAAGGTCACTAAGCTCCGAGTCGCTGCCGTCAACACCGATGGCGTTATTACTGTCGGGGGGCGAATGCAGGCCGATGGGCTTGAGGCCGTCGGGGGACGACATGTCAACATCCATAGCCACGGGCGCCGGGGCGCCAATCGCTTCGATGGACATGGCTTGTGTCGGGCGCTACATGCGTCGCAATTCTTTTTTGCGATGAATGACGGCAGTCGAAAACCGACAAGGAAAAAATCCAAGGGTCGAGGTGTCGTATCACCGATCGACAGAGGAGATGCGCCTAGCGCTAACAGCTGCCGCGTCGGAGAGCGGCAGGTACGGCACTCGGATTCGATGATCTGGAGGTTTCGTCGTCGGACTGCAGGCGGGGGCTGGGGCTTGCCAATGGGACGATGTGGAAGGGAATCTGGGCTGATCGGCTCCCTGGCACTGCACAAAATGCAGGCGAGAGCAAAACGGGAAAAGTGCTGGAGCTTGCGGGTTTCGGTGGCTGCAGTTTGAGCAGGGTTGTGTGTAAATCGCCTAGGTGGTAGGTACTCACGCCTGTAGCAACTGGCAGGCGGTTTCAAAGAGGCAAGCAGAGGACAGCCACCAACGATGTAAGAAGTTATAAGAGACGGGATATGCCTGGCCTTTCTTGCAAGGTGGATGCACTTCACATGGCAGTCGCAGGCTGTGTGACGCGGGATAGACGAAATCGGAGATTCATATCGAAGGGAATGGCCTTGCCACTTGCGTCAAAGCAGCAGAAGACGCTAATGCAGCGATGCACGGACCACGTCAAGCAAGACCATCGTTATCCCTGGGGCTTGATTGGGCAAGAGGCCCGCTAATAAATGACGAGGAAGTACTTGCTTAGGTTTTTGAGCAGCGTCACCATCATTGATCGCTACCGATCTGTTATTACGGGCATCATTTCATTATTCTGAGGGAAGCGCGTAGACTTGGCTTTCTGATGTGGTAGTATTGTACATGAATTAGTTTAGTGAGGGCAACGGCTGGAACGTTGAGAATCATCACATTACGGAGGAGTTGTCTCTGACTCCTTGATGTTGCTCCCTTTATTGAGAGGAAGACGTGGACTGGTTGAAGGGACCTTGCAGCCACGCTCCGAGTCTACTGATTGTGTGACTGCAAGAGTGCCGGTCGTGCGTTACTAGCAACATCTAGAGAGAAGCACTCCCAGCCTATACTGAAGGAGTGACGACAGCACTGAGAGGGCGGCTGCCATAAAACATACACCATCACATGCTGTAACAATGGAAATCTTAGTGTAATGGCAGCGGTCCCGGGAGTCGGACCTCTGCAACGTGCAATAACCACTGATGGCGAGAGCAAATCGGGTTGAGGCGGATCAGATAAGATCCAAAGAGCCAAACAACGCGCACCGAGTACCCCCGGCAGCCCGGGGTACAGGTGCCGTGCCGAGCGTGCGTGGGGTTCGACGGTTGCTCCGCCGATCTAGGGGCGGGCAGCCGACATTGTGGATGGTGATACACAGATTGGTCATCTGGTCGATGAGGGCGTCTTAGCTGCTGATCACCACGTTTACCTAGGTACCTAGGTACCTACTGCCTTCACTTGGTACCCGACGCAACACATCACATCACGGTGGTAGTGTGTGCGGCATCCATTTACCAAACCAGGCCATTATTCATTACCAACATAGCAAGGAGCTAGCCCAACTCCAAGCGACAAGAAGCGAACACAGGTATCTGCCTAGAGTACAGCGATGTCGGGAGACCATCCTATGTCATCGCGTGCTGAGATGACCTGCTCCTAAGCCAATGGCCTCAAAGGCGACAAGAATACCATCTACCGCCAACCACGCAATGCCTGTGCGAAAATGTTAGCTGGAGGTTCATCGCCGAAACCGGATCGCTTTCATGATAGTTGTACGGGAACTCACCGGTATAAACCACCAACTTGGTCACCACCTCAACATCGTACCTCACTCGCGGCTTAACCAAGTTCGAAAAGACCTCCTCATCATCCAATTCATCGTCCTCTCCCAGATACATCCCTGCTCGTCCCGCGACACCACAATTCGCGTCCTGGACCTCAAGCGTCGGACCAGCAGCTACCGTCCCCGCCCCCATCATCTTCTCATACTCCGCCAACCGGCCCCCACTCTGGACTCCTGAGACCTGCGAACACTCTCCGTCCTTGGCAGTAGCCTCGACCTTCTCGCGCAACCTACTCAAACTCCTCTTCCCCCGCACTCCGCCACCGCCACCGCCAGCGTCGCTTCCCAAGCTCTCCCTCCTCCTGCGCTCGCGGTACGCCAGCGTCTCGTACGCATCCGCCGCGCTCTGCGGGCCGATGCTGACGGACCGACCCCGCCCAGGACCCCTGATGCTGCGGACCAGTTTCGGCAGGTCGCTCACGTTGGGCAGGACATTGTCGTCGCGCACGTGCAGGGGCACGTCCTTGTACTCGGACGCGGGCACGAAGAAGCGGCGCGGCAGCGACAGGCCGTGCGTCTCGATGACGCGGTACAGGTGCGGCAGGAAGCGCAACAAGGTAGGTTTCATGACCTCGCGCCAGGCAAAGACCACGGCGACGCCGAAGACCAGCCGCGCGATGACGCGCGGCCAGCCCAATGCCGACAGGTCGAAGGACGCGTCGGGCCCGTTGTAGATGTGCGCGAACCGCGAGAAGCGCGCGAAGCGCCAGGTGCCGCCCTCGACCCCGATCATGACGCCCGCGAAGGCGACGCTGTCGTCGAAGCAGGGGCAGTCATCGGCTGGTTCCGGGTGGACGCGGACGAGCACGATGATGAGCAGGGCGATGGCCAGAGGGGCGAGGTAGCTACTGGAGTACAGCCAGGCCTCGACCCCCGGGGCGTAGTAGAACTCGACCAGAGAGATGGCGGCGCCCGTGAGCGAGCCGATGATGACGTCGACGAAGCCGTGCATGCCGCAGTACAGACGGCCGAACACGATGGAGAGGGCGTAGAAGTAGGCAAGACCCTCCAGAGCGAGCGTCGTGGTGGGAGAGAGGGTGTTTGTGTCCCGGCGGAGCATGAGCATGCCGTAGACGGCGACGGAGACGGCGTTGGCGGAGTGGGTGGACGGGAAGCCGTACTCGAGCGCGGCTGAGCCGGACATGGTGATGCGCTGTAGGGGCGGAGACAGCGGGCGCGGGAGGGAACACATGTCTTTGATGAAGCCCGTGAAGAAGACGCCCGAGGCGAGGATGTGGACGAGTCTGTCGGTCCCGTTGTCAGCGGTGGTTCATCCTGCCTGCTGCTGCTCTCGGCCGCCCTACCCCTTGCCAAACTCCCGGAAGCCACACCAGAACAGAATAGGCAGGAAGACCATGAAGAATGTATGGGTGCCGAGATTGGCCGTGATGGCGAAGTAGCTGTCAAGGGCTGGGGTGCGCATCGAGCTCTGGATCGCGGCGAGATACGGCGTCTCCCATCGCACGATCGGGAGCAGTTTCTGTCGCAGGTCGTACCGCCATTTTGGAAGCGCTCGCTTGTCTGGGAAGCAGGCGTCAGTGATCCTGCCTTCCGAACAGCATGTCCGAGAGCGCTAGGTGTGCTTCCAGGCTAGAGTTGCTGCGTTGCGGCACAATGCGGGCGCGATAAGACGAGGGAGGGACTAGGGGATAGACGGAGCTCTCCTCATGCAGTCGGCGCGGTTAAGCACGTACAATGGTGTATGCTTCTCAATCCGGCGTCAACAACGCCATTGTGTGTCTTCGGTTCGTCGATAGCGGGCGTCGAGAGTGTTGTACCGCACTGCCCTACGCCGGTGCCGGTACCGTGGTTCGGTGGATTCATGGGAACGTTGTCTTGCCGAGGCGCTGCCCGCCGGTTCGACCGCGGAGCAAGCAGCAGGAACAAGCAAGCGAGCAGCGATGCGATCTGGTGCTTTGGCAGCCCCGGCCGTGAGACATTGGCGTGGAACTGCGACGCTGGGAATCGAGCGATGAGGGAGAATGTCTGGATGTCTGGTCATGGGTGCTTGAGGTTGCGAAGTTTCATCAAATTCTCCAACCTGTGAAACTGTCCACGAATCCAATGCCGGGCACCATTGGGTGGCCGTTCTTGGCTTCGGCGCCTTGGACCGAGGCCAGCAACGCCTGCAGCGGGATTTCCACTGTCAACGGACCACCAAAATCTGATTCGTCTCTCCAAAACACAGACGCACATCCTTGTCCTGCCCCTGACGTTGAATGTAATAATGTATCCGTACATACAATACAAACCTAGCTAGCCGTTTTTGCAGCATCAAAGTGCATGTGATATCCATAGGCACAAGGTAGCTCACACATCGTCTCAACACAAGTGAACCATAACTTACCGTGTCTGCGGGATCCCCACAATAATGAGTCCGCTTTCCCTAGTAGGCAAAAAAGCCGTTATCACCGGAGGCTCGCGCGGGATCGGCTTTGCCATAGCGCAACGGTTCGCCCGAGAAGGCGCCAGCGTTGTGTTGGCCGCCCGAACTCTGTCTAAGCTCGAGACCGCGCACAATGAGATACGCAAGGCGGTACCGCCACTAGAGGGGTCCGAAGAACCTGAAACGGCCCAGACTCACAGCATATTCCCTCTCAATATCCAGGGAGAGGAAGGGTGGAAGCGCCTTGTAAAAGACCATCCGGTCTGTCCCTCCCTCTCCCCGCTTGCTCAGCATGGAGTAAGAGTACACTTACTCACGTATGTGGCTGATATTGGGGGGCACAGCGAATCGATATCCTAGTTAACTGCGCCGGTATAGCACAGCAGTCCCTGCTCGTCCGAACGAGCGAGGACCAGGTCGAGCAGCTGCTCGATGCCAACCTGCGCGGCACCATCCTGGGATGCAAGATCGTCGGCAAGCAGATGATCTCCCAGCGACAGGGCGGATGTATCATCAACCTCTCGAGCCTGCTAGCCATGCGTGGTTCTATCGGGACAGCGGTGTATGCCGCCACCAAGGCTGGTCAACTAGGTGTGCATTACCTGTCCCGTGTGCGTTGGTGTTGGCATCCATTTAACTTACATCTACATGCACCAGGCTTGACTACTGCTTTGTCCCAGGAATATGGCAGCTACGGGGTCCGCGTCAACGCCATCGTACCAGGCTACATCAACAGTGACATGACCCAGGGTGAGTCACCTCTTCCGTGATACGATGCCTGTCAATCCCCTAGTATTCCACCACACATATCGTGCTTGGAGATTCGTACACTGCTCAGGCCTAATTCTACATACACTGACATGGTGGCGCAAGATCTCGCGAAGAAAGACGAATTGACCGGAAAGATACCCCTCCGACGCTTTGGTCATGTAGACGAGGTCGCTGATGCCGCCGCCTTCCTCGCCAAAAACGAGTATGCAAACAACTGCATCCTCCATATCGATGGCGGGCTGAGCGCCGTCTGAGATACCATCATGCGCCGGTTGCCTTTCGCTGCTCCTGGTATCTCCCATGGGAGCTTTCAATCATCGTCAATCACGATGGCACCCCCTGTGCTATCGTCAACGACGACAATCTCGTCATCATCTTGGCCTGCGGTCGGCCCTGCAGCAGTCCTCGCTTTCTTGATCGCCCCTGTATCCTCGGCCTCATCCGGGTGTGGGCGTTTAGCTGGCGTAATCTCGGGTACTACTATGCTCTGCTGCCTGCTGCCGTTCTCCATCACATGTCCATTCTGACCGTTGATCTCGGGCACCGGCGTCTTCTTCGGTTTGGTCGGAATCTTCACCTCTCCCGAGACAACGCTTTTGATTGGCTTCTCCTCCAGGGGTTCCTTGCTAGAGAACTGTCAGCAGTGTGAAGCACTTTTGGGGCCGCGGGGGCATACGCTTCTTGGATGGCGACCACCACATTGACATAGGGATTCTCGTCATCCTCGTCCGTGACCGTCAAGAAGGAATCCGGCTTGATACCTGTACAGTACTGTGAGATACTCTATTCGTTTGCATACTGGAATGCATGCTTACCAAGCTCGCTCAGCTTCTTCCCGAGGTTGTCAGTTTCGTCAGGGTCGTACAGAATCCCGACCTCATTGCTGACGGAGATCTCCTTCTCGCCGTATCCCAATTGAAGCTTCAAAAAGTCCTCCACGAGATCGTTTAGCGTCGCCCTCGATAAGTCGACGTAGGCCCGCGTCTGGAAGACACCGCAAACCGGGCAGTCAGGGTTTGGCTCTCTTGACCTGTCTGAGGCTAGGAGCCTGGCAGGTGCGAAAGGCGTCAGGAACACCTCCTTCGCCTTGTCGTACTTCCCCTTGAGCACCTTGAAGGCCTCGAGAACACAGAGACCGGCCACGATGGCATTGGTCGTCGCGATGGCGGGGATGATATTGCCCGCCATCTGTTTGATGTCAAACTTGGACTTTCGGTCAATGCCAAAAAGCGTTGACCTGATGTTTGCGCTTGCAGCAACGAAGTCCAAGGTGTCGGCGTCGTCCTTGTCGAACGTGATGATCGTATTTTCCGACCCCGCCTTCTTCATGTCGAGGACGCGCTTGCTCAGCCGGTCCAAGCTATCCTTGAAGACAACCAGGTTCTCTTCTAATGACCAAACCTTCTGGTCATCCTTCAGCACAGCATCCTTGGCTGCCATCGCTTTCGAAGCCTGCGCTAAAAGGGTCTTGTAGTCGAGGGCCTCTGGGGGCTTCCTGTTCTTCCACATGTCCTCCATAGAGCGCAATCGGACAATGTCTGTGTTGAAGACTTTGTCGAAGAGCATCTGATGGAACTCTGGGCTGCCGACGGATTCGCGGATCTTTCTTAGCGCCTCGGATTCCCTCTTCAGCTCCTCGATCTCCTTCGCATTGTCGGCGTCTGAGGAATGGTCGAAGGCTGATTCCTCCTCGCTCGTGCCGAATATCTCGTTGAGCAGATAGCTCTTGCCCCATACAATGCAGTGAATTGGCTGGCTCGGGGTGCTGCGGATTGTGCAAACGGGAAACGTCTTGGGCGTCTCCTTCGGCGTGCAATCGTAGCACGCCGTCACACCCTTCTTGATGACCTGGACCTGCCCGTTGAAGCCCGTGGTCCCGCTCTCGATCAACGGTACGTCTGCAGCTAGGCACATCCTGTTGACATGCCGCCTTGCCTCCAGGTTATCCAACGCATTGAAAACTAGGTTGAACCCACTAAACCATTCGATGCTAAACTCTGGGTCCTTAATGTTGGCATGGTGGGCGACAATCTTGACAACCGGGTTGAACTTCTCGGCGACCCCTTTTGCGACCTGGACAAATTAAGGCTATTAGTCCGGCAACCACGATCTAAGGCACTGAGGGAGGTTCGCACCAATGCCTTAGACTTCTTGATGTGTTCTTGCCGGAATAGGAACTGCCGGTTGAGATTGCTCAGGTCGATCGTATCGAGGTCGACAACGTGAACCTCTCCGAAGCCGGTAAGCACCAGGTTTTTGAGCAATTCGCAGCCAATTCCTCCGGCGCCGACCATTAGCACGCGCGACTGTTCGGTCTCGGTTAGCGGCGATGGACAATCGAGCTCCGTGTCAGAGGACATGGTTAGTTCAGACGAATATGGTAAAGGAAACGTTTAACAATCCCCAAGCGCGAGTTGAGCTTAGCGTGGAGAAGAGTAGAGTTTGGATGAGTGTTTTCCCTGGAAGTCTTTGCAGGAGCACCGAACATGGGGTTGAGTGTGAGTACAAGGGAGCAGTTGACTTTCGGCTACCCACCTGCTTGACATGCGCATTTAAACTGCGGCCTAGCGACTGCGCGTTGAAGCTATCACGAGTCAAAGAAAGGCTTGCCGGTGGCGCAACCGGCGCCATTGGCACAGAGAGCACCGAGCTGTCGGCTCCATTTGTTGGATCCATGATGCAATGGTGTAGCGATTCAGAGCGAAGAGAACGCCAGGTTAGCGAGGAAACGGGCAGAAAGCTATATGGTCGTTCGCGATAATGTCGTCATGAGAAAGAGGAACAGCTGGACTCGCAGCCTTGTCATGGCGTGGATTCCGTTTTCCAAACCCGGTTGCGACCAGAATCTGGAACCGCCTCAGGAACATTGATCGGCGTTGCGAGTGGGTCGACACGCGCAGGCGCCAACGCGCCGGAATTGAATTGAAAGTGGCCCAAGCGCCTGCAACCAACGGTACACGTACCGTAGATCTGTACAGTACGTGACGTTGCCGAAAAAGTATCCAATCGCTGACGTTATGATGATGAGCACTCCACTTCCAGAGATACACCAAACAGGCCGTTAGGAATCGAACCTAATCCTAATTGATATACCCGGACAGACAGAGAGCTTCCAAGATAGTACATTCACGGATTACAGTACCAACAGTCGTATTACTGACAGTATCCCATAAGACTACCTTACCCTTCGCATTGTATCTATTGTACTGAAACGGCCATGTAAGGTGGGTTAATTTTTCTTCGATCCCGTGGCCAAATCACACTTACCTGGTGAGCCTGGTAAGGGTTAGGTGAGCTTGAAATCTGAAGCTCTGTTTCCGAGCCGTATCAAAACCCACTTCTGTTTGGCGTATTACGACATCTTTCATCCACAAACCTAGCTAACAGCTTAAGACACAGCCTGGACTCTGCTTCCGTCCTCGATCTTCACAGCCCTCTCCGTTCCACCCCAAAATGTCGGACGACGAAGCCGACCCGGAACTGCTTGCACTCCTCCGGCAGCACCTGCAAGGGAAACTCACCATCAGTGAAGAGCCCGAAACAGGGGTTCTAGAGGGGGCGGAGTATGTCTACAACAACGCCATCGACGTTGCGATCGACATGCGCTCATGCAAGAACGCGGCCGCGGTAATCTATTCGCGGATGCAGCGAAAGCAGTACTCGCCGGCGACCTGGTCCGACCATGAGCTGCACCCCAAGGCGGCGCACGATGGCGCGGAAGGGGACAGGGCCACCATCGCCTTCATCTTCACCATGGACCTGCTCAACTTCTCCTTCTGGTCCGAGAGGCCTGAGGCTGAGCGGTTTGCGATTGAGTACCGCGGCAAACGGTGGACCGGGTACTGGAGCCTGGTTGCCGCATTGCAGCGGGCGTTGGAAGAAGGTAGGCGGGTTCCCGTACGCAGGTGTCTAACGGCGTTTTCGTCGCTACCGGCCTATGCTATGAAACGTATTTGTTCCTCATGGAGCTTAGATATTGATACGACTGTCATAAGGAATCCCCATCACGGACTCCCACTTCTGGCAAGATGAAGAGGAGTTCACTTTGGACATCCTAAAGCGGGTCTTCAGGTCTTGTACAGACGAGGAGATACCGTTGCTGCCGGAGAGGTTAGCCTGTCTGCGTGAGGCCGGCAAGGTGCTGTACGAAGTATGTTTCCAACCGTCGGGCTCCAATGGGTTCTTTGAGCCCAGTGTAGTCGCGAGCCGGGATCTGACACGGGCTCCATCCAGAGATACCAATGCCATCCTGTAAACCTGATTGACGCCGCCAACGGATCGGCCGCCCGTCTGGTCAACCTGATGGCGCGGGACTTCGACTGCTTCCGAGATGAGCATGCCTTTGACGGACGGCGCAAGCCTATCCGTATTCTCAAACGAGCACAGATATTGGTTGCTGATTTGTGGGCCTGCTTTGAGGGTGAGGGATACGGAGAGTTTTGGGATATCGACAAGATCACCATGTTTGCGGACTACCGCGTGCCCCAGATCTTGAACAGCATGGGGTGTCTCACCTACTGCCCGCCACTCAACTCGGCAATCCAGGAGAAGAAGGAAATACCGTCAGGCGGGAGCTGGGAGGTGCAGCTGAGGGGTAAGCATATTGTGTCTATTACGGAACCATTCGGCAGTCTGACAGCATTTGCAGCATGTACCATCTGGTGCGTAGAGCTGATACGGAGGGAGATTATCAAAGAGCACCCGGAGTCTCACATCAACGCTGTGCTCATCGATTTCTTCTTGTACGACACCATAAAGGAGATGGAAGCTGCAGGGCAGGAGACGGTCCCGCACCATCGAACAAGAAGCATCTGGTACTGAGCGAGCAGAGCCCAACCGCTGCAGAGCACAGGAGAGCTAGCAAGTCCATAGGGGAAAGAAAAAGCTCGAGGTAGAACCCAGTTAACTAAACACATCCTCTTCCTTTAAAAGAATCTTCTTCCTTCCCCTTCCTCAAAGAAATGTCCTTCCCCAAAGAGATCCCTTTCCTTCCTCAACACCGGAACGCCAGCCCTCAAGCCATCATCACCGTACAAACCACGTACTCCATATGATCCGAAGGGAAACGCGGCCAATGGTCGCACCGCAACAGCTCAGACCCCAACTGAGCCCACAGCAGTTGAGTTTAACAGCACATCCATATGTGCCTTCTCAATCCCCTCATTTCCCTTCGCCTCCTCCTTCAGCAGCACCGCAAGGGCCTCGAGAGGCGGGTTCAGCCCTAATCGCTGCGCCCGCTCCCACCGCTTGATCCGCGAGATTCCGATGCACGGCTGCAGCACACGACGAGTTAACGGTGGCCCTTCCAGAACAGGCAGTTACCGAAAATGCAAAGCGGATACGTACCCCATACTGTGAACTGACATCAAAGTACCTGAGAACCTTCTCCCCAGTCGCCAAGCCCTCCGTGTGCTTCTTATGCACAGCCCTCGCATTACGGCTTGCTTCAATGCGGTCCCAGTACCGCTGGATTTCTCTATCAGTGATCTCACTAGCTCGGAGTTCAGCCTCAGATTTGGTTTCGACTTTGGGCTGTGCTTGTACTTCAGGCTGAGCAAGACCGTGGTCCTTCTCATTGTCGGTGGCCGGAGAAGCCTCCTCCTCCTCGAGCTTCTTGTTCTCGGGCTCGGGGGAGGGTTTCGGGAGATATTCCCGAGTGCGAGGTGGAGACTTGTAGCTCCCCTTCCCCGTATTAATGGCCTTGGAGACCTTGTGTTTGAAACTGAGTTTCTGTTGTTTGCCTTTGGACCCTTTGCCTTTGGCGGCCGACGGTCGGATAGCCTTGCTGGCGATCGGCATTTTGGAGATGACGTCAACGGGTGGTCTTTTGAAAATGATTAGATCGAGAAACTGGACTACTAATAGTCCGGTGAGGTGGTCGGAATAAGGGAAGTGGGAAGTGAGCGAACCGCCTGGATGGAGTTGCAATATATCGGTCGGAAGTTGATGCAGGAGAAAATGACGACACGATTGTAGCGATTGCAGCTTGGACCCTTGGCACGGTCTCTTTGAAAGTGCTGGCGGGGCAACCGAGGTGTCACGACAGGTGCGCCAACCCACGTGACCAAAATCAAGTGAACGCATCATCGGGTACCACCTTCGCCACCGTACCAGGAGGCCGCAGCCCTCATCGTCTCCTGATAAACCGCTCAATCAGAGTATGAGCGAGCAAAGCAGCTGTTCTTGGAGGGAGTCCCTGAATACCATCAATAACAAGATATGCTTATTGGACTTGTCGCAACCCAAAGGAGTCGCCCTCGGACTGGCAAATGAGCAAGCAGGAGGGGAAAATGTATGGAAGCTCATTAGCTGGCTCAATTGCCATTCTGAGGGAACGTTCCCTGTGGTGAGCAGAATTATGCCAGTGCACTGTCAACCCGACAAGCCCTTTACAGAACTTGGTCTATGGAAGGATGTCTAGCACAGCAAGAGCTTGAGCCGCGGAGCCCGTAACTGAGTTCCTGGAGTCAGAGGGACCGAAATCTCGTAGGTCAGTCAGCTATGGCTGCCATTAACAGAATCGAGCAACTCCTCTGGCCGAGCGCCGTGTCCATGCATTTTCTCTATCCCACCCACCAAGCAGTTGGGCAAATGACATGCCAACATTCCTCTCAGCTTGCCCATGCCGAAGCAACCGATCCCGAAGCATCACGCTCATGACCCAGTCGCTTCCCGGTAGAACGAGAGACTGCGGCTCGCACCCGCGGCGCAAAACATCTCGCTCTTGCCCATGCCCGGCCCCAGGGCCCGCTCCGTCTTGGGAAGCCACCTGACACTCCACAAAGCTGATTCCGTTTCGCTGTGTGTCGCCACGCAGGCTCCGCGTGCCACATCCCAGACCTTGACCTTGCCATCGAGCGACCCGCTGAGAAGGTACTCGCCCGTGTCGTTCCAGTCCAGCGAGGTAATCCACGCGGGCCGGCCGCTGGGCGTCGTGAGGTTGCCAACGTGCTCGCCATGCTCCATGTCATAAAGCGCAATGATGCCGGCGTTGCCCGCAGCAGCAAGACGCTTGCCCCCAGGGGAAAACGCAACAGCCCTCACAGGTTTCGCCAGGCCTACCACCGCGTGTCAGTTCAGCTCTCCCCTTACAGGCCCGACGTGACTCACCGGAAAGCGAATAAACCATCCTCCCCGCATCGTTATTGAACACGTACACGGCGCCGCTCTCGTGCCCACTGGCCGTCAGCCTGCCGTCGCGACTCAGATCCACCGCCATCGCGAAACTGCCCCCTCCCCTGGCGCCGGTCTCGTATGTCTGGATCTTCTCCCGCGTCCCGATCTCCCACACGTGAATCCTCCCGTCGCTGGTCGTGCACGCGAGGTACTCCTCGTCGGCGCTCAGCGCCACGGCCCAGACATCGCCGCCGTTGGTCTTGGACGGCGGCAGTTCCCACTCGAGCTGCCACTCGTTTCGCTTTTCGCCTTCTGATGATGATGGCCCCAGGCGCCAGACTTTGATCTCGCCGCCAAAGCCGACACTCGCGGCGACGTTGCCCAATCCCCCGCGCGCCGTGCAGACGTGGTGGCATCCGAGTTTATGCGCGTTTGGAATCGTTTGTTGGAGGGGGAAGGACGGGTCGGTCGTGCTGTGGACGTGGAGGGCTGAGGAGCCGCTTGCCGACAGGAGTGAGGTCGGCGTGGGCGCGAGGGAGAAGATCTCAGCGGGATGGGCTGGCGTTCGTCCTCGGGTGTTAGCAGGACCTAGGATATGGCGGGGTAGTGGAGCTTGCCTTCGTCCACTGTGTGGGCGGTGAGGTATTGTTTTGACTGCGAACATGTCAGCAATAATGTCTTTAGGCCGATTGGGAGTTCATCTTACCATTGCTGCTTCTATGGATCGCTTTGGATCTGGAAGTGGTTTGTTGAGAAGTGGTGAGGAACTGGGTCAAGTTGCAGCTGCAGGAGAAATGGTGGGGTTCAAGCTGATTGCAGCTCCTTATCGAACATGATCTTAGAACCCGCGATCTGCTTTAGACCCTGGCCGGAAGTGCGAAGTGAGTGATTCCAATCTGAATTTCAAATACGAATTATCTGTCCGTACATAACCGGGCGTCATTTCAATGCTTTCCAAGCCGCTTCCTTTTGCTTAAACTAGCTGCTTACTCATTCCAGGGCGGGAGCCAACAACACCTTACAGCAACATTGGCATTGGCGCTGTTAATGTTACAGTATATATACATCAGGTCCTGTGAATAGCCCACTCCCAGTTTCGAGCTGAGGGGGTGCCATATATATCGGCCCTTGGGGCGTGCCCTTCTACCAATGAAATGAACCCGCAACGTAGCGACGTGAGCACAACGCTTCAAGCATTCTTTGCCCGAGCCTCCTTGTTCATGAACTCCCTCAGTCCTGTAATCCCTGTCAGCTTGGACATCATCGTCCAGGGCACGGCTATTCTCACTTGATGCGCAGTGCGGGCATAGAAAGTGCATCCTCTTGATCTCTCCGCACGCAGGGCATTTGCACAACGATGTCACGTCTTTCAACGCCTTCCCCGCCATCTGCCTATGTCTCTTCTTCATATGTGAGGTCTTCTTCTTGGGTACCGCCTTGAGGATCGACTCCCATATCCCTTCGAGAATTGATGGTAATGACGGCAGGCCGAGCTGGAAGCCGACAGGAACGGCGAGGGCGAGAGACGGGAACAGGGGTAGCGAGAACTGTTGGACATATATCTGTATCCTCGATGTCGAGAACAGAGTCGTGGGTAGGCTTCTTGGGAGGAAGGCGCTGGAGGATGCCATCCTCATCACCGGCGCTGCTACCGCCATCTTTGATTCTCGCGAAGTCCGTCGAGGATCCCTTTTCTGTCGTAGACTTGGTCCGGGATGCGCTCGGCCCTCAGTCGTGTCCCCTAGTTATCCGCTGCTCTTGTTGGATAAATGCAACTACGGCATGCCCTCCTATTGTCGTTTCGCCGGGGCCTGTGGTGAATCTGAGTGATCGCGCCGTCGGTTGCAGGTCCCCAGAAAAAATGTCAGCAACGGAATGTTCCATCCCTGAAGACTGGAGACAGGGCTGGCACGGCCCACCTGAGCTCGCTGCATGCCTTAACCCAATTTGGCTCGTGCCTGGGGCGGGTCCCACAAGCCAATCAAGAGCCAACAGCTTCCCTACCCCTTTCCCAGCCAGCTCAGCGACCCCTTGATGGAAATTATTGCTTTACGAGGATCTGTCAGGACTCGGAAGCCCGCGAAAGGAATCCTCCTCCAACACCACACTCGAGCGCATCCACTCGGTCTCAATTCGTCGCCAGCGGACTCTGTCGTCCTCGACTTCCACCTACCGACTTGCGCGATCACACACACGGCGCGTGACTCTCGATCATTACTGTATTTACTTTTTGGATTTGAGACGCCGTCTCCCCAACCACAGAAAAAATGGCGTCGATGCCCGCTGCGACCATCTATCCCCAAAGCCATGTCGGTTTCGACAGCATCACATCCCAGATCGAGCGCAAGCTGCTCAAGCGTGGCTTCCAGTTCAACGTCATCTGCGTTGGTCAGTTTCCCCCTTTAGTTCAGCTTGTATTCTCCACTCTCTATCACACGAGCTGGGATTGACGTGTCTCGTGTTGCAGGCCAGACGGGTCTGGGCAAGTCGACACTGATCAACACCATCTTTGCCTCGCACCTGATCGATTCTAAGGGCAGGCTCAACCCCGACGAGGTCATCCGCTCGACCACCGAGATCCAGTCCGTGTCGCACATCATCGAGGAGAACGGCGTCCGCCTGAGGCTGAACATCGTCGACACCCCCGGCTACGGCGATCTGATCAACAACGACCGGTGCTGGGACCCCATCGTCAAGTACATCAAGGACCAGCACTCGGCCTACCTCCGGAAGGAGCTTACTGCTCAGCGTGAGCGGTACATCCAGGACACGCGAATCCATTGCTGCCTGTTTTTCATCCAACCCTCGGGCCACTCGCTCAAGCCAATCGATATTGTCGTGCTTAAGAAGCTGTCGGACGTTGTCAATGTCGTCCCCGTTATCGCCAAGGCCGACTCGCTCACTCTTGAGGAGCGGATGGCGTTCAAGGAGCGCATCAAGGAGGAGTTTGCTTTCCACAACCTGAGAATGTACCCGTACGACAACGACGAGTTTGACGATGAGGAGCGCGCAGTCAACCAACAGATCAAGGTAGGCCTTCCGTGTCTGCGGAGAATCACGTGCAGAGAGTTTCTAACCCCGAGGACAGAGCTTGATTCCCTTCGCGGTTGTCGGTTCCGAGAAGTCCATCATTGTCAACGGCAAGCAGGTTCGCGGTCGTCAGAACCGGTGGGGCGTGATCAACGTGGAAGACGAGAACCACTGCGAATTCGTCTACCTCCGGAACTTCCTCCTCCGCACACACCTCCAAGACCTTATCGAGACGACATCTCAGATCCACTATGAGACGTTCCGCGCCAAGCAGCTCCTGGCCCTCAAGGAGAGCAGCGCCCAGGGCCACGGCAGCAGACCGATCAGCCCGGCAGCGGATCGCGAGATGAGCCGCAGCTCGCAACGGATGACCATGAACGGCTACTAGGAGTACTAAATCCCGGAATGCCATTGCCGAGAGACACAGCGGAATGTGTTCGTGTGTGTTAATGACTGCGAAGACCTCTTGATATCCCGGCGAAAAGAAGTGCCAAAAGCTCTTGCAGCAATAGGCGACGGCGCCGGAGACAGAGTTTGCGGGGAGGAAATAGCGCGGCGCAATTCGATGCGGTTTAACAGGTCAATACCCGCTTTGGCCTATGGTGTTTACGTCTTGTTGGCGAAGCCGTATTCCCCGTGGTCCGGAATTCTTTCACTACTATTTTCTTTTAGTATCCGAAGCTCCTTCGCACCTTTGCTGCTCCCTTTTCTTTTACCTAATTACCCCGGCCCTCGATGCTTAATTAGAGAGCTAGCTACTAGTTTCGATACCTGGCGGAATACCATTTATGATGTGTTGCAGAATGACTCGGTGGTGTTAAAGTGTTCGCAGAGGCTTTCGGGTGCAGGACCTCCTTTGTTCATTTCCTGTGATCTCGTTCTGGCCCGGTTCAACCTAATCTTGCAGATTGAAAGAGGGTCATTCTTAGAGACACGACAGCCAGCAATCCATCCGATGCGAATAGCTTTACAGATGTGGTTGCTCCCGCTGTAGATGTCTTGAACTGCTTTGGTTGTCTGGGTTAGGGTCTAGGACTCTCAACTTCTCCTTAACCAGACGCTTCCTAATAGTTGCGTTAAAACGCGGTCCCCTGCCAGAGCCTGCTTGGAAGTTGGAACCACACTCATCAACCTGTTCAGGTCAACTGCAGGTGTCACCCAGAGCAGCGAAATGGCATGGCACTAACCACCAAACAACGATAATAATTCCCCTGCCTCTTTCGTTTCTCTCCAGTTCCATACACAGAAACCATGCATTCTCACACGCTCATTACCTTACTACCAACCCCGCCACAATGCCCAACCCCGTACCTCACCCACCTTCCTCCTCTTCAACTGCCTTAAATACCAAGAATAAGAACAACCCCATAATCCCCCTGGACCCAGCCCAACCCCTACTCCTAAACCCGCAACCGCTCATAGCCGACATCCTGCGCACAAAGTGCTGCATGCCGGGGTCGGTGTTCCTCGTCGAATCCATCGAGCGACAGATCCCCATACCACCACCACCAGGCTCAAGCTCAGCCGACGATGGTCGTCCGCGTCGTCGTCATAGTAGTAGTCACCACCGCAGACGTGCCGTGCGCTTGCTGCTGGGCGACGGGGAGCTGTGCATCCAGGCTTTTGTGAAGCCTGAGATGCACTGCCTCGTTGATCGAGGCAGTGTGTGGGAGGGATGTTATGTGAGGGTGGATAAATTCCGGCTTGCCTGGTTTGATGATCTTTTTGTGGAGGAGGAGGGAGTGAAAGGGGAAGGGGAAAGGGAAGGGGAAGGGAAGGAGCGCGGGGGGTTGGTTGATGATGGGGTTGGGGATCCGGCAGTTCTGGAGAGGGAGAGGGAGCGGGAGAGGATGAGGAAGGAAGAGGGGGAACAGCGGCGGAGAATGCGGAGGGTGGTGTATCTTGTGGTGGAGGACTTGGTTACCGTTGGGTGGAATGAGGAGTATGTTGGGATATTGAAAAGGGAGAGGGAGGCGAAAGCGGAACTAGGGAGGGCAGGGGAATCCCAAGCGAAGGAGGGACCTGAGGTTCCCGAGAAGGGCGAGGAAAGTAGTCTCGTGGATGCGGAACCGGCGGATGGCAACGGGGAGCGTGAAGATGGCAGCGGCGAAGAGGATGGAGTGGACGATGATATTATACAGCAACTTATGGCAGCTGAAACTTCGGCGGCGGTGGAAGATGAAGCTTCCAAGACTCGGCCCTCAGAAACGCCAGTTCCGGGTGAACCAGACGGCATCATCGACTCCGACTCCGATTCTGATTCCGCCTTCGAAAGCCTCGTTGTCGCAGCAGCCAAAGTCGCGCAGCGCCGCATCGCCATCTCCTCTCCCGCTCCCGCTCCCGCTCTCGCTCCCGCTCTCGCCTCTGAACCCGATCCCAGGCAAGAGCTCGAAGCAGCCATCATCAACCAAAACCGAAAGCAAAACCAGGCGCTAAACCACTCGACAACCTCAAACAACAACAATCCGCGCCCTCCGCCTTGGATGCCCATCAACCCGCTCCAGCCGCTCCGACTCACCCCGCTCGCCTCGATCCCGCACTTGCCCTACCGCCAAAACTGGATGGTCAATGTCCTGGCCGTGGTCACGTCGCTCGGCGGCGTCGAGCCCGCCCACATCGCGCCGTCCTTCAGGCAGCGCACGGCGCGGCTGGCCGACATGAGCACCGCGAAGCGGGTCCACCTCTCCGTCTTCCTCGACCCGGAGGACTTCGCCCCCGAGGTCGGCCGCGTGCTGCTGCTGTTGGGAGTCAAGAACCACTTGTTCGACGGCGGTTCGCTGAGGAAGTACGTCAGTGATAGGCCGAGGAACGGGACCAGCTGGTGGATTCAGCGGCCGGAGAGCCTGGCTTGGTGTCGCGCGGAGGTGGAGCGGCTGAGGGGTTGGTGGGAGGGGAATTTGATGTTGGAGGAAGGTGAAGGTTGAAGGCGGATAGTTGGACGGAGGACAACACAGAGGAGAAGACGGGCAAGCTTCGCTCCACTCCTTACCACTGTGGCGTTTCTCCTGTGCATACAATGGAGTAGGCTATGATCTCTCTGATCGTCTACTTCAATGCATTTGTTCCGTCATATGCTCCTAGGTGATCGTCTACCCCTGGCTGTTGTTGCTGCTCGATTGTGCATAGCTTTGATTTACATTCATACCGCGTGGACCGGGAATCGAAGACTCTAACCAAACTAAGGTCCTCAGCCTAAGGTAAGGTAACCTTCAAGCAGGGAACAGCCATTTTCCGCTGAGCCCATCGAAAGTTTACTTCGGGGTAGGTAATTGTCCCTCTCATCCGCCAAGTCACAACCGTGTTTTATAGTATAGGCCTATTAGAGGGGGTGAAGTTATCGAGTTATCGACTTCACACTTAGTTATTAGATGGCTTGGAGTTGAACTCCACGCTCACTGGCCATGGTGCACCGAATCGCACGCAGGAAGGAATATAACGAACGGGTGTTCTAATACCCAGTACTGCTGTGATGTCTACCTGCTTGACCTTTTCACCCGGCTCTCCTTTAACGCACTCCCCTCCTCCCCGTCCACAGGCCCGGGTATTGTAATCTAGAAGTTGAGAGTTATGACGAACAATCTAGTGAAGAAGGGGTATGACCCTGTCCTGATGGGAGGAAGTGAGGGAAAAAAAAACACCAAGACTCCCCAAATGCAGTGCGCTAGAATGGATAAAAGCACAAAACTAACAGGCAAACCATCCGAATGCTCCGGATAACTGCATATAGATCAAAGAGAGGGGCGGTGCAGTGTCTGTCGACGGATCCATCTCCATCTCTGAAACGCCATGCCACCCGGTGAAGCTCGCACGCAACTCATCAGCTTTGCTTGACCGGATTCAGTATCTCCTCCGTGATATCCTTAGGCTCCGCCGCCCTCCTCGTCGCCAATAACGGACCCCGACGCAGCTGATTCCCCACCTTCACCGTCATCCTCCGGCGCCCGCTCTCCGCCGCTAACAAAGCTCGGCGCACGACTAACACTCCTGCTCGGAGCTCCAGTCGCGATCTCAGGACTGACCACAGCCGGGGCCGGCGCACCGACAGCGACGACAGCAGCCGGCTTGTTGTTGTTCTTCATCACAGACCGCTCACTTGACAGCCGCTGCTGCTCCCTAGCCTTAACCAGCTCCCTCTCGCCCTCGATCGCCTTGCGCCGGCGGACCTCAATGTCCTCGCGACGGACGAGCCGCCGCAGCGCCTCACTCGCCTGCACGAGCCCGTCGATGCTAATGGCGTGGTTGGTCATCTGGTGGTTGATGTAGGTGTAGACCTCGGCGGGGCTGTCGCAGGCGAGGAGCAAGTTCTCGTTGAGCTTGAGCAGGGCGAGGGCGACTTGGAACAGAAACGCGCCGCCGTCGTGCGGCGAACAGAGCACGACGTCCCAGACGCGGAAGAGCGCCTCGGCCGAAAGGCAATCCGTGAAGAGGGAGAGGAACCATTGGAAGGTCATGGTCTCGAGGTCGATGGAGAGGGCATCGAAGTGGGCGGATAGTTTGGGCAGCACCTCGGCGACGTATTGCCGCAGGACGACCTGGTCGGCGCGCGAGGCCAGCAGGGAGTGGTCGAAGTAGTTGGGCGGCAGGATGTTCTCGACCACGGAGACGAGGATCCAGAAGGCGTCCTCGGCCGAGGGCGTGATGAGCAGCAGGTTGGCTACCACCAGATTCATGCCCTGGCAGTAGCCAACGTCCGGGTTGCGGCGGGAGTAGGCGAGGAGGACCTCGTGGAGCTTCTCAACGCCGGGGCCTTTGCGGAAGAAGATGTTGTCCGTGAGGGTGCGGGTGATGTCGGCCTTGATCTGCGAGACCACTTGCGGGTCGTCTTGGTCTTCGGAGCGGTTGACGAGGGTGACATAGTAGCCTGGGATGCGGAGCGCTTTGGCGCCGCAGCACTCGGACCAGATCTTGGAGCGGTAGGCAACCGGGATCCCACCGAGGACGAGCGACCTGAACTCGTTGGCTTTCGCGCGGCCGACTTTGCCTTGGATGCCGAGACTGGCGACACCAATGAGTTCGCCATCGCCGAGTCGAGCTTCGGGCATAACGGCAGTGGCTCGTTGAAATCTTGCCTCGGCTGCTGCGGCGGCGGCTGCTGCTGCAGCCTCCCCATCTCGTTTCCGCTCTGCTCTAACCTTTCTGAGGAAGTCGTTCCACCGCACCGTCTTTTCCCGCTGGAGAGTATCATGCAGTTGGTTGAGGTTCTCAAGCAGTAGCTTCACCGGCTCGGCATCCTCCTTCGCGAGGGTTGCAGAAGGCTGCTCGCTCTCGGAAGGGGGAAGGGTCTCGGTGTCACTTGGCGTTATGGCGGCGGTAGTCGTGGCGGACGGCAAGAAGCCGCGATCTTCCGACATGATACTCGGCG
The DNA here is from genome assembly GCF_033439665.1 of Chaetomium strumarium. Taxonomy (NCBI): domain Eukaryota; kingdom Fungi; phylum Ascomycota; class Sordariomycetes; order Sordariales; family Chaetomiaceae; genus Chaetomium; species Chaetomium strumarium. The sequence continues at coordinate 916,832 of NW_026944433.1, read as the reverse complement.
AGCAGCTCGGCGACTTCGGTGTTTCGGCCGCTTCTAGCACCACAAAGCCCTGGGCGCTGATCGAAGGGGTGTGCGAGAGCAGCTCCGTAGGGAAGGTCGCGATCTTCAGGTAGTCCTGCCACCTTTTGGGTTTGGCGTCCTCGCGGAGCTCTTCAGATGAGCCTGGCGTGCCGGGTCTGCCGTCGCTCCCAACACTCATTTTGCCACTCGCGCTGTCCTCCAGCAGCGGCGGGGAAATGCCGTTCCGACCGTTGGATATCATCTCAGTGCGGCTGCCCTTCTTGGCGTGGCGGGCCATCTGGGCGGCTTCCCGTTGGCGCTTCTTCCTACGCTGATCATAGATGAAGCCGAAGCGGTCAGTTAGATAATCGGCGCCCGGATAGTTGTTGTAGATATGTGTTAGGGTCGGCGGCTGATCTTCCGGCGGAAGAATGGCGTCCATCTCCACGGGGCCATAGCTCTGGTGCTGGGCGATGAGAGGCCCGCCAGGCGTAGAAACCATCGCGTCCCAGCGCTCCTGGGGTTGGGTCCGCAGAGGTACATCTATCGGTCGGAGAGAACCAGTGGGCCGACGCATTGACATCAACGCTTTCGGGCCTCCTTGGGCTGAGACAGCACGGGCGGACCCGCTCGCGTTCAAGCTCGAGCTTGACGGCGTCCTCACTGAACCCCCGCGTTGCGAGCCGCTGTTGGCGCGTCCGCGGATCTCGCCATCTCGTCCTATCGACGCCCCTCCTGCAACGAGCCGCAGGGCCATGCTTGCCAAAGACGGTTTCCTTGCATTATGCGCAGAGCTGACACTAGAAGCTCTGCTAGAGCTTCGCACGGGATTATCCTCCGGCGGGTCGAAGAGGTCGTCCTGCAGCGCCGGCCGGCGCTCTACTGGCGTGGCTTTCACCACAGTCGGCTGTTGCTTATCGGCCTCTCTCGTTGTGCTGCTAGCCCGGCTGGACTTCTTCGCAGTGCCGCTCCCCCATAAGTACTCCTTCCAGCCTCGCGTGCTGCCTCTTGCAGTCTCGGCCTCGGCGTCTGAAGGGGCAGGCAGCGGCACCGAGCTTGCGCGAAGAGTTGCGTCGTCTAGGGCGTTGCTTGCGTAGGGTCTCACATCCTCGGCCATGGCATCCGTCATGAGATCCGAGATACCCTCTCCCGAGATGCGGCTCGGCGTTCCGTTGGGCCGTGCTTCCCGTTCGATGGCCCGCAGGCGCGTCTCCAGATCTAGGCTGGAGAGACCGCATTCCAGGACAATCTTGCGCAGGGCGCGCTCGCGCTCCTCGGCCCGACGGCGCAGCTTTGCGATCTGGGCATCTCGTACTGCCAAATCTTCGGCAATTTGTCTCACGAGATTGACAGCACCGTGGCGAGCGATCAAGCGCTCGATGTGTTCATCGTCTGCATGGTGCAGCGCGCCGGGGATCTTGTGCGAAGCCAGCGGCGCATCCTCAAACAGAGCGCTACGAGCGGCTTCGGTCGGTGAGGACGTGGTAAGGTGGTCGACGATCGCTGATGGTTGTGGGCGCTCCTGTCCTTGTGCCTGTTCTTGCCTCTCGCCCTGCTCCGAGTTGGCGAAGCTCTGTCCAGATGTTTTGCGGGAAGAGGTCGCCGTGGTTGAATCGTCATCGCCGCGGAAGAAGAAAAAGGAGGATCTCTCTTGACGGGGCGAGTCTGGGGAGAAAGATGGGAACGAGGTCAGCGACTTGTCGGAGGGCGCGATGGAAGAGGCAGAGCTTGAGGGCTGTGATGTGAGCTTCTTGCGGGTGCGAGCGCCGGATCGGTGGCTCCTGATTGAGGTGCCAGATTGCTGCGAGATGGAGCGCTCAAGCGGAGCCGATAATGAAGCGGCCGTCACCTCCATGTTGCCGGGTCAGAATGTCGCATCCTCCTAGATTGTATCACAAATTGTGACAGCGGCGGCGGCAGCAGGGTGATGCCGCATGCGCATTGCGTGTCTTATCACCGAGTCATTCCACCGCTCATTCCGAGGGACGTTGCGCTTTCAACCCGGTTGTATCGAATATTCGGACGGAAACGGCGTGTTGCACTTTTCTAGGTTATAAACGGCCGGCGGTCGCTGTCGTCATCGGCGGTCCAGGCTGAGTCCGCTGCTGCACTGGCGTGTCATGCAAGATGATCCAGGATCACAGTTCATGCACCGTCGATGATGTCTGGAGCTTGGCCCCTCGCCCAAGCCGTCATTGGGCCGCAGCGACGGCAGATGGCAGATGTGGCAGGTCGCTCATTGGTCAATCTCCGCCAAGTCTGATGACCAACATTCCCCGCTGCTCCGCATGCGTCCCACACTGTTCCAGGCCGTTGGAAGAGTGGAAGCTTCGATTGCTTCCAAAGGTTGCATCAACTCGATGCTAGGCTTCGGCTGTTGCACCGAGCTTTGCATCCTCTCTATCACGGATTTTAAGAGGTTTGAGCTTGGATCACGTGCCAGCAGAGACAAGATAACATCTCGGGTCACTTTGAGACGACGCTGCCATGGGCGTACTAAGGAGGTAAACATTCGATCACGATCAGCAACCGCTAACCCTGGTCTGGAAACTGGGAACTCTGCGTCCTCTAGAGGATTACCGGATTCAATAGAACGTTCAACCTGGAGGATCCTCTAAGGCTACCTCGGATATAGACTATTGAGTAACCAGTGTACATGGTAGAAAGCAATTTTAATCCAACAATCTCGATAACGGTACGCCCCTCCCCTTGTTCGCTGAAAATCCATCCCATCACCCAGGAGTCCGGGACTGGGTTGACAAACCTCCAACCAGTGATCTGAGTTAGATGGTCAGCAAGAATGGCTTCGGCGGCTTCGGTGCGAACACGCGCTTGGCCAACGCAGTCTTCTCCATGCTGTTCCTCTTAGCAGTCACGTTACCACCGCCCTCGAAATACTCCAGTATCTCATCAAATCCGCTCGTCCCCGCAAACAGGGGGACATGCACGTCACAAATCGTTCCAGGCTCGGGCAACGTGCCGTTCACAAAGTACGCCCGGGTCGCCAGGGCGGTGCACAGCGAGGCTTGGGCGAGAGAGGAGTGCTATGTAGGGAGTGAGTTTCTTGTCAGCCATTCACACGTCACACACCACACATCACACATCAACAAACCCGCCAAAGACAAAGAGAAAAGGTAAAGAGAAAGAGAAAAAAAGGCATACCCCGTAACCATCATGCTGCAGGAGCACGCTCCCCTCCAGCGTAGCACTGACATTCCTCGCGGCGACAAGCGGCGTGACAGGATCATACGTGTTCCCAATCACCAGCACGGGCTTCCTCGTCTTCACACGAAAGTCTCCCCGGTAGCGCTCCTTGGCATCGATCCGCCACTGCGCGCACCACATGGGCAGGTGGTCGGCCGCGTCGCCGGCGACCTTGCTGGCCCGGTGCCGGCCCTCTACCACGGGGAGGATGCCCTCGAGCCCGGAGGAGGAGGAGGAGGTCCGTGTTAGCACGTCGCCGCACTTGATCCCCGGGAGTGCTTCGGCCGCTATCGGGGAAGGTTGGGCGAGGAGGTTGGTGAGGTACGCCACGACGGGGTCCATGTTGCGGGAGAGGAGGCCGTCGAGGAAGGTTGCGAAGGCCGGCCAGAGGGCGGGCGCGTACAGCATGTTGAGAGTCAGTTGGCGGATCAGCGTGTACTCGAGCAGGTAGTAGCCTCCCCCGAGTTCCCCCGGGCCCCCCGGGACGTGGACGACGATGGGGTTGTACTTGAGGTCGTACATGAAGGACAGGACGGCCGCTTCGAGGGAGGCGGCGCTGTGGTTGCGGCCGAGCGGGCAGCGGGCCGGGTCGGCGACGCAGCCGGCGCAGAAGCCGGCGAAGACCGCGTCGGTGTCGGTGAACATCTCGACTTCCCTGTGGGCGGGTATCAGTTGTCATAGCCCCCAACATGGAGGTTGGGATAGCAAGAGGTGTATCACATTGCGTACCTGTTATGGTAGTACTCGTGGGGATTGACCACGCCGTCCAGGATCACCTTGTCCATTCTGTCGGGGAACATGGCAGCGGCGGTTGCTCCGAGCAGCGTCCCGTACGAGAGGCCTGCATACAAAATGAGGCAAACTCATGTCAGGTTGAGCCCCTTGGCCAGACTCTGGGATCACTCTTACCCCAGTACCGAAGCAGTCCGTCTTCACCGAGCGCGTCCACGATGCGCATCATGTCCCTGGCGACGAAGGAGGTGCCGACGAGTGCGCCGGTCTCGTTCCGGGCGGCATAGCAGCTCTCGGCCAGGATCTGTGCATTGCCCCAGTTCCTTCCGGCAGCGACGTCGGAGGAATTCCCCGCGGCCAAGGCTAGTTGGGCCATGGTTCGCTCGGCTGCGTTGTTGTAGCACGAAAAGGGCAGGGTGTTGTTGTCGGTCCCCCTGCGTATTTGATTAGCCTTACTAAATTACGAATGAAATGTGTAATGACCCGGCCACCCACCTCGGCACAAACACCACGAGATCATGGTCGCCACCCGTCAAGCTAAGGTAGGTGGGTAGTTATTCCCAACGTCAGCACCACCCTACACCCCTAACGTTTATCTCTGAGGAGAGCAGGTACGAAAAGGATAAGCGGAAGTCTTACACCCGCAGCACATCACCCAAAGCGACCAAGCTGTCGATTCCCGGATCACCGGGACCCCCAAAGTTGAACAGAATGCTGCCTTTCGACGGCGTATTGGCAGCCGGGATCCTAGCGAGCTCGAGATCGATGGCCGTGTTTGACGCTGCGTTGGTGTAGTCCAGGGGCACGCTCAAGCTGCCACAATCGACCGGCACAGTTGCCCCCTGGATGTCACATGCGTGCCACGCGATGCTCGATTGGCCTCGGGAATGATGCCTGCTGTCCGGTCGCGGAATCTTCGGTTGATGAGCAGCAGCAGAAGTGAGCAAGAACGCTTGCACCAGCGCCAGGATGAGAGGAGCCATCTTTTCTGGGGGGTCGAGAGTCGGGAGAAGGTGTGGGTGTAGTTTGTAGGCGAGTGGATGGGGGCCTTCATAGTTCATCCAGCTGGACCTGCGTCGCGTATGGCATTCTTTTATAGTATTCTTCAAGCCTCGATTCCGGATATCTCGGTGTCCCGACTCGCGGGTGTGGGAGGGATGCACGTCCATGATCCATCATCCATGTGGTCGGGTGGCGTGAAAGCGGTGCTGGCGTGCGGCGTGCCTTGGATTCAATGGCTCTCTTGACGATTCGCCTGGGTAAGGCATTGTATCCGGCGATCTCATCCGCTATCATAGGGAATCATTTCCGAAGTTGTGAGAGAAAGGTTGTCGTAAGCTGTTGTTGACTTTCCCAATTGGGAAAGAGGATGTATACCGGTACCACGGTCTGCGCCACCTGACCGCACCGCCCCGCCCTTTTTGCACGACACGACTTGCCTGCTTGCTGGACGTTCCATGCAAGGCAGATTCCGGGTACAGAAAGCTGGCGTCCAAGACAGCCCAAGCTGGTCTGCTGCAGCTATTGGCCCACGCTCCGAGCGTGGCCGATCCTACGGAAGAGCAAGGCTAATACGGAGGTTTGGGCACAAGTGTGGATACAGCTACATGTATTTTCCTCATGCGGAAACAAGGTTATGGGAACTTTCCTATCCGTGTGTCTGACCCCGGCGTTTACTAGTGCCGGTAACTACTAGTAGTTCCTGCTAATGTGAAGGGGATGAGTTCAATCTTCTTCTACAACTGTTCGCTAAGGGTAAACTCCTTGTCCCTAACACCTTTCTCCTCTTGACTTGGAGTTCGAAGCAGGGCATAACCCGGATCGTGGACTTGTATACTGATATTTCGCCAAGATCGGAGACCCGTTTGAAGTGACGTGGAAGCATATGTGAGAGTAGTAAAATCAGGCCGAGAGAAAAATTGTGGCTCGTTGGGATAAGACGGAAAAGAGATCAAACGTAGAAGATCAGAGGTAGAGAAAGGCAAAACTGCCAAATCATCTCCATAGTAATTGCTATTGGATGTTAGGTACTAAGACGGGGCTAGATGGATGATTTGGAGCCAGAGGGTCCGAGTATCGGTCGAGTCGGTCACTGATAAGGCCACGGTATATATAGAAGGTCCGCGTGCCAGATCATCAACGGCCCTCACCTGGAGTTTCCTTCGTGGTCGAGCGGTATTAGGAGGAGGGCCAAGGCACCTGTCCTGCTCGCTCTGTGCGTTCCGCCTGATCACTGAAAACCTGCGCGGTCGAGCCACACAGAGGTAGCAAAAACCTCTGGGTTTTTCGTAACCGACTACAGTCTGGTCCTGCGTACCCACCAAAAGTTACCCGGGCCAGAATCTAGTCGACTAGCTTTTTGGAGAGGGGATTAATGAATGAGTTTGGGATATAAGTAGAGACAAATCAAAACGATAATGTGGTGGTGATAGCAAAGTGAGAGAGTCTACGCTCCTTCCCCAAGTGTGGCTGGCATAATCATTTCAATTGATGGAGCTCCTCAACGTCGTCGAGTGCTGGGTTCACCATATCGGCGACAATGAATTTCAATTCCATCACGAGACAGACGCCTTTTACACTTATTGGATGTTTCTCGAGCCCCGGGCCGACTCTGAGCGATTTTGAGCAATGTGCTGACTCTGCTGAGGAGGTGACGGGATTCAGACCGGGATAAATGGTCGGAATGGTTGTTGAACAAGCTCAGTGCATTACCATACGATCGTACATCTTGATCCCCTCATCTACTCAACCCATCTCGTTCCCCTACTATGAGTCTATGACGGGAGCGGTGTTCTGGCTTGATAGGCAATGGGCCATTCCTCCAATCACCCCGTATAACCTGCCAAAGCCCCCCCAACAAGCGCGAGGTTCTCAATCGCCGCCAGGCCATACTGCGCAACGTCATTCGTGGCAAACCAGCTGGCCTCCTCGACGCCCCCCTCGCCCAGCACCGTCTGGCCCTTCCCATCGATCGTCGTGACATTCCACGGCGCGCTCTCCTTCAGGCCATCCGTGGTATAAAACTCCTTCCAGGCGCGTTGCCGGAGCGCCTCATCATCCCCCCTTTCCCTAGCCACATAGGCCGTGAGGCGCGAATGGCCCTGGTACAGATTCAGATTCCCAAAATCCACCCCGTACCGCGCCTTCTGTTCGGCCTTGCCGGCGTTGAAGTAGTAGCAGTACTCCAGCCACGCGTCTTTAAAACCCGCGGGCAACTCCTCCTCCTCCGAGTCGCCAAACCAGTCGATCAGCTCGGCCACGACCTCGACCAGGCCAAACACCGCCGACAAGTGCGACACGGCCACCACGGTGCCCTCGTTGCCTGGGTCGGCCGGCGGAGGCCCCAGCGTCCAGTCCGACAGGTTATACAGCCCGCTACCCGTGACAAACCCATTTTTCAACCTCGCAATCCCGGCCATGGTCTTCACCAACTTGGTCCTCGACCCCCTCCACCTCTCCCCCCTCCGCTCCCAATCCATCAACCACCCGGCCGCCAGGGCACTCCAGTCCGTGCCCAACCCAATCGCCACCGCCCTACCCGGAGCGGGCGTCCACCCGTCGGTCCTGACCTTGCGATTCGGATCCAGCACGCCATACGTCACATCCGTATCCAACGCCTCCTCGAGCAACTCCCCAACCCTCTCATCCCCACCACTCAAATAGTAAAAATACTTCCGGTACTGCGGCTGCGAAATGCGCGCCTGCTTCGCCGAGTCGCTCCAGTGCTGCACGCCATGGCGCGTGCCCAGCCCCTTCCACTTCCCTAGATGATAGACGTCCACCTCGGCGGTGTGCCGCGTTAGGGCCTCGGCGAAGCGGTAGATATCTTCCCGCCCTGTGCGGAGGAAGTACAGCCAGAAGAACAGGTCCGGCGAGAGCTCCGAGTTGTCCCATGCGTAGCCGCCCACGTCGTACCGCCAGGTGTGGCGGTCGGCGTCGTACGTGTGCATGATGTCGCCGTAGTCGAGGAAGCCGTACCAGCGCCGCTGGGCGGTTTGGGTTTGGTAGAAGGTTGCGAGGAGGGAGAGGTGGGCTTCGATTTTTGTGTGGGCACGCCCGGTGGTGGTGGTGTTGCTATTGGAAGAAGAGAGGGGGAGGTCCCAGTATGTGCCCAGCGCGGCAGAGGATCGGATATACCCCGGGGAAGCGACCAGGACGGGCGGGTTGTGGAGATAGCCACCCGCCAGCGAGGAGAGGGTTTCCCGTGACGGGGTGCTGTCGAAGGCGAAGAAGGAAATCTCGCTCGTGCGGGCGATGCCGTAGGGCGTGTCGAACCCCGGCTCGTAGTCCTCGTACGTGATGTCCAGCGCGTCGAGCTGCTCCGCGTAGGTGTCCTCGCCCAGGCCGTCGTGGTAGGGGCGGAGATCCAGCGGCGGCGCCTGGGGGCTGTACAGCCAGAGGGTGATGGTCCCGGTGTCGTCCGAGGAGGCGTTGGCAATGTCAATACCCGTGGGATAGCGCTTCCAGAAATCCCGCAGCCCGACCGCCACGCCGCCGACGGTGGCGCCGCCGAGGTAGGCCAGCCCGTCGGCGCGCGTGCCCCCCGGGATGGTGAGCCACGACTGGCCGGTCTTGGTCCGCTTGCGGAGGGTGAAGCCGTCGGGCGAGAGCTGGCTCAGGCTATAATCGGCCCATGTCGGGATCCAGCGCAGCCGGGACGACACGCGCGCGTCCCACGTCGAGATGTCCGGCAGCTCCCGGCCCTCGACCTGCGCCGTGCGCACCGCCTGCCCCGGGTCGCGCCGCAAGCCCGTGATACCCTGCACGGCTTCGCTGAGCAGGCCCCCATCCACGCCGGCGAGCCGCACGTGGCGGTTGTACTGCGCTTCGCCCTGCAGCGGCACGTCGAGACGCACGCCGAGGCCGCTCACGAAGTTGCTTGTGGCGTTCCCGTCGAACACGATGCTGTGCACGAGCCGGATGGCGTGGGAGTTGGCGTACAGGTAGAACCGCAGGACAAACGGAAGCCAGGCGGCGTGCGAGGAGCCGTCCAGGGGGGAGTGCGTGCCCCGGACGGTGACGAGGGCGCGCACCGAGGTCGGGTCGCTGACGGTGACGTTGCTGACGCGGCTCTGGAAGTGGAAGTAGTTGATCGGCGTCTTGCCGCGCGCGTCGGGCGTGTCGTAGACGGCGTCCTGCGACTGCAGGACTAGCCGTCCGTTCTTGCCGACCGTCTTGCCCGCCGCCGTCTCGATGGCGGCAATGACCACGTCGCCCGATTTGGGGAACGAGACTGCGATCTTTCCCGTGTCGACCTTGATCTGCTGCGGTGTCTCGCTCACGGTGATCCCGGGAGTTGACTTGCGCGGATGCGACGACGAGGAGGATGCCGATGACCCCGAAGTTGCCTTGACCGTGTAAGTGTCCGGCACCGTGTCTGATGCCGGGATGGCATGGCCCGTCCATTTGAAGGAACCGTCCGGCCAGTAACCCGTGGCCCAGGACTGGAGATCAAGACTCTGGCCGTCCGAGTCCGAGGCCGAGAATGTGGTCTGCTCGGGGAAGTATTTGCCACGCGGCCATGGCAGGCCGAAAGTAGCGCCCAGGTTCACCTCGGGCTTGGATCCCAGCCAGTGGACTGTGGCGGACGACGAGCTAGAGTTGGAGATGTGGACGGCAGTGACCGTCTGGCCGAGAAGACCTAAAACGCCAGCAAGGCAGGCGGCCAAGGACGCCATCTCGACGGACGTGGTGCAGAATCACTGCTGCAGCGGCTATTCCGCTGACCTCTCTGGGCTGTGCCATGCTGCAGAGCGTCCGGGTATGAGCCGGTTAAGTACTGCAGGCTCGTTCGTAGTCCGTTCCCGGGAATATGTATTGTACAAGTTGTCACTTTGTTGTCCGATGCCGACGATCGAGCCGATCCAGCAAATCTCGGCCCAGATTCTAGTTCCCCTGCTTATCGCTAATGATAATAAGAGTCCAATGCAAATATCATGGGGGCGATGACGCCAGTACTGAGTACCTTACCAAGCAGCCCTACTAACCATTCTCCTTTGCAGTGAAAATTTACGGGGGAAGTTACCCCGAGATGTATTTGATTCGCGGAATGCCACTGCAGAGACTTCAACCGTCGTTGCATTCGCCAGCGGCCTTTCCCCCCACACGCCCCGACTCTCTCCATGTTTCCCCCCGCATGTCGATATGTCGATCTTGATTACAATACGACAATACTAGAGATACTCGGCATTCTTTACCCCGAACGTTGGCTGCTGTGTCTGCATCCGGTCGGATATTGCCGCTGCTGGAGGATAAGACGAATACCAGGTACACTAGAAAGTGGCCTGCACTAATGACAAGATCTGGAAGCCAAGCTGCCGGCTACCCCGTGTACTCTCCACTGCTCGGTAATATACTTGTCGAAGTGGATACCGTTACTATCTTGTAAGTTGTGGCTTCGAGATTCCGTGGTGTTACTTTATTGGAGCATGCATAGTTATAGGTACCATCCCTCAAGGACGCTATGCTGATCATTAGCCAGGACTTTTTTTTTTAAAAAAAAAAAAGGCTGTTGAAGTGCAGCTCGGGTTTGGCTGCCTTCAAGTTTGAATTGAAAGAGCGAATTGATAGAACTCATTATGCTAAGAGAAAATCATAAATACACCTTAGACCATGCAGCATATCCGTCCCAACTCCCATTAGCCCAAGAAAAAAGATAAAGTCAGAAAGATAAAAGAAAATCCCTTGACATCCTACGTGCTTTTCCAAAAAGACACTCGCAAAAATCTATCGCTCGTCCAAAACGTCTCGAACTCAACGCTCCACGGAGCGGAAGTGGCTGCATCGGTGGTTGCCCCTTTTCCCGTGCAGACTGCTCTGGTTGGCTGAGCAGTCCCGCAACCCTGCGAACACACTCTCGCCCTCAACGCTCGCGTCTTTCGTCCTCGTCGGTACTCGGTACCCCATCCTCCTCGCACGACGCGTCCACTCCGGCACGGAATGAGCCTGGGAGGGGGCCCCGGGGGGCTGCTGCTGCTGTAAGCTACGGCAGCGGATGGTAGAAACCCGGGGGCAGGAGATGGAGCCGGGGCGGCGGCGTGTTGGTGAAATGCTCCAACAACCGCTGCCGGAAAAGGGGCATCTCCTCCGCGAGCCCGCATCCGTTGCACGGACACTCCCTGCACGCGGGGATGGCGGCGCAGAAGGCGGCCACCTCCCGGGTCAAGGGACACGGCTCGTCGGCGTCCCAGTCCCACTGGATGGTGATGGTCTCCAGGGTTGAGCAGACGAGGGCCAGGAACCGGCAGAGCTTGACGAGCCGGGTCAAGCCGCCACCGTAGGGGGGGTCCGAGTCTTGCCAGATCCATGCGACGTGCCGGAATCTGGGCAAGACATCGGCGTCGAAGCCCCCCAGCACCTCCGACGCATCCGCACTGGTCCGCAGATGGACGACGGTGGTGTCCAGGTTGACCCAGTGCGGGCGCCTGGACCACGGGCTGCTGGTGCCCATCACAACACCGGCGGGGCCGAAGATCTGCTGGACGCCCGAGCGGTTGGGCCGCCGCAGCAGCGCCATGGCCTCGCGGCAGGCCAGGCCCACGAGGTACGGCGCCGGGCCGACGAAGCTCATGGCGTACGCGGGGGCTTCCGCGTCGATGTCGTCCACGGCGTCGGCGTCTGCGGCTGTGGGCCCGCCCACGTGGACGGCGGCCAGGACTGCTGGCGCGGCGAAGGCGGCCTCCCAGATCTGGAAGCGGAGCTCGGCGGGCAGGTCGAGGAAGCGAGGGAATCCGACTTGCGAGGACGACGAGGGCGACGACATGTTGGCAAGGGGTGCGGAAATTGACGAGCAGAAATGGCTGGTCGGGGGGTAGCTCCTTCTCACAGTGTCGGTCAGGAAAGTGACAGGTGAGCGGAACTGAAAGAGAGGAAGAAAAAGGTTCGTCGGTGAGTGCTAAGCCGAAGGAGGCCCTCGGTATTTAAGGCTGCCGCCGGGTGCGGCTGCACTAGTTCGTGAGATCAGACGGTCTAACCTCTAGAGTGATTAGGTCACGACTCACTGGCGCAAGGTCAATCAGCGCCCGTTCGCCATGGATTTGCCACTGCAGCTCGCCCCCATTACGCGTATACTTTGCGCTAGGATCCTGCACCATCTGTAGCTGACGTCAAGATAGAGCATGTGATGTACGTAGGTAGCTTAGGCAGTACTCAGTGCGCAAGACCCTCTTGACGGGGACTCATGTAACCTGTGACGCCTGTGTTAAAAGCGTACTTTAGCTACTACCTTGATACCTAGTACTATATAAAACCCTCAACGTGTCGAATGTACCACCCCGAGCACCACCTAGTCAAGTAGTCGGTCTGCCCCAGCTGCCAGCTTACCGACGACTTCAGACTTATTAGAGTTGTTCCGCCATCATCCAGCAAATGTTAGCGTCATCAGTCATCATCCAGTAGATAGTAGCGTCACGGCACTTGCCACTGTGCGGTCGGGCAACCGCAAAAACCAGTTTATGTGAATCAGCGGTTGCTCTCGTACTGGGCCGAATGATGAATCACCATCGCCATAAGTTCATCAGTTCAGTAGCGTAGAACTAACCTGTCTCACAACGGTCCAAACCCGTCCCCTTGTACGTAGTAACCCTCTATTGCCCGAATCCGAGATGCGTCTCGAATGCCTTGATATATCCCTTGCCACCATGTCCACGACAGAGTTTGAAAAGATCACCGAGGCTGCTCACTACAGTGACCGAATAGCACCGAGTCATGTTGTAACTTGTATCCCAGCCGGTACCAGCCCTGCGCACGTAGCAGTGAAAGTATTCATCTGGATGAACCCAAATCCGTAGAGTCGGAATATCTAGTCCGATTGCCGATGCGGGCAATACGCGTAGGGCTTTAGATGACTCTATTGTTTGATTGCTGTGTAGAGTCTTCGACTGAAAATCTGCCAAGCAATACCAAGATATATTGAAGAATCCGAGCTTTGAGTCGTTAGAGAATTCATCCAAATCAACGGGGAGATTATAGACTAGAAATTTCGATTCTACGGGTTCAGTTATAAGGGCCAGTCTAACACTTGCATGTGTATGCTGTAGGTAATCCGTACATTGCCACGTGATTGCCACATGCAAATGCAAGTGCCAAAAGGACTTGCTGTTGGTATGATCGAATAGGAAATGGTGTTGTGCTTAGTCATCTCGATAAGGTGGTGCGATAAGCGGCACCTTCACAACGTCACTTTGTCTCAGAAAGCTGCACTGCAGAACCGCTCGTCGTCGCAACAGAGCTGCGATGAGATGCCAAACTGAGCGAATTAGGAGCTGAAAAACAGCCAACTTCTTTCTGGGGGCCTTATTATTATTACCCAGCTCAAGCAACCCACAATCCGGCCAATATGGCTCCCGTAGACGACTTACAGCCGCCCGAAGGGCTCAGATCCAAGCTCACAGCATGGGGAAGTAAGTTCAAAACACCACTTCATTGCCCCCGTTGGGCTTCTTGTCACCGAGCATCTCCAAAGTCTCAAAACACCACCACACCCAACAACATGTTTTTTTGCTTTACCTCTCTCTCCTCTAGACCGAATTCAGCGACTAAACAATTAACAAAATGGAAAAATTGCCCATAGCCTCCGCAATCCCCCCCATGACACTAACCTCCCTGATCATCGCGCTGCACGCCCGCCCCTTCCAGCCGTTGCCCATGCTCTTCACCCCGCTCCTGATCTTCAGCAGCTACCTGACGCTGGCCGGGTTCAAGATCGACGGGGCGGGCATGACGGCGGCCTGGAGCGGCGTGTACGCGCTGCTGGCCGCGCGGCGGCGCCCGGCCTCGCTGCGCAGCCGCTTCTCCGTGCGCGGGGCAGTCCGCGCTTCGGCCATGGGGCTGGGTGCCGCGAACTCCGTTGCGGGTCTGTACACGTACGCAACCGGGGACCGCAAGCGGGAGGAGGAGGAGCGGAAGGCGGCGAACCGGTGGGGTGTCTATAGAGATTAGCCATGAAGGGGCTCGGGAGGTATGAGGAATGTGTGAGGAGGGTATGAGCCAGAAAAGCATGGAGTTGAGGGCGGTTTGGCTGAGTGGGTGTTTGCTGGCGTGTTATGCGGTGCATTCGGAAGAGTGAGCAGCGAGAGAATTATGCGCAGGCTGGTGAAGGTAACCGGATCGTGCGGATGGAGACAGCATGTTTGTCTCTTGTTCTATTAATATGCTGTACGTGCATTCACCTCTTAAAAGAACCTGGGCATTCAGGCCCCTGAAGACGAAGAGGAAAAGCCATCTGGACAACCCTGCGCCTCGAGGACAGTACAACAGATCCAATACATATACAAGAGGCAAAATACAACAATAAGAACCCGCAATCAAGACAGAGTAGCATACAGAAAGAGAGAAAATAAATAAAGCCAACCACTCGAACGCCATGGAGACAGCTCAGCACTTGATAGTCTCCAACCTATCCCACCGTCTTCTATGTGTCCCAATCTCATGCAATGTGTATGCTGCGCCGGAAACGAAAACGCTCAGATAGCCAACCCGACTGCTTTCTCGCACAAGCAGTGCATCTTTCCCTTCTTGCAAGACCTGAGGCACCCAGCGTCGTCCTCGGCGGAGATCATGGGCCCTTTCCTAATCTTCGTTCTTTCACATCCCGGTTCCTGAAGGCGGGGGACGCGGCGGGGCGCACCGGTCTGGTAAAGATTGGTGTGGTTGGTCCCTGAACTTCGTCCCCAATAACTGAAGAGCTGATGGAATTGATATGATACAGGGGACCGCGGTTGTTCTTTCCAGTGGAAGGGATGACGTAGCGGTATCCGAATGAAGCCGTATAGGCAAATAGGTGCGGTGAATGCCGGGTGCCGGGAGTGTGTCGAGATTCACAGCCCAATGGGCAGCGATTCACCTAGCAAGTGGCGCTCCGACGCCGGTCCAGTCCTAGCCTTGGTAATCCTGGTGCTCGAGGTGAGCCAGACGACGACCATGATAAGGGCGAAGAGGCTTGCGCGCAGGAAGCCGGCGGTACGAAAGGGCCAACTAGCTTCTCGAAACAGGTTCGAGATGTTGGCCAGCTCAAAGCCCGTGATATACTTAATATCACAGTCGCGCGCCTTCGGATTGGCGTACGTCTTGTACTCGCTGACGATGGAATTGACATCCCAGCCTGACAGTTTGCGCACGATACCGATGACACAGCCAGTCCGGTGCTGCTTGAGATCAGCATCCGCATTCAGGACCTGGCGAGGACAAGGAACATACCTTGCCGTGGTTGCAGTGCACAAGGAGAGGGTGATTGCGCCGGTCGAGGACCAGACGAAGAATGGACTTCATGGTCTGGAGCGGAATATCTTGCTTCTTCGTACCCTGCATGTCGAACACGCAGTGCCTGATACCGTTCTTCTGAAGAAAGGCATCGTATCCCTCAGGGAAGTCCTTCCGTACCAATGTGCTAGGAAGAGGGTCAGTAGGTCCGGACTTCCAGAGCACAGAATGCCGGTACACTTACACAATGGTCTTGAGCTTCAAGCCCTCGAGAAATGCATAGTCCTCCGACTGCGGAAAGCTGCTCCGATAGACACCCGGCACCACAACACCAAAGTTGCGCGGTCGGCCTTCGGCCGGGAGGCTCTGCTCCAGCTCGTACGCCGAAAAGGCGGGATGCTGGTTCGCGAGCGGTGGGTGGAATGCCTCTCGGAGTTCGGAATCGCTTCTGCGTCGTCCTAAGCCGCCTAATACCAGATTGTCTACCACTTGTATTCCACTTGTGGGCTGGACAATCGGCGACGACTCAAGGCTCGATTGGCTGGCATGCCTTGTCGTCGTGGAGGATGAGCTTTGTTTGTCCCACCCTTCGACCTCGGTCTCTTCGCATCCGCCATTCCGTTTGGGTTGGTATTCTTCTGTTCCTTTGTCCATGCCGTCTTCGACGTACAGCCTGCTGCTTCGCTTCGACACCACTGCCTTCTGGACCGAAGCCATGTCAGTCTGCTCGGGATTGTTTGACTGACACCACGAAGTGTCGCAGTCGTGGGGCGAAGGAGACCGGATCCTGCGGCCGGCGGCGTTTGGGTCAGGAAACGCGCGGTGGGATTGCTCGAAGGCGGCGTGGTGGGGTGAGCTATCGGGCAGGGCCGGATTGGACGGTGCACACCAAGCGAAGGCGAATTCCGAGACCAAGAATGGGGCGCAAGACTGGGCTTTGCAAAGAGGATGGCTCGAGCGAAAGGCGAAGCGGAATGTCGAGCCTGTTCAGAGCCCTGACGGACCTCTTGGCGGCGCACTCGGCTATATCGACGTAAACATTTTGGGAAGTTGAATCAGTAAAGATTGAGAAAGGGACAGCGCGTAGCACGTCGTATGAGAGAGAGAGGGGTGTCTTGGTGATGCAGAATGTGGATGGATCTGATCTGTGTTCGCGTAAACAGAGTGAAGAACTTGAGTTGGTGGGAAGTTTTGGTTATGAAGGTCGTGTGAGGAAGCACCTGCTTTGCGTTTTGTTGGCAGGTGCATGCGGGTGGCCTTGCAGGGTTGCTGAATGCGAGTGTGGGGGTTTCTGAGGGTCTGTGCACTGAGCTTCCGGCAGGGTAAACCACAAGGAAGCAGTGGGAGGTAATGGACGATCGTTTATTTGTTGCCACAGTACCTATGTTGAGCGGCCATGAGCGATCAGGATCACTCGCATTAAACCCGGATGTGGTAGTACGGTAATTCCGGCTTACCTTACATACACAGACACTGACAGAGTGAATGGTGCACAAAGTGCTCAACTTTAGCGTTTTATGTACCTTTCATGGCGTAAGGTGGTTCAGTCTAATGATAATGATATATGTTTTCGAATATTGCATTTCTTGGCTGTTACTAATTGTAGGCGTGGGTTGTTCATTCTCGGTGATCCAAGATCGGAGGCTCGCTCACACGTTGATCGAGGATAATACAGTACAAAAGACTGGGCCTGAATATCAAGCATTGACAGCGCGGTTAGCAATCCGCCGTATAAGACACAAATGTCGTGAGTGTCTCCGGTGCGCAAGTGCAAGGTTCCCCAATCGACCGGTGGAACGTGTTCATCGGGACTCGACGTCATCCATTCAACGCGCAACCGCATTGTATTGGTCGGCTGGCGGGAACATACCTCTGTATATACCTGAAGACCTATGCACCGGTATGCGTCTCTCACTCATCTAAAAGACGAAGTCTTGTGCTGAAACTTCAGCGAGCTTCCCAAAAGTCCGAATGTCTCATACATATCCGTACACTGCAATTGCAAGGCATTGAGGCAGATCGAAACTTTAGGTAATGAACCGCTGCGCTGGGCACTCAACATGCACCCCAGACACGGCCCCGCAATGGTGTGGATACATCCCGCGCCTGCCGACAATTTGAGGCGTCCGCTCCTTTTGGTAGCGAACGACCTGTAGCTGGTACTGGGTGCATTGTGCTTCAAATTCTGACTCCTTACCAGAGACTTCAGTTAGGTGATTCAACCAGAATAACGAGACAAGACGGTGAAGCTGCCAAGATGAAAAATAGGAATTGAAAACACATACATCAGTGTCTTCTCATTGTCATTAATTACCTCCTTTTAGCAAACAGCCACTAGCTCGCTATGAGTCCTTCCTTAACAGAATTGCCAGAGTTCTGCGGAAGCAGCCTTGGCGCAACGCCTCCGTGCACCAAACCTGGAACAAATGCAACCCGCTCAGCACCCACACAAGTGGCTGCCGGACGTCTGAGACACATTTTTGTGCTTTGCTCGCCTCATCTGCTTGTCATCTGACTTGACTCTCACTTCCCCTTTTGAGAATGTCGATGTTTACCGCTTCGTATAGATGCCTGTCGGGTTCACACCGCCAATGGCAGCCAGCCAAGAAAACCGACTAGTGACCCCCTTGGCCACGGACCTGACCGTTGCTGGCCTCAGAATTGCTTTTACTTTTAGGGAGATGAAGAGAGATTGCGAATTACAGTCCATGACTACCAGACTGCACGCAGCCTAAAATGTGTCCTTAAATATCTATTATGATGCGAACAGCGTCTTCATGAGCAAGCCTCAAGCACTCAATGAGTCAAGACACGCCCCCAAGAGTCCAAAAAGCCACCGGATCAACCCAACCGCCCCGGCACGTACGGATGGCCCGCGCTCAGCCCACCATCCACCGCCCAGGCCTGCCCGTTGACATAGCTGCTCTCGTCGCTGCCGAGGAACAGCGCGACGCGCGCGATCTCGTCGGCGTGGCCCGCCCGCTTGAGCGGGTTGAGCTGGCCGATGCGGCCCTGAGTACCGCGGGCCCGCGCCATCTCGAAGACGGGCGCCGTCATGCCCGTCTCGATCAGGCCCGGGCACAGCGCGTTGATTCGCACCCCCGTCCCCGCCAGCTGGAAGGCCACCGTCTGCGCCATCGAGACCACGGCCGCCTTGGACGCCGAGTAGGGCGTGCTCCCCGCGTTGGAGCGCAGGCCGGCCACCGACGCCGTTGCGATGATGCTCCCTGAGGGGGTGGGTTTGGTGGCCGAGGTGACTTGCATTGCTGGGGCGGCGTGCTTGGCGGCGAGAAAAACCCTGGAGTTTTGTCAGCGGTGACCAGGTGTGTGAGCATCTTAAAGGGGGAAGAGACAGAGTCTACGTACCCAAGTGAGTTCACCCGCATGGTCTCCATGAAGTCGTCGGCGTCAATCTCCGTAAACAAGGCGTGTGGGCCGATTGTGCCGGCGTTGGCGAAGAAGACGTCGAGGCGGCCATATCGCTTCATCGCGTCGTCGATGACTTCCTTCACGGCCTTCTCGTCGGCCGCATCAAACTGCCGCGTGTGGACGTCTACCTGGGGAAACAGGGCGTTGATCTCGCGCTTGTGCGCCTCGAGGTTGGTGTCATCGTAGTCGCAGATGTACACGGCCTTGGCGCCGTGTTCTGCGAACTGATGCGCCGAGGCGCGGCCGATGCCGAGGATGGAGTTCGTGCCTTGATGAAGATTTGTGAGTGAAGGCCCTGTAGACCATATATATTGATGAAGAATTACCGGTGATAATGACCACTTTGCCGGCAACTCGCGGGCCGCTCGGGGCGACCTTGAAGATGGGTGGAATACTGGTCTCGCCGGCAAGCTGATCGCCGATCGCTTGAACACGGCGCTGCGCTGAGTCGGACATGGTGCTCACTCACTTCGCCTCATGTGTTTGATGAAACCGCTCTTCCTCTGAGAATGTAAAACAGCAGTTCAGTCTTACATTGAGAGCTAAACGAGACTTGAGAGGCGCAGGATAAGCGCTCCCCGTGACTCGCTCCTTCGTAGCATCAACCCCAGGTTACATCGTGCCAAGCCGGCCTGGAAGGCGGGGGGCCTTAGTGGGCCGAGGTCCCGGCCCGACCGGGTTGGGGCGCCTCGGCCGGATTCTCTTAGCGGATTCGGGGCCTCACACCTCACCGCCTTTGTTAGGATTCAGGGGTACAGGCGCTTCTAGACTGTTTCCAATCTCGCAGCCGCTGACGAAGCTTCTGCAATCTCGGATAGGGCAGACTCTCTTGTCTCTCTCTTCCTCCTTAGCAGTCGATTCCAAGCACGCGAATGAGCGCCCGTTGGAATACAGCGTAGCGTCTTGGTAGGGTCCGTACTCCGTCGGGCTTGCGGCTTTACGTATGAGTCAGCGGTGCTTGTTCAGTGGATATACGAGATCTTGTCGGATACTAGTACCTGGAGGCTGGTACTGTATATATCTTGGACTACGTTAGAACTTGGTACTAGGGAGTAGCCCCTCCGACTATCCCTGATGGTACCTAACTTTAAATGCACATCCTTCTGGGCTGCAATATTCCGTAGCAAAGCATGCGGAGAGAGCATGAATGGAATTGGAATTGATTGGAATTGGATGTGGTGTCAAGCTGCAGGGAATGTCTCGGTGTGCTGGCCGACATGTTGAGCACTTGAGTACACTGAGCGCAGTGTATAAAATTGAAGGACAAACTTGTTCTCCAATACTTGATCCTGCACTACTAGTATAGAGCCAAGTACCATAGTTAAAGGATGGAAACAAGTGTGAATTGGTATAATGGAAGTAGCGCCCTCAGAAATGTGGTTACACAGTGGAGGTGCCTCATGTGAGAACGTCGGTGATGCCCGGACCACCGAGTTATCGCAAACTGACCTGAGCAGCGGTAGAGCGGAACAACTCAGCTGTCGTGAGCGGCCAGTTGCGGACGAATCGGACGGCACTGCCTCATTGAATGTGCTTTGCACAGCGGACAAGCCTCGCCGGTTCAGCTGGTTTCGCCTGCCGCACACCTCCGAGTCGGGAACTCGGTACGGCCGAGTCGTAGCTGAAAAAGCCTGAAACCTATCTTAGCTGATAGTCGTCGACAAATAACCACTGCAGCAAGCATGTTGCATGAGCATAAGGTTACAGGTATTATTGGATGGCAGTGCCTGCAAAGTAACCTTCTCTTTCCATTTTTGCGAGTTAGATAGGGAGCACTTCGGGGTGGTGTTCTGCGGGGGTTCCGGTTGCCCGTTCATTGTATAGGTACCAGGTAGGTTTCGATGTTGTGGAACAGATACCGAGATCCCATCGAACTCGGAGACGGAGCACTTTCTGCCCAAGATGGAATATGTCCAGCGCTTCGAAGGGCATTTCGGACTTGGGGCGAACATTCTGAGAGTATAATAACTCCCGTTGACCACGGCGGATGGGGGTGTGATTCACATGAGAAGACAGCACTACAATTTCTTGCAATCCGCCAGGTCTTCGACTAGGTACTTCCCAGTAGCACACTTGTAGGTCCCAGACGAACAACTTCACAGCCTAAGGTCCCAAGATGCCCTCCACCACTCTGCATGCCGAATCTGCCCACCCCCTGAAGGACATTGTGCCGCCGACCGTTCTCTCCCAAGCCACGATTCATCCCAATGCCGAGGAAATTGACCGCGAGGTTGTCACCTACCTCGTCGACACGTGGGAGTGGCCATCAGAAAAGCATAAGCAAGGCTTCATCAGCTGGAAGCTGAGCGAGGTCGTCCTGTTCATGTTCCCAACCGGCGAAACCAACCGGGTCAAGCTTGCCACCGAACTTCTTCTCCTGGGGTTCCTGATGGATGGTTTGTCATGTTCCCCATCCCGAAAGCCAGCGGCTCGTTATTGACTTCCTCCAGATTGGTTCGACCACCACCCACTAGCCGAGAACTCGCTCGTGGTCTCACGCCTGCAGTCGCTCCTCTCCTCCTCCTCCTCCTCATCACCACCGTCCCCGCTCTCAAACTCAATCTCCCCCTTAACACTAACAACAACAATCGACCGAATGCACGCCTCCCTCTTCGCACGCATCCTAGCCGTGCCCACGCCGCGAGACTCGTCGTCCCGCCGGGTGCTGGAGGCCTACATGGCCATGCTGGCGTGCCACTGCGAGGCTTCGCGCGGCACGGGCGCCGCGTCGGCCGCGCTGGGCGACTACCTCGCCTTCCGCGAGACCGACGTCGGCATGCCCATCTGCGCCGAGCTGCTGTACTGGACCGAGCCCGACCTGGACGCGGCGCTGGGGGGCGCCGCCGAGCGGGCGATGCTGCGCCCGCTCGACAGGGTTGCGAATTACCACGTCAGCATTCTGAACGACGTGTTCTCGTTTGAGAGGGAGTGGAAGGCGGCTCAGGCGCTGGAGGACGGTGCAGTGCTGGTCAACGGCGTGGCGGTCCTGGCCAAGGAGGCGAACCTGTCGGTCCACGCGGCGCGGCAGCTGTGTCTTGGGCTTGTGAGGGCCTGGGAGGTGGAGTTCTTGAGTATGGCGGAGGGGCTGCTCGGTTCATATGGTCTGGGTGGTCAGCAGGGCGAGGCGAGGAGTCTGATGGATAGAGCGATCAAGGGGATCGAGAGGAGGATGACGGGCGCCGAGGCCTTTTCGTGGCGGACTTCGAGGTATCTTTAGTAGCGGAAGGTCAACGGTGTATTAGGGTGTTTTTGGGACAAGGCTAGAAGGCACCGCGTACTCAATTGTATATGGACGATTCGAATGACTGGCTAAAGCAACAGCATAAACTGAGGATAAAACATAGCCCCTCCAAAGATGGACGCCGTAAGTTGGAAGTGGATTGAACATAGGTACCCAACGACCTTCATCCCAAGGCGGAAGCACTGCAGTGGCGTGCCCGTGTAACGGATCGTGCCTGCCTTGCTCTCCATAGACGCACCAGCCCGGTCAGCCAGCAATGCCAATGATCGAACTTGTCTAATAGTGACGGCGATTTTTTCAGTGGACCAGACATCTAGACACCCTTGAAACAGTTTCCGGTCCTTAACAGCTGGCTAAAACCTAACTTGAAGCAGCATCAGTCCTCGCGTTCTTCGTGCTAACACCAACTTCTTGTTCGTGCCATTCTCCGCGTTTCTGCTTCCTTGACCAGAGGCGCTCTATCACACCCGATGGAAGACTTCGGTGCCGAGTGTGTCTGATACGCAACCTGAAGAAGTCATCGACAACAAACCCGTCCGATTTCGACTCATGAGCAGAACACCGGGCTCGTCACACCGATGATCCTCAGCTCGACAGCCTCAAGTTACCGCGAGTTGACTCGTGGATGCATGCGTGATTGATCGGGAACTTCTTCCCGCCATGCACGCGGACTCCCAGTGGCTACTAACTGCCCCTTAAGGCTGATTGAAAGCGGCGTTCGGTATGATTGATTCCGACACGAAATGCCAAAGGTGCTGCTATTAATACTTATTTTCACAGTAGGTAGTGCTGTTCATGTCGTACATATTGCTCAGGCCCCGCTGATAAACGGATGAGTCGGGTAGTCGAGTGGACCAATGCCGAATCGTTCGAGTCAAGGTCCCAAGGTAAACGCCGGCGGAGTCACGGAGGTCCGCCATCATCGCCTCGCAGGTCAGAAGATTTTATTGTTTGCGTCTCCCCTTGTCAGCCACAAACTCTTCGTGTCTTCGTACTCGGCCTTACGCCACAAACGGATAGAAGCATGGAGCGCTGTACCGAGCCGTTGAGACACGCCTGTGCCAGGCCGGCAACTGAGCTTCGAGAAGGGCTCAATTCTCAGCCACCGACACTGACGAGCAGGGGGGTCTGCCTGCCGCAATCCACGAGACGCGAAGCATTCACATCATGCGGAGACTAACAAGCATGTAAACTGGAATCATCAGACTAGTTGTGCTATTAACCATCTCAAAACGTACAGGTAGGCGGGCTCGAGACCAGATGCTATGCCATGCGATGCAATGTAGTTGTACAAAAATCAAGCAGGAGTTTTCTTCGGCGACGCCGACAAGGCGCTTCGTGCTGTTCCGCTGTGCTGCCAACAAACGGGAAATGCGATGCAAGAGGAGCAAACACTGCAAGAACTCGAAACAGGCGGGTCACTTCAGAGATGAAGTTACCTTAGTAAGGTACCTACCGAACCTTCAAGAGATGGAACAAAATTAACCAATGGCCATACGAACTGTTTGATCCCCCCTTATCTCGGTGGATTGAGGTATCACTTGTGTTCTCTCAAACTGAAGAACTTCACCTGATGTCCTCGGGTAATCATCACAGCCATTGGTTGCGGTGGACATGCAGACCAAACGCACAAGCTTTGATTTTCCGGAGCCACCTAGTGAGACACACAGCCCGGAGTCTGGTGGCCGTCATTTACAGCCTCCGTTTCTGTTTGTGCATAGGTACATATCATGAGCAGTGCCGTGGTCCAAAAAGTGATTGGCAGAAATGGCATCATTCACAGCCAATGCTGGTAAGGTGAGAGATGACTAGTATTTCTCACCTCCCGAGATCGCCCTTCTCTGACATATCCGTTTTCGTCTTTTTCCAAGCAGCAGAACACCAGATCTCGCATCGGAATCCTAAGCTCCATCAAGAGACCGGGAAACTCAACACAGCATGACGGGTACCGGCTCGTATTGTTCCCGGGCCGTGCCCGACACCCAAGGAGCCGTTCCCACTTTCCAGATTTTCTGTGATCGGATCGGCAGTCACGTCACAACACAGAGTGATGGATCAATCGGGTCCCTCTACCCGCTGCTGCACCTTCGCCCTTCAGCAAGTCTGGCGCCCACACATGCTATGGCCGTTCTGCCAGTGTGGGGGTGGCGTTACCTACTTGGGGTGAGAATGGGACACGCGGATTCTCTCATCTCGTCCCCTCGGCGACCTCTCCCGTACTGATGATACTCCCTCCGGCCGCACGAGAGAAACGGCGGGGTGCAGCTTATAGCTTGGGGGTACGGTCTTGTCCTTCCAACTTTGACAATGGCCGTTCCCCCGCTGATTCGCTTCCTGCTGGTCTTGTTCCTCCTGTCCGCGGTGGCCTTGTCCCCCATTGTACTACTTGCAACGAAGATTCATCATTTTCCTGGTACGATACTTTTCTCTCTCGTTTGAGACCCTTGACCTGTTGAAGGGGACAGGACGGAGAGGTGCAGCAGGAAAGAAACGTGTAACGTGCGTATTCTGCCTGCCTGTCTGCCCATTCCCCCCCCCTCCCTCCACAATGCGCAACCCTTTCTGCCCAGGGGGAGGGAGCCAGGGGGAGTTCTGTGTGAGGGGAGCGAGCGTGGAGGGACCATACTATCATCTCATTCCTGTTGTCCTTCGGTGGTGCGTCCGTCTCACTGTACACAGGTCTTCGTGCGCTACGTTAGGCCAGGGCAGTTCCCTGTGTACTGCAGCAGGACTTGGGTTTCGAAGACAGCTACCAGCTCTCTCTTTCGTGCTGCCCCCCTCTCTCGGCCATGTTGTGTGATGTGCGTGTGTGTGTGTGGTCTCTGTGCCGTACCTTAGTTGCTCAGCGCCTGGGTTGCCGGACACACACAAGTACAGCACAGGTTAGGTAACGCCGTTCGCCTTTCCTGGCTGGACGAGAGGCTGGTACACCGTACACCGCGCTATTGCCGGGACGGGAGAGCAATTACCTTACTTTACTCACTCGAGGAAGTTGTGTTGCGTAATGTCCCGGCCGGGGGGGGGGGGGGGGCCTATATAGCTCCCCTCTCCCTAGCATGGGCCGCCTCCCACGCATATGCGTTGCACCGTTCTGATTCCTGGACTCGGATTACCTACGTTTTTTTGTCTGGGCGGATAGGACCTGTCATCTTCGGATTCTGATGACGAGTCTTGTTCTGGTCTGACTCAGATACCCGACACCAACCGGAAACGAAACCTTCTTGGTCTCGTCCTTGGAAGGGTTGTCGAATCTGTGTTTGCTCTCCTTGTGTCCGTTTGCTTCCCCCCGTCGACGGGCCAACTGCCCTCCCCCGTTTTCCTGCGCGACATCGACATGCTCTTAGCTGGCTCCTGCTTCCACCTGGAATTGCAGATACTAGTAGTGCTATGTCAGTAGTGGCTGCCACTGCCGCTTCCCTCGTCCCTTGTCCCTTTACCTCAGGAAACACAGCTCCAGAAACCGGCAACCCCGTCTCTCTGGTACTATGAAACGGACAAGAAGGGCCACGGCGACGACGTGCGAGTGCTACCTCGACACAGCCGAGATCAAGCGGGGGAGATGGCAGGAGGATTCCAGCGAATGTCTACGCAACTGCAAGGAGCACGTCATGCGGAGCGTGTTGAAGGGCTGGGGGGAGAGCTCGGGCTGGGTTGATGGCTGCCGTATCCTCAACGACACCGTGCCGGTCCGCGATTTCTGGTCCCTCTACTGGTGCGACGAGACCTTCTGCGGCGTGGCGATCAGCCAGACGGGCGGGCTCGGGCAAGACCGTGAGTATTACTAGCGGAGGTTTTGGTGGCTCCTGTTTTCTCGGGCTAAGGATGGTATTTTGTACTAGCCAACGTCGACCTCATCATCAACACCTGCCAGAAGTGAGCGGTTCCGCCTCCTCTTGGAAAGGGCCGTCTTGCGCTGACCGTTTGTTCTCCTTAGTATTGGGTTCTACTCGGTGCTCGACCCGGGCCCTCGCCCGCCGGGTTTCAAATGCAGCACGGAAGCCGATACATCGGACGGCTGTTCGTTCACAGCGATGGGATTGCCCGGGGCTACCAAGGCGCCGCTGCCGGATGCTACACAGCAGCCCATACCTGCCGACTCGGCCGTCCCGAGTGCGGCAAGGACACAGGTAGCCCCCACGCCCGCTGTAGTTGCGTCAGTGGCTAGCTCGGCGCCCGCTGCTGCTACCGAGCAATCATCGTCAACCGCCGCGGCCGGAACCACGTCAACAACATCCGGGAGCGACCTGACCGACCAAGGGAAGGCAGCGGTTGCAATCTGCTCCGCTCTCGCGCTGATGCTGCTGGTGACCTTCGCCCTGGTGTGGCTCCGACGGCGGAAGCGACGCAAGGCCTCCTTCGACCGGGCTCTGCGCTCACGACGGGCGCCAGGTCACGGTATCCCGCCGGCCGGATCCCCTACCCCCTTAATCTCCCCGGCCCAGTCCGCGGTCGGCACTCGCACAGTGCTCACGCCGCCCCTCCGCCTCCGCGACCGCAAGTTCCTGCTCCCGTCCATCCTCCGACACGGCAGCCGCTCGCCTTCCCCGCCGCTGACGCCACTCACGCCCGCCCACGGCCCGCAACCGGGCGGCGGAGGCAGCAGCAACAGCAACAAAGGCAGCGCCGTCTTCCCCGCCTCCCCGATCTGCTCCTCAACCACGACCAAACTCGTGCCGCGGCCCGAGCGCACCGTCGCACTCACAAGAGTCACAACAACAACAGCAAACTCCCGCACACAGGCCACGACCACCACTACCACAGCCGGCTTCCCACCTGCACTCTCGCTCTCCTCGCTCACGGGGGCCGACTCAACCCTCTCCCTGCCGATTCCCGTCCCAGGCTCCTGGCCGGCCGAGCGTCATAACCATAGCCGAGCCAGCGCCAGCGCGAGCAGCTGCTACACGGGCACGTCCACGGCTCATTCCTCGCTCCGCCACGAGATCCCCATTGGCGTTCCCCTGCATGCTTCTTCTTCTGTGCCGCAGAATGGCAATATCAGCCCCAGTGGTGGTGGGAGTGGAAGTGGAAGTAGCGCATATACCACCCCTCCTCCTCCTCCTCCTCCTCCTCCTCCTCCTCCTCCTCCTCCTCCTCCTCCGCCTCCGCCTCCGCCATCGCGGGTCTCGCCCTCCCTCCTCCCCCCCTCTCATCAGCAATCCAAACAGTTCTTCCAGTCCCCACCGCCCCCACCTCCATACCACCACCCCCACCACCACCCCCACACACACCAAGACCACTCAGAGTATCATCATCATTACCATCATCCCTCCTCCCCTGCCCGCCCACCCAGACCGCACGAAAGCATGCTGGAGATCCCGGACCTGCTCACCCCCGCCCCGTCTCCAATTCCAGGCGGAGCGGGAAAGGGTTGGGGAGGAGGAGGAGGGAAGATCGGAACGTCCCCACCGCCACCGCCGCCGTTGCCGCCGGTGAGTCCGCCCCCGACCAAGGCCCTCCCTCCCCGTCCTCCTCCTCCTCCGCCGCCTCCGCCCCGGCGAGGAGGCTCGGGGAAGGGTGTTAACAGGTTTGGAGTCGGTGGTGGGGTGGGGATTGCGAGGGGTTCTGGGCTCGGTTCTGGTTCTGGTTTTGGATCTGGATTTGGTTCTGGGTCTTTCTCTGGGAGTGGTGATGGTGGTGGTCCTACCACAACTACTACCACTCCTTTTTATCGAGACCATCACCACCACCGTACGCTGTCAGGGCCGCACCATCCGCACGGATCTAGTACTCATCCGACTCAGGAGTCGTCCCTGAAGCGGTTCCTAGAGCCGGACCCGGATCCGGATCCGAGGGGGAGCTGGGGAAGCTGGAGCGGCGGCGCTGGTGTTTGCTATGGCAAACAAGCTGGTCATTCTGGTGTTACGAAGAGAAGTTTGGCTCGGAATGGGCATGGAGGAGGAGGAGGAGGAGGAAGAGGAGGAGGAAGAGGAGGAGGAAGAGGAGGAGGAAGAGGAGGAGGAAGAGGAGGAGGGACTATTAGTACTAATATGGCTGACGATGACCTGGATCTGGTGAGTCCTAGGACGAGCGAGAGCAGCAGCGACCGGACGGCGACGGGGGGCACCATGGTGTCTGCTGTTTCGAGGATGTCTAGCACGAGGGGAGGGAATGATACCATTGCTGGGAGGATCTGAAACTGGGCTGGTTTAATTAGGGTTGAGAATTGCTGTGCTTGGGCTTTGGGGAGGTAGTAAATGAGGCGTTGCGTTGGGATAACTTGGAGTTATTTGCTTTTAAGGGGGAAACCGGTAATGGAACCCGCGAAGCAGAGGTCGGCTGGCTGGCCTTGTTGAAATGAACTGGAGGATAACAAGGATTCTGCGTGGTAATTCGCTGTTTCTGCCTCAGCTCTTCGCCATGCGTACAAGCAGTCAGTGACTGGGCTGAGAAATTGAGAAATGCGTGGATTTGATCACCTAGAAGAAGGAAAGCAAACATCGAGACACGTAAACTCCAAAAACTTTCAACGAAATTGACCGAGTGGAGGAAAAGAAAAAGAAAAAGGAGAGGTAACCGACTTGGCCGCCCTCCGTGGAGGGCAGGTTGCTCGGCTACTTTAATCCCAGCCGTACTGGCCATTGCGGGAAAGAATCCGGTACCAGGTCCGGTTCGAACTGATGACCTCTCGGTCACCAAGTTCACCCCGGCCGGTGGTCGGCACCGAGCCCCCGTAACCGCTAGGCCATGTCACCTGGGAAGTTGCTTGAACATGCCTGTGGCGAACTTGCTTATTAGGGCCCAGAGCATGGACGTCGTTGGCCCCACGTGGAATCAATCGCGGGTCCTAAAAAACACTTTCTGATACCATCCATTTCCTTTGCTAGGCGTCAAGGAGCATGCTTCAGTCCCGAATTTTGAACTTCCTTTCAACCAAATCATTAGGTGGTCGCCCCCCTCCTTCCCACCTTTGTCCCTGCTTCTTCTGCCTGCCGTATTGGTTTTCCGTGTCCGTCCACGTCGAGAGCGAAGAGTTGAACAATCCCTGTTCGATTCGTCGCTAGGTCTGCGATAGGCTGCGGCTGAAGCTCGTCAAGCTCATCTGGAGTATGGTGGTTGGGGGCAGTGATCCACCGTGAAAGTCATCGTGAGGGTCTAACGAGCTCTGGACAGCATTTCCGCTGCCACCTGAAAGCGTGGAGCACTATGCCACTTATGAGGTGTAGATGTTGGTACAAGCTGTCGTATGCTTACGCATGTTGCTGTTGGGGGGCAGTGGCACTGTGTCTTCCAAGTCTTCTTTTTTAAATTCGCCTGAGGGTTCTACTGACAGCTTTCCATGCCGTGTCAGAAAGCTAAGACGGTCATGTTCCTGTGCCGCAATGTTGCCTATATCGCCGAGCAGAGTTAAGGTAGTTACAGCATATGGGCTCAATCTCGAACACATCGTATGCTTTGGGGGCCTCGAGCTGCAGGTCCGAGAGAACCTGGATCGCCAGTTTGAGCGAGGATCGGGGCTTGGTTTCTTCAAGCAAACAGTTCTGTTATTCAGGGTGAGAGCTAACACACTCTTCTCGGCTTGTGGGCTCATGCTACTCCAATTGTCCTTGCTGGGACAGGTTTGGACCTCTGTAAGATGAGGGAAGAGGATCAAGAGATGTCGTGAACCTGCCACTTACACGTCGCTGGCTATCGGAAACGATAAGCAGGCCATCCCTGCTCATGTCCCACCATTTCCTGGTGGGCCCTGATGAATGCCAAGAGCGCACAGACACTGTGCCCGTCTGTCAGCTGTCTTTCTGGAAAGTGTCCAGACATCCTTCGACGTGGAAGAACGGCATCGCCAAATTCCCGTCAGCAGTTGACGACAATATCTGTATTTTGTCGCCAACGGTGTTCTCACTAACTGAGGCCCAACCTCTTTAATCACTCCGACTTTCAACGCCTGGTGGCCCGCGCAGTTTCGTTTCAATCGCCGCTCGAGCAATCGGCGCAAAAGATCTCTCGCTACCGCTCCCGAACATCCAACCCAGCGAGCAAGCGCCATCGACGACCCCATAGCACGCTGTACACAGGGCAGCATGCCCGCCGACGCCTCGGCCTCGGGGGCCGCGACTTCACAGAACGACGGCTCGGCGCGCAGCCGGCGCGAGCACAACCAGGGCAACCAGGAGCGCAAGTACACGGCCGAGCAGAAGGCGGCGGTGCTGCGCATCCGGCGGTGCCAGCCGACCGCCTTCTACGAGATTCTCGAGCTGCAACGGACATGCACCGACGCCGAGGTGAAGAAGGCGTACCGCAAGCTCTCGCTGCTGACGCACCCGGACAAGAACGGCCACGAGCACGCCGACGAGGCCTTCAAGATGGTGGCGCGCGCCTTCAGCGTGCTGGGCGACAAGGAGAAGCGCGACAAGTATGACCGCTTCGGCACAGACCCCGATAGCAGATTCGCGAGTGCCCAGGCGCAGGCGCAGGCGCAGAATCCGTTTGCTGGGTTTGCGGGGCGGAGAGCGGGCGGTGGTGGTGGTGGCATGTGGGAGGAGGAGATCAGTCCCGAGGAGATGTTTGCGAGGTTCTTTGGCGGCGGCGGTCTTGGAGGTGGGTTTGGTGGGCCGTTTGCAGGTGGGTGATCCGCTGTGATCCGAGTTCCTAATTCCTTTGCCGCAAAACTGACATCGATCCTCAGGCTTCGATGGCGGGCCGCAGTTCGTCTTCAACTTTGGCGGACCCGGTATCAGAGTACATCAATTCGGGGGGGCTAGGCCACGAGCCCGACCCCGGAACCCCGGGCAGGAAGAGCCGGCGAGCATGTGGAGCACCATCATCGGCTTGTTACCCATTCTGCTGCTCGTTGTCTGGCCCATCCTCTCGTCCATATTCTCAGGCATGACCTCGTCGACCCCGTCAACGCCCAGCATGGTCTTCGACGAACCCCACCCGCCACTGTACACGATGGAGCGCACGATGCCCAACCTCAACGTGAGATATTACCTTAATCCGGCCGATGTCCAGTCGTACAGTCCGTCCAAGCTGTACTCGCTCGACAAGAAGGCCGAGGTGGTGCTGGTGCAGCAGCTCCGCATCAAGTGCGAGAGTGAGATGGCGCATAAGCAGCAGCTTCAAAACGCGGCCCAGGGCTGGTTCTACCCGGACCCGGAGAAGATGGAGGTGGCGAACGCGTACCCGATGCCCGCGTGCCAAAGGCTGAATTCCATGCGGTTATAGTGGGGAAGCAGAGATAGAAGTAATATTTTAGGACGCCCTTGAGGGGACATGCTGTGTGCCCCATCTAGATCGTTTATGTTGGTGGTGACTCTTGGGCGGTCTTGCTATACTAGACCAGGACGGCGTTGGAGGGCATTTGCATACGAGGCGCAGTGTGTCCGGAAAGCTGCTTATGGCGGACGCAATGGGCGTTATTCATGTCTTGTCTCTAGTCACATGCGGGATGCCATGATACATCAACTCATCCCCATACATGAGCAACTAATGTAACGTCAATCACGGGGAACTCGAAATTAGGATATCTATGAGGCGGTAGCTGAATTTGGCCGCTTAAGGGCGGCCCTGATTCAGCGACACGCAATCCAATGGCTCGGTGACCAGAACGTCCGGACACGCAGCTCCCGTACTTGGCTGATGAAGCCTGGTTAGCGGGAGGGATGACGACAGCCTGGCAAGCGGCCGGTCCCTCCGGTTCATTGGATTGGTCGGAGCTGGATCTACCCCACATGCCACCGACCGCCCAGGGACTCCCCGCCGTCGTGAGTTAGCGGACCTTAACTATAAGCTATGACGGATATGCGCGGGATGTCCTCTTTACTACTAGTAGTAACTGCAGGTCCCTGAGGTCGTGTGTTAAACCACTTCATTTTCTCGAACTGTTTCCAGAAAACGTAACGGACACACAGGCTTCTCAAGTTTGAACTCTTGAATTACTTCATACACTCCAGATCTTGAAAACTGAAGTACACTCCCATCCGCAACCCCACGGCATCACTTCCTCACTGCAAATCGCATCCGAACCGTGCCAGCGACCTAGAGCCTATTGTTACCAGATAATGCGAGTCCGTTCTGCGACTTGGTCTCAAACGCAACAGTAACCATTACCATTTCCGTTGAGCCTTGTTCGCTTTATCTGCGATTGCTACGGAATAGGATCGAGTCTGATTTTCGTTTTGCTGTGGACCAAGTGCGACACCCGTGCTCCCCGATCGGCTGGCTGCCTCCAAACCCAGCCTCTGGCCTGATCCCTTTGCTCTGCCACGAACCTTTGGCGAACGGATATACAACGTCATTTGCACATCGACATAATGGTCATTCGAAAACCTCTCCCTGAGCATGCCGACCTCGACTCGGCTGTGCCCCAGCACGTGCGAGATACATGGTCGGGCAGTAACACGGAAGAGGAGGCAATATGGGGGGACGTCGCTCAACACCAGCACGGCCAACACAGTACATCAGGTGGTGACGCACAAGCAGAGGTACCAAACTCCCTGAGACCCGGCGGCGCCGCCAATCTTGCCGACTTTAAGGAAGACGGGAATGTATGGGCTGAAGGCGTCCCCGCGCTGGCCAAGCCAGAAGATCTGGGCGCTGTGCCCGACGTACTCAGGCCCGGCACCAGCCATGGAAAGCAGGCGGCAGACACCGCCAGTCAAAACACTGGGGCAGACCAAGGATCTGTTCCAATACCGGCAGCTCTTCGGCCAGGCCACGGAGTGCCCAAACCCGAGACCAACCCGTTCAAGAGGAAGATGTCCCTGCGCGGCCAGTCGGGGGTCGACAAGCAGACGACAACCGATGTCCCACCCGTTCCCTCCCTTCCATCACTTCCCACCGCGGACTTCCAGCAGCTCAGTATCAACGAGACGGGCGCCAACCCCTGGCAACCAGCGGTGGACGAAAACAAAGCGAGCATGCCCCCAGTTCCGAAGTTACCGGAGCAAGATTCCGTGGGCGATAATGTGTGGGCATCGGCAAAGCCGTCGCGCCAGCCAACGCCTGGGCCGAGGTCTACGTCGCCAGCTCTCTTGTCTTTGCCTTCAGAGGAGGGATCGGCTGGTTGGGAAGAGGAACCCAGAAAACCGGCCAATGCTCCAGGGCAACTCATTAGCACCGGCGATGAGGAAATGCTCGGTGATGCGCATGCGTGGGATGACCTCCGAACCGTCGACAAAGGGAAGGGCCTCGCGCAGCCACCACCAGTACCAAGCAAGGGGGCCGCTGGGGCGGAGGACTGGAATCTAGTTGACGCTGATACCCGGCTTGGACCTCCTTCTAGGCAAAGTAGCTGGGAGAACTTCAGGGACAAAGAGGAGAATGCGAGGAAAACGACCGCCGCGGCGCAGCCGACGGCCCAGGAACCACCAACTCTGCCTCCCCGGACATCGGGCGAGGCGCCAGCACCACCCCCATTATTACCTCCCCGACCGGTGGACGACTCTGAGACGTATCAAATCAAAAACATCACATGGCACGATGGCTCAGCTTCCAAAAATCCCAGGGTATCGCCTATCCTCGTCCAGAATGCAAACGGGCCATGTCCGCTCGTCGCCCTGGTCAATGCCCTGACGCTCACAACACCAGACCAGGCAAACACAGCGCTTGTTGAGGCGCTAAGGTCCCGTGAGCAGGTCAGCTTGGGCCTTCTTCTGGATGCCGTCTTTGACGAGCTGATGTCGGAACGGAGGACGCAACCAGACGTGCCTCTGCCGGACGTGACGGAATTGTATTCCTTTCTCAAGGGCCTACATACCGGCATGAACGTCAACCCACGCTTCATTCCCGCACCGGAGGTCGTCACGGCTTTCAAGCGCACATCGCTCACCCACCTCCACCCAACGGAACGCACCGACATGATCCCGGGGACGTTTGAGCACACGAAGGAGATGGCCCTCTACTCGACCTTTTCAGTACCGCTCATCCACGGCTGGCTGCCCTCCAAGGATGATGCTGTATACGAGGCATTTGCACGGCAGGCAGCGTCGTATGAAGATGCGCAGAACCTGCTATTCAGGGAAGAAGAGCTCGAAGAGAAGCTGTGCAACCATCACGAGGGGCTCACTCCAGAAGAGCAGCAGATCTATCAAGACATCTTGACCATCAAGTCGTTTTTGAGCATATCCGCTACGCAGCTTACTAGGTTTGGCCTGGATGTTATCAAAAAGGCGATGAAGCCTGGTTCTGTGGCTATCCTCTTCCGCAATGACCACTTCTCAACGCTGTATCGACACCCGCAGACGCTGGAGCTGCTCACTCTCGTCACCGACGCCGGATATGCTGGCCACGCCGAGGTCGTGTGGGAGTCTCTCGTCGACGTCAACGGCGAGAGCGCCGAGTTCTTCTCGGGCGACTTCCGCCTCGTCGGCGGCGTCACCCACGACCAGCCGGGTCCTCCCGCGGGCGACCAGGGGGGCAACGACGGATGGACCACCGTGCAGGGCCGCCGGGGCCGTAGCCAGTCGACACAGCAAAACGGCTCCCCGGAACCCCCGCGGTCTCCGCAACACGAGCAGGAAGACCGCGATCTTGCCCTAGCGCTGCAGCTGCAAGAGGAAGAGGACGCGCGCGCCCACGCCGAGCAAGAGCGCCGCCGCCGCGAGAGCTTGCTCTCAGAGCAGTACATCGAGCAACAGGCGCGCTCCGGCGCCGGCGCCGGCAACGGCAGAGCAACCACCACCGCGCCGGCAAGCACGGGCGCCCTCCCGGCCAACCAGCAGCGCAACCGCGGCGCCTCGTACAGCTCCGCCTCCCTCGCCTCCACCGCGACCACCACCACAGGCTCCAGCGGCCGACGCACCACCCCGATCCAGCCATCCATCAACCGCACACACCCGCGGCCCGCCTCGGCGTCTGCAGTCACATCGGTCTCCACGCACTCGGCGTCGGGCGCCAACGCCAGCCGTCCCAGCCGGCCGACGACGCAAACTGTGCGTTCGCTTCTACCCCCTCCCACCACCGGCACGAACGCGAACAGGCTGGATGACGATGACGCGCCGCCGAGCTACGAACAGGCTGCCAAACAGCTGCCGTATGTCCCGCCTGCAGGGCACCCGAGCCATCCTACCAGTAGTCCGGCGACTGGTACTGCTGGTGCTTCTTCTTCAGCCTCGAGTTCGGCAGTGCCGCAGCAGTTGGGGAGGGGTGGCAGGCCGCAGCAGGGTGGGAACGGGATGGGGCACGGAATGATGAGTCCGCCCCCGGGGTTCGGTCCGTTTAGGAGAGGGGTGCCGCCGCCTGTTGGGTCTGGCGTTGGGAATGGAAATGGAAATGGTAATGGTGGGAGGGATAGAGAATGTGTTGTTATGTGAGAGTTGAGTCACTTTATGGAGTAAGCTATGTATGTTAGGGATGACATGGTATGGTATGATATGATGATGGGTTTATGGTGTATGTGTCAATGGGATTTGGGCAGTAGCAACGGCAGACGGTGTGAGGGAGTTCGGTTCCTTTTTTTTCTTTCCTTTCTTTTTGACCGGTGGATTGGCGGGAAGTTACTTACTCTATGGGCTGGTAGATGGGTTGCTTGGGCTGGCTGGCGTAGTGTGAGGGACGTGGTGTCGAACAGGTTATCGTTGGGGGTGGTGTTCAATGGGATGACTAAGGTACCTATGAAGCAATAGCTGGTCGGTTGGTTGGGCTTTTGAGTGTCAAGGGGCTTGGTTCAAGGAGAGAAACTTCGTCGACGCTGAAAAGGGAAGTCTGTTTTCAGCCCAGTGTCTCTCCATTTGTTGCTGAGGGTTTCACCGTTGAATCGTCCCTGGGATACCTCACTCTCAGCATCAGTTCTGGAAATGAAGGTCCACGCTGCTTTGCGAACTCTCGCGGTACTCTATACACAGTAGACGGAGCTTGTTTCGAATGGAGGTACACACCTGGGTACTGTACGGATTACGGAATACATTGAACTGTATTGTAACGCTCGTAATTCCACCTCTGCCTTCGCTCCTCTAGCGGCCAGAACGACGATTTCCTCCCGCTATTATATTCACCATGTACACAGTATCGTATAAACGCACTACTGTCTAAAGGTTCCTCAGACGAGTAAGGTAAGACATTACCTACCACAATCGAATCGTAATCTTAGTATAGACTATAGCGTGTTATATACTAGGTACTATGTGCATGTGATCTGATACTTACAATGCAATAGTCACAGTACATAATGCCATCACGATTGTAAAAGTGGGGCATAGCCACTACCCCTGACATCATGCCAGGTTGCTTGGCTCGAACCGCCTCAAGGACGTGCATGGACAAACATTGGACATTGTAACGGTGGTACAGAGGGGGACACGGCGGTTAATAAGTTGACGGGAGTCTCGGCAATCCTGTCCTCCCTCTCATCATCCGGAGCTGCTTTGTTGTTTTTACTCTTTCCAATTGCCCACATACAACGCGAGCGACGAAAACAGTGTGAATTGGTCCTCCCGCGGTGTAAACAACTTCGGATCTGGGAAAACTCATCAGCGGGCCACGTCGGACTCACCCATAGCTCAATTGTGATCAATTAGGTGCAGTCAGACTTTTGGACGTTCAGAAAACAGCGAACTAGAAAGACAAGCATGGCCACCTCAACAGTAGGCCTCATCAACAACTGGCTCCCGCCGAGCCGGGCCAACTACGACCTGATCATCTCCCTCTGGAAATGGTTCCCCGTAGTACGCGAAACCCGTCTTCCCCCCACTCTCTGCCATTCCCATGGAACCCAACTAAACCTCCCGCAGGCCGCCTCTCTCCAATGGCTAATCCCCTGGTACGGGATGGGCAAAACCTCCGTCACGTCCCGCCTCAACCTGCCCGGCCGAGTGGGGTGGCTAGCGATGGAATGCCCGGGCTTCCTCACCCTCCTATACACCCTGCGCACCCTCCCCTCCCAAACCCTGCCGCACCACCTCCTAGCAACCGACGGCCTCCCCTGGCAGAACAAGG
Source organism: Chaetomium strumarium (assembly GCF_033439665.1). Lineage (NCBI taxonomy): Eukaryota > Fungi > Ascomycota > Sordariomycetes > Sordariales > Chaetomiaceae > Chaetomium > Chaetomium strumarium. The sequence goes on along the minus strand of NW_026944433.1, from coordinate 880,156 downwards.
TGCTCGCGGGGCTCTTCGTGCTGCACTACACGTACCGCGCCATCCTGTTCCCCTTCCTGCAGCCGTCCATGTCGCCGCTGCACCTGATCATCTTCCTGTCGGGCGTCTCGTTCCAGGTAATCAACGGCCTGGCCATCGGGTCGTGGCTGGGCGGGTACGGCCCGGCCACACAGGCCGACTGGGCCTCGCAGTCCGGCGGCGGGACGATGCAGTTCGCGGTGGGGATCGCGCTGTTCTACGTCGGCCTGGCGGCGAATTACTACCACGACGACGAGCTGCGCGAGATCCGGCGGCGGGCGCAGCGAAGGAATAGGAACGGGAAGGTGGAGAAGCACTACGAGATCCCCCAGGCGGGTTTGTTCAAGGTGATGCTGTACCCGCATTACTTTGTCGAGTGGGTCGAGTGGTTCGGCTTCTGGATGGCGGCCGGGTGGGGGTGTGTGCCGGCGCGGAGTTTCGTGTTGAATGAGGTCGCGGCCATGCTGCCGAGGGCCGTCAAGGGGAAGAAGTGGTATGTCGACAGGTTCGGCGAGGAGAAGGTGAAGGGGCGGTGGGCTGTGATTCCGGGGATCTGGTAGGGGAACGTGTGGTATGATAGTATGGTTTGGTCGACGGAGCTGGTATGAGGATGAGTTAGTGGGTAGGCTTGTGATGTTACTTTTTCACGACACTGATTCCTCTCTGGGTTGCTCTGACGTTGAGCATGCTCTATGCTTCGCTGGGAGTGGTAGAACTTAATGGTACATGTACCTGCAGCCAGTCCTGGTGCAGTCCAGGCAGGCTTCGTCCATCAATGCTTTTCAGGCTCCGAACAGGCTGGTAGGGATGCACATACTGCTATGACGCCTTGTAAACACACAAAGAAAATATACACATCGCCATGGAGGTAGAGAGACCCCTCGAGTGATGAGAAACACAAACGCCTCCTATGCCATTCCGTCCGTTCCCTATCGTCTCATTCTCGGCAGCAGACGCTTCGAGCCCACTATGGGGAACCATTCTGCCACGCCATTCCAACCCAAAGAACCCCATTCATCCGCATCCACCAGGTGCAATACCCCCAGCTCGTGATCGTAAAGCGACCGACTCCCCCTACTCCTGGCTAATATCCGGCCCCGATATTTGCCTCGTGGGTGCCGGGGGTGGGGGCGCCGGCGGCGGCGGACTTCCCGGTCCCGCACCGTCACCAGGCGCACCAGGCAGCGGCGGGATCAAGCCAGGCTCAATAGGCTCTGTAGGCTTGGGCACTGCCATCGGCCCAGGCGGAATGGAGATGCGGCCCTCTAGCTTCTCACCGCGGATGACCTTCTCGACCTCGGCACGGTCAAGCGTCTCGTACTCTACAAGGGCCTTGGCAAGGAGATCGAGCTCCTTCCTCTTGGAAACCAGTAGAGCGCGAGCACGCGCATAAGACTCGTCCAGCAACCTCTTCACTTCGGCCTCGACCATTGCGCGCGTCTCGGAGCTCAGCCGATCGTACGCGCGAAGGTACTCGACAGGGCCAAGACGCTCAGACATGCCGAGCTGGCCCACCATCTGCCAGGCCGTCCGGGTGGCCGAGTCCAGATCCTGAACGTCGGTTAGCGTTTGAAAGATGAGAATAAAATTGAAGATTTAGAGAGAATTACGCACCGAATGGACGCCACTAGTCACATACTCATTGCCGTAGACAATCTCCTCGGCAACCTTGCCACCCATGGCGCGGTCAATGATACTCAAGTAGTCGCGGACGGTATATGAGTACTTGTCCATCTCGGGAAGGAAGGCCGTGTGGCCAAGGCTTTGGCCGCGCGGGAGGATAGTGACCTTGTAGAGCTCGAACGCGTTGGGCTTGGAGTAGTAGGCAACCAGGGCGTGGCCGGCCTCGTGGTACGCCGTCATCTCCTTCTCCTTGGGCGTGATGACCATGCTCCTCTTCTCGGCACCCATGATCACCTTGTCCTTGGCCCACTCGAAATGCGTCTGCAGAACGGAGTTGGCCTTGGCCTTGCTAGCACGGATAGCCGCCTGGTTGACAATGTTCTCGAGCTCGGCACCAGACAAGCCCGAGGTGCGGGCAGCAATAGCTTCAAGGTTGACGTCGGGACCCATCTTGATCTTCTTTGCGTGGTGGCGCAGGATGGCGATCCGGCCACGGACGTCGGGGAGGGAGACGACGACGTGGCGATCAAAGCGGCCAGGCCGGGTAAGCGCTTTATCGAGTGACTCGGGGAAGTTGGTGGCGGCCAGAATGATGACTCCGCTGTTCTGGGCGAAGCCGTCCATCTCGGTAAGTAATTGATTCAGTGTCTGCCGGACGTAGGTGGCATCGCGCGAGTTGCGTCGGCCACCAATAGCGTCCAGTTCATCGATGAAGACAATGGAAGGAGACTTCGATTTAGCCGCATTGAAGAGCTCGCGAACGCGCTTAGCACCGACACCGACGTAGATCTCGTCGAACTCGCTACCGGACATGAAGAAGAACGGCACGCCAGCCTCGCCGGCGACCGCCCGAGCCAGTAGGGTCTTGCCAGTGCCCGGGGGACCAACCAGCAGGACACCCTTGGGAAGCTTGCCGCCGAGGTTGCTGAACTTATCAGGATTCCGCAGAAAGTCGACCAGCTCCTGGAGTTCTTCCTTAGCTTCGTCGCAGCCGTGCACGTCAGCAAAGCGGGCTTTCTGGTTCTCCGCTTTCGCCTCGATGCCGTCAACCTTGCTGCCTGGTCGCTTGAACGTCGTCATGCCCTCCACGACCATGGTGACGATAACCAAGCTGAGGTAAGCGCAGAGACCGAACCAAAGGAGAAACCGGATCCAGCGAAGAGCAGACGAACCAAACGTCTCGTCGACGATGACGTGCAGAGGTCCGTTCTTAGCGCCGTTGCCTGTCGAGAATGCCATGTTGCCGCCGGTGCGATGGGCCGCAACCGCCTGACCGACCATCTGCAGTCCGGTGGGGGTAAGCCCAGAAGCATTGGCAGTCGAATCGCCGAGAGAGTTCACAGTCGTACTACCGTTGATCATCGAGAGCGCCTTTTGGTAAGCCTCGTCCGTAGCCTCGTTGGTTGCAAACCGGCCTAGCACACACGTTAGCACATTGTGGGTAGAGAATCCGGGTTGACAAGATATGAAGTACCAGACTGGTAGCGCTCAACAACAATTGCAGGCATGTTCGCCTTCAAGAGCAGCTGATAGAACGAGTTTTGGGCGGTGGCGCTGTTGGGGTTCCGGTTGGCAGCAGCCTCGCGGTTAGCGAGGAGGTCGCGGGGGACGCCACCGGTGCCAAAGCGCCGAGTCTGAATGTTCCGAGAGAAGGGCTGACTATCGATCCAGGTGAACTGCTGCATGCGGCTCGGCTGGTAGGTGCTCATCGACCGGAAGCCGGGGAGCGTAGTCAACGGGCGGGCCATCAGAGCCGCGTAGGAGCGGCGCATGAGCGGATTCGCCATGTTGATAGAGGTCCTTGAGCTGTTCAATACTTCGGAGAAGATGTTGACGGGCGATGCATTTGCGAGGCGGCGGTCGAGGAAGGGTGACGAGACCATCGCATCCCGGAGGAATTCGGGCAGCTCGGTTTTCGTCTGGGTCGCCGCATTCCTCGGCGCTTGGGTAGAGATACCGTCCTTGACATGTTGATTCGCTGTCGCCACCGGCGACTTGCCCGCCGGGGTATAGTTTGGTCGGGTTCTTGAGGTTGCACCGCCGTAGGTTGAGCTTCTCCAGGGGATTGCGAGGGTGTTCGCGAGCGACGGCCACAAATCGGACGTCGCGGCCGCGATACTCTGGAGAGGGGCTGTCAGCTTTAGGCGAAGAGAACCTTTGCTTTACAAAATTGACTCACCGGCAACCCACTTGCGTGGAAAGCCATGATGTTGCGCGGCTGTCTGCCCCCGAAGTGTCAGATGCGGGATGCAGATGCAGAGCGAAGAGGTGATGCAAGGGCCACCGAAATGTTGGGACGACCAGGCATTGGCGGGCAGGTGTCAGGCTTGGCGAAGCGACCTCCCCGGTTTCGCCCCGATATCTCACGTGATGTGGCGTTAAATTGCTGCGTCGCCTGCCCAGGTGGGCAGTCGCGTCGCGAGTATTCATGCCTTAGACTTTCGTGCCAGTGAGATTTGACAACGGTTTTATAAGGAACCAGAGATACCGAGAAGCCACGCATATGTGCTACAAGTTTGCATGTCACAGCAAGCCTGACGGTTTTAGACGATTTTCATCTCCCCTCAAAATACAGGCTTCAGTTGTTAACTCATCATGAACCGCTCAATTGAGCAGGCGCTCTTGTCGCTGCTGCCCACTCATAACTCCGAGCTGCCGCCGCCTCTCGCGGACCTGGCCAGCTCCCTGCTCGCGCAATCCCGCCATCGCGCGAGCATCCTCAAGGCAGAGGAGGAAATCGCCCGACCATACGCGTGCGCACACCTGGCATGCGACAGGCTCAAGACCACGCTCAACCTCCCACCCATCGCCCCGCGGCCGCCAATCCCCCCGCGCATCTACAAGCGGCTGTACAACCACCTGGACAAGATCCTGCCCGCTCCCTCTTCCACTCCAAGCCGCAGCACACCGGGCGGCGCTCTGGGTCTGGGGGGCAGCGGACGCACACGAACCCCCGGCTCCAAGCTGCGCGAGCAGCAGCACATCCTGGGCACCTCCCCCTGGCCAACAAGTTAAGACAGACACCCAGCAAGGATAAATCCCTCTCCCAGTTCCGTAACAACTCCACAGCAGCAGCAGCAACAACAACAACATCTGTACCGGACACCCCTTCCAAAAAGCGCACCGGATCAAAAAACAACAACAGCAGTATCAACGACTCAGTCAACCTCCCGCGCTGGATCCGCCCAACCCTGCGCCTCCTCCTTACCCGCCTCGGCCCAGCCCACATCGGCCCCGTGGTCGCGACCGGTCTGGAATCCATCATCACGCCGCGCGGCAAACTCACCGCCGACGCCTGGGTGCGGGACAACTTAGCGGCCGTGGTGGGCGGGCTATACGTCTACGTCTGGCGGGGCGTGACCTGGCCGGTGGCAGGAGAGAAGGTGGATCGGGCGCGGTATGTCAAGTTCCGGAATGAAGTCGCTTCCTGTCTTGGGGTGGCGAGGGGTCAAGTCGAGATTCCTCGGAATAGGGATGACGATGATGAGAAGGAGGAAGCGTGGGAGGGGTGGGGGAAGGTTACGGGGAAGGAGTTGGATGAGGCGGTGCTGACGGGGAATCGGCACGGGTGGTTTGACATGGAGTGGGTGAAGGGGGTTGGGGATTTGGTGGAGAGGGAGAGGGCTAGAGCGGAGGAGGATGCGGATGCGGACGTGGAAGAGGAGGAGAGGATAGCGGCGGTGCAGATTAGCCGGCCGGATACCATGTTTCAGGAGAGGTATGATTACCTGAGCGAGCGGAAGAGGAAGGCGTATGCCGAGTGGAAGGAGGGGGCCTTGAAGCGGATCAAGGAGCTAGAGGCGCGGTAGACCCGGCAGGGGAGATGACTCGGGGGAGCGTTGTGGTCAGAAAACATGTCTACCACTATCTATCACCCAACCAAACCGACAACCTCACGCACCGAGCTTCTTCAAACTCTCCACCGTGTCTACGACACACTTCTCAAACGGAGTCCACTCGATCCCCAGCAACCGCGTCGTCGCCGAGTTGTCAAACTTGTACCGCTCCCCTTCGGCCGGCAGCTCCCCGCCTTTCGTCTGCTCCGTCGGCAGCCGGTCCGCATACTCGGGGAAACGCCTCCTCACAATCTGCGCCAGCTCCGCGTTACTGAACAGCCCGGCCGTGGTGAACAGCCTCTTCCCGCCGGCCTCGGGCGCCTCCAAGCCGGCCTTGACATGCGCCGCCGCAACGTCGCGCACGTCGATCCAGATCACCGCCGCCCCCGTGCTCGGCACCTCCTCCTTCCACTTCCCCCGCAGAAGATCCACCACCCGCTCATTACTCGTGTTGACCGCATCCAAGCTCCCCACGTTGTGCTGCAGGACGGGACCGAAAACCATGGGCGGGTTGACCGTGACCAGATCGAACTTGGCGCCACTCGCGGGGTCGCGCACAAACTCCCACGCGGCCCTCTCGGCCAGCGTCTTGCTCGCGCGGTACGCCGTGGCGGGCGAGCGGTGGATGTCAGCCAGCGTGACCGGGTTCCACGAGGCTTCCGAGAAGGTGTGGCTGCCGTCCGCGATGTGCGCCTCGTCCAGGATGGCCGCGAAGGACGAGGTCACCACGACGCGGCGCACGGTCGGCGCCGACCGCGCGATGGCGCGCAGGATGGAGGTCGTGCCGATCACGGCCGGGTCGATCAGTTCCTTTTTGGCGTCCGCTGTTTTTATGGGCGAAGGAGAGGGGAGGGGTTAGTTACATCTTATTTGAGAGAAAAGGGGGGGAAGGGGGAAAAGGGGGAAATGGGGTGGGGGAAAACGCACTCCACTTGAAATGGAAGGGGGATGCCGTGTGCAGGACGACTTCGAGCCCGGGAGTCTTGACCACCTCGTCAAAGGCGTCGGGCTGGGCGATGTCGGGGACGATGGCGACGGCGAGATCGCCCGAGGCGGCTTGCGACGGGTAGGCTTCGCGGATCTTGGCGGCCTTTTCCTCGCTGCGGACGGTCGTCACGACGCTGTGGCCTTTGGCGAGGAGCTGGTCAAGGACGTGGGCTGTGCACATGTCAGCCAAATCCACTTCCCTCCCTCCGGCGAGGGATTCCGAGTGTTGTTTTGGAACTTACCGGCAATGAAGCCGGAGCCACCTACGGTACTCATGTATCAGTTATTTCCCCGTCCGTCCCCAAGAGTGGGTAAGTCACTACAAGCGCTCACCTGTCAAAAGAACCTTGGTCATCGTTGTTGCTTTGCTGTACTATCCCGTCAGGAAGAGATTGGATGTCGAGGCACAGAATACCTTAGGTATACAGCGCAGAGTCCCGAGCGGCAGCAACCTGTTCCAATGCAGAACGAACCTCATATATACCTTCCATCATTCCATGGGCATACGACATTGTCAACCCCGCTTAGCAGCCCCTCTTCGGTACCTAGTGAGTGGGGGTTGAACTTCAGAGAGCTACCTTACACGCTGGCGGCGAGTGTTCGGGTTTAGTAACTCCGATGAGCGGACTCGTGCTTGCCGTATGTGCGCTGTAAACTGTAAAAGTTTATTAAACCCCTGATTATCTCCGGCACCGCCAGCCGAGCCGCAGATTTCGTGTGTTGCTTATAATGTATTACACGACGTACTTGCACCATGTCTGGTTATGACAGTCTGTCGAGAGCGAAACGGGTGACGTCAGCGGTAAACATGTTTGCCAGTGGAATAACAGGATAGTCCGAGTCGGCACTGCAACCTGACGGGAACCACAGATCACTCAGTAAGCCTCCCCCCGAAGTCCTTGCGTAATAAGTAAGGCGGAAGAAAGAACTCGGTACGGCTGGGTACTGTAACCAGGCCCCGAAGTAATGAAGGAACCCGATTCCCTGAACACTCTACTCTTCAGGAGAGAGTCTGGAACGGACAAGCCTAGGGAGGTACCCTGCCATGGAAGGACGACGTCCACAACCAAATTTGATATTGGAAACATTAAACGCGCAGCACACCCGACCCATTTTTTTAAAGTATCCTGGCGGGCACTGGCCTCCATGTTGAATACGTTAACTGATCGTGGCGTCACAGATTCGATGTCTCTCGGATCAATGATAAAAAGCAATACTACACTACAAAAATCCAGCCTCCCCTTTCCCATCTTAACACCCCAACCCCGAAGCAAAAGAAGTTCTCTATCCCATCATGATGATGCCAAAGCCGGAATCCGAGTACCATCAACCCACCTCCTACCCAGGCACACACACACACCCCAACCCTACCCTAGGTACAAATAACCCGTGCACAAACCGTTACCCTACTTTACTCAGTTGTATCCATAGCCTCGGCATCCGCAGCCCTGGCTTTCGCCCTCTTCTCCGCCTTCCACGCCTCAATCCTCTCCTTGAGCTCCACATCGGGCACGACATCATCCACCGTCATCGGCTGCCTGGTATACGGGTCCTTGGGGTCGCTCAGCAAGTGCTGCACGATCGTCGACCGATCGACGACATGCTTCGACGGCAGGATCACGGGCTCGTTCATGAGGATGCCCATGATGGGATCCTCGAACTCCGGGGGCACGTCGTCGTACTCCAGCTCGTAGCGGTCTAGCGCCTCCTTTGCGCTCGCGAACTGGGCCGCCAGCACCTCCCACGCCTGGATGTCCTGCTCGTCCTTGAGGTGCTTGCTGCGGAGGATGTGGGCGGTCGCCGACATGGTGGACGGCTTGTAGGACCGGCCGTCGGCGGCCACAGCCTCGACAAAGGCCTGGGAGGAGCCCAGGTTGATGTAGATGTCGACCAGCTCCGGGAGGAGCGTTTTTGGGTTGAAGAAGTACTTCTCCGGGTTTTCGACCTTCAGCATCTTGGACTTGGGCCCCGTCAGGATGTCGAGGTTGTAGTCGAGCATACCGGCCAGCCGCTGGACGATCTCGGGCATGGTGAAGGCCTCGCCGAGCGTCGTGGTGAAGAGCTTCATCATGCTGACTGTTTCGTTGGCCAGTTGCATGTAGGACTGTGCTTGGCCCTCTGCAGTGCGCAGCTCCTCCTCGGTCTTCTCGCGGTCCTGTTGGGACATGTTTGGGTCCCTCAACTTCATCTGCAAGTCGTGGATCTTGGGAAACTTGCTCAAGCCTTCGTCCAACACGTAGGTAGCGTCGTTCATCAGCAGGTTGACGAAGCGGACGAAGAATGCCCGGTTCGATCTGCATTTGGTGTCAGCTGGAAACAGCAACTTCCCAGCTGCGTCGGATAACCCAACTCACCTGCTCGACTGAACCAGCTGCTGCCGGTACAAGTCATTGGGCCAGACACACTTAATTACCTGGAAGATCTCGTACCGTATGTTGAACTTGTCGTAGAACTGCGTGTGGGCGCCCGTCGACTCGCACTCAATGTAAAACTTCATGACCGCATGCAGGAGGTAGTCGTTGGCGAACTTGGTGTTAGTCATGAGATCGCCCAATACGCCCTTCTTAAGGTGATATGTGGGCCACGTCCCTTGGAAGAGCAGCGTGACGAGCGACGACTTCAGATAGGGGTTCTTGACATATTCCGACGACTCCAGGAAGGTGATGCAGAGTGCAATCATCTCGTCGCCGGCCGCCGTGAGAATGATCTGCGGAAGATGGCGGAAGACGAACTTGAAGTTGTCCACTATATCCTGCAGGGCATACTCCGGCAGGCACTTGAACGCGTCGGGCTGGTCTGCCGGCAGCGGAAGCCGCAGCGGCTTGTCCGGAGTGTACTCTGTCTGGCTGGCTACTCTTAGCAGCCAGACCGTCACATACCGCATAAACTGCAGCGATCGGGTCTGCATCTTCTGCTCGAGCAGGACTCCCTCGATGGAAAGCCTCAAGGCGACGGCCCGTTCCAGGACATTCGTGTGGCGCTTGAGAGCTGCTTCTAGTACCACAAGCTGCTCGGGCCGACTGGCAAGCTTGTGGCGCTCTGCCTCCATCATGGCGATGCTCTTCTCGTAATACTTGATCTCTCTGTCGAGAGTCTTCATCTTGGCGTTTGCCGCCTCGCTGCCGTAGTGGTGCGCGGCGAGCGTCAAGAAAAAGACCTCCGTGATGAAATTCGACTCCCCATCTACCTTGTTCGCGTAGAAGGAATCCGACTGCGCCTGGTCCGCGTTCAGCTTCGTCTCGTCCTTGATGTCAATCCTCGGATTTCTCCTAAAGTAGTTGACATCGATGCGGCCCACTTTCGAGAAGGTGCTGTCCATGAAGGGCTCGCATAGACAGTCTAGGATGACAGTCACGTTCATCATGAAGCCGTCCGACGAGACCTCCCGGTGGTCGACCTGCATGGCGCGCCGCTTGTGGTTGACGTTCATGATGTAGGCGAACCAGTCCAGCACCTTGTTTCGGGCCTCGGGACTTGCGCGGATGAAGGCGTTGACGATCGTCCTAAGATCGGACTGGTGCGCCCCGAGGGACATCTGGAGAGCATCCTGCGATGTCTTGATGCGCCCTTTGTCCATCGTCCTCGGCCCTGGAAAATACACTGCGGTCACCTCTGGCTGGAGAGGGGATATCCTGAAGAAAGGTCCGAGGATGGTGTTCTTCTCGATCCCGGGTGCTGACTGCGCCATTTGGAAGCACGGATGCTGTGTCAAGGCATTGAGCAGAGGCGGGAATCTCGAGTATGTTAAGAGTGCCTAACAAAAGATCAGCGACGGAGAGAAGGCCATCCAGTCCATCCTGCCCACTCACGTTGACGCAAGGCTTATAATCATCGTTCATGGACATGGTAGCGAGTTTGCTACTGATGTCCGCCATAGCCTTGGTGAACAGCGGGGCAATAGTCTCGTCCTCATCCAGGCGAGCCACAGCCTCCGCAAAGAAGTCCATGCACAGGCCATTTTCACTCTCGACCTCGTGCAACAGATACGGCACCAATGAATCGTGCTGTGGGTTCGCCTCGCGACTTGAAGTGGCACATAGATAGTCAGCGCCAGGGACGCAAGTCTCGTCAGAAATCAGCCAGCCTCACCTGAACAGCTCGGGCACCGTCAGCGCAAAGATGCAGTTGCTGAAGCACAACCGCCGCGCCTCCTTCAGCAACGCCTCCTTCTCCGGGGCGGGAGCACGCAGCACCTTAAGCGTCCTAGTCACCCGCTTCCAGCAGGGCAGCAGGTAATCCAACAGCGGCCGGTCGGCAGGCCACGCCGTCGCCGCCTCCATGATCGCTTCCTCCACGCGGCCGGCCGACAGCTTGAGCGGCGCGCCCTCGTCCGCCAGCTCCTGGCTCAAGTTCGGTAAGAAGGTGAGTTTATGTCCGTGGCTGTCCGTCGCGCGGCTCGGGTCGAGGGTGACGCGGAAGATGGACGACAGTACCCGGTCGCCGTAGTCCTCGATCGTCTCCTGAGCGACCGGGGTGTGCTTCCGGGCCGGCGGCGTCGCTGAGGGCCCGTCAACATCTGATGCTCGTCTTTTCGCTCCAGGCTCCTTCTCGATGTTACTACCTGGTCTGCTGCTGCCCGCACTGCCGGCAGTCTGTGGGGCGGCGGAGGCGGCGGGAGTGATGTTGATTTTTGGGCGGATCTCTGACGGCACGGGCTTCTCGGACTCGTTTATCGCGGCCTTCTCTTGAGCGGGTATTGACGAGGCGGCGCCCGAGCCGGACGGTGTCTCAGTGCTGGGCGACCCCGCCGTTCCTGTTGCGGCTGACGCCGGGGGTCCGCCGAGCTTGGCCAGCCGTCTCCGGCGGATCTGCTCCATCGTTTCTTGGTCCGGCGCATCGGGCGTCGACGGCGGCGGTGGCTGTTCGTTCGGATCCATCTTGTTGATCGTCGACGTTGATGTTCGGGAATTAGCGTGTCGAGGACGACAGGGGAAGTTGGTAAGGGAAGTTGAAGGAAATCGCCGGGACCGATAAGGCTGAGACCGGGGGGGGGGGGGGGGTCAGAATGTTGCCCGAAGCTTCCAAACCTTAAGAACCCGGTCGGGGTTGTATTACGGCGGGGTAAAAGTTACAACGCCCCAAGCTAAGTCGGTTGGAATCTTGCTGTAACCTACCAGTGCCTGCTCACAGTCACAGTCGTGTCAGTGCAGCGGCTCAGCGTGCGGGCTGGGGATCGAAAATGACGTATTACTAATCTGGTTCCAAGTCTTATCGCTAGGAGTAACAGTACCACTTCTCGAGCACTTTTATCAAGATCGATGTTAACGACGGGTGTTGCACTCACAACAGGTGTAGGCAGTGACAACTCTACCTCACTAAATATAGATATACTAGTATCATTTAAACAATCACCTCACTAGTTTACTCTAATTCATTATCTAGATTTGGAACTAGGCGGATACCTATTGGCGCTTGATCAACCTATCGACGGTGAACCCCCGGCCCCCCAACGAGCTCAAGCAGCTACGTTCTATGCTCGGCGTTGTAGTAGAGGTCGAGATATGGTGAATAATAGTACTACTATCGGTCCACGCTGGAAGCTCAGCTACAACCCGCCCAAGGTGTATAACAGTGTTGCGTTTGGGGAGAGCATTTGGGTTGGAAGGAGAGTTCGGGAGCGCTACTTTGGGCCGCTGACACAGTTATAACTTGATCAAATAATAAGCTTGCTTTCGTTAAGTCATCTGTTTCGTCAAGTCATCCGATCATATCGTCGTAAGCGCCGATCCATATCCAACTCTTTGCCTCACAACTCTCTAGCCCCAGTCCCAAGCAATTCACATCCACATCTCTAAACCGGCGGCGACCCGGGCAACGGCACCGTCTCAGGCCCACCGGCATCACTCATCGCCACATCTCCCTCTCCATCCCTCCTTTGACTTGAACTCCCCCCTGATATACCCTCGCCATCCTCTTCCTCCCCTCATAATCCTCACTCCCACTCCATTCACTCCCACTGCCCTCCTCCCCCCCTCCAGAACCCCCGCCATTCACCAACCTCAGCGTCTCCTCGAGGATCAAGAACTCGCGCTCCAGCATCTCGGCCCAGTTCTGCACATTGCCAATCTCCTTGACCTTCCCGGCGTGCGTTTCGGCCAGCTTGCCGAGCTTGTCGTTTTCCTTGCGCAGCGCCTCGGTCGCGCGTGCCACGTCTCGCTCCTGCTTCTCGATGGCCGCGTTGTTGGCGTGCAGCAGCCGCGCCCGCGACGTCAGCTCCCGGTCGAACAGGTTGCCGATCGACGCGATCACCGCCGACCGGGCCTGCTCGATCTCCCGCTGGCCCGACGGTCCTGAGAGGGGTCCCGATCCGGACACTGGGTCTGGGCCTGATGTACGTCCTGATAGAGATAGAGGAGACCCCGATCCTAAAATAGGACCTGATCCTGATGGAGGTTCGGATCTTAAGATAGGTTGGCGGGGTGGGAGTGGGGAGGAGGAAGAAGCGATCGTGGTGGATGGTGGGATGGACGAGGAGGAGGGTGTGGTGGGGAGAAGGGTTGTTGCTGTTGTTGTTCTTGTTGTAGTTGAGGTGATGCTTGTGCTGGGAGGATGGGGACGGGAGGTGGTGGATACTGAGACCGAGACAGAGGAGGAGGCGACAGATGGCGGACTGGAAGGCTTGGGCGTGGGCCTGGTGGTTGACCTGGAGAGGAGGGAGGAGAAGATGCTTGCACGCCTATAGGCGCTGCGAGTATTATTGCCCTTGTCTGTAGACGGCGAGAATGCTGTGGCAGTCACGCTGCTGACGGAGGCGGCGGACGGTTGCGCCGGTGTGATGGACGCTGTTGTCAAGGAGATAGGAGCCGCTGCTGAAGAAGGCATCTTGATAACCTCTACCTTGAACTTGGGTACACAACGGAATAAGTCTGAAAAATAACTGGACCCTCAATTGACGGCCCGCAAAGACGCTTATCCACTTGAGCCAAGCGATCCGTTTGCTTGAGCGAGCTCTTAGCTGTTAGTGTTTCGCAGCATGCGATGAGGGATGTCGTGAAATGTGTCGTGATGCGGGGCAGTTGTGTGCTCCGAAGATCTGCAGCTGTTCATCCAACCCCATGTGACCGGCCCACGTACACCCGAGGGGGCCATATGAGTTGGGTACACAAGCTGTTGCGGCAAGATGATTGAACTCACCACCAGGAAGTCCATATTGTCATACAGGTAAAACTCACTTTGGGAAGCTTCATTGTTTGATTACCCTGTCTATCCATTCACCACGCCCTCATCAACCCGCTCAGGGTGACACATATGCGTGCCCATCCAAAACCCCCCTCTCCTTCCAATGCGCCCAATTGACAAAACACTACGGATATCCATTATGCAACCAGGACCGTTGTCTTTCCTGCGCCACCATGCCAAACCCTGTCTCTCCCCGTTCCCATCGCAGGACCACCAGACGCCAGACTTGCTTCGAAACAGGATACAATGTTCCAAGAATCCGGTCGTCTAAATTCAACCGTGAATCACAAGGCCGGTAGATCTCCCCCATATATCAACCCCACTGCCCTCATATCACCCCCCTAGAATCCGCCCACTTTCATATTGCCTCCGCCGCGATCCCCTAACCGAAAGGGCAACTGCCCAAACGGCCCGCCGCCCGGACTCAGTGCCGACGATGGGGTAACTACCTCATGGGACGACCCGACACTGCTCATCGAGTTGAGACTGGACGCGGTCAGGCTCGCCGTTGAGCTGGAATTCATAGTTCCGCTGCGCGACATGCCGTTCCCGTACCCGCCGCCGCCGCCGCCGCCGCCGCCACCCATAGAAAGCATCGTGTCCGAGCGGTCGCGCTCAAATACACCCGAGAACGCCGACGAGAACGAGGCGCTCTGCGGTGTAGACGGTACGGTGGCCTGCACCGCAGGACCCAAGGCCGCGCTCTGCGGTGTCATGGGAAGGGGTACCGGCGTGCTAGATTGTGTGCTGCTGTAGGGCGAGGCGATGGGTTCCGCGCCCGGGTGGCGGAGGAAGTAGGACCATGGAGACGACATCATGAGGTCACATGTTTCTTTCATGCTGCGTTGGATGGGGCGTAGGCGAGACTTGGTATCTATGGGCAGTTGTATGTCGTTCTGCAGGTGCATGATCCTCTTGATCAGGACGTACCACGAGTCGACGAAGCTGTTGCAGAGGCGCCAGAAGGATGGTTGCGTGCGGATACCCGGCTCCTTTAGCTTGATCGTTGAGAGTTTACCCTTGAGCATGTCTGTTTGCTGGATCGACGTAGTGCACTTAGCAATTAGCGTCTTCCAACAGTGGACTTGGTGATCAGGGGAGCGCTGTGCCGCCGCTGCCCGCATCGCAGATACGAACTGGCCCCTCATCGTCGGCAAGACACGCATCACTAGCTCTGTGGTCTTCTGCAGCGAGAGGAATATCCTCTCGAAGATGCGATCCTCCTCGGTGAAGTCGGCCGATAGGTTGCGGGTGCCCGTGGTGCTCGTCGACGCGAAGGATTCTCCGGACCTGGGCGTAGCGGCCCCCGCAATCGCTGACCGGCTAAAGCCGTTGAAATAGGGCATCGAGACATCTGTGGCAACCCGAAGATTGCTGGGGTTGTATACGAACATGCCGTTCCGCGGCCTGCCGTTCGCAAGCACTCGGTCGATCGTTGGCGTGGTCGAATTCTCACGCGAATGAGGCTTAATAGTCTCCCCAAGATCAGGTCGAGCAAGGGTAGCGGCGGGCCGCGAATTACCGTCCGGTGCTATCTGGGAGCAAGTTACACGCAGTTCCATAACGCTATTATAGAGCTGCGTCAACAACGTTCGGATGTATCGCGGGTCGCCGTTGTCCAGAAACAGGTCCACGTTGCTCATCACGAGCGAACACACATGCTGGTAGGCATGGATAAGTGTGAGGCAGGCCCGTTGTACGTTTTCGTTCTCTTTCTGACCGTATCCGTCTTCGGCCGCCTGTTCATGTTTCTGTATTTCCAGTTCCAGCTGCTCAACATGGGCATTTGTGTTGTGCACCACAAACTCGAGGTTCGACCGCCGCGACGTGCCGTCGTTGGTCAAGCCGACCAGCGTCTGAATCATAGGATGGATCTGGAAGATGGAATAGAGAACACCCTTGGCAGCTTCAAGCACAGGGTCGAAGACCTTAGACTCGCGCCGTCTCTCGGGCAGGACCGATAGCCTACGGATGTAGACAGGGCGCTGCAATGCCGGCTCGGCCGGGCTCCCATTGCTAGGGCTTTTCGTCTGCGTAGCCGCACCGTTGCCCTGCATTGCGGAGCCATGACTGAGGCCCCGATAATGACTGAAGCGGTTGTTCACGTCTTCTTCTAGCGTACTGAGCTCTGACCTCTTGGACACAATCGTGGCCATGCGCCGAGACCGGCTTTCGGATCGCTCCCGGCTCGAGGTCTGGAAAATGGTTTCGGAGTTGCTACGCACCCTTTCATTTGGGTTTCCGATGATCAGAGGCATGACCCCTGGCCTGCGCTGCGCTGCGTTTTGTTGTGAGAGTCCGCGGTAGTGCGACCGATTCGGGATCGGTGGCGGGCGAGGAGCAGCTGGCGATCTGAGGTCAGGCACTTCGTTGCCATTGACTTTGATTGGGAACCGTCCACTAAAGACCCGCTTGATCGTTGGTCGCGGCGTTTCTGTGCCTTCAGACGCCCCGTCGCCAGGTGAATCCGCCTGACCGCTGGCCTCTTGCTTCAGGAACTTCTTGAGAAGCGCCGTGGCAGCAACCTCTGATAGCTCGCTCTCCTTCCCAGTCCCGTCATTCTGCCCGCCGTTCCCTTGCACTCGTAGTATCTCAGGCGGTGGAAACTTCAGCGGGTTGCCCTCCAACTTCACGACGGATAGGGACGGCATGTCGGCCAAGCAAAGCGGCAGGTGGGTGATCTTGTTCTTCGGGATTGAGAACACCTTGAGAGATGATAGCTTTACTATCTCTGGTGGCAGGACTTGAAGCATGTTTCGCCCCAAATCAAGGATCTCGAGTGACTTGAGGTCACAGAGCTGGAAGCGGCTTGTCAGCACCTGAACGTTGGGGCTGAGAACCCCACAGAAGAATCCATGCTCACCGCTAGAGGAAACTCCTTTATCCTGTTCTGCCTGACATTGAGATACCGCAGGGAGGTGCATTCGGAGAACCTGGCCGGGAGGGTCTGCAGGTAGTTGTGCGACAGCGCAAGACTGTTGCGGCGCATTAGAAAAGCCAGGGCTGTAGAAAGCAGGGTAAGGAGGGAACCCTACCGCTCCAATTCGTCTTTGATTATGTCCACGATCTCCTCGGGCAGTGTCTGGATTTTCTTCCTGCTCAGGTCTATGGTCAGGCCCGGCTTAAGCGTATTGCTGACCCCGCTGGCCTCGGCTGCCTTGGCCTCGTTCTCGTGAGCAGTCCGCATCGCTTCTCTTGCCAGCGCAAGCACCTGGTTGGGCGAGATGGGTTGGCCCGCCGAAAGATTCGACGTCGACGGAACATCTCGAAGGCTCGGGACCGGAGGCGGAGGCGTCGGGTTTGCGAGCGCGGCAGCTGCAATTGCCCTACGGGCCTGCGCCGGATTATCGGGCAGCCCCCGGGGAAAGTCGACCAGGAAGTCCATCGAGCCGGTCTGCCTTTGGTCGATACCCGTTCGATCTCTCGATCTCGAGGCCAACAGCAATGCCGCCAGAGAAGGGCGCCCGTTCGAAGTTTTAGTCCGGTAGTACCTTTCGATACCTCGTGAGACCGGCAGTTGGACGACAGATTTAAGCCGTTGGACAGAGTGGTGGCAGCCGGTCGGATGGATTCATGGCGAGACCAGCCTCCTTATGGTCGGACAGGGGGGGCCAGGAAGCGACCTAGGCGGTGAACTGTCTGCTAAACCGCTACGGGCACAGCAAGCGGCACGTTCTCGCTGAAGTTCGGACGCGGCGTTGTCGTTGAGGCGAAGGAACGGTGCAAGTAGCGAATTCTCGTAACAAAAAACTGCCTTGCTCTGTCTGAACTGCTGAGTTTCCAGTCTCGGGCCCATGTCGGGTAGCAAAACGCCCAACATAGGGGTTAGCGTAGGCACACAGTCGGGGTGCATGTCGCAAATAGACAAGGGGTGTAGTGGGCTGCTGGCGGTGCATGGGCCAGACCAATGGGACCCCGCTGTTTAAGGACAAGGAGGGGCGTGCACCTAGCGAAGACCTGCGGCAAAACTGCAAGGGACAAGCAGACTTCCAACGTCACCGTCGCGGCAGCCGGTGCACCATTCAACGCCCTTTCGTAGCCAAGATCTCAGTAATTGGCTGCTCGCGTAGTCGCGACTGAGCGCGGATAACCACCAAGAGCCCAGGCGTCTAGTTGAAACGAAACACACACGGAGGAGCTGGCTGGGCGTGGAAAAGCATCTCGAGTTACACACATCAATTGGGTGCTTACCTCCCCTATCTCTCCAGATCTGATCTTGTTGATCTGCCTTGTCCTTCTGTTCGTGGTAGACGTAAGCCAATATTTGGCAAGTTTATCCGAGGCGCAGTGCTTACTCGCGTAACACTGCACCGAACGATGGTTTGGTGTAATTGAAGATGCTAAATCGGATCATACGGAGTAGTAAGTACGGGTACTCGTGCCTGAATGCTCTCCTGCACTCCCGGCCAACCCTCAAATCCGGAAAATCGTAGCTGACGAGTCTGAACCCACAATCTTAAAGGGAACAGCTCTTGGCATGGGTAGGAACATGGGTTCTTGAGGCTGTCCAGCTTCATTCACAGCTTCAAGCCGGATATCCCCATCACCTCAGATGGGCTTCTTCCTCAACCCTAACCCTGTCTTCAGCCTTCAAGTTCACCCAACAAGCGTCCTGCAACTCGATGTCGTACTACTAGTAATAACTCTTTTGATGGCACTTCGTCGAAGTTTGTGCTGGGTCAAAGTAGAAGTTCAACTAAAATCGAGACAGTTCTGTTAAGGCATCTTGGATCTCGACTTCACTTCACCTCTCCACCCGGCTTTTGCAAAGCCGAACAACCAAATCAAGTCCTCATGCTGACCATCGGATGAGACCCAACATCGCTCCTGGCCTGCTACCTACAAGTCATCAGTCCCAGCCCACAAATGCATCGGGGACTTTGGAAAGGAGATTAATATGAAGCATTTATACTCCTTTTGGGGAAAGCAGAAGGGGCCAAAATGCCTCTCGCCAGGAGCGACTCGTTCCACGACATTGACTTTACTCTCCGACGGCAGTTCAACAAGGAGACATTCAGGTATCTAGAACCCCTCAACGTACTGCTGGAGTCCGCGTGCTAACATGGTAAGGCCGTATCAGCGTGAAATCATTCTTGCCGCACTCGAAGGCAAAGATGTCTTCGTCCAGGCAGCAACGTCGTTTGGCAAGAGCCTGTGCTTCCAACTGCCTGCTGTGATAGACCGGGGGAGTATGTTCTGCAACATTTTTTTCAATTTAGGGAGCGATGAGTGGGTAGCTAATGCACGCTCAGTTACGATTGTCATCTCTCCGTTGCTGAGTCTCATGGCAAGTCTATCTCCGACTGCCGTAAGCAATCTCCGTATAGTACCTAACCAGGCGCGCAGATCAATCAAGTCGAAGCACTGCGTGCAGCCAACGTAGACGCGCGCACGCTCAACAGTAACACCCCTTTAGCGGAGCGAGACTATATCTACCAAGACCTGGCCACGGGTCACCCGCACACGCGCCTCCTCTATGTGACCCCCGAGCTCTGCTCCTTCGACCGCTTCCGCGACCGTCTCAAGCTGGTCCACGAGCAAAAGGAGCTCGCCCGAATCGCCGTAGACGAAGCCCACTGCATCTCAGAATGGGGCCACGACTTCCGCAGGGACTTCAAGCGCCTGTCATGGTTCCGCGACACCTTCCCGGACGTGCCGATCATGTGTCTGACGGCCACAGCCAACGACCAGGTCCGTCGGGACATCCTGTCCACGCTTGGGCTCGACAGGACGCCCGATAGGCTGCGGAACTTCACCATGACCGCGCACCGGCCGAATCTGCACCTCGAGGTCCGCTTCACCAGCGACGAGGCCAACGACCGCTACGACGACTTCGTCACCTGGCTGAAGGGCGTGTACGCGCGGCGTGCGGCGCCCGACCGCAGACCGGAGCTGGAAGCGGCCGGCGAGCGCGTCGAGAACGTGCCGGGAATCATCTACACCATCTCCCGCGACGAGTGCGAGTCGCTGGCCGCCGCGCTCCGCCACGACGAGATCGGCGCCCGACCGTTCCACGCCAAGCTGCCCAAGGAAGTCAAGGAGGAGACGCTGGCGCGGTGGATTGCCAACGAGCCCGGCTACGACATCATCGTGGCCACCACGGCCTTCGGCATGGGCATCGACAAGGAGAACGTGCGCTTTGTCGTACACTGGCGGCTGCCGAAGAGTTTTGAGGGATACTATCAAGAGGCTGGCAGAGCGGGGCGCGACGGGAACGCGAGTTATTGCTTCTTGTACTATGCTCGCGAGGACAGGGACCGCGTGTGCAACATGGTGATGAGGGACGGGCAGGCGGCCAGGGACGGGAGTGTGGATGGGAATAAGCAGGCGAGGATGCAGAGTCTGAACCGGCTGGTCGAGTACTGCGAGGACACGAACACCTGCCGGCACGCCGCGATTTGCAAGTATTTTGGCGAGGAGCGGGTGCCTGAGTGTGACTATGCTTGTGATTGGCACAAGGACGCTCCGGGGCTAAAAAGGAGGATGAAGAGGGGGTTGGCGAGTGAAGAGTGGGTGAGCACGCAGAGGGAAGAGGGCATGTATGATGACTATTATTACAGCGATTAGCTCTAGAGACGGCGACGTGACACTTAGATATGATACCCAGTTGGTATGAAAATTACGGGCAAAATGCACTTCTTTCTTGGATATGCAGCACCATCTCCGATTCACTATCTATCTTTCGGATCACTGGCCCCCTGTACTGTACCCTACCCAAACTCTTACATCTCGGTCGTTTCAAGCAGTTCCGGCCGCTCCTTCACCAGCCTCTCCAAGTTCCTCTGCCACTGGAGCCAAACCGCACCCTGCAGCACAGCATCTGACAAGTCATCCATCTTGGTAAGGATCTCATCCACCGCGTCCTTCTCCTCCTTCGACTTCCTCCCACGCTTCCTCTGCCCCCTTGCCGCCAACCCCTCCAGGAACAACCCCACCATCTCCCTCGCCTGTTCCGTCTGGGGCACAACCAACTGGCCCTCCTTCAACCCCGCCCCCAGCACATCGACCTTGCCCTTCTTCAGCAGCTGATACGCCCCATTACCCCCCCTCCCCTTCCCTTTCCCCTTTCGCTTCCCCTCACCTGCTCCTGTCAGCGAACCGACACCGGCCACCTCCGGCTCCGGCACCGGCACCGGCAGCAGTCCATCAGGGAACAAAAACCCGGCCACCCGTCTGGGCAGCACCGAATCCACCACCAACGGCATCCCATTCGGCAACCCATCCCCGGCCGGGGCCGCCCCTCGCAGCGCGGCAAAGACGGCATGCAGCATCGCCTCGAGCGTGTTCACCCGCAGCGTCCACTCAAAGATGGCCGCGGCGCCGCCCGTGCGGAAGCGCTGCCGCTCGATGAGCACGTGGGTCGGCTGCAGCGGGAGGAGGTGCGACTTGACCAGGTCGACAGTCACGGCGGAGAGCGTGGCCGGGGAGAAGCCATCTCCTCCTCCTTCTTCTTCTTTTTCGTTGTCCTTCTCGGCGGCTTCTCCTCCTTGTTCATCGGGCGTGCTTGAGGGCGGAAGGGTCAGGTCCAGGCGGTGCCAGGCGTGCAGGTGCACTGGGGAGATGTTCAGGAGGGGTGAGGATGGGGTTGGGGCTCGGGGTGGTGCTGGTGCTGGTGCTGGTGTTGATGCTGGTGCCGGGCTGAGGAGGCTGAAGGCGAAGTTCTTGAGGCCGAGGTCGATGCTGAGCACGCGGGTATTTGGGGGCAATGGCTGGAAGTGTTTGGCCGCGAGGGAGAGGCGTAGGACCAGCGCGGCTTTGGTGCCGGATTTCTTGAGGCCGCAGGACGCACAGAGGGCTTGCAGTGAGGCCGCGGAGTGTTTGAGGAGGGGTACGTTGGTCATGGTGGCATTGTCTTGTGGTAGAGATATGAGGAGGTGATGTACGTGAGTTGGTTGTGAGTGGATGTAGTGGGCAATGGCGAGGGGAGATGACGAAAGGAGCAGGGCCAGGAAGGTCGTGAAGAATAAGACTTCAATACCAGCGACTAAGTTACCTACCAGGTAGTATTACAGGATGCGCAGATCCAGTTGTCTGATATAGTAATCCTTCCAGTCACTATGCCACCACAGTTAAGGTCAAGGAGTCATGTCTCCAACTCACACCTCCATGGAGCCAAATGTGAACAACTGAGTGAGTCCGGCGAAATGTCAAAGCCCATGCGGACACTCGGTGCCTCCTCACAAAATATTCCGTACACAGAGGCCCTCACCCCGGCACTTGAGCCGACGGGTCACGCAAATACAGTCAGGCTTACCATAAGAAAAACGCGAGAATGGAAAGAAAATAGGGAGAAAAGAAGGAAGGAAGAACCAGCCGCTAAATGACTGTCTTTTCATCTCTTGAGATTCCGGTTGACATCGGAAGGTGTACTTCTGTCCGGCGTTGTCCCGCAGAAGTGGGACCGGATTCTCAGATCAGATCTCAAAGTCCGTCGTCGGCGACCTGGGGTTTCGAACCGGACAGCTTACGAGACCAGTCAATTTTCTAATCAACTCGTTGCTGATTCATCAAGTGTTGGAGTCGGAGCTAGAATACTACTAGTAATTGCTGCATACATTGGGCTCCGAGTCAGCATCGCGCATTGTGCAATCGCAAGGCCGAGGTTTCTGCGCGCCATCGGATTTGTCACCCTGTCCGTATCTGTATAATAACCCCTCCAACCCCGCGGCTCCTTCTCCGTTCGTCAACAAGACGATACCTATTTCCATGCAACCACTTTCTGTACTAGCTAGACGCTCCCTGCTCTCGTCTAGACCTGCCGCAGGCCGCATCAGCAACATCTCCCGCCACTTTTCCCACACATCACTCACCATGGCGCCGATTTCGAAGGAGACGGATTTCCTCGTGATAGGAGGCGGCAGCGGAGGACTCGGCGCCGCCCGCGCGGCCAGCTCCAGGTACGGGGCCAGGGCGATGGTCATTGAGGGCAAGCGGCTGGGAGGGACATGTGTTAACGTCGGGTGAGTGTTTACGGGACCCAATGCAAACGCTGCGCTTCAACATGCTGACAGCATCCTGCTTCCAATAGCTGTGTTCCAAAGAAGGTCACCTTCAACGCCGCCTTGATCGCCGAGACGATCCACGAAGCCAAGTCATACGGCTTCAGCGTCCAAGAGACAGCCCCGTTCGACTGGACTAGCTTCAAGAAAAAGCGAGACGCCTACATCCTGCGGCTCAACGGCATCTACGAGCGCAATCTCGCCAACGACAAGGTCGAGTACGTGCATGGCTGGGCGAAGCTGTTGTCTCGTAACCAGGTCGAGGTGACGCTCGACGACGGCACTAAGACGGTGGTCAACGCCAAGAGAATACTGCTCGCTGTTGGTGGCAACCCGACTATTCCACCACAAATTCCAGGGTCTGAGCTCGGCACAAACAGCGACGGCTTCTTCGACATCGACAAGCTACCAAAGAAGGTGGCGCTTGTTGGCGCCGGCTACATCGCTGTTGAATTTGCGGGCATGTTCAACGCGCTTGGCGTCGAGACGCATCTGTTTATCCGGCATGACACCTTCCTGCGCGCGTTTGACCCGATGATCCAGGAGGGCGTGACGAAGGAGTACGAGAGGCTGGGCGTCAAGCTGCACAAGCGGAGCGCGGTGCAGAAGGTGGAGAAGGACGAGAAGACAGGCAATCTCTCGATCCACTACAAGGAGGGCGACAGTGAGGGCGTCGTTTCGGATGTGAACCACCTCATCTGGGCGATCGGCCGGACCCCTGCGACGAAGGGTATCGGGTTGGAAGACGCTGGCGTCAAGCTCAACGAGAAGGGCTATGTCGTGGTGGATGACTACCAAAACACGAGCGTCGACAACATCTACGCTCTGGGCGACGTGACCGGGCAGGTTGAGCTCACGCCGGTGGCGATTGCCGCGGGCCGGAAGCTGGCCGCGCGGTTGTACGGGCCGGAGCAGTTCAGGACGGCAAAGCTCGACTACAACTTCATCCCGTCGGTCGTGTTTGCACACCCCGAGGTAGGCTCGGTTGGCTTGACGGAGCCACAAGCGGTCGAGAAGTATGGGCGCGAGAACCTGAAGATCTACAAGACGAATTTCACTGCCATGTACTACGCCATGATGGACCCTGAGCAGAAGGGCCCTACCAGCTACAAGCTGATCTGCGCCGGTCCGGAGGAGAAGGTGGTGGGCCTGCACATCATGGGTCTGGGCAGCGGCGAGATGCTACAGGGCTTTGGCGTTGCCGTCAAGATGGGCGCCACGAAGGCCGATTTTGACAACTGTGTGGCCATCCACCCGACGAGCGCCGAGGAGCTGGTGACGATGAGGTAGACTTGGGGAATGTGATACCAGAACCTTAGAATAATCGAACAGATTTTGTGTAATATCTATGTGCCTTCTTATGCCCCGGGTTCCGTCTCGCAGCTTGCATTGAGATATAAGTCAGTGGTGAAGATATGGACACCAGAGGGGTGAGTTTGATGTTGTACAATACAGGATAGTGCCAGCTCGGCAGCGTACGCGAGCGTTTTCAGTACCACATACATATCGGCTCAAAATCTAGGATAAGCTCAAGATTATACTCCGGTTCGATCCTTTCACACGCTAAAGTTGCTGTGTCAGAACTCATACTTGCTGTCGACGATTTCGCTTCAACTAGCCGCTCTCACACTAAACCCTAACCCACGATTTGCGACTCCGGCAGGCCAGTTCCGCGCACCTCACAAAAAGTCACACCACCCTCAGCCGAGCTCCCGCCAATCCGAATCGCTGGCGTCACAATCCGGAAGCAAGCTCGAATTCACCTCACTACATCACCACCTCATTGCTCCGCGACAGCAACACAGAGACTCCCCACTCATTCAAGGTAGCCCTCCAGACCTCCTCTCGCCCATGCTCTTTACGCCCATCGCAATTGCGCAATCGGACAACTCATTCTGACTAACCCAATTCCTGCGTTGCAAATTAGATGCTCGCCCGCGCGACCCTCCGCACCGGCAACCAGCTCGCCGCCGCGACCGCCCGCCGCGGCTTCCACGCCACGCGCGCCCAGCTCTCCTCGCCGTACCACTACCCAGAGGGCCCGCTGTCCAACCTGCCCTTCAACCCGCGCAAGAGGGGCCCCGGGTTCACCATCGGCTACTGGACCTTCTGCGTCACCGGGTTCGGGCTGCCGTTCGGCATTGCCTGTACGTCTGCCCTGCTCTGCCCTTGCTTTTGCTTGCTTATATGGCTTCCGCTTTGCTCCTATTTTGGTACCAACGGGTTGGGGAGGAGTAGAACGGGGTCGGCGGCAAACAGTGGTTGGAATTGCAGGACGTTTTGCTGACGGAATGAAACATAGACTGGCAGATGCACCACCCTGCGAAGGCATAAGCTGGTGGCTGCCTTTGCGGGTTATCGGGGAGGTTGTGGGAGAGATTCTTCGCGGCTTTGGCGCCGTGAAGAGCGACTGGGGCTATTTGGACAGGCGCTGCAAAGGGAAAGCGCTGTGTACATCTGCACATGACATGGGGCCGATAGAGAGGTAGACATCAAGACGAACTGTTTCCTTGGGTCGGTTACAACATGTCTCGTGTCCGGTCCTGTGTGCACGGCGCCAAGTGGAGGCGGCCAGAGCGGTACGGACGAATAGGTGCTGGCCAGTCGGCTGGGAACAATGATGGCTGCGGAAGCTCCTTAGGACTTCCTTCCGAGAGATACGAGGTCCCTTAACCGTTCACCCATGACGGTTCGCCTAGCTTCTCACCCGTTGTTGGGGGAGGGTCTTCCCGAAACTGAGTGAGACATCAGTTGCAGCACAATTGCAGGCAGAAGCAAGCTGTCCTGTCCTGTGCATTCGCCATCCCCACTCCCTGTGCATCCTTCTGGCTGGTTTCTGGAGATATCCGGCGCATAGAGGTGGCAGCTATTGTCTCGTTGGATCTAGCTTTTGATACAATCCGGCAATGACACAGCGGGCGTCACCGCAGCTACTGTAGCTCGGTATATTGACCACTAAGCAAAAGTGTCAGTGATGGCAGCTGCGGGAGAATATCTTGCCTGACTCAAACTATCTCGACCTTCTTCTTCCTTCTTCACATTACTTCTTCTCTATTTGTTCTGAACTTTCCTCCGTACTCTGTTTTGGTTGCCTTTTGAGCTGGCTTTGCTTGAGGGATAGCTAGCGCACGGACCATATCTGTGGATGCTGCTTGTCCGTGATCAATCAAGGGAATGTGTGTCGCTTCGCTGCGCCGACCTGCAGCGACCGAAACTCGAGCCTGCTAAATAAACACCACGGTATCTTCCAACGGAGGACCGCACCACAACATAGCACGCGATGGTTTGACATCGGACTACGCAGACACCCAAACAATGGACGTGCCGCCGGTCAAGCTGTCGGAGCTGCTTCGGCACCCTGACGACCTCGACAAGATCGCGGCGCTCAAGGCCGAGTTCGCGCGCAAGAAGGCGGCCGTGGACTCGCAGCTGCGCGGCGGCCTGCGCGAGCAGCTCGAGACCACGCAGGCCGGCATGAATGGCTTGGCCGACGGCCAGAAGACGGTGCAGCAAATCAAGGAGGAGATGATGAAAATCGACAAGATATGCTCCGAGTCGCAGAACATGATCACCGACTTCGCGACCATCAACCTCGTGTCGCAGGCCCACCGCAACTTTGGCGCCGTCGAGGCGATGCGCCGCAACCTCGAGACCTTCAACGAGCGCCTCAACGGCATCCAGGAGATGCTGCGCCAGGACGACGAGGACGCCGAAAACATGCCGAACCTGCTCGCCGTGCACTACGAGCTCACGCAGCTGCGCAACATCCGGGATGATGCGATGGAGCAGATCCAAAGGGGCGACGACCCGAGCTTGCAGTCGACGTTGGAGGATTATTTTGAGCGTCTCGACCAGGCCATCGAGTGGTTCGACGAGCACATCGGCCTGATTGCCAGGAGCCTGATCAACCTCGTGGTGGCAGACAATACGAGTCTGGTGGTGCGCTTTGCACTGATAATAGAGGCGGAGGAGAAGAGCGACCAGAGGGTGCTCGCGCTGCAGGAGGCGCTGAAGGACCACAAGGAGATGGCCACGCGGTTCCAAAGCATTACCGACGGGGCCAAGACAGTGCGAGGGTACAAGGACAGGTTCCTTGAGTACATCAGGAAGATCGGCGAGGGGCAGTTTGAGGAGAGCAAGGAGAAGTTTATGGAGGACCCAGGGGAGCTGGAGAAGAGCCTGCGATGGTATTTCAACGACCTCAACACGGTCAGACTAGGCATGGTGCCCCTGATGCCCAAGAAATGGAAGATTTTCAGGACGTGGACAAACATCTACCACGGGATGATGCACGACTTCCTCATAGGCATCATCAACGATCCCCAGACCTCGTCCGCACATACGCTGGAAATCGTCGGCTGGCCCGAGAAGTACTACCGCAAGATGACCAAGCTCGGATTCAAGCAGGAGGAGCTGACACCGCACGTCATCGACAATCGCGAGGCGGAGCTTGTGCGAGATTTCCGCGCGCTCATCATCAAATACCTGGACGAGTGGATCGGGCGCATCTGGGAAACGGAGAAGAAGGACTTTGCCGACCGCAACGTCGAAGGGGGCAACCTCGACCAGGATGAGTACGGCTACTTCCGGAACAGAAACCTGGTCGACCTCTGGCGCATGCTGCGCGGGCAGCTCGAGGCAGCTGCCAATTCGAAGCGGGCCGACGTGGCCGAAGGCGTGGTGGATGCCATGTTCCAGCGGCTCAGACAACGACAACAGTCGTGGCAGAAGATGCTCGAAGAGGAAGCGTCGCGCTACGAGACAGACAAGGTGGCTGACCTCGAGGGGTTCCAGCCGCTACAGGACTGGCTCGTGGCGACAGCCAATGACCAGATCGCATGCATCGACGACAACGAGGACGAGGGCCGGGTCGCATACCTGACCGACTTCAAGAAGGTGGTCAGCACGATGGTCACGCCGGCGTACATGGACCGCGCCGAGGCCGAAGTGGCGATGCTGCGCGACGGCTACCTCGACCTCAGCACTTGGTGCATGACCAAGTTCGCGCAGCTCGTGTTCGCCGTCGACTTCAAGTCCGTCATGCCGGACTTCTTCACGCCGCGGTGGTACACGACGACGCACATGGCACGCATGATCGCCACGTTCGAGGAGTACGTCGGCGACTACCGGCAGGTGCTGCACCACTCGCTGGTCGACATCTTCATCGAGATCTTTGCCGACGAGCTGCTGATCCGGTATCTGTCGTCGGTGCGCAACAAGGGCGCCAAGTTCCGCCGGTCGGACCAGTTCCAGGACAAGATCTTCGACGACCTCAA
This sequence comes from Chaetomium strumarium, assembly GCF_033439665.1. NCBI lineage: Eukaryota > Fungi > Ascomycota > Sordariomycetes > Sordariales > Chaetomiaceae > Chaetomium > Chaetomium strumarium. The sequence goes on along the minus strand of NW_026944433.1, from coordinate 852,238 downwards.
GACGGCGTTTGACTTTTTCAACACGCTGAACCCCGCCGTGGGCAACTCCATCAAGGAGACGTGGCGTGTGACCGAGCCGTTCCTGCAGTTGCTGTCGGTGGAGAAAGAGGCGATACCGGACACGTTTGGGGCCTTCAAGTCGGCGTACTGGGATCTGCAGATTAGCTGGGTTGAGGCGGTGCTGAGGTCTAGAGACGACTTCGAGCGGAGCATGTTGAATGCTGTCAAGGCGAGGGCTGCCCAGATGGACGTAGTCCGGGGGCCTGAGACGATAATGAGCAAGGTGAAGTAAAGTATGATGTACTATCCACGAGCGATGATGATGATGATGATGGTATCATGGTCCGGTTGCCGGCAGTGGCAGTGTGTAACGGCGGCTGGAAGCGTCCGGACCCCTATTGGTGGTCTGTCTCTTCACCCGGGCAACTGCCTGATTAGGAAATCAGCACAACACTCAAAGCCACATCATCGAGTTTGAAAACATTTGAAGCACAACCACTCGGGCCTGCCACCGTTCTTTGACAGGATGTTCAGATTTCTCCCTAAGGGAATGGAAATCGCTTCGAAAGGGGCTTGCAAGCCACTTCAGCATTGATTTTAGACTCGTTCTCGTCTCGAAAAGCATCTGGCATCTTTGAGTCATGGCACGAAACTTCAACACACAAAACGGCGCCAACACCAGGGTCATCTCATCCTGGCTACATGAGATTCCCTCCGATGCAGGCGGCGGCAGTGAAGCGACCTTGATCGAACCGTCTGTGTACGAACAGCCTGCCCCTCGGAGGCGCAAAGATCAGCCACGGAAAGCCCAACCTCGATCCGCAAAGCCCCCACCTCAAACACCGCAGAAACTACCCCTGCGCCCTTCCGCCCCGGCTCCGAGCCCGGCTTCTGTTAAAACCGAAGATCATCCGCGCCCCACCCCGAGCCCAACTCGCCTCAAGTCGGCTCCGGCCCGGGCCCAACGCCAAAGCCCAGTCCCACCAAGACCATACCAGAAAACAGACTAGACCACATCAGCACTAACCCCCTCCGCCAAAAAATCATCACCAACTTCCGCTCCCACTGCCTCGTCTGCCACCCGCCCGGAGGAGGAGGAGGCGCTCCGAAATTTACTAGTGCCAACCCTCCTCCTCCTCCACAGACCGCAGCCTCCCCTTCTCCTCTTCTTCCGCCACCCACCACCACTACTACCAACCTCGGCAACAATAACAATAATAGCAACAGCTACAACAACAACAGGAAACCATGCCCCCGCTGCGCCGCAGCGAGATCCTACACGCTTCGCCCGCACCACCACCAGAAATTCCTGGCCTGTCACCTGCTGCCCATCTCGGAGGTGCTCTCCTTCGACGAGACGGTCGCCTATCTCAACGAGGCGCTGGTGGCGCGGCTGGCCGGGGTGCTGGAGCGCGGTGGAACGGGGGACGGGGTGAGAGGGGTGGCAAGACCGTTTCCGACGTTGGATGACTTCGATGTTGTGAGGGGCCTGGCGGAGAGAAGGAGGAGGGTTTTGGAAGGGTTCGAGGGGCTTGGGGTGGACGTCTTTTGGGTTGGCTCGGGATCGGCCTATCCTGCCTTAGGGCGGGCCGGGGTGGTGTCCTCGAAAGGGAATGCGATGCACTGGATTGAAAAGATTGATGTCGGGTATGTTACAGGTTGCAGGGGGTGTGGCTGCGAGAAGTGGTGGGATGAGTTAAGATGAGGAACGTTGGTTAGTGAGAAGCGGGTGTCTCGCCGCTAATAGGGGATATGGTTACGGCGGTTATTCTGAACTTGGGAGGAGGTATTGTAATGGTGTTCCAGGTTAAAGATGACAGTTCCCAAGGTCCCCGAACTTATGCCCATGTCCAAGTAATCCATGCAATGCAGTGTAATAATAGTGTCCAAGTACACCGACCGGCCCTCGCGTAAGAGATAGATAGGTATCCCCTAACCAACCAACCAGTAAACCAGCAAACCATACCCATGACCCAAAGAGAACAAAAGCATCCAACCAACGCTGGTACTATTATGCCAGAAGAAAACCCAGCCTCCCTCCTTATCATGCCGTTTATCCATCCCTCGGCCCTATTCCCGACCACCAACAAACCTCTTCAGCCACCCACCCCCCTCTTTAGACCTCCCCTCCTCCAGCTTAAACCCCTTCCCAAACATACTAGACAACTCGTTACGCGGATCGCTCTTCGCACGCTCCCCACCAACCACGACATCGGCAAAGAAACTCGGCTCCGCAAATGCGACCGGTTGCTTCTTCTCCGCGCTCGTCGCTCCCCCGGTCCCCAATCCCATCATCCCAACCGCCTTATTAGTAGTAGTGCCACCACCGTCCCGCGCCAGTGTCGTCCCGTCCCCGCGAAAGCGCACCTGCTGCTGCTGCTGCCGCTGCCGCTGATCGACAGGGCTCGGCCGCAACCGCGGCTGATTCGGCGGGTTGAAGACGCGCTGGGCCGGGGTGGTGGGCGCGGGCGGGACGCGGTACCAGAAGGGCTTCTCGCGCGGCTCGGTCGGGGCGGAGCCGAAGGGCTGGGATTGGCGCTGGCCCTGCGTGTTGAAGGCGCGGTAGGGGGACTTGAAGTCGGATGTGAAGTAGGAGGAGGAGGAGGATGCGGAGGAGGAGGCTGGGGTGGGGGACCAGTCCATTTCTTCCGAGGCGTAGTATGACGATGAGTGCCTCGAGGAGGCAGGGTGGTCAGCGAAGCTGAGAGAGTTGAGGTGTTGGAGGGAGCTGGAGATTGTTTGCGCGGCTTGCGTGTGGGCGTGCCCCATGGGAGGGTGGTTGGAGCGCCGTGGGATGGATGGAGAGAGGTCGACGGGGCTGGGTGGGGTGGACGAGGTTGGAGAGCGGATGATCTCGTCGAGAAGTTCGGCCATGACCTTTGTGTCGTCGGGGCGGGAGGAGGAGGAGGAAGAGATGGAGGGTTCTGATGGTTCGCGGAGTTGGATGGGTTTAGAACCAAATAAGGGAGCAGTGTCGATTTTGATTGAGCGGGCCGCGAGGTTGAATATCTATGGAGGTCAGCGCCTCACTTCATATCGTTCGCATGTGTGAGGTGAGAGCATGACCTACGATTAGAGAGAAGGCCGCAGCAAAGGCGTGGCCGGCAATCTTCAGATGATGCAGCCGCGGGCCCGGAGTCGTCAAGTCCACCTTTGGCAGGCATATGCGGATAACGAGGGCCACGGCCTGGAAGAAGTACCATTTTGTGACTCCGCTGATGTGTCTGGTGAAGCCCCTAAACACCTGGGCGAAGCGCGGATTCCACCACAGCCCGAGAATGCTGGCTAGAGTACTCCATCCGAGCAGCCGCTCTGCGGACGGGAGCCGGGCCACAAACGGCCCGCATATCCTCAGCAGCCTGAAAGTAAACAAACTCTCATCCAGCCCAGCCCACAGAAAGTACTCCGACACAAGCATATGTACTACGACAGCGTGCCACGCCAACTGCAACACAAACCCGGCGATCCACAGCCACTTGCCCGCCGCCTGGAACAGCTCCAGCCAGCCCTGCGTCTTGAGGGTCTTCCTCGCGCTTGCGCTCCGATCAAGCATGCGCCGCAAGAGGTCCGTCTTGGCCGTGTAGACGGCTTGCTCGAGGCGCTCGCGCACCTTCGGCTCGCACTTGTCGCATATCTGTGGATAGAGGTTCTCTTGGTTTCGCCGGAAGCGGTAGAAGTTCCTCTCGCGCTCGGCGTACTCGGGGTCGTCCGGGTCAGGCAGGTATTGCGCGAGGGATGCGCTCAGCAGATGCTGGTTCTTGAGGCAGGTGGCGCAGAAGATGGGGTCGCGGGACGGGCTCAAGGGAGGGGATACAGGCCGGGGAACGGCGTATTGTCGCGGGGTGGCCTCCTTGTCGGTTGCAACCGGCGGGTCTGCAATGTCGCCGTTCTGTTCATTGTCAGTCGAGTGCTTAGGGACGGTTCCCACATGCAAAAATGAGGCTAGCAGGGGCCATGTACTTCGTCGAGATAGTTCGTCGCATCGCAAGTGGGACAATCGAAGCGTCGTATCCTGCCATCGTATGGTGTTGACGTCCTGCGCCCGCAGTAGAAACACGTCAGATAGCGATTGCGCCGGAGTCGCGGCATCTTGTTTGTGCAGCCAAGGGGACAAGCATGGCACAGCGACTGCACAATGGGACAAGCAAAGGAGGTATTTGAAGCCGGCGGCTAGATGCGAGTTGTTGGCGTGTTGTGCTTGACAGATCACAGGCATGGAGTTTCCAGGTTCTGCCGGGCGGTCGTGATTTCCAGCCCGTTCACGATCGGTCACCATTGCACCACTGCAGGTTAGGGGTGGGGCGGCGCGCCAATCGGATGGGATCCAACTTGTGGCAGTTTTGAGCCGCCCTTTCAGGTGTGCGACAGCCCTGTCGATTGAGACCGAAAGCACCTCAAGGCATGTTTCAATTACTGGTATCGCTGAACGGTAATACGATACCGGCAAGCGTGGTGTAATAAGACAAAGGTGGCCGCCAGCAAACCTCTCAGCGTTCACCCAAGATCAGTCCACGAGTTCTTTGAGCACCGTACCATTACCCAAACGTGTCATTTGACGTTGAAGCAATTGGTCCTGTTTCACAGAAGTGTCTTTGAACGGTCCGTGACCTTCGAGTATAACTCGCTCCAGTTCAACTTCAAGATATATAGACGCACGCTCCAGGAGTATACCTTCCTGATCCTTCCTTGTTTGGTGGTTAGACCCGGGTACTTTACCACAAGTCTCTCGTATGTTCTAACTTTTAAGTTCTGGACTAGGTATACTAGAGCTTTAAGTTGACATGTCATGGTCCTAAGCCGAGCTCTCATTGCAACTAATAACACCTCGGCCCTGTTAACAACTGTGGGTTGCGAGCTGTCTATCATTGTCGGACTGCCCCTTGAGCTTCACAGTTCACACCAGCTACGCAGCGAACAGCCTCGAGTCACTCACATACATCAGGACGTGGTCCAACTCCCTTAAGTCCCGATCTACTCGGGTTCTGGACACCCCTTCAACCTCCCTTTCTGGACCTTCATTCGCGGCTATTATATATGTGCCTCTGGCGCACAGGGTGCTTACGCAGGAAACCAGAGACAATCACTGGCACTCTTCCTAAGGTGGTGTCTTACCCCTGAAGAAACACTTGCTCCTAGGACCCGTCATTCCGGAGCGTCAAGGTCGACGTTGACCAGACACGTGCTGCGGCTTGGTCGTGACCCCCTCTCACTGCCGGCCGCCTGGCTGCGGTTGACATCGCCGCCGCTTAGTCGGCGACATCATACACCTGAACAGAATGGGCTCGCACAGGAGCGCACGGAGCGATGCGATGGACCCGCATCAAAGAGAAGAGAATGGCCAAGCAGATGGTCTGCCGCAAATTCTCACCCAAACACCCGACGACAAGACCAGGACAGCCGGGCATCAAGGGGTCACCACGCCTCAAACCGAAGAATCATCTCGAATACCCGTTTCAAACGCAGACATGGAGCGGCTCGCCGATGTACAGGAGTACTTAAGGTATGAGGCACGGCACGACCTCGGTAGGGACGACTTTGCTGTTCTCTTTGCCCTTGGTTTCATCTGCGTCTTGATCAGCTCGGTCATCGCCTTCTTCTGCTTCTCCTGGTCCCAGATCACCGCCGCTGTCTGCGTCTTCGTCGGCTTCCTCATCGTAAGTCCATCAAGGTCCAACCTCTATCATCTCTCGCAGAACTGACCACCACCCTCAGTGGCGCCATGTCTCCATCACGCGCGAGCCGTATCCTCCGCAGAGGGGACGTCGCTGGATCAGCGACGACGGCAACACCTCGGTGCCCGATACCAGCCGCCTCCCCGCCGTCTACTTCTTCTACGTGCTCGGCTCCGGCGGCCACACGACCGAGATGCTCGACATCATCAAGCAGAAGTTCCGACCGCAAGCCAACCAGCACCGGCGCTATCTGGTGACCATCGGCGACCAGGATTCGCTCAGCCGCGTCGCCAGGCTCGAGGCGCAGATCCACAACGCGTGCGCCGGCGACAACACGCGGGGCACGCTCGACACGTTCCAGGTCCCGCGCGCTCGCCGCGTGCACCAGCCCTTCTGGACGGCGCCCCTCACCTGCGGCCTGACGGCCGTCTACTGCATCAACGCGCTGACGCGCGAGCCCGAGATGCGCCCGCGCGCCCGCCACAGCACGCAGTTCAAGTACCCGCACGTGATCGTCACCAACGGCCCCGCGACGGGGTTTGTCGTGTGCGCCGTCGCGCACCTGCTCAAGATGTTGTACCTCGTCCCGGACAACCGCCTTAAGATGGTGTACGTCGAATCGTGGGCCCGCAGCCGCACGCTCAGCCTGACGGGCCGCCTCTTCTGGCGGACCAACATTGCCAACATGTTCTGCGTGCAGCACGAGGAGCTGGCCCAGCGGCTCGACGGCGCCGTGTACCTGCCGGCCCCGGCGCTGAGGGGTTCCGGTTAGGAGCCGGAGGATGGTGCCGCAGAAGCGGAGGCGGAGGCTGAAGTCGGTCAGTCGGAGGAAGAGGTCTCGGTCTCGGGCGACGTCGGGCGGCCGGAAAGCGAGCCGGGATCGGACGTTGACTTTGGACCGGATGATGAGCCCCCTTATCAGGGGCCTGTGGTCGTCAGGTCCAAGCTTTAGGGGAATGGTTGAGGCTTCTCAGGCGCCGCGGCGCCCCCTCTGCGTTGATTTCGAATGGATTTGAATCCCAAAGGGGCAGCAAGCACCCTTTAGTACATTGGTCTGATCTTGACCCCGCACCGCGAGTCGGACGGTATGAGCTATGCGTCTGGCGTTTAGCGAGGGGCCTGCGTCTAAATGCAGAAATTCGCCCTGATATCTCATGTTCCCAACCGTGGAGACGTACACACTGACTTTCAACATTGACAAAATTTTATACAGGTATACACGAGCGGGCACAGGTTCTGTCCCAGCTCAAGCGGCTGCCACCAAAATAAGTCACCCTCACAAAGCCTCAGCCTCATCCAAATCGTCCTTCGGATCCTCCTCCACGTCCACGACGTTGACGTACGCGGCGCTCCGCTCGGCCTCGAGCTTGGCGATCTGGTCGGTGGCCCACTTCTTCCAGTGCTCGTAGACCTGGTCCTCGAGCTCCATGCCGACCTGCAGGTTGTTCTTTCCAAAGTAGGCGCCGTAGTGGCGCGCCTCCTCGACCGCTATCCTGCGCTCGATCTCCTCCTGCTGCCGCAGCTTGTAGAACTCCTTGCGCGCCACGTCGTACGCCTGCTGCTTCGGCATGTCCCTGGCCTCCATCAGCCAGAGCTGCCGCTGGACGACGCTGTGGCACGGGGTGTGGTTCGTCAGCATAACTATGCTTTTTCTTTCCTACCTGGAAAAAATGGGACGGAGAGTGAAAAGAGAGCAAAAACGACGTACCTCTCACCGCTGAGCGCCATCCCTGGCTGCCGCAGGCCCTTGCTCCAGTCCCTGTACCGCGCATCCTGCCCGTCCAGCTCGAGCACCAGCTTCGGCCGCGCCAGCTCCCACGGGTGGTCGCGGTAGAACTCCTGCCGCAGCTGGTCCTCCGGGTGCACGATCTTGGTGGGCCGGAACAGGTTGCGCGGCTGCCGCCCGGGCTTCAGCGCGCGGTCGCGCGGCGGCGTGTGCTGGATCGGGTACGGCCGCGTGAGCACCTCGGCCGGCGGGATGTGGACCACGGCTTTGAGCCACGCCGGCGCGCGGTTGGACGTGTCGCCCTTGATGATGGTGGAGGAGAGGTACGCTTCGGCTCGGTCGTAGACGCGCGCCGCGAGGAATTGGCGGCCGCGGGCCATGGTGGAATTTCTTTCTTCTTATCTCGACGATGTTCGGTCTACAAAGCTGCGGAGGTGCTCGCTCGAAGGGTGGGGGGGATTTGGTGAGAATTACAGGTCCGGAGGCTCCACAGTCAAGTCAATCGAGCATCGCAGGATCGTCTAGGATCGGACCATTGGTCTGGACCACGCTCATACGGCACTTCTACTGCCCTGAAGATACCAGGCCGTTTTCTGCTCGAGGTTGTCGGACTCGAAGCGCACGTCGGGTGTGGAACTTTGCGGCTTCTTCTACTTGTAAATTTCAGTGGGGCCTTTCTAACGTTAACGTCCGCGAGCGCGGGACCCAAGCCGCGGAGTCGGCCCCGGCGGAATTTTGTCCCTCACCAAAGCGGCCATTCAGCCCCACTTAAGCCCCATGCAAAATGATCCCTGTCGATGCGGATGCTCGGCGCCCCATGGCATTCGATAAGCTCCCGTCGTCTCGACTTTTTCTCGCCGCAGTTGTATCAAAAGCCGGGCCCGAAGCTCAACACACATCGCCGTCCCTCAGCCCCCTGACTGCACCACGCCGACTGCGATACCCGGGGCGAGAGGCTGGGCTAGACCACGGGCCACCATGTTGGACGACAGCTCATGAGAGCCACCAGCCGATTTGACGGGTCGATATGCGGCGCGATCCTCTCTTTGCACCGCCCGTCGCTGTCGTCGAACCGGTTCGCCGCCGCCAACACACTTGCGGTTTCCGTCTCTAGGCCCGGACTGGAGCCCGCGCAGAGCCCTGACGGCAGTTGCACGCCTCGACGCAGCATCAGCACGGGGAATTCTGGCCTCAGCTCCCCAATTCCCCAGCCCCGCCCGCTATCCATCCCGGCCCTCCGCACATCGAGCACCGGCTTTGGCAGCTCTCCCGGACCCTCCATATCCGGCACCCGCGTGAGCCACACGGCCACGGCGGCGGAACCAGACTTTGACCCAGAGATTCATGACGATGACGCTTCGAGGCATTCGCGCTCGCAGTCGCCGTCCCGCAGGCCGAAACCGCTACGCAACTACACCAAGAAGGAGCTCCTCGACCTTATCGACGACTACGATGGCGAGCAAATTGGCCCGGTTGATGAATACCTCGAGTATCTCCGCGACCCCTACCTGCGGGGATATGCCCAACCTTACGCCCAAAGGTTCACCTTTGCCCGCACTGCCGAGGACTTTGCATACCCAAACCTCGAGCAGGTGATCCACGCCGGCGAAGAGGAGCAGAAAACCCTCTGGGAGCTCCGATTCGCCGTACTTACCCGCCTCAGGACGCCTCAAAAGGTCGACCTCGACCACATCTTCGAGCTTTACCAGCGCCTTCCCGAGCCGCGCATGCTCTACATCCACGCTCGGTTCCGTCACCAGCTGCTGCGGGCCCTCGGCCAGCCTGACGAGCGCGACTTCACGTCGATGCTGCGGTATTTTGCCGTCATCGCTGATGTCAAGAACACCGGAATCACCCTAACCACTGCGGAGTGGAATTGCGCCATTTCCTTTGCCACCAAATATGTAGGTACCGTGACAGAGACGGAAATCGAGGCGGCCCTGAAGCTGTGGCGCGAGATGGAGCTGGATGCCGGCGTCAAGGCGACCAACGTGACCTTCAACATCCTCTTCGACGTCGCCTGCAAGGCCGGTAACTTCGCGCTGGCCGAGATGATCTACCGGGAGATGGAGGGGCGTGGGCACCAGTACAACCGCTACCACTACACCAGCCTGATCCACTTCTTCGGCCTCAAGCACGAGACGAGCGGCATGCGCGCCGCGTACAAAGAGATGGTCAACGCGGGCGAGATGATCGACACGGTGGTGCTCAACGCCATGATCGCGGGCCTGTTGCGGTCGGGCGAGGAGGCCCCCGCCGAGCGGCTCTACGAGCGCATGAAAGCCGCGAGCCTCGGCGACGGGGCCGCGGACGCGGACGGGAAGACCCCTGACGGCGGCGACATCCCCGTCCGCACCGCGCCCTCCGACCGCGTCATCACACAGGCACTCCTGATGTTCGCCAAGATCGGCCGGCGCCACCCTCCCTCGCGGCCTTCGCTGCAGCGGATGGCCCCGCTCGCGCCGGACCTGCAGACCTACCGCATCCTGGTCAACCACTACGGCGTGAAGCGCGGCGACCTGGCCAAGACGGCGGCCTACATCGATGAGATGAAGTTCTTCAAGATCCCGCTGCACCACGCCATCTTCCTGGCGCTGTTCAAGGGCTTCGCCCTGCACGGCGGGTACCCGCGCTCCGCCTGGAGCGAGCAGCGGCTGCACGGGATATGGAACGCGCTGCTCGACGCCCTCGACTCGGGCGCGGCCGGGCTCGAGGTCAAGACGTGGTTGGCCGTGTGGGCGCTGCGGGCGTTTGCGCGCTGTTCCAGCAAGGAGCGTACGCTGCATGTCTACGACGCGCTCAAGGCCCGCTGGAGCTTGAGTCACGCCGATGAGCAGTTCATGATTGATTTCCTGAATGGGCTGGTTAATAAATCGCGGGGGCGGTAAGCACGGGCTAGAGGCTGGGTACGGTAAAATTATATCAGGTTATATAAAAAGAGATGATGGATGGATAAAATGCAAGCATCATGAGGGTTTGCGGGTTGGGGGCGTCTGTATAATACTGTAAGGATGTACCTCGCATACTGAATGTATGTATTCTAAGTAGGTTGTACAACCTGCGTTGCGGCTGACTTAGGAATTAAAAAGCTGCTCCAAGAGAGCTTGGTCGAGATGACAACTCAGATGATACCGTTATTCCTGTGTCTACATTGGAGCACCAAGCAGATTTCTTCAACACTCAACGGATGGGCATAGGTTTGATGGGATCCCTTCTTCCAGCCCTTGAGTCGAAAGCTACAGTAAGAGCTGCAGCTAAGGGGGAAAATGAGAAGATCAAAAATATCTGATCATACACGGGTATCGTCTATAATATTCCGTAGGAGAAGCCTCCTCCAGCTAACGACAGCAAACACCTCCCCTTTTCTATCTCCATGCCATCATTCCATAATCCAGTGTTCGGGGATCTTTTTATAACCCCCTCCGAACGCCATCGCCTGACATGACGAATACCAAAAGATAAGGGACCAGTCTTGGTTCTGGGAAAACACCTACCTGGTCCCATTCCACTCCGAGGTCCAACAAGCTCAGAAGAAAACACTTACTAAGCACTAGGATAGAAAGACAGGAAGTAAAGGAAAACGAATGAACAAAAGATGAAAGAAAACAGGCAAGAGATCACCTCGGAGGCCCAGCTCTTAACAAAGCCTCCCAGTCCTGCTCAACACCACTCGCGCCACTCTCTCTCTCCGTAGCATAGGAATCATCCCTTCCGACCGCCCTCCTTGGGATTAGAATTGGCTTTGGGTTTGGTTGTCTTGCAACAACAACAACCGCTGCGGGCGGCACCAATACACCGCCCCTCCCCGCTCCTGCTGCCATGGCCATAATGCTGCTGCTGCTGCTGTTGCTCCCAGTGCTAACCCCGGTTTTATCACCAGCAGCAGCAGCGGCGACTGCAGCAATATACTCCTCATTCAGCTCCTCGAAGACCTCGACCTCGACCGTCTTGATGATCCCTCCGCGTGGCCACCAGGCTTCCAGGTCCATATCAGCGCCCCGTCCTCTGTCTTCGTCGTGGTCGTTACCATATCCATACCCTTCCCCCCTTTCCTTCTCCTCCTTCTCATCATCCATGCCCCTATTCTTGTGCGTCACATACCCGAGATGTCTCTCACCCTCCACCCCCGGCGGTCCGTCCATATCCGGACGCTGTCTCTTTCGTCTTCCTCTTCCCCTCCTCCCGCGCTCGTCATCATCAAACCCCAGTGCTAAATCATCCTTCCGCGCTCTCTGCTCCACGGCCACAACACTAGAGTCGCGGTCCGGGTGGCGGTCGTCGTCCCGGGAACGGGAACTGCCAGTGCCAGGCCGCACAATAGTACTCCGCTTGCTGTCCGTGCGACTGAGCGGGGATGATGATGCCGTAGTAGTAGTGGTAGTGGTAGCGGTGCGGTTGGTAGACGTGGACGTGGACTTTCCGCTGCGCCCAGACCGGGATGCTGAGCGGCTTGTTGTGCCTGCAACGGAGGAGGAGAAGAAGGAGGAGGAGGAGGAGGAGCGGTAGGGATCACGCCCGCTTTTGTTGCCGTTGGCCTTGCGGTCGGTGGACGATGTCGTCGTTGTCGTTGAAGTACTTCTACTTCTTCTGCCGGCGGTTGTGGTGGCTGCCGTGGTAAAGGAGGGACGAGTGGGGGAGAAGAAGAGGGGCCCGAGGGTGAGGAGATTGGAGGCGGTTAGAGAGAGGTTTTGTTCTAGGCTGATGGGTGGTTAAATAGAGTGAGTTAGGGTGTTGGTAGTAAGGAAATAAAAGGGTGTGAGACCCACTTGGCCATGAGCGAGGCGTAGAAGAAGTGGAGGGTGTAGGTCGTCACGCCCGCTGTTTGGGAGATCTGTGCGGTTCGGACTATGACGAAGATCCCGCAGCTGGATGGGATGATTAGTGGTCGGGAGAGAGAAATTCAACGAGGGCCAGAAAACAGTGAGAAAGCAGGACGGAAGGAAAAGAAAATACTTACACCAAGCTCAGGACGGATGTGACATAGAACGGCCATCGTGGCTCGCCGTCACGCGAGATGTCGCGCAGTATCAGCAGCGGGAAGAGGGCAGAGAAGACCCATGAGAAGACGGAGAATGCTGTATCTGTCAGCGACCGGCACATGAATATTCCAGAGAGAACTAGCCCACCCCCCTGAGCGTAGCCAAGACTCATCTGTGTACCCGGCCCCGAGAGGCAGTCGCCCGGGACATCCGGATCCCACATCTTCTCCAACGGCCGGCATTGCAGATACCCAGCCAAGGCAAAAGCCAGGTTGGTGATGGCCATTACCACAACAAGCGCGGCGAGCAATATCCTCCACTGCCGCGCCCTCCTCAAGAGGTCCATGAAGAAAAGGCATATCGAGATCTTGCTGAGGGTGACGCTGACGAGGTACCACGGCTGCCCGAGCACGTTGAACTGCAGGGCGCGCGCCGGATCCGAGGCTGTGCTCTCCAGGATGCCGAAGACGGTCCCTATTAGTGCTATCACCTGGCACAGAGTTAATGATTACCACACCTAGATTCCCAGTTTCCGTTTGATTCAACTCAGACTCACACTGGCCGCCCCGCTCGTGTAGTCGTCGGCTCCGTACCCGCCGTGGATTCCCTTGCGGGTGCAGAAGCGGACGAAGGTGGTGGCGAAAACAAAACTTGCAGTGGCCAGAGAAAGGGAAAGAAGGATCGGCCCTCGGGAGAGGTTGGCTGTGGGGTCTGCCATGATGGGGTGGATGGGTAGAACTTGGGGGTATCAACGTGTGTAAGTGTCATTGCCTCATCATAGTATCATACCGGGGTTGATGAGAAGAGGAGAAACGATGAAGAAACTAAACGCAAAGGGGAGAGACTGCCCGCGATCTTAAAGGCTGGCTAGCTGGCACAATGGAACAGGGCTACTAGCTGGAGACGGGAGGGACGGGAGAGTCGCGGCTAAGGTTGTTTTTGGGGGCAGTCAATATGACTCGCCAGAGAGAGAACGGAAACGACCGAGAGCTTCTCCTAGAGCCAGGGCCGTATGGGGCTCGGAAAATCGAACTTCAAACCTGGCAGAGGACACGGCAAGACGAGACCGCGTGGGGTTGGAACTTCTCATCTATGGGGACATCTCAAACGCCGTCTACCCTACTTCCCTGCGCAATGCTCATCCTCGAGGTTGTTGCTCGAACACTGCGTGAAGGTTGAGGAAGGACAGCATGACAAGGGGACTCCCTGACTCCCTTGCTTCGTCGAGAACGTGACGCCGATCGGAAACGGAGCTTCTCTCATGGCCTTCCCATGACCAGTCCTCGAAGACAGGCTTGAACGGGTCGGAGGAATAGGCTGATGGAAAGAATAAGGCAACGATAGCGATTAGACCGTCGAGACACGCACAAGAGCCGGGTCTCCGTGTCAATTGGGATTCATCCATGCGCGGGCTAGTGTAGACGGCAGGGAAACAAGTGCCGTTGGTTGAAATGCCGTCTTACCTTATTGGAGACAGTCCAGCCGTGAAACGTTGTGCTGTCGGCTGATCGCCAGAGCTTACAAGTTTAGTACAGCAGGAAGCATAATCCAGGAGGTCAGACCACTTGTTGGTGTGCGGGAACTGAGATTGGACACGGGTTAGCAGTGAACGCACATTGGATGGTGGCTGACTGAAGAGCGGAAGGTGCGAGCGATGCATTCAGCGCCATCCTGCAACGCATAATCCGTGGCTTGTTTGGAGGCGCGTGATCAGCCGAATCGAAGCTTCAGGGAACAATCTCAAACACCACACGGACCCCTTGACTTTTGGTGTGGTTGCCGAGATGGTAAATCTTCGCGAAACCGCTCGCACTTATCATAAACAACCTAATATTGTCTACTTATTCTAGTTGTGTTGTTTAAGTCAGCCATGGGCCGAACATATGCTCTAGATAGACTCACACTCGTCGATCTCAAGGGATACCGAGAACAGAAATTTTCGACAACTCCGAGAATGAGCGTCCTGGTCATGACTTGGCCGGGCCATTTCTAGCAAGAAACAAGCCGCAACGCTGCAATCAGCATGGAACTCAATTTAACCTACCTACCTACCTGGTAGCTGCCTGGTAGTCATTACTCATATCATGTACATATTGACAACATGATGAACACAACCCCCCCTTCCCAGCTACACCTTGGCCTGCGCAGCCTTCAACATAGGCAGCGTAGCCGTCATGGCCCAGTCATGCGTCTTATCCTTACTCCGGACCCTTCTCGCCTGCTCCTCGGTGAAGCTGCGCGCCTCCACGGCCGGGTTATAGCCCAGCTTATTCGCCCTCCCAACGTCCTCCGACGCAACCACCTGCGCCTCCTGCCCATCCGCCCGGCAGTAGACCGTCACCACCGCCGCGCCCCCCAAGCCCAGGTTATGCTGCAGCGCCCACCGGGTGCGCGGAACGGCCCTGTTGTTGGCCCATCCGCGCAGATGCCACACTAGCTCGGCGCACTGCGCGATCCCCGTTGCGCCGAGCGGGTGGCCCTTGGAGATGAGCCCGCCGCTGGGATTGACCACCACCACGCCTTCACCCTTTTCCCCGTACGTGATCCCGCCGGCCCGCACCAGCTCGTGCGCCTTCCCCGGCTCGGCCAGGCCCAGCGCGTCGAGGAGCACCATCTCGTTGGCGCTGAAGCAGTCGTGCAGCTCGCACACGGCGAAGTCGCGCGGCGTGACCCCGGCCTCGGCCATGGCGGCCGCCGCGGCGCGCTGGGTCATTTCGCGCCCGACCAGGTCGATCGCGCTCTGCGAGAAGAGGGATGGCCCGTCCGTGGCCAGGCACTGGCCCGCGATGAGCACCGCCTGGTCCTTCAGGTGCGGGCGGGCGTCGAGGAAGGCCTGCGAGACGAGCACTGCGGCGGCGCCGCCGTCCGAGGTCGGGCAGCACTGCAGCTTGGTCAGGGGCGAGTGGATCGTGGGCGACGAGAGGATCTGCTCGAGCGTGTAGACGTCCTGGAACTGCGAGTAAGGGTTGTTGACGCTGTGCGCGTGGTTGATGCGCGCGATTTCGGCGAAGTCTTCGGCCGTGGCGCCGTACTTCTCCATGTACTCGCGGCCGGCGTTGCCGAAGATCTGGGCCGCGCCGGGCGCCTTGGTGATGCCCCTCGTCGTCGCCATCATGGCGTACGTGGTGCCGATCGGGTTCTCGCGGTCGTTGAAGAAGGACTGCAGGCTGCCCGGCATCATCTTCTCGAAGCCGACTACCAGGACGCAGTCGGCGCCGCCGGAGGCGATCGTGTTGCGCGCCATGGCCAGCCCCGTCGAGCCCGTCGAGCAGTTGTTGTTGACGTTGTAGATGGGGATCCCCGTCATGCCGAACTGGTAGAAGACGCGCTGGCCGCAGGTCGAGTCGCCGTAGCAGTAGCACGCGATCCCCTGCTCGACGTCGTCGTACGTGATCTGCGCGTCCAGCAGCGCCTTGATGCCCGCCTCGTAGCCCAGCTCCGTGTAGTCGACCTTGCCGCGCGGCTTGATGAACTTGGTCAGGCCCACGCCGAGCACGTAGCACGGCTGTTTCGGCTTGGGGGCCATGGTGGCGGTGGACGGTGGTGCAGGAATTGCTATGTGAAATTTAATTTACAGAAACCGCTTACTAGGACGATAGACCTATGGGAATTGATCATGCCATAGGTAGATGGATTATCAAGGGAACGGCTGTCCTTTAAATACGGAGACAGCCCATTGTCGTCGCCGCATGGATGTGCTATAAGTAATCCGTACCGTGACCCCTGTATGCCGTTCTTTCCCCACTCCTACCCCAGATGCGGGGGTCCGCCGAAGTGCCGAGGCCGAGGCACACTTGCCACTGTCCCGCTTTCTCCTGGTCCCAACCTCCATATTGCGCAGTATGGGGGGCCTACAGTACTACACGTGCAGGAGGGTAACCTGGGAACTGTAAATGCCTCGAAGGGCCTTCACACGCCCTTTGCTCCCCGCACTATCGCTCAAGGGTTGGTTGATGGTCTTTTGTTTCCTCCGGCCTTGGCAACTCCGAGCGCTCCACAACCGGCTCCGGGTACCGGTGTAGAGTGGAGTTGGACCTCGGGGTTGGGCCTTCGGCGAAACCTCGAGGGGATAATGATGTGTAGACCACCGGCATCGCGGGAATATAACGACTCTGCTCCCTTCCTTTGAACGCTAGGCAGTATGTGTGTTCGGCCCGGTGTAGCGTTCTTTAACTAAGCCTGACGTCCATCGAGAGCATTTAACAGTTTGCCCTGCTGGCTGGGACAGGCTTCGAACCGTCTCTCATTAATTCTTCCATAGAAGGTCCTGTCCTACCCAATCTCGATCTTTCCTCTGCCAGAGAAGTCCTGTGCTCTCCATACTGCCTCAGTAGACTTCTCGCATAAGCACTTTATTTTAGCCCGGCAGGCTTGCCCATTTGATGGATATCGGAACCCCGGCCTGTAGCTCCTCCTCCAGCCCGCCCATGTGAATAAAATCCCGGAACGTGCTCATGTGCTCTCTCATGCCCGCAAGGCAATGGGCCAGCCAATGGACGGGATACGGCGTGACGTCTACCTCCGGCAGGGGGGCTTCCGCCTCCTCCCAGTAGGGCCGCGCAACCTCAGTCACCTCCCAGCGCGCGTACAGGAACCCACCGTAAGGGTCGGTCCTCTTCGACTCCGGAACTTTCCCCCGTCCCCAGTTGAAGCCGCGCTCCGGGCGAGGCCGGTTGAGCACCACGCCCTCCCAGCCCTCCTCGAGGCGGTCGATGACGACCAGGGCGCGCCACCAACCGTCCGTGTGGAACGTGGCGGGCAGGTAATAATCTCGGCGGCGCGTCGCGATGCGCGCCGCCACCTCCGCCATGTGGTGCGCCTGGCAGCACTCCACGCGCCGCCCGTCGGGCACGTCGGCCGCCATGGGCAGGCCCACCACCTGGACGCGGTCGCGCATGAGGTCCGGCGCGGCCGTGGCGTCGCACCGCTCGAACTCGGTGCCCGTGTGCAGCTGGAGGGCAAGCTGGCGGATGCGCTCCGTGTCGCCCGCCGCGGGCATGGTGTCGTAGAGCATGATGTCGTAGATGCGGAGGGCGAATAAGGGCGGGCGATGCCTCTCGGCGCTCCTGGTGTAGGCCGTGAAGCAGGGGGCTCCATCGTGGCTGGGTGCCTGGTCGACGACGACTTCCTCCGGCGGACGTTTACGCGGTGGTTTGCCGCCCAACGCTTTCGGAGGTGTCATGGGACCTGCTGGCCTGCTACGAGCCGGTGATAATAGTATGCTGGTGATGGACTAGATGCCGCAGACGCCAGCGGACTGTTCGTTCCCTGTTTTGAGTGGATATTGTAGGTTCAGATCCCGCAGTTTTTGATGGTTATTTTATCAGCTGTATTCAGAACGTGGGCCGGGAATTACAGTGGGATGGTTAAACATGTTCCGTGCAGACATGCCTGGCTTCACCGCACTAGTTGCTCGACGACGGGACTCACGGGAGACAACAGCACGCCGGTCTCTACCAGCCATCTCAATCTCCGGAGCTGCCACAACTCGAACTGCGTGGGCAGAGCTGCAAGATCCGAAGCGACATAGCCTACCTGCTCCTAGCCTCTTTCTAGAGGCTCGTGTGAAGCCTCTCTCACCGACAGAGTTTCAACTTTCAAACGGAGATATTCGTGGAGTGTCGGAGTTTCAGAACGTCCATGCTTCACTCCGTACGGCGTACGCTGCCCACATAGGGTTAGGGTGTGGAGGCTCCGGCCCCCTCCGAGTCCCTCCCCAACGGCGGCTGCCGACGGGCTAGGGCGCTGTGAGGTGGGGCCGATAGTTAGCGACTACCCCACCTCCCAGATAAGCTCCCCCGCGGTCAACCAAGAGCAAGAGCAAGTTGGAGCAGAACACTGGCAACCTCATTCGCCATGGCCAGTAATACACCAGCTATTGAGACTTATCTGCTCGACAAGTAGAGGGACGTGCGGAGTTCAAGGTTTGGGTGCCATGGCGCACTCCGCAGCGGGAAGCTTAGGTATTAGTAAAAGATAAATCCATTGCTATAAGGTGGTATCCTCAGCTTCCGGTTCGCCACCCAACAGACTCGAGAGACATTCTCGCATCTATCTCACCTCGCCGGACGGGGTGTCTCTGATATTGATCCTGCAGCGTTACTGCCCAAGTGCTCTTAGTAGTGTCAGTTACCCCCTCTGGAATGCTACTTCAAGACCGACGCGACCGGTCCCAGCGATTACTCCTCCGTCAACCTCCAGGTTGACTCCCTGAAGCCAGCATCGGACCTTGGTTAATTCTTCGCGATGACTCCTTCTGCTGTTCTCCCCCAGCGGCCAAAGGTGCCGGCGGGGACGCTGACCACCGACTTCGACGACACCCTCCGCTTCTACCTCAACGGCACCCGCATTGTGCTGGACGAGATTGATCCCGAGGTGACCTTGCTAGAATACCTCCGGGGCATCGGATTAACAGGCACCAAGCTGTATGTATATCCCTCCACCTACCTACGTACGTGACCATCACCGCATGAAGCTGACCAACCGTCCGTCACGTCCAGCGGCTGCGGCGAAGGCGGCTGCGGCGCCTGCACGGTCGTGATATCCCAATACAACCCGACGACAAAACACATCTACCACGCGAGCGTCAACGCCTGCCTCGCGCCGCTCGCGTCCGTCGACGGCAAGCACGTCATTACCGTCGAGGGCATCGGCAACGTGCAGCGGCCGCATCCGGCGCAGGAGCGCGTCGCCAAGGGCAACGGCTCGCAGTGCGGCTTCTGCACCCCCGGGATCGTCATGAGCCTATACGCGCTGCTGCGCAACAACTCCGCGCCGACCGAGCACGATGTCGAGGAGGCCTTTGACGGGAACCTGTGTCGCTGTACGGGGTACAGGCCGATTCTGGATGCCGCGCAGACGTTTAGCGTCAGGAGGGATACGAATGGTGTCGGGGCTAGTAATGGGTGCGGAAATGCGAGGGCGAATGGGGGCAGCGGGTGTTGCATGGAGAACGGCAATGGTGATGGGGGGTGTTGTATGAAGGATGGGAAGGTAGACCAGCCGATCAAGAGGTTCACGCCGCCGGGATTCATCGAATACAACCCGGACACGGAACTCATCTTCCCGCCGGCGCTGACGAAGCACGAGTTCCGGCCGCTGGCGTTTGGCAACAAGCGCAAGAAGTGGTTCCGCCCCGTGACGCTGGACCAGCTGCTCGAGATCAAGAGCGCGTATCCCGAGGCCAAGATCATCGGCGGCAGCACCGAGACGCAGATCGAGATCAAGTTCAAGGCGCTGCAGTACCCCGTGTCGGTGTACGTGGGCGATATCGCGGAGCTGAGGCAGTACTCCCTAAACGAGGACCATGTCGAGATCGGGGGTAACATCACCCTGACCGACCTTGAGACCGTCTGCCAGGAGGCCCTGGCGGAGTACGGAGAAGCCAGGGGCCAGGTCTTCAGTGCCATACACAAGCAGCTCAAATACTTCGCCGGGAGGCAGATCCGCAACGTCGGCACCCCAGCTGGGAATCTGGTCACGGCCTCTCCCATATCGGATCTGAATCCTGTCTTCATGGCCGCAGACGCCGTCTTGGTTGCGAAGACGGTAGGCAAGGACATCGAGATTCCTATGGCGGAGTTCTTCATGGGTTATCGTCGGACAGCGCTACCAGACAAAGCGGTGCTCGCTTCCATCCGCATTCCCCTTACCCAGGAAAAGAACGAGTTCTTCCGCGCCTACAAGCAGGCGAAGCGCAAGGATGATGATATCGCCATCGTAACGGCCGCCCTGAAACTGCGGCTCAGCGATGACGGAGTTGTCGAGACGGCTAATCTCGTCTACGGCGGCATGGCACCCATGACCGTGGCGGCGAAGCAGGCGAATGCGTACCTCGTCGGGAGCAAATTCGCGGAGCTCGAGACGCTCGAAGGGGTCATGAACGCGCTTGGTCGTGATTTCGACCTGCAGTTCAGTGTGCCCGGCGGCATGGCCTCCTACCGAAAGTCACTGGCCCTGGGCTTCTTCTACCGCTTCTACCACGAAGTTATGTTGACAGTGGGCGCAAACGCCGATAAGGAGGCTGCCTCGGAACTGGAGAGGGAGCTTTCCACGGGCAACGAGGACAGGGAGGCGGCGGCAGCATACATGCAGGAGACGGTCGGGAAGTCCAACCCGCACGTGGCCGCGCTGAAGCAAGTGACGGGCGAGGCGCAGTATACCGACGACATGCCGCCGTTGAAGAATGAGCTGTACGGCTGCCTCGTGCTGTCGACGAAGGCGCACGCCAAGCTCAAATCGGTCGACCACACGCCGGCGCTCGAGATTCCCGGCGTGGTGGACTACATCGACAGGAGCCACATGCCCAGTCCGCGGGCCAACCGCTGGGGCGCGCCGCATTTTGAGGAGACCTTCTTTGCCGAGGACGAGGTGCACACCGCCGGGCAGCCCATCGGCCTGATCCTGGCCACATCGGCGGCGCGTGCTGCTGAGGGGGCCCGGGCGGTGAAGATTGAGTATGAAGAGCTACCAGCCATTTTCACGATTGAAGAGGCCATTGAGAAGGAGAGCTTCTTCAACTTCTTCAGGGAGATCAAGAAGGGTGATCCCGAAGAAGCCTTCAAGCAGTGCGATTATGTGTTCACGGGGACGACGAGGATGGGCGGCCAGGAGCATTTCTACCTGGAGACGAACGCCGCCGTCGTGATTCCCAAGCCGGAAGACGGAGAGATGGAGATCTGGTCGAGTACACAGAATCCAAACGAAGCGTATGTTGTCCTTCTCTCTCAAGATGGTGTAGAACGAACGATGCACTGACTGACACTGTCTTTGAAGTCAAGCATATGCCGCGCAAGTCTGCGAGGTCCAGTCTAACAAGATCGTCGTCAAAGTGAAGCGCATGGGTGGAGGCTTTGGGGGCAAGGAGAGCCGGTCCGTTCCGCTCAGCACCATCCTCGCGCTGGCAGCGAAGAAGACGCGCCGGCCTGTCCGCTGCATGCTTACGCGTGAGGAGGACATGGTCACGTCCGGCCAGCGGCACCCCTTTCTGGGGCGATGGAAGGTGGGCGTCAACAAGGACGGCAAGATCCAGGCGCTCGACCTCGACATCTTCAACAACGCCGGCTGGAGCTGGGACCTCAGCGCGGCCGTATGCGAGCGCTCCATGACCCACTCGGACGGCTGCTACCGGATCCCCAACATCCACGTGCGCGGGCGCATCTGCAGGACTAACACCATGTCCAACACGGCCTTCCGCGGCTTCGGCGGGCCGCAGGGCATGTTCATCGCCGAGTCGTACATGTCCGAGGTGGCCGACCGCCTGGGCATACCGGTCGAGCAGCTGCGCGAGATCAACATGTACCAGCCCAACGACCTCACCCACTTCAACCAGCCGCTGACCGACTGGCACGTGCCGCTAATGTACCGACAGGTGCAGGAGGAGGCCGACTACGCTGCGCGCCGGGAAGCCATCACGCAGTTCAACGCGTCCCACAAGTGGCGCAAGCGCGGGCTCGCGCTCATCCCAACAAAGTTCGGCATCTCGTTCACGGCGCTGTGGTTCAACCAGGCCGGCGCCCTCGTGCACATCTACCACGACGGCTCCGTGCTGGTCGCGCACGGCGGCACCGAGATGGGGCAGGGGCTGCACACCAAGATGACCATGATCGCGGCGCAGGCCCTGGGCGTGCCCATGGAGGACGTGTACATCTCGGAGACGGCCACCAACACGGTCGCCAACGCCTCGGCCACCGCCGCCTCGGCCTCGTCCGACCTGAACGGCTACGCCATCTACAACGCCTGCGCGCAGCTCAATGCCCGCTTGCAGCCCTACCGCGAGAAACTAGGCCCCTCCGCCACCATGCGCGAACTGGCGCACGCAGCCTACTTCGACCGTGTCAACCTCTCCGCCCAGGGGTTCTACAAGACCCCCGAGATCGGTTACACGTGGGGCGAGAACAAGGGCAAGATGTTCTTCTACTTCACGCAGGGCGTCACCGCCGCGGAAGTGGAACTCGACACTCTCACGGGATCCTGGACCTGCCTACGGGCAGATATCAAGATGGACGTGGGCCAGTCCATCAACCCGGCGATCGACTACGGCCAGATCCAGGGCGCCTTCGTCCAGGGCATGGGGCTGTTCACCATGGAAGAGTCCCTCTGGCTACGCAACGGTCCGCAGCGGGGCACTCTGTTCACCCGCGGGCCGGGCACCTACAAGATCCCCGGGTTCAGGGACATCCCGCAGGTGTGGAACGTGAGTCTGCTCAAGGGCGTGGAGTGGCAGGACCTGAGGACAATCCAGCGCAGCAGGGGGGTCGGGGAGCCGCCGCTCTTCATGGGCAGCGCTGTGTTCTTTGCTATCAGGGATGCGCTGAAGGCCGCGAGGAAGGAGTATGGGGTCGAGGCGACGCGGGGCGTGGATGACCCCGCCGATGGGCTTCTGAGGCTGGAGAGCCCGGCTACGCCCGAGAGGATCAGGCTGGCGTGTGTTGATCCCATTATGGAGAGGGCTAGGGTCAGGCCGAAGGAAGGGGAGAAGAGCTTTTTCATAGCTATTTAAGTGGTGGGGAACTTGGGGTTTTGGATTGAGTTGTCACAGTTCAGGTTGGGTAAGGTAACCTTACTGTGTATGCCAGATTCCGAGTCTGACACGAGGCAATAGCACACCCGATATGGCATGGTTTGAGCTGGCTGCCTTTGCCAACCTATATACATGGATCAATGCTACCTAGGTACCTAGCCGGTGTGACTTGATACCTCCGAAGTAGTTCCCCTGAATCTCTGTTCTGCTAAGTCGTCTTGAGGACTGTTGCCAACCAGCTCAGATCAGACGCGGCAGCTCTCACTGACTACTAATAGGTACCACAGAAGCTATTTAACCTGATCCCCCATCGAAGCTCAACCGCAGATATCTGCTTTGCAAGATCTCTTCCAGCCTCCCATCGTTGCAATAATGTGCCAAGTTGATCGCCTTGGTCGCCCACTCCTTGGCCCGCTCAGCCTCATGAGCACTGTAGCAGTCGATGGCGTGGTTAAATGCCGTGGTAGCCATCCATTCCAGCTCCTCTTCCGGCCATGTGGCTTCACTCTGCTGTCAGTGTCAGAAACCTTTCCCTTTCTAGCTTTTTCAGAGGAAAAAATGTCGAAGGTAGGTCATGGATGGGTGCAAGGACAACGTACCTCTCGCAACTCCCTTGCCTTACTGCACGCCTCATCCAGCAGCTTCATCGCCAGCCCATCATCCAGCGGCAATGTCGCATGGAACAGGCAGCGCGTGTACTTGGCCAGCTTGACCGCGTCGAAGCTCTCGAGCACCCAAATTTCGTTGACAATCTTGCGCATGGTAGAGTACAACACTTTTGAACATCGTTAGCCTCTGGGTCAGGAAATGGAGGATATTGAGATACCAGTAATCATACCTTGTCCCGGAGCCTTAGCTCGCAGCAGGCTGTCTGCCATAGCCTGGAACGCCGTGATGTTCTTGCATGGTACCGCCCTGTGCACGATGCCGCCCAGGTCTTCCCATTGTTTTAGCGCAACGGCGGCTTCAAAGTCGAACGCAAGCAACGTGGCGTGCTTCCGGAGCATGTCGTCCTTTGACTGCTCGTCCAACTGGGGCAGGTGCTCGGGGAGCTCGCTGTCAAAGGCCATGATGTGTTTCCGCATCTTAGTGTAATCCTGCCGTTGCTGGTCGACACTGTCTTGCGTCCTTGCCAGGGCGACTAGTGCCGACGAAATGACAAAATGAGAGAAGAGAGACTTGAGGGATAACTCAACCTTGTCTCCTATATCGGACGGGAAATGGTTGATGATGTTGACGCATGCCGTTAGCATCTGTACGACACAACGGAGCTCCCAGAACGCCGTATTCTTTAAGGCTAGGTTGTAGGCATTTCTACTAAACCACTCGAGTTCCTCAATTGTGAATAGTTTGCGCCCTGGTATACTGTCTTCCTTCTGCCGCTCGAGAGCAAGCACGACTGCTGTGGTCAGTATGCTATCCCGTAAAGTCTCAGAGAAAAGTGCTCACCAGCATCAAACTCCTCACAGAGGCCATTCACGATCATGTCCGTGTCAACTCCAGGCCTCTCAGCCAGCAAATTTAACAAGCGGATGGTGCACCGAAACAGAGCAGGCAGATGTATTGGATTTGGTTCCTTGTACTCGTATTTCTCATGGAGCTTTCTCAAAGCGTTGATGGCACACAGAATGTCGCCGGCCTTCTGTGACTCTGCGATGCAAGCGCCGAGGTAGTCGACGTGGTCTGGTGCCTGGGCCACGTTCTCGAGACATTCCGCAGCTAGAGCACGATCCTCAATGCGGACGGCGACCTTGAATGCTAGGTACGCCGTCATGGGTTCCTTCCGGCTCTGTGGCGACATCTTGTGGACGATGGATGCCGCTAAATCCAAGCTGTTCCTTGCAAGAGCACATAGAAGTAACTTCCTTCCCGTTGTCAGCATTCTCTCGAGTCGGGATTAAAGCGTAGGTCTACCTTTCTAATTTGGACATGTTGCCAGGGCCGCAACTCCGGAAAACGCTGTTCAAGGAAAGCTGGCACCAGCTTTCAGCCAGATCATACTGCCCCTGATTATAGTTCGACTCCAGCTTCTTCCAGAGCAGCTGCCGCGCTCATTAGTACGTAGCCAGTACCTAGACCGACGAGGTAACATACCGCCTGCGCTGCGACGGCCGCCTCCGCGCTCAATGGACCAGTAAGATATCCAAGTACATTCCTCGCGGCATTGATAGTCTCGACTGTATCCCGCTGGTTGGTGATCATCCACATGCGCGTCACCACGGCCTTTTCCATCCACCCGCTCTTCTGTGCACAATTGAGCGCCATTATGAAGTCGTCCAGTACAGCGCATCCGGCCCCAGGGCTCTTGTCGTGAAGCTTCCGAATGTGGTGCATGATCACTTTGAACCCGGACTCGGAGAAGGAAAAGTTCCGTATGATATGCCGTAAGACGTCAGCATATGCTTCGCTATCGAAGACCTCGGCAGGTGTTTTCTGAAGTAGTTCGAGCTTGAGCAACGAGACGACAAACTTGTTGCCTGCTTCCGCCTCGATGAACTCGACGTAGTGTTTGGCCTTCTCGAGTCCCTCCGGAGTGCCCGTGCCTAGAAGGGCGGTAACTATGGCCTGCAAGGTTGCCAGCCGCAGCTCAAGGCCTTCTCGTGATAGCCGTTCCAGCTCTTGGGCGTTGATGATTGTGTTCGCCCGCTCCAACCACTTGACCGCTATTGCGAAGTCGCTCCGAGCAGACAGAGACTTGCCAATCTCGTACAGAACGTCGGCGAGTCGCTCGGCATATTCGGGGGTAAGAAGTTCTTGGAGACACTCAGTCTTGGTGTACATGTGTTCCGCGACGTCGAGTCTGTCTTCAACCCAGGACTGTCTCTGTCAGTGCCGTAGCGCATTTCTCTGTCAAGAAAATACATACCAACGCCGTCCGCATGATGAAATATTCCACCTCCATGCATCGACACTCTCTGACTTCGTCCTCCGGCAAAGATTCCATCATATCTTGCAGCCACCCCTTATAATCAGCTGCCATCTGCATCACCTGCCCAGCGAACTTCACCTCCCCGGAATCTGCTTGTGTCAGCCAAGTATCACAACCCTCACAGAAATGACAACCAAACCAACTCACCAATGCAATCCCTAACCACCTTCAGAGCCAACCTCATCAGCCTCACCACAACCCCAACCCGTCCATTCTCCTTCGGCCTAGCCACTCCCAACAGACGGAAGGCAAGGACCCTCCCGTAAAGGTATAGCCGCCCCAATAACCCAAGCTTACTTCGCCCCTTCCCATCTCCTTCCCCGTGTCTCTCCCTCCCAGCACCACCATCCACTTGACGTTCACCACCAACCTTACAACATTCCTTCTCCCGATTCAGCCTCCCCAGCCGCGTACAAACGTTCCACAACCCCGTCGCCAGCTCATCGATCTCCGGATCCCCGCTCAGTCCGGGCACGTAGGTCTGCTGGCACACGTGCAGGCGCTCGACGTGCTTGGCGACGTCGGCCACGAGCTGGTCGGCGAGCGGGGTGTCGGAGGGGTCCGGGGCGGAAAGGAGTTTCTTAAGGTGAGTTGCGAATTCTATACCCAAGCCAATCACATATAGGTTAGCCAGTGAGTTTTCGCTTGTGGCAGAACCAAAACGGAAGGGAGGGTACCGGCATGCCTGGATATGTATGTATGTTGCGGCGGTGTGGGGGTTCTAACTGGAAAAGGGGGACGGGGGTACTAGAGATAGACTGTGGAAAAAGGGGTAAGGGGGGAGGAGATGGATAGACATACCGACGGCTGCTTCTATGTGTTTCGCCGATTTACCCGATGAGTGGGACGCTGGTTTTGGTGTCCGTACGAGTGGCATGGCGAAGGGAAGTGGGCGGTCTTAGAAGAGAGGGGGTTTCGCTGGATGGATGTCTTTCACTTGAAAGTTTAGATGTCATGGGACGTGAGACAAAACAAGTCGCAGAGGATCAAGGGATTCCGTCAAGTTGAGAAGAAGCGCGGAGCGTTCCGCTGGGTTGGTTGATTTCTGCCTGGGCTCCTTCAATCTATCTAAGGAAGGTGCGATCGACCACCATCCATCCGCCTTATGGCAGTGCCTCAGGATGTGAACGTCCCGTCCTCTATGAACGATAAATGTAACGGCGTCCCATCTCGTGGGTATCACATATACGAGGCCTAGTAATCTCAACTACAACGGTCAAGCTATCCAAATGTATCCATCCATATTGGTTCGTCACGGAACCGGAACCAGTACACCAACCTTCGTTGCTCTTTGACGCAGGACAAAAACTTAGAAGCATGGTCGGGGTTAACTGGCATGTAGTGATAGTTGGAGCTTTGGCAACAACGGTAGTTGTTTGGTGTTGGTGGATGTCCACGACCGGCTCCGTTATTGCTCGGGTTCCGGGTCGTGGGGAAGGAAATTGCCAATGATCAGGCTCGGACTGCGACGGTCAGCGGAAGGGTTTGCTAAGTCGGGCGAGCCAGGAAAGCATACATCTTGTGCTCATCCTTGCGGACTCGGAATGAGAAACAGCAGTTGACGCGGTGATCTACCCCATCAATGGGGCTCTTGAGCGAGCAGGCCGTGAGCAGAGTGTCGTGCGCCGGATCGAAGGCGATGGTTCCGAACTCTTCCCAGTACCGCACGTTCGACTCCTCTGTGAGTATCTGGTGCAGGGCAATTTTACCCTGCCAAATATGTCAGTCGAGCTACACGGGGACCCCAGCAACGGCTCTGTACTCACGCCCCGCAAATCCTCGACCGGCACCTTGATGAGCTCGGCCATCTCTTTGTTTCCCCGAAAAATCTCTCCTGTGCGCCTCCAGCAACAGGCGGGGACGGCCATACTGGCAAAGACGCGGTCGAGGTCCATCAGCGTCCTCTCAAACCACATCTCGACCAACACGAGATCCATGTCGGTCAGGTCCTTCATCTTCTCGCGGAACTTCGGTCGGAAGCGGTCCAGTTGCCTGAGGATCTTCTGCTTCGACGACGCGGCGACGTGGGTGTCGAGGTAGTTCTGCAGACGAGTGTACCCCTTGATGTAGTTGAACGGCTTCAGCAGCCCCGCTTCGTACTTGGCCTGCAGCACCTGGCGCATGCGCTCCTCTGGCGTGGCGTTTCCGGAGGGGTCTGCCGCCTGGAGGTAGTATGCGCGCGTCTTGTCCGTGGGCAGCGCACTTGTGGGCCGCGAGATGGTTTTGCCCTGCTCGGCATTTGGCGCGGGCATCGAGGTTCCCGGGACGGCACTTGGTGGGAGCATGGCGCTGCTGCTGGGAAACAGGGAGGCGGAGTCAGCCTGGTTCGGGTCTTCGACCAGGAGAGCGCCGTCATCGAGCAGGCTTGTCTGTAAAAAGTCGTTCAAGAGGCTGAACTCATTTGAGACCTCGGGCGCGATCCCGAAGGTGCTGTGGAAGTTATGCATGTCGTGATAATGATTCTGGGACGCCAGCCAGGCATCGGACAAACCGGCAACTGCGGAAGGTAGCTTCAGCTCCTGTCGTGTCTCAGGCATAATACGGTGTTTCATGGAAATTGAAGTCACCTACACTGGCTCATTGCGCTGCCCAGGGTACTGGCCGCTATGCCGGACACTGGTGTGGGTTGCACGAGCTGGAGGGGATTGGCACTTCGGCTTGCTAGCGCCGCGGCGTCGAACGCGGCCTTCGCCGCCTGCCCCGGTCCGCTACTCATGGCCGAGTCGAAGGAGGGCGGCCTCATGGAGCCGGCATTCTGGTTGACGCTGCTGTGTCCCGTGTCCGGCTGGGATTCAGTCTCGTGGACTGTGGACAGGCCGCTCTTGGACTTCCTCGACTCGTGGTCACGAGGTTCGTCATGACACAAATGGCCAATGTTGCGTTTGATGCATCTCGTACACGGCCTCGCCTGTCCACGACATGGCCTCGGGTCAACATCTGCCCGTTGCCGGACCAATAGGTCGAGGCATGGAAGGAAAGGGAAGAGCACGTACAAGATCGCAGGTCATGTGCTAGGTTTAGCAGGACATGGTTAGCCACTAGAACGACCAGAGGATTGTGCGCAGGCTGTTGCCGTATCCGGCCAGGCGAACGTCTGTGCGCCGCAGCAGGACACCCTTCGCGGCGACAGCCCCCAGCAGCGCCACTGAGAATCGTGAAGCAGAAGGCCGACTTGCGGACAGGGGGTTGCGTGGTATGCCCGGCGCATTGGGACGATTGACTTACAGATCGACGGCAGTAGAGACAGGCTGCGGGGTACAAGCAATCGATGTTAGTTTATTACGGGCACCATCGTGGGGACAAACAGCGCGAAGGCCAGCTCTCACCATGATTCACCTTGCGCCGCTTCTTGGGGGTCCTCTGGGCATCATCTGCGGCTGGTGCACGCCGATCCTGGGCCTTGGCCTCTCCCTCGGACTTGGAGGCACTGCCCTCGTTCCCGCTCGTCCTCTCCATGGCTTCGGTTGCCGTCATTGTCTATTGGATGCGGCTCCCATTGGGTCTTGTGGTTACGCAACGGACGTCGAGTTCGCAGCTCATTTGAGCAGGGCCGACGGGTCCTCGCAGGGCTTGGAAGCGATTCGAGGGCCCTTCCGACGCAGCACCTGCTGCTCTGTCGGTTGTGCTGCCGCTGCCGCCGTTCTACCTAACGCTGCTGCTATGCTTCTGCTCCCTTCCCAGCTGCCCTCGCTGTCTCGGTTGTTCTGCGACACTTGGTGGGCGGTTGTGCGCGGCTGCGATCGGCTCGGGTTGCCACGGTGACGGTCGCGTCGTTTGTACTTTCTATTGTGGCCGTGGACAGAGCATCGTTGCGTGCAATTGACCGCATTACGTGGGCGGTCTTGGGCAGGCGAGCAAGCAGAAAGCAGTCCGCTTCGCTCGAGTTAAAGAAACACTGCCTCTCCACCTTCAGGCCGACCTTGCGCGCCCACTGCGGGACCCGATGACTAGGGCGCAACTTGCACAGCGGGTCCGGACGACCGGCCCACCTTGGCGGTTGCCGAGCGGGGGGCGGGTTCCATCAACCGAGGGGCAAATTTTTGAAAAGGCCGAGAACGCCCAGGCTCGGCGGGCGCCATGGTGATGGTTCGTCACACGGCTGACGGTTTTAAAATTCCCAGTTTTCCAATCGTTGTGTCCCATGTTATCGACTTTCAAGAGCTACGATCTCAGCTTCGTGTTCCCGCCCATCAAGCCAGCAATTTACTAGCGAATCAACGTTGGGAAAGCCTCAAGGCATGCCTTTCCCTTCTCGTGGCTCCGTTACTCGCTAAAATGCTCTATTCCTAGCGTGCAGAGATCAGACCGTCATCATGCGAGTTCTTTCCATATTGGGTTGGCTTGGGAAGCTGCGAAGTCAGCTGGGCAGGAATCGCTGTGATTGCCTGCTTGAGGCTTGGTATTCCGTAATGCCATCCCCCATCAATTCCTGCCAGCCATTCTTCCCGCTTCCTTCCTTTTCATGTGACGGTTTTCTGAACGCTACTGGGGATATTGCATTCAGCTTACAGTTCACGGAAACATATGAACTTAGGAAATCAGTAGCGGGTGTCTTGCACACGCATTGAGTAGCTTAGCTAAGTAGATATTGTACAATACACATATATAAGTATACAATACATACCGTACCCAGCATACTACCTACGTATCGTATAACAGCAATGATATCTTAAGACAGCGGGAGTACCTTACCTACCTACTATACACGTACCGTACCTTGCCTGTGTAAGTTACTACCGAGTCTCGTCAATCCCCTATATATGAGCCTCCAACAATCATTCCACTCTTGGCTTAGATATTCCCTTCTCGCACAAGCATTGCGCTAATAATGCGACTGTCGTATTTCAGCCTGGCTCGGCAGGTGTCGAGACACAAAGCGGGTTGAGACAGAAATACGATCCCACTGCTACCTTCGTGCCTGACGAATCGACAAGGCGTCTGTTTCACAGCAGCTGATCACCAACCGTCCCTTGGGAGATTGGTTCCCCGCGGAGCTTCCAGCCACAAATCCTACCTCCGCTGGGTTGGTGCTATGACCAAGCAACCATGGAAGCTTCGGACGATACACAGTATGCACAATACCAGCCTTCTCCTTAGTCTTACCAACTGCCACAGTACCACTTCATGAGGCAAACTTCCAGATCGAATGGGCTTGGCAGTTGTCAGTGCAGACTTGCCACAGCAGCAAGACACCTACACTAGGTTGGCCTTCAGCCGCAGAAGGTGGCACTACGATGACCATGGTCGTGCACCTCTTGGGTGTTCTTGGCGCGTCTTAAGTGAAGTCATGTCTCAACTGAAGCTACCGTGCGGCGTGTGCTGTGGTAGACAGTCGCGACCAAGATGCTCAGAGGTGAGCTCATTGGAAATGTACCCTTCATGATGCATAGGGTACATGCAATTCACGAGACCAAGCACGATATACAGCAGATCGTGCCCGAGGAATTTCTAAGTTCCGAGGGGGACCTCGGCATTGAGAATGAGACACCTTGATAGTTAAAAGATACCTTAGGTATTTCCTTACGGAGGTGCATGATCTGTACGCGACTCTACATAACCCACAAAACTAAGGAGCAGGTTGTCTCTGTGTAGACAGTACAAAAGGAGCTATGACGGGCTCAATGTCGTTCAAATATATTACGCCACACTCTACGTAGCTTCTGGACGATGTCTTCCTCCTTGGCTAGGGTGGCATTCTTGTTGCCCAGACTTGGTATTTGGGCCGTGTCTAATGCACTCATAGAGGTGTGGTGAACGGCTTCCGCCGCACGGTATCATTGCGATGGCCCCTTCCAAGGTCAGGAGAGTAAGGTAGTGATTAACCAAAGATGACAATGTACGAGGTAGGCATGTGCAGTAACGTTATTTGTCTATAGCAGTGTAGCTTTATGATAAACGGATTTCAGGAGCTGACTTCCTGAATACTCCGACAGCCGACAGTATCTACACTACTGTGGTAAGGTAAGCTACCGTCTCCGTAGGTTCCAATAGTGCAAGTGATGATCGCTTAACAACCTAAATTACTCGACTTCCTCATTCAGTTTCAAGGGCTGATAGTAGCGTAACCAGGATTCAAAATAGTAATGAATGACAATAAATGCGGCAAGACAAGAATTTGAGGTAATGAACCAGTCTAGTACTCTCACTAGGTAAAGTTCACTACTCATACTCTGCGTCTGTTTGTTAAGACAGTATCGTGACCTCCACGACTCCTGGTGGGGCCGCAGCTCAAGTGGGGCCGTCTGATGCGGGCAGTTGCGGGATCGATGATGCTCGCAGCGACCAGCGGGGCACCATCATTCGTAATTGTGTACGTAGATGATAGGTAGGTAAATATCGTCTGAACTCAAACACCACGAACTGCAACGCGTCGGCCTTCCAAGCATCCACGGATGGGGTACGTTGCTAGATCAACCAGGCGCTCAGACTACATAAAAGCAAGAGGTCTCTCGCACCGTATTCTCTTCCTTCTTTTCTCTCCATCGTTCGCTCGCTCAACGGTTCTCACTCTCAACCCATCACTTAACAGACTTATCTCATCATTCTCCGACGCGCATTTCCGAGATGCCTCCTCCTAATACCCCCGAAGGAGTGGTTACGGCGCCGGCATCGCCACCGGCATCTCCTGCTGCCTCTCAGCCAACAGCACTACTTACGGGCGGCGGGGCCGGTAACACGCCGCTCCCCGAACCTGAGATTCTGGAGCTGGATTATTTAAGCATCGAGTACGTCGGGCCTGTTGATGAGACACTGCTCTGCCCGATCTGCCGCACGCCCTTCCACTCGCCAGTAATGATGCCCTGCGGCCATACATTCTGCGTCGGATGCATCAACCAGGCGCTTGAGGCGCGGTCGGTCTGCCCGCTTGACCGTCAGCCGATCAACAAGACACGGGACTACTGCCGATCACCATTGATCGTCAAGGAGCAGCTTGATCGGCTCAAGGTTAAATGTCCAAACAGGCGTTGCGACTACGAATGCAATCGCGAGCATCTGCGGGGACACTATGAGCGCCGCTGCGAATATACTCCGGTCCGCTGCCCCATACCGGACTGCACGAAGTACGTTGCCCGACGAGACGCGAAATCTGAGAATGGTTGCCTACACAAAGAGTTTCCCTGCCAGTACTGCGGAGAGGCCGTCACATCTGCGGATTGCGACGATCATTACACCGACAGCTGCAAGGGCGCCATAGTGTCGTGTGACGAGTGCGGAGAAACAGTAGTACGTCATCGCCTGGGGAAACATCTGGCACAGGACTGCCCTGAGGGGATCGCACGATGCAAGTGGCATGCGGCTAAGTGGCATCGGGCTAGGTGC
This sequence comes from Chaetomium strumarium, assembly GCF_033439665.1. NCBI lineage: Eukaryota > Fungi > Ascomycota > Sordariomycetes > Sordariales > Chaetomiaceae > Chaetomium > Chaetomium strumarium. The sequence goes on along the minus strand of NW_026944433.1, from coordinate 819,090 downwards.
CAGGTGAAGGGCAAGCGCCGAGACGTTCGAGAGCACGAACGTGGGTGCGCGTATGAGTTTATCAATGAATTGAAGGACCTGCGGGACCAGCGGGCCCGACGGGAGGCTGAAGATCGCCAGATGATCAATGATCTTGCCGCCCGCCTTGCCAGAGTAGAGGCAGCCAGCAGGAGGAAACGCCGGCCTCGTGAGCGGCGTGAGAGGCATGAACAGGGGAACGAACCAGCGCCGATGAACGAAACACCGCTCAACCCTGGGAACACTGAAACTGCCAGCCGCTCAATCCCCACCCGAAACGACGAGACGTCTCTATTACCAGATTTCCCAGTCGATAACGGAGCCCGGGCCTCCCCGGAAGCCCCTTCTCCAGAAGACTACATGCTGGCGCAATTCGAGCGCATAGAAGGTCATCTTGAAGATCTCCGAAAGCAAATGATGGAGATGGACGCCCACCAGTCGTTGGGCCTGTTGCGGACGACGGCTCGCTTCAACGAACAGTTTGCTGAGCTCGGCAGCAAAGTGGGCGTCCTCAACATGCACACTACTTGGCTGATGAACATGCAGCGGCAGACCCACGTGCAGCAGAGGACCGGGTCGACGACGGCGGGGCCACCTACCGCTGGGATATCCCACACTGATGACACGAGTACCACAGGGGCGTTATCTTCTGGAACCGGCGTTCGTTACCAGGCTGCCAGTCGACGGAGTAGCAGTTCCGGAAGGGGAGAGCATCCTCCACGGCTCTAAGGGGTGAGAATGGCTGATATCTTTTACCGGGTTTCTGAGTTGCACAGGCGTCTGCGTGTGGAGTTATTTGGTCATGGTACAACAACGAGCATGGCATATGGACAACGTACCTCGCGACGGGCATTTCAGGCATTGGATGGCTAGGCGTGTTGTCACTTCTTTGAGTTGGGTATTCGTTCGGGGAAATGCATCACCGGGAGACATGCAACGGCGCATCAGGAGGTGGCGATATTATATTAGAGATATGACACAAGTCGATGAGCGTGAAGTAGACAGGATGTCACACTAATCAGGAGAGCCTAGATAATTAATAACAATTCGAAGATCGAAACTATCACAGGAGTTCAAGCGAGACGTGAGCTGCCCTGGGTTATACTCACGACCCACGCTTTCCCTTGTGTTCCAAGTGCGCCTCTCTACTCGTCCACCCAATCCCCATCCTTCACCGCCTTCTTGGATAATGCAAGGAGCAATGTCTAAATCTATAGCCCATACCCATCATGGCAGAACGCTAGTGGCGTGCCCCTAACATCACAGTTTTTCATCGCACAGCTTACACCTGAACAGTCTCAGTGGCTCAACCATACATGCCGACTAGATCAGCCCCGGCAGCATGGTGTACCGCTTCTTCTTGTACCTGTCGCCAAACTCCTTGCGCAGGGCCTTCTCCTTACCGCGGGACCAGCTGCGCATGTAAATCATGCCGGTGCAAATGAACAACACGACCGCCCAGCTGCGGCTGATCAGGATGACGCCCACCCAGGCAATCACCTCGAACATGTAGTTGGGGCTTGTGACGAGGTTGCTGCCGATGCAGTTCGGGATGCCCTTCTCGGTGCCGCCGGGCTTCCTAAGACTGGCCAGGTGCTTGTGGACAATCAGGTTGCACGTCTCGCCAACCACAAAGATCGCCATGCCCAGGTAGTCGAGCAGGCCGAGCTCATTGCGCGTGGACATGCTGCCGGGGGCGTAGATCTCGAGAGCACAGAGCACTCCCGCGATGAGCCAGTAGAAGGCCGAGTTGCGGACAATGTTGCGAGCGGGCATCGTGTTGGCCGAGAACTTGTGCATGAAGACGGTCTCGAACTCGCGCTTCAGGAAATGGAGGTGGAACAGGGCGAATAGCAGCCATTGCACCTGCGTCATGGGCGTCTCGCTCTCGTTCCTATACAAGAACGGCGGGAACCGGTAGATGTATGGCCGAGCGAGGGGGATGAGGGCGTGGAAGATAATTGGCCCGAGGTACTCGATGATATATACGGTGCGCCATGCAACCTGGGGGCCTTCTCGAAGTTAGCAAAGCGGTCAGGCCTGGAACAGACACCGGCGGATACCGTACCCAGGTCTTTGACGACCAGCTCACGGGCCTGGGCAACGTCCGGATGGTCCCAAACGATAGCCTTGCGGTCCTTAATCGTTTGCCTGTAGATCGGGTCGTACAAGCCAATGCGGTTGTAGTCGCTAATACCCGACTGGCGGGCAATCATCCGCTTCGCATCCTCGACAGTGGCGTCGCGGGGCAGGTCAATCAGCTCCACGAGCCCCTTGAGAGGCTCGCTGGACTTTTTGTTGGTGATCTTGAGTTTGTTCCTATGCTCCGCCATCGTGCCGAATTGTGGTTGTCGGACGCAATGGCAAAAGGATGCTAGTTGGACCTAATTGGAGTGGAAGTTGGATTTATTGCTTGATGTTGGAGCGGCAAGAAGCATGTTCAACAACAAGAATTCGATCACCGATTCCTCAATATTTACTTGTTGATGTGGGTCCACAGCGGCCGCGGAGCGACTGCCTCGGCAGGGTCCGGTCACTCCGGCCGGTACCCACTGCCAGTGTGACGCGGTAATGTAGGGTAAGGGTTGTATATGGATGCACTGATTCCGCTCTTTTCACCGCCCTGCGGAACTTTGGGGGTGGCTGGCAGAATGTGGGGATCCGGATCACTGCAGGGCGACGACTTTTTTTATCAAGCAGCATCGAGCCCGCGCCGTATCCAGGATTGGCAAGAGCGTCCTTCTCGCACCACATCCGTCGCCCGGCGACAGCCAAATCTCCCTTGTAATAAACCACAGTGCATGAGAGCTGGTACCTTGCAAGATGGATGACCTCTTCGCCGTCTTTGAGGAGCAGCCCCGCGCTCCGAAGCGCAAGGCCGATGAAAACGTGCAAATGGCCGACGGCCCCGACAATGGCCAACAAGCTACAATCAAAGATGAAGAGATGACTGCTCCGGACGACCATGCAAACGGCGAATCCGATGCCCAAGCGCAAAGCGACAGCAAAAGGCGGAAGGTGGAAGAGGAGGCCGAAACCATCATCACCGACACATTCGAGACCGCCGAGTCCCGAGAAGTAACTGCTGCACAGGGCTTCGCTCCTTCGACAGGCGAAGGTTCGCTCGTCCTGTCGCACAATATCCAACATCAAGTCGCGTTGCCACCAGACCTCGACTATGAATACATCCCTCTTTCAGAACACAAACCACCTGCAGAACCTGCGAGGACATATCCCTTCAGGCTCGACCCATTCCAAGCCCTGTCTGTTGCCTCAATTGAGCGCGAGGAGAGTGTGCTCGTCTCGGCACACACCAGCGCCGGCAAGACAGTCGTTGCCGAGTATGCGATTGCTCAGTGTCTAAAACGGAACCAAAGAGTCATTTACACGAGTCCGATAAAGGCCCTCAGCAACCAGAAGTACCGCGATTTTGGTGAGATCTTTGGCGACGTCGGCTTGATGACCGGCGATGTCACCATCAACCCTACGGCAAGCTGCTTGGTCATGACAACCGAGATTCTGCGATCCATGCTGTACCGTGGCTCCGAGATTATGCGCGAGGTTGCTTGGGTCATCTTCGACGAGATCCACTATATGCGAGACAAGACGAGAGGTGTCGTCTGGGAGGAAACCATTATCCTGCTTCCGGACAAGGTCCGATATGTCTTTCTCTCGGCCACTATCCCCAATGCCTTCCAGTTCGCCGAATGGATCGCCAAGATCCACCGCCAGGCCTGCCATGTCGTCTACACCGATTTCCGGCCAACTCCGCTGCAAAACTACTTCTTCCCGGCCGGTGGAAGTGGCATCTACCTGATCGTGGATGAGAAAGGCAATTTCAAGGAGCACAACTTCAACGAGGCCATGACTGCCATCGAAAGCAAGAAGGGGGCTGACCCTGCCGACTGGAGCACGAAGCAGAAGGGCAGGGGGAAGAACAAGAAGACCGACAAGGGAGGCGAGGCGACAAACGAAAAGTCCGACATCGCCAAGGTCATCAGGATGATTATCAAGCGAAATTTCCAACCTGTGATTGTCTTTAATTTCAGCAAGCGCGAGTGCGAGCAGCTGGCTCTACAGACCTCGCAAATGAAGTTCAATGCACCAGACGAGGAGGAGATGGTCAACAAGGTGTTCGAAAACGCGCTGAATCAGCTGTCTGAGGAAGATAAGGGCCTCCCCCAGATCTCAAACATTCTGCCCCTGCTGCGGAAGGGCATCGGTGTCCATCATTCAGGACTGCTGCCGATCCTAAAAGAGACGATCGAGATTCTGTTCCAAGAAGGCTTGATCAAGGTTCTGTTTGCGACCGAGACTTTCTCCATCGGTCTCAACATGCCTGCAAGGACAGTTGTCTTCACCAAGGTGACAAAGTGGGACGGCGTGCAACGACGGCCGCTAACCTCGTCCGAGTACATCCAGATGGCAGGGAGAGCCGGCCGTCGTGGTCTCGATGATCGCGGTATCGTGATCATGATGGTCGACGAGACCCTTGAACCCGATGTTGCGAGGGCCGTCGTCGTCGGGCACCAAGACCGGCTGAATTCCGCCTTCCATCTCGGCTACAATATGATTCTAAACCTCCTCCGCATTGAGGCGATCTCGCCCGAATTCATGCTCGAGCGCTGCTTCTTCCAATTCCAGAACGCTGCCAGCGTGCCGCAGCTCGAGCGGGAACTGGCGAGCCTGCAGCAGGAGCGCGACAACATGATCATCCCCGACGAGAGCACCGTCAAAGATTATCACAGCATTCGCCAGCAACTCGACGGCTACCAGAAGGATATGATTACCGTCATGCAGCACCCAACTTACTGCATCAATTTCATGACTCCAGGTCGTGTTGTGCAGATTGCAACGCCGAACGGGACTGACTACGGCTGGGGTGTCGTCGTTGAATTTGTCGAGCGCAAGCCCCCTAAGAACGGGAAGGCCGATTACCCGGCGCAAGAATCCTACTTCATCGACGTCCTGCTCAAAATCTCCTCAAACAGCCCAGAAGTGAACTCGGAGGCTAAGGGAGACCTTGCAGTGCCCGAAGGCATCCTGCCGGCGAAGCCCGGCGATCCGGGGAGGTGGGAGGTTGTACCGTGCCTTCTGTCCTGCATGAAGGCGCTCGGCCAGATCAGGCTCAAGGCGCCCAAGAAGAAGGATCTCACCAAGCAGGAACTGCGGGACAGATTCGGCAAAATGCTTGAGGAAGCCAAGCGGCGGTTCCCCGATGGCTTCCCGTTGGTCGACCCGCTCGAAAACATGGGCATCACGGACGACTCGTTCAAGAAGCTGCTCCGCAAGATCGAGGTGCTCGAATCGCGCCTCCTCGCCAGCCCGCTGCACCACTCGCCGCTCCTCGAGGAGCTGTGGCAGAAGTACGAGGCCAAGCTCGCGCTCAAGGACAAGATCAAGGAGAAGAAGCGGGCCATCATGAAGGCGCACAGCATCGCGCAACTAGACGAGCTCAAGTCGCGCAAGCGCGTCCTCCGCCGGTTGGGCTTCATCAACGAGGCCGAGGTGGTGCAGATGAAGGCGCGCGTGGCGTGCGAGATCTCGTCGACCGAGGGCCACGAGCTGCTGCTGGCCGAGCTGCTCTTCAACCGCTTCTTCAACGAGCTGACGCCCGAGCTGTGCGCGTCGGTGCTCAGCGTCTTCATCTTCGACGAGAAGGTCGAGACGCAGGCGCTCAAGGAGGAGCTCGCCAAGCCGTTCCGCGAGATCCAGGCGCAGGCGCGCATCATCGCCAAGGTCAGCGCCGAGAGCAAGCTCGAGGTCAATGAGGACGAGTACGTGCAGAGCCTGAAGTGGCAGCTGATGGAGACGGTGCTGCAGTGGGCGAACGGGCGGCCGTTTGCCGAGATTTGGTAAGCTTTCTTTCTTGCCTGTCTGTCTGTCTGTCTATTTTGGATTAGCTCGCTAACATTTGCGCCAAAAGTAAAATGACCAACGCATACGAGGGCTCGCTGATCCGTTTGTTCCGCCGGCTGGAAGAGCTGCTCCGGCAGATGGCCGAGGCGGCCAAGGTCATGGGCAGCGAGGAGCTCAAGGACAAGTTCGAGCTGAGCCTGGCCAAGATCCGCCGCGACATTGTCTCGTTCAACAGTCTATATCTCTGATCTGAGACAGGGCGAGGGGAACGAACTGCTTGTATGGGTCGTTTGTTGTGTTGGGTTGCATTGCATGGTGCTTTTACCGTCTGGCGTTTTTTTGGGTGGTTGGGAAAAGAATACCATGACTATACTAGGTAATTCGTTTCACGTACGCATAGATAGAGATCAGGCCGTAGTTGTAGTCTAGCTGTACGGCGTCAGATATCCGTGGACGGACGTTGGGGTTGAACACCAAGCTAAGGAACCCGGGGAAGGCCCTCTTTTCAAGGTCTTCCTTGATGAATTCCTTACCTGGAGTCCAATCCCGTAACGGACCTCGGCAAAACACGGCCACCCGCCTAGCCGGGCGCCATCGCCCATCTCTGACGACTTCTTCGCATTACAGTATTAGTTCTCTTGCGGTCTGGGGTATCTGCATAACACAAACGCCGTACACCTGTCTAACAACTTCCCAATGCCTCTTTCCGTCTCTCCTCGTACACAAAGGGGAGGATTGCCCAGCATCCAGGGTTGACCTCCTCTTCGCTCGCAAAACTCCCCCGATCATAATCCCGTCGACCATCCAACATCCTCTGTTTACACTAAACCCCTTCCTTTTTTAGCCCCTTTCTTAAAGATCGACCCAAGGTAAATTTCACCCTTCCCCGGTCAACCCCCTAACCAACCCGACCGAAACGCTCAACAACACCCCGAACACCACAAACACCTGCATCCTCCGCGACCACACGCCGTCTTCCTTGCCCAACCACCCAATCACCCCGAGGGGGAACACAAACCCGATCAGCATCCCCTGGATCAACGGGCCCGCGACGGCACTCAGCCCGAACGCGTCGTCCATCGCCCCCTCCCCGCCGCCGCCGCCCTGATCACCGTCCCCGACGACGACATCGACATCGCCGGTGCTCGCGTTGTTGTAGCCATGTGCAGTAGTAGGAATAGTAGTAGTAAGAGGCACATGCGACGACTGGCCGCTGTTGTCGAGCCAGGCGTCCTCCATAGCGCGCAGCGTGTCCGGGCTGGGCATGGTGTCGGGCGTGAAGCGGGCCGTGTGGATGGCACGGAAGTGGGAGCGCAGCGTCGAGATCTCGGCCGCTGTCAGGCCGGCTTGCTGGAGTCGGTCGAAGCCTAGCGGTTGCCTTTCCGTCTGGGCTGCTGCTGCTCCTCCTCCCTGGGCCAGGGCGTCGTCGTCATTGTTGTTGTTGTTGGTGGTGGTGGTGTTGGTTTCTGGGGGTGGGAGGTTGGTGGTTATTAGAGGATGAGGAGGACGGGGGCCAGGGGAGCGCGATGGGGAAGGGGAGGGTAACGGGGAGGTGGGGGTTAAGGTCGTTAGAGGAGGAGGAGCGGAGGCTGCGGTGGCTTCGGCTTCGAGGTCGGTGGTGGAGAGCTCGTCGCCTATGCTGCAGTTTATGAAGACGCGCTGTTGCTGGCGAGGGCGCACGCCGGCGGGTGATTTGCCCTTCGGGTCGTTGTGTTGGTGGGAAAGCGGCGGGGGTGGGGGCGCTTTAAGGACTGCGCTGAGGGCCGAGGCGTCCGGGAGGATGCGGCCGTTGTGGATGAAGCGCAGGCGGGCGCGCGAGGCCTGCGCTGCGGGAGTGGGCTGTGTGGAGGGCTCATCGCTATCCGCTTGAGATCCGGCGTCGGCTGCCAGGCGGCCGCGTATGAGGTGTTTGAGCGCAACGACGGTGGTCTGCTGTGGCGAGGGGATATCGAGTTCTACGTCGGGGAGCGCGGTGCTGAAGCGGATGGTGATATGGAGCGGAGGCGGCGCGGGCGGGAAGAGCAGCGCAGATGGGCTCCGCGGTATGAGATGATGCCTTTCTCGCGGAGGCCTGGTCGGAGAGGAAGCGGACGAGGAGTTCCCGCTGCCGCTGCCGCTGCCGCTGCCACTACCGCCATTGTTCCTACGAGAGCTGCTCATGACGGCGAGTATCTCTGAAAACACACCGCCTGATTTATGGCCAGTAGGGGTCAGCTATGGCAGCAAAATGCGCACATTTGCAAGACTGTATTGCCCTATACCACGGGTCCGGCTCAGAGGAGGGTTGGTTTGCGACTCAGATGAGCTCACCGACCAAGAGCAGCTCAACCGGAAGTTAGGATGATAGCCGGGAGTTTACATACACTAGGTTGCATGATCGACGACAGATCAGATGGGAGTTGCGCCAAGACCCTGACGTGGAGCTTCTCCAATTCTTTTCCCGCTTGTGTCAGACTGTCAGTGCTTAGCGGTCTTGGCATGCATCTTTCGAGGTTCAGCACGAACGTCATTCTTCCGTTGATGCAATATACGGGGTAGTAGTGGAATAGGCAGGTCCCAATGAATCTGCGAGATATTCCGAGATGAAAGAGGACGCCAGATCAGGGCATTGGACACCAGGTTGAGATACGCAAGAGGCCAAACAAACGCGAGTTCAGTTAGGTATGCATTTAAGGCAGAACGAGTCCGTGGCTAAGGTATTTAGTGGTGAGTTACCATATGAGGCCATGAACCATTCACAAAGGTAGAGATTCGTCATACACCCCAAACTTTCCAAAGTCTTCTACTACTGATATATGACCTATCAACATTGTTATTCGCTTTTTGGAGCGGGCATCAATCAATTCAATTTGTATCGGAGAAATAAGACAGCTAGAAATTTGAAAGGCTGGAAGAGGTCCAAGATACCCTAGTAGATCTAGGCCCGTCATGACTGCGAACTGAAAGTCCCGGCTCACTATGAGCCCATTATCCAACTCTCGGGTCCTACCAGCGGTTGCGTAAACCTAGTAGTACCTGCCAGCTTGTCCGCTGGAGGACTGGGGGCTAATCACAAACACAGGTGGCTGCCAACTCAAAAGACCATTCCTACTAGCAGTGGACCATCGTAGCCGCCTAACTTCTAAGTGTGCCTAAGATTGGGCCTCCCTTTTTCAATAGGAAGCAGAAAGAGGCCAAGTCTAGCTCAGGAGAGCAATCCATACAACTCGCGGCGCCTCAATCTTACTCCTCTTGCGTTGCAGATGATGCGTTGCGGATGATAAGAATGATTAGTCAATATAACAAACCTGGAGGGCTACAACACACTGCGCACCTTGCCATAACGGAGGTTGTCGTCGATGACGATCCACAATGGTCCTATGCAGCAAGAGATGGAGCTTTCATTGCTGTGCTTCGGAGAGCCGAGAACAGTACAATACATCTTGGTGCTTCTGTACAAGTACATCTCCAGCAAGCAACTGTAGGCACCTAATTAAGGTATGCGCCCATGTCCGGGTACTGTACATCCCCGTGAGCCTCAACAGCAGTTCTTTTTTAAATGACATTAATTCCCCCAAAAGCCACCGGCAGGAGTCCTCCACAGTCAAAAAGCTTTCAAATAGATACAGCATCTCTCGATCTCAAAACTCATCCTCCCACTCAGACATGAAACTCAAGACAAAAAGTTCTTTTCACAGCAAACCATAGACGAAAATCCCCAAACCGAGGACCACCGACAGCGCAACAGACTGGGCGTGGGGCTTGCTCGCGGCGCCAGCCGTCGACACAGCCGAGTCCGCCGGGGCATCACCACCCGACGTGGATGATGGCGACGAGGACCCGTTTGTTGCCGCGGTGGTGGTGGCCGGTGCCCGCGTCAGGGTCGAAGGAGACGGCGCGGCCGAGGGCGCGTAGGTTGGGGACGGCACGCCGGGCGGGCAGTGCCAGTGATCGTGGTGCGGCGTGCAGGTCGCGGTGGAGGCCGGGGGTTCGTCGTCGTCGTCGTCATCCGGGTCGGATGAGGAGGAGGAGGAGGTTTCAGCAGCGGTGGTGCCGGTGCCGGTGGGCGAGGGGTGGCAATGCCCTTTTGCGGCGGAGAAACCAGGTTATTTAGCCTAGACTCTAATGGAGGTCTGTGGGGTGGGTTGGATGAAATGGGAAATTTCTCTTTCCACTTACAGTGATCTCCGTGCGGGCTGCAGATGGACCCCGTCGGCGAGGGCGGCAGCGTCTCGGACGGCTCGTCGGTCTCGGGCGGCTCGGTGGGCTCGCACGACGTTTCCGTGACGGTCTGGGTCACAAAGTTGAAGCCCTCGGATGCCAGGGCGTCGGACTCGTAGATGCCGTAGCCCGTGAAGCTGCCTCCCGGGTAGGTGTAGACCGACGTGTGGATGAAGACGGTGTTGGTGATGTCGCCGCCCGTTTTGGAGTACTTGGCGTCCATGGAGCTCTGGAAGGCGGACAGGTCCGACACCGTCGTGGCGATGCCCACCTGCGTCGTGGTGACAGTCTTGCATTGGGCCGCGGCGAGCTTGAACAGCAAGCCTGCGCTCCCCGTGAGCAACGTGGCACGCATCTTGGCTTATTGTTAGGTAGGCTAGTGTCCCTCCCTGCAGCTTGGAGTCTGGGGCTGGTCTTGTCAACTGTTCGTGTGCTTGGAGAAGGTTGATGAGATCCAGCTGCACTGCTAATAAGCTCGGCGAGTCGCACATGTATGATTTTCTCTCACATGCGGCCGACCTCTTATTGATCGGCGTGGCCAAGCTGTTTGTTGACTGTATTCACTGTAACGGTGCACCTTGATGGCCGAGTCTGCTCTCCCGCCTTCCTGTTCCGGTCGCCTCCAGCCCTCGTACCATCGTTCCTTCAGCTTCCTCGCTGTCTCGGAGCCAATCATGATTCACACATGACGGTGAGCTCTGTCCTTTTGGTAGCTCTGCGTTTCCGGTCCTTGTGCCTGAGAACCTCTACGGCCCGTACTAACGATTCGGGCTGCCACTGCATGCCTTGGCTCCGATGCTGATTGGCACGACTTACAGAAGGCCATTGTAGATGCGAGCTTGTGGATAGTTCCTGGTACTCGGTCAGCACGTCTGCTGAGGGTGGTGCTACTCCGGCCTTCCAAGTTTTGTGGCAGGTATCACGGGATCGAGACCCGTTGCCAAAATGCATGTGAGATGGTGGGCTCACAGATGTCTTCAAAAACCGTCTAACTCGCCGTCTTGGCGCGTGGGAAAGGGCGTCTTCAGCTCTACGCGATGGCACTGTGATGGGAATCATGGACGTCTGCCTAACCACTCAGTTCTCATCGTCGACCGTCCGAACCTTAATGGCTCGTTCTAGGTTGCGGAAGGAGCAGACCTCACATGCAGTTCACCACCACCTCAGATCGGTGGTCACGAAGGAAACTGCTACTGCAGATATTCGTTTGGTAATGAGTGAGTGTCATCATGAATGTCATGGTAATAAGCCGCTGGAAGCAAGAAGTATAAAGCCTCGAGAAAATCCCAAACGGCATCAACCCATCTCCTCTGTAAACAAACCACCTACCTCAGTTTGCAACCAAAGCCACACAGACAGAGATCTGCCAGATCCTCTCTCTCGAACATCTTCCACCTACCTATCTTTTCCAAATCGCGCAACACACACAAACACCCGACCGCCCAACATGGTCTCCCTCAAGTTCCTCATCGCCCTGCCGTTCGCCCTCCACGCCCTGGCCAGCCCCATGACCTCCAACCTGGTCAAGGAAGGCGAATACCTCATCACCCGAGTCTGCGTGCCGCCGTCCAACTGCGGCGCCCCCGTGGGCGCCTGCGAGTTCTGCTGCGGCACCGTCCGCCCCAACAACAACGTCTGCCACTCCCACGGTGGGAAGTGCCCCGACGGAACCACCAAGTGGCACTGCGATGACGCTTCTCGCTAAAGGAATATTCCCTAGAGTACGTTTTTTTCCTCTCTTTTGTCTGGGAAGGTACTGAGGGGGTTGATTCTGTGACTGACTAAGAAGCTAATAGGCTGCCAGTACTCGGAGGAATTCTCACTGCCCCGAGGGGGGGTCAGGAATACTCTCAAGGGCTTGGTTGGGACTGCTGCTGTTGTGAAGAATGGGAAGAACAGAAACAACGAAGGGAATGCCGCTGGAAGACAGGATTTCATGGCACACTCTTTTTTTGTAACACGTCTGCTTTCCACTGGCCCCTCTCGTTTGGCACATAAATCAAACATGAGTCTTTTTGCCTTCACCGGACTGAGAGACAGACACTTTCTGTGAATGAATGCGTCCCCCCAGGCAACGCGGTGACAGTGTCTCGGACTCTAGGAATGTCTTTGCAACAGGAACCGTTATTTGACACGGTGTCTCACCCTCTTACTTTCTGCCGCTCTCCCATGGCTGCTCACGTGCATGCATGATGCCCCCGATGGTGGAAAAAATCAAGAATAAAATGCTGTTGTTCCTGACTGATGTATCATGATTCATGAGTACTTACCCAAAGTATGTTCTTCACCAAGACTGTAGCTCACGGGAAAAGGTAAGATAATGGAGGTACATACCTTGCGTACATACCTTAGGTACTTCGAGTTATTACCTTGGGCTAACTCTGAGCAGGGGCGGTTATTGTCAAATAGCACTGCACTTTGTTACGAGGTGTGATCTCGGACTCCCGAGTGCTTATTTTGCGGCACAAGTGCTTGGCCTTTCGCAGCGCCGAGACAATGCTCCCTCAAAGGAGGAAGGTAGTACCTTACCTACTAGTAGTGCAGGGAGGCTCCCAGTACCTTGATGGCCATGGCCAACCAACAGACGGCATTTTCTTTTGGCAATGTAAATGGAAGGCATCGAGCTCGGTCAAGCTTTGATGTTTCTTCGACAAATCACCTCCTACCTTAAGGTACCTTACCTTACCTCCCTACCTTGAGTCTTTGGTTTTGGGGAACTTTCAATTGCCTCCAGCGACTCAGAGCTGGCGCAGCGTACACCCCACCCAAATCATACCTCGTACATACCTACATAGAAAATGCTCGCCCCAAAACGTTGCGTGGGCCAGGATAGGTGAACCTTTTCGGCTCTCCCTACACCGTGTACAGCAATGGAGGGACCTGCCTTTGAACCTTGATGGAAAACCTTGATGGTCGTAGACTCGTAGGTTTAGAATTGCTGGCAGATGATCCTTTAAAATTAAGACAATCCGGGAAGGAAAAGAATATATGGTTGGTTTTGATATTCCTGGCCGTCCCCTTCGAAAACCATCCGTCTAGGTAATCAGCCAGCGGCTTGTCCACCAATTTGTTAAATTTCACCATCCGAACTGTCCACCGCCATGGGGCTCTTCAGCAGACGCAACTACCTCTGCCCGGCAGTCTTCTGCCTCTCCATGATGCTCTCGGTGTCGGCCTTTGGCGTCCACAGGTCCCAGTACCAGGTCGTGCGTCAGGCGAGCCCGACGAAGGTACCGGTCACAGCCGCGGCGGACCCAAGTTTTACCGCGGTCTCGGAATGCCACATGCATGGTTCCTCGGTGTGGGTGTTCCCCAGCTCGGAACGTTAAAAGGGTTCTCTTCAGCGTGGAGCTGGCCGCGTCCGTCGTCCGGGTACTGCGTGGCTGGCACGGCGGAGTATCAAGTCGTCGTGACCGGCACATCAAGCCCGGCTCCAGATTACACGGGCTGTCATCACCACGGCGCGGACACATATGTTGGTTCTTGTCCTGTTAAGCGATTGAAATAGCAAAAGGACAGGAGCTGACGGTATTATTTGTTTAAAAGATACTGCATTGGCCCAGACGGGGAAGATGTCGAAGTTCTTGTCGACGGGACAGAGGGCTCAGCCACGCCCGCCCCGACTACGGAGGACAAGCCCGATGAACGTCATTGCCACTTCCATGCTGGTGTCGAGTAAGTCGTTAACGATATAGCCCGGCATATGTGCAGCTATGCGAACCCGAACATTAATAACCTAATCCTGCTACAGACACTGCGTTGGAGGCGGATCCGACTCACATGAATCCAAGCGCTCGTGTTCTCGCACGGACCGAGACTACAATATCCCCGTGAGAATTGGCCTACTATTTGCCATATTGGTTACGAGCTTCGTCGGTAAGTGCGTCAAAAAACCCAGCACAGCAGCTTCAGCAGATGAGACTTACAGGTCGATAACAGGTGTCGTCATCCCCATTGTTCTGGATCCCTTACTGCCGGCCCGTTTCGGCATCATCTTCGTCGCCCTGAAGCAGTTTGGTACCGGCGTAATCATATCCACCGCGTTTGTGCATGTTAGTGTCGTCTCCCGTCAATCTGACAACATGATATCCAATGTTGGCCCCTGTTTCCGAGTGCTAATAAACCCTCACCCGCCAACTAGTTGTTCACGCACTCATACCTCATGTTCACGAACGAATGCCTCTCACTCGAGTACGAGGGCATCACGGCAGCGATTGTGATGGCCGGCATCTTCCTCTCCTTCGCCGTCGACTACGTAAGCCATCGCCTGTCGAAGATGGCAGCGACCACATGGGGGCCCGGCGCGAGCTACAACGGCGATTTCGTGACCGTCATGGTGCTCGAGGCAGGCATCATCTTCCACTCCCTGCGTAAGTACTCTCTGCTTTCCGGCCCCTGCGAAGTGAACTCACACAAAAGGATTTGCAGTGATTGGCCTCGCCCTGGTAGTGGCGGGGGACTCGTTCTTCATCACGCTCTCCATCGTGATCATTTTCTACCAGATGTTCGAAGGCATCGCCCTGGGGAGCCGAATTGCCTCCATCGGTCGAGCGATGCCGCGCCACGGGCATCATCATCATCTCACTCCGTCATCCGAAATCAACATCAACAGTGACAGTTCGGGAAGATTCAGTATTCTGAAAGCAACAGACGAACCGACGACGACGACAGCGCGTGTTACGGAGAATGACGAGACTGCCACTCCCACTTGAATATGCGGGCAAGTCGCTGTCAACCGGCGGCAAGATGATGATGGCGCTGGCCTTCGCGCTGGTCACGCCTGTCGGCATGGCCATCGGCATCGGCGTGCTGCACCGGTTCAACAGGAATGACCCGTCGACGCTGATCGCGCTGGGCACGTTGGATGCGCTGTCCGCCGGCATCCTCGTCTGGGTGGGAATAGGTGATGTCATTTTACATTTTTGTTTTTGTCACCAACCACACCTTTGTGTGAATTTTCCCTACGAGATATGGGGACTGACCGTGAGTACCTACTTACTCTTTTAACACAGTGGAAATGTGGGCGCGCGACTGGATGTATGATGGCGAGCTCGTCGAGGCGGGCGCGGTTGTGACCTGGCTGGCTGGATTTGGCCTCGTGGCGGGGATGGCGTTGATGAGTTTCTTGGGGAAATGGGCTTGAAGGGATACGTAAAGACTACTGTGGTAGTTGCCCGTATAGATCCCGAGTTGCAGACATCGAAGGTAAGGTATGGTATGTAAGGTATCTTGGCTCGTCATCAGTCTCTAAATACCTCGGCCCTGACCATCACGTAGACTTGGATGTCTTCTGCGGTTTCGCTATATGCTTAGCAAAGGAAGGTTTAGATAGAGTCTAGAGTACTAGACACCAGGACGTCCTTCCACCGTCGATCACGTAGGCTCCTTAACGGAATCTGGCCACTGGTGACGTCCAGCAATCAAGGACAATTCTCAATTCCGTAAAAACATCATTAACTAGAAGCAAACGAAATGTGCACGAGAGCCTTCCTTGCATGATGAAACCCTTGGACCTAATAACACCTCACACGAGTCCTGAAGCAAGCAAAAGTCCCAACGCCTCCATGACAATGCAATGCGACCCCCGGGGTATCATTGAATGCCCTTCCATGCATACCTGGTACTCTCCCATCGTCCAATATCAGTGAAACCAGTGTGAATGCATCTACTCTTGTCCAAGGAGGAGAGGGGACCGGTAGAGCGAGGTGGCCTGAGATTGAAATCAGACTGCAATCATTATCTCTGCGCCGCGGGATAGAGGGGCGCAGTGCTTTGCAAAATGAAAAGGAATTTGCGAGAAATCCGACATGGCAGGTTACTGTTGTGGTTACCCCCAATCCTCCTTGCTGGATGAGCAGTTCTTATAAGCTCATGACATCGCGACTTCCTGAAGGTTAAGCATCGTCCTCATGAATGATTGAGATCTTATGGCTGAACGTTGTGATCTTTTTGCCACGTGTGAGAGAAAGCCCGGGGGATTCGGTACGTGACGCCCTCAATCTGTGACATTCACTTCGTGATTGATGTCGTGCGAGGAGATAGCTTGCCGAAGTTGTCGCATGCAGGAAGAACCAGTGGACCTAAAGGAGATGGGAAATTCGAGAAACTAGCATATCGAGAGTCGAAGACTGGGGGGATGGGGGGGGGCGGGTTTGTAGTTTATCTCGTCGTCATTCTTGACCCTTTGAATCTTGAGAAAGTCGGCGGTAAGGTATAGCCTTCTTCAGCTTTGCAATCTCAGCCTCTTAAATGGAGGATCATAATCTCGTAGAACGCCGCGATCCCTTAGAGGGTGAGCACAGTTGATATTTTCAGCCTTTTTTTTCCGCGACGGTTGGTCTTGAATCGTGATATTCCCCGGTCTTTGATCACCCCGGGATGAAGGATGGTGATAAGTTAGGCGCCCTAGTCTGTTTCTTTTCTCAAAGGCTGCGTGACATAGCCGGGCGGCACTGGTACCGTAGTATTCAGTTCCGCTCTCCCCGCACGAACCGACTCAGCGCGCAGTTGGCAAGACAGCGCTCAAACGCCGCCCTTGCGCGTCCACGCCTTCGGCTCCTGCTCATATCCCTCTCGTGTGCGGTGAGACCGTTGATCACCTCGTTGATCATGCCGTTGAAAGCCTCCTGGACGTTGTCGTCGGCCATGGCGGAGCATTCGCCGTAGCCGTTGGCGTGGATCGCCCGGGCGGACTCCACGGCGAGTGCCTGACTCACTGGCTCTTTCGCGGGCAGAAAGGGGAGGTCGAGGGTCGGGAAGGACGGGCGTAAGTCGCGCTTGAGACCGAGCACGAAAAGAGCGCCGTCATGCAGCGACCCGTCGAGCTTGGGCTTCCAGACCTGGGAGAGGGCGGCAAGGTTCCCCTTATCTTCCAGGCTGAAACAAATAATTGCCGCATGGAAAAAGGTGGAGAGGAGAGGACCCCGGGGCTCGCCAGCCACGATTCCCGGGAAATCCCAGAGCTCGACGTGCACTAGGGTGTCGTCCTCGGTGTGAACGGTGAAGGTCTTGAAGTCCGGAGCCAGGGAGGGGGAGGTCTATGAGGGTGTTAGTTTTGGTCTGATGTCGGAACCAGGAGATTAAGTGAAAGCAAACATACCGGAGTGAAAGGGTTGCCGACAAGACGGCTGGCCAAAAGAGTCACTCGTTAGCGCCACATTCATAATTTCATGTTCCGTGTGGTCCAGTCACAATCACTCACTTGAAAAAAGCAGTCTTGCCCGCGCCAACATCTCCAACCAGGCACACCTTGATGGTGCGCGGGACAGCAGACGCACCGGTGCCGGAGGCGATAGTGGCTGCAACGGCCGAGCCCGCGCGGAAGAAGACGCGGGAGATGGCACTCGGACCGCCGGGCGGGGCGGACATGTTGCCGGTTGCGGCAACCGGGGACGAGGCGGTCGTGGCCTTGGCCCTGTTCCTTCTGAATATGCTGCCCACGCGGCTACGCTTGGGCGCGGGCTGGTCAGTGTCGGCAACCGCGTTGTTGTGGCCATCGGACGGCTAGAGGAAGAGGCAGGGTTGGTTAGCTGGTTGAGCTGCTCCAAAATCGCAAATAGCGGTGAGAGGGTGAGATGGTGAGGCCGGAGGGCAAGCCATAGCCAGGGGATTCAAAGCAGCGGTGTTTTGACATGTTTTGACATAAGGGATGAATGGAAAGGAATAACAGAGGGTGTGAGCTTACTGAACTTCTCTTGTCGCCGGCCCGGGCATTCTCGCTGCTGCCATTTCTGGCAGCGTTCTCACTCGCGGGGCTGATAACAGCGGCAGCCACAGCCGAGCCCCCAACCACTTCCTGCTGCTGCTGCTCTTCCTCTTCCTCCTCTTGCTGCCGCTCGAGCGACAGCACCTGCAACCGGCCGATCCAGTCGTCCATGCGGGAGGTCTAGCAGACACAGTTATTAGCTTCGTAACCTCTCTTTGTGCCTCGCTCTTCTCCCGCTTTCAAGAAGTCCATGTTAGGAAGCAAGTCCCGGGAGGCGCAACACACACGGCGCCTCTCCACTCCACTTGAAGGCAGTCTGAGTATGACAGGTATTGGTGGCAACAGCGCTCAGATGGTCCCCCCGTGCAACGTCATGACACCATCTGGCCAACAGATACTATGCCCCTTCCAAGCAGCCCAAGGCAGATTTCAACACCCCAAATACACTTGAAAAATCCGCATGCTCCACAGCCCGAAACGCAGGGAACAGTCCTCCAACAACAGTAGTACCGCGGAGGGGGGGACTGTGACCGTCATGGCATTCGATGTTCATGTCCCCTGTCCCCGCCACGGAGTATGGCGACAAGCAAGTCCGACCTCAGAGGATCGGACGAAATGAAGTGGTCCAGCGCGCACTCTGCATCGTGTGTACGCACAAGCAGCTCCAAAGGACACACGCTTCCGAGCGTAGCGCCGCTTTGGCTGGATTTTCCATTGCCAACCACACAACCAAAGGACAACGATGTGTCTGGATCCTTGAGGGCGCTCTGGGGCACATAAAAGGGCCCACCCTAGTGACAAGGCGCACGAAACGGCAGGACATGCAGCTACCTAGCTGCGCTTCAAAGGCCTTCTGCTACGGCCGTGATGTTTTTTCTCATCGAGCTGCCGCTGCAGTCTCTCAGGGCTGCTGCTGCAAGGAGTGATGGCAACCAAGTGGCCTCAACCGGTGCACATCCGGGCAACATACAGGGTCCAAGAAAAAAAAGCCCTAGAATAATGGGTAGAACTTACGGCTTCGTAGTGCAGCCGCCCCGCCCCAACCACGTACGCCTGGCCATAAAGGCCACCCGCACGTGGCCCCAGGGCCGGGGGCCGGCGACCGGGAGGGGGAACGGGAAGGGCGCGGGGCGGGTCAGGGACAGCATCAGATGCCTCCTCCTCCGCCTCCCGGTGGTGGTGGTTGTCCACCCCGGCGCGGACAGAGCCGGCCGGGGAGCCGGGAGGGGCGATGGTGCCGCGGGTGACGCCGCTCTCGAAGGTAAATTCGAAAACGGCGCCCCCCGCGGCACCGGCGCCGAGGGCGGGCGAGGCGGAAGGCGGCGAGGCGGCCAGCGGACGGCGCGTGTGGTGGCGGCGGCGGAGATGGCCCGGCTGCGGGCGGCCGCCCGCCATCTGCAGCGGGATGGGAGGCCTGGGGCGGCCAGACATCGTCGTCTTGCGGAGGGGGGAGGGGGAGGGGGGGAGCCGGCTGGTGTCGTCTTGGTTTATTTTTCTTTTAAAAAAAGAAATAAAAAAGCTTGAGCGAGGCGAGAAAACTTGGTGGTGATGTTATTGTCGGCGGAGAGATGAGGAGGAGAAAAAAGAGCACAATGGGTCTGGCACAAATGGAAGGCAGGAGAAAGTCGGTCGCGTCACGGTTGGGATGGAAGATTAGTCGCGTCTCTTGACGCGCGTGCTACGCGATGGAAGGACTACACTTACAATGGCCCAAGCGTGTTTGCTCGGATTTTGCAGTGCCTTCTAGCTTTGTGAATAGTCACAGGCGGTGTTTTGGTTGGTTCAGGGGCAGATAGGGCAGCCCCTTATCGCCTTGTTTACATGCTTGCACAAGCCAATAAGAGTGGTGAGATGCTCAAGAAGCTCTTTGCAGAGAATGCCTGGTGGATCTGGAATAAGAGTTTGTTGAGATATTCATGGCAAATGAAGGCCATAGTTGTGCAGTTCACCCGAAGAATCAAACATCTGTGGGACGAATCAACCATATATGTGTGCGCTGAACAGTAGTGGCTACATAACTGTAACGATATGAGAACTGGGAGAATTTGACAGTTAATCGTGTCTATTTACCCGCCAGCAACAAGGTGAACAATGGTCAAAGAGACTTCATTAATTTCAATCTAATGGCAGTCAACTTGGATCAGTTGTGGCCCTTGTGAAGTGTAAGAAGGGGCTCTGATAGACGATAGCAAGGTGAGCTCCAAGCACAGTAGAGTCGTAGCCTTGACGGGACTCTACCAGATACAATTAATCAGACCAAATAAGTAGAACATACACCTTGATTCGAATCAAAACAATGCATCCGTCAGGAGTCGAGCCGGCGTTGAACGGTTGGCGTCCATTCAACCGTCGGCAAATCTGCTGCAGACTTTCCAACATGCGCATAACATGCCTTCCCTCCTATGACTCCAGCTACATCCCATTCTGAAACCGAAAACCGCTTCTAAGAGTCCCTAGGAGCGACGACATCAACCGCATGTAGTCGCTTGATATCTAACTATCGCAGCAGGACTCGGATTGATGCATATAAGCGCAACCCCTGCCCTGTGCCAAGCACGGACCCCTCCGGTCCCCCGCCGGCCGGATTGCGCCATCGCACATCAATCCTCAAGGTACCGGGACAAGTCGCGTGCCGAGGACGGAAAGGCGCTGATTGTGTACGGATTGCCTGGTAGGTATTCGGACGGTGACACCCGGTAGTGGCCGCTGCAAAGCGAAGCCCGAGGAGGGATCCGCATCTGAATAGCGCGATATGACTGTGTCCAGTATGTAGAGTGGTGATTGGCTCTCGGTTTTGACAAAATCACTCTCGAGCGACAATCTCATGAACTCGTCATTCCCGGCACTCGCGCCTCTCCTCCGGCGGCCCTTGACTACTGCGCTTAAGTTCCCATTGAGACGACTACACCAATCCCGACCCGCCATGAGTGAGAAGCTGAAGCCCGCTGCCCGGGTGTCCGGGCGACGGCAGGATGTCTGGTGAGCTTTCATTCCGTCTTTCTTGCTTTCATTTTTCTAGATATTGTCCTTCCAGCCCCCCCACTAACGCGCACCCCAGGACCATCATCAACGAGGCCGCAGCTGCCTCGCCCAAGCAGCCCATCATCAACATGGGCCAGGGCTTCTTCGGCTACAACCCGCCGGAATTCATCCTGAATGCCGCCAAGGACGCGCTCAACCGGGTCGAGTGCAACCAGTACTCTCCCACCAAGGGGCGTCCAAGGCTGAAGAAGGCCATCTCCGAGGCCTATGCACCGCATTGGGGACGGAAACTGGACCCGGAGACCGAGATCACCATCACCACGGGGGCGAACGAGGGTTTGCACCATCCCGACTTTGGCCGGGCGCTGCGCCTGTTGCTGACTGGTATCAAGGCATGCTGAGCGCCTTCATGGCCTTCATCGAGCCGGGGGACGAGGTCATTATCTTTGAACCCTTTTTCGACCAGTAGGAACACCCTCTGCACCCGGCAACTAAGGTACCTTAGCTACTAGTACTAACTCCTCTCAGATACATCAGCAACATCGAGATGCCCGGCGGCAAGATCGTCTACGTGCCCATGCACCCGCCCAAAGAAGGCGCCGTCAAGACGCTTTCGGCGGGGGAATGGACCATTGACTTTGACGAGCTCGAGCGGGCCATCACCCCCCGAACCAAGATGCTAGTCCTCAACACGCCGCGTATGCTTCCCCCCTTCCCCCTGGTCTTGTCACTAAGTTGCTGTCCCCTTGACACTAACCGGAGCGAAAAGACAATCCCGTCGGCAAGGTCTACTCCCGCGACGAGCTCCAGAAGATCGCCGACCTCTGCCTCAAGCACAAGATCATCATCCTCTCCGACGAGGTCTACGACCGCCTCTACTACGTGCCCTTCACGCGCATCGCGACGCTGTCCCCGGAGGTGGAGCAGATCACTCTGACAGTGGGCTCGGCCGGCAAGAACTTTTACGCCACGGGGTGGCGGGTCGGTATGTTTTCCCCCTAACTTTACTCTGTCCATTCCCGGCCCGTGATAGTAAAGTTGACCAACGGTCGGTCAACAGGCTGGTTAATGGGGCCTCCCCATCTGATCCAGTACGTCTCGGCCGCCCACACCCGCATCTGCTACTCCTCCGTCTCGCCGCTGCAAGAAGCATGCGCAATCGGTACGTCCCTTTCCCACCTTAACCTTCTTTCTTTCTTTCTGTCTTTCCTTCTTTCCTTTCCCCCAAATCTAAATCTAACTGTGACGCAGGCTTCGAGCAAGCCGACTCCCACAACTTCTGGACGCAGTGCATCACCGACATGAAGCACAAGATGAGCCTCTTCAACGCCGTCTGGGACGAGCTGGGCATCCCCTACTCGGAGCCCGAGGGCGGGTACTTTGTGATGGTGAACCTGGCGAAGGTCGCCATCCCGGAGGGCTACCACTTCCCGCCCCACGTGGCGGAGCGCCCGCGCGACTTCAAGCTCGCCTGGTTCCTGATCCAGGAGTTGGGCGTCGCGGCCATCCCGCCCAGCGAGTTCTACACCGATGCGAACTGCCATATTGCCGAGGACTATCTGCGGTTTGCGGTCTGTAAGCCCGATGAGGTCCTCGAGGATGCCAAGGAGCGGTTGAGGGGGTTGAGGAGGTATCTGAAGTAAAGAGGGAGGGAGGTAGGGGGGTATTTACCTCTCATAGCTTAGGGCGCCAAAAAAAAAAAAAAAAAAAAAAAAGAATCCCTACCTGAACAAGCCTCTCTCACACACTGCCACAAACCCGGCGTCCAGGTATCTACATGTTGTCTGGCTCGACGCCCATACTTGCTGTCTCGGACAGGGGACCTCCGCCAAGACCGGCAATGGAGCAAAAGTTCAACAAAAACATACAACACCGAGGATTCCCCAGTCGTCACCGACCTGAGTACTGATTCGGCCCTTGGTAGCTTGACGAGGGCAGAGCGGACGGGATGCCGTACTTTCTACCAGGTATGGTCGTATGTACTGGACTGTCTCCCGAGGGGAATATTATATCCAGATGTCTTTCCTGCTGGTCTCAGGATCTTCAACCTAACGCCCCTCATCACAGCCAGTCGACACCAAGTGAGAGAGAGAGAGCTTTCAGATCAAGATGGTGTATGCCTTGATTTTCTAGACGGGACCTTAGGCTGCAAAAGCAAAAGCAAAAAAGAGAGAGAGAGAAACACCGCGCTAGCTACCGTAGGCAAAAAACTCAACCCAATCCCAAAGAGAAAAACCCCCCCTTAACAACCGCCCCCCTTGCGTAGAGACTCCGGCTCTACCATCCGCCCCCGCGCGCGCATGACATGATCCATCTATTTTTCTTCATTCAGCCGGCACGTCAACAGACTGCGCAACGCCATCCGCCTCGCCGCTGTTGACCTTCTTGCCCGTCTTGGCGATCGTGCGCAGCACCCTGTCGTAGGGCAGCGACTCGTCGGCGATGACGGTCGCCGTCTGGGTTTCGAGCGAGACGTTGTAGCTCTTGACGCCTATTTTTGGGGTGTGTGTTCCACTCTTGTCAGTCACTCGATACTGTATTTTCTAATATACCTACCTAGCGAGGTAGGTACTGCGTAGGATAAGGGGGGTGAAGGGGGAGGGGGTTGCGGGTTGGGGAGGAAGAGATGTGCTCACCCTCCAGCTTCTTCAGCACGCGCTCGACTGCGCCCGAGCAGCCGCCGCACGACATGCTCACGTTGAATTGGTACTTGTGCTCAGCGACGGCGTCGGCCATTGTGTCTACGTAGTTTGGTTTGCGGTCGGGTCGAAGGGGGACGGTAGAAGTGTACGTTGGTGAAATCTGCAGAGCTGTCTGTCGGGAACTGCGGAAGTTGGTTTTGCTGCTCTAGAGTTAAGAATCTCTGGGGTAGGCGTGAACGGTAGCCGTGAGACGGTTTATATGTAAGAGTACGAGTTTATCAAGGTGCCAGAGTGTGCAGGAAGTAGGTGGGTGGTCTCCGTTTTAAGGATGAAGCTGCCCCGCGATCCAGGAGCGGGTGGGGAGGGGTCCTTGAAGGAAGCTGCCAGATTGCGACAATGGCGCCATCCGTCCCTACAACGCAACCGCGTGGATTGTGCCGTTGAGCGCCTGAAATATTCCGCCTTGGAAAGAACTGGACATTCATTAATAATGTATTTGCTGACGCTTACTGTCCCTTATTTCTTCTTCAGGCTACTCCCGAGTCTCGTGCCACAGTAGGGATGAGTACCTAGGTACCTTTGGCCCTTGGCAGCCTTCCACATGGCACAGATCAGGGGCCCCGGCCTCGTGCCGATTGGGAGTCGGACCATGCTTTGAGCAACGGGATTACCAACGTGCAGACCGGTAATCCGTACTCCGATCTTTGCGCTTGTTTCGCTGTGGCACAAAACTGTGGGAACGTATCTCTCGGTACCTGCCAAGATATGGAGCTGATCAGTGAATGTGGCCGACCGGAACATGAAACGTGCTCATCTGACTCACTGTTACTCCGTACACCTCCAAGTTTCGGGTCTCCAAACTTGCTCGCAGCGGACAGAGACATTCCGGTGAGGGGCGGATGCACGGCAAGTTCAGATACGTACCAGGTACCTACTATTATCTTGTAAGTATCTTAGGCATCCCGTCGCTTCGGGAAACTTAAACACCTGCCAAGACTGGTGATGCGCCAGGGAATTGCATTCCCACGTGCTCACAAACGAGTCAAGGTCTACGATACCATGTCTAAGTGGAACCGTGATCCCCATGCTTTCTCCCTTATCCGTATCCCAGAGACCTTGCTTCAAAGAGAGTTCCGTTGCCCAGTCAAGCTCCACTCTACCTCCTCCCGGGCGCCTCGGGACGATGCTCATCGCCCTCACCGTCATCACCTCCTCCCCCCTCAAAATCATCCACCCCCTCGAAGTCATCCTGGCCCCAGTAATCATCGACCTCATCCTCCTCCCAACCATCTCCCTCTCCCCAGCCACCAGGCATCGCAACACGCGCCTGACCCTGAGACGGGCCGGTAGGTTCCTCCACACCGTCGGCGTCCTCCTCCCCCGGCCGGCCAAGAATATACCTCAAATAGTTCAGCACGCCCGGTGCTATGTTCGGCAAGGCCTCACGACGGGCAGCCTCCTCGCCCTCCTCCCAGGCCTCTTCCATAGCAACCTGCTCATCAATGCCCGGCTCGCCCTGCTCCCTCAGCCACTGATCAGCGAACGCCCTGGCCTCGGCCAGCACCTGTTGACGCTCCGCCTCGGTCCTGGCTCTCCTGATCGTCGCCGCCTCTGCGCCTGCGGGTCGCGGCGCCTCCCTCCACGGCATCTCCTGTGTCGCACTCGAGAAGATGTTCTGCTCCTTGGGCGGCGGCAGCGGGTCGAAATCGTAGTTGGGTGACGCGTGCAGCATCCCGCGCGGGACCAGAGACATGAGCGCCGGCGTGTTGTCCAGGTAGATGAAGCGCGCTGTGGCGAGGTCGACGCGCGGGCCCGACGGCAGCGTGGCGGGGTCGGCGACTCTGGTGGCGGAGGTGGCGGCGTCTTTGAGGAGAGAGATGGTTTGCGGCGTGTTCCAGAGGTCCTTGGTCATGTGGATGTATAGCTCGGTGTGGAGGCGCTCGTCTTCGTCGCGGGGCTGGATGCCCCAGATGGACTTGGGCGCGTCGAGGTTGAGGGCGCTGAAGAGGGTGCAGTAGAGCCACGGCAGCCTTTCCATGCCCTGGATGAGCGTGGATTTGGCCTTCTCTGTGTCCTTGAGTTGGAGGTAGGAGAGGGGAAGGCTTTGCTTGACGTAGGTGCTGAAAAGGTTGACAGAGTCCCAGTCTTTGTGGGAGTCCAAGTTGCAGAAGTCTATGAACCATTGTGCCTCGTGGGCCCGGATGGCGAGGACATGAATCCAGTTGCGCATACCGTAAGGGTCGGCCTGGTCGAGGCTCAGGAAGAGCTTGGCCCATTCCAGTGCTGTCCGGTAAGTGCCCTTCAGTATCAACCTCTGGATGTAATTGTAGCCGGCGAGGAAGAATTGGCGGTTTTCGGGCCTTCGGAAGTCCATCCTTACCAAGCCCTTCTCCAGCTTCTTGCGGAATTCGCTAATGCTGACTCGTCCGAAGGTGAAGAGGGCGCGCTCGATGAGATCGGCTGCGAGCGCAGAATTTTGGTCCTGGCGCGCAACCTTGCTCACTTGAATAAGCGTTGAGACGTGGTAAGGGTACTGGTAGAGAAAGTGGACAAGCCGCATGGGATCGTATGCTTGGACCTGCAACATGAAGCTGCATTCTAGTTTGTCGTAGTGGTCGTCGTGCGCGAAGGCGAACTCGACCTCGCCCCGTCGCGTTCCACTCCGTCCCGGCTCACTGTCACTGACACGAATCATCTTGAGCCCTTGCGCTGTGCCGCGCGGCCATGTCTTCTTGCCGTCAATGAAAGGGTTTGCGCGCAGGACAGTGTCAAATAAGCTCTTGTTGGCCTGGTGTCCTTGGCCAGGATGCGCTGCCCGGGCGCTCAGGAAGGTCTCGAGGTCCATGTTGTCAGGCAACGCCCGACGTCGGCGGTCTTCTGTGCGCTCCTCCCCTTCGGCCGCATCTATGGCCTTCCCAAACAGCCTGCGCATCTCGTTGATGGCCTTGAGATGCTGGAAATTGATGCTCAGGAGAGCATTGAGGGCGTTGGCCGTTTCGTCTTCTCCCAGCTGCATAGCAGGGCCAGAGCTCGGGTCGTTCGACCCTTGAGCTTCCAGTCGGAGCTGTTCAAGCACCCGGTCGATCTCATCGACGGAATCGCCCTCCTTCCGAGCCGGTGTGGATGCTTCAGCCGGCTGTTTGCCCTTCTTCTTTTTCTTCTTGGACTTCTTCTTGCTCTTTTTAGCAGGATCTCCCTGTTCGCCTGCCTGTTCCTGTGCTCCTTGCTGAGGTGCAGCGTCTTCTACCTCACTCCTTTGCTGCTCTTCATCATCGTCATCCCCACCATCGCCCTCATCGCCGAGAGCAGCAAAACCAGAAAACGGGTTGCCGCGGGGCTTTGTAACAATGGGCTCGTCTTCAGATTCCTCGCTCCCGCCTGCACCTTCATTCTGGAGGTTGAGCAGCTCCTGCTGCTTTCTAAGCTTGCGTAGTTGTCTGCTAGCCATGTCGGTCCTCGGATATGACGTGCGTTGGGATTTGGTTGTGGCGGGGTTATGGAATGGCAGTCGGGTAGTCGAGGATACCTATCCTGGGAAGTAAAATCCAGTGATGTGTCTAAGTGGAATGTTACGCAATCCTTTTCAATACAGGTTTCATATGAAGAATCGAGCATGAAATGGGCAGTCAAAGACGATCTCACGGATTCTCACGGATGAATCATGAATCAGGCTGTCCATGCCTTCACTCAATTGCCACATCGCCCCACTTCTTGATGTACGGGGGTATAAAATTGTGTAAGTGACGAGCTGTGTGTGGTAAGATACGTATGGTATGTATGATTCTATCGTATTACTAACGATACTGCATATCTTGTACATACCAACGACTGCTTTCTGGATCTGCTTTGTCCTTCCATGTTTAATAGTCTTACTCTCCTTCTATTCATCATCTACTGACAGATATGTAAAGGTAGATAGTGAGTTTTAACAGTCTTATATTGCTTCATTATAAGTTTGATGTCTGAATATACCCCGTGTTGTTCTGCGTGTGCATATTATACACAGTGTGTCGAAAGACTGAAACTTTACACAGCTGTTACTGGTTGAACAACCCTGGCAGTGACTGCCTTCCTGCTCACTCCCGGAGTCCAGTCTCTCGTGGCCTCGTCTCTCGACAACACTGCAGGTCAGTCAAGGATTCCAGACA
Organism: Chaetomium strumarium; assembly: GCF_033439665.1. Classification (NCBI taxonomy): domain Eukaryota; kingdom Fungi; phylum Ascomycota; class Sordariomycetes; order Sordariales; family Chaetomiaceae; genus Chaetomium; species Chaetomium strumarium. The sequence continues at coordinate 791,536 of NW_026944433.1, read as the reverse complement.
ACCTGGCCGAACGACTAAGGAGATGCCGTGGTCTGCCAGTGCGGGCCGATATGTTTCTGCTTTTTCGCTTGAGCTCTTCGTTGGTTCTTCTCTTGAACCGAGTCCCAGACTCCCAGTCTATCAAGTGATGGATGAGCGATCTATCGGGAGATGAGAGAATACCACCTGGACACAGGACATGTCAAACAATGTGGCTGGCTTGCGCATGGTTCCCGCATGGCGCACACTAGTTTGATGCGGCATCGGGTCGTGGTTCGGTTAGGCTCTTCAGCTACCTAGCCTTTCCATTCTCGTCGAGCTGTCTCGTGAGGCTGAATGACCCATGTTTCCCCAGCAGCGGACGCATTCAAATGATGGCGAGGCTCTCCGTTCGCTCCTCTCCTTTTGGGCATGTGCCCCAGTGGATCTGGGTTGAACTACCTTACCTTATGCTTTCCAACCGACAAGAGATGGGGCTACACGTCTGCTATGGCAGCCCAGAAACACGATGATAGTGTCTTGACGAGAACTTGGTGTTTATGTGGACTCGTGTTGAGCTGGATTATTGGAATTGGCGCGCTCCTGGCCGGTGGTATATGCGTTTATGTTGAGGTTCGAGATGGCAACGCCACACATATCATCATGTCGCACTATTGGCGGGAGGTGCTTCCCCTGGGCTTGAATATTCTCGGTATGTCCTCACAGCACCTTCTTGCTGCCCTGACGACTAGCATCCATGACTACGGATTGTCCAGTCACCCTGCTCAACGACAGTATGGGCTACGTCCACACCTGTTCTCTCCGCTGGTCCTTACAACGAGAAGGGAAACTTGACTTCAACTCGAACTTGCGTCTCCTCACCGCGCCGACACACAGCCGCCCGAACGGTGTGATTCCCAATGCCGTCTACCTTGTTGGCATTATCCTCTCATATGGGTCGACGTCGCTTATCTTCCTGAGCCTGAACCCTGAACTGGCCAGACTGTTGAGTAAAGAGTATGACAGCGCGGACATCAACGGCGTGCAGATCAATGCTACCGCGCTCTTCACATTAGGCGGAGGCTTCTTGCTGCAAGCCATCATCACGAACTGGGCGCTAGCAAAGACGAACATTCCCACCTGGAGCTCCAACCCCCTCGACGTTGCCCGAGCATGTACCGTTGAGGAGCACGATGGATACCGCGTGGAGCCACGCATCGGCCGGTGCATGATGGGAGTCCATCTGGCCAAGGAAGACGCGAGGTGCTACAAGCCGAGGCCGAAGCAGAAACCCATGATCACGGCACATTCGCGGGTCAGACGCATCCTGATCCTCCTATGGATCCTCCCGATACTGAGCGGTATCTGGGGAGGCGGTGTTTATGCCTACCTTCTGAAGGGTCCCAAGGACGGCGTGTTTGGACGATCGTGGTCGCTGCTCCCCTTCTTCACTGGCAGCACGGATTCCAAATGCGCGACTCGCCAATGCACGGATGGCACCTCGGTGCTCAACGTTGGTTGGAGTGCCTCGAATGGGGCGGCCGGAACCGTCGGCGCCGTGTTCCTTATCATGGCCTTTCAGTCCATCGTCACGCTCTCGCTGCACTGCGCTGAACTGATTGTCAACTTGGCTCGAGACGAGACTGTGTACCGCGCCCTGATTGGGCCAAGGGGGACCAACGGTCACTACAACTCAATCCTTGCTGCCTTCACATCCTGGCGGACGATGTTCTTATTTGCCCTGAAAGCTGGCGTCCACTGGATGTTTGGTCTTGCCATCAATCTGCAGTTCCAGCTCGGCGTCAACATGCACCTGCCACAGATCTTCTACTTTGCTGGCTTCTCGCTGGCAGCCGCCATCTTCGGGCTGCTCCTCTCGGTCTGGCGCCCAAGCGGATACCTGCCTGCCTCGTATGGACACATACAAACCATTGCCGATGTGGTGGACGAGTGGGCCGACTCCGGGTGCATGTTCTGGGGTGAGAAGTATGCGGGAAACCCGGCTACACAGGGACGAGCACTCACCGACTGCCGCAGCCAGACGAGAGAAGATGGTACGGCGGCCAGCACAATAATCAGCATTCCAGAACCCGCATCAGTGCAATTCCGACCGAACTGCAGAGTCTCAGCCCGACCCCGACCAAACTTATGGTGCAGTTCCCCTCGTTCCAACCCCCGCCGCAATACCCATCACCGTATAACGTATTTTATAAGCGAGCTGCGCATACAAGCGAGCTGCACACTGGTAAGAGCTGCACAGACATTTAGTGGTGGCACTAACAACCGGGATTAAGCCCGGAATTAGCTGTTAGTATTGCGACTAAATGTCTTCAGAACTCTTACCAGTGCGCAGCTCGCTTGTATGCGCAGCTCGCTTATAAAATACGTTATGCAACAACAGCAAAACCCCTGGGCTCACCAGGCCCAAACCCGACCGAGTCACAACAGCTTGAGCAGCGCTTACTCGGGCTACTCTGAATATTCGAGGGACAGCAACCAGAGCACGCAGCCTTTTCTTTCCAACCATCAGCGGGGTTGGTGAACATGCCGGGCATTAGGTTAAGCTTGGCACGAGGAGGTCTTTGGGGCATGTATGGGGTCAACCAGCGCGGCGGGTTGCGAATGAGTGAACATGCCTTTGGCCACTCATGTAGTATATAAACTGAGAAAGAGAATGTAGAATCGGAAATGTAAGGTAGAATTGTGTTGAATTATAAGTTCTGTCTGTTAACTGTTGAATTCTCAATGAATCTCGCGAATAGTACGGAGTCGAGATGTTTTTGTGACGGGACCCCATGATGAGATGCCCTGGCCGTGGCTGCACTGTGGCAGTGCAACCAGTAAGCTGGACACCTGGCCTGTTATTTTGTACATGTACTACAAAAAAGCGCACTGGCCAACCCCGCGAATTTGCGCCTCCATACAAAATCGGGAGGCTGAGGTTGCTGAGTTTTCATAGGTTGAGCCGCCTTCACCTCTCGAGCTTCCCTTTCCAACTTCAGGGCTCGGAGCCAACACAAAAACAACCTCGGACGATGGTGCCTGGCGCGCGTGGCCAGAACACTTCTTAACCTTCTCGCCTTCCTCCAGTTCATCTTCCCAACACCCTTCTCTTTCATTCTTCTCGTTTCGATACCCCGCAACTCTTCGTACCGTAGCGCAGTCGACGCACAACTTTGCATTTCGTCACGCATCTTTCCCAACAATGTCCGAATTTCTCGGGTTCGTTTCGACGCCCAATGGCTCCTTCTGGTTAACCGACAGATTCACTTACTGGCTCTTCATGCTACAGTTCCAGAATATCTCTCATATCGCGGAGCGACATTCGGTAAGCGAGAATTGCATTCTTCTTGATAGACTCAGCTGACAATTGCTCTGTCTAGTTATGTCGGCATCCTGCATAGCATCAACTCGGATGACTCGACCGTGTCCCTCGAGAATGTGAGGTCGTTCGGCACCGAAGATCGGAAATCGGACCCAGATGAATTTGTCCCGCCGTCCGAGCAGCTTTATGAGTACATCGTTTTCCGTGGCACAGATGTCAAGGACTTGAGGATCGAAGAGGCACCTGCGGCGGTCAAGGAGCCCGAACCGCCGGCTATGCCCAACGATCCTGCTATTGTTGGTGTAAGTACTGTCCATTTCCCGCGATCGTCGTTCTGCTCGGCCTATCATGATGAACTATTTTCGGATGTAAAACTTTGCATGTCTGAAATGCGCAAACAAACAATGTTGAGATTTCCGTTGCCTTCCTTCTGATCTTATGGCCGAATCAATGCTCCACACAGTTTTCGAAGCCTTTGGGTGGAGAAATTGCTAACTGACCTCGTCAAAGGCTCGCCCACAGCCCAGGAATGCCGCTCCTGGGCCCCCGGTTCCTCCTGGGCCCCAAGGACCCCAAGGACCCCAGGGACCGCAGGGACCTATGGCTCATCCAGGTCTACAGAATCAGCAGGGTCCGCCACCCGGTGCGCCAGGCTTTGGCTATTTCCCACCGCACATGGGAGGCTGGGGCCGTGGCGGTGCCCCCGGTCCTGTGCCATTCGGTGGCATGCCATATCCGCCTCCGGGGTGGTTTCCTCCGGGACAAGAATTCCCACCCATGGGTCATGGTCCGTGGAATCCTTATCCGTTCCAGCCTGGCCCTGGGGCTCCTCCCGGAGCCCCTGGCGCTCCCGGCGCTCCTGGACAAGGTCGACAAACTGCAAATCGTACGCCTGGTACACAAGGGCCTCAGCAAAAGCCGGCTCCAATTGGGCCTGCTGCCGACAGGAAACCCGCGACCCCTTCTCAGCAAGCCAGGCCCACTTCTGAGCCGAGGGCCGTAGGCCAGCCGCCCAAGCAACAGGTGGCTACAGGTGCGCCTACGCCGCCGGTGGAATCGAAACCTAGTGTGGAGGAAGTGAAGGCAACCGCAGCGTCTCTGGCTAACCAGTCTCCCGCAACGGCGGCAGGCGAGCCAGCTAAGGCCATTCCCACGGGACCGAAGAGCAACCGACCCACTCAGATCCTGCCGGCAGTTCCTCTGCCCGCTGCACTCACTGCCAAAGCCGCTCAGGCGACCCAGGCTGCCCAGAAGTCAGTTACTGAGCAACCCAGTGGTGCTGCGGCTGCAGCAGCTTTGAAAAGTGCCACACAGGCTGCTAAGGAGGCCGTGGCAGTTGCTATGGCGAAGCTCGATACTTCGGCTACCTTGCAACAGGCGCAAGCGAATGGCATGGACAACCTGGCCAAGAAGGTGCAGGAAATGAGAGTCAATGCCGCTCGTACAGGCCACGGCAACAGGGGTGATAGGGCTGATAGGGCTGATAGGGGTGGTCGTGGTCGTGGCGGTCCTCGTCCTGCGAAGGTTGACGTTCCGGACGCGGACTTTGACTTTGCTTCGGCGAACGCGAAGTTTAACAAGCAAGACTTGGTCAAGGAGGCCATCGCGGGCTCGCCGCTCACTGAGATGCCTGTCGGTAATGTCGTCACATCGGACGCTGCGGAGGACGCGCCTGCCCCTGTTGAACCGGCCTACAATAAAAACAAGTCGTTCTTCGACAACATCTCGAGGGAAGCGAAGGACAAAGAGAATCCGGCGGAGAAACTTGGTGGCCGCCAGTGGCGCGAAGAGCAAACGCGCAAGAACATCGAGACGTTTGGTCAAGGCAGCGTTGATGGAGGCCACCGCGGCTATGGTCGTGGTCGTGGCCGTGGTCGGGGTGGTCGGGGCCGCGGGTACCGTGGCGGTCGCGGCGGCGGCGGTTACCGCCCGCGCGAGGGCTCCCAGCAGGCTGCTCAGTAAACGACCTATCTCTCGGTACATACTCCTCAGCCGCCTCGTGCCTTTGGAGTCTTCTGTATCACTAGTCATTTCCTCTGGATTTGGAGTTGCTTTCTTTATCGGCGGCGGTGGCGGCAGGCATCAGGCTCCTAGCATCATTTCTTTTTGGGGCCGGGAGTTGGGGATGAACGACAGGACAACGGGGTAAACATAACTGGCTTTCTGACGATTTGGCGAATCTGGGTTCTACGCAGTCTTTCACATGAGGGCGGTGGCGGAAGGGAACCCGGGGCGCACAGGCACACATAATGCAGATGGCCTGAGATGGAGGCGGACTGGGCTGGTTTCACTTGGTGAAGGGGTCACATCATCGCGATGCCGTCAGTGAATCACAGATATCATTGTCTTGGTGCTGTCACGGCACTGGACGGAAGGCTGCAGACAGATACCTACCTCAGTAGCTAGCTGAGATTCGGTTGAGTTGGTCGCCAATTATGCGGCTCAACCTATCCGGCTGTCATTGACGTGGGATGGCCATGAAATACCGTTAACTCCTAATCGGGCTTATGCTGTTTTGTGTGTGCTGCTGCTTCGCCGCTGCGGTTGGTGTTGAGAGCATCCCCGATGGTGGGCGTCACCTCATGATATTGGGCCTAGCTTGTATCGTTATGGGGAACTCCTGCTTACTCGTAATAACGGTTGAGTCAGATGCCCATTTCCAATGCTATGACTATACCAACAACTCGTGACACAGTCGTTGACTGGTCTGTCAGTACATGTCTCACTGATCTGTGTAAAACCGTCTGAAATTGGGGCAACTATGAACTACCTCACTTCTGGCGTGGTTTTGGCAGTTGTTGCAGTTGGCTTTTCGTGCGGCATACAGTTGCACTTAGAATAACTATGTCGACAGAGGGTCTCAGGAGAATGTAATGTACACCCGCTTTCTCCTCGATGCTTGCACGACTACTCGCTCCTTATAGACTCACCATAACAATGACCTTGTCCTCGAGCAGCAGTTGATACCGTCTGTTGTTGGCACTAGGCGATCACGGGATGCACCTGACAAGCCAAGGGACGGGACTAAGTTTGTAGATCACCTCTTTGGTCAACCCTTCTTGCGATAACCTCGACTACGATGATTGTAAAGCCAACGTATCCCTATCGGTGAGTCTTACTGCTAGGGCTCATATGTCTACTGTCGAATTATCTGGTGTATAGGTTATACATCCGACCTTGAGGACGTAGAACGTCCATCGATCGATCGGAGCGCTGCTTTAAGGAGCCGTCGGTGTCCAGGCATACGACGCCGCACAGCGTTGGGTGGCCGCAGACTCGACCAGCGATGAGGCTCTGCCACCAATGCCATTGCTCCTTTGGGTTTGCAAGTTGTTCCATCGGCAACGCATGCTGAGCGCCAATATCGGCAACTCGCAGGGAATCCTCTGTGATGGTCAAAAGCTCGACGCTGTGTTTCTTGCGTCTCAATGTTTGCGACGGCTGCAGGCATGGTGAACTTAGAAATCTTATCAATCTTCATCTGCTGCCAGCCGTCTTATAGATATTCCTCTGTCAGACATGCTGTCTCGTTTGTGCTCCGTTTGTTGCAGGCCGATGGCAGTCAACGCTGAAGCGAACTGCATGGCAAACAGATCCCCACCACCAAGCTTTTTGCGCGGCACCCCACAGCGGAGTTGGATTTCCCCCTCCACCGAGGCGGGACGGGAGCTGAGATGGAGCCAGATCAACGAACACGGTCATAGCGGCCTGGCAGGCAAAAAGCAAGCAACACATCCCAGCTCGCAACCCCGCTTCGCATGCAGTTTCAGGAACCGCGTTGTTATGCGCAGGTCTGAGCTTCAATTGCTATGACAGGTTGGCACAGCGTTTGTTTTGCTGCAAGCTGTCGGATATATTGTGAAGCCGATGCAGTAATCGGGCTGGGCGCCCGTCCGCAAGAGTGTCGTGGCCCGTGGGGGCATCACCTGCATGGGTGGAACCCTCGCCCATGCCAAGGTGTGCGTTCTCGCTGGAACTTTCTTCCTCAGAGGGCCGCAGACCTTGGATGGAAATGCTTGTTGGATTGATCATTTCAGTGCCCGCCTGTGGGAGCGACCTCGTTGCGTCGCCGTCGTCAGTGACTGCCGTCAAATGGGTCCGGGCACGCCATTGCTTGCCGATCTCCACGAGTTTCCATTTTGGTGCATAGCGGCCGACGCCAACCTCCTCAGATGAGACGTCTCGTCGCGTGCTGTGTGCGAAATAGATTTGTGATGCCGTGCGCCGTTTTGTTTGATCAACTTCCTAATAACGGCAGGGAAAGCTGCAGCTTGTTCTCGGACCCCTCAAGGCAAGATTGAAGATGCCCTCCGTTGACCCGTCAGACTGGCTCACCGCAGTCACCTGGCCCAAGAGGCGAAATAGGTATACTGAGGAAGCAAGGTGATGTGCGAGCGCTATGCAGGGGCAGTCAAGAAGTGGCCCGTCGCGGTCACGGAAGCCCCTTTTCAGCCTCCGACCTCTCCGAGTAGGGTTTCTCCGCCGACCCTCGTTATTCCAGGCTACATACAATGCCATCAGAAAAAGACAGATGCTGTTGTCATCTTATTGTCCAGCCCGATACCTTAACTTGAACATTCGAGAAGGCGCACAGTGACAGCCATTCGGAGCAAGGGCTACGCATTGACGTGATCTGTGAAAGAGCCGATTTCCTGCATGCACAAACGAAAGCTTCTGGCACAGGATCCACAGAAAAAGAGAAGGTTTATCGAATGAAAGCAATGTCAACAAACGGTAAGGAGAGCAGGGCCAAGTACCAGGTACTAACCAGCTTGGCGCATTTTGCATTGAGATTGCATGCATTTCCACAGCTCCAAGTGCTCCCGCCGCTCAGGAAGGGCGGCGATCTTGAAACAGAATCCGAAGCCGACAGTACCGAGTACCCACGTGCCGAAACCAACCATGATCTTGGCGCACGGAACCCTGGTTAGCTTGCCCTTGCTTCTGCTGCAGTGCTGCTCCTTTCCCCTTGCATGGGTGCGCCGTTAGCTCCCTCCACCTTGCATTTCCCAATTCCGCATTCGCCGACGCCATTTCCTAAAGTTGCTTGGCTGCTTTCCCTGACCTTGCAACCTGCAGGCTGCCTTTCTTTTGCAGGCCCTCCTGCTGCTGCGACGAATTGGCGAATCCGTCTCGCTGAGCGCGGCGCACCTCAACTGCCCTCATTTGCTCCGTTTTTCTCATCCCATCCTGGCCTCGTGTGTGTGGCCCGGGCAAAGGCGCTCGGCCCTTCTCCCCACCCCGGCCTTGCCTCTCCTCAACTTTTCTTCGTGCCTTTCGTTAGTGAGCTCTCCCACCAACAATCTCCGCGCCCTCTTTTCCCTTTCCAGGGACAACCCAGCAGAGCAGCGTGGGAAGCACCAAGACTGGGAGCATCAACAGCGAGTCTGTCGTGCCTGTCTTCCCCGTGCCTGTCTGTCTTAGGACGCGGTGAGATTGCGCCGTCTCCTCCGTCTTCTTACGCCGGGTTGCAACGAGACACACCAGGCGCCTGTTTTCCGCGACGAACCGGCAGCATCGCGGCACGCCGGCTTGTGGCTACAGTTTGCTGAACCGGTGTCAGAGAGTTAGGTATTGCAGTCCAAACACCTGGCTGCCGCCAGCGGGGTTGGTGATTGATTCGCAAACAAGCTGCAACGATAGGGACCGACTGACGGCCTCAGACTCACCAAAATGCCGCCCTCACTCAATGCTCATTCTTCGTTTACACGCCCGCGGACTGGCGACCGCGATGGCCGTCCCGTCACCCGCGATCAGGCCGACGCCAACCTAATAATCCCGAGCCGGACCTCGTCCCTCCACTCTCGCATCACCCAGCCAATTCCTTCAACGCTGAATATGAAGCCGCAGCAAAGGACGCCCAAGACGCTTACTCATGCCTATATGGTCTGCGGCGTTGGCCGGGAGCCGTCACAATGGGTCAAGGCCCCGGCGCCGGCTCAGGGAAAGATCGGGCACATGAAGGGTGCGGTTCCCCAGTTCTGGCTCCCCGAGATTCTGGGAAGCAGTCCGAGGTTGGAACAGGACAACGAGATCGCCCGGGCGTTACATGCTGCTATGAGGGTATGTTCTTCGATGCGCGCCTGCCGGGAACCGGCTCTACCCCTTCCCCCTTCCCGAACTCGTTTGCTGACTGACCATAGGCGTGCTTCCCTCATGACGTGGAGATCTGCACTGGCCGTAGCCAGCCACACTGCGTCCACCATGCCTTTGTTCTCCAGCAGGACTCGTCTCACACTCTTTACGGTATCTGCCTGCGCGTCTGGTCGCGCGCTGATGAGAAGCGGGCCGAGACCATCCGGGAGCTCAGGAAGCGGACGGAGCCCGACTTCTACGACAACCCGGAGGAGCAGTACTGGATCCCCTACTGCCTGTCATTCCTTTCGCGCTACCCGCTCTATAATCTGCTCGGGGACTACCTGCGCGGCATGTGGATTCACTGGAATAAGGCTACTAACCTCTTCCACGCCGAGGAGGTGTCTCGAATCCTGAGCTTCCCCGCGCCTCGGCTGAATGATCTGGTCCGCATTGACATGAAGGACTATGCGCTCTGCTATCAGTTCCCTTCCTCGCCAACCGGTTTCCAGAACTTCGCCATGTGGCCGCTTTTCTGCTGCCTCTCGATCCCCAACATTGTTGGTGTGATTGAGGCAGCCATCTCTCCTACACGCCGCATCATCTTCGTCAGTCATTACCCCGCCATGCTGACCATGGCTGCTGAAACGGTCCGCTTCTGTGTTCGGGTCTACGAGTGGAGCGGCCTTTATGTACCGATTGTCCATGCCCGCCACGCCAAGGATCTCGTCGAGGAGCCTGGTCCGTACATCCTGGGTATCACAGCCGAATGCCGGTCCCTGTTTACCGCTCCTCAAGACGCCTTGGTTGTTGACCTGGACCGCAACTTCGTTCTCACCTCGAACCCGCCGACAGCTCTTAACCCAGGCCAGCGCAATAAGTTCGTGACGAGACTCACCCAGGCACTCAACGGTGATGTCACACCATCCGGCGTTCCTCAGCACCTGCGTTCGGCCTACGGCGGCGGAAAGCTAGTTCCGGCTGGACAAATCATTGTTATGCGTGGGGAAGTAGAATCCATTCAGGATCCTGAGTGGTGGAACCAAGACGCGGTGATGGCGGTCATGGACCATGTCTGCGAGAAGATGGTGAGTCACGAGCTCGGTGGCGGAGCTGCGGAGTGACTGTTAAATGCTGACGATGCGCAGGGTCGCAATACGGGCCTGAAGGCCGTCTTCGGTGGATCCGTTAAGAAGCCGCTGATGACGAAGGTTTCGATGAGGCATCTGAATGAGATCGTGCGTGAGCGGAACCAGTACTCGAGAGATGCGCTGGAAGCGTGGCAAGATTTCATCAATCTCAAGGGCCGCCTGGATACGGAGCTCAACAAGGTTACCAAGCGCAACAACTACCTGAACGAGGAATTGGAGAGCTGGAAGCAACAGGTGAGCTTTCTAGAAACATGGCGGGAGTGTAGCGCATGTGCTGACAAGGATGCAGTTCCTTAAATTCCAAGCGTTCGCCGACACTCTCACAAAGGAGACGCAGGATCTTAAGGTCAAGATCGAGAACCACAAGCGTGAGAACCGCCGTCTGGCCGGCCTCATCGACCAGCAGAAGGATGATGCCTCTAGACTCTCGGTCCGTCTTGCTGGCACTGAGAAGCAGCGTGACGATGCACTTGAGGCTCTTGTTCTTCAACAGGAGATTGCCGAGGAGCTAGAGAGGGAGCGCAAGAGGAATAGGAAAGAACTAAGCGCCCTCCAGCACACCAACGTGACGATCGTTAGGCAACGAGATGAGGCCCGCCGTGTCGTGCTGCACCTCCGGAGCTTGATCTCTGGCCAGCACCACCACATGGAGCACCTCGTCAAGACGCTGACGTCCCCAGAAGAGCTTGCCGCAGAGATCGAGGCCGGTTTTGCCGCCCAGGAAGAGGCCGAGGCTGCTGCTGTTGCGGCTGCTGCTCAACGTAAGATGCCCTTGCCCACCACTGATTGGAACGGTGGCACTCACAGTATCGTAGAAGAAGGTGTGGACGAGAACGACGCCCGCTTCATCAAGAACCTCACGCTCGCCAGCCGGCGCATCTCGACCCAAACGTTCATCGACGTGGCCGACCGTCATCTCAAAGACAAGACGGATGCCATCGCCCACATCATCCGCAACATTGCGGAACAGTGCCAGGCCGCTGTCGAAGGCCTGCAACTCGCACAAGATGCCGAGCTCGGGAGGCCGCAATCGTCGGCCTCCAGGGCTCGGGAGAGTTTAAAAAGCAGGAGAGGGAGTTCTCTCTCAACTGCCCCCAGTGACGACGGAACCGCCTCGGCGGCCACGTCCGACGTCGGTGATGATTCCACCCTCCTCAGACCCAATAGTGCGCGCCTCTCTAGCATCCCACCCACACCGGATCTCATTCCCAACCGCAGCAGCACTAGCATGTCTTTCGCGAGCACCACGGCCACGACCCCTGAGCGGACCTCCCAGCAGTACCTCATCGGAGGCGGAGCGAGTCACCTCGCCGGACATGACATCCCCACCAAGATCGTGGAGGACGACGAGGACGTCGATGACCTCGACGGCGACGAGCGCGTGGGAGAGTCCGAGGGAAACCCCATCCCCGCGCCCCCGCAGGAACCGGGCGTCGTGGGTAAGCACGCGGAGAGTCTGATCCACCGGCCCTCGGGCGCGAGAATCAGCGCCCTCGGGGGCTCGCGCTAATCTACAGACTCGCTGGAGGAAAAAGGTAGAAAATGGTCTTTGGGTTAGGCCAGTGGGAGCCAGGAAAGAGAAGTTCAGGCCCCGTCTGTCTGTCTGTTTGTCTTGATCTTGTAGTGCAATGTGGATTTGTATATCCCTGTCTGTTTATACCACTTATGCGAGGAGGGCGATCCTATTTCCTTTTCTTTTGGCTTTCTCTATCTTCAAAGCTCATGGGCTTGTTGATATTCACGACGACGACTTCCTCTCATTTTCCTCTCGTCCTCTCTTCGATTCACATATGCCTGGCTGGCTATTATTCTTATCCCCTAGCCTTCAGCATAGGTAGTCCCTCCAGATATCATTTTAGTTATCCTGTTCATAACGCTTTGGCCCGATTTTTATTGGGGTCGATGTTCTATGCCTTCGTGCCGGGTTGTATGTATCGTGGTGTGAGGGTTTGGTGTGCTACTGTAGCTGTGTCTGCAGGACCTAAATCCATGACTACATCAGTCAGTAAGATTCCCATCTCGCTCTCACATCCCATGACGCCATGCGTTGATTGGAGAGTCGGGCGCTATTTAAGCAGACTTGCGGCGCATGCTACCGTCTCCATACCTTGAAGAGGGGTAACATCCAAGCGGAGTGGAGTAATAACGGGTATAAGGTAGGGGCAATCACCGTTCCGGGGCCTTTGGATTCATGTTCTATCCTCACATCTCACATCTAAGGTATTGTACCACTGATCAACTCCAGTCCAAGTTCTTCTACAGATACCGTTAACTTCGTATCATGTTTCACTAACCGGCTCCCCTTAACAGAGCTTAATCCGTTAGGTGATTCCTCTGGACTCACGTCCTGCTGCTTTATCATGTCTCAAGAGGAAGGGAAAACGCCCGTAGACACTCCTCCGAAGCAGCAGAAAGAGGAAGAGCAGAAGAGCAGCGGCACGTACGAGGCGGGCTGCCATTGCGGTTATATCAGATTCAGCGTCACGTTGACGCCCGCGCTGCCCCAGTACAAGGTGCTGAACTGCAACTGCTCGGCGTGTACACGATTCGGTTATCTTCTCGTTTGTGAGTCGCTGCTTCAACTACTCCACTCCCACAGTTGGCTTGGAAAAGGACCGGGATGGGGGAGAGGGGGAGAGAGGGAGAGGGAGAGAGAGAGATGGAGAGACTAAAAGCAGTGATTTATATTTCCCAGACCCCGAGGCCTCAGCTGTTACGTGGCACAACGACAGCCGCGCCCGCTGCAGTAACTACCGCTTCAACACAAAGGCTAAGGATCAGATGTTCTGCAAGCACTGCGGCGCCAGCATCGGCATCGACTTCCGCGAGGTTCACGCACCGAAACACATTTATGGTATCAGTGTAAGTCCTCTTAGTTAGGTAGTCTTTGTCCCAGCTCTTCTCGTCTGTGTTGTTATTTATTTTATTCCTTTCCTCCCGCTTCTTGTCTCAATGATATGAATAAGTGGGTGAGGCACACTCGGGCAAGAGACGGTTCTTAGAGTTGGAAGCTGATGAGTTGTAAAAGGTTCGTACTTTCTTCGACGTCGATCTCGACTCCCTTACTTACGAAAAGTTGGATGGACGCAACATGGTTCGGCCAGCGGGAGATCTGTCCGGTCAGTATTGGGACGAGGAGGCGCAGAGGCTGAAATAAGGGTGAGGGGTTGAAATAAATTCCAGCTTGGAACCTGGAATGGCCGAGTTGGAAATGACCAAGCCCAACCCATAAGCACCTTCTACACTGCCGCAGCGACAGCGGTCTTGACCATGGCTTTTCTGCCAGCAACTCTCCTGGCTGTGAGCACCCTTTGTATTATCATCGTCTTCAAGAAATAGAAAGCCGCTTGCACCATCGTCTGTGACATCGACTAACGGCACCGGCGGCGTTTCTTCAGACATATTTCGCCACCCCTTTCATGACGGAAGAAGCGCCCGGCCAGAAACCATTTTGGGCAACAGCATGCCCCTAACACTGTTCGTTTTCACGTTGGCAAATTTATTGCATGGGGGCCTGCGGTGCTTCCTGGGTAGGCTTCCATGGGATTCCTGTTGGTCAAAAGCGAAGGCGTCACAGACGAAGCGCTCTGCGGATATAAGATTGCGCGAGACAGGGTTCAAGTTAGTTGAGTACGAGGGGAGAATATACCGATCATTATAGCATCGAAATATCCCACTGCCCGAACAAATGGATAAACCACAGGCAATGAATGCTTAACCCCCAGATTACCCTGAGAATAGGTGCGTCTAGTCACTAGTCACGGCCAGGCTAATTGAGCTTCCTCTGACTGAGGTCATCTTTTTACTTTAAGCCTAATCTACGCGAGATTCGTAGGTCAGGTCCTCATCAAGTGCAGATGAGTTTAGCGTGGGGGATTTTGACCATGGAGTGTTCGTTTTCATCCGATCTTTTTCCTGGTGTTGTCATCCGGCTAGATAACGCCGGGCTGCTGAAATTGTTGTCCGTCGCATCTCGAGACAGTTTCGTTGGCACATGCGTGGGCTGGTTGAAGTTCACCGTGGAAGGCGGCGTGGATTCTGAAAGGAGGCAGTCGGCAGAAGGCTGCAAGTGGCCAAAAAAGTTCCGATAACGCTTATCGGCCATCAAGTGATCTGCTCCTCGAGAACCGCTTTTCAGACCACAACTCGCGGAATCAGACCTCGGTCCCGAGACTCGAGAACCCGCGATCGCCCTCGCCATGTCCGGGACGGTGCTCAGCACTCTCTGTAGCATCTGCCATGCGCAACCCCCCAAGTACAAGTGTCCACGATGCGGCGCGCGCACTTGCTCTGTGCCGTGCATCCAAAAGCACAAGGCGCGCGCCGATTGCGATGGTGTCCGCAATCCCCGAGCGTTCATGCCTCTGAGCCAGCTGAAGACCGAAGCCGGAATCGACCACGACTTCAACTTCCTCACCTCTATCGAGCGTGCACGTGAACGGGCTGAGAAAGACATCGTTGAAGCGCGCCGACTGCTGAGCGAGAAGGACCTGCGACCGCCCAACGAGGACAAGCTGTACGAAAAGGTCTGGCACGGCGACGAGCTGCGCCATGTCCCTGTACAACCGCAGGATCATATCAAGCATGGCCGGCCCAACAAAAGCTTCTCGTTGGCTGACGGTGGTGGCTTCGAGAAGCGTGTGCGCAGACGGCTGCGGCACTTGAACATCGAGGCGCTCATGATGCCCAAGGGCATGGCACGGCAGCGAGAAAACAAGACAGCTTTCAACAGGCGCACGGAGACTATCAATTGGCAGGTGGAATGGCTCGTCTACGGAGCTTCCCAGCTCGGCCTGCCGGGTTTACAAACCGACCAACAACAGCAGCAACCTCTGCGCGTCTTGTACAAAAGTCTTGAAGGGACGCCCCTCAACACCGCCCTCGCCACAACGCTCGAGTGGCACCGCGGCCAGCTCAACCGTCAGGCCCGCGAACAACAATACGACCCCGAGGGCAGCGAGAACAACGAATTGGACGATTCAGCTCCGCGAAAGAAGCGCAAAACCCACCATCACCACCACCACCACCACCACCACCACCACCACCACAAGCGCAACGAAAATAAACCCGCCTCACCACCAACAGTCCAAGACCCAACAACATGCACCTGGCCCGCGGCGCCATACCCGTCCCAATACCCGCTCACATCAGCCTGGTCCCAAACCAGCAACACCTCCCCTTCCGTCCCGTCAACGTTCGAGGAGCAGCTCAGCCGGTCTTGGCGCTTCTACCTCCTGAAAGTCGGGCGGCCGATGCCGACGCCCAAGACGCTCATCCCGCTGGCCGCGACAGAGACCCTGGCGAGCGCGCTTGCCGGACGGACAGTCCTGGAGTTCCCTACCGTGGTGGTCACCCCTAGCTGCGGTGGTAGTAGTAGTAGTAGTACTATACCGGAGGGTTATGTGGTTGGCGACCCGGCTGAGCGGAGGAGCGAGCCGGCGGCTGTGAAGGAGGTGGGTGAGGAGGGGAGAGCGAGCGGGTATACTACTGGTGGTCGGGGCGATAACAGGGTTAATGGTACGAAAAGAGCCTTTGATGAGGGAGGGAGCAGGAATTGGAACGGCAATGGGTATGGGTACGGAAGGGGAGGGAAGCGGGTCAGGTTTGAGCAGCGCCGCCCTCCGCAGGCGCGGGAAGCTGTTGTTGAGGAGCCGGAGCCGGAGCCTGATGATGAGTTCGAGGAAGGCGAGGTTTGTAGCGACGAGGATGAGGCCGTGGCTGAGCCTGACGGGAGGGTTAGCGTGGGAGTGGTGGATGTTGATGGGAAGAGTGGGGATGAGAGTGAGAGGGACAGCAGCGCTATGATTGGGGAAGGCAACGAGGAGGGGGAGATCCGTGCGACCAAAGGTGTCAAAGTGCAGGGTGGCCTGGTTGACTACGGGTCATCGGATGATTCGGAGTGATGGGCGTGATGGTAAGCGGAGGAAGTAGAAGGAAGGGGGGGGGCGGGGGCAGTAGGGGGGAGAGTAGGATCTGATACCCTTGGCTGGGATGCAACAGCTACGATGCCTACTTCTGCAATTTCCGCTCGAGGTGGCCGAATGTAGCCCACTTCGGCATGCTTGTATATTCGCAAACTATTATACGATATAGAAACCCCCTGGCCAGAACAGACCGTATACTTAACATCGTTTGTCAGCTAGACCTATACCCTAAGAGATAGAACGAGCTTCAATCAGCTACTAATTCATCTCTCCTCTCTTCCTGTTATTTCACGCTTAGGTGTCACTCGATCGTACAAGTGAGAGTATACACATTTGAAGTCTAGGTATCTTGCTCCCCAACACTAGCACACAACCAAGCAGTCTACCCGGCCCCCTTCCTTCCTTTACAAGCCATATTCGCCTAATGCACCATGCTCTTCCCAATCTCGCTCTCCCACCCGTTGGCCCTCTCAAATCCGTTCGAGTGCGTCTGGTAGTCCATAAACGCCTGGTACACCTCCTCCTGGCTGGTCAGCACAAACGGGCCGTACTGCACCACCTTCTGGTCGAGCGGCGTTCCAGCGACCAGCACAAACCGCGCGCTCTTCTCGGCGCCCGGGTCCACCGCCGCATACACGGCCTGACCCTGGGACTCGAACACGACGTTGTGGAACTCCCCGACCGTCCGCTGGCTGCCTTCCTCCCCGATCAGCACCTCCCCCTCGAGGGTGTACGCGAACGCGGTCCACCCCTCCGGCAGCGGCTGCACGATCTTGCCGCCGGGCTTCACCTCGACATCGAGCAGCCAGACGGGCGTGTACGCCAGGTCCTTGACCGAGTCCACGCCGTGGCTCTGCCCGCTGATCACCTTGACCCTCACCCTCCCGTCGTCCACGTCCACCTGGGGCACCTCGTCGGCCTTGAGATCCCGATATCTCGGCTCGCACTGCTTCAGCCGCTTCGGCAGGTCGACCCACAGCTGCAGGCCGACGTTGACGTCGGTGTCCTGCGCGGGCATCTCGGCGTGCACGATGCCGCGGCCGGCGGTCATGAACTGCAAGTCGCCCGGGTCCAGCCGCCCGCGGTGGCCCGCGAAGTCCTCGTGCTCGATGCCGCCCTTCAGCAGGTACGTGATGGTCTCCTGCCCGCGGTGCGGGTGGTCCGGGAAGCCGGCGCCGGGCGAGACCGAGAAGTGGTCGAGCATCAGGAAGGGCGACAGGTTGCGCAGCCGCGGCGTGCCGATCGACCGGCGCACCGTGGCGCCCGCGCCTTCGGATTGCTCGATGGCGAGGAAGGTCTGGCGGATGGCGCGGGGGATGAGCCGTGTGCTGGTGGTGGACATGTTGTTGGGATTGGTTGTAGTTGTGACTGAGCTGTTGCTGGAAGTTTTAATGTCTGCTGGGAAAATATGGGAAAGAAGGGCTGATGATGATGCGTTCGTGAAGCTGAGAATGTCTTGGCTAAAGAGGACAGCTAAGATGGAGCAGATTCCCACGATGATGGAGATACTTGCAACGGTGACTGGAGAGAAGGTCCTCATCGAGTCAATCGAGATGATGAGGCCTTATATAGAGAACTAACGTCTTAGTCTGTTTTTAATGTACAACACCGGCTGTGAGACCAGTTTCCCAAACAGCGACAAAGCATCCGCTCAGCTTTTTATAACGGCCACGGAAATCTCATGAAGTTTCTCATCGCTGCCCCTCAATGACTAAGGCTAAGGTAAGAAAACCGCCGGAGCAGTTTTGGTGGCTAAAAGGGAGGTTGTTGCCGGATTGGCTAGCGCCAGTTGCATTTGCTGCTTACGTCATGTGTCTGTCATCAGCATACACAGTAGAGGGGGACTCGAGGAAGGAAATAAGAGCGCGTCAATCACCTCATCACCAGTCATGTCGGTTGTGTTGGTTTGTCATGAGAGTAATTATCTCTCTATTCCATATTTACCAACCCGCGCCTTAATCAGACAGTTTCCATCCTACTAGAACGATATTAATCTTCACCAAGGAGAAGCCTGCACTGAGTGGCTCCGAAGCCCAATGAGGGGCTCCTTTCGCCGTCGAGGCACATCCGAAATCCCAGGATAAAGCTCCAGCTCCCTCCATTCCGATCCGGCAATATGCACTTTCTCACCATCCACAGGACTAGCCGCTGTCTCTTTGCTGTAGTTGAGAGTTTTTGGGGGTTTGACGTTTGACGCCTACTAGATCTGCCACCGATTATGCCCACACCACACCTTCTCAAGAGCTCGCGCTCTTCGGCTGGCGTCCGTTCTGAGACTCGGCGTTCTGCTCTTGCCGGGCGACGGCGGCCTCGAGGTTGTCGACCTTGGCCTTGATGGTTTCGCCGAGGTGCAGGGACTCGGTCCACTTGAGGAGGCTGCGCGCGGCGTAGACAAGGCCCTCGCCCGTGATGACGGCCGCTGTCATGACCGCCGCCTTGCCGCTGGCGACGGCGTACCCGCCGCTGGTCTGCTGGTACTTGCCGTTGTATACCTCGGTCACGTGCTTGACTGGGCCGTAGACCACCTGCTTGGCCTCGTTTAGGAGCTCGGGCGACGGCTTCTTGACGACCGGAAACTTCTCCTCCACCTTGGACAGCGTCTGGTCGCCGAGCTCGTCCACCCGCTTCACGTAGGGCTCCACATACCCGTACGGCTTGTTCAGCATCGACAGCATGGGCGCCGTCATGTTGTACGCCGAGTTGCTAAGCTGAATGGACATCCTCCCAAGCGGGTTCGACTTGAAGACCCTGACGCTATCCTGAACGGCGGGATATGTGAGAAGGTGCTGTGTGTTACGCGTCAGCCCGCTGTACTGGGAACGGCGAGATGCGATGTAGAGAGAGGAGTTAGCATACGCGGAGGGTGTTCAGCTGCGGTACATCGCCGTCTGGCACAGAGGTGGTCTTTGCGCTGGACATGGTTTTGGTATTGCCGTTGATCTTTGGAGCCACGTTAGAACTTTGCCGTCCTGTAACGAGAGAAACAGGACTCCGGTGGATTAAGACAGAAGCGAAACAATGTACGAGGGAGATACGACGCTGTACCCGAGTGGACAGAACTGCAGGTTTCGGCTCACTTTTTGTGATGGTTGGGATTGGAATAGGTTGAGGTCAGCCAACAGGGTGCCGTGATAAGCCAACAAACAGTACGTGAGGTATGTGCGACCACAAGCTTTGGGAAGGAACGTGAGACAATCAAGGGAGGAGACCGGGAGAATGTGGGAAGGACGGGTCTGGAATGCCTTAATATGTCTGCAGCAGAACGGTTACGCCACTCCGACAGTGGGAATCTCCATGTGCTCAGACAGCCAACCAATGTCCGCCATGACGGCTCGGTCTCTCGTGGTGGGCTGTCGCAAGTTGGATCTTTATCGCCGGCAGCTGTCCTGCATGGCCGGTGGGGTGGTTGAAGTGGGCTGAAGCGCAATGGATTGCTTCATCGACCACTCAGAACCACCAGAGCCCGTATGCATTGATAACGCCCTGCCCTCTTGGCTGGCATGTGAAGTGGCCCAAGCTCCCTAACGGTCTTCGAATGCGTCAGACCCAAGTAACTACCGCCAGAATATGCCTGATTCGGCATCGCAAAGCCTCTCCCTTAGGAGTTGGTTCGTTTCCGGAATCAACAAAGGCGCTTGGCTGCCAGAAGCTGAAGAAAGGCCTGACGCTCCAGCCTCGGTGAAGCTCGGCTCGGAGAAGAAGCCTCGCTCTGCGCCTTTCTCGAGTCAAAGAGCTGCGTGCTATCCGTATAACTGCATCATCCCTGATTGCGATGTCAACAGTGAGGGGAAATGCAAGCCGCCGCGTCACGATAACGTATTCATATCCTCTCCTCGTACGATAGATAGTGGATAACGTAGTCAGGCCTATGCATTAAGCACCGCGGACAGCCATGCAAGCCCCGAGGAACTATCCCTGACACTTTTTTTTACAATGAGATCACGTCTTGACTTCGAAATGAATGTCCTATGGAACCGCTGCGGTTGACATCAGAAACAGAGCAGCCCCACCCGAAGCACGGTTACCCTTTCCGTTACGTTGGGCCCACACCTCGATGCAACCTCAAAACTTTGACAGGGGTGCGTTTTCACATGCCAACAAACGATCCATTGACTCTCTGGCCTGGAATGCCACGAGGGTTCCCAATCAGGTGATTTTCTGGCGGCAAAACATCGAGAACGTGCAAATACAAGCCCTAACTAGTGTATTGCTTTGTTTTGCCACCACGGCCGAGGTAATTGAAGATTCTGGCGGCGAATAACTTACCCGGTCAACAAGGTATTTGTACACGCCGGAAAACTCAAATCTCTAGTTCATCATACCGAGTGGCGTGCCATCTACATACATATGTAAAATCTTGCACCTGAATTTCCAGAACGTGTTGGTACCATGTCCACTTCGGACCGAGCGGCATCGGCAAGGTAAATGAACAGCAGTCGCCTGTGAAGCCGACGCCCCACACGCCTTCAGCTGCTTGCCTCGTTGCCCCGAATGTCATCATGATAATACATAAGGTAAGGATCGAAGAGAATGATGGAATGGACCGATGAGATAAATATCGAGTGGTTGGATCTACATACAGACTCCATACATATGCACCTGGGCAAACCAAGTCGTATACTGTAGTATCAAGCGTCACGATCGAGGCCAGCTGAACTCAAGTCCCAGGCCTCAGGAAACTGGACGATACTCATCAGGCTGCTGCTTCTTTCCATTCCAATCATCCATTCATCTACCTATTGGATTTTGATTCCGTCTGCTAGACTCCGTTGCTTCAACGGTCAGCATATCTCAAGAGACAGATAGCAGCTCGAAGGGTGGCCTGTACGCTTCGCTTCGTTCTCGGTTTTTTTCGACTGAAGTTTTCAGCACATATGCAGTGTTTGAATAACCTGTTTCTGTATACGCAAACTCGCGCCAATCGGGTAAGCGCTGGGTTGCTAGCATGCATGGTATCCCATGACGACATGGTGGCATAATAAGCAGTCTGCCTGTGTTGTCAGTGTGAAATCATATATCGAATTAACATTGACCCCAAAGCATGCTGACAACACGGGTATTCATTTAGTAGTAACCAATTCCTCCAAGAATCAGGTGCCCTGATCTCTACTAGTATCACAAGTTCTTTAGTTGGTTTTTGTTTGTGTTCACCCCTGTGAGTGTCAACCGCTATGGAAGCCACCGCAAGCCGGTCCATGAGCAGACGCATTATGTACGACCTTACATATATTCAACCGTGATTGCCCCGTGATACTGCTCCCTATCCTGAACCATCCATTCCGTCGCCCAACAGTGTAGTCAACCCGCCTACCAAGGTTTCTCTGAATCCATTGTAACGTCTAACTGTTGGTGTCCGACAACATCTGGTCTTGCAGATCGTATATTTGCTGCATTAACATATCAGCCAAGCCCTCCTCAGGAATCGATGGCAAAGCCGAGGGCAGGCCGACAAGCAACTGATTCGATCTCGAACGCCGACTAGGACGCTTCCTTCGAACCCATGCCTTGGATGATGCAGGGTGCCGAAAAGGTCGTGACCATTGATGCCGGGTCCCTTCTTTTCCGGAAAGATGCTTCCTTCCCACAACTGATGTGTGGATAGGCGGCACGTGGGCCTCGGGAGGGTTGCGGGCAAAGTCCCGGCCCGCAGCAGTTCTCCTTTTCGCCGACGTATCGTCGGGACGCGACGGAGCCAGAAGAACGGATCCGGTAGCAGTTCTCCTTATCGTCGCCGTCTCGCTGGGGCACGACGGAGTCAGAAGAGCGGATCCGGCGGCAGTTCCATTTATACTTCCACCGCATGCCGGACCTGGCTGCGAGCTTGATAAGGGCCGGGCATATACGGGGAAGAAGGGGCTCGCGGTCTGGTCCGGGAATGCGGCGGTGTCGAGCGGGTCGTCCCCGCGCAGCGCGCTCTCGCACGAGCCGCGCGGGAGGTAGGCGGTCTCATGGGCCCAGCGGCCCAGGGGGCGGCCGTGTGGCCCGCGGGGGGCCACCCACTGGAAAAAGTCCCCGCACGACACCGGGGCCCACGGCCCTATCCCACACAGTTCCAAACAGAGGGCGTCGGCCATCTGGTCGTAGAGGCGACGCCTCAGCTCGGCCCGGTATTCCCGGTTCGCGTCCGGGGGGTGAAAAAGACGGCACAGAAGTGGTTTAGTATCGAAGTTGAATAGTTTGTGGTTGTTCGGGTAGGGGTGACGTCTGAAGCCCCCCATGCCTGTAAGAAATGCCATAACGTCGTAGCAATCCCCTGTAACTTCCGAAGGTGGTGCGCAATGCGCGGGTGCCCGGGGCGTTTGCGCAGGCGGTTGCCGAGGGCCGAGAGGAAATTTCCGATCTTCGAGCGGGGGGGTTCGGGGTCGTCCTCGGTCTCGACCTCCAGGTCGGCCCAGTTGCCCGGGTCGTCGGATATCCCGAAGATATTCACGGGGGACGGCTCGGGGGGCGGCTCGGGGGGGGGCTTGTGCACTCTCGGGGGGCCGGTGAAGGTAGAGGTCGAGGGCCGAAAGCCACACGCCGGATCTGGAGGGGAAGAGGGAGAGGGACGGGGAGGCAGCGCCACCCCTATCGAGGCCAGCTCGGACAGCTCGGACAGCTCGATACCTTCCTCCTCCACGGAAGGAGCATGACGAGAGAGTCGCCGGCGAAAGCGGCGTGACGACGGGGTGTTGGCGACGGGAAATCGCCGAATGCTCAACTTCGCCGGGGCAGGGTGAGGCAAAGCCACCCCTGTCGAGGACAGCTCGGGGAGCTCGATACCTTCCTCCTCTGGGTAAGGTGGACGACGAGCGGATCGCTGGAGAAAGCTGCGCAACGACGCGAGATTGGCGACAATGAGCTCGGGTAAGGAGGCCCCTCGAACCAGCTTGGAGGCTAGACGACCCATGGTGAAGGTGCGGTGCCGGAATAAAGATTAGTTGATTAAATATTAATCAGCTCAAGTAATAAAGCTGTTGGCTCAAATACGGCGTCTGGGAGAAGCTGCGGCCCTTCGAGGGATGGATGGTGAGTTTATACACAAGAGCGCGCTCAGTTGGGGTGACCCGCTCAAAGCACAGTGGCGAGGGGTGTTTATACAGAAGGATAGTGGCAGACGTAACCCATGCGGAATCGCAAGTTTCCCAGGCATCCTTGCTGCAGGTTTGAGAACAGACGGGTCATGGGCCCAACCATGCCAAGGCGAAGTTGGACGCCGTAAGCCTAACATCCAAGGACAGCCCAGAACGGCTGAGTGAATCGTCATCACAACCTCACAGTGGCGACGAAGACAGTGCGAGGTCAATGTGCCTTAAAACGGGAGGACACGTGCAGCCCCACGAACAAGCAGGGGCGTGTTGGATGGAGCGGCATCTTGCTGTGATGATATTCGAGCCCAGACTAGAGTAAGCTAGACAGCACCATCTACGGCGAATTCGCTGCGGGCGCGTTGTAAGTGGGCGGGCTCCTGTCCCCATCGCACACCCTGCCGCTGCCGTCGTATGGTGTTTGCACCTTGCGTGGCCCCGACCACGCCGCCTCGATTGACGGTAAAACCGGAAGGCCGCCTGCACCGATCAGCTGGATGTTTGGCGCCGGGATCGGCAGCC
Source organism: Chaetomium strumarium (assembly GCF_033439665.1). Classification (NCBI taxonomy): domain Eukaryota; kingdom Fungi; phylum Ascomycota; class Sordariomycetes; order Sordariales; family Chaetomiaceae; genus Chaetomium; species Chaetomium strumarium. Next base: position 767,514 of record NW_026944433.1, on the reverse strand, counting down.
TCCGCGAGGGGTCGTCGTTCAGCATGCCGGGATACGAAACCGAATTGTTCACGGCTAGCGCATTTTCCGGGTCCTTGTTCTCCGTGTAGCCGGCCAGGTCCGCCACGAACTGAAAGACGTTCGCCCCAACATCGTACCTGCCCAGGTTGTGCAATCCCCAGTTGGCCTCGACGGTCGACAGGATGCTGTAATGCGTGTAGAAGGTGTCGTCCCGCGTGCCCCTGAGGGAGCGCGGGATGGCGCTGCCCAGGAGCAGCGTCACGATGTGGTTCGGCTCGCTGTACGTCTCCGACTCATCGTACGTCAATGCAATCAGCGTCCGCTCATTGAAGGCCTTCCCATCCAGAAGCGGCTGGAGGAACTTGTGCGACCATTTGGTCGCAAAGTCAAGGGTCGTGTTGTGACCGTCGTTCATCATGTTGGGCGACATGAAGACGAACTGAGGCACCTTCTTGGCCGCAAATGCCCGCCTGAAGTCGTCGAAGGACCCCAGGTTCAAAAGCCGCTCGCCATTTGCGGTGATGCTGTCATACGACACAAACGGGCTATATCAGAGAACGGGTCAGCGGGACTGTCCCTGCTATGGATTTTAGAGTGGCGCTGGTTTGTTATTACTTGTGTTTCCGGACGTAATCCCACGTGCCATTGCCGGTTGGCCCGTCACTATAATTCCCCATGTAGCCCGGACCGGGCAGGTTTTCAAAGTATCCAGCCCATGATATGTTTTTGAACTCCAACAAATCGGCCACAGTTGCGACGCCCTCGGGGATGCGCACGAAGTCGTCGTGGTTTAGACCGAAGTAGTCCCCGCCCACGGCAGCAAGGTAGTTTGGCTGGCTCGGATGGGTGTGGGCATAGTACCGAGTCAGCAGAATGCCGTGCCTCTTCAGGTCGGCGATGCTGGGGTCCGCAGCGACTTTGGCGTAGTCCTGCGATGCGATGCGTCGTCAGTTTAGAGTTGTGGGGCTCATCGCGGGCATGCAAGCGACAATCCGGAGAGACGAACCTGGTTCTCCAGCCAGATGGTGATGAACCGCTCAAACGCCTTGCCTGGAATGAGGGCCGCCGCAGATACGACCCCCAAGCAGACCCATCCGAGGAGGGATGCAATCAAGCGCTGCATGGTGGTCTCCTGTCATCGCATTTTTCAAAGATGGGAGATGGGTGCAAGAGAACAAGTTTGTGATGCCAAGAGGATGGTTAGGCGCCCTGCCAAGCAATTCAGGTGTGCTTGGATTCCTGGAAGGAGCAACGAGATGCTGACCAGAACCCGAAGCAGCCATGGGATGGATATGAAAGTGACCTTCATTCTATTTGAGGACTCAGAGTAGATAATGTGAGCCTTTGCGACATATAATGCTTCGCTGTTGCACTGATCTCTCCGACCAACCTCATCTTGTTTCCGACGAGTCTTAGACATGCGTGTCCTCGTGGCCCAAGAAAGCTGGACACTATGCCGGGTAGCCGACAGCTTAAGCAATGAGTCATTCAAGCAGGACCAAAATGGAAGGAAAAAAAGAAAGATGAAGGAGTATCCTGGGGAAAAAAGAAAAAGAAAAGAAAAAAACCCAGGGTGACCTAAGAGGATGACGAGGAAGAAAGAGTGGAATGAGATGAATGAGGTAGTGGATTTGTTCGAGTTCCTATTGAACTTTGGCGGTAGCTACCTTACAACGTTTTCTGGCCAGACGGAGGCATCATGGAAGCAGGGGTAAGGGTTAGGGTTCTTTGCGATAGCAGCACCACTGCCAGCCGTCAAAGTCTCTTCCAACCTCCAACCACGCACGACATCTCGTCCCGGCTCCTCCTCGAACGAACCGTGTCTATGATGCGTTGGCAAACCTGCTGGCATGGTGCATGATCAATTGTGACGGTCTTGCTCGGCGATGCTCGGATTTATTTATTCATCTTACTCTTGTGTCTCTATCTGGCAGGACCGCTCGGCGCTTGCTCGGAGCTCCGAGGCAAAGCTGTGACAAAGAAAATCCTGCGGCCCTGGAATGGCAAGAGGTGAGAGCAACGTCAATCCCTCGTCCTCAGAAGTCGTCCGGAATCGGCAGGGTTCGTTTTGATCATTTGTCATCCTCGTACAAAATCCAGCAGAAGTGATTTGGGGAAGCCGACGGTTTTTTGACTGTTGGAGTGTAATGGAGGTGTTACTTATCAGATCGATTGATAAAACCTCGGCTTTCACCTCGGGCTTGTCGAGGACAGCGCCCCCTTGCCACCGCTGTGTTCCGGCTTAATAACACCAGTGCGCGTGTTTTCATTTGTTGTTGTCTGTCTCAGTCCGACGGCTGGGCCGAATCGCCGATAGCGCGGATCCGGTGTGAGACAATGTCGGAGCCGAGCGAGCGCAGTGAAAGCCCCGCCGGCACCGAGTCGCACCAGGACCACCAGGAGCGTCAGGAGCGCCATGACAGCGGGGAGCGGGACGATCGCCCGCCGCCGCGCAAGCGCCAGCGCGTGAGACTGTCGTGTCTCGAGTGCCGCCGGCGCAAGCTGTCGTGCGACCGCGAGTTCCCGTGCTCGCGCTGTCTGCAGTCCGGCACGCCGGAGCGGTGCGAGTACGAGACGCGCCCCGGCTTGGCGCCGCCGAACAAGCTCGGCCTGCCGCCAACCGCCCTGGCCGGGCTCGATGCCCGCCTGTCGCTGCCGAGCACGGGCGGGGAATCGCCCTATTTCCGCAAGGATGGCCGCGAGGCCGACCGCATCCGCCGCCTCGAGCTCGAAGTCGCCCAGCTCAAGAGCCTCCTGACCAAGCAGATCTCGTCGCTCGACGGCAGCACAGTCCAGGACCGGTCGCCTCCCGACCATCCCAAGTCGGACGCCGACGCCGAGGCCGAGCACGAAGTGGTGCTGCCGCCGTTCTTGCAGACGCAGCAGACGTGTGCCGACAGGGAGGAGCTCCGCTTCTTCCGCGGCAAGGAGTTCAAGACGCGCTACTTCGGTCCGCACAGCGCATTCCTGGCCTTTCAGGAGCTTACCGGGCTGTGCCCCTTCATGAAGGAGACTTCCGAGGAGTGGCTGCGGCCGCTGTTCATCCACAAACCCAAGGACCGCCTCCGGGGCGCCGAGGAGAGGGAGCGCAAGTTCCGCGCGCCGGATCCCACTCTCGAGTCCCTCCTCCCTCCCCAGGAAGAAACGGATACCCTGGTCAATATTTACTTGGATCAGTTCGAGCAGGTCCACCGCATCGTCCACATCCCCAGCTTCCGCAGAGACTATGCGAAGTTCTGGCTGCCGGGGGAAACCCGCAATGCCGCCTTCACCGCGCTCGTCCTCGCCATTATGGCCATCTCCAGCTGCCTCGGGACACACGGGCCGGGCAGGTTCGAGAAGATGATGTCCACGTCACATGCCACTGCCATCAAATGGGTAGAGGCCGTGGATCAGTGGCAGGAGCGGCAGAGCCAGAAACACCGCCGGCTGATCCACTACCAGATCGCCTGCCTCGTCTATCTGGCCAAGAGGGTCAACACGGTGAAGAAGAAGCGCTTCTGGAAGAACGCGGGCGCCATGACCCAGGACGCCGTCAGCGTCGGCCTACACCGCGAGCCCAGCCACATGTGCGACAAGATCTCGCCGTTCATCCAGGAGATGCGCCGCCGGATATGGGCCACCATCCAGAGCTACGACCTGCAGGCCTCCTTCGACCACGGCCTGCCCTCGATCCTCTGCTCGTTGCACTACGATGTCAACCCGCCGCGCAACATCGACGACGACGAGTTCGACGAGGACACCAAGGAACTTCCCCCTTCGCGGCCGCCGACCGAGTACACCTTCTCGTCCTACCAGCACATCAGCCGCCACAGCCTGCCGCTCCGTCTCGAGCTCAGCCGCGTGCTGACGGGCCCGCCCGGCGAGCTCGACTACGACCGTGTGATCCGCTACACCAACGAGATCAACCAGGAAATCGACTCCCTCCCGTCGTGGGACGTAGGCGACGCCTCCTCGTCGCAGAGCACGGTCCTCAAGAAGCCGCTGCTCGCCTACACGCTCCTGCACATCCAGCTGCGGCAGTACATCATCCCGCTGCACCAGCCCTTCCTGCGCTTGCGCAAGGCCAACTCCAAGTACCAGTACTCGGAGATCATCTACTACAACGCGGCACGCGACATGGTGCTGCTCAACGACCGGCTCGCGCAGCTGGGCATCCGCACGCTCAACTTCTTCCGCGAGGACTGCCTGACGCTCGCCATCAACCTGACGAGCGTCACTATGCTGCAGCCGCGCGGCAGCACCAACATGATCATGATCAACAGCCAGCACACGCTGCAGCTGCTGGAGAAGTGCCTCGCCATGAAGGAGGACCGCATCCTGCGCTGCGGCAACAACGAGCCCTGGGGGTACAGCATCATGTGTGCCGCCTTTGGCCTGCTGGAGGCCCACCTGGGCACCAAGACCCCCGAGGCCGCCAAGGCGGCGAGTGCGGAGCGGTTCGTCACACTGCATTACAAGCTGTTGGCCGGGCAGGATCCGCCAGGGTCGAGTCAGCAGTCTGCTGCTACTGGTGGTGGTGGTGGTGGTGGTGGTGGGTGTTGTGGTGGTTCTGGTGCTGCGGGAGGGGTAGACCAGGGCAGGACGACGACGGCAGTGGCTTCTACACCGTATGGACCGGTGCCGTCGGAGGTGTTTGTCAGGTCCAAGGTTCGTCTTGATTTTACTGCCGTATTTTTCTGCGATACTGCATTGTATAGTACGATGCTGACCTCGGCTGTGTGTGTGTATTAGTCAGTCACTCCGTTCGCTCCGCCGTCTTCCCAGCAGGGTGGCGCAGCAGGGCAGCAGGTCGAGGTGCCCGGCACGCCGTGGTGGCTGCCAAACGCGGCGGACCCGTCTGCTATCCCACAGGTTGGTGCTTTTCCCCCTCGTTGAAGGCTCTTTTCTATTCTGACCACTGAAATTCAATTCTCCTTTGCCAGATGCTGCCTCTTCATCCGGATTTCAGCCTCGAGACCCTGGGATTCAGCCTCAATGAGCTCTGGGGGACTGGCAACTTTGACTGGGACGCCATCATGTCGTGATCCCTCTGCCTCTGCCTCCATTAGGGTGTTGTATTATGGCACTTGGCGTGTCACGGTCGGCGTGATGTTTGGCGGGGGGGCATGAGAGACTATCTGGGTTATTTTGGAGATGCAAGGGGGGAGAGAGAAAAAAACGTCATTGTACAGTTTTATACCCAACATCCTCGCTCGATCAGATCTTGTTTGCAATCCGAATAGTTAACTCTCTTACCTAAACCTACTTCGTATCAAATTGCTCCGACAGGTTAAGTAATCACGGGTCAAGTCGAATAGAAAGAGATCGGGATAAAGACAAGAATGGAACGTGAGAATTGGAAAGAGGATGGAGAACAAGAACATGAAGACGGAGGAGGCGGAGAGGATGAAGAGAAAGGAAGCAAAGAAAGAAATACTAATAAGTCACTCATTCTTTGGTTTCTATTCCCGTCTATCTCTTCGGTCCGGCTGACATCGAGGTTTGGTTAATAAGAGCTGGTTTGGCCAGAGGGTGCTCTTGCCTCGTTCCCATGGCAGCTATCATCTTTGAAGTGTCCAAACCACCAAAAAAAACCTCGATGGTCCACAGGCTGCTGCTTTGCTTGCTCCGCCTAAGCATTGGAACATGGACTTTCCTCGTGCGCCCTGCATGAACGGAGCGGGCCGTTGCCGAAGTTCGACCGGGCCATGGCTCTGATTTTCCGGCCAAGGCCCCACTGACCCCCGGCTCCCCTGCCGTCTTGGCAAACAGGGCATGTCAATTTCCACCTCGTCCTCACCTCATCCTTCCTCCTTACAAAGCATAACCTCTACTTATTCTCTCTCTTACAGTCCCGAACTCCGAATTGTGAAACCCCACGAGCCTGGTTTTGTTCGCTCATTTTTCATCCACGTCTAGGGACTTTGATACCCTAGAACAAGACAAAACAAAACGGGGCCCGCCCAAGATGCCCAGTAACGAAGAAATCCCCCCGGCCCAAAAGGCCCGCACCATCGCGCACATGAACAAAGACCACCGGCGCAACATGCGCCACATCCTACAGCACTTCGGCTCCGTCCCGCCTGCGCCTTCCCTGCCGGCGGAGGATGAGCAGGACGCCCCAGACTCGGACTCGGACCCCCTGATGGTCGACATCGCCCTCACCCACTTCACCGTCTCCCTCCCACACTTCAACAACGCCGCCACTGAGTACTGCATCGCCTTCAACCCGCCCCTGGCAAGCTGGGACGAGCGCCGGCCGCGGCTGGTGGAGATGACGCGGGCTGCGTGCGCGGCGCTGGGGATCCAGGACCCTGAATCTCCCGGGTCTGAGGCGAAGAGTGGTGGTGGTGGTGATGGTGGGAGGAAGGCGGTGGTGGTGGTGGTGAACGAGTACATGCCGCCTCGCATCCCCGTCGACATAACCATCTTTTCCTCCGTCCTCTTCTATTACGCCTGCTTTATCGCCGTGCAGCTCGGCTATTTCGCGCCCGGGACGCCGGCGTCGCGGATCGTGGAGGAGGTGGTGCGGTTTCCGTACGGGCCGGCCGGGTTCACGTGGCTTGTCAGGGCCATCTTCGTGCCGGTGCTGGCGATCCATGTGGCGGAGACGTGGTGGCTTGAGCGGAGCCGGCTGAGGAGGTTTGGGGTCAGGAGGGGGAGGAAGGTGTGGTGGCTTTGGATGGGGAGTGTCTTTATTGAGGGCGGGATGGCGTTTAAGAGGTTCGATCTTGTTGTCGAGCGGTTGAAGGGCGAGAAGGCGAGGAAGGGGCTGTAAAGGGGGGAAGGGAATGGGGATTGTACTATTACGCTACTCCCGAGGTCCGGACATGCTCATACTGGACTGTCTCAGCAACCTCCTGGATGACGCCGGGCATCGATATACGGTCTTCGGGCTCGGCAATCTGAGCATCCGTCGAACCTAGCTACTACCAACTCATGCCTATGATCTGACGGTATTGCCGACTCTTGGACCTTAGTCCGTCCTGAGGTAGTAGTATGTTCGAAATGATCATCGAACGCCAGCTTCCCCCGGCGGCAAAAAGAATGGGGTCAAGGCCACCAACAGCAATCCGACACAAAAGATATCATCCAAAAGACATCGGCTTTGCCCAATAACAGGATTGAACTGTTGACCTTCGCATACCATATACAGGTAGAACCGGTATTAGTACGACGCTCTAACCAGCTGAGCTAATCGGGCTTGTGTTCTGATGGTCATGCGTAAAGCTTTGAGGCATTTATGAAGAAATGGTTTGGTTGGTTGTGCGGGGACCGAAAGCTTTTGTGGTGGGGTTAGAGGGGGTTGTGGAGGACCGCGAGCGCAGACCACAGTCGCTGAGTTGTTCAAGAATTACATGGGATCCTTCGTGCAGCCCACCCTTGTGCTTACAAGTTCGAAGTTAAACTGTCTGTCTGTCACGACTCCAGGGCTGGTTCCCCTGGCTCCCATTCCTGTGCTCCGTCCTGCATTGGTTAGCGGGGCCATCGGAGTCGGCCCCACCTTTCCCGTTGCCCGCGATACTCCGGCGGACTGAGTTCACTCCGGCCGAGAGCCAACATGGCACGGCCTCCAAAGAAGAAACAGAACCCAGTCCACGCGGCCATCAGCTCATGGCTAGACACCCTCCCACTTCCGCTCTTGGAATCCCTTGCCAACCAGCTCAACACCGACCCCGCCGATGCCAAGAAGTTCCTGGTCGAGCGCGCGCCAAAGCGCTGGGTCGTCTATGAGCCCATGGTTCTCCTCCCCAGCGGTAGCTTCACATCCCATCCCTGGCCGGCCCTCCTAGAATGTGCGACGCCATCCCAGAAGGAAGCCCTGTGGATAGGCATCCTCCAGCACCTTTCCCGCGGCAACTCCAAACCAGCGCTGACCCACCTGGCCATCAACGAGGGCATCCCTTTGCACCTCAACAACGTCACACCCTCCCAGTCAGCATGCGAGCCAGCACAACGACGGACAGAACAAGATACAGAAAACCTCCTCCGCGCCCCGACAGCGCTACAACCCCTCCACGGCTCCTTCGGCCCCGACCCTCCTACCACCACCACTTCCTCCTCCTCCTCCCGCCCAACCCAAGAAGACTTCCGCTCCGCTCTCTGGGTATCCACAACCCAGAACGGGATCGTCCAGACCTGGGTACCGCGGCACACCATGTTCAGCCGGGGCAACATCAAGGAGAAGGCCCGTCTCTTGTCCTTCCACCACCACCACCAACACTCCCCCTCCTCCCCTTCTCCTCCTCCTCCTTCTCCTTCGCCTTCGTCCAGCAGTTCCCCTGCTGCACGGCGAGCGCGAAAAGGAGGCGAAAAAGACGCACTGCGCGGCAAATGGGCGGTGGACCTCTACGCGGGGATAGGCTACTTCGCCTTCTCGTACGCCCGGCTCGGGATGCGGGTGCTGTGCTGGGAGCTGAATCCGTGGAGCGTCGAGGGGCTGAGGCGGGGCGCCGAGGCGAACGGGTTCTCGGTTCGAGTCGTTGCTCCGCCGCCGCCGCAGTCTGGAACTGAGTGGGAAGGAGGAGGAGGAAGAGGAGGAGGAGGAGAAAGTGAGGTGGATGATCTGGCTGAGGTGCTTGGGGGAGGGAGCCAGATTGTGGTGTTCTTGGAAGATAACCGGCACGCGGCCGGGAGGGTGCGGGAGGCGAGGGAGAGGATTGTTGGACCTGCGCGGCTGGAGGTGGTGCATGTCAATTGTGGCTTCTTGCCGAGTAGCCAGGGCGTGTGGAGGGATGCCTGGGAGATCATGCAAACAGGGGGTTGCGGTGCTGGGTGGCTGCATCTGCACGAGAACGTTGGGGTGGGCGATATAGAGGGGAGGAGGGAGCAGATCCAGGCGCTGTTTGATCGGTGGAAGAGGGAGGGCGGTGATGGCGGCGCAGGAGATGCCAAGGTAGAACATGTCGAATTGGTCAAGACGTACGCGCCGGGGGTATGGCACTGCGTCTTTGACGTCTTTATTAAAAAGGACTAGTGTGTAAAATAATGATACTCGTGTGCGTCGTCGCGGCCCGTGCCGGAGTCATTACCATTAGGTGTATGCCGTCTGTTTCGTGTATATATCTCGGTTCTGTCGCTCTCCTCAACCCTAGTCGCGCCGGAACCTGGCCGGGATGTTGGCCTCGATGATGCTCTGCTTGTTGAGCTGCTCTAGCCGCTCTTGCTCGGCTTCCATTTGCTCGTGCTTCTTGAAGTGCTCAATGTCTTCGGGGTGCGTAAGGTCCTCGAGTTTGGTGTTTTCATCGTGGTATCTTTGCTCATCAGTCCCAAGTCCACATTCACAACCGGTTGCAAGTTCTGAAACTCACTTCTCCCAATGGTGAATCTCATACTCGTATTCGTCGTCGCCGTGATGCCCGGGCCCTGTGCCCATGTCCGGCAGGGTCTTACCCTCTGCCTCGATGGCCTGCACAAACTCGTCACGACTGATGCGCCCATCGTTGTTGCGGTCGAGCAGCCTCAAAACGCCTTGCGTAATTTCGGATTTCCGTTCCTCTGTGACATGCTTGTTCGACTCGTCCATCAGACCGTACGTCCGGAGAATCTCCTCCGCCTCCCAGTTGCCGTCGGCATCGAAGTCGTGTAACGCGAAGAATGAGGCTGCGTCGAAGCCGCTCATATGGTGCTCCTCTGGAGAGCTGGCCGTCAGCGATCAGTGGTGATACTCAAGCAGCGCGTTGAGGGGAATGCGCAGCACAGTTCAAGGCTGAAGCATACCGGCCATGTGTTTTTGCATCCAGCTGGCATTGCCGTCCACAATCGGCTTCTCCGACCCGCTCCCATGGTTCCCGTGGGCAAGGGCGTGCCCGGCTATCCCAGCAAAGAGGATGAAGGAGGGGCGCATGTTTTCTTTCTGCTTTGGTACAGAACAGTCGATATCGGCGCTTGTCCGAGTTATCTTGGATTGGCTGTTGTTGGTTTGGCCGAATGCGAATCGCGAGACTCCGATGCCGAGACCGCGCTTGGCACGCTTGGCAAGCCGTGATCAAAAGAGACCCACTCCGGAACGGTGATTTTGGCACGGCACTTAGCACTCGGGGCCGGGACGGCTATTTCCGTCAGATCCGTTCAGTTGCCTGAAACTGGCATTCTACCTAAGGAGGAAACGTATATTGTATAGTATAGGTAGGTAGCTACGTAATACCGAGGCTTGCGTCGATGCGGTCATCCTAGTCCTTTAGCTAACGCTGCCAAGCGGGGCATCACGCACGAAATCAACCTGCCCCACCACCTTAGCTGCCGCTTTCTAAGATCACCAACCTGAGCGCTTTGTGACATGGCGCCGACATGGCGGCACCACACACCCAATCACAGGCACCGTCAACGGTGGCAGTTCGACGCTAACAATGGCACCTTCGTCGTCCATAATCCTGCATTGGGCATGTAGAAACCCTCGCTGTGAGAGTTGGGGACATTGCCGGCAATGTGACGGGACCTCAAGAAGCTTACACACCCGGCTCAACTTGTTCCACATCTGCCTCTCTCTGCCAGTGCTTTGAGCAGACGACCTTCTCTAGCTGTCAGTTGGCACTGAACGAGACTTCGTGCAGGCAGGTGACCCCTCGAGCCTTCTTTGTACGCAGTCTCTTCACAAGTTCAACTCCTCGGCTCCGTCTCATCACTCCCTCCCTGCGCCGAGGACCGGCTATGTAGCGAAGCTGAACGACGGCAACCTGCAGCGGTATTACCCGAACCTCGGCGCTACAGCCTCACATTGCAGCTTTACCCAAGATTGAAGCCGCGCGGCAGAATTCTTCCAGAAGGGAATTCAAGGCGTGAAAGACGGGAACAGACGCCGGGCCCAAGCGAACCATCTGATTTACCTACCTTGCAGTTGCATCAGCGTCTGCATCTGTATTGCCATTGAGCCGGAAAGCTCGACGGTTGACGCTTTACCGTTTGCGCGTGTTATGCCCGTCGATTGGCCGGCCTTGTGCCAACTCCGCCGTACAGCCGCCTTGCAGATGAAGGTCTGCCAGGCAGCCAGACGGCATGGATACCGGTTACGAGCGAAGCGGCCAAGTCGACAATACTACATGCGGCACGGCTCAGCTGGAAAGCAAGCAGATCTACTGAGGACATCTACCTATATCTGGCATCGTAGGACGGAGATAGCGGTTCTGGAGCTTGGTGTCTCTTCCCCGCTGACATCGGCATCCGTGTTTGTCCCTTCCCACGACCATCGGACGGACATTTCATCGTGAACGAGCTGATTCATATCAAGCTGGCAATCACTTATTCTTAGCGTTGACGGCTAAATTGGGTTGGTGTGTACGATACTCCCTTCCACGCGCCTTCCTCTCGAACCCTACACCTACATGGTTGCTGCCGCTCGAGCTCTGTGCAGGTGCGTGTGAGAGATTTCAGATGAAGATGACCTCCAGTTTCCCTCCCATTTCCTTGCTTCCACCTACTGTACTCACCGCTCCTGCCGTTCGGCACTTCCACTCTGTTCTCGACGAGCCGGCCTCAGGTTCAGGATCTACTCTTGGACATCATAAGCAGACCGCGCCTCCTCTGGGCAACAGCAGCATGGGACTCGAATTGTCTGGTCCGCTAAGGGGTCAATCTTTGCCGTCTCTCTTCCTCGTCCACCCCAGGGCACTGTCCACCGCCTGGTATCATCGCTTGCCCTTACCGCCCGTTCTATTGCTCAAGGAAAAGCACTCCCCGCCAATGGAATCGGCTCAGGCGCCATTGCATGCATATTCTGGCCTCGCCCCAACGGTCGACCGACTCGGAAGTGTCACACGAGGCGGATTCCCAAATGCGAGGGCGGCGAGGAGGAGCATGAAAATACGCTTCGAGCCCAGAAAGCCTTCGAGAGTCGCTCGAACAGCAAGGTGGTGCGTTCAGTTGAGAGGACACAATGTTCATTAAAAAGGACGACGTCATGCCGACAAACTCCGGTCGAATCCGAATCCGCACACCGAGCACGAGTCATGAAAACCGGTCACACCTACGATATTCCTCGACCTCGCTACCACCAGGATTACCTGATTGTTCAACCGTCCAACATTACCAAGGGCAAGGAACGGCTTGAGAGTAACGGCCTAGGTATTCACCGTCGCACACAAGAGATCCAACCACGATAAGGTTAGGTGATACCTATCATAGACTGATCAAAGACAGATAAAAAGGTAACGTACATGTGCAAACATAGTCTGATCCATTCTTAAAGACTGATCAAAGACAGATAAAAAGGCAACGTACATGTGCAAACACAGTCTGATCCATTCTTAGATTCTCTCCGACACTTCCTCCCGTTTTGGTTCCTTCCTGCCTTCCTTCGTCGCTGTATAGAACGCGGGGTATAGCAAACACCTCTCTGCCTCGTCCGTCCCATGATATCTCCACCGTTGTTAATATCCCATCATACATAGAGACCCAAACCGACCATGGGGATATCTCTGATCCGACCCGACCGTCGAAACCTTGCATACGCCCAAACGCCACCAGCCAAGGGAAGGAAAGCACAAAAGAGAAACAAGAGGGCCGCCTCCGTTTTCCGTCCCGCCTCATCATTGAAAGCCAGCACCAATTCGACGCATCCCAATTTAAGACATCCCAACTGCGCCATGGTACAACCAGCAGTGGGAGACCCAACCCTGGCACCCATCCACCATGTCGAATCAGTCGGTGATGCTCTGAGTTATCATCAACCGAATGACGACCAGGGCGTGGACGGGCCCAGCAAGTCCGTTCCCGCTGGTGTGCAGGCCGCTTAGGGTAAGAAGCACGCAAACGACAAAACACGCAAACGACAAAACACGCAAACGACAAAACACGCAAACGACAAAACACGCAAACGACAAAACACGCAAACGACAGTACACGCGAGTACTTCGCATCGAATCCAATACATGAAACAGCAAGTTAGGCGAGCGACGGGAGGGAGCGAAAGATCTCCGAAACCCGTCAGCAGCGCAGAGAGGGTCGCCCAAGGGCCGCCCGGCTCAAGTCATCGATAAGGTACCCGAACTCGGCACCTGGACGTCGCCATGCTTAATGGCTTCATTCACACATTAACTGGCGCGCCGTAGACCTGCGCGATCAACTGATATGCGTCCGGCAGCAGCGGCATATGGTTGATGGCAGGTGGCGGCATCAGGGGATAAGGGAGCATCCCGTATCCCTGCGGGAGCGGCGCCTGGTGGCAGAAGCCGGAGAACGCTGGTGCCGGCTGTGCGTTGGGATACGACTGCTGCCCCGCTGGTGCCGGCATGACGACGCTGTTGTCGTACGACGGATTCAGAGCCAGCTGAAACAGCGGCGTCAGCGGTGCCGGCTGCTCGGGCGTTGGCGCGGTACTGTGGCTCATCTCTGGCGTGCTTGCGGCCAGCTGGTTACGCGACTCGGGGCCCAGGTTGTGGACTCTCTTGCGGTGTTTGACGCAGCTGCTTTTTCTTGCGTAGCTGCCAGTTCACCATGATGGTTAGTGCCACATCACTGGTAAAGCCTTGCAGAGAAGGGGTCGCCTACCTTTTGCCACAGCCGGGGACGGTGCAAGGTACGTGGCCCTGTCTCATGTGGATTTTTCGATGGCGCGCCCGGCTGGACGACTATACTGAAGTCAGTATAAGAGGTCGGCGACAAAAAGCCCAACTACAAGTGGGTTACGCACATCTGCGAAAGGTTTCTCGCATATGTCGCATTTATGCGGCTTTTCGCCCGTATGGATGCGCATGTGCACGGTTAGTGCACTTTTTTGTATGAACTCCTTGGTGCACCCGAGCCATGTGCACTTGTGCTCCTTCTCGCCCGTGTGGATCTTCACATGGCGCTTGAGATCCGACGCTCGCACAAAGGCCTGTAAGGCAATCAGTCAATCAGGGTCTGTCCGAGCATCACGGACGCTTTGAGCACGGAGGCAAAAGCTTCAAAGCGTCAAGGCGTCAAGGATGCACGCACACTCTCACACAGCTGACCGTTCGTGAGCCGGAAGTTGCACCGGTGGTTCTTGTCCTGCGGGGTCTTCTCCTGGAAAGCTGTGTTCATGGCCTCCATGGTTTCGATGTCGGTTATATTTCTGCTTTGGTGTCAGGAAAGTAAACGAGCGTCAAAAAGTTCGAAAAGAGGGTAGACCAGCGAAGCTGCCAAGATGAAGCGAGAGTGGCGGGGAAGAGGAAGCTCGAAGGGGGCAGCAGCCGTAATAAGGCCATCCAGCAAGCAGAGAGCCGGCATCGATGACTCAGCGACAGAGAGCCGACATATGACATCGACGAGGTCATTGTCGACGTCACGATGTCCAACTTGAGTTGCCACGGAGCAGGAGGGCCAATGGTGGCCGAGTTGGGACGACGGGAATGGGCACAACGAGCTGGACACCCAGTACGTGACTTAACGTACTCAGTACATACCTTCTGTGGCACCCTAGGATGGCACGAGCGCGCTTTGGTTCTCAGTATTAACGTTCCGCCCGCGCGTGTCAGGTTTCAGATGAGGGATGCGCGGAGAGATGAGAGACCTGATATGGGGAGGGAGAGAAGATCAAGGCTGGGTCGGGGCCTCCCAGCACGTTTGGCCACACACCTCTGAGTTTGCCAGTCTTCGAGGCAGTTCAAGTTTCTCGGCCTGCGGTCCTTGGCGGTGGGTTCGGTGCAGACTTCTGTTGGCCTTGTACTTGTACCTCACGCGAGTCATCGGCTGATGGGAGACGTTGTTAGGCGTTACCTGAGGCTCAGCTGGCACTGATCCGGTCGAATTAGTGCCAACCCGAGATGCCCCGCGAATACGTCTCTTTCCCGTGTTCGCCACCACAGTGGGATTCGATCGAAGTCCCGCACTGGCTGCTGTCATCAACGCGTGGAGCAAGATAACCGAAGGCGTCCGTCTACGTCGATGGCCAGGTCCTGACGTTAAGAGGAGCCAGTCATCGAATGCCTTGGCACGGGCCGACCTCTGGTGCTGCTAATTTTTTGCTATCGATTTCTGCTTCGGTAGCCGCAAGAGCCCGGCCAGCGACTGTGGGACTCCGGTCTGGATCCAGCAGGGAGGTAGGTCGTGGATTGGTGACTTATGTACACTGGCGGAGGACGATGTGGAATATGATAAAGGTGAGGTTCGCCATGCACCGAAAGTCCCAAACGACGGGCTGCCGAAATGCGTGTGCGCCGGAGTCCCAAGCGCGCCGCGGCTCTGATGAAGCTATATGAAGAAGGGTCCTATCCGCGGCCCTCCGCTCGGCTAGCTGTCCGGTGCGGGGAGAGGAGCGATGGTGATGATACCACGGGAGGGAGATGGTGGATTAAGAACAAACGGCACGAGCGTTCGAGTTCCTGTCGCTACA
The DNA here is from genome assembly GCF_033439665.1 of Chaetomium strumarium. NCBI lineage: Eukaryota > Fungi > Ascomycota > Sordariomycetes > Sordariales > Chaetomiaceae > Chaetomium > Chaetomium strumarium. The sequence continues at coordinate 752,240 of NW_026944433.1, read as the reverse complement.
AGCTGGTATGTGCTCCGGAGCCACAGCAGTGCAACGTGGATGGACGTTCCCCTTGGGCTAGGTTGCACCAGAATATGTACGCGCGGAATGGCTGGCAGGTAGTCTGGACGCCCAAGCACCAGCTTCCTGGCCGCCGGTGCTGCTGGTGCTGCTGGTGCTGTGAGATCGCTGATAGCCCGCGTACAGAATGCTGGGTCGCTTGAGGAGGCTCAACGGCGGGACCCTGGCGATCTGTAGTTGCCTCCCTGTGAGTGTGGATGGGTCTGGTGAGGTCCGTCCAGACTGGAAAAGCTGCACGAAGAGCTGCACGCCCGAACAAGCTCGCGCAAGACTGAATATGGCAACAAGGGAAGAATTAGTCCCGAGCAAGAAGGAAAGGCTTGATCGTGCCCCTACATAGGTAATAGCTTCCTCCTGCGCAGATGCACCTACGACACGGGAGTCGGCTGGGGCGGGAGCCCCACGCTTACACGATCCGATATGCAGGTTCGTCTGGGCATGAAGTACATGTACAATACCAAAGGGGTCGGGTGTCTACGGAGGGGCCACTCTCACAATACGTACCGCGCTTTTTCGAGGGCGCAAGAAGAAACCGCAAGGCAATAAGCGTAACATCGACGAGGTGTAGTTTACAGCTAGAGTATACGGGCGCTAGCTTGATAACCGGGGACAACTGCCCACATGGGATAAAGTGTGGAAAGCGTCTCCCTCACTACCATGTTCTTAAAACAAGAGGCCTGGCCCGGTGATGAGCGCGCGGCGAGCTAGTCAAGGGTAGGGGTTGCTGGTGAACACCCACCCCGGCCGGCTAATGGATGCAGGTCGCAGTCTTCTCCAGCCTCCAGCCACTCTCCCCTCGACGGGATCTTTTCCGTCTTGAATTTACCCGAGTTTTGTCTCGAAGAGGCAAAGGTTGACACCAGAATGAACAGAAAGAGGAACAGGAGAGGCAGACAGTTTCTTGTGGTTGGTCCATAACTATCTGTACCTAGGTATGTATTGTAACAAGCGTTAACATCCGGAAGGGCTCCGGCGGGCCATCTCGAACACCGGACAGCTCGCTTCGAAAACGAAGAAAACTTGCGTTAGGTTAGGATGGCTGGCTTGCCCTCGAACATCTTCGATTGATTGCGGCACAACTTTTTGATCCCGAGTGCCAGAACAATCTCTTTGCAGATGCACGAAGCTACCAGCACCGGACAGAATCCGGAAACCCTCCCGCTCCGGCAATGATCTCAAACATGATGGATCTGGATGAGTCTTGGGTAGGGGATGGGGCGGCTGGTGACCGTGGCTTAGGTTGCTCTGTTGGACAGAAACAGGAAGCCTTAGGGCCAGAATGGAGGTGACGGGATTTCCGTCCCTTCCAGCGGTCAATTGACCGGGTGGGTAGTTACATACCTCGTATGTGAGAAGTAACCTGAAGTGCAGAGGCGGGCAGGTGGGAAAGCAGCGACGGGAGAGTCGAGACAGGTGACACACGCGGCTTATTCGTGTATGCCCCGCGGGCTGCAGGTGCTGCCCAATTGGCGAATCGGCCAACTGCATCCAGCACCCCAGACGGGACCCTTGCCGGCTTGCCCACCTGTCTGGCTAGGCTCAGGACCCACTGACTGCAAGGGACAGGCTCACATCGAGGCGCGGTAGTAGCACCGTACAGTAGTCCGTGTTTTGTAAGATCTGCACAGTACAGGAGTTGGCTCCGGACCCGGGCTGTAAGGGTCCAGGATTCCCCCGCATAAGCTGGAAGCGAGACCTAGCGTGAGGCTTCTGGCCAGAGAGGGACGGGAATATCTTCAAAGGGCTGGCACTCTCTCCTGCGCTATTAGCTGGCTAATCCTGTGGCAATGAGATTTTGACCGGAAACGTTGTTACACTGAGTACGGTACCTAGTTTTTCCAACCTAGGTGTGCTGACAACCTCCCAATATCCTGCCCTTTCTTTTTCGGCATGCGGTGGGTTTTACTCGTCGCGAGTGGGCGATCGCTAAGGAATAATTTCACGCGCAGGACGAGATCGAGAGGTGCCCTACGATGCAACGGCGAGATACGACTGTGAACGCCATTTTCGCCTGCATCAAGGCGATACCCTCGCCCCCGCGGTATCAATGGACCCTATCGCAAGGGATACTGCGGACAGTGTATGTTTTCTCCCCCTTTCCTAGCTTCTGTACTCAAACCGCACGAGATAGAATCGGAGAACCGGCAGCAGCAAAGAAAACGGAAATCTGAAAGAGAGCCGCCAGATTGAGATGCAACTCTCAGCTGCGGCCAGCCTCCGCTGCGTGTCTCATATCGTGGATCCAATGTCTCATGAATGCTTCCGCTGCTCCGGCTCCATTGTATGACAACAGGTTCGGAGATCAAGAAATCTACGGTAGATACGTTGATCAAAGCCTTGCGTCACCGTGGCCTCACCTCCCAAGCAATGGAAACGGACCACACAAGCCACTTCGCACTACCAGAACCCAACACTCTGGATCTCCTGGTGCCACACGCCACCGCCATCTCGGGAACCAAGTCATGACAGAGTACTTTACCTACTAAGACAATTGGCAGCTCGTCCCAGCCGGATGATGAACTCGAGGACTTACTAGTACTTTTTCTTCAAAGCAATATGTTGTTTTAGGAGAGACCCCCGTAGTCAAGCCCGGCCGACCAGCTGCGGCCGAGATGCAGAACACACAAATCTGAAATGGCAAGCGACAATCGCGGCAAGCGACAAGAAACATCTCGCAAATGAAAGCGCGACGAGCGGGAAACCGCAGATATACGCGCTCGGCTGACGCTTACGTGGAAAGCAGGGATACCTTTCCCCTTCCGACACAGGTTGGTCCTTTTACCTACTTCCCTATGCCAGCTATTCGATCCGAACGGAAAATGTGCGTCCATACCAGCACCGCTCACTCATCGCAGAGGGTATACTCAACCGGGCGGGAGAGGATCTCTGGCCTGTCTTGCAAGTGTTCCATATCATGCAGTGCGGCGAGACAAATCTCACCGGTTACCTACCTTACATTATTAACGTGCGGATCAGATAAGGTAAAACTGCACCTGCGGTGTCGTCTGTCGCTGCGCGGTTCCGTACGATGGTGTGACGACTGACTCAACTACCAATGGCCATGAACCCATGCTGATGAGCCTCGTAGTCCAATTGGGCTGCATGAGCCATGCTTGATCTGCTTGCCGCGGCCATCTCCACCATCAACACGACCTTGGGCCCTTATTGACTGTAACCGAGTGTGGATTTGAAGGGATCGGGTGCTGTAATCGTAGTAATTTCTCCGAAATTATTAGCATCGTTCTTAAGCTGAGTTTGGACGTGGGCCGTGTCAGCGAATCTCGCGACGTCGAGACAGGTTTCCAACATCAGTCCTGGTTAGCAGGCTGTTCCCCTATCGAAGGCCGGGATGAGACAACTGCAGCCATAAACTATGACCAACCGTGCCATGCGAGGATAAACCGGCTCTCGATGGATACGGCAGGGATTCCCCAGACTCGAGCTCTAGGAACGGGAAATCTCGAACCAGACAATTGACCCGCTGGATCGAGCGTCCTCGGATGGCTGACTCGCTGCAGCCATCCACTGCTTCACTATAACCTCACGAACGAATGGACAAGCACTAAACAAGTCTCCTTTGTTCCTGTCTTTGCTGGAAATGTTCACCTTAGACCCTGAGACTCCGCAGCACCATGGGTAATTCTGGCAAAATTGGTCCGCCCCTCTTTTGATACCGATTCGACAAGCCGCATGCTTGTGTGGTTGAAGTGTGTTGCGTTACCAGTTCGCTGCGGCGAACGGCTCCTCCAATGTCAGAGTGGCGCCATTGAGAAAGGCGGGTGGCTGAACGAGAGGAATGAGTGTGGTAAGTCTGGGGTACATACATACGCGGAAGCCGTGCTAGGACGGCGGCAACCCGGCAGACACGGGAACGGATTGGCTGCCGGCCTGATCTTAGAAACGACGAAGGGCCGTGCCAATATGTCTAGTCGATGATTGTGATGAGTTGGCTCGAGTGCCGAGCCGAAACGGGATGAAAGCGGCCCCGGGGCATATGTCTGGCTTGACCGGAGCGTCCTCACCAGCCGGCCGCTGATACAACAGCAACAAAGCCGTCGTGGCATCGTGTCCTTCAACTGTCAAGGCCTCAACGGCCGTCGGAGCTTGCCGGTGCGAGTATTGGCTGGTTTTGGAAGGCCACATGATGAAGAAACGGCAGAAGTGGTAAGTTTTGGCCGTTGTAAGGAGACTCTTGACCGACTGCCATGGCCAGCACCCCGCAAATCGAGCCGCTCCAGTCTGCGACCCTCGTAGAGACCTCCCGTTGAAGGTTGTAGTTGCGGGTGCCGGAACAGAACAAAATGCGGGGTGCTTGCCGAACGGCAACAGACCCACGGCAGCCAAATACCGCTGTTCCCTGGCGAGCGCCTCATGTGAAGAGAAGCCCATGCAGACGCGGCTGGTAGCGTGAACGGGCGCAAATCCTTCACCACATCATGCCTTGATGTCGGATATGGAATCATCTCTCCGCATCCAGTGCGCATCCCGACCATGAACGGTGCCGCAGGTGAAGTATGTAGAGATCCATTTAGCCAGCCATATCAAGGCAAGGTAGGACGTCGCCGACGAGGGAGGGCGCAAAGGGGCGAGTGAAAAGCCTTTCGCGACGCAGCTTCGAACAACATCCATTTCCATCGCCTATACAGAGCGCCGCCTTGGGTGAAGTTGCATGAATTGACGTGTACGCTACAAATCCTCAAGATGGGTGAGGTACTACATAACCAGAAGTTGGAAGAGGAAACCGCCGCCTTCAAGATCAAGAAAGCTCCAACTGGTCCGTGCGCGCGCCTCGGGGGCGCTCATGGCCGGACGACGCTGATAGGCTGTACCGAATGCCCCGCCCACTCAAGCTTCAGAGACAAGAACTCGATCTCGGTACTGTAGTACATAAAAGCTTTCTTGTGTTGCTTACAGTACGGTGTAGATGCAACCTTACTTGTAGTTAACTGAGTTCCAGATCAAGAATTCGTCAATGGAATCCCGCCTTCCAATTCGCAGGTTGCCCTTGAGAGTCGAACAAACGCGGGGGTGGGGTAGGTGGGGCGCGCGGTATGAAACTTGCCTCCGCAAGGCAACTCCGTGCTTAACCGATTCGTCGGCCATCCGTTTCCTCGAAGGGCAGCTCGGTTATTAGCGCCTTTGTCTTTTAAATGCCGTAACTTCGTCCTGTTGATCAGCGCTCAGAGTTTATGTACTAGTTATTTGCGTAGGTACCTAGGGTTCAACTACCGACCGCTGACACCCTATCGCCTAGCATACATACACTGCCCCAGGACCAGTAGGGTTGGAATCGGTAATGAGGGGCACCAGAATGCAACTGTCAGGGCGGGATAACCACTTACCCGGCTAGTCCGTGGGGACCAATGGAGACCTGGAGTATCTTCGCGAGTGTATCAGATGTTAGAAGGCCGACGCGGCCTACAACGAAGGTGTCATCAACCTTCTGTCCCGTCCTAGCGAAGCCAAGACACTTCCCTTCCTGTCGTCGGTGGCATGCAGGAGCAAGAGGTGCGAGTTGCGCCACCACAATCGCACAACATGTCAGTGCCAGAGGTGTCTAACGAGACACTTGTCTTCCTAATTAGGTAGCCATTGGAACCCTTGAATCTGCAAGCTCGGCACAGCTGACACCCCACTAAACGTGAACAGGAGGCATCCATGACACTCTAACAATCCGTGAATCGTCTAACACGGCTCGTACGCAGCACTCCGTACACCGTTTCTCACCTGCGGACACGATCGGCTATGTATTACATAGGTATCGAGGCATGCCACAGCCAACAAGGAGCCAAGACGGGACAAGGAGATCCGTGGTGGGTTCTACTAGCATGCAACATCAGCAAACTCTACTGTCCTGGCACTTATCGGCTGGCCAACAAGAGGCATAATTCAATACGTTAGCTGCAGTTGCCAGGACAGAAGAGTTAAATTTAGACAACTTCTAAAGACCTCGCCAGCCAATAGACAGTGATGGTCGACATCGCTTGACCTGAAACGGGGTCGAAACAGTAACGCCGGGCCTTGGTAAGTTTCCACATCTTTAACATTGCGTATCGCTCGCCTCCAGTGTGTCTTCACTCTCTTATCGGTCCGAGTTGCAGTGTATAAATTACTGTGTGAAGGCTTGAAAAGATAACCGAAGGATTATTAAAGGAAATAATTCTGGGATGGTAGCAGTACTACCGTATAATTCGGACCAGCCAGCCGAATGTCTCCAGCCTGGAGATGGAGGGAAATCGGTTACCTTCATCGGCATACCTTCATTGCGACAATGTTCTAGACATTGAGGATGTGAAAGACTGGACCCCGCACCAGATCCAGAGATCGACGATGAGCCCATTGTCCCCACCAACCCCCCTAGCTACGCTACGAGGCTACATAAGCGGCCCCGCTATCGATAAGAGTCTAAGGCCCGCTTTACGCTTTACACACCTGATTACCCATACCTACACTATTGCAATTGCACTTGTGAGTGGAAATGTAGTGTTTCAGAATCACCGGCATAAGAAAAATTCACCTTTAGAAAAGATCAAGCTCAAGGCAAGATATATTCCATACAGCGCATGCATCTTTCATCCATCCAGGCTGTCCAACGGAGATGCACGACGATTGTGATCTTTCCCCGAAAGCTGGCTGGTACACATTTTGGCTATCTTGTCTCCTTATTCTCCTCCCGATTGCATCTCATTTACTTAGCGTGCGAAAACCTGTCGAGAACCATGGCCGTGTGATCTACATCGAACCTTAGCAATTGGCCAGGTAGGTATAAAGTGAGGCTCACTGTTGGTCTAGAAGCAGCATGCTCTCGCGTCCCTGAGCCGCAATTGTGGTTACGGGTCTTGCCGCGTCCGATTTGCGGCTTGTTTTCCCCAATTCGGCAATGTTTCCGGTTAGCTTGCTGCAAATGCAAAGTCATATCACTTCGCGGACTACGAAATATCAACTGCAAAGTATCTGCCTGCTCAGTTGTGGAAAGATGCTTGATGCTTGTCAGTAAACAAGGTAGCATTATTACGCAATGCCACCCCTTCACTCTCCTAGACATCTACCTACCGTAGGTACCTACAGGTAGGTAAGTAGTCCGGTGTCTGAGCAGGGAAGAGTCCGACCCCGGTGGTTGCATCGCGGCCGCATCGAACGAGGCCAATATCAACGCACCGATCCGTCTACGAAACAATCTAATCTCGACATGGAAGAGGCTCACGATTGCAGGTTATACATACAGGTCACCGCCCGGCTACCCCTATCCTATGAGACAGGTCCTCTTAGAGCCAGGTTCCGGGACCATTCCGCGGGTGGCACAGAGGCGATCTCTGAGACATCTTCCCAGTTCGGTGTCAACTTGCGGGACAACTGCAGTCTGCCACCAAAAATTTCCGAATCGCCGCAGCCCTGCAAGATATCAGATGTCCGGTTTCACACACGTCACATGAGTAAACTACCTATCCCTTTAGACTCGGAAGCAGAGCGGGTACAGAGGACGCAAGATGCAGGAACACCGATCACTCAGTCATCCGCATCATGCATCGTTTACCGAGGAGTTCCATTCTGAGAAGGAGCGACTGCCTCTTTTGGGATTACTTCGTTAGCTCCTCGGAAATCCGCATCCCCAATGATCTTTAAGCGAGTCGAATCGAGTCGGTCTCAACGGCCGCTGAGAGCTGTCCCGCAATTGGCCTGCTCGCTGCTGCCGCCGAGTAAAGGATCTGCCCGGCCACCAGCTTAAGATAGATCGTCCGCAGGGTCCCATCATTGCCATGGCCCACTGCTCCGGCTGCATGACCCTGGCCGGCTGCCGAACAGCGCAGGGAAGGACACGGCCCGGTATCTATCTGCGCAAATTTTAGTTCGAGACCATCGGAGGCACAGTGCCTACGCGGCGGCTCTACACAATGGCACTGCGGTTTATCATTGAAGGCAGTCCAGCATTTCGCCGATGCCCAACTGTGTGTCTGATGACTTTTGGCCCCCAATATCAAAAGGGGCCTCTCCCCGGAAATCAAACGCAGATCGAACCCACCGGGTAAGTGGGGCCAGAGACAAGCACCTTTGTGGCATGCATATGTACACTATAGCTAGATCGGTGCCGATTACGGAGACAGAGCCGAGTTACACTAACCCCGTCGCTCTGCAACTCGTCGGTGTGCGTGGGCCTCCCATCTCAACAGCTCAGCGAGTCTCGCTTCCAGTAGCGTGAATCGGAGGGGCTTGAAAGGGAACCCTCCCCCCCCCCTCCCCCCACAAAAGACACCAAGCCCATCGAAGGATAGCGTCACGTCTCACTAGACAATGTGCGGAGAGAAACTATGGGTTGCAGCACGTTACCCAAGAGACCTACATCTCTTTGGTGACTTGGTCCAATACTGCGCGTTCCCATCACACACCAAGCTGACAAATACAGACAACAAGCTCCTACAACCTACTGCTCTCTCCTCTCAGGAAAGCAAGGCTCCCGACCTTACTTCACTTGCGTGTCTCACCGGGGAAAATCTGGTGGTTCCTCAGCTGCTCGCTACGGGATGCTCAGATGGGCCTAATCTTGGACCAGGCAGCTGAATCCCAAGGCGTTTCTGCACATCCAGGATAAGAATCATATCGTGGTGAAGTCATCTCAAGACCGGCTAGTTGCACTTCCGATCAATACTCGAAGCAGACTCGGAAGCTCGGGAATCGAGCTGGAAATGCAGCTGCCCGAGAGGGTTCGTCGCTTAGATGGCGTATGCTCGACGCTTCCTTTGCCGCGTATTCGTCGATAATGTTTCTCCTGAACCCCGGGCTGTGAAACATTGTGGCTGCCAGAGCGGCCCGTCGCGTCCTCACGGATGGCCATTCCGCTTCTGTCTCTTTCTTCTGATTCTGTTCTCCGGCTTTCAGCAGCCCGGATCCCGGGGGCTATGGCTAGCACCGACGCCGAGTGGCGTGTGCTGTGAACCTTAGTGAGGAGACAATGCCCTTGCTCGATAGACAAGAGGGATATCGACACACCTGCACTTTGCCCTGGCCCCATCTCAGGGCATCTTCGAGCAGCAACATTTGGCCGCGCGATGTCCGGAGAGTACGACCATAGCCCTGATGGACCGCGAGTGACACAGGCTTTGTTGGCCGGGCGCAGCATCGAGCGGTGAGCAATGAGATGCAGGTACCCTGGTGAATATTGACGCCCCCGGTCTTTACCCGTTAGAGGACAATCCGGGTCCATCGGAGGCTTTCCCAGTCTACGAAAGCGTAGAGTTCGGACAGCTGAGCAACTGGCAGCTGGCAACGGAGATTCGGGCATCCCTTCAAACGCATCCATCCACGCGGCAATAGATGGACGATGGGGCACGCCCTTAAGTGACGGTGGTTCTCTTTATGGAAGACAACGAGGGATGGCATGAGGGGTGTTGAAGCGCCGGGCCGTCCAGGAAAGAGTCAGATGCGCCAACCGGTTCCGGGGAAAGCTTGGTCGGGCTCCGATGGCCAGTTGTGCCCATCGGACTCGGAGACGAGGACATGACCGTAGAGAAGCTCTGCGTTTCTCTAGAAGGGCATTCTTCGTGAGTATTCGCGCATACGAGGTAAGCCAAGATCTCCTGAGGCTCTGCGGCAACGATGAACTTACATGATGCCTTAGCTATACCGAGAGACAGAGCCTCACAGGCTGCTACTTACTCCTGGAGGACGCCGATAGCCCTTGTGTGGCCCGGAGGAAATGGCTTGCTCAAGCTGGGGCGACCCTCTGCAGGCCTTCGCATCCCCGGTGATGTTGGGCCAACGTTAAAGTCCACGAGCCGCACTCGCTAGCCAAGTCGCATGCGCAGACGAAGCTTCAGACTACTATTCCCCTTCCTACTCTGCAGGCTACGTATCTTGAATGGTTCGTCCAATCCGGGTCTTCGTCCTGCGTCCGGGATAGGGACAGGGGCTGGCAAGGAGGTTCCGGTCCCGGCCGTTAGGATGGACTGTGCCTTCCTACCAGCTTTCCCCCTTCAGCCCGGGACCTGATCCAGCGATCTAGATCCTGATCGATAAGGGATATTGGTCGTACTTGTGTGGGCACTCGAGGATGAGGAGTTTTTGGCTATGCAAGGTACTACTAGTATTTGGTCTTTCCGTCATGACTGGGGTCAAGACAAGCACCCCCGGAATTCAGCTCACAAGGGCTATTCTGTTAGCCTCGGTCAACACAGGCTTCTAGAGATTCCAGCACCATCGGACTTCGACGTGCGCCAGTGGAGGGGCTGTGGAAAACAGCCATGGATGCGCAGTGCATCTGGTACTATGAGCTTCTTTCTCGGAAGGACTGCCTGACGTCCTTTAGACGGTACAGACAAAACGTTGGTACAGATAGTAAGTTAGATACCCTTCAATCTACTCTGTCCGCCAAAGAGAATGACGAACAGTGGCCAGAAAGCATTTGCGCTGCATAAGCCAAACAGAGATACTCTTCTTCAGAGCAGCAATCAGACACATCTCGCTAACACTCCTTAGTGTAACCACATGAGATTCGTTAAGAAGGGACTGATGAATGGAGTCTGGGGTCCCGCCGCTCCCGCTCCCCGCCCTCTCCAATCCCGGCCCGCGGAGGTCCGGCCGGCTTGGAAGGGAGGGTTACACACGGTTCTCATCAGTCAGGATTTCCTATCTAGTCTTACGGGAGGTTAGCGGATGTACCTATGCTACAGACGTGGCCGGAAGAGAAGCCCCTTGCTAACCCACGCTTTCGGCAGCAGCACATCGGCAAAGCGCTTGTCCCTCGTGAACAGCTCGTTGCTCTTTTTCTTTACACGGCCCGAACCCTCCTCGGCAGCCCACGGAGGTTTTGGAGGGGTTGAGTTACTGAGATGTTGTCTTCCACGTGTAGCTGTCAGATGGCTCGGCGCTTTTTCTCTCGCTGACTGCGACAATACTCCATTACATGAACACTTTCACACTGGACTACCTATGATGCTGCTGCCTTCGCCTTCCGAACTTGCCGGGAGACACAAGCTAGCCGGGCATCCCTAATCCAGTCCATGCCTTGTGAGATGGCAACGTGGCTCGCTACGGTTCTGGTATCCAAACAGGCAAACAGGGGGTAGTGTTAGGTTGTAGGAACTACTACCTGCTGCAGGAGCGTTCAGCTGGCAACTATCCAGCAAGCTAACTATATATCGTTAATAAGAGACAGCGGTGTTCGAGAACCATGGGACTGTCGGCATCGCGTAGTCCCTTGGCGCTGTCAAAGGGTGCCAAGCATGACTATCTACCTATCTGGGAGTCCGCTTGTCAGGACCTCCCCTAATAAGGCCCGATCTCTGTCAAAGAGTTGACTGCCAGGGAAGGGTTCAAGGGGGGTACATACTACAAACGTAAGCCTGAAGCATATAAGCGGGACAACCACACCCGAATAAGACACAAGCAGCGAGACGACGCTAACTACTAGTAGCGCTAATTAGCTCGGAAACAGGATGACAGCGACCAGGTCCTAAAGGCTAAACCACGCAGTACCTACATCTACTAAGAAGCGATGGGCACGACCTTCCCATTCAGGTACAAGTACACACAATACCGGGGATAGCTTGTGCGTGTTGACCGCGCAGAGCCGTAAGGGACCTGCTCTTGAAGAATACTTACGTGGTACTTTTTGCAAGTACGAACACGCTGGTCAAGAAGTTTAATCCTGCTCGGTGGCAGACAAGTAAGCAACAAGCGGACGCGGCCCGGACAAAGAACGCCTACCTAGACACTCGGGCGAGAGATACAATACTTCACCGAGTCCGAAGCATCTCATTCTTCGGTGGGAAGGAGCCGGGCGACTCGGCCCTGCCGTCCCCGGCGGTGTTGGAAAGAGGAAAAAAAAAGGATTTGGACCGAGGCCTCCGAAGAGATGAGATTTCGAGTCTCGCGCAACTTACGATTTCTTCAGTTCCTTTCTGGTTTGTGTGTGTGGGACCCGTTGTGATTTTAGGATAAATAATAAGACCCTGTTAACTTGGGAAGTGTGCTCGATTCGGGAGTTGCATAGGTATGCCATGCAGCCGGAAATGGAGGCGTGCAGCGGGAAGCGGGCGAGGAAGAAAGTGAAAAAAAGAGAGTTGCCAGTGACAACTTCTCTTGTGACAAGATGGAGATGCATATGCAGATGCAGATGCTCTCCTGCAGGTGCGTGCTTGGGAACCAGCCTGAGATGCCCCTGAACACACACACGTTTCAAAGTTCAAACTTTCCCTCAGGAGAAGGGGTTGTGTTGTTGGTGAATGACTAGAACTAAAATGACAATAGCTGCAGCGCCCTTTTCTTTAGCTGCCGTTCGTGCATCCACACTAGGTACTGTGTAGGTATGTACTCCGTATGCAGCGCCATGTGTGATGTTGAACAGTAGCGTACCTCTGAAGTGCGTTAGCGAAACACGGGATGTGTGCCCGACTTGGGCGAGCTGCATAGCGTAGTGTTCTGGAAGCAGTTGGGTATCCGCGACGAATTGGAAGCTCGCCAAGACAGAGCCGGTGTGATGTCTTGACCGGAGTCACAGACGGGAACGAGATGGGCGATGCCTCCCCCGGGGGCCTTACCTAGGTTGTCCCCGCACCTGTCTGGACTCTGGCTACCTAAAGAGGTCCTTGAGAAGGTATAATCTTGGTAAGCGGTTCTGTTTTAGCAGTCTAGCGATACCAGTGTTTGAGCTCAGAAGTGCTGCACTGCAATTCTGTCCGTCGAGATGTGTTTCATGTCTCAAGTGGCTCTCTCTGCCGCCGGGGCTATCACTATCCGGTGCTGTAATGGTTGTTACTTGTGTGGAAATGGTTGTCCTGAGGGCGGCAGAGTTGGGTCATTGTGATATGATGTGACGTGATGTTGTCTCTCCTAAACGAGGCCATCGGTCCCAAGGTGGAAATCTGGAATCTTCGATCGAGTACTTTTGATTGCTGTAGTTCTCGAGATACTACACCAGTTTCCTGGTCTGAAGCGGAAATAAATGCCTCGACTACAACTCAGTCGAAAGACTTGCTATGCCTTCGTAAGCAAGCTGAACTGTCAACAAGTGCTGTCTCTACAGCTTAGTACCGGAACAGGTGATTAAGGATCGCCTTACACCTAATGTACAAACAGGAGCTATACGACAATGATGTGTATTAGGTCGGCAGGGGCAACTGACCACTACTGAGCTACGCGCTGCGTTACCTTACTGAATGTCGAACTATCTAGGGAACTAACTCTCACAAAACACAGCCCCTGAATTCTCGGTGAGATTGCTTAGAGCTAGCTCACATACTGAAGAGTTGGGATATTTCTGACGGGATCTGATAATATGGAGCTTCAAGAGAGAATGGTTCTGCTGACAAGATGCAGCTCACACGGTGTTTTCCTACCTTGTTGGTGCTAAGGCGTACCTCAAACGACTGAAGACGCTAAGGAGAAGGCCATGGTGTAGCTAGTCTCTTCCAGGGTTTGTGGGCGTTGTTGGTGTGAAGCTCACATTCTCCCCTTAGAGCTCTAAACACGGAGTATCCTTCCAAGACATACACCTGCGGCTCTGAGAGCGTGAACCTACGAGGCGCTGGCGGAAACGTTAACGCAGATAAGGACTCGGCTGCGAGGGTTGCTGCGTAGTCTCTCAACGGTGCTGTCTTGTGATCGACGACGGCAACATATGCATATGCCGCCGTTCTTCCGTCTCCAACACTCGACTCAGGCTTTGCTTGAATCACACGACGGAGTCGGCATCGGATCTGTCCCCCACAATGCTCTTTGACCAGTGGATAGGTATCTATTCATAACATAACCAATACTGGCGGTAATAACCAAACCTCCTGATATCAATCCAAACGCCAGAACCCGAGAAAAGTTGAGATGTTTCGTTTCGATTCATACAACGCTAGGCGTGACATGCCCGCGTCCAACTCGGAATTCTTGGAGCATCACAACTGCTCATAGAAGTCTAGGAGCTTCTTGGCACCGAGCTCCCAAGTGATATCGTTCTGTAGGTGGTGCCCAGCTCGAGGAACGACGCAATACCTCACGCCCAGGCCGCTGTCGTCTAGCCCACCTTCCCCAGGGAGGGACTTGACCCCATCTTCCTCGCCGTCAAGCTTCTTTTGCTGGACCATGTCGCGGTACGTCTTGCGGTACGTCTCTGCGAGGTCTTCCATGATGGGCAGCCTCATGATCTTGTCGACCTCGCCGCTTAGCACTAGGATACCCTGCCTGCTGCTGCCCCAGCTGGAGATCTGCCCGACGACTTTTTGGTAGTGGATAAATGGCTTCATCATGCCCAGTGCCCAGATGAAGCTCTCATACGGAGCGGCTCTCTCCTGGAACTTCTCGACGTAGGCATCCGACATCTCCGGGTTGAAGAAGGCCCTCTTGGTGAAGGCCGGGTGGGAGAGCGGCGAGTTCGGATGCCAGAGGTGGAAGATCATCCTGGGGATGAACCAGCGATCCAGAGCGTACCAGCTGTCGTATACCCGTTGCCTATAGCAGTGCGTCAGTACTACTCATGTACACCACGTCCTCCACCTCGGATGAATAAGGTGGGCAGGTAAAACTTACGACCCGAACCCGGGCACGGCGGCCACAAGCGCCAGTCCCTTCACCTTCGCCTCCTGCTCCGAGAGGATCATCTGGGACAGCCCGCCGCCGCTCGAGTGTCCAACGAGGACGACCTCCTTCCCTCCCTCGCGCTCCTGCACCCAGCGCAGGCCGGCAAGGACATCATCCGCTAGGTGGTGCTTGGTGGTCGCATACACCATGCGTAGGAAGGACGGATAGTAGCTCCCGCCGTGGCCGCGCATCGACACGGCGTAGCAGGGGATGCCGCGGGCAGCGAAGTACTCGAGGTACTCCAGCCATACCCAGGCACCGCCCATGCCTCCGTGGACAAAGAATAGGGGCGCAGCATTGGACCGCTGTGTTGTTGCTGTTGCTGTTGCTGATGAGCGCTGGGGGTTCCCGCGCAGCACCTCGATCTTGCCGCCGGGCGTGTCGACGAAGTGGCGTTCGATCCCGTCCGGCAGCGTGGGTAAGGGCGCGGTTGGGCGGCGCCAGCGAAGCCATCTGAAGGTGAAGTTTTTGAACATTTTTAGGAGTCTCTTCTTCTTGGCAGTTGATGTCGTTCGATCGAGTCAAGTGTCACTCAGTGAGACAAGTGCAGGGGGGCTGAGCTGAGGTTGGCGAGATTCTGTCACAAGCAGCCGGATCGAGAAGACGAGTTGGGGTTCTCAAGAACAAAGACATCTTCCAGGCTGTCTATCCTGGCTTGTCTTTATATCCCCTACATTCCTGAGATGTTTGCAAGCCTCCGAATTGAACCGCAGCTGAGGCGGAAATTTTAGGGTGTGACTCCTTGCTGATGCCGCAAACGGCAAAGGGCCTTTCGTATGCGGCTCTTGGCTGTGCGCATCAGGCATTGACTGCGAGAACAGAGCAAACCGGATCCAGAACGCCATACACGGTGCGATTGGGCGACTTGAGAAGACGTGGAGGCCCTCCATTGTACTCGAGCTCTGGTAAAGGATGAGACGCAAACTTTGAAGGCTCAAGGCGATTGCAATGGCTCACTCAAAGGGGTCTCGAGGTCAATTGCATTGCCCTGCTCCAATCGCAGCGACAAAATTTCGGCCTCTCCAAGGGGCGCACTTGCCTCATTCATCAACAAGCGGCTCAACGTACGTTCGTCTCCACCGTCATTGCTCGACGCTTGAGGGCATCCAAATGACCTGAGGATATTTCTCATAAAGAAAATACAGGTCCTCAAAAATCTTCACCGAACGGGATGGCTTCAAGCGGTGCGCACGAAGTTAGCGGTGTTCGTATCGCCGTGGAAGGCTGTGTAAGCAAAATAAATAGGATGGCCCCTGCATTGACCAGCTGCTGACCATATCCAGGGACACGGCACACTCAACGCCATCTATGCTGCCGTCGACAGGTCATGCAAAGAACGCCAATGGGATGGCGTCGACCTGCTCATTATCGGCGGCGACTTCCAGGCCGTCCGCAATGCCGCCGACCTCAACGTCATGTCGGTGCCGCCGAAGTACCGACAGCTCGGCGACTTCCACGAGTATTACAGCGGGGCCCGCAAGGCACCCTATCTGACCGTCTTCGTGGCCGGTAACCACGAGGCCTCGTCCCACCTCTGGGAGCTCTACTACGGTGGCTGGGTTGCTCCCAACATCTACTACATGGGCGCGGCCAATGTGCTCCGCCTGGGCCCGCTGCGCATCGCCGGCATGAGCGGGATCTGGAAGGGCTTCGACTACAAGAAGCCGCATCACGAGCGCCTGCCATTCAACGCCGACGACGTCAAGAGCTTCTACCATGTGCGCGAGATCGACGTGCGCAAGCTCCTGCAGCTGCGCACCCAGGTGGACATCTGCATCAGCCACGACTGGCCGCGCGCCATCGAGAAACACGGGAACCAGAGGAGCCTGTTCAAGAAGAAGCCCGACTTCGAGCGCGAGTCCCGCGACGGCACACTAGGGAATCCGGCCGCCGAGTATGTCCTCGACAGGCTGCGGCCGCGGTTCTGGTTCTCGGCGCATCTGCACTGCAAGTTCGCGGCGATCAAAGTCTTTGCGCCATCAGAGCCCTCAGGGGCAGAGGCCGCAGAAGCCTCGCAACCGGTCCCTGAGCCTGCTGCAGAGCCGGTCCCAGTCGCCAACCCGGAGGAAATCGACCTCGGTCTGGAGGACGACGAAGACAACGCGGGGGGTGAGGCTCCAGCAGCTGACACAGCCGAACCAACCGTGAACCCCGCTGTTGAAGAAGATCCCGCCACCACAACAGAGGACCTGCGCGCCCAACTCCCCGCCGCCTTCGCCAAACCGGCCCAAGTACGACAACCACATGTCCCCCGTCCCGTCCCAGGCCAACCTGTCCCCCCAGGAATCACCAACACGACCACCCGCTTCCTGGCGCTCGACAAGTGCCTCCCAGGCCGTAAATTCCTCCAGCTCCTCGAGATCCCCTTCTCCTCCTCCTCCTCAGAAGAAGAAGAAGGAGGAGGAGGAGGAAAACTCACCCGCCCGCTCCGTCTGCAGTACGACCCGGAATGGCTCTCCATCCTGCGCGTCTTCCACCCACTCCTCAAAATAGGCGACCGCACCGCACAGACCGAACCCGACCAGGGCGAAGCGCACTACCTGCCCCTGATCGAGGCCGAGCGGCGCTGGGTCGAAGAGAACGTCGTCGCCAAGGGGCCGGTGAGCCTCGACGTACCCCTGAGCTTTGAGCCGACCGCCCCTCCCCACAGGCCCGGCGTGGATGCAGAACGGGTGGACGAGCAGCCGCTGGAGTGGACGAACCCCCAGACGACGGTGTTCTGTGAGATGTTGGGGCTGGAGAACCACTGGCATGCTAGCGAGGAGGAGAGGAAGGCGAGGCGGGAAATGGGCCCTGCGCCGGCTGAGTTTGGCGGTGGCGGTTGGGGCGGGCAGCGCGGAGGGGGATGGGGATGGAGAGGAGGTGGAAGGGGTGGTGGTAGGGGCCGAGGAGGACGAGCGGGAAGGGGCGGTGGCGGTGGTGGGAGAGGAAGGGGTAGAGGAGGCAGAGGAGGGAGGTGGTAGGGGGGGCTTTCATCGATCGTTCAATACTATTCATGTGATCGAGGTTGAGGTTAAGGCGTAAGGTCATAATTTGGTCTGATCTGGTACGGTTATTGTGAAGTGTCAACCTTATTATTTCCTTTTTTTTCTACATGTCTCCTTTCGAATAAAAGCGAGAGCTCAACGGGTTCAATGAGCCAGGCAGATCGCGGAGGACTATTGTCCATCTTCCATCTATTTTAGACGTCGTGCCCATGGGGAGCGAGAGCTAGACGCATATGCTAAGATGGGAGGCAGAGATCAATCACGGGCAGCGCACAACAAGAGGGACGAGGAGGCTCAAACATTTGCCTGCTCGTTGAGGCCAGAATATGAGGAGCTTCCGGTTCAACCACGGACCGCTCCAACACTTCCTCAAGCCGGGAAGCGTTCCATTACCGAAACCGTTCCCTGTAACGCCATACCATACCCAGATCCTTTAACCGTACCGTAGCAGACGCCATAGTCGCAATAGCATGGCAGATGCCCTCGTAAAATGCCTTGTCGAAAATGCACTTCGGAAACATCGCTCACGTCCAGTCTCTCAAGCCTGTCGCGGGTTCTAGATTCAAGTAGTTGGCCGCCATCAGCAGCTCCAGGCACAGCTCGACGGGGATCTCCATGTCGGGCACCTCCTCCTTGTCCCGGTTGCGGTACCAGTAGTGGAAATAGTCTACCACCTTCTCAAGAATGACACCGCTATCCGATTCTAAGTTAGCAATCTTGTTTCTCGGCTGTCCTCATGTGGCAGAGGGAAGGCGGGGGAAGGGGAGCTGTGCGGTCAGATCAAGTGTAGACGACGCTCATGCAGTCCTTGTCTCTGGCCCCCCCTTGGCCGTCGTGAACGTGCCGGGAGGAGAGCGGTCTGTCAGAAAGAACACAGCGAATATTTTCGGATCATCATCATTTTGCAGCGGAAGTCTGATGAATGAAAGTATGGTGGTGGCGGTGATGATGAGGGACCTACTCGATCTCAGGGAAGCAGCACCGGCCCGTCCGCGCCTCGATGAACTGGCTCCGCAGCATGCCCTTGATGGTCGGGCTGACGAGGGCCGCTTCGCGCAGGACGACGAACTCGAAGCCGTCTCGCGAAACGAGCGTGATGTACTTGCTGTCCGCCATGGTTGTGTCCCTTGGCTAGGTGCCTAGGGTGAAGAATCTTCAACCCGGGAGAAAAGTTTGCACACGCCGGCAACTGGCCGTAGATGAGGGAGTAAAACCTTGTTTTGGGACAAAGATTGTGTAATCCCGAACTAGGTGTTCGTCATCTTAGACAAAACCAGAGGAATCCTGAATCTTTGGTGGGAGCTTGGGTCCAGTGTCTTGGACTCCAAACACGCCACAAACACGGTGGAAGAAAACTTGGACTTCACTTTGCGAAGGTGAGAACTTTGCGCGATGCCCAAAATCGCACTAGCCATAGCGAACCAAGGCAGCTGAAAATCCACAGCGGGGCTGTGACGGTGGGGCAGTACGCGGGTACTTGGCTGGCTACGTAGGGCTGGCGCTTGTAAACGCTTCGTGTATTGGCGAGAGAGGAGAACGGCTACAGAAAGTAATGGTTTTAAAAAGTTATCCGGTAACCTCAACAACTGAACTATTGACAACCCAACATTGCGAATCAGTTTGAAGAAGCGCAAGGGATGAAAACCTACCCCGCTTCATCCAGCGCTGGAAACTGTTCTGCCTTGATTCAGATTGCCCTGGACTGCAGTGGGTCCCTGCCATTTTTAGCGCCGGGGTTGTGCATTAGGCGATCAGAGCAACGGTTGCCCAGCCGACCGTTTACTTCCCGCAAGTTGCAGTTGGTCGGTTTCTCATCACCACACGATTCCCTCGAACAACGCAGCACTGCAGAGAACCTCGGATCAACAACTTACATCACACCTCGCATCACGCACGTCAATTGACTCGGGAGCAGACTAACTCGACACATCATCCTGGCGGGGCGGGGAGATCAGCTTTGCATCGATTGCGGGTGCCTTTCACTGAGTCAACAAAGAAAACAGGCGGCCTCGACCTCGGTGGCTTATCATCCAAATTCCACCTCCGAAACAAACATCCGATCATTGCCTACCTGACCTTTTTTTACACACCATGGCGTCATACCAGTATCGCAACTCGACCTACATGCACGAGCGGCATGACAGCAATGCTTCGCGGCGGCCTGACTCCCAGAGGCGAGACACGCGCGGCACAAGGTCAAGCGACGGCACAGTCAGCACAATGATGAGCACCAACTCGAGTGGCAGGGAATCTTCGGCCACGGCCATGACAGAGGGCCCCGCCTACTCCAAGAAGATTGTCGTAGTTGGCGACGGCGGCTGCGGGAAGACGTGCCTGCTTATCAGCTACAGTCAAGGATACTTTCCAGAGGTGAGTGTCGATGTTTTCTGCTCAGTTATGCTTGGGTGCCCTAGTGTATCTCTACGTATACTTTTTCATTCCAACCTGTGCATCGGAATCGAGACCCTGACCGCTTTTCCACCAGAAATACGTCCCAACCGTCTTCGAAAACTATATCACCTATCCCATACACCCTCCCACCGGTAAGACGGTGGAGCTGGCGCTGTGGGATACGGCCGGGCAGGAGGAGTACGACCGACTACGTCCGCTCTCCTACCCAGAAACCGACTTGATCTTTGTGTGCTTCGCCATCGACTGTCCGAACTCGCTGGAGAATGTTATGGACAAGGTTTGTCTTCCTTCCCTCCATCGCCCCGTGTCGACCTTGACTGGTATTAATTGTTCGTCTTCAGTGGTACCCCGAAGTGCTGCATTTCTGCCCCTACACCCCGCTAATCCTGGTCGGGCTGAAATCCGACCTGCGCTACAAGAAGACGTGCATCGACATGCTCAAGACACAGGGCCTCACGCCAGTAACCACCGAGCAAGGGCTGGCGGTGGCCAAGAAGATGGGCGCGCAGTACATGGAGTGCAGCAGCAAGGAGATGAAGGGCGTCGAGGAGGTGTTCGAGCGCGCCATCCTCACCGTTGTGGCTAACGACCGCAAGACGCTCGAGGCCGAGGCGGCCGCCAACGGTGGCCGGAACAGCAGTCTCGGGAGGAGAGGGAGCGTGGGCAACGCCCTGCAAGGCGGGATAACGTTTGGGAGCGACGGCGTGCCCATTCCGATTGTTAAGAAGAAGAAGAGAAAGTGCGGTGTGCTCTAAAAAGGGGGGGGAAGGGACCGAGGTTTTTAAACCTTGTCGGCCTGGCGATGCGAAGAACTCACCCAACTACTACAGCAAAACCAAGGCAGTTGGGGGGTGGATCATGATCTTTTACTCATTGCATGCGATGATGCCCGACACGACATGCGCTGCTGTCATTTTTTCTTTTCTTATTCTTCTTGCATGTCCACGCTTTTCCTTTTTCATTCTGTCATGACCTTACCGATAGCAATGGCGAGGCATACAAAGCGGGCGATTGACTTCTGGGACACTTTTTTTTCTTATTTCCGCTCTTCTAACTGTTTTATCTTATTGTTGTGACTGAGAACCGGAACGATGGACGATGGATGATGGAGCGTGGGTTGGGGAAGGGATGGATGATGATGCTGACGGGTTGGGGAAGAGATAACTGGAAACTGATGTATTACTGGAGTATAACTTCTCTTCGTGAACACTGCTATAGGGTTTTAGAAGGGATGCGATACCCCCCTAGGGATGGATGGATGAGACAGGACGGGGGGCGAGGCATGGGGGAAGTGGACGTTCGCCTGGATGAAGGCGGGGAGAGTTTGGATGGGCTTGTCGAGGTCTCGGGCTCTGCAACACCAATGCGGGTATTGTTCCTTGGGACCGTTTATGACTTGCGCAGCAGGGTCTCACTGAGTTTCCCATCGTTCGTGCCTATTGATTAGGGGTAGGGAAGCATCTGAATTGAAACGATATTAAACCATGTGTGTTACTTGTGAATCAGCCTTCCGAGCCGAACATGTGATTGCCTTGTTTTTGGGTATCATTTTCGTAACCGTTCTATGTCTTCTTCTATCACGACGTGATCGCTCGGAACCCACCATTTCCCAAATAACGCCTACCTCTCCCAACCTTTTCCGCTCAAGACTTCTCGTCTTCCTCGTTCTTGGTCTGATCACCCTCGTCATGCCCATCACCCTGCTCCTCCTGCTTGGTATTGCCCTCTTCGGGATCCTGGGCCATGACATTCTCAAACTGTGACCACAACGCCTCTACCGACGAGAACTCATTGCCCACCTTATGTCTCTGTCAGCTCATGAGATGGAACGGGAGAATTTGTACGGGCAACTACGGACAGCAATAACCGCCTCAAGAGACCGGTTCAGCTTGTTGATGTTGGCCAGGACATGCTCAAAGCTCTGCGGATCGTTAGCACTGGTCGGTTCGTCTTTTACACATCCCTCGCCGAGGCCTTCTCACCATGGCAATCTCCCCTATTAACGCCTCCCTCTGCTGCTCAAAATAGGTCTTCTCCCTTGTGCCGGCCACGGAGGCCGACCGCTGGTGTGAAGCCATGATTATTTCTTGGCTAAGCTGAGGCTTGCTTAAGTGGAACGCGACACGGGCTCGAAGGATTGGCGTCGCGGTGCGAGAGATGTCGTGGGGCACTGACTCAGCTCACTTGCCCCGCGTTATACAAGCTAGAACCCTAACCCTTCATCGTTGCTGTGGCAACGCTTCAAGTTTCTTCCTCCCCTACCTCTGCCTTGACCGATTGCCCGGGCATGTTTGAGATTGATTAAAGGGACTGCTGACTCAGATTCTGTCAAAATCAAATCAGCTGATGAGGGGTAAAGCAGATGCTTGAAGATTTTTCTCACGTCATCGGCATCGTCCCTCGGGAAATAGCTACTCAGGTTTGTTTGGCTCTGGATATAGTTATGGGGGTCGCTGACAACAGCGATAACCGGAGTTATTAGCGAATTTGTGTACGGAGTACTCGGCGCAGCACCTAGATTCGTATCTGATCCAATCGGACAACATTGTTTCCGATACCGCCTGCCGAGTATCAAGACCAGGATCGTTAGCTTCCATCAGTCCCGGACTCAGCTTCCGTCTATCTGCTCGTCCGCCCGGCATCTTCCTCGAAACACTTGTGTACTAGTAGTTTGAAGCAGGCTGATCCATTGCTCCGCAAGTGGGAAAAGTTGTGAGTTGTAAGACCCCGGTCGGAAAGCCGAACAACTCTTGACTCGGACGCATGAATTTGCGACAACTGAACGCCGGTGGGAACAGAGCATGCTGCTACAATACAACTACTAATAGGTACTCATTGCGGCAACATACCATTGTTCCGGGTGCTGGTCTGGTCTCGGTGGCCATGCTGGTTCGTCCGGTAGACTCTCAATGGAAGGCAGTAGGTTGTGATTGTTGGCGGACGAATCGCTCACCCGATAGTAGTAAATCCGAAGCGGCAAGGTGCGGTATTAAGGTGGCGTAGACGGACTTGGTTCGTTACTGTTCAATACGTGAACCCTGTGCCTCCTCGAATGTTCGCAAACCACCTGCAAGACTGGAGCCTTGCCATTATACTCCGTACACCACCACCATCCTCTCACATGTCGACCTTGTTCATCGGATGCGTCATGGCGGTCCATTTATGTCATCATGTCTCGAGATTGATGGTTTTCCCGAATCTGGCATACAGCTCGACCTTTAGTTGCGTCATCTCCTCGCGGATGCTCTCTAGCTTGTCCTCAAGCGCCCCGATTTCTTCTTCTATCCTTGCCGTAGAGGAGCCAAGCATCTCCTGCGCCTTCTCGAGGGAGACATGGAAGAAAGCGTCGCCGATTTTGTAGCTGCGGGGTGCTTAGCATGTTTTCTCAATGTATCCTTCCCTATCGGTGTCACTCACGGGACGGTTTCCTCCTCGTCAGCCAATTCCAACTCGGTAGTGATATCGTCGAGCTCCTCCTTCTCTTTCTGCATTCCAGAATTAGCTACCCAGCTCGCCCAGCGTCATCCGTGCGGCTCCCTCACATTTTTGGCCTTCAGTTCTTCGACTATTGTCAACTCATGTTGGTGCAGACGGCTGAACTTGTTGATCTTGTCCTGGTCCTCGCGGCGCACCTCGATTTCGTCGCCCATCGCATCCTCCTCCTCCTTCGTCAACTGCAAAACGGAGCTGTCAGCTGGTTCTCGACTGCGTCAAGATCAAAACAAATTGGGCGCACCATTCGACGGCTCATCATCTTGCCGTTTTCTGATCGAAAACTGTGCCCAACAATACCTAACCCTCTAGTTGTTGTGCGATCACGGGCTTGAGCAACCACAGCTCTCAACTGGCCGAACTTTGGCGGGGATCTAAAGCTTAGTCGGCAAAGGTGTCAACCCTAACCCTTCGAAACCTCCCGCGGCAGGAAGTTTCCAGGGCTGGGCACGTGCTGGGGTTGTGTGCCATATGCAAGGGTAGCTCATTTACGGAAGCCGATAGTGAACCAGTATATACGCTCACACCGACCGTAGCACGGTCTGACGGACCTCCTCGGCCTTCAGGTCCTAGCTGGACACGGAGCCAAGATGATGCAGGAGTTCGACCTCTCTGGCAGCGGCCGCGAAGGGGTCGTCATGCTGGATGCTGAAGATACAAAGATTGACAAGGTCTAGTCTATCGGGTCACGGGGTGGTCCGCCGACACCGATACGACAGGCGTCAGCGAACTCAAAGGCAACGACGTCCACTCTCCTATGCAAAACGGAAACCATAAGATTTTCCAAGATTCCAAATTGACTGACGATAAGAACCTCATCGACGTGCTGAAACGTGAGGAGATCGTCAACTAAGGCTGGCGTCCCATGCGCACGGCTGACCAACGTTCGACCTTGGAGGGTTTCAGGGCGGCAATGGCCGAAAAGAGTACCTAACTTAGGAAATTAGGATAGGAAACAGCTCTCAAATCCGAATTCTGTCTGTCATTGTCGATACGATGCTCGCAGATTCGATATTATTATGCATCTCCTAGTTCACTTGCCAAGAACGTGCTGCCGGCCCTTCCTCCCCTATGGTACCATTCTTCCTCCGTAGTATATCAGTGCCGGCTTTAGTTGACAGGGAAGCTGAGCCGTAGCCGTGAACGCCTAGGGAGCGATCTTTAGACCTAAAATGAGGCCGTCGAGTATTTTAATAGAGGTATTATTCGTACCCCCAACTCCTACTACTCCCTTGCGTCCAGGCTTGTACGAGATGCCATACCGGAGGAACGATCCAGCTAGTCTCGCAAGCCGAATTAACTCCATCTTATATTGGTACACCCCACCGACCATTTCGCAGAAAACCCTCCAGAATTGATCCTGTAGGTACTCAGCAGTGCCATGAAAAACCCATCCGTTAGGTGTTAGGTAGCCAAGGATGCTGTCCAGCGCATAAAGAGCGAAGCCGAACGGCTGGATGCTTGCCTCGGCCCAGTCGACGATTCCCGTAATCTCGCCGGTCCTGGGGTCGGCGAGGATGTTTCTCTCGTTGAGGTCGCCGTGCGTTAGGACCAATGGATACTCCCAAAGAAGAGAGTTAGGAGGTTTTCCTGAACTTGGCTGACAGTTTTTTTTGGAAGCGTGGGGGGAGGTTGCTGCACAGGTCATTGAAGCTGGAGCAGCAGCATTCAAAGCAGGTAGAAATAGTATTCGGATCCGGTCGGCTGCTCTTCAGCCAGGATTGCGCAAAGAACCTATATGTTTTGATTATTGGTATTATTAGCGGGTTTGAAGTGTAGAAGAAGTCATAATATCCGCGAACCTCGCCAGGCTGTGCACAGTGGCCAGCTGGTGATCCAGTTCGTCGCCCAGCATAGAGAAGGAGATGTTGAAATAGCTGTCTCCTGCGAGCATGTCCATTGAGTATATTAGCAGCGCCGGTGATGAGCCAATCGTCCCACGGTAGCTACAGCCAGCCACGAAGCCTGGATGAATGGTTTGGACTGTCGCTAGCATTTGTGTATCCAGCGGTGAGTCCGGTTCTCGGAATTGGACGATGACCGTGTCATTCGCTGCCGCCACGGTGTAACTATATACGCCCTGGACTGGAATAGGTTTAACCGGCCCACCGAAAGTGGCGTTGGCAAATGCGTCGCATTGACTCCTCGTCGTGCACGCTCCCGCCTTCGAGAAGAAATCGGAGATGGACTCCTCAAGTTTGCCGTCGACAGATGTCATTATGGAGTATGGGAGAGGGACGCAGCGATGGGACTTTGATGGTGCTTGGTGATCCTCGGCTCGTGAATGAAGGTACCTGTCTCGGTTGGAGAATGCGACACGATGTTGAAAAAGAAGATCACGTGCAGCGCACAGGTCAAGCAGAGGTCTGTTGGATTGGCAGGTTAAACTTCTCGAAGGTATACGGAATATCGTTGGCTACGATAGGCGTTCTAATCCTTATACTAGAACGCCTATTAAATTCGCAGCGTAGCTTTAAGGTAGAGTCGTTCAAATAGGTAACGTCGTCAACAGGGATCCGGCCCCTATATAAATCCGGGCCACTCCATTTTCCCATACAAATGAACAGATTTTGAAAGATCATTGTAAATTCCTCTTAGGCCCAAACTTAATGCAACTTTGAACACAGTTGTATAACTCATAGGTCTATAGCATATAATACCCCGTGAGGATTATCTCCCAAAGCTAAGTGGGAAAAGTGAGAAATACCGGATATAAGCATGCTAAGAGTATCCTTATATCCAGTTTTCCTCAGTTTTCTCATTGGCCGCGTCTCTTGAAGTCAACAAACCGTTCGCAACTCCCCTGCAAGTCCAAACAAGACCCGAGCACGATGCTGGCGGACATGACTACCGGTTGAGCTGCTCAGTCCGCCTCCACATTACCTGTCTCGACTCATCAGAATGGCCGGCCAAAAGTTGTACCCTCGCGCGACGGTCAAGAAGATCGTTAAGGCTCACTCGAATTGCAACGTGAGCAAGAACGCTGATGTCATGGTACGTTCATCCATTTACCCCAAACAGCCGCGTGTCTGCTGAAGCGCTTCTTCACCAGTACTGATAACAGCCCAGATGTTCTTGGATTATATGCTTTTTATGCAGACGTGAGGAAGCTTGCGACTCGAGCGCCCATCTCGTCCGCTGACCTTGTTTAACAGCCTTATGAGAGAGGCTACTATTGAGGCAAAGCAAGGGGGTGAGCGAGGCATCACGGCAAGGAGCGTAAAGAAGGTTACAGCGGTAAGAGAACATTGCTCTCTGATGGTGCATGTTTGCTGCGAGGAGTTGTAGCTTACACAACCTCTTGCCGTAGGACTCACTCGCCAAGTTTAGAGGATGAGACATTGTTGACGGCCATAAAGTCGACCGGAACGACCAAGCCTGGGACCGCTGGCTCCGTTGACCGTAGCGAAACGGAGCATATCGGAGCCGCGCCAGGGCTGGATCTTGATGGAGCTCGCGGTGTTGAGCGCTAGAGGTTGTGGTTACTTAGTTACTTGGCATGGATGTCGACCCGCGGGCGGGCCCAGTCGGAGCACGCGACACCGATGTAAAGCTGCGGTGTGGGGCCGAGCGTCGGCGCCGGGATGCCGAAATGCGGACTGTCAAGTAGTTGACCTTGAAATCTGATATCAAGGGCAGGAAACCAAGTACCTAATACGGATTCCCAAGCTGACGCTTGAACCTCGTAGCGCTGTGCTACCTACCTTCAGCTCTATGCACATAGTGTGACCTGTTTATGAGCTCATATCGATATTCGGGGTGCTTCTGTATCATTCTGCCTGAGCGTTAAAGGCGGGGGTGGAGTGTGGTCCGTGTTGGGGTAGCTGCAAGAAATCAGAGCTGAGGTTGGAAGCCTCGCCATCAGGCACACAACTTAAGCTACCAGAAAAATTTCAGACCGATCTCAGTTGAATCCTTATTATCCAACAACACATCCGCATCTCTCCACGAGTCCACTACCGAACAACCGAAAACCTTCTCAAACCCCGCCACTTAGATTTCGTCGTCCGAGTTAGCTTTCTCCCAAGCTTCCATCCTCCTCTGACCCAGTTGAGGAAACCTTCGTCACAATCCGACCAGCGCGAAGCTTGCTCCCTGGTTTCGACCGTAAACAATACCTACCTGCGTTGAGCAATCTACATAATATCGATATGGCAGCTTCAGATGTTCAGAACCCCCCGGCGCCGGTCGAGTCCAAGTCGGCCAAGAAGAAGAAGGCGAAGGCTGGCATCGAGTCGCCCGCACCTGCTGCCTCCATCGCTGAGAATGCCGGCTCGGTCGCTGCCAGTGACGCGCATGACGACAACGAAAACGCCTACATTCGCGACCTCCAGAAGTGAGCGCGCCATAGCATATTGCGCTTGTCCACATTGCTGACTCGTTTCTGCAGGAGCATCCGCAACGTCACTAAGAAGATTGTAAGTGGTCCCGTGGCTTGCGCACTCAAACTTCCGTTGGCCATGCCATGGATACTGACATCATCACTTAGACCAACGCCTCCAGGATCGACCACATCGTCGCCGAGCACGGTGGCAAGTCCCTCGACGAGTTGGTGTCACTGAAGATCATCAATGCCGACCAGAAGGCGGCCCACCTGAAGAAGCCCCAGCTGGAAGCCCAGCTGTTCCACCTCGAAGAGCAGCTTGCTCAACATAAGAAAGTCGCCCAGGAATTCAAGGCTCGTCTCGGAGAGCAGGAGAAGGCCCTGACAGACAAGTTCGAGAAGGAGAAGGCGGATCTTGTTGCTGAGCTCACAGAGAAGGCTGAGGCGGATGCTAAAGCCAACCTCCACGACAATCTCCTGATCCTCTCCCAATTCCTTCGTCTCGCGGCGGCCCGCCGCGCAGAGGATGTCGATAGCACATCTGACGAGAGCATGGCTCTCGAGGGTGTCCTCCTTCACATCTACACCGGCGACGAGAATGCCGTTTCCGCCATGTTCAAGCTCGTGCAGGGTGCGGAGGAACCGACGCGCAGCACCACCGGGGAGACGCTGCAAACGACTTGTAAGTTGTGCAGTTCAACTTTACTTCCTTCAGCTAATACTAACCGTTCTCAGTCGCTCAGGTCAAGCAGCTGGCCATCGCCCATGCTGCACCGTTCACGCAGACCGAAGCCTCGCAGCCGGCCGAGTCCAGCATCGTCGACTCCAAGCAGGAGCCCCAGACCGATCCGACCGTCGCTAACGCCGGCCTGACCGAGGTTGAGGAGGGATCCGCCACCGCCCTGACCAATGGTCATGCCCAGGAACCTTCTTCCGGCAGTGCTGGACTGAGCAACGCTGATGTTGATGACAGCGCTGCCAACGCGGCGGGCGAGAGCCAGTGGGATACGGGCAACGATGCGCCCTCGTCGCAGGAATGGGTGGACGTTAAGATCCCGCGCGAGCCTGGCGAAACGGAGACGGGCGTTGCCGCAACTCCGGCAGCCCCGTCCAACACTCAGTCCTGGGCGGACGACCATCCCGAGGCCGAGGCGGGTGCCCCCGCTGCCCCTGCAGACGACGGCTTCCAGTCTGTGCAGGGCCGCAACCGCGGTAACCGCGAGAATGGCTGGCGTGGTCGCGGCGGTTACCGCGGCCGCGGCGGGTTCCGCGGCGAGGGTCGCGGTCGCGGCCGCGGTGGCCAGCGTGGCAGCTTCCCGACGCGGCCGCGTCGTGGCGGTGAGCCGCAGCAGCAGCAGCAGTAATCTGCCTTCGTCCCATCTTCTCGGGGGCGCGCGCACAGGGAAGGTATTTCTCGCTTGATCTTGTCTCCCATCTGTTTGTCAGCGGGTCGTCATTTGCACTCATCACTGGCGTTGCATGAACGGGGTTAAAAAAAGCACAACTTGTCTGCATGTACATTTAGGGGGTAAATATGGGGCGACCTTCATGAGGGCAACTGTCCCGAGGATCGAGCAAAGGGGACATATGACTGGGAATTAACAGAGACGAAATGAGATCAGGTTTTGCTGGCGTTCGGGATGCAGGGACGGTTTTGCGAGGAAGGTCTGGTGCGCGGGTCAACCGGGTCAATAGGATGGATGTATCATATGGATGGGTAGGCCACCTCAATGGACGATGTTGTGGCTAGGTGTGGACATTATTGCGGCACGCCCTGGACATGAAGCTCTTCTTACATATGGTGCGATGAATAGGCTGGATTCCGGAGTCAACCCACGGCATCCAAGGCCAACCCAACCACCCGCATTCCATACCATATATCCTTCGTGCAGTTAACTAACAAAGTCGCGCCTTGATTAAGACTGGTGTCAAAATCTATTTTCCTATGAACATGGGAAGATCATATTCGACGCCAGACACCAACCCTCCGCCCGACTCTCCAGCCTCTGACCAGTTACGCACTGGTAACCAAACGCCCCCTCCTCCCCGTTCCCGAGCTTCTTCCACCACACACACAAGGCAAATACCCGTGAGACCGAACGCAACCTATACCTGACTGGGACTGTACTAAATAGTACAGATACCTAGAGAAAGCCACGGAACGGAGTGCCCAGGACCTTGGCGCCCGCAGCATCGAACTTGACTCCTTCTTTGCGCAGCAGCGCGCGCTTCTCGACCAGCGTGATGCCCTCCCCGTCGCGGCGGGCGATCTTGCCTTTGAATCCGCCCAGGCTGCCGCCTGTTGCTACGACGCGATGGCTAGGTAAAGGTTGAGGGGGGGGCCGAAAATGTTAGTCAGGGGAACGTCGGTTCGTTGTTTATTTGGTTATTGTTGATTTCTCTTCTTCTCTTTCCTCCCTTTGCCCCCTTCGCTATGTCACACATACTGTCTCTATGTCCCTGTCTCTCTGTGTGTGTGTGCGGGTGGCTGGGTGCTGAGTTTTGGGTGGTGGGGTTTACTACCTCCCTCCCTTAAATAGAAGGGGTCTCACGGAGGAGAGAGAGGGGGAAAAGAAAAAGAAAGAAAGTAGAAGGAAAAAGAAGAGAGAAAAGAAAAAAAGAAAAACGTACCAAGGTATCTCGGGCGCAAAAGGGTTCCGGCGCAGGGCATTGCCCACTGCCCGCGGAGAGGACCTGAGGTGGGCGGCGAGCAGGGCGTAGGTGCTGAAGGAGCCGGCGGGGATCTGGTAGGTCAGGCACCACACGGCGCGCTCGAAGGGGGTGCCCCGCGGGGAGGTCTGAAGTGGTGGTGGGAGGGGAAGGGGAAGTTTCGTCAGGGTTAGAGACATGGACGGAGAGGAGCCGGAGGAGGAGTCTGCGGATTTCGCGGTCCTGGAGATGGTTGTCGTCGTCTTCGTCGTCGTGATCATGACTGCTTTTTTTTCCGTCTTCTTCTTTGACTTGTCAATCGCTCGACGCGCTCGAGACCACTGTGGGAGTCGCGGAATCTCGTCTTTTCTGCGGCTTGTGGTACGGGAAAGACAATCCAGCGTATTCGGTCCTATGCCTTGCGGTTTTTGACTGTTATGGGACAGGTCATAGGTTATTGGAAGCAAGAAAGCGAAAAGACGAAGCAGATGAGGGACAAAGTGGCAACGCGGTTGTCAGACCAAGGGCGCGCTTCGGGAACAATGGTGCCTTCCGAAGCGCGTGACTGGTGCGCAATCACGTGAAGGGCCCATTAAAATGCTTGATGTTGGTTCATCGAGCGTTGTCTACTGTGCAACTTCAAGTTCCCGTCTTATCAACACTGCCGGGTTTCTCTGGCAGCCACGTTTCGCTGATACCGCAGCCAAACGTGTCTGCCGCCATGCGTCGGAATGTGGCACTGTATGGGGAGCTTATTTTGCTTTCTCTTCAAACAGAGTGTCAGACTGCAGTGCTTAGATGAGCAACGGCCATCCTGCACTCCTTCCAAACCAGTCGTTATTAGCGGAGAGGACCGGGACTGGCATTGGCCCCGTCGCTTTTGTGCCCCGCGTTGGAGGATGCTTGTGCCCGGCAGAGATGTCTCAGGTTGCAGCCACCACTTGACCACGAGCTCCATTGAAGACACCAATCATCGACCCCGACTTTCCTGCGAGACCTGTTGCCCAAGATGCAGGGTTGGCTGATCGCCTTGTGGTGGCGCAAGTGCGCCGAACCTTGGCCTGCACTGCATATCGCCCGGTTACTGTGATGCTGCTCAGCCTGCTTAGCGGATCGTGACTGATAAGTGTGACATATGCCGTCTAGCTCGCCCAACCAGCCCCAGGCATGATGTATTCCCGTCGACTGGTCTTTCCCTCAGTTCCATCCCCCATCGTTGGCGAAGTTCTGTATTGGCATTGTGACCGACTCAACAAAGACGTATGACGATGAACCGAAGGATCAAATGTCAGAGTGAAGGATGCCCCAACGAGGTGCTCTTCAAGACGCACGACGGGGCATTCGACGACAGGAGAGGCAGTGGCGGGAGGTCTCCTCTATCGCCCCATGATAGACACTCGACCGGCCCCTTACAGGTCTCCCCTTACTGCAAACAACGTAGGATACTCCTCTAGAATTGTACCTGATGCTTACCAATTCGGCTCACGTTCCATGACTCTCATCAGACACGTGCATCCACTTCTACGGCGACGAGCGATGCATCTACAAGAAGCCGCCGCACGACACAGTCTGCGCCATCCGTAAGCGCATTATTCGATGTCTCTAGATCAGCTCCAAACTCACTGGATCGTGGCAGATGCACGATGTCCCGTCCCAAACTGTTACCAAGCCCGCGCCCAGTACCTCGCTCCCAACTTCGACCCCTTATCCAATGCCGCCCCGCGATATGCTCGCTATGAAGTCTGCTCCGATCGTGCGTTCCAACGTCTCCGTTTGCCTATTGCCTATCCGGGAACTGATGTCTATCAGACAAGTGCACCATTCCACGATGTCCCGCGAGCCGAGCGTCATCGAGGACCACCTTCTGTCAAGCTCGTATGCATATATGGCCCATTATCCAAGTCCACGACAACTCGAATGTTTCTGACGACAGGAAGACGCCTGCCAGGCCGAAGGCTGTGCAAGGCAGCGCCAGGATCAGCGGAACTGCTGTGTGGAGCGTAAGTTGCTCAGCTATTTTCCGAGGACGATGGCAGCTAACAACAGCGCATGCAAGACCAATGCAAGACTAGGGGCTGTCGGACCATCGTGGAGGGCGAATTCCCACACTGCGCGATCCGTAAGCCCACCAGACTGATAACCAGCGTGTCCAAGGATGTATGACGGACTTTGTCAACAGATATCAAGTGCCAGATGAGCGGCTGTGGCGAATCAAGACACTTCTCGGCCAAGGCCAAGGACTATCTTGCCTACTGTACCAACCGTACGTTGTCCGCCGGTTTTATCTGTCTGGAAGGCCTAATTTGCTCCAGATTCTACCTGCTCCTTCCGCCGATGTACTGCTATCAGAATAGAGGGCTCGCCGTTCTGCGACGTCCACACTTGCCGGGAGCGAGCCTGCGATAAGCCGACAGCTGCTAAACCATTCTGCGAGGATCGTACGTCTCTCAAAATCCCCGATACGCCTAATCGTTATAGGCTCCGCAGCTGTTCTCCTCCTGACCTGCCTCAGATTGCTGCGCCGAGTCGGCCTGCCAGAACCCCCGACGCTGGGCTCCGAATACCGAGCACGCGGGGAAGTACTGCCCCTTGCGTGAGTATTCGTCCTCACTACTCACCGGTGTTTGTCCAGCAACGGCCCCTAACCGTGGAGTCTGTTGTTTAGACACATGCCGCAGCCAAAAGTGCCACGAATATGTCGACAGGCTGGCTCTGTTTTGCGGCTCCCGTAGGATCCCCTCCCCCGTGGCCCTTTGGCACCAATCTCGTAGCGTTGCTAACACAATAAACCAGACGGCTGCGCCAAGCCCAAATGCCATCAGGAAGCCCTCGCCGAGCGTCTTTGCATAGACCGTAGGTTCTCCCCAGGCCTGGATCTATTGTATCAGTCCCACTCCCCCACTGACACTGTGCCCTCCAGACTTCAAAGAGCACTACATAGTCCAGGGCAAACGCCAGGCCCATGGCAGAAGACATACGAACAGCCGTCCCGACCAGAATCCGAAACGGGAAGATGAGCAGCTCCACGATGCCCTCAACAATAATATCCGTCCAGACACAGCAGGCGATTCAAGCGATGACGAAACCCTGGAGAGCCGGCCCATAGCAATAGCAGGAAGCCCGCTATCTGCCCTCAGCCAGGCCCTGAGACAGAACCCGCCCAGCTACAGGGGGCCGAGCCCGACGAGCTACACGAAGCAGACTCCTCCTGTTGAGTACGCGACCGCTGCTGGCGGGGTCAAGAGTGTTCGCGGTGGCGGAGGCGGAGACGGTGACGGTGACGGTGAGAGGCCGGATATGCTCGTCAAGATCCCCGAGACCGCCAGCAATGAGAGCGGCTCCACGGGGCGGCCAATACAGGGGAGACGGGTTGAGGTTGAAGAGGCGAATGAGGATAGCGAGGGTTGGTGCGGTGATACTTGATGGGATGGGTATTGCTAGTAGTAGTTTGCATATATCCTAGTCTTGGCTCAGACTGATGACCCAGGAGACCTGAAACTCCAGTATCTCCCGGTCTCTGCTGAGCGCGCGCTGCTTTCCCGAGGAGTGGTGCTACGCTCCTATCAGCAGCAAGTCTCTGCCCTATACCATAAGACACTCCTCTGCCATCAGAAGTAACAGGTCACACCATGGACCCAACCACTGCCATCCCACATCGCGATCGCACTCGGGCAATCCTCCTCAGCTCCGCGCTAGCCCTTCACTGCCCCAAAAAAATAGCGTACCCAGACATTCCAACGACAACTAGCTGTAGCACAGCAGCAAGGACGACAGTACACAAACCCCCAACCCACCACCACCACCTCTCACCCGCACATCGCATCGCACACTTATCGCGTCGTCGTCGTCGTCGTCGTCCACCACTGCCTGAAACCCCAGCCCTTACTTATTTACTTAAACTAAGGGCCCTTCTTCGTCTCACGTCAATCAATCAATCACCGGTATCAACCTCCAAGTCCAGCTGCACGCCATTCGACACCCCGTAGTCGCCCAGGCTGATGTGGTCCTTGAACGGCCTCTCCCCTTGCCGCTTGAGCAGGATCTCGTGCGGCTCCCGCCCGATCTTGGCCGCCACCATGATCTTGAACTGTCCCACCGTGTCGCTAGGGAACGCGGGGATCTGGGCCTTGGTGCCCAGCCGGTCGTTGACCGTCACGATGATCATTTCCTCCCCTTGCTGTCGTTGTTGTTGTTGTTGTTGGGGTTTTCGGAGTTTGGGTTGTGCTGCTGCTGCTGCTCCGCCTCCTGCTCCTGCGGTGGGTCTTGGTGGGTTGTCAGAGGAGGACGACTTGTCGTTCTTTGGTGGTGGTCTAGTTGAAGTCTCGCGGTCTCTCGCGTCTCGTGGATCTCTGCCCCCGTCTCTGTATCTGTCGCCGTGCCTGGTGGTGTTGTTGTTGTTGTACCTGTCTCCATCCCGTTCTCGGTCCCGCCTGGGTGATCGGTCACGGTATCTGTCTCCTTCTCTAGTTCTGTCCCTTCCATACCCGCGATCGTCCCTCCTGGGTGACCGATCGCGGTACGAGTCGCGGCGCGGGCCCCTGTCGTCTGCATCGTCGGTGGAGCGCTTGTCCTTCCATTTGAAGCCTTTGCTGACTTTGGGCCGGCGCGCGGGTGAGCGCGATCGTGAGCGCGACCGTCGCCTGGAAGAGTCTGCCATGTTTGATGATGTTTGGGTTGTGGGGTGGAATCGGCAGGGAGGAAGTAAGGTACCTGGAAGCAGGTGTGATGGACCATCGTGTAGATTTCAGGTTAGTGGGGCGGATGAATGTTTTCGACGTCAGGGTTAGGGGTCACTCAGAGGCGTGAGAGGTCAGTACGTACTGCCACACAGCGGTTCTGAGTTCACCATGACGACTCCTTGATAGCAATCCAGCTCCGGGTGAATCGCTTCAAGATGCCATGCTACTAAAGCAAGTGAAAAACAATCAGCCAGTCTAAGGTACCATCCTTCTGGGGCTTCACCGCTGTGAAACCGTTCTATCGTTTTAGAGCCCCTAGTTCCCTTACACAGGCTCTCGTCAACGTCACCACCAGCTGCTGTTATCGTCAAGCATGGGTCTATTCGTCATCTATGGCTTGAGGAAAAGCTTTATTGCACAGTAATCTCGTACAGTCTCCATTAGCCTTTTTTCGGGGTCGTTTGACTACTTCTCTGATAAGATAGCAACTGTCACGACAGAGTCACTGAGCAAGCTTCTGTGAGCAATAGATGTGCCTGTATACGTACCTGGTAATCCTGAAGAACTGGTAACCTGCGTTAGGAGCCTATCCGTGTGCTCTGGTCCAGATTCACAAAGTTAGATTGTGAGCTTCGAATATACAATGGAGCTCCCTTTTCTAGTGAAATGCAATACGTCCGTCCATAGATGATCCTCCGTGGTCGTGTCTTGCTACACGTACGGATCGTATGTGTGTTGACGGTTATGAGTCGTCACTGTCAGGTCCAGGAGGAAATGTACAAGTAAGCTACGCAGGGTCGAAATCTTATGCTTCTTCTATTTGATTGATCATCGCTTCCATACCTTACCTTCTCCAGACCATGGTATCTCATTCTCTCTGACTATTATCAGAGAGTGTACATTCCAGATCTCAAGCCATGATGCAGCATTGGTGCTTCAGTTTAGTCGCAATGTTCAGGAGACACAACGACACGTGCCCGAACGGCGAATGCAGCCAGCGGCTTGCCATCTCCCACTCACTGCCTGTTCCGCAGCCTTACCTTACTCCTTCCCTTGCCTCCTCGTTGATATGTTGGGTATCCTCGAGAAGTCCACACAAAGTGAAAGAATGCACCGCATAGATCTCCATTACCTCATACATAAACTTGTTTATAGATCTCGCGCATACGAGCACACACCTTGCGCAGCCGCCAAAACCGCGCGAGCCCCTCCTGGCAGTAGACCTGCATCGAGTCCTTCCACAGCAGCTTCTCGACGTCGCGGCCGAAGCCGTCGACCATCCACCCCGGGTCGCCCCAGAGGCGCACGTACCTGCCCTGCTCGTCCGTCTCGACCATGCGCGACTTCCTGTCGAGGATGCGCGTGAAGTCCGGGTCGACGCCGTTGTGGTGGAAGAACATGACCCGGCTGTCGCCATGGTCCTTTAGTGCGAGTGTCAGGTTGCCGAAGGTGTCCAGGGGGGTTGTGTCGGTGAGGAAACTTTCCTCTTTGACTGGGGCCACCGTCTCATTCCGCCAGCGTGGAGGTGGCGGCGGCGGTGGTGGGTTGGCGCTCGGCCTGGATTTCGCTTCGCTCCCTTCTTTTTTCTTCTTGGCCTCCTCGATGACAGACATCACAGCGCGGTAGTCCGCCATTGGATCCTTCTGCATCATGAACATCCCATCCCATTTCCCTTTGGCCGACCGCCCGTGCACCGTGGGCAAGGTCTTCACGTCGTAGTACCCCTTCTTGACGCCAACGCCAGGCTTCATCCACGCGGTCGGCTGTTTGTACCTCCCTTTTTCCCGCAGCGCTTGCAGCACCTGCGCCGCCCGGAGAAAGCTCTCCCTATCACCCTCGCCGGCGCCCGCCTGGCTGAACAACGGGTAGTAGTGCTTGGGCCCGTTGTAGTTGTAGTAGGCGGCAAGGAGGAGCGTGTCGGCATGGCGCACCTTGTCGTACACCATCATGCCGGCCTCCGGGCTGGTGCGCGGCGTCACTGGCGGAACCTCGATATCGCCGGCAATCCCGTAGAAGCGAGGCGAAGTGTTGGTCACCCAAAAGTCGGGCCAACTGATGAACCCGGCCGACGTGAACGGTTCCGCGCCTCGGTCGAAGATCGGGTCCGGGTTCAAGACGGGCAGGCAGTCGGCATCGAGGAAGAGCACGTTCTGAAACGTGGAGCCAATGATAGAGACGATCTTCCACTGGAAGCGCACCAACCTTCTTGGCAGCGGCCGGCTCATACCGCCCCACGTATCCTCCAGCGACACGCACTTGGCGTTGAAGCGCGGCATGGTGTGGGAGCAAACCCAATCGACCCAGGGGGAGGACGAATCGAGGAAGATCTGTATGGGCAAGCGCGAGCCAGCCCGCCGCGTCATCAACACCAGCGAGACCACCTGCCCGAAGTTGGGCACGCCGGCCGTCGTCACGATGCCGGTGGTGTTGGCGTGGTAGGGAAGGTGACTGGCGAACAGAGCAAGCTGGTCGACGAAGGCCGCGTGCGACTGCCGGAACTTGGCTTCGTCATCTTCGCGCAGTTGGATCAGGTCGGGGCGCGTAGCGTCGATGTCGGGTTTCCAGTTGATGCTGGGCCCTCGGTCGCGCATCCGAAGTGCCCGTGCGGTGACGCGGGTTTCTTCGAGGCGGGCGAAGAACTCGGCCCACCAGCCGCCATGGCCATGGTTGAGGGTATCGCCACGATGGCCGAGGATCCGAGCGGAGACGTAAAAGTCATCGTAGATGCCGTAGCGGTAAAAGAAGCCGGCAAATGTAAACAATAGGAGAAGGGCCAGGAGGGACTTGACGCCGCGGAAGAAGAGGGCTTTGAGTACGAAGTGGCGGAGGAACGCCACGCTTCTTCCCCAAGGCGTTTGGGCATACATCAGGGCGTAACGGCGTGGGCGCTATTGCAGCGATACCCGTCGCTATGGATTCATATCATGTTTCCCATGTTGATAAGGTAACAGCGTGGAGGGGACGGGATTCGGACAAAGAACGCTGGTAGTACAAGACGCGAGAAGTTAAATCACAGCGCCAAGGCGCAAGTCGCGTATTCGGGTATTCGCCTATAGCATGTCCCTGTCCGATCCATATCAAGCATACGTCAAGACGTTGCTACTGCAGTAGCTCATTGCAGTGGTGATTGTCGTTACTAGTAGGGACCTAAAGTATGGAAGGTATCTAGTAGTACCAAACATCCTTCCACGAGAATGATGCGCGAAAAGTACTAATACCTATGCTATGTACTGACAGCGATCAGGCCACAGCAACGTCATGGAAAATCCCGTTGATTTCCGTGTGAGAGGCTCACCCTCCAATGTACCAAGAATAAGTGCCGCTTGAAAGCAGGACACTGAGGAACTAGCCAGCCAATCCTGCGTTTTTCATCACCGTGTAGTTGCAAGCGCGGTATGAATATACAGTACACAAAACCCACCCCCAACGCCGTTCTTTCTTTCGCCCCAACCAAACGCCAAAACCACCAGCCGGTACGCCAGAAGGTGTGTATCATACAGGAGAGAAGCAGCGAAGAAAAAGAGAAGCTCAGAAGACGCGGAAATAGCCTACTCCTTGCTGTGCTTCTTCTTTTTCTTCTTCGGCTTCTCCTCCTTGGCCGGTGTCTCCCCGTCCTCCTCGTCGCGCTGGCGCTTCGAGCTCTTGGCCTTGACAGGCGTCTCAGCAACTTCCTCCTCCTCGGCCTCCTGAGCTTTGGAGTCCTTTTTGCCGAGAACTTCCACCGTGCCATCGGCGTTCACCTTAATCTGTCCCTTTGCGAACCGCTTCGCAAACTTAGACACCGACATACCAGCTGCCTTGGCTAGACGCTCATAGTCCTTCTCAGTGATTTCAGTCTTGACCGGCGCAGCAGACTTTGTCTCCTTGGACTTCTTGGACTTCTCCTTCTTTTCCTTCTTATCCTTCTTGTCTTTCTTGTCCTTCTTGCTCGTCGCGTCCTCCATCTCTGCGTCTGATGGTTCCGCGCCATTGGCATCCACCATCTCCTCATCAACCTCCTCGATGAGAGGCTGCTTCGGTGCCGGCGCCTCGGTAGTAGCGAGACCGTCAGCATCAATGTTGTACTTGCGAGCCTCCTTGATGTCCCACTTGCTGGGCGCGCCAAGCGGGATGCCGTTGGGCCCAAGGGAAACGCCCTTGTTGAGCGGCTTGCCCTCGAGTAGCCGCAGGTCGTTCTCGAGCTTGGCTCTGGACCGGATGCCTAGAGCGGCACGCGTCTCGTCATCCGCGTCGTCTTCGAATTCAGCCAGAGCGTCGGTGCGGACACCAAGGGCCGTCTTGGCAGCGAGTTTACGAGCCATCTTGCCCTTGTTCGCACCAGAAGCCTGACCGACTAGTGAAGCATGGTAGATCAACCCGTACTTGGGAGTCGCGTGCTTTGTCTTGAGCGCTCGGAAGAGAGCCTTCTCGGCACCGAGAATCTGGATGGTGGAACCAGGGTTCTTGGCGAGATTAATGAGAGACCCGGCATGGGCGATGAGCCGAGCACCAACGAGGGCGCCAACAAGCTCAGTCATGTTGGGCGAAATGGCTTTCATGCGGTTTTCGAGGTACTCAGCAAGCTGTCTCCGGTACTCTGAGTAGCTGATGACTTGCTCAGCAAGGAGTTTGATGTTCTCGAGATCCTCATCAGTGATCTCGGTGCCCATGCTAATGTCGGCGGCCGCCTTGACCGCTGTCTCAATCTCGTGAGGGAGAATTTCGGACAGATCGGCCTTGGACGCGTTGGAACGCATGCCCAGGGTAACAATGACCCTAGCGTACGACAGGTTGTCGGGAAGGATTTTGCCCAACTCGGGGAAATGCCACCCGTACCACTCCTTCACACGCATCGCATAGATGTTTAGCTCCTTGTCGAGGTCATCCAAAAGCGAGACAGCGTGCACGATCATGACGTCAACCTTATCCGGAGAGAACTTCAGCTTATGCCGCGAGAGCGAGTGCGACAGGCCCAGAGACATCTCCTGGAAGTTCTCGGGAAGCATGCCGGGAATGAGGTCGGGCAAGTGCTGGCGAATGGCGCGGAACAGCTCCGTGGTCTTTGAGTCCGAGATAGGCTTGATGTTGAGGCCCGGGAGCTTGACGATGGAGCTTCCGAGCTTGCTCTCGGCCACGGCCAAAGTGACCTTCTTCTCGTCCTTGAACTCATTGAGGAGGCTGGACAGTTTTGGCGTGACCTTGCCCTCAATGACTCCGGTAATCTCCTCAAGTGCGCTCGCCGCACTGTCGAATTTGGCGAATTCCTTGTACTTGACCCTGCACGGCGTTGGCAAAGGAACATTGACGCAACCATTTCCGCTCGCAGCTGGATCCACTTACTCCTTTACAATCTTGTCGACGGTAGATAGCCGTTCAGAGAGGTTATCCGAGTCGAGTAGCTTCTTGTCGGAGGCTTTAAAGAGACCGTAACTAAGAATACAAGTTAGATCGGCCGGTTGGCTTTCTAGCTGTACAAGGCAACGACGAGGCAGCGCACACGCGTTCCGCCACACTTGCTGCCATTGATCAAGATGCACTTACCCGGCGCTGGTCTCTGTGAGGATAAAAAGACCCATTTTGGCGACTTTGTGTCTTGTTGCCCCAGCCGCGCTTGCAGTTTGTCGTGGGAAAGCGGCTCGATCGCGGCTGTACTTGCACTTTCTGGCGGTTTCGCGGGCAGGAAAAAAGTCAAGAGCGAGGAACAATTTTTTTACCACCAGTTGAAGCGTAGGTGGGGCATAAGGTCTGAGCTCAGTTAGCTCCGTGCCGGTCTGGGCAGGCAAACGGTACGTACCGTTTCCCAGTGTCTGTCTTGGCAATTTGAAGGTTGCGTACCATGCACGGTCCAAGGCTCTAACAAGCGCAGGAACCAACGCCGCTTTGAGCCGCATCTCGAGCTTCCAACAACCAGGCAGCCCGAAGAAGCGATCATCAGAGCTTCACAATTCAAGGCAGCGCAGCATGGAGGGGTTACTATTTAATGTGAACAATGGGTATGTTGTGGCTCTCTCTCTCTGGTCACAGGATCGAGGATATGCGCTAACAATTGCTTTACTCCGCGTGCAGCTACATCGAGGGCATCGTCCGCGGCTATCGCAACGGACTGCTCACTGGCGGCCACTACACCAACATGACACAATGCGAGAACATCGATGGTACCGAAACCCTATCCGAGATACCCCATATACGTGACCCTAACAACCTCCCTGCAGATCTCAAGTTGCAATTAGGCCCAGCCTATGGCGACTTTCTCGCTTCCCTCCCACCCAACCCCTCCACATCCAGCCTCGCAGCCAAGGCAACAGACAAGCTCGTCTCCGAGTTCCGCTACGTACGGGCGAACGCCGTGGGCTCGCTCGCCAAGTTCATGGACTACGTAACATACGGCTACATGATCGACAACGTGGCGCTGCTCATCACCGGCACGCTCCACGAGCGCGACACGCGCGAGCTACTGGACCGGTGCCACCCGCTGGGTTGGTTCGAGACGATGCCGGTGCTCTGCGTGGCGACAAACATCGAGGAGCTGTACAACAGCGTGCTGATCGAGACGCCGCTCGCCCCATACTTCAAGGGCAGCCTGAGCCACCAGGACCTGGACGAGCTCAACATCGAGATCGTGCGCAACACGCTCTACAAGAACTACCTCGAGGACTTCTACCACTTTGTCAACTCCCACCCGGACATGGCCGGCACCCCGACCGCGGAGGTCATGTCGGAGCTGCTCGAGTTCGAGGCCGACCGGCGCGCCATCAACATCACGCTCAACTCGTTCGGCACCGAGCTGTCCAAGGCCGACCGCAAGAAGCTGTACCCCAGCTTTGGGAGGTTGTATCCCGAGGGCACGCTAATGCTGTCCCGGGCGGACGATTTTGAGGGCGTGCGTTTGGCTGTGGACGGGGTGGCTGACTACAAGGCCTTCTTCGACGCGGCGGGGCTGGGCGGCGGTCCTGGCGGGCCCGGGAATATGGCCGGCGGCACGGGGTCGGACGGCAGGAGTCTGGAGGACATGTTCTACCAGAAGGAGATGGAGATCGCCAAGGGCGCCTTTACACGGCAGTTTACCTACGCCATCGTCTATGCGTGGGTCAAATTGAGGGAGCAGGTAAGTTTGGCCCTTTTCGCATACTCGGGGGTCGCTACTAACCAGATTCTAGGAAATCCGCAACATCACCTGGATTGCCGAGTGCATAGCGCAGAACCAAAAGGAGCGCATCGGCAATTACATCAGTGTCTTCTAATGGAAGCTGTGCTTGGTATATGGTGTTGAAGTGTTTATTTGTCGGGGAACTCTGAGCATGTGTTTTTGTTTTGGCGTATGGCGAAGGACTGCGGGAATCTGTGCTCGCTCGTGTCTATTCTGTCGGTATGATACATAGAAGTTACACATCTTCTTGGTTTTACAAGCTTTCTGCTTCCCAAATGAACTCATGATTATCACAGTGAGATCTGCTCCTTGTACGTAGCTGGTGTCAGGCCTAGCGTCTCAACCAGATGCTGCCACCTCCCGCTTCCCCGCTCCTTCCTCTCCAGATATTTCAGCAGCTTCTGCCGCTTGTGACACAACCTCCGCAGACTCCTCTTGTTGTTCTTATCCCGGTGTCCCTTAGGCCCCTCCAACGCCAACGCAAGCGCCCGAATCTTGGACGTCAGGATGGCAATCTGCACCTCGCTGCTCCCCGTGTCCGGCCCGGCCCGGATCGGCCTCGGCTGCGGTACGACCCCGCGCGCCGGTGGCGGTGCTGGATTCTCAAGCTTCTCGTCCGTGACATGCCGCCCAAACGTCTCGATGCAGCGGCGGATGTTGGCGTGCTTCCGGTCCTTGGCGCTGGCGTTCTTGAGGTCGGTGATGCGCTGCAACGCCACCAACGCCTTGGCGTGCTTCTCCTCGTGCTCCTTCAACTCGTGCGTCTCCAGCTCCGGGTCCGATGTGGTGTTCTCCTCGCCCACCAGCGGCTGTGTCACCCGCCGCGCATGCTCAATCGCTTGCTCGAGTTCTTCCTTGGTAAGAAAGTTGTTGATGATGTGCGGCGAGGTTGGTAACGGGTGAGGCTCGTCGGACGCGCTGCCCTCGCCGGCTACGGGCTGCTGACCGGCCGTGTCGAAGGACTCGACGAAGGGCGTAACGATGCCGTGTACGGGGTCGCCCCAGCCGGCCTTGCGCTCCTTCTCAAGCTCTTCTCGCCGCTTGAGGTTTGCGTTCTTGCGCTGCTGCGCCTGGGCCCAGCCGTACGGATCCTGCTTCATCAGCCGCTTCTTCTCCTTCGTCGAAAGTTTAGCCGCTTGCACCAGCGGCGTGAAACTGGGAGCCGCAACGGGCGCCGGGCGCAGGCAGACTACAGAGCAACTGTCAGCTAATCCTCTCCGATGCCGAGGGCGCTAGGTTCGCATTCTCACGCGTAAGACTTCGCAGCCCTTGTGGGGCGGGTATCCGAGGAGGCATCGTGAGGATCTTGTCTGGGTCAACCGTCTCCTCAGCGGTTCACCTTGCGTCCGCGTCTCACGGCTCGCAACTTTCTCGCTGCGGCATGCGACCCAGATTTTGGAGCCATATACGCTAAGCCTATTTGAGATTAGCTTTGAATCATCGCTCGTGGATTCCTCCGTCGGCAAAGCTGTGGCTAAAAGCAGAGCACGGCTCAACAGCCCAACAGCTGGTGCCGGCCCGCCTTGCCCGATTCATATGTGTCGTCAATTGCACGCAGCGCAACCCTGGCGGGGCACCCCACAAAATTGAATTTGTGCGCCAAAATCGCAGAGCTCCGCCTGCAGCTCGCGCCGATAGCCAGAAAAAATATCCCACCCTCGAACGCCTCAGCCTTGACATCTTTCTCCCGTCGTCACGTCCGCGAGAGA
The DNA here is from genome assembly GCF_033439665.1 of Chaetomium strumarium. Classification (NCBI taxonomy): domain Eukaryota; kingdom Fungi; phylum Ascomycota; class Sordariomycetes; order Sordariales; family Chaetomiaceae; genus Chaetomium; species Chaetomium strumarium. The sequence goes on along the minus strand of NW_026944433.1, from coordinate 708,240 downwards.
AAGCACAGTCAAGATGGCGCCCGCTAACCTCCCCTCCATCTTCAATGCCACCAGCCAGGACATTGAGCAGCTGCTCGCTGCTCAGTGCCACATCGGCTCTAAGAAGTGCGTTGCTCGCGAGAGATTACCCGTGTATGCAACTCGGGCGCATTACTGACAGTTTTCAATAGCCTCGGTGTGCACATGCAGCGTAAATATCCCCGACCGATGATCCAGCGGAAGAGCTCTCTGACAAACCCTTGCGTGCAGCCTACCTTTGGAAGACTCGTGCCGACGGCGTGAACATCATCAACATCGGCAAGACCTGGTGCGTGGACTCGGTCCTGTCTCGGGCGGAGAATCCCGGTCAAGGATGGCGAGAAGGGAGAATGCTGACGGCGGAATGTCTACAGGGAGAAGATCGTCCTTGCGGCCCGGATCATCGCCGCCATCGACAACCCGAGCGATGTCTGTGTTATCTCTGCCCGTCCCTACGGTCAGCGTGCCGTCCTCAAGTTCGCCGCCCACACCGGCGCCCAGGCCATTGCCGGCCGCTTCACCCCCGGTTCCTTCACCAACTACATCACCCGGTCGTTCAAGGAGCCCCGTCTGATCGTCGTCACCGACCCACGCACCGACGCCCAGGCCATCAAGGAGGCCTCGTACGTCAACATCCCGGTCATCGCCCTCTGCGACACCGACTCGCCCACCGAATACGTCGACGTTGCCATCCCGACCAACAACAAGGGTCGCCATGCTATTGGCCTGGTCTGGTGGATGCTGGCCCGTGAGGTCCTCCGCCTCCGTGGCACCATCTACAACCGCGAGACCCCTTGGGACGTGATGGTCGATCTCTACTTCTGTATGCTTCGCGTGCTGTGAAACTATTGGGATTACAGGTCAAGCTAACAGTTTGCACAGACCGCGACCCTGAGGCTGAGGCCGAGGACAAGGTTGAGGAGGAGAAGCTTCCTGACGTCGAGGAAGTGGGCCCTGTCGCCATCGAGTCCGGCTTCCCTACGGCTGGCGCTGGTGACTGGGAGGCTGCTCCCGGCGCTGGCTTCCCGGCGGCCGCTGCTACCGAGTGGAGCGAGGCCGCGCCTGTGACCTGGGAGACTGGTGCCGCCGCTGCGACCACCGAGTGGGCTGCTGATGCCCCCAAGGAGTCCGGCTGGTAGACAAGAGACGGCACATTAAAATAAAAAAGGCGATTTTTCGGGGTCGGGCGTAACGGCGCGGATACAAGGGGCACTGTCTCTTCTGGCTTGATTCTCCCTGACCCATTCCCACAACACCCGCAATGTCTTTTTTCGTCTGGGTTCGGATACTCGCTTGCACAGTAGCATCCCCTCGGCGAAGGTAACACATGTACCGCACTAATGAGGGAAAGATATCCTCTCCGGCACGCTGGAGAGGGGGAATGCCCTGTGGGGTCATGAGGGGTGGACTTAATCGTTATCCCGCCTTGCCTTGGAGGAAGCTCGCTCTGCCCTGTTTCCGACTGACGAGGAAAGTGGCTAGATCCTCTTAGCAACTGGGAACGGACGAAACTTGGACTCCTGATTGCTGTCTCTCCGTGCGCGATTGTCTAGGCTTACAGTGCAGAACCACAACGTGCTTGCGCCTCAACGCTGTATGTTGACTCGGATGTGCAAAGTTGAATCGAGGATGACTCCCGATATCGTGGCAGGATAGGGTTCATGGGAATAGTGACTGGAAACTGGAACCAAACACAGCAATCCATCCTATACATGGCGCTGCGGAGGGGGAAGGGTGAGAGTAAGTCTACTGTGATAGGCGATCTGACTGTTTCCCAATCCCTAGCCGGCGGTTTCACTCATTGTATATCAGCCACCTCCTGTACCCTGGCCCGGTTCATTCGGTCGCGGGTTCATATGCATCTGGTCTCCTATTTCGTCCCTCTTGAGTCCCAGCCGGCGACGTCTCCATTCCTATGGGCCGGGGTGACCAAGGCAAGTAAGGTAGTCATCGCCCGAGGAGGTTTTCAACGGGGATTATAGAAACCATTTGCTGCTGTGTCAGACAATAAGACTTTCCCCACGGAAGTCGAATGATATGTAAGAGGGATACAGTGTCCGTATAACGGCAAGGTTAGGGGACAACGATATGGTCTGGTTAGCTTAATAGAGGCAACTCTACAGACACCAGGACGAGGGGATGAGACCGTTGCCTTCACAGTTTGTTACCCTGAAAAGCAGAAGACCTAGCTAGGCCATCCCCAGCTCCCATGGTATGAGGTAGTACAACGGAGTACTAGTTGTCATACATACAAAGGCCTAGATCCATCCACCTTGATGGTGCCGCTGAGCGGGTGACATGGACAACGTCGATTTCGCCTAACTGGGATCACGGGTACTTGAGTGCCTAAGTAAGGTAGACAAAAGACTCAGGCAGATACGGGGCTTGATCTATTCCTTGGACTCCGTCCCCCTTGCTGTAAACGACATATGACCTTTCCTCACTGGAACGTTGCGCCAGCCCGGGTTACGTATGAACTGCCCAGCAAGGCTTTAGGGCGTAACCCATGGATACTAGTAGTAAGTAATGAATCACAAAACGCATGCCATGAACTTTAACATCTTCGATTGCTGGCCAATCCGCTAGTCCAATCAGTGAGACCGAGCTACGGCAGGTACAATACCTAGCCAAACCCTCATCTGCGATGGAAGGGAAGTCAGGTCGAACTCTCTGTCCTAAACATCCCTCTTCGCCGGGACATCTGAGTTCAGATATCCTACATGGCCAGATCAGATCAACCCCCCAATCCCCCAACCCCATCTTGCTACCGTATATTACCCCTTCGGGTGCTCTCTCTCCTTGGTATCACACCACCTAGATAACAACAAATACACAACACCAATCAAACCATAGCTGACTTCCCACGGTGCTAGAGATATCCAAAACTCACGAGAAAGGCACAACAAGCCCAAAAAAGAAAAAAAAAAAAAACGTACACATGTCCTCCCATATCCGCTAAAAATCCCACTTGATCGACCAGCGCTCACCAACCACAAATAGCAAGGGGGCGAAAAGGGCCAAGGTATCTTTTTCCCTGATTCGCACACATTTCAACAAATAAAACATCAAAAAGTAACTTGGAAAGAAAGGAAAACTCCTATTGCGCCTCGCCTTTGCCTCGCCGGGCCCTTTCATAGCATAGGGCGGCTTGTTCCCATCCCATATCACCAGCAACCTAAAAATCATACGGAGACGGAAAAGGAAATAGATAGAGCCAGACACAGGTAGGTTGGTTTTTAGTTTAGTTTAGAGATTAGGAAATAGGTGGCAGGTATCGGTAAGGGGTATCGAGGTAAATAAATAGATCGCAGTACGGTAGGTAAACGAGAGGATGCGCTTGCAAGCGGATTCCAAAATCTGCAATGATGCTCGTACAAAGCGTGAGCGTCGACGGTCTAATGATGCGATGCGATGCAATAAATGATGCCGTATGCTGGCCGAGTTCCTTTCCCGGGATGTGGTGTTGGGTGGTCGGAACTGGGTGGAAGTGCATGTACAGAAAGAGATGGCGCATGCATGTAAGGTATATATGTCGATACGCTCGTACGTTTCGGGTTTCATTCATGTAGGTAGTCGTCCTCTCGGGGGTCATTACGTCGTCGTCACTCGCTCGCTCAACGGCTCTCACTCCAACCCGTCACTCAACCGCCGGATCTCGTCATCTTCCAACGCGCCCATCCACAGACACCGCTCCGTTATCCCCTCGATCGGTTGGAAGGTGTACAGCGTACTGGCTTCCAACAACCTCATCAGCGTCTTCACCACGCCGGCCGCCGTCCTGCACCTCTCAAAGTTCACCAGCGGCGCAGTGGTTGGCGAGCTCGCGATCTCGCTCGGCTTGTTCGCATTGAATAGCAGATCATGGGTGTAGATCCCGACGAAGGGAATACACCCCATCTCTGCCCCCGAGACACCTCCGCCCTCCATTTCGGCGCGCAGGTTGTAGAAGTTCCTTGTGGGCGACATGAGGGCTTCCAGCTCGCTCAGCGTACGCTTATCGCTAGCAGGCACCATTTGCCAAGTCTTGCTGAGCCGACTGACTTCGTTGCTGGTCAGGGCAATGGTGATCTGGCTCATGGTCGCGAAGTTCCGGTAACGACGGCAGTGGGCCGCAACGTGGATGAGCTTGATGATGCACCGCGCGCGCTCTTCGATATTCTGGGTGAGAACGACTTCTGAGATAGCCCATTTCACCATGATATTGAAGCGGGCGATGACCACCTCGACGCCGCGTGCGTTGGTATCGCGCAGGAAGGAGACCCAGCTGCGCATGTTGACGCCGTTTTGTTCGGCATTCTTCCAGCGCATGTCGATCAGCTCTTTCCAGTCGATCTCATTGAGCGCGTCCTTTTCGACGAGAGTGAACTGCTGCGCAAGGATTTCGCTGTCGAAGGCGAGAATGAAGGGAAGGTGGACCGAGTAGTTGCCGTTTGGCTCCTTGGAACGTTCCGAGATTGAGTCCGAGACCTCGGGCTTGGGCGCATTTCGCAAGGCCTCTTTCGTACCAGTCGGGTCCGAGGGCGACGAAAGGGGATACTGATCCAAAGGCGCCCCTGGTGTCGTCGGCGTGGTCTCAGGCGTGGGCGGTAGCGGCTTCTCCCAGAGCTGGTGGTCCTGGAGCGTTGGGACGTCGGCGGCCTCTGGCGACATCTGGAGGGCCTGGACGAGAGTGATAGGTGGGGATGGGGGACTAGCGGAGGGTGGCGGGTTCTCGGCAAGAGGATGTGCCGGTAGCGTAGATATGGCGATCCCAATACTCGAAGGATCAATTTCTTCCGCGTTCTGAATAAGTTCTTCCGCAGACAACTCGGAGGAAAGGTCGCTTTCTATGTCGCTCTCAATGTCTAGAAACGACTGTTCCAAACTGTCCCGCAGCGGCTCGGCTGCCTGTGCCGCATCGCCAGGTCGGGTCTCGTCCATGCTCTTTGTCTTCTCGACAAAATCGTACGACGGATGCTGCGAATCGTGGACGCTGCGGTCGTCTGGTGTTACCGGATCTTCGTCAGGTCCCTGTAGGACGGAACGATCTGTCCACTCCCGGGTGTCCGTCCGTCTGCTGCGTCCGTCATCTGTCAGACCGCGATCCAACAACGGTATCGACGAGTACGATGCCCTAGAATCATCGGACAGGAAAGATTGCACGCCATTGTGGCGTCTTTCACCGGGGCCGATGACGTTCAGCAGGCCGTCGTTGGCAGTGATCGTCGAGGGTGCGGTGGTCGATGGCGCGGAGGACGAAGGTGGCGGATACGGTTCATCGCCGAGCTCCACATTGCGATGCTCCCTTTTCTCTTCCTTTGTCGCGATGTGGTCCTCGACTCCTTCCAGTTCGGGTTCAGAAGAGACATCGAGCTGGGGAGGGCTGTTCCGCAGATCCATCGATAGTTTAGCGCCAATCTTCCTATGATATTTACCCTCCAGCTTCAGCAGGGCGGCCTCGACACCTCCATCATCGTCCAAGTCGTCCGGGATCTGAGCGAGCTTTTGAGCTTCGCGCTCGAACGAGGGTCGCATGATCGGCTTGGATGAGTGTGTACTGAACAGAGACAGATGTGCCTGGGGGTTCCGCTCCGTAATAGCACCGAGGGAGAACGCTTCGGCATGAGCATGGCTGGGGGAGCAGTCGCTCGCCACGACATTGACATAGCCGCCAGAATCCGCACCCGCGCCGCGGAAATGTGAGCTGCGTATGGACTCCGAGTACGTTGTTAGCGACGCGTCTGAACGTGATCTTCTGAGGCCTGTCGAATCTAGCTCGCCGACGTTAGCAACAGCACGAAGATCGCCGCCCGGTCTTCTCCTGAGCACTCGAAGAGGTTGTGGGACAAGAACCGCGGAGGAATCGTCAATAGACTGCCCAGACACTGTTGTAGCATCGAAACTGCGAACGGTGGGCTGCTGGAAGGTGTCGCTGGTGAAAGATGCGTGGACGGTATGGTGTTCTGAGCGATTTGAGGCGTCTGAGTGATTCGAAGACTGCCTTACATGCCCTTTCACACCACTGAGCGCTTGTTGTTGTGCGTCCTGAATTAGAAATGATAGCGAAGGGTGGGCTTGGTCCTGAGACGGGCGTCCGCTCGGTCCTAGCGTCGCCATATCCGGGATAAACGGCGGTAGCGGGTCCGCGGATAGAGAACGGCGTAGTACATGCTGGCCCAGAAGGTGTGAGGACCTCCGAGGCGTCCCCGTAGGGCGGCCAGGAGGCGTGTTAGGCGGTGTCGGATCTGCGCCGTTTGGCACATAAGCCTCGGCGAACATCTCCACTGATGGGTTTACCGCCGGCAAGGCACCCGTCATGATCGGGTAGTTCGCCGGCAGCGAGGTGTCATCGACAATGACGATGGACTTGCTGCCGGCGGTGATGCCCATATCACTTGTTGGTCGGGTTATCACGTAGTCGTTGGAGGATTCGAACGGAGAAGGTTCTGTAGGCGCCTCGGAGGGCTGCGGGTTTGCGGCGGCGGGAAAGTGTACGGATTGTTCACTCCGAGCTTGCGAGTCTTCTCGAACAGCTTTCTTGAAATCCTCGGCAATCTCGGCCCCGAGCAAATCAATGCGAACCGAAGGGCGACCGCCGTTCCGCCGGCCGTGCGCCTGCGGTACTATCGCAGTGCCGGGAAGCCTGTTGGTTGTCGCGCCTTTGGGCCCGATTGGGCACATGTTGAATGTCTCCTGCGTGGGTGGTGCACTTTGTCCTCTAGTGCTCAAAGCCCGCCGGACGCTGCCTAGAAGCCTTTTCATGCCTTGTCCGGACATGGCAGACGCTACAGTCGCCTCTTTCGTCAGCTCGGGCGGCACCGGCTGAAAGAGCGTGGTTTGTCTCCCATTATTACTCGGTGGGTGGACTTCGGCGAGTGCCTGAGATGGAGGTAGCAGGTTTCCGCGGACCAGGCTTCCAGCATATGGCAGCGCCAAAAGGATATCGGCGAGCCCTCTCTCCGTCGTTGTCGGATGCTCACGCAGGGAATCACTTAGGCTTCCGTTCCGCTTGTGGCCCCCCTGCGAACGGACACGCTTGCCAACGACGGAGCGGGGAGTGGTGGCGACCGAGTCGGTGTTGGGTACAGATCTCAGATCGACTGGATGCGCGGCTGGATACTTGAGGCCGGATTGTGTGGGTCGTGTACTCTTGGTAGGAAACGAGCAAGATACAGCGTCCACCGTCGCGATACTGGTCGGCGAGATGGCGCCGTTCCTCTCCAACCCGGCGTTATCCTCGGTATTCTCGGGGGTCGCCGGCCTGTCGCCGGCCACAATCGCGTCGATATTCCCAGGAGTCGCCACTGAGGCATAGAAACTGACACGCCCTGGAGAGCTGGCTGGCACGAACAGGTCGTCCAGCAGCGGCGGCGTGCTGTCAGTGGTGAGCCAATATGTCGGGTCCAAGTTTGGATCGCGGTGGCCTGCGATACCCCCAGGTGTAATGGGAACATCCGGCCCAAGTGATGCATCGAACATTGACCCGTCCCAGAACTGCGCGCACACCCTTCGCCAACACTTCATGAGTTCCCCAAGAATCTTGAGGGGCGATTTCCGTGTTTGCAGTTCCTGTGACAGTTCCTCGACAAGCTCGTTGAGTAACATGCAGAACGTGACTCGTAGGTTGTAGTCGACCAGGAAGTCGTCCAGGAAATAGTTGAGGATCCAATGGCGTAACGCGACAAAGGTACGGACCCTCACCACTAGGCCGATCTCATCATCCCTCCTCAGCGCCCATTTCAACCGTGCAAAGAGCATACGAAGGAGGTCTTGGACTTCGAGGAAAGAGCGGTAGGTCAAGAAGAAATCTGATAACAACTCGTAGTCGAGGAAGCTGGGAGATGTGATCTCGGCGACCAAGCGGGGCGGGGTGGCTGCTATCACAGATCCGGATGCGGAGTATCGGACAATTGTCCGGTCGTCGCACGCGGGCTTGAACGTCAAGCCATCGAACATGGAAGGCTCGATGACCAGGTGGGTGGACATGTATGTTGCTCGTAGCCGGGGCGGAAGGCGAGGTGTTTGAGGACTGGGACGATCGGAATTGGCCGACGGGGATAGGAGCCCCGATCTGCGAAAGAAAAAGCTCTGCCTCCTAGAGTTGTTTGACGTACCCTCTAAGGGAGTGAGACGTAGAAAGGAAGCACTGCTCGAGCGCATCTCCTCAGTCGGGGCATACGACGAGCCCCGGAAGAACGGGGTCCCTCGAACACTGAATCTGGGAGTGCCTATCCTCCACGATGGAATGGCCACTTCCAATAATGGCGGGGGGGTCGTGTCCATTTTATCAACGGTCCTCGGGCGTTCCTCCTCGCCTGGTCTCGTGATGACGACTTTGAATCCTCCTGGTTCTGACTCTCGGGCTATACTAGTATCGGGCACTGTCGAGTCAGACATGGCGCGACGGTGCCGTTGACGTATCCTGATCTGTTTCTCGTTCGAATTCCCCCGTCCAAGACTGGGCGATGAAGATCGGGGGTGTGATGGCGTCCAGTCTCGAGGTGGCAGCTGGAGTCGCGCGGCCCCATCTTGACCCAAGCGTTCGTCCGATGTCAAAGCCTCCAGTCCGGCAGTGCTAGGTGGCGTCATTGGGAACACAAAGGGCGGCTGCGGGTAGCGCTGATATGCGGGGCGGACAGTTGGCCTGCGACTCGTCAGAGATGGTTGGGCGACGTAGGGCGCGCTTCAATAGTATCAAGCATAGCTGGAAGCCCATGTTTGGCCTACCTCAGATATATGCGACCATTGTTCCCAACGTTGGCAACAGCAAACTGCCTGCCCTCCCGACCCGCAGAGCCCCCGTCTGGGGTAAGATCCCACTTCCCCTCATCCTTGCTGCCCTTCCTTGCCCTCCGCCCCGCGAGCGTCTCCTCGTGTGACTTGCGTTCTGTCACAGGTACTAGCGGCTTCGGCTGTGGATTCTTGGACGCCCAGAGCTTCGCCGCTCCTAGCCCGAGACCCGGCGCTGCGCGTCCGGCCTTGGATCGATCGCGGTCCTTCCGTGGCTTGGGTGGTGGGCGCAAGATGCGCACGTCCCTCAGCAACCGCTCCGAGCGCGATGCCGTGACACGCGGAGGAGATGCGGTCAGTGGAAGTGGTTGCTGAATGAGCGATGTTGTCGATCCCATCGCTGCGCGTGGCGGCGACGAGTTGCGGTCCATTGCGCGCGACCAGGGCTATATCGCAGGGAGCTAGCTGCGTCTGGTGCTGATGCTCCTGCTGCCGACGGCGGAAAGGACTAGAGATAAGGCATTGAGTCAACACGCGGGGAGTCGCATTACGGGTGATGCGTCATAGGAAATCCATGGTGTGGTTTGTGGCAATTGAAGTGAAGCGGGAGCGGGAGCGCAGCATTCGTGGTTAAAGAGACCCAGTCGATCTGTTTACCCAAACTCTGCGGAAGAGCAAAGGAGGGGGCCCCAGGAGGAACAGCGGAGCAAATGCAGAAAAGGGGCCACATACCGGTACACGCCATAAAGTGGCTCGGATCACAGATTGTACACAGGATCAAGAAGTGGTATTTTTCGGTGATTCTACTGGTCAATCAGAGTGCGACCGATCCAGAGCTCTCATCAAGACAATTTGTTGCGAGCCGAGAGGTTACTGTAGGTAGTGCAGTGGCCGAACGGGAGACCAGCCATTTCATGGGCGAGTGGGGACAGGACCTGACCCTTGAAAGCAGGAACAACCGAGTTGCTACCCCGGCCACAGATCAGCGTGTGATGAAATCTGCACTGACGATAAAGCCTCTGGCAGGTGGGGCAGCTTTGGTATAGGATCCCTGAACTTTCGTTGAGTTTCCTCAACGCCGGTAATTACCATACCAATGCTATACACTACTACCACGAATACCTAGTGTACGGATCTACCTTGGTTATTCTCAACCAGTCTGAGTGCGAGATTCGATTCAATGACTCCAGGCGTGTCAATGTAGGCGGATTTAAAGTTCCCCCAGTGCCGGGGTGCTAAACTCAACATTCGGAGACTAGGCTGCTATGGACGATGTCCACAACCGAAAAGCCTGATCCAGGCCGGTGCTTTGGACCCAGGTTGTCTCGACTGAGCACTTGATGCTGCTCTAGCGTGTGAGTATTCGTTGCTAGTCAGCCTCGATTTAAGCCTCTACCCCTCCTCGGATCTCGGCGTGAGCATGCAAACACTAGTAGTACTACTACGTACCCCGCTGTATATGTAGTTATCCGTAGATTAACGACGGCTGGACCTCGACGAGGCGGAAGGGAGCGATCCCTGGCAGCAAGACGGAGTCGGATTCGACAGGAACAAAAGGAATGACCCGGTGCTGCCTGGGCGCTGGCACCGGCAGAAGATTGGACGCATGATGAATCCGCTCCTGGCACAAAGCACTGCACGTGGTTCGACCAAGTTTAGCGCACCCGGCCGTCGGGGCGTGCTGGGTCCCCGATGGGGTCCATGATGCGCGTCGTGGTTCAGGGCCAAGAGGGTGTCCACTAGTGTACGGAGTATGGTTCGGCGTATCCTACAGTTTTCTGCATCGCAAAAAAAGCCTAATTTCCTCACTCGGTACATCAGTCGCCCTTTGACGGAACGTAACGTCTGCACTACGGTTGCCAGATGAACAGTTTCCATGCCGCCGCTTATATCGGTACCGCATGTATGATTATGGTGTAACTTACACCGTTACCTTTACGGTCACGTTCCTTGCAACCTCCCCTCGCTCCCCTGCACTCGCTTCCACGCGGGCCAGCTTCCGGTCCCGCTTGGCGCTTTCCGTCATTTCCCAGACGGCCGGATTCGTTCGTGCTGAAGTGACGGAACCTTCATGTTGAGGAGATGAGCTGTGCACGATGCAGACAAACTTCAATTTGTTTGCTGCCACTATCTTTCTTTTTCCTTTCTTCTTTCTTTGCTTTTTCCCCTCTATCGATGGAGACAGAACCAGATTGGCAAACAGAAGGCACAATGGCACTCTGCTGCGGCTCTGTTCACCGTCGACTTCGTCGGCCAGGAGTTGGAAAGTCACTCTTCCAGCTTACCGGGACGACAGTGGCGCCTTTCCGGGACCAGCGTTTGAGGAAGATCGGTGTGGAGAAATGGTCATTTAATGCCCAGACGCATGAGGAGGAAGCATTGTGACCGGACCCCCACGCCACTCACCCATCCCGCCGGCGCCGACCGGGATCGCCGGAATCCCCACGGTGTACGGAGTGTACACTACAAGTATGGTCTCGGGCCCGCAGAACTGTCGAATGATGATGTCTGACGACAGATTTTGCGATGGATGAACCAGTCCTGCGTCATGCACTGCTTCCGTTGGCCCAGATTTGCGTTCCACAACAGACGGAAGAGCGAGCTGATAATGCGAGCATTGCCGCAGCTACCGCAAAAAAGCCTTCAGGAATACACTGCTCGGTTTCGATGTATTTCCATGTCTATCAGACATGTTTGCTATGCTCAAGTCGAGCAATGACGAAAGACCCTCCCGTTATGCCCGGCCAGAACCAAGGCCCAACGGTTAAGCGAACAACCGCCGGTGCCTGATCGTCGTCAAGCTAACCCTGTTCTCGCCATGGCGAGGGCATGATGCGGAGCAGATGAGGTCGATCACTCAAACCACAAGGCTTCCGGCATGTGATATCCTCAAATGAGATCAGAACAGGCCTCACACAGTAAGCAGCTGCCCTGTTCAGCCATCCTCTGGTACTATTATCATCAACCATTCTGGCAGAGTCTCATCAAGCCATCCAAATGCTGTTCCCCAACAAGCCGTGATGTGAAAAGTGCAGAAATACCACCTCTTTTCCTGTTGCACGGAAGGAATCGGGGGTCGCATCATGCTTTCAACCCCTGGCTGCTCCCACTCGAGTGCTACCACACGCCCCAATTCTGTCCAATCCCTCACCACTGCCGCTTGAACACACCCCAAATGAGCCCATCAATACCACCACGCGGGGAAACGACCCGAGGAGAAATACACAACCAGCTGCATGCAGGAGCTTGTGCATATCTAGACTACAGTGTGCTGCGAGGAACCGACTGCATGACGCAATCTAGTTACCAGACAGGGGATTTCGTAGGGGTTCTGGTCGGCGGAAAGACCTTCCAGGTTGACTCCCAAGGAAACCATTCCAACTTCACAGTACAGCACCTACAGTCGAGGACATAATGATAATGGCCCTCCACGAGTGTAAAGGGGTTGGAGCCTAGACACGACCGACGTCTTATAAGCCTAAGTCCCTTCAGGCCGCTCCAGGTCACTGATTCAGAGGATCGGTGTCGGTATTGTACTTGTACAATTCATACAAGGAAGCAAGTGGCCATCATAGATAGCCGAGTTGGCAATGCTTTCTTAATACTACTTAGTTAGGGTGTCGTTAAATTAAATACAAATCAAGCTTCTCAAGGAGATCTCGTCAATAAGGTTAAGCAAGTATAGAGAGGAGAAGTCATCGCAAGAGCAAAGTTAAACTCCTTGTTCTAAAGGTACGAGGTAGAATCTTGCGGAAGAGCACAACACAACACTACATAATAGAATGTAGAATTAAACATCAAAAAGCTCACCCAACTCGGCATCCCGCCCGAGCTGGGCTACGAAAACTGCGTCCGGTTTTACCATTCTTTCCCTCCCCTCCTACCCTTTCTACAGGTAGGAGGGAGGTACAGAGTCAGGGGACACACTCTTTTCTTCATGTTCCCTTCTTGGGTCGAACTGGCGACCTTCAGGTCCTTCTCTCAGTTCTTTCTTGAACCGGCTCTTTCCTACTGGGCAATGGCCCTTGCTTGCCCAGTGGGCGATATGAGATGATGTCGAACTCCTACATATAGTGCGGTCGAGGATCGCTCCTTCCTAACGCGAGAAGAAACTTCGGGCCAACCGCTCGGACGAGAGCGCGGGACTGAGGTGCCCTTGCCCACCAGCTCCTTCTCCATTGCTCAAGTTCTATTCGCAAAGCGGCGACTTAGGTAAGGCAGATGAAGATAGTGGAATGAAAGAACATCATCGTCATCATCAATGTATTATTCCAGCTCTATTTCCCGTCCGTCCCAACTTTAGATTTCATCCAACACAACACCTTGACTTCGTAAATACAGCCATTATTGCCCCATGGACATCCCCTCACCATACGGGTTATACCGATTGATCTGCCCGGCAATCTGCTCAGCAAACCACTCCGCCGGCTGGGCACTCAGCCGCGCCGTCTCGGCCGTCGTGAGGATCGTCTTGATGCCCACGCCGACCCGCTCCGAGTTGGTATACTCCCTCACGCGGTTCAGCACCTCGTTGACATCAGCGGGCGACTCAAACGTGCCCGACTCGGCCAAAACGGCCTCCATCTCGCGCGTGTTCTGCACCGCGGGGACGCGGATCTGCCGGTCAAAGGCGGTCGTGATGTCGAGCTGCTCCATGACCGGTAGCTGGGAGGTAGTGGCCAGGATGAGGAGGCGGTGGCCCTTTGGAGGAGGGGTCTGGAGAAGGGTGACGAGTGCTTGGAGGATGCTGTTGGAGAGACGGGGCCCGACTGGGTTCCATTCTATGAGGCGTTCGATGTTGTCTGCGGGCTTGTTAGAGGGGTGTGAACGAAGGGGATGCTGAGCAGAAACATACCGATGATGAGCAAGCTCAGGGGGGACTTGTAGGCGTCGGTGAAGATCTTGTGTAAGTGGTCTTTCTTGGCCACCTCATCCCTAAAGCCAACCATGGATGCGGGTGTGATGATCTTGATGAAGGGGAAATCTGATTTCATGGCAACGTGTGCAGCTAGCGCCGTCTTGCCGCTTGCTGGCGGACCATGCAGCAACACAGACATGTGCCGCAGCCGCTCCTGCTGCCGGACGTTCTCGACATACAGCATGCCATCGTTGAGGATGGCCGAAATGCTCGGTGAGAAGTGGATGACGCCGTACGGAATGGCATCCTCGAGCTCCGAGTCATCAGCACCAAAGGCGGGCTTGACTTCGCTCAGCGCATGGAGGAAATCCTGCCGAACGACCTTCATGTTGACCACATCCTCGCTGACGCTGGCCATGGTGCCGACTTTGATATTCCGCGCAAAAGCGAAGGATGTGGCCGACTTGACGAGACCGCTCAGCTCGGCACCAGAGAAGTTCTTGGTTAGAGCGGCCAGCTCGGTGATGTCGACGTCGCTGCCCATGACGCCGTTCTCCTTCATCTTGGCCGTGTGGATCTTGAGGATCTGCGACCGGCCGAACTCGTCGGGCAGTGAGATCTCAATCTGAACTTCGAGACGGCCGGGACGCAGCAGAGCGTCGTCGATCATGTCTTTGCGGTTCGTCATTCCGATAAGGAGGATATTGTTGAGCTGATCGACACCGTCCAGCTTGGACAGAAGCTGGTTGACGACGCTGTCGCCTACACCTGTGCCACCCCCGGCACCTGAGCCTCTTTGCTTACACACAGCATCCAGCTCATCGAAGATGATGATGTGCAGGCCCGACTCGTCACCCTTCTCCTTGTACTCCTTCTCGGCGTCCGCGAAGAGCTTCCGGATGTTCTCTTCGCTCTGGCCGACGTATTTGTTGAGGACTTCAGGGCCGTTGATGATCTTGGGCTCCCTGGCATTCAGCATCTTACCAATCTGCCGCGCAATAAGCGTTTTGCCTGTCCCGGGCGGTCCATACAGCAGCATGCCCTTCACGTGCATGATGCCGAGCTTGTCGATGAGCCCTGGCGGAAAGATTCGCGAAGCGAAGGCACGGCGAAAGATGGTAGAGAACTCGGTATCCAGCCCGCCGATGCCCATATCCTCGAACTTGAAGTCGGGACTAATGATGGCGTTGGCGGCCGGGCGCTTGTTGGAGCCCTTGAGCTTGATGGGCGATTTTGCGTCCTTGTAGAAGCCTATGCTGGCCTGGTTGGTTAGGATACCCCGCGCCCCTGGATCGCTGCGTGTAGGGAGCTCGGCGGTCTGTTTCTGCTGCATGGTGAGATCGATCAAGGTGATCGTCTTGACCATAATGGCCAACGGCACGTTCTTCACGTCCAGCAGCAGCCTCTGTCCGGGCGAAAAGATCTGGTTCTGGAAGGTCTTGGTGAACATACTGGCGAGCTCATCCTGATCGTAGGGGGCGTCCACCAATTTCTTCGCGGATGCAAAGCCGACCTCGACATCCATGGAGCCAATGTACACCGTACTTCCTTGACTGAACGGATCGTAGATCTCGCCAATGACCTCGTCCATCATGCCAATACTGGCCCATGTTCTCTGGGGATCGGACAGGCTGATGCAGCTGTCAGGGAAGCCGGGGGTAGGGCGTGCAGTCACGACGTAGTCGCCCCTGAGCTGGTTGCCCGTCAAGCGGATGTACAGATCAGAGCCGTCGCGGTTCGGCGGGAAGTCGTTGGGTGACACAGCGCAGCTGAGCTCCGGTTAGCGACGGAGTCTTCGGAATTAGACCGTCTGTGTCGTCCACTCACATATTCCCAAAGATGTACTGCGCTTGAAGCGTCTTGTCTTCAACTTTTGCAAGCCGAAGCCGCACCTGTCGGCCTCTCGGCTGAGATTGATATGACCCTGGCCCATCGGCATATCCGCCACCGTAACCAGCACCACCGTAGCTCCCCCTTCCGTAACCATCGTCGGCGTAACCTCCACCGCCAGGCGGGTTCTGTGGCCTTGCCGGGGCCGGGGCCGGGGCCGGGGACCGTCCGCCATATCCGTCATAGCCAGTGGGCGCGGGCGAGTATCCCCCTGGGCCTCCACCGGGTGGCCGCTGAACCTGGCGCCCAGGTAAACCGGGCGCTCCGCCACGGGCGGCCGGCTTGCTAAAGAGGTTGTTGCGCAGATCCATGGTAGGGTCCCGCGAGAAGATAAAGGAACGAGATGTATTTAGAAGGACAGTTGCTTTTGGAATCGGATTGGGTTGGGTCGTAGAGATCAAAATTCCGGGTGCCGGGTGCCGGGTGCGGGACGCTGGCAAGATGTAAATGTCCAGGCAGAAGTGATGTCCGGGCTCGAGTGTTTCCCGAAACGTGGCCTGTGGCTGGCTACTCGCTGATCTTTATCGGTGCCTTGTCCTGGATGAATGTGGCACGGCCGCACGCAGACGACTAACCCAGAGCCAACAAGTCACTATGGCTATGGAAAGCGAAAGTCCGTTGGTGATGTGCGCTTTGTTGCCGGAGAGCTCAGCCAGCTGCCGCTGGAACAGGATGCCGTTTCAGCTGAGCCCCGCGACCAGGTGGCTCTTGGCATCACATCACTGATACAGTGTAAATTACAGTACGAGGACACACCATGGGGATGCTGGCTGTCTCCACTATGGTTCTTGGATTCGTCTGAAGCTGTTCTGGGCTGGCCATCAAGGTGTATCAAGACTGTACCTAAATTCAAGATCGAGTCTTCGTCCACAACCTGATAGTCGGACCTTTGCCGAGCACCGCGATTATGCCTCTGTATGTCCTGTTCTGCGATCATGCTGAAATTCTGCTAACACCCCGTAGCCATCTCCTAGGCAAAAAGTCATGGAACGTCTACAACCCCGCTAACATCGCCCGGGTGCGGCGCGATGAAGCCGAGGCAGCGGCTCGGGAGGCCGCGGAAGAGCAGCGCATGCAAGAACTTGACGCCGCGCGCCGTCTAGCCATACTGCGCGGCGAGGTCCAGCCTCCACTTGAAGAAGGAGAACCTGACGCAGCCGCCATCCCGCCAGTCCGGGACTCAAATGACCGCCGGGGCTTCGGGCGCAAGCGCAAGCGCCATGGTGAGGATGACACTGACTTTGAGATGCGCCTCGCACGAGAGCGCGCTGCAGCCGGCGACCACGCCGCGCGAGAGCTAGAGCTAGCTCCCAACACCCACCCTGCTGCCGCCCCAGCATCGCTGGTCGATAGCAAGGGGCACATTTCCCTTTTTCCCGAAGTCGAGACCGGCCGATCGCGCGAGAAAAACGAGGAAGTCACCAAGGAGGCCGCGCGTAAAGAACGTGAGCTCAAGGACCAGTACCAGATGCGCTTCGTGAACGCCGCTGGCCGAGACGGGCAGGGGCTGACGGACGGCGGGCCGTGGTATGCCTCGGCCGATGGCGAAGCCTCCGGTGCCCTGGTGCCGAGTAAGAATGTATGGGCGAGGGAGGACCCAGGGAGGAAAGTCAGAGAGGCCGCGAGGCTGGATGCGGGTGACCCGCTCGCGATGATGAAGAAGGCCGCGGCGAAGGTGAGGGAATTAGAGCAAGAGCGGAAGAAGGAAGTGGAGAGGAGAGAGAGGGAATTGAAGATGCTCGAGGATGAGGAGAAGCGGGAATGTAGGAGGAGGGACAGGAAGAGGAGGAAGGAGGGTGATGGCGAAAATAGGAGAGAACGGCCATCCAGTGTGGATAAGAGGGCCGACAGCTCAGTAAGACGTGAGCACTCCCACCGGGGACATGATCGAGATCCTGGAAGGCATAGAGATCGAAGCGAGGAGCGGGAGAGGCACAATCGTGGTAGGAGGTTTAGCCCGGATAGAGGCCGTGACCCAGATAGGCACGAGCCTTCTCGTAGGCACCACGAGGAACGGCACAGACATCGAAGCAGGGAGCGAGGGGGTCGAGGGGGTCGAGGGGAAGAGGGCAGTCATGAGAGACGGCGCCATAGGGACGAGGAGAGACGCCATCACCACCACCGTGACTATAGCAAAGAGACACCTGGACACGGGAGCGACCATCGCTAGGACCTTTAACGAACATACAATAGGTATCCACAACTCAATATCAGACAGCGGTTTGATACCCTAACCTACACTTCCTTCCAAGGCAATTGTACAGCCACAGCCTTCATATCCCGCTTGACCATCTCGCCCAATTTCCCCTTCCCCTCCGTCACCCGCCCCAACTCGGCCATCACCTCCTCAACCAGCCCTTCACTCCCGCCCCCCATCCGATCACTATACACATCCACCCCCTCCGCAGTGAAAAGAGTCGGCGCGAACCACGTAACAACCCACCTCTCCTTCTCCTTCTCCCCCTCCCCTTCCCCGTTAGCACCGGGTACCTCCCACTCCCCCCACCCGAGCACCTCCCACTGGCTGCCCACGAAAAAGAGCCACCCACTGCCCCTCCAGTCCCAAACACTCGTGTCGCCCGCCGACGAGGCAGTGTCGACGCCCGCGACCCGCCTGACCCCTCCCGACGACCCGGAGAGGGGCTCATACTCGACCAGGTCGGAGAGCCGGTCCCTGGACTTGGACGACGGTAAGGGGCCGTAGGTGATGCGCACGTTGCGGGCGGAGCGCCACATGCGCAGGGTCGAGTGGGTTACTGTCCAGGTGCGGTGGAGGAATCCTAGAGTCGGCGGGGTGAATGAAGGGGCGGGGGAGCCTTCAGAGGATTGGGAGGCGTCACGATATTTTGAGGGGAGACGGAGGGTGATAGGGGCCGCCATGGTGAGTCTGCGACTGAGAGATAGTGGGGTTCCTTCCGTTCAGGTTCCAGGGCTTTTGTTTCAAAAGTGGTTTGACAGGAGTTGAGGCGGTGAGGGTGTGATGATGTTTTGAGCCAAACTTTGAGAGAGTTCTGGCTCTTGAGATCACAGGGTTCGGTGCCAGTGACTGTCGCCGGATGTTGTGAGGTTGCAGGGTAGTAACTTGAAGTGACAAGGTTCACTTTGTGGAGCAGCCATGGAGATCCGTCCCTACCTTATGTACACAATGCCAAGAGAACTCTCCATGCAATTGACAGGAAGTGCCGGCTTCGATTTCACACTCCTAGAGAAGACCGTGTACTACTGAATGTTTCGAAGACTTGCTGCTCCTTTAGCGAGTACTATACCTGGAGGAAAGATATGTCTCAGCCTGTCTTAACCGGTATATCCTCAACGATGCCGTTACACGGTGCAGGCCGCCGCTGACTTCACCAGATGGAGTGCGGCTCCAGACTGTCTCTTTAGTAGCCCCACAAGGCTGATGAACGACAAAAACAATCATTTAACAAAAGTTCGAGGTACGGAATCACGGAGCTTCGAACTCCATTGATGATATTCGCCGCGCATAGTGCTTGAAGATAAACCCTTCATCGAGAGGTCACAACAAACCTTTGGTTGATTGGCTTACATAAGGAACCATTGCAGGTACTCGGCCCGGGCCCTTTTTCAGTTTTAGTTACAACCGCAAACGGACATCTCAACAAAGGTCCACGGGTGTCGTTTCAACAATTGAATGGCTCATAGCTTCCCCTTGATTCATTCATTCACAGGAGCTGCATATATCAACCTCAGTGCATACACCTCCGCTTTCTCATTCTAATTCACTCATTCCGGCGCGCTAACCCGCCCAAATGACGAGTAAACCGCTTACCTCACATCCTCACACCATGTCCCAGCCAAACCCAGATGAGGTCAACCTCTCGGACGGGGATTTCTACGATGACACCGGCGCCAGTAACAACGACTACGAAGTAGTCCAAGATCCCGACATGGCCGCAACGCTAGGCTTCGTGAGCTTTGGCGCCCAAGATAACGACTTACGCCCCGCCAAAAAGCGACGCTTCAACCCCCAGTCCGGCAGCGCCATCATCGCGGACGACGCCTCCCGCTCAATGGAGGCCACAGCGGAATCGACCTCCACACTGGCGGGCTACCACAAAGCACAGCTGCCCAGCAGCAAACGGACAAAGCCAGCAACCACAGACGAAATCACCTATTCCGACTCCGACGACGGAACCGGCAAGGGTGACAACGCCAACAAGAACGACGACGATTTCGAGCTGGACCTCGACCCGGGAGCGCCGCCGTCGCCATCCGCCGAGGGCACATCCACCCGAACCCCTGCTGCAGCAGTGGGGGCAGTGGACGCAGGAGGCCCTACGCCCACCTCAGCCTCGGCATCGGCGTCAACTTCAGGCCCATTCCAGCCCTCCGCCCGCGGTGGCAGAGGTGGTGGACGAGGCGGCGGCGTGAGAGACGGAGGAGCAGGGGGAGGAGGAGGAGGAGCCAATCCGCAGTGGTACATCGACTACTACGACCCCAGCAGCAATGAGAACCCGTGGGAAGGGATGGAGAAGTTCAAGGGCCTAGAGCCCGTGGGGACGTGGTTGCCATCGCGCTGGGCTTCTAGTAACGATGCCGCTGGGGTTGGGGCGGCGCGTCAGGAGGTTGGTGCCGGAGCGGGAGGGGAGGGTACTGTGCTTGCTTCCACGGCCACGGCTGCTTGAGTGAGCGGTCGCCTCATCTTTGAGGTCATCGGTAGCAGTATGGTGGTAACTATGTTACTTCGGAATGGGTAATGGGGAAAAGGGGGAAGGGAGAACTGAGAGGTGCGTCACGTGACACGGTCAGGGGTGAAACGCACTTCATACGGCAGCAGGGCAGGTCCCCGACCGGGCCGGGTTGGGCAGCACCACGTCACCAGGCGGTCTAATTCTACGCTCGGTGCGGCTGGAGTAGAGGGAAGGACACAGTGCCCACTGCCGGGGCGAGACCCGTTCGTTGGTCGAGTTTCCACATCACAGACACTGTGTGTCTCTGCCAAGAGCAAGGAGAGACGGGTCCAGTCACGGGGAACCAGCTCGCACTGGGCAGCAAGAACGAAGAGGATCATAGTTCTACCGTGTGCTTTACGACCTCCCTACGGACAGGAACAAGCCAAACAAGAGAGACAAGACGCCTGGAAGCACCAAGAGCACGTGTTCCACCACCTGACCCCGTACCTGTAGAGTAGTAGATTCCCACACACCCGTGCCGTGTTTTACGCTCCCAGCCTCTCGTAAAAGCAAGCCAGCCCATCCCTCCGGGGTGTCCGAAAAAGGAAAAGGTCAGCCCTCCACTTAGGTTCCCTCCCCTCTACCCCGTGTTCTCGTCTCACGTGGGCTGGTCCCGCTGCCCCGCCTGCTTATTAGCCGCTCCGTCGTTCTTCCCAAGTCTTGGTCCTGTTGCTCCCAAGGCAAGGGCCACAGACAAGCGGAGCCGAAAGCAGCCCCGGATACCTAGGGCGGCCAAGCCAGCTCACACCCACTCCCCATCTCGTCCCAACCCGCTGGGACTGCGCTAGCCCTGGGCCGCGCCATCAACCTGCAGCCTACAAGGTTGTCAGGGGATCTTCCCGGTCTGCCGAGGGAGGACCCGCCGCAGTGCGAGGGTAAAGGTGGGGGGAAGGAAGGGGGGGGGTTGTCTGGTAAGCGGAAGCGGGTGGATGCCCACGCGAGCGAAGCGGGCCGCAGGCGTGAAAGCTGACGGGAGAGCCCCTGTACCGGTACTTTTCCCCATCCATCCATCCACACACCCCCCTCCCTTGAAAACGCTGCCCAGTGGCCCCCATCCTTGTTTTTTCCCTTCCCCCAGTCCGTCCGCCCAGCCGTATTTCCAGAAATAAGAAAGCCCGCTGCCAGTCCGTCCAATCATAAAGCCATAACAGTTTCGTGAAACAGCCGCGCCCATGCGATGCAGGAAACTTGAAGCCAAGGACAGGGTTGGGTTGGGTTGGGTTGGGTTGGTGGAGGGCGGGGAGCGGGCGGGTCGCCCCGTCGCGAGACAAGCGCCGCTCGGGTTGCCCCCCCTGGAAGAGCTGATGGGAAAGGGAGGGGGCGTGTGAGATCTGCCTCCAAAACGGCGGAGGAGGACCCCGAAAAAAAGCTGCAGAATCGCACCGCGCTGCCACACTACACGGCCCCTGCCACGTTTTCTCCCCCGCCATAATGGAAGTCGGAAACGGCCGTAAAAAGCGGGCTGGTAAGGGGGAGGGGGGGTGTGTTTGTATAGCGCGCGCGCGGGGGGCTGATTTTGCAGCCTCGCCCGTTTTATGGATTTGCCCTGGGATCTCCAACGTCACCTCCCTCGCGAGGCTCCGACTTACACACACCTCAGGCTTTCCTCCTCCCGGAGGTGCCATCATTTTTGGCGCTGCCCCTGTCAATTAGAGAAAGAATGATGAAAATGTGAGTGACCGGGTGGTGCGAGATGTGTTTTTTGTGAACAAAAGAATCCGGGAAAACGCCAAAATCACCCAGAACGCCGCCGGGCGAGAAATCGAAATCGAGGCTCAGGAGAAATTTAGTTTAGTACAGAGGAGGCGACGGGTATCGCGCCCGTGCCTTGGCGTATTCCTTGGAATGCTTTTTGGAAGCCCTCGCTTTCAGGGATCTGCCATTTTTCCGTGCTGTTAGCCTTGAGACCTGGAGATTCTGCGAATACAAGGGGCTCGCCGCTCGCGATTTTAAGTCCTCCAAAACCAACTCGCGCGAATCCGCGAGCGGCTTTAAACTCTAGTCGCCCCCCCACATCGTCAGGTCAGGATTTAGGATTTTTTTGCGGACTTACGAGACTTTCTTCTGCGTCCACTCGAGGTCGGCGTGCACCTCTCGCGCATCCTCGAGCCCCTGCGCAAACCGCGCGCGGGTCTTTGCCAGGCGCGCCTGCGCCTTTGCCTGCAGCTCGAGCAGCTCGCGGTGCTTAGCGTTCAGATGTCCGGATCTGGCAGTGCGAAAGTTCGCGAGTCAGCAAGCCAGTTTTTTCAACAGCCCGTTTGTAGCAGCGCTCGCGGGCAACAATTACAGAAACACGCGCGATGCCGCTTGCAGTGCTCAAACTTGAACTCTGGGGGGAGGGGGGGAAGCAACTTACGTCTGGGCCTGCTTGGCAGTGCACTTGTCCAGGGCAATCGGGTCAAAGGTGGCCGCAAACCGCTCCTGCATGTACTCGTTGAGGTCGACGCCGCTCGCGGAGCCCGCGCTCTCGTACTCCCCCTGGCTGCTGCCGGCGTAGCTGGTGGTCACAGAGTAGCTGTTCCCATAGCCGGACGCGGAGCTGACAGAGGTATCCAGATCCTCGGGCGGCGATACCGAGTAGGTGCTGTCGCCGCCGGTGTAATAGCTGGGGTTTGGGTGCTGGCCTTTGCTTGGAGGAGGGATGGGGAGCGCGCCAGCGGCATAGTACTGAGTGGAGTAGGAGGCAGACATGGTGAAGTGTGTAAGGGTGTAAAGGTCTCTAAAGAAGAAGTAAGGGGGGTTCAAGAGGTGTGACGACGCTTGTGGTCGGTGTGAGGCTCTCCAAGGGCTTTGGTGATGATGTGTTTGTGATAGTGATGAACGGTGTCACTCGGGACCACGCAGCTGGGGTATGTCCAAGACCTGTGGGGGCAGTGTGCCTTGTGCTTCAGAGTGCGGACCTGTTGAGGAGCAGGGAAAAGTGAAGAAGAGAAAAGGAGAAAGAAGAACTGCCTCAACCCCGTCAACAGCCACCCTTTTTATACTTTTCTGATGCCCTTCCTGACCCACGGCTCGCCGCCATCACGGGCAGAGCAGGATAAGAGCCGGTGACTCTATTCGTCGAGGTCCTTGCTGACCCCGCTTGAGGCTAGGAAGAGTAGGATGTGATGAGGGTTGATGGCGAACGGCGAACGGCCGGTCTTCATGGAGACACACCTCTCACCCGTCCACCCTCCGCGGGGACAAGCCAACCAGAAGACGGGATGGCAGGGTCAATGGGGTGATCCCTGAGCAATTGGCCGAGGAGGCGGTCCCGGATTGGCTTCAGGCCAAGTTTCCATTGCTCAGAGAAAGAACTGAATGAAACGAGCGCATATGCCGGGACCGACTATCACCCGTTTGTATTGGTGGAGCCATGCCCATGAAGGGGGAAACGGAATGGAATCCTGCCCGCGCCCAGGACAAGTCGAACTGGTCCTCAGTTCTAGCCCCCGGACCCAGGGACGGACAAGTCCAACAGGAGGCGAAGGGCGCACTAGGTGGGACTGTGAACTGGAGGCTCAATGGTCAAGGCCTGGGAGGGAGGATCCAGGCGGAGGGGTGAACGTAGCGGTGCCGGACGAGCGAGGGATGGACGGCCAGAAGAGCTGCCGGAGGCATGGGCAGGGGTGTGTGATCTCTTGCCGAAGACTAGGCCGAGAAGGCGTAATGGGGGATGGGGACAGAGCATGACAGGCTGAACCAGCGGTGGAGGTCAAGGATAGACCGTCCGGCTTCTTGGAAAATTCGGAGGTCATGGGCCATCTGCCCGCAGACTGGCCGATAGCACTCAATGTGAATAACGGCGAATAACGGCGGGCAGGATGGTATGAATGGCGGCCGAGCCGGATGCCGGAAGACGACGAATGGGCCATGTAGCATGGGAGTACAAAGACCTCCACATGAATTGGATCAACCACCCGCAGGGGCCCCAGTGAACGGGGGGACGAACGAGCAAACGTGCCATGACGCTAATCAGACCTGCAAAAAGCGGCGTGAGATCTGGACCCTCAAAATTGGCACCTCGTTGGTCCGTTGGGGTTCATGACGAGGTCAAACAGATATCAAAAGTCGGGTTAGGCAGTGATGCATCAGGTCGGGCTATGTGTTGTCCACAGAACGCCCGCAGCTGGGCTTATTTTTTTCTATTTGGATTTTGGAGGGGCTATTTAACGTTAAGAGGCAAAACGGCTGCGTGGCCTGTGCGCCTCCCGAGCTCCAAGCGGGATAACAAGCAGGGCACAGCACTTGCGATGCTCTGAGTGAGACGAAAAGGGAAATTCCGGATGGTCAGGAAGGGGATTTAAAAGCCTCGAGTACTCACTCTGCAAGAAGTGGCAAAATCGGTCAGAGATGGATGCGTACTGTAGGTATATATTATACCAGTATGTATGTACAATACAAGTACAGTACCTGGCATGCCGGCCAAACAAATGCTTGGCACAGAGGGTATTATCCACGGCCGGAGGCATCGAGGACGGGTGCATCTTGATAAGCCCTGCCGTGTGCCTCCCTAATGTGGCATGAACTTGCAATTGCTCTGCATTTCTCTAGGTGAACGTATTGCGACCGAACCACGACCAGGATCTGTGCGTTTGAGTCTGAGACTGCCTTCTGTTCTGCCCTGCCAGATTGGTTGCAGGTCTCAAGATGTAAAAGCAGCGCTAGCCAGCCACGAATGCTACCGTGAAGGGCTCGGGTAGTATACTTCCTTGAACTCAGCCAACCGCTGAGCAGAGCAGAAAAAGGTCTAGGTAAGGCAGGTCGTCCTTAGGTTGTGCGTAGCAGTGTCAAATGATGTACGTCAAGAGACAGGAGATGGAAACCTGAGGTCCACACGAAACGGTTGCAGCAGGTCTAAGACAAGCTGACTGCGGACCGTATGCGGTCCTGGGGTTCCCGGCTTGATATGCACCGCCTGGCTGATCAATGTTTGCCGTGGTGATGGCCCAGGATTTCTTCCCTCACTCCGGCCCAGCCAGGGCTTCGAGAAAGCCGCCCATGCACGCCGCCTGCCAGGGGCTATCTCGGCGAGACAGGATAGGTTCGGAAGAAGCCCGTCTGTCGAACGTCATCCACAGTTACACACGTCCGGCATCACCAAGGGAGGCTCCAGCAAGCCGACTGCCTCAGGCTAGGGCGTCCGTGTAGCAGGCAGCGGCAGGAAAGGGGGCATGACTTGCGGGCCATGCAGAGTCAAGGAGACTGGTGCCTCGTTCGCCCGTCATGGTATCCATTGGGGCCATACGACGGCTGCCAATTGGGCCACTGGTCGATAAAGTCAAAAACCCGGGCCCGCCAGGATGGGAACTAACCTTGGCCCTTCCAAAGATCCTCTGCATAGCTGACACGACCGGCTCGGCTATGGAAATCCTCACGCTAATAAGGAAGCACCCAACATGCCGCAGTGAGCATTGCATCAGAGGGGTTCGCGGAAGGGAGTCCTAGAGAGAGAAAGAGCAGGCTGAGAAGCCGCAGGCAGCAGTTGGAGGTCAGATGGGATCAACACCTTGTCCGTCGAAACGGAGAGCGACGGCCGTTGAACGGTGGGACGGACGAGATGCAGGCTGAGGCCAGCAATGAGAAAACGCATCAGAGGTGTGTCCTGCACGTCGGCGAGGTGTTGCAGCACCGTGCATTCCCCATTCCTTGATCGCAGGGTCCGCCGGCTTCGAGAAGGAGTGGAGAGAGCAGGGTAAGAGTGACGATATGTTGGAACGGCGAAATGTAACATAAAAGGGCTGGCGTGGAATTAGGAAATGCAGTCAAACCAAACCTGCGCTGCCGATTGATGACTAGGCACGATGCTATAGGACAGCGACGCCACAGCCGGGTCTTGACGGCGCCTTCTGAGAGGTGGAGGGAGGAGAGCCTATGTACAGTACATGAACGTACAGATGTGCCCACTCTACCCTCCAGCGTGGCCGACGTTGCCTTCTTGGCCGGGCGGAGAAAAGGGGAAGGCAGAACAAGGGAAGTTCACATACCCCTGGCATTGTTGTGAGGTAGAGAGTCGCGATACATCTTTCTGCCTTGCGCAGCTATACGTTCAAACACTTGAGAGACACCGGATGCCAAACGCGGGCGATTTCGGACATTTCGGGCATTTTGTGTGAGGTCTCCCCGTTGGTGCGAAAAAGGGCAGCGGTTCATGAGATGCTGCGGCTACTGCTGTGCTCAAGTGGAAGCTCGTCTGCACAAATCAGACATGCTTCATGCGGTGAGAGCGAACTGCTTGTAAGACGAAGAATTTGTCGTATCGGAATTGAAAGAGAGGCACGTCTTAATCTTCCCGCATGCTGAGGTTCGGAACACGGCGACGGCAAAGCGCGAGGACGGCGGCGGTGGAAAGAGGCCGCCCCACTCTAACTTTTTCGTTTCGGTCTCGTCCCCCCTGCCGAATGGTCCCTTTCCGCTCCCGTGTGGTGATCCCCGCGTCCAGACGCAGAGGGTAGAATATGCAAGACATCTGTACTTGCGTGGCAGCTGCAGAGCCAACGGACGCCCAGGACATTATTGGACGCCATAAAACCAAAGCTCCCCATTCTCGGGGCCGTAATATATGCCTTCCAAACAGGAGGGATCCGGGACGGCAGAACCACAGCTCCGCATGCTGTCTCTCAAGAGACGCGGGGTAACGCAATAATGAGAATGGCTCTCGGTTCTCAGGGTGCGTAAGCAGAGTCCGGGCAAGGTGAAAGGAGAGAGACAGTGAGATTTGATATGACCTCAAGATCCGCCCAGATTGTACCACACCCGACCGCACCGCAAAAACCGACCTCCGTCCACTTCCCTTCCCTGCCTTCCAAAACGCCACCCCATGCACCTGATAAACATACACGTCCAGCCCATGCCGGTCATTACGTATCACGGTCATCGGCCATATTTGTCTCCGTCGTCTCGTTTTTTGCACCCACCCCTCAACCAAAAACCTTCAGGAACCCCCAGATTCCCAGACCGCTCAGAACGGGTATCGTCAGGTTGTCATCCCACCCAAACACATCCACCGCCTCACTGACAGCAGCCACCAACCCGGACCAGACACTCATGATGCCCAGCGCAAGCCCGCCCGAAACCGCGGCCTTCGCCGGCTCCAGCCCGACCGCATCAGCCAGGGCCCGAGGCAGGCTCAGCGCCCCAGTGAACATGAAGTTCTCGTCCCCCGGGAACGGGCCCTTCGTGGGCGCCAACCACCCCCAGAAGAACATCGACGTGCCCACGCCGACAACAAACGCGGCGAGCGACCCGGCCAGCGACTTTCCCCGGCGAATGCGCGGCGTGTACCGGCCGTACAGCCTGCCAAACGTGCTCGCGGCGGTGTCGCACCAGCTGAGCAGCAGCGTGCCCATGACGCCGACATCCTTGGGGAAGAGGTACAGCACGGCCCAGGCGCCCAGCAGGTAGAAGATGACGCCGTTGTAGCCCGAGAACTCGGACTCGCGCATCAGCGCGCCCAGGACGCGCACGTAGAGGCGGTTGAAGGGCGCGTAGTGGTGGCGCAGCACGTCGACGGCCGCGATGGGCACCAGCGCGCCCATCAGGTAGGGGCACACGGCGCGGGTCTGCGTGCCGGACAGGTAGAGCCACACGACGAAGAAGCCGATCGAGACGTGCAGCGCCTTGCGCGGCACCTCGTGCTTGTGCACAAAGGTGCGCCAGTGCCGGTGGATCGGGATCAGGCCGAGTGGGCTCGGGCTGCGGCTGAAGTCGCGCCAGCTCGGCCATCCGTAGTAGTAGTAGGAGGAGGAGGGCGTTGGCAGGGATAGGTGACCGTTTCCGTTTGCTGCGCCGTCTGCCTTTGCTTCTTCGGGGATGTGTCCGTTTGTCGTCGGCCCGGCTGTCGCGATCTTGGTACCGTTGGCGCCACCCTTCGTGGACTTCTTTGTTGTGAGCTTGCGAAGGGTTTGTGTGTCAATCGGGCTGCGGCTGCGGCTTCTGGCCCTCCGGAGGTCCGGGCTGTCCTCCTCGTCGAGTTCTTCCGGCGCGGGCTGAGGGGTAGCCGCTAGCCGCCTCCGCGCGGCTGATCGCGTGGTCGGGCCATAGTATGACGAGGACTCAGGAGCGCTCCCGTCTCTTTCTGACGGCGTCGGGCTCGGAGAGATAACTCGCGGCGTAGCCGGGACGTTCCGTCTCGTGCGGGTCGACATGTTGTAGGGGAATGGCGGTAGTGCGGGGAGCGGGATTACGCCGGCGAGGATGCGCCGGAAGTCGCAAGAAGGTAGTGGCCAGAGAGCCGCTGAGCTATTATGCTTATCTCGTCTCGACTCGCGCGCCCCGGTCAGCGGGCTGGTGACTACGCGAGACTCGGAGTGTCGGTGTTGGCAAAAGGCCGAAGTGTTCTGGGTGATAGAATCCAGTGTGATGAGGAAGATACGGCGGAGTGTGTGTACTCCACCGCATGGCTGGGTCGAAGCCTGCCGAGAGGATGATGCTGGCGACAGCTGTCCCTGCGCCGAGGCAGACTCCGTTTCGAGCAGATGAACTGACGGGTTGGGGTATGTTGCGGGCGGATAGGCCGGGCCGTGTGGTGGGATGGGCTGTACAAAGAAATTTCGGCTGCGGCGGAAGCCAACCAACAACACGGCTCATGCGACAGTCCGTGCCAAGATTGCATGTGACACAAGACTTGAGGGAGCCCGACGCAGTTCAAAGTCGTCTTGTAGTGATCCAAAATCGTTGAATGTCTTTACGGATGGGTAAGTATAAGAACAGGATGATGTGAGGTAGTGATTTGCAATGACCAGCGCGGCCTGGCGATTGCTGAGCTCCCCAAATCAAAGCCCTTTTGACGTCTGCGAAGGTACGATGACGCAAATCCTGGAACTGCCACGTGAGCCTGAACTAACCACTTCCACCCTGGTCACTTCGACTGTTTGATGAATGAAGATTCCACAACGTTTGATTCATAGAATGCACAAGCGATGACAATTGACCTACACTATGCGCATCTCCGCCATCGTTAGATCCTGATGGTGCAGTGGAGTGCTCTATCAACTTATTACGGGCTGGACGAAGTACCTTGTTCTCTGACGCACAGACCAGCTTTTAGCTACAGCAGCTGTCAGCAGCTGGCACGCGCCCGTCGGCCATAGCAAGTCTAAGTCCAAGTGTAAGGTCTTGTACTTGTACAAGTCAGGTGGTTGAATCAACAATCCGTCCTTGAGTCCTAGGTTTGTTTATTGATTAGTTTGTGTATTCGCTCTATATCTGGGAGCAACTCTGGTAGATCCGATTTTCTCCGGGCAATTATAAACTGATAAAGTCTCTGTCTTGTCTTACTCTTTGCAAGCCAGTACTCAGCGCGTGTTGAGCTTTGACTTGAAAATGGTAACAGGACGAGCAAAAAGAATCCTTAGAAAAGCCAGGATCCAATATGTTGTCTTTTCAGCCATACTTTACCTACCGTACCAAATCGGAGGCGCTGGCGATGGAAACAGCTTGTAAAGGCGTAGGTGCTGTCACTGTCACCCTCCGAGAGGCTATAGGCTTTGGTCATATACTTCGGGCCTGGATGTCTGATTAAATCCATGGCACAATGAGGCGGAACAGACGAATTTCACGAGCTCTATCTAGGTGTAGTGTCCGCTGTCCTCATAACGCTCTCGATGTCTGTTCAGCAGAGGAAAAGCCAGTCTCAACCCACTAGCATAGAGAGAAGGCTGAGGCCTGGCCCTGAAGCTCGTTCGTTTTTCCAACGCCTTTCTGAGTCTCGTACTTTCAATGCCAAACATACAGATCTACACTATCACAGATCCAAACTATGACAGTATCATAAGGTGACCGGGAGATCTTGAAATTTGACGATGCATACTAAAAAAGTCACGTTCTATGAAAGACATTGCAAGTTGAAACCAACCAACCAACTAATTACTTAGTACCGACTCGTCCACATCAGCACTCCTCAATAGGTAGCCACACTGAGCCCACCTACGGTAATCATACAACGCACTTCCAGCTATCAGGCTCCCTCGGATCCCCCTGCCCCGTATAGGTATTCCTCAGCGGGTACTTACAATGCCTCCTCCGAAAGGCAACCTCGGTGGTGCCATTAATAAACGCCGTGCCCAGGATCCCCTCGGGCGCCGTGCCCTGCTCGACCCACCTCACCACCGCCATGAGCACGTTCTGCTCCGGGTCCAGGCTCGCGGTCGAGCCGCGCGCCTGGCCGATGAAAGTGGCGCCGGACCCGCCCGTGCAGTGGCCCATGCCCGAGATCTGGAAGAAGCGGTAGAAGTCGTCGAGCCCCGCGACGCCGCCGCCGGACAGGTGGGCTTGGGCCATGGTGCGGGCGACGTGGTCGTAGTAGCGCGGCGAGTTGGCGCTGGAGATGATCTGGTCCTGCAGGCCGTGGTAGTGCAGCAGCTTGGCGCCGCGGGCGCGGAAGGCGGCCAGGTCGCCGGACCAGGTGCGGATGTCGGACGGGTTGAGCGCGTCGGCGCGCGCGTAGTCGTCGGGCCCCAGCGTGGCCGGGTCCCAGGCCGGGTCGTTGTAGACCGCGTACCTGAACCAGTCGGCCGCGTAGGGGAAGGGCCGGCCGCCGTAGTAGAGGTAGGGCGTGCCGAGCTGCTCCGAGCCGGGCTGCATGCGCGGGTAGACCAGCGTGCCGTTGGCGCCGTGGAGGTCCGAGAACACGGCGCGGACGGTGCCGGCCTGTGCGCCGGTGATGCACGTGCTGCTGCTGCTGTTGGCTGGCGTGCCGGGCGGGCAGATCAGCGACTCCGGGCGGTACTGGCAGAGTCGTGGCTCCTCGATGATCCCGTCGACGTAGCCGTCGAGGCCGTCGCATTGGGCCATGATGTCGTCGTGCACGGCGGACCATTGCTCGGGCGTCAGATAGGTGGGGGAGCCGGCGGGGCCGGTGAGGAGATAGAAGTGGCCGGACCAGGAATTCAGGTTGTTGAAATCGACGGCGGGCGCGCCGGCCACAATGCCGTCAAAGTCCTCTGGAAAGGACTGGGCCGACTTGAATCCCTGGCGGCCGCCGGTCGAGCAGCCGAGGTAGTACGACTTGGTGTGCTTCCTGTTGTAGAAGGCTTCCGAGATGCGCTTTCCGACCACGACGTTGGTGTGGACAGACCGCCAGGCAAAGTCCTCGACCACGTCGGGGTTGTTGAGGAAGGGCTCGCCCGACGTGCCGTTGTGGCCGTTGTTGGCGCCGACGGTTGCGAAGCCGAGCTCGGTCGCGTAGGCCATGTCGTCGTAGCTGAGGCAGCCGTTGAGCCCGCCGTTGCCCGTGCTCAGGAAGCGGCCGGTCCAGTTGCGCGGCAGCCAGGCTTCCATGCTGATGCCCGAGCGGCCCGACGTGGCCACATACAGCGTGATGCGGCAGAAGTCGACGCCCACGGCCAGGGCGGTCTGGCCACATGACGGGTCCGCGTCCGGGAAGGTCAGGTTGGTGCCCGCGGCCACCGGCTGGGCGAGCCAGACAGTGGCGTTGTCGATGTCCAGCTTCTGCGCGAACTTGGAGCACTGCTGCTCGAAGCTGCTGCTGCTGCTGTTGCTGTTGCGGCTACATTCACATTGCCCTGCCGCCACGACCGAGGTGAGCAACGCTGCAAACACCGGGCTTCGCATGATGACGACGTTTTCTGACGGTTACCACCGTGGCCGACGAGAGCGCTGCGAAACGGGCGAAGGGACGGCAAATTCCACGGGTGACCATCTTGGAAGACTTGGATCCTGGACGGCCTTTATGTTGTCCTCCTGAGGGTTAAACGCTTATCCTAGGTACCTGACTTAATTTACTTGCCGTGTCAAGGAGCCGATTAAGATGCTACCTAGGTGCTGGGGTCTGGAGGGGGGATCGGGGCCGGGCACGCGGCTTTCCAAGGAAAGCAGGGTTCTTCCCCGGAACTGGAGCCCCCTGCAACTGCGGAGAATGGAACGCTTCGGCAGCACTGCCGGTACCGGGTCTCTACCCATCGCCGTATGTAAAGTAGTTCCCGCAAGCGTTTCCAAGTCAGGTTCCAAAGCCGAGGAGACAGTATGCAATCGCGCCAGCAAGAGCCCTGTACTGGGCCGCCTGGGCTGACCGTTGATGCGTTGAGCCTTTAGAGACCCACATGTTGTCACATAAAGTACCTCCTGTTGTCATGCTGAAGCTTTATACTAACTACAGTACCTATCTTAGGTCGCATTCGTCTATTGAGGCGAGTCTCACCTTATAGGAGCCAAATGGGACTTGGTTAAGGGATGAAAACATCGTCAGCGAGGTATCTTGGCTTATGGTGTATAGACTCTATACTACTACAATCAGTCGAGCCTAACGTGCAGTGTCCCACAGAGAAGCAGCTGGCCAAGGAAGGCAGACTAACATTTCGCATTGAACGATTGACACATAAGATTGAAATCTGGGTTTTGCCCCGATTCGGAATCTAGGGCGCATCCAGGCTACAGAAACGAGCGTAACGAAGCACTTCAAAGGGAGGGACACTCAACGTCTGCGTTTTGGAGCAATGCTGTGGAATTCGACGCATCCGCGGAGCATACCACGACAGGCGGCAAACAAGTACAAACACTATCTACTAGGTCTAGTGTCGGCTGTCCTCATAGCGCTCTCATATGAGGCCACGGGCGGGAGATGGAAAGGACCTGTGACCACGAGGATCATGAAGGCCTCTTGGTACGGCAAAGAACCATGGGTAACACATCATTACCAATGCAGTCCGCGATGAAATCAATGTCATTAACGAGCGACTAATGTTTCATAAATCATGCCCGTCGTGGGATTCAACCCTAAACATCCACCCAACGGAGTAAAGTCGGGTATCTCTCCCAGCTCATAAGAATCGAAAAGACTACCAGCATGGCCTGTGTACGAGAGCGGTGTGGGTAGGCGGCCAGATTGCTGTCACTTGCCTGTAAAACAGTGGTTTTTGTAAGCACTATTGTTCATTCATTCATTTCCAAAACGGATTTGACTCGAGAGAAAGGCACGCACCATCCAAAGTACCTAGGTAGCAGTGCCCAACTTATATTTAAATACCTAGCACGGGACAAAGATGCAGTTGGTTCTGGCGGCAGAGTCGGTGACGCAGCCGCCGGTTCCGTCGTCGGTGAACCAGGCCGCACCGGAGCAGTCCCGGTTGTCGTGGAAGCGGGTACGAAGTCCGTTGGCAAAGTTGAGTCGGATGCCGTGGATGAGAGGCGAGAGCGGCATCGGGTTGGGCCCGCAGGCCAGAGTGCCCGACCCGACCACGTCGCCGGTGCACCGGTTGCCCGTGTAGTAGACATAGTCTTCCGCTGACACGGCAGCGACGAGACCGAGCAGGATTGAGGCGAAGGTCTTCATGGTTGATATGGGGTTTGGGCTTTGGTTTGGTGCAAAGTGGTTTGGTAGGTTCAAAAGTCAAGCTGTTGTTGCTCAGTGGAGGACTGGATGTGAAGTGAATCTAGATGGTTGAAAGGGCCCGAGGTGGACGTCCTTATATACATAGTCCCTCCTCGCAAAGCCTACCGCTCTCGGGTGCCCTCCCACCATGTCTTGTCATGATGCAGCAGTTCGAGCCGTTCGCCGAAGCCGGCGAGACCCATGAGCAGCGTGTAGGTTCACATGCGCAACATGCCCTATGACAGCTACAAGATGGAACTAGAGCGGCTCGAACGCGGAAGGTAACACAAACGATATAGGGAGGCGGCTTGTCCTACAGCTAGCCTTATTTGCCGATCAGTGTAGTAAGCGCATGACAGCAATGTAGCACAATACTCGAGATGGGCCCAATGGCATCGTTGGATTTCCTATCCCAACTGAGACGCCAACTTTCTCTTGATGGTTTTCGGGCAAACACCAAGCCGATTACTCTAGATCAGCAATATTGTCGTGGTATTCATGACCGCAACAAGAAACCCTCACACACGAGAAATGGCGGGGAAGGCAGCACAAGGGTTCTAGATTCAAGAAATGACCTCCCCTGTGTCTGGTGTGCCAACCAATTCTCAGATACCCGGACACTACGAATCACGGGGCCGGCGTGTTGCGTCTTGACTCGTCACCCAGTGAAACAAGCACATGCAGAGACAAGGGATATGCAGTAGCGAACGACTGCTGACTTAGCACAGAGGTGGAAGGCTACGGTAGAGACGTGAAGGATAATGGGAGAGCGGGGCCATAAATCAGGACTCGCCAACTGCCATGTCCACGTTCGCCGGATATTCGAGTAATAGACGAGGAGATAGTTGAAAACGTAGGTACCTAGGTATGTGATGTTGAAGACAAAATGTGACAAAATAATCAACCTAGCGGTGTAGCAGTTGGAAAACATCTAGAAGACTTGTCAGGCAGATACAACCTCAAATGAAGAGTATGAATCTACGTTTAGAAATGGGCCTATAGAATCATGGTTAACAGTCGTACAACATAGTGGTGAGTGCACTTCTGGTGCATACAACGCGCGGAGACGGAATAGGAGTTCATATGACAAATGGAAACTAGAAGGTCGGTGATCTCCTCCGACGAAGTCCATAACGAGTATTCTCAGCTTGGAACAAATCGATGGTTAACCCTAGTTAAGCACGGCAACCGACAAGAAGACTGCTCAGTCTATCTGCTAGGCAAACTTCTGCCCTGTTGGCTCGGCTTGGGTTTCTACCTCGGAGATACAGGTTTGGTTTTTCACCTTACTTTTAACACTAGGAGAGACGTGCTCAACCGATGTCCCGGACGGAGTGGTGGTACTTAAACCTCCTTCCTGTTTTGGCTTCGGCACCGCAACTTGTGGTGGCCTATCCGGCATTGTCCAACTACCTAGGTACAAGTCGCGTCCTGTTATATCCGTGATCGCTGTCCAGCTGAAAGCCTCTTTCAGCACCCTTCGTGTCGATCATAGACTTGGCGCATCGGGATATGTCCGATAAAGCGGGGTATATACATCTTGTAGGGCTGTCGTTTCTGTCGTGAATCACATACCGCATACTGAGTACGGACTGATTGTCGACAACACTCTATCCATGAGACTCCTACCAACTGCCGTCGTCCTCAGATTCTGCCATCGTCAAAAACCGCATGCTGGTCAGTTTGACTTTCCTTTCGCCTCCCCTATTTGTTGGTACGGCTTAGCTGAAGCTTCGTCTTAGTTTCTGGGGGTATACTTACCGTATGCCCCCCTTGATATATGAGTGGTGTGACTACCCTAGCTACTTGCAGTTCCTAGCTACCTTAGAGGCTTAGACAAGGTGGGTAGCTCCCAAGGATGCAGAGCCAAGCGGCCAGTGTCGCCTTCGCTGCTTCGACACATGCCGTGGGCGTTTGGCTGTAATGTTGACGATCAGTAGAAGGCACGTGCAAATGTACACTGGTAGTAGTTACGTGGTAATCATCATCCACAAGTCGGTGGTGCTCTGTTTGCTAGTACTGTTTACTTGGCCACTCGGAATCCTCATCAGGAAATGCTGGTTGCGGGTACCTAGTATGATGGATTTGTAAATTGTAACTGTTGCCGCGCCCTAAGACGGTCTATGTTCCCTAGCCCCAGCCTGCTTCGGCGTCCAACGTGAAATAGCACAATAAAAAGGCAAAAACTCCATTGTGTCTTCTTTACCCAGTGTCAAAGCGGCCGTCCTCATCCTTGCAACGCCGCAATAGCTGTTTGCGACCGCCTTCTTCTCTCGTTCCGCTTACCAGCACGAGTTTGACCTGCGCCATTGCGGTCCGCGACTCGCAGGTCTCAGCGATTGTAGAGCTAGCCTTTCAGGAGAGACACCTCGGACACTTTCCTGACTGCTTGGAGGCGCCCATCTGCATGACCTTTGCCATTCTCTCCTAGAGCGGGAGCAGCATTGTCACATATGAAGCAGCTCTTCAGTGCTCTGTCGCACTTCTCATATTTGCGTCTTGTAACGACGTGTTTCGAAACCCTTTCGCAGTCTTTGAAGCTGACCTTGATCTCGAAGTATTGCGCATGTTGGTAGATGAGGTCTTTGGTTCGTAATGCTGGATGCCAGAGGTACTCGCTCGCTGGTCCTATTGCTGCAGGGCAGGGGCAAGGGCAATAGAGGGCGAACAAGAGCGACTGTCTACCACCCTTACTTATAGCTCGCAAGCCCGTCCGCGGAGTTCAGTGCATGTTACCACTTTGTCCTGCCGTGGGACGGAGCCTCGATGGAAGGCTCGTTGTAGGCCTAAGGCCACATATGGCGGCCAGAGGCCCAGAAGAGTGATGCCAACACTCGTGCGTATCTAGCCATCAAAAGCTTCGCTAGACTGCCCGTGTCGTACAGGAGAAGGTGGTCGAGATATCTCATAGGTTGGTTGCTGGGACGGGTTGGCACATCTTCCCTCTGATTCCACGCCCGGTTCATTTTGCGTGAGCGTGACAAAGGAATGCATCATTTTTCGGTCCGCAGAAGTCACCAAACAATCTCCCAAGACTGGCTCAGCCCGTGACTCTTCTGTGTCTTATTAGACAACCAAGACGTTTCGAGGTTGCCTATACCGACGTGGCTACGGTGGCTGTTGATTCCCATTGAGTTTGAAAATCGGGAATCACCAGAAGGCCGAGGAGGCTAGACACTGATTAATGAAACCACGTCCGGATTTTGAACATGAAGAGGTCAACTACCTGGCTTGGTCACATTGACAATTCCGCCATCCATTGAGGGTTCTCATCGCGGTCGTCCTAGGTTGATGGAGTGTTTACACAGTGCTCTCCAGTACAGTACGAGTAGGTACTTACTGTACAGTACTACCTTCACCACGTGGGTCTGGCATGTACTGTACCAATCAGCCGCAGTCGCAAAATAAAGTTATCGATAAGATATCGCTTGATCACCCATCGCCTTTACTACCTGAGTTTTTGGTAAGAGGGTCTCCCGTATTAAAAAGTGACGAGCATCTCGCGCAATGGCGCCAACACAACCCCGCGCCAGGAAGGCTCCCAGGTCGTGGGACGCCCTTACCCCGAGCCTTGCGCAATGGATCCTTGACTACCTCTCCTCGATGGGCTTTGAACAGCCCACACCAGTGCAGAAATCATGTCTGGACATCTTCCGCGGCAACAAGGACGTCGTGGTGGAGGCCGTCACTGGCAGCGGGAAGACCCTGGCGTTCTTGATACCCGTGGTCGAGGTGCGCGTTTGCTCTCCTAATGGGTACGAGGCTGCATTCCTGACAAGATTTTAACAGAAACTCCTGCGCTGTGAGGAGCCCGCAAAGCGACACCATGTCCAGGGCATTATCATCTCTCCGACCCGGGAACTCGCGTCGCAGATCTACAACGTCCTCGTATCCCTCATCAAGTTCCATGCCCCGTCCGCCGATCTCCTACCATACTCGAAAAGCGATGAGAAGCGGCCTGCGACGGCTGAGCCGGTGGTTGTCCCGCAGCTCCTGGTTGGAGGGACGACCAAGGCCGCCGAAGACCTGAGCACATTCCTGCGGCTGTCACCGAACCTGCTCATCGGCACCCCCGGGCGCCTTGCAGAACTGTTGTCGAGCCCCTATGTCAAGGCGCCTTCTTCCTCGTTTGAGGTGCTGGTTATGGACGAGGCCGACCGCCTTCTCGATCTTGGCTTTTCCCAGGAACTTACTCGGATACTGGGCTACCTCCCGAAACAGCGACGTACTGGGCTGTTCAGTGCCTCATTAAGCGAAGCGGTAGAGAGGTTGATTACTGTGGGCCTACTATACCCGCACAAGATCACGGTGCGGGTGAAGAGCTTAAAGGACGGCGGTGTCATCCAGGAGAGGAAGACGCCCATGTCGTTGCAGATGTCTTACATTGTGACGCCGGCAAGCCAGAAGATCCCCGCTCTGTGCCAGCTGCTAGAAAAGCTCGAGCCACGCCCGTCCCGGTCCATCGTCTTCTTCTCCACCTGTTTCGCCGTCAAGTACTTCGCCCGGGTCCTGCACGGGATACTACCCTCGGGCTTTTCCATCGTCTCGCTCCACGGCAAGCTCGAACCGCAGGTCCGCGAGAAGAACTTCGAGCGCTTCGTCAACGCCACCTCCCCCACCGTCCTCCTCACGACCGACATCGCCGCCCGCGGCCTCGACATCCCCCAGGTGGACCTCGTCGTCCAGCACGACCCGCCCACCGACACCAAAGTCTTCATCCACCGCTGCGGGCGCGCCGGCCGCGCCGGCCGCCGCGGCCTAGCCGTCGTCATGCTCCAGCCGGGCCGGGAAGAAGGCTACGTGCAGCTCCTCGAAGTGCGGCAGACGCCCATCACCCCCCTTGAAAAGCCGGCCATCTCGGTGACCGACGCCGACGCCGAGTCTGCCGCGTCCAAGATCCGCGCCCAGGCCCAGGCCGACCGCGAGATCTTCCAGCTCGCGCAGCGCGCCTTCGTCAGCTGGGCGCGCAGCTACATCGAGCACCAGGCGAGCTCCATCTTCCGGGTGGCGGACCTCGACTGGGCCGACCTGGCCAAAGGGTACGGCCTGCTCGAGCTGCCCAAGATGCCCGAGGTGAAAGGGCTCGATCGCTCGCTGGGGCTGGGCATCGACACGGAGAGTATCCCGTTCCGGGACAAGGTCCGCGAACAGAAGCGCCTGGCCGAGCTGGAGCGGTGGAAGAAGGAGAAGGCGGAACGGGATGCCGAGCGGGCGGCGGGGAATAGTAGTACTGGCGCTCCGTCGTTGAAGAGGAAGAAGAATGAGGCGTGGAGCGGGAAGCACGAGGCTGAGGATCTCAAGCTTGCGCGGCGGGAGAAGAAGAGGAGGAAGAGGGAGGCGCAGCGGCTAGGGAAGATGACGGAGAAGGAGAAGGAAGAGCAGCGGAAGCTGGAGGAGATGATTGGGCAGGTGAGGAAGAGGAATGAGGAGGCGGTTGCTGCTGTTGCTGGGGGGGCAAGGGCGGTGGTGATGAGTTTGAGGGGTTTGATGATTGAAGGGGAGGAAGGAAGGAAAGTACAATAAAGGGGGCGGGGTGAGACGAGGTTATAGTGTAGATACCCACAAGTAGTTCGGTCCTATGTATCTGGACCGATCATGAACCTGCCCAAAATGTGTTTATCTCGCTCCTCCCATCTTACCGTCCATTTTAGCCCTCGAGCCTCAAGATACCTCAGGACATTACGCCCTCAAGATGGGATTGTCACCTGTAGGGGCACAGCTGGCACCCTCCTTGCGAGGAATGCCGGCCTGGACAACTTCGGCACCGTGGTATCTTTCGGTCCTGCTGTCCTGGAAAGGTGGACCTTCGGGGGGAAAGGGCTTGGTAAGCCGGCCGAGAAAATGAGCTGTATGCAGGTCATGGGGGGGGCGGGTTTCCTCTTACAATAATCAGATCCCTCGCAAATAATGAAGGTTCGGTACTAGACAGGCCTGTCATCTAACCTAACTCTTTTGGTATAGGAAGCAAAGGGGAGGTATCATTACTCAACGACAAAACACAAACGATGGTGGTCTTAAGCAATGCCCCTTTCCGTGTCCCGCTCCAAAAGTCTGCTAATTTGGGTATCCCCCGTTTCATTCCATCCCTTCCCCCCCGTCAAACATTCCATCAATAACATGTACAGGAGTAGAAAAATCTGTCGAAACAAGTCGTTATGGTATCGAAAGCCAGAGCGAATCATTCCGGCCCCACTCCCACTGCCACTCCAGGTCATACAATACAATTCCAACACAGTGAACAAACTGTTCGACATAAAAAAAGAATGATAAGAGACCACGGTCATAATATTATCCCATCAATCTCGACATTTCAACATATCCGCGGAGACTGTACAGCGACGCGAGAGATCGAGTGCCACCGGCCCCCCACTTGAGAGGAGAGGGGATCATCACATACTCAAATATTCTCGATCACGCGCGCGTTCATAGCTTGCTGGAAGCCGGTGTCGTGCGTTCCAAAGTCGTGGTCGTTGGACTTGCCGGCCGAGCTGCCGCCCTCCTCGAACGGGTTGCCGTGGCGCTCGCCGGCCATGGCGGCATTGAACGCCGCGGAGCCGGGCATGGTCTGGTTAGCGGCCGGCAGGAAGATGACCTTGCTGTTGGCGCTCTTGGCCATGGCCTGCATCGCCTCGAGATAGCGGATCTGCATGGCCGGCGCCGATGACAAGATGTCGGCCGCCTGGCGCATTAGCTTGGCGGCTTCGACCTGTGTGGGGAGGAAGGCTGTTAGTCATCATGATGGAAACTGGCGAAAGAGGGGATGGCATCCGGAGCGGGGGGGACGGGATGTAACGTACCTCTGCCTTCGCGGCAATGATCTTGCTCTCTCCGATGCGCTTGCTCTGCGCGGCCATGGAGAGGGATTCCTGCAGTTCCTGGCTGAAGATGATGTCCTTCATCAGCATACTCTCCACCTGCACTCCCCAGCCGGCCGCGACCTCCTCGATGATCTCGCCGATGGCCTTCGCAATCTCCTCACGGCGCTCAATCACATCCTGCAGCACGCGCGCACCGATGACGTGGCGGAGGGTGGTCTGGGTGCGCTCGATGAGTGCCTGGCGGATGTTGGTGATGCCGAAGGCTGCCTTGTGCGGGGCAACGATGTGGTAGTAGATGACCGAGGTGAGGTGCAGCGAGACGTTGTCCTTGGTCATGCAGGTCTGCTGGGGCACCTCGACGATCTGGATCTTGACGTCCACCTGGATCAGGGACTCTGACAGGGGGTTGATTTTGGTGAGACCAGGATCCCTACAGAACGTTCAGTCTCTTGTCTCAGGAGATCAACTATCGGGGATCACTTACACTGCTTTGTAGAAGCGGCCGAATTTCTTTTCAGGTTCCGGCGGTCAGCATACCCATTCTATAACGACACTCCGGGATGAGGCAGGGCTTACCGTGACCAGGCCAACATTTCCCTGTGAGACCTTCTTATAAGGATTCGGAAAGCAGACGCAAAACGGAATGGCGCCAAAGCATCCAATGACTTCGCCGAGGACATTGACTGTTGTGTATTAGCGGGCAAGCAATCCTGGGACTACCGAGCAAAGATGACGTACTCATGCCTCCGTACCAGCCGGGACTGTGAACCTCGTCAACAACGCTGGCGTAGCTCTTCTGGAGGTCCTCGGGCTTCGGTGGCCTGACTTCCATGTTCACTTGCGGGCGGAAACCGCCGGCGCCAATGAGATCGGCCGCCTTGCCCTTTGACGAACTCTGATCGGAAGCGTCCATGTTTCGAAGATACAACAAGGGTATAGAGACTTGGGGGATGTTGATTGCGTGTCACTGTCTTCAATTTCCGCAAGAAGACAGCGAGAAAGTTATGAGTAGACCGAAAGACGTATGCCTGAGGGACGTCTGAGGTGGTTTTAAGTGTTTTGAAACGTCATTCGAGCCGGCTGTATGCAGCGTGCCATCGTGGCATGGGGTGTCATGTGCGACAGCTTGTAGCGCGGCGACAAGGGTCAAAGCTCCCTGCAGGCACCACTGCGGGGGCGGGGCCTTGGCAGTCTCCACGGCGGTAAGTGGAGGCGTGGCCATGTTCAACAGCGTTCATTGGACCAGCAGCTGAAGGTTACCGGTTTCGCCCCACCCGGGATCGGATGCCCGGCAATACGGCGGATACGATTGTCGGTTCGCAATTGTGCATCGCCGTTCTGCCTTGTATGCCAACCGGGCAGAGCCACTGCTCAGCCAGCATAATTGTGGCAAAAGGCCTATGTGAAAGTATGTCATGTCATGTCATGTCATTCGGACTCACACTCAAAGATGCCCTAAGCGGTACAGTTGCAGTAAGGCATCATTCCAATCTCAACATCTTGCCATGCACATTGGCACCCATGCGAGGCTGTGCTCCTTGGCAGTTGCTTTGGGAATTGCTATGCCGTAAGTTGTAGCTAACTGCCATCACCTGGCAATGACAGAGTATCTTATTACAGGACTTACCTCTGGTAGACAACATTCGCATCCTCTCTCTCTCTCATAGATTTCGCCACAGAACTTGGACCGAGTATCCCTGCGTGAAAACACGCGGGCAGCAAGCAACGGTGGAAAGCACATAACATCCAACGGGGCAGAGCCACAACACAGGTTCCAAGCATGTCAACCTCAATACTTAACTAGGAACCGGAACAGCCGTCTTAACGGATTAAGTTACTCCATAATAGTCAACGCATGTCATGCTGGGGCGGTTGTATGTAGATCATGTCTCCACTCCGAAGTCTTCCAGAATCCTTCCTCTTGGGACATGGTGGCTGAGTTCCAACTCTGTGATGCTAATTGGTAAGGCCGACCGGTGGGCGGCTCCCGGTTCAAACGAAGTTCCGGGCCAGTCCTGAGCCCGGGCTTCCCGTCGGGACGACGTCCCCAATTAACTGTGGAGGATGTGGCTCCCAGCTCCCTGGGACGGGTAAATACCTAGTATGTGGTGATCAGAACTGTGAGGTGTTACGGTCCGTGATAAGTACCGACCTGAGACGAAGACGCCCGCTGGTATGCCCTGTCAGCTTATCCCTGAATCCAAAGACAGGCCATACTCGGCGCGAAGTGCGCCTCTAAGCCATGTGCAATAACCACAGATGTGATGCTTATGTACACTTGGTCGATTACTCCAGTGTTTGTAGAAATACCAACCGGTAACCATGAGCCAGACCGGGATCTAGATAAGAGTCACCAGCAGAAGATCGTGAAAGGGCCGTGGTAGGCCCCTTGGAATAACACGCCTTTGGGCTGGTTTAGCGACAGATCGACCAGCAACACCGCTCACCTTAACCCGATGTTTTGCGATAATGTCCAGTCCTGAAATGCTGAATCTGCTACGTTTGACTAAAGTAGGTTCACTGACAGCTCCAAGTCCAGCTCTGACAGGTGACCCGTCAGCCCGCCTATGTCTTGTGCAGCGGGCATGAGCCCGTCAAGCAACTTCAACACGTCGGGGATGGGAAAGTTAGTGAAGGGCTTTCCGCTGTTTCTTTGGAGAAGCTGATGGATAATGACACACTTGGAAACTCTGCGCAGCTTCTCCGTTAGAGGTCTCGGGGTTGCATGTCATTTATGAAAGAGGTGTGTTTATCGATTGCGACTGACTCTAGCTGGGAAAGTATAGTTCGTATGGGACCTAAATTGATATAGAAGCAAACTATGGAAAAGCAAAAAAAAAAAAGGAAAAAAAAGGAAGAGATGCAACCGCGAATCGAACATGTGTTCCCACAATCTCCGCAGCAGGGTTGCGCACGCGGAGGATGTTAGACGATTTCTCACAGCTCGACCACTACGCCACGAAGAGTTACGTGACGTTCTGTGTGCGGTTGCGGGGGGTGTTGGAAGGGGAGCCCACCAAGCCGCCTTATATACCCTATCTTATCTTCTTCCCTTCCAGCGAACATTGTGACACATAACTGGAGCAGCTCGCTCTCTTTCTTGGTCATACCACTTACCATAGACTGTTTATGGTCCTCAGATCTCACGGTGACGTGCGCAATTCAGCCCATGAGGACATTTGCAAAGCTGCTTACGGTAGATGAGAAACACAAGAGGGCCAGACACTACTTCAACCTAGACAACCCAACCAGTCAGCCCATGGGTCTATATCAACATGGAAGGACGAGGGTTACGGGACTTGCCTCTCCCCTGAGCGCCGGAGCCGGCGATAATAGCCCACATGCGTCCTCTCCTAATGGAACCTTGAATGGTTCTTGCCTCTGAAAAGCATAACGAGAAAACCTTTTACAGCTGAAGGCCAAACTCCGTCTTGCCCGATTCTAACACACTGGCACTTGGTGACGGGGATCACGGATCGTCTCAAGCTCCGTTAGTCGTCTGACACGCCGTTTTCTCCGTCCCAACCTCCACATCCCGCGAACCCCCGGTTTCATTCCGCTCACAGCGCAACAAAGCGCGCCCGTCCTCTCGCTCCTCGCGTTTTAGTTCCCGGCTCATGGAGAGGCCCAACAGGGGGCTATGTCGATGACCAGGATGAGCAAGCTGGCGAGGCCATCCCATGACGAACTCGTTGATTATATCAATGCGGCTCCAGAGGCGTAGGGGCTCAGCGGTCATGAGCGGGACAGCAGTGGCCTGGTGGGCAGACGAGGCACCCTACGGCGAGCGGGATGGATGTGTCCTTTCTTGCTGAAATATTCGCGATGTTCTGATAGCTATATGTTCTTTGACGCTGGGTAGGTAGGTAGTCTGGGAGCCGGGTTTAGCAGTCTCCTTCCCAATTCGGAAACTCCCAGAGCGGCGGTAACCAATGACAACCCATGATGAGAGGGCCGTTGATGGGGCGTGTGGGGCCGGACCGGCTCCGACTCAACCCCGGGCGACCTCCGGATCCATCCCGAGGGGCATGTGTGCCCTTTCAACAATAATCTGCAGACGCACATCGCCCTGACGTCTG
This sequence comes from Chaetomium strumarium, assembly GCF_033439665.1. Classification (NCBI taxonomy): domain Eukaryota; kingdom Fungi; phylum Ascomycota; class Sordariomycetes; order Sordariales; family Chaetomiaceae; genus Chaetomium; species Chaetomium strumarium. Next base: position 663,865 of record NW_026944433.1, on the reverse strand, counting down.
CAACCTTGCGTAAAATAGGCTAACTGCTGCTACAACCTCTTAACACCCTGCAGTTAGCTCAGGATGCGGCCCCCAGAGATTGCCCCAATGCAAGTGTTTGATTCATCACGATGTAGTTCGACTGACAGGCTGAGGAAGGCGTTCCTCCATGCAATGATGTGGCTACGCTACCAGCTGCATACCTCCTGCTTTGAATGAGCGTACCAGAAAAGTACCTATGGTAACCCGTAAACCATACTCCCACTCGCCTCCCTTTTTTTCACGGATTGCATCGAGGTAGGAAGATTATCTGGATATCTGCTTTTAATTGAACTCAGTCCGCAAGCAGAAGGAAGGGGCTTCCTCAAGGTGAGCTATCTAGCGGCATCTGGGCCGCCTTCACCCGACTTCTCACCGTTTCAAGGCAACCCGGCTAACTGACGCTCCGTTCCTTTGATAGGTGAAAGGAGGAGGTCTCGTCCAACACCACGGCACCGCCTTATTCTCTTGCCATCCCATTCCACCACTGAGATCGGAACACCTTGAGTCTACCGACCGGCTGTCCTTCTCCGCGGCGCTTTAATTGGGAAACGAACGGACAATAGTATCCTTCCCATCAGTCGTGAGTGGTCCTAACAATACTGTAATGATGGCCATCGAATACAGAACTTCTGTCGTTGAGGAAGGGACGCGGAAAGGATACCAACCCACGTCATACGGCACCGTACTCAAAGAATTTAATGTTACTTCCCCGTCCATTTTCGCTAGTACTAACACTCGTGATATTTGATAGTAGGCATCATATCATAATCATCAGCAGCAGCAGCAGCGTCTCAACATGTCCACTCCCTAGGTACCCAGATAGCAGATACAGCACCTACCTAGGTAATCAACGCTTATATTATATTTTATTTTCCTACACCGCTATGCCCATCATAACAGGCGTGCCGGACCCTCATATGCTTTGTCAGCAGGAAAACCGCACTTATTGCTAGGCCGGGTGAAAAACCTGCATCGGATGATCTAGGTACGGTACATGGTTCGGTGCGTACCGCTCCCGATTCGGCTAGTTGCAATTGAAGAAGGCCGTCTCCCTATACGACCTTGTACGGGCTCACCCTCCGCACCGCATAAACCAACGCTTATATTTATTTCACACAACGCTAAGCCCGCACATCTACACACACACCAACCAGCCAGCCTTTCTTCGACAACCTAGGTGACACACACCTCATCCTAAGACCTGTGCACCCTAAGCTTCGTCCCAGGCGGATGATCCTCCTTCGCAAATCTGCAAAACGGGTGCGTACACGCTCCGTCACGAACGCTAGGGCACTGATTCGGTTCGTGCGTGTCCCTTGCATGTCAACAACCAGAAGCACTCCATTGACCAAGAGGCTGCCAGAAAAGAAACAGCGGGAAAGGAAATAAGGGGAAAAGGAGAAGAAGAAATAGGAAAAGAGGAACGTACGTGATGACCATAGATACAATCGGGAATATCACACTCCTGGCCCTTGGAGCACGGGTTCAGCCGCGTCAAAAATGCAATGGCCACCAGCTCATCCCTGGTCGGCTTATAATCGTGCTCGAACATGCAAGCGCTGCCCTTGGTGCATGGCCCGCGAAGGTAGTGGTTGTTGCACAGCTTGTGGTTGTCGCGCCGCTTCTTGATGGTGTCGAGCGCCGTCTGCGAGACCAGGAGCGGCGGGTCCAGTCCGCGGGGCCCTGGGTTCCTATTTTCATGCCAGTCCATTTAGTTTGCGGTTTACGAGGAAGAGTCTTCGTTGGGGTGAGCGGGAAGCAAAATTACCATGTTGCTGGCTTTGACTGTGGTTGTTGGGAAGGACGAGCTGAGGCGGTAGCTGGCTTGAGCTGCATCGGGAGCGTGATCTGCGGCGGGGGAGTGGCATTCTTAATAGCTCGGGCATATGTTGTGGCCGAAACCTGAGCCGGTGTCGAGGCGATAGATGTGGAGGGCGTCAAGATACTGGCGCTTGTGACGCTGGCGGCCACACCTCTTACATCGGAGGGCGCAGGTATTAGGGTAGGCCCGAGTGAAACCTTATCCACGAGCTTTTCGGACCGGAACAGCCGGTCATTCAAATTCAAGATGTTCACCCCGGTTGCTACAAGCTCGCGAACTGTTGGGAAGCCTTCCAAAACGGTCACCCGTACGCGGAGTGAAGCGTCCTGGAACAGCTCGTCCAGAAAAGGGGCGTATCCGGCGTCGTGCGATATGCCGAGAATAACCTGTTTGCAGTTGCTATTGCGGAGGTGCCATTTCGTTGTTTCTGGTAAGCGCTCTCATCAGCGCGTGCCCTCAACAAGCCAGCCCTCTTAAGAATGCGATAAAACAATATTCCTACCCCTTATCTTGTTGTCTGCCCGCTCTTTGCCATGGCCGACGTCGACAAAGTCAAAACTAGCCTTGGCCTGGGTAAATCCCAACGAGAAATCCTTGAGGTCGCTCTCGTTGCTCGAACAGCCGTCGCGGCGCATGGCCCTACAAAGACCGGCGAGGTTGGCGTAAACCTTAGCAATGATCTCGATGCTGCTGGCGTGGCTGCCACACTGCTCGAGGATGGCGGCACGCAGGGCGTACGCTGCCTTCTTGCCGCCTTCAATGCCCTGCCCGATCAGGGATTCTTTGAACTAGCCGCGACATCATCTGAGCTACACGGAATTGGTGGGGGTCAGGGGAAGGCCGGGACATCTCACCAGAAGGCAGTCACCGTCAATTAAAACAGTAACATACGGGTTACTGTTCTGCGGAGGAGTGAGCAATGGGCGTACGTCCCCGTGCCGTGGGGTTGTATGTAAAAGTACATACTTTCAAATAGCTGTCTTGCAGTGCAGCCTCGTGATATGCTTCTAGCTGCTGTATCTGTTGCTGGAGCTCCCTTCTCGACCTGGTGGCATCTTCAAGGTCAAGCTCTGCGTCGCGAAGCCGGCTCATCAAGTTGGTATTCTCCGCACGGAGGCTGGATTCTACCGACTCAGAGTAGAGAATAAGATCCTGCCGGCCAAAGAGTCAGAAGTGGGATGAAGTATTTGCATTGAGGCTGTCACCCTGGTCCAGGTTGTTGGGGGCACATACCTTGATCAGCTCTTCCTGTGAGTCCCGGTGCGCCGAAAGGCTCTGGTATCGGCGGACAAACTCGGCCATGGGGCTACTTAAAGGGATACCCGCCGTCGGAGAGACGGCTTGGCCATTCTGTAAGCCGTCCATGGCGCAAGGAGGCCAGTGCTTAAGAAAACCAATATCTCGACTATTCGTGTATCTGGAATGCTGAATGGATTTATTTCGTTAGTCTCGGAGGTCGGCCCTCTTGCTATCAGGCTGGGTTGAAGAAGACCAGTGACACGTTTGGTAAAGCTGAAGGCCCTAGTGGTTGAATTCGAACAATTATCTCAGCCCGGAGTCGGCTGCCTCGTCTACTGCCACTTGTGAACCCTCAACCCGAGAGTAAGCGAAGCTCGATCTGATGGAGATGGATGTCTAGCGGACCTCGTCGGGATTGGTTGTCAAGAATATGCAAAAGAGGCAATCAACAGCTGCTCAATGAGACGTCGAGCGAGTAAGCGATTGATAATACAAGCGATGAGAAGAGAGCAATGGGAGGACGAGCTGCAATGTCAGAAGCATGTCTGGAACAGGGAAAAGAGGACGAAGGTGCTCTTTCCATGAACGAGATGGAGTGGGAGCTATGGCCGAGCTCTGATCGTTGTGGCTGTAGCTCCCGACGTCATGATCCCATTCGTCGGTTTTCTGGCTGCGCACCTGTCAGATGTTCCCGAGGTGGCATGCGGTCCCGGGCCCTCTGCTGAACCATTGGACATCCCTTCCAGGTTGGTACGGTGCATCCATTGAAGTGAGGTAGTGGCGCAGTCTCGATAATTTCGAGCTCGCCAAAATGGTAAGGCCTATGGTAAACTTTCTATGGCAAGTGGCACGAAGAAACATGAAGTCATCTGCAACCATGTCCACCTGGGTGTTTTGGGGTCTCAGGGGCGTTGCCAGGGTTCGTTTGATTGAGGGAGCAGTTACTATGTATAAAGTGTAGCACCAAGCGCATAAATCCCAATCCCACAGCCACCCTACAAATTGCTACTTCCACGAACTTCCCACCAACCCCACGCACAGATCTAACCTTAATCATCGCCAAGGGGACCCCACTATGAACCTCTGTTCATTAACGTTCATCCCCCACCACCATCTACTACTCGACAACAAACCACAAACCCGCCGTCACCGCAAACATGTCCCACCCGCGGGTAGAAGAGGTCTCCGACAGCGACGTCGACATGTCCGACCCGTCAGAGGGCGACATCGACGACTTTGTCGAATCGGACATCATGCGGCGAGTCCACGACAGCAAAAAGCCACCATCACAACCACCCCAACCGCAGTCTTTCTCCAGACCATTACCATCCGTGGCCCAAGGAGGACTCCCACAGGTCCAAATGCGCACCACCACCGACGAGAAAGCCTACAAGTCGTACCAGTGCCTCTACCCAGTCTACTTCGACGCCACACGCACGCGCGCCGAGGGCCGGCGCGTGCCACGCTCGCTCGCCGTCGCCAACCCGCTCGCCATCGACATCGTGCAAGCGTGTGCCCAGCTGCGTCTGCAGACCGTGCTCGAGGCCGGCAAGCTGCACCCCAAGGACTGGGCCAACCCGGGCCGCGTCAAGGTCAACCTCCGCGGCGACAACCAACCAGGGTCGGGATCACAACTGGTGAAAAACAAACACCACCTGTACGTCCTCGTCGCAAAGCACCTCCGCGCCAACCCGACGACAGACGACTCGCCCGCGCTGCGCATGCGGGTGGGCGGGGCGCCGCCGCCGCCGCAGGTGGAGCCGGGCAAGCCGTGGCCGCGGCCGGCAGTGCCGCGCGGGTGGAAGATGGGCGAGCTGCTGCCGTACTACAGCCCCGCCATGACGGGCGGCGGGGTGAGCGAGAATTTCCTGAAGGACATGATGAAGGAGATGCAGGCGGCGGGCGGCGGGGCGGGAGGGATGCCGGACATGGCGAGTCTGCTGGCGGCTGCTGGAGCGGGTGGTGGTAGTGGTGCGGCGGGAGGGGCTGGGGGAGGCGGGGGGAAGAAGGAGAAGAAGGGGAAGGGGAAGTAAAGCAGGGTTCGTTACCGCGAGTGTAGTGAATTGCCCAGTGGAGAGTGTGCGGGTCACAGCACGGGCTACCAAGTGACAGTCATGCTGGCGGGGACTTGAATTGCTAGCAAAGGCAGCTGCCTCGCTGCGTGTCTGTCATCAACATAGTGATGCTTGTTTGCCATCATTCAGTCCCATTAGAACTCCCCATCTCATGTCCCAACCACATCCAAACCCGAGACTCTCAGGCTCCTCACGTAAACAACGCTTGACCACTAAAGGCCTCCCATTCTTTTCGATCCTGCACCTGCACCTCCCGTTCACCACTTCACCCTCTGCCTGAAAAAGCAGCTGCCTTCCGCTCCGGGATTTATTCTGGGTATGCTCTCATCCAGTCTCATGAAACCACTCCTCCTCCGATGCGACATTACAAGCCCAAGGGCCATTTCCGAACCAGTTCCCTGAAAATCATCGAGGGGAATGTCAACTGATTTCCATGAACGCGCAACAGATGATGTTTTCCAAAGCACCGCACAATGCACCCTTTAAAGATCCGTCCCGCCATACGGATACATGCCCGTCACCTTTTGATGTGTTACCACTATCTCCCTTCCTGTCCGAGCAATGTTAGGACCTTTCTCCAAACACCATGTCCGAAGGGGACCGCACTCCTCAGTCTTTGCCTCTTGACACAGATATACAATACAATACAGGTAACTCAACGGCCCGCCGGCGTCTTGAAACAACCGGAAGGACTTATAGCCCTCGGCCTGGATGGTTGCATAGTCTCGCGGTGGTTTTTTTTTTGCCGGCGGCCCACGCTCGACTGCCCAAGCTTCATCTGGTCTTTGTCATCTTAGACTTGTCAATCTCGGTGGCGGAGGCGAGAGGGACAAGGGTGGGAGAACATACTCGATAAGATCCAAGGGAGGATAGATCGGTGTTCGTAAAAGTTGTACTTCCACAGACGAAAGGGATGATTCTCGACGTGGTCGTCGGTGAGGCCTCTGGAGCGGGCTGGGGGCGGATTGTTTAATACAGTATGAACAGGCAACCCCCCTTAGGAAGCTGAGGGGAGGAGGAGCAGCCTTGGGGTTTTCTGAATAGGTAGTACTCAAGGTGGACTGAAGAAGAGGAGGAAGAGGAGAGAAGAGGATCCCAGAGGAAAGGACAAGAGGAAAGGACAAGAGAGAACAAGAGGAAGGCACGAAAGAACATGAAAATGGGCAATAAGAAAAGAAGAGAAAGGTGAACAACACAAACGCAAGTCACGAGCTGAGCACGGGTACTGCAGATCCAGGGAATTTACTCTTCAACTTTATTTAAGATCGTGTACTTGATTTATTCAAGCCTCTTATTCAAGCCCCTTTCCTGTCTCTAAGAATGTGTGTTTGACAATGCCACCCCCTCATTCATCTTCCTGCACAATGTGGACTTCGCCACCGTGCTCGCCATCATGAACCTTTTGGTCGTTCATCCGGGGCAGCCGGACTTGCCGGGCTGCCCCGGGTTTCCTCTCCTTCCTCACACTCCTTTCCTCCACCTTCCAGGATTCGTAATCCTCTAACTGGATTGCAGCATGATGCTGCGGAGAGTGCTTGGCCGGTTTCCATGCGGCCTTATCACTCGGTAACCTCGCCAAGTTGTAGACCCTAGCATTGCTCGACAGGTTGACCAGCTCCCTAAGCACGGCCCTGCTCTCCGACCCAACCTTCGCTTTGCGCTGCTCAGCCGGCGGGACGTTCTTAGCGAGGGGCTCGGCAAGCCAGTCGTAGCTCGGCTGCTCAATCAACCTGGCGCGGCGGTTATCCTCGCGCAGGTATAGGACAGCGGCTTGAAGACCTTGGAACGCAGACTGAAGACCATCCATGGCACGTGCTCTGGCGGCGGCGCGTTCCTCGTTTGCTTTAGACCCTGCCTCTTCGGCACTAGTGCCAGCGGACACACGGCTGCTGCTGCTGCTAGCGACCTGCTTCCATTTGTCGCGGTCAAGCTCGAGCGCTTTGAGCTCGCGGTCCTGCTTGGAAATGGTGTCTGAGAGGATGGCGGCGTCTGCTTTGGCCGAGTCGATTTGAGCTTCCAGCTCCGAGATGCGAGAGGCCTTGGCCTTGGCATCACGCATGCGGAATTCAAGCGTTTCAATTTTGACTTCAGCTGTGCTGAGGTCTTCCTTGAGCATGGCAATTGTGCGGCGCGCGCTACCAAGCTCATCCTTAAGACGGCGGGCTTCGGCCTCAACCTCGATCGGAATCTTTTTGAGCTCCTTAAGCTCTTGGCTGCGCAGAACCCAGGGCGCCGGACCATATTCGAACTCTTGTGTCTGGGTCAAATCGGTGCTGAGCGCGGCGAGATCAGAAATCTGCGAGGTGGCGGCACGCAGTTTGCTGAGGTAGGTTGAGAACAGATCGGTCTCGCTGGAGTTGAAGACAGTCGTGACCATATTCTGGATGCAGGACTGCACTTCGGCGTATGTGTATGGTTCGGTTCTGCCCTCGTCATGAAGGAACTGATGGAGCTCCAAACCAATTCTTCGAGCCATGTCGGCGAGCTCAGCGGTGGCACCCTCACACTGCTCGAAAACCTCGAGGGTTTCGGGCAGGAGGGACAGGGATCTCGTTTTGAGATCCTCCAAGCCGCGAGCACACTTACCGGCAATGACCTTGGCGCTGCGTGTCTGGGTGACAACAGCGTCGGTCATGCTCAAGAAGTATTGGGTGAATTCGTCGTCCTCCTCATTGGACAGAACAACCCGCTGCACCATGGCCTTCGTGGTTGTGAATGCGAGGGCTGCGGATTCCAAATGGTTCTGCATGAGAAGAGCTCGCATGTGCACGTCGCCTGCGAAGCTCTGTAGATCGGTGGGGATGTGCACCTCGGCGAGGTGTGTCATGAGGGCAATCGTCCTCTGCAACTCGACGGAGCATTGTTTCTCCTTGAGTTCATCGCGCCGCAGGCCGTCGATCCAGCCGTTCAACGCCCTCTCCGCTGGCTCAAGCTCGTACAAAGCACCTTGGTATTTGGCGAATTGCTCGAGCGAGCAGTGGCTGATAGCGCTGACAAAGCGGTCGCACATGAAAGAGACCCAATTGAGTTTGTCGAGAGCAGCGCAACCCTCGAACACGTCGTCCTCGTGACCAGGATGCGGCTGACCACTGACGCGCTCCTTGATGAAGCCGTTGACGAGGTTCGCTTTGAACGCGAGGCGCTTGAACCTGAGCAGCGCGAGAACCGAGTCCTTGTCGTCCTTGTAGCTCTCGGGCAGGAACAGTTTGACGATTTCGAGATGCTGCTCGGCCTCTTGCGCCTCCATATGGCGCAATTCGAGGTCAATTGTCTTTGCTTGGGCCTTGGCGGCCGAGATCTGCAGCTTCTGGTTCAGATCCAGCATGGCGCGGGAGCGGTCGTTCAACTGCTCTGACTCCTTCTCCGTCACGGCATGCGAAGCGCGCATGTCTGCTAAGTCGCTCTGCAGGCTAGTAACCAGCTCTCGGAATCTCGACAGAGTGTACTCCATGTCGTCCTTGGCCTGCTTCTGCAGGGCGATCTGGCGGTTCTTCTCCGAGATCAATGCATCTTTCGCATCGATCTCCTGCTGCAGTTCCTTTGCGTTCTGAATGTGGTTGATTTCGAGCTCATCACTGATCTCCTTGAGCTCTTGGAGATCAGAAATCACCGCCTTGAGCTCCTGGATCTCCTCAGAGAGGTTCATGTTCCGTTCAGTGAGGTTTTCGATCATCTCTTCAGCGCCAAGAGCGTTGTTGAGCTGTTCGCGGAGGTCTTCGATCGCGGTCTCTTTCTGAGCCAGGTCCTCCTTACAGGCGGCAAATTGCTCCGCGAGAGTCTCCAGCTCCTGCATGTCTTGCTCCATGCTCTTGATCTTCTCGTTGAACTCCCGTTGCTGTTCCTTCGAGATGTCGCGGAGGTTGATCAACGCTCCACGGAGGCGCTCGTTGTCCTTCTGCATGTGCAGCCATCCAGCTTTGGCCCTATCCTCTGATGACATGCCCTGGCAGAGTTCTTCCTTCTCCTCGCGGAGGATCTCGACATCAAGCTCCAGCGACTCGTTCTTTTGCTTGAGCTCTTCGAGCTCAGCCTTGTGGCGTTCAGCCATCTCCTCGGCTATCTCTCGGTCGAGCGTAGCCATCTCCAGAGCGGTGTCATGCTCCGCTTGCTTCTCTTCGAGCTCGCTGATGCGAGACTCCGCCTCCTTGAGCTGCCTTTTTAGGTCGGCAAGCTCATGCTGTTGGGGCTGATACTTGATTGTGAGAGTCTGGATGATTCTCTCGAACTTATCGCGCTCGCCCTTAATGGTGTCGAGCGTGGCCAGTTTGTCCCGGTCCTCGATCCTCTTCTTCTCCAGGACGCGGAGCTTGGCCTTGAGATCCTCGATCTCTTTGTTGGTGGCAGGGGGTTTGGCCGCAGGCCGTGTTGCTGCCGCTGACACAACCGTGGATTTGGTCGTGATGGTAGGTACCACAACGGTCTCCTTGTCGGAGTCGCTGCTCTTGCGCGAGGAGACGGAGCTTTCGCTGGCGCGTTTGTTGCTGGGACGAGCGCCGGCAATGCCCGAGAGGGAGACAGCAGATCCATGTTTGGTGGTGGGCGGACGAGATACGGCCGGCTTTGCAGCTGTCGGCAGCCGACCGCTCAGAGTGCGGGTAGGAACGCCAGCTGTCTTGGGCGCGGCGGAGGTAGATACCTGGCGGGCTTGTTTGGCTGCAGGGACAGGCGGAGCAGCCATGGACCCGCGGCCCGACGTGACCGAAGGACGGGGCCGAGCCCCGGCAGCAGGTTTGGCATTCGAAGGTGTGGTGGTGCGTGACGGCACCGAGCTGGAAGGTGCGCTGCCCAGTTGCTTCGTGGGAGATCTGGTAGGAGACTGCGATGGTACCAATGTCAGCTTCCAAGGCCGTAAACAAACAGAGCTGGTGCGACTTACTCGAAGACCACTCGGCGGGCGCGCCGGACGCGGTGCGGGGGTGGGCGACGGATCATTCAGGCTCTTGCGACGCGCCAGGTTCGCGTCCGTGACGCGTGAGACCGCGTTGTTGTTAAACGCGCTGACGCCAGGACGATCGAGCTTGGGGGCCGCGGCGTTGTCCACAGCGGGCTGGTCGACAACGCGGAAGTTCGAAGGTCTGACAAACATGCCCCGACCCATCTGACAGTCGAAGTAGCGAGTACCTTGGACGCTCCCGTCATTCTTGCCGGAGTCATCGTCAAGCTCGATGCCAACCCAGTCTCCGGGCGCAAAGGAAGTCTGACCCAGGAACCGGATGGTGGCGGTGCGATTGTCCTTCATGTGAATCTTCTGGCCAATGGCCAGATCACCGATGGAAGACATCTTAGCATTCTAGGCTGCGACTGCCTTTCCGTTGGCGTTGAGATTGACTGGGATGCTGGACGAAGACATTCCGAAAATGCAGGCGAAGCCGATTAAGCTGAGAGCTGATTTTTGGAAAGAGTAGATTGAGTAGAATTGAGTATGTTGCAGTTGCTGATAGCTTTGATTCTCCAAATTGAGCGCGCGCGCGATTGAACTGGTTCAATTGCAAAGTGAAGTGCGATCGAGTCTGAAGTTTGTTGGAAGAAGGAGGAAGTTGGGAGGGACTGAGGGGAGAGGGAGCGGCTTCTTAATGCTGCCCCAGGTGGCCCAAGCTCCAAAACGATCAGCACTGGCAAGCACGCATTCAGCAATACTGGGAGGAAAGAACCCAACGACGTGCCTTCCCAATTCAAAGAGACAGGAGGGATCGGACGGCGTGCCTTGCCAGTTGGTGAATTGCGTGCTCAGCAAAGCTCACTGAGAGAAGGAGCCCTCCAGCGTCCCTGCTCTGCTCCGGCTCCCTAGGGCCACCCCCTCAGGCCATCTGGGGGGGTGAGCTTAGAGTCCTCAGGTTGCGCATGTGATGCCCTCACCTGCTTACTTTGGAGAGGTGGCATGGCATGAGCACTCTCGCGAGGCATTAAGGCAAGGTAGGTAGATAGGTAGACAGGTAGATAGAACTAGAGGTGACGACCACAACTGTCCTTCCGGTCCTTCTGTGTCCATGCTGCCGGTGTGAGTGAATCCGTAGATGTTCTGTTGCGCGAGATGTCCAGCCCAGCCCAGCTCCTGCCGCGACCGTGCCAGTGTGGTGATGTCAAGCGTACTCGGGTCCCCGAGACGGAAAGGCCGCCATGCTGGTACAGACTACAGAGTACCAAGCACATGTGGTCTCTCAATATGTGCGATTAGAATGGGAGGGAAGGAGCAGATGGTCTTGCTCTTCCAAGCTCCCCGTAGGCAGCAACAGTAGGAACCATCACAATCTCCGTCTAAACAACTTGAATCCGAGAGCCAACGGTACCAGCCATCAACAATAACTTGAAATCTAATATTCCATCGCCGTCTGCCCGTCCATTCCTCTAACGATGTTCACCCATCCAGCACTCCGCACCCACTCGACAACCTCGAACCCTAACCGCCGTTCCATCTTCTCGTCCACCACGACCGCGACCCGTTCGCTCCTCGCAACCTCACCGCTCTCATCAAGCGCCGAACCGGGCCCAACAACAGAAACAGAAACAGGTGCGGGAACGGGGACCTTCACAACAATCAACCCAGCGCTCCTAACCTCCACTGCCCCTCCTCCTCCTCCTCCTGCCATAACACCGCCGCCAGTAGAAACCTCATCCACACTGGATTGATACGGAGCCTGAGCCAGCGGCGAGACATACACAACTAGATCGGGCCCCACAATCCCCCGCCACAGCGTCGCCATCCACTGCCAGTGGTCGACGGGAGCGTAGGCGTCTGAGATGGGAGCGGCGCAGGCGAAGCGGTCGGATAAGGTGAGTGAGAACCCCGAGGGGAGGAAGGCGATAGGTAGCTTGGGCTTTGGTTTCTGGTTCTGGCCACTCGGAGGGCTGGCAGGGACGGGGTGTTTGGGCAGGGGGTGACGCTGTGTTGTCGGGTCTGTTGGGAGCGCAGTTGATTCCCTTTCAGTCTTGTCATCATCGGTGGTGATGCTGCGTTTTTGCGTGGGGGTAGTCGAGACTGTTGACGAAGTCGTGATGGGGGTGCCAGTAACGAACTTGACGATCTCAGCGGATTTGGCGTGCCACTCTGTGATGGTGCGAAGATAAGCCGTGAACGGATTGATGCCGCTGCAGCAGCTGCTGCTGCTGCTGACGCCACTGGCACTGCTCGCAGCAATACTGGCCTGACTTCCATGCCGCGAAGCCGCAACAACAGCATCAGGCATGTGCACATCCTCCCCACCACAACCACCATCACCCGATCCCAATTCCCCTTGTTGCTGCTGCCTCCAACCGTTACGAACGCTCTCGTCCTCCCAGCACCGAACCAACCACGCGCCATCCTCAGCCGCCGACGCCGCCTTCAACGCCCGTTCCACAACCCGAGCGACAGCCTTCACCAACCTCGCGTCGGGGCCCTCCACCGCAATGACCGGCCCTCTCCCCGTCGCGTCAGGAGCAGCCAGGGGCGGGCTAATCCTCTCCAACACCCTCAACTTACTCACGAACGAGATACTCATGACCATGGCCTCGACACTCCGCGCCTGTGCCCGCTCGACAGCATCCCGCTCCCGCTTCGTCACCACTCCACCATATCCCAACGACGAATAAGAAGAAGAAGAAGAAGAAGAATATGAAGGGATAGTCGGCGTGGGATGGATGATTCCCAGCCCCGTTGCCCCGCCTCCTCCTCCTCCTCCACCACCTCCTACTGCTCCTCCTCCATGCTGGCCGCCACCACCTGTGCTCGGCTCGCTGCCGTTGTCCGGGGAAGTCGGCAGGTGGGATGTTTGCAGCGGGGGCAGGCGGAGGGATTCGTCGAAGTCTGATGACGGCGGTCCTCCTCCTCCTCCGGCACCGCCTCGGTAGGGAAGCGGGCCGGACGGGTAGTGAGGCTGCAATTGTGGTGGCACGGCGTGCATGGGCCGCTGCGGAGGGGGCATGGGCCCTGCTGCGCTCGGGCCGGGACTGCTGCGCTGGAGCATCGAGGATGGGCCCGGGAGGGATGGCGGAGGCGGGTAAGCGGACGGAGGCATGGATTGGTTGCGCAGGGATAGTTGTTGTCGTGAGTGAGGGTGAGGGTGGGAGTAGGAGGCGGTGGAGTGCTGGTTGGACGGCGGGAACGGGGGCGGAGGTGACGGCAGGGCGTGGTAGCTTTGGTAACCTCCTGCGGAGTTGTACCGGCGACGCTTGGCTTCGTGGGGAGAGACGGTGCTCTCGTAATCCTCGTGGATGTTGTACAGGCCGCCGCTGCCCGAGGGTTGAGAGGGTCCCCAGTGCTGCGAGCGGCTGCTCCGGCTCATGGCGGATCTCGACTCGGACGTCTGGTGAAGCCCCGACGGAGGACCGTAAGGGGTGGAGCTCCCCGACTTGGCGGCTGTCGGCGTCATGAAGGGCGTGGAAGGGGTTCTCGGCGTGGCGATGTACCGCCCGCCGCACTTGGGACAACGGTGGGGATCTTCGCCCGGCGCCACCGAAGGCCGGCCCGACTGCGAGCTGCCCGGCTTGTTCCCTCGGCGTGGCTGGTACCGGTAGTCCGGGTACTGTCGCTGGTGGCGCTGCTTCTCCTCCTCGGCAAGCAGCTTCCACTGGTTCTTGCGCTCCTCGGGCTCGTCGCGCCACTGCTCGCCGATGATTTTGGAGATCTCCGGGTTGGCGAGCCCCGGGTTCTGCTGCACCACCTGAGCTTGATGGTGCTGGCGGTAAAGAATGAAGGCTGGATGAAATTGTCTGTTGTCAGCGGGTGGTCCTGGCTATGGAGATGGCTCTCCATTGTATTGTATGGCTGGCCTGGGTCCACAACACAAAGAAAGAGGGACAGAGACAGATTTTGACTTTGCCAAGTACATGGCCAAGTCAACAAGAGATGCCAAATCTGCCGTCTCATTTTACCAGGCCAGGGCACGAAGAGAAGAGGAGGCGGCAACATACCGTTTCGCGGTCGTGGAACTTTAGGTGCCGGGGTGCAGAGGCAGATCAGGTCACGGCCGGCGTCGATAGCTGGCCGCGGACTCGCCGTGGTGGGTGTTCTGAGACTCAGGCTCTCGATTTTGGAACGGTTAGCCTCCTCCGTGTCGATGGAAGCAGCACGCTTCTTAGTTGTAGTCCTCCGGGCAGATCCCCGAGAACCGGAGCCGGGTGAAGGTGGTGGAGGAGGAGGAGGAGGAATAGGCGGGCGTGGGCCGGAAGAGAGAGATAAAGGGGCTGTCGGTGAGGTCTCGGATTCGTGCTGTCTCGCAACTGCCGGCTCTACTCCTCCGGTCTCTCTCTTAGTCGCCATGGCAGAGCTGTTGGGCGGCCCCGTCAACGCAGAATGGTGATTCCTCGGTTGGGAAGGCGTGGTTACTAGTTCTGTCATTTTTGCCCCCGGCCCCTGGGACCGAGCGACAGGCAAGAGTTGAACAAACGGAGGAGAAGTGGAAAGAAAGGAGAAGGACCAGATTCAGAAACACCACCACCACAACCACCACAAAACACAACTGTGACCGGGAGGGTCTGTTCCAGATGGGTGGGAACTTGACCTGTGTGTCTCTCCCTCTGTCTCTCTACACGGACGGGGAGAAGAAAGGGAAAGAAGTGGATTTGGATGAAGGAGAGAGGCTAGAGAGGTGGAAAGAAAAAAAAAAGGGCCTGTCCCCAAATTGCCATTCAGAATGAATAATATAACAAATCACAGTTGGAAAGTCGGTTCGATTGTCTCCTTTGTGATCTATCCCTCCCACTAACACACTCACCGGCCAGACAATGATCCCGGCCAACAACGGTGAATGGCCTTATCGCATTGGCAAAACCCACTCACTGTTGCTATGATGAACAACGGGCAACGCACCAGGCCGGCCCCAGTTGCCCGTGGCTTCAAAGTGTGGATAGGCTCGCTCCCTTCAGATGTCTCGGGAATGCGCCGCAGAGCAGTGGAGAGAGTGCATCCATCGCCCATGGTTCTTTGTCTTCAGGGCGTTTGCAGTGATTTTTTCCGTTCGCAGTTCGGCGCAGCGGCGGGAGGACATCTCCCCCAAAATCTTCAAACCCAGCCTCCCCCTCAGCCATGGCGGACAATGCCAAAGGAATTTCCCAGAATGCTGCCCTCTGGAATGCGCTGCACTGAACAAAGACCATGTCAGCCGAATCGGGCCTAGTCCACCCTCCCACAATTTGCTCGCTCTTACTTGTTCATTTCCATTTCAGTGCTCCTGCTGGCTGGCCGGACCGGCGGTTTGAACGATGCGGCAAAAAGTCATTGTCGGGTGTTGGTGGTTGTTGTGATGGGATACCAAGTTGTCTTTGACGGGCGGAAGAAGCAGCAGCCGCGCAGCCAACGGCCAGCCAGCAGTAGCCCGTGCAGTAAAGGCTGACGACATAACAAGACAAAAAAGAACATCCCGCGCCAACTCCAACCTGCAACGCGACCTTTTCCCAACCTGCCCGTGCCCTCTTCTGTCATACATGCACAACCTAGAAATCAGAGATGTGACTGCCCCTTGAGCCACAACGCCACCCCTCCCCCTCGGTCTGCTACCAGTAACCTCCAGTAGCATCACTTCAGTGCACCTAGGAATCAACGTACAGCGAGATATGTAGGCCCCTTCCTTCCACCACGGCCTACTACTGGCCGACTGGCTGAAGAACGCTTGTGAGTCTCACGATACCTACTGCCTCCGATACTTGCCCAATGGCTACTCGGGGATGTTCACTTCGCCAGCATCGACATCGCAGACCTCGCCAATCAAAGTCTCGGCTCAATGAAGCCCCGGCCAGCTTCACTAGCCAAGACATCGGCGCTCCGCCGGGCGTCCAGGAAGAGGTCCTCGCACTCTGCGACATCCTGGACGTCGATCTGGCTGCGGCCATTGACCCGCGCGAGGATGCTGTCAACTTGGTCAGCGCACTGATCCCTCCTCTCCCCACATCCCATCCTCCACAGACACAGCGGGCATCCGAGACATGGCTGAACGTACCTCGCAGGGGTTAGCAGCTGAAGGCAGTAGCGAAGGCTGATTCGCACGCCGTGCTCGGCAATCTTGTCGATAGCAGGGTCCGTGATCTGGACACCCTCGGTGGATGCGCGGATGCGTACAATCCGCTTGATCTCGTCGGGCTCGTACGGGTGGGTTGGGATGATGAGAAGACGGGTTAAGAAATCTGGCGGGATGCCGTGGGCGGCTACGAGGTCGTCAGCACCGCGGATGGTGGCCATGCCCCTGTTGGAAGCAAGGATCACAATGGGCGAGATGGGCGACTCCAGCGCCTTGTTCAGGTACGTGAAGCATTCGACATCCAGCATGTGTGCCTAGAGATAAGTCAGCTTCCACATACGGCCCCACTCCCATCACATCTGATGTGAGACACACCTCGTCAATAAAGAGCACACCCGGCACGAGCTCGGCGACACCCTGGTTGATGTACTTGCTGACCACCTTGTTGATCTCGGCCCGCAGCTTGTCCGTGATCTCGGTCATCTTGGGCTTCATCAGCTGACCCATCATCGACATGATGTCCTGGCCGCCCTGCGGACGCGCGTTTGCCACATCCAGGTCGTGCAGTGACACGTCTTGGACGATCTCCTTCTTCTTGTGCACCTCGCCCTTGGGAATCGGCACATACTCCTCGGCCTCGAGGTCGAACTCGGTCGCGTAGGCATCCGACCGGCCGACGCGTTTGCAGGCGCCCGTGTTGGTCTCGATGTAGATGACGTCGCCCACCTGGACCCTCTCCTTCTGTATCGCCTCGTATATGCTTGGGTCGAGCCGCAGCTTCTTCTGTCCCCTGGCGCTCTTGAGCCCGATTAGCAGGGTGCTGATGGTCTTGCCATAGCCGCCGAGTGGGTTCTCCGCCTCCTCCGGTGTCAACTCCGTGACCTCGCCCTCGTAGACGTCCTTGGTTTCGCGGACCCTCAGCCCGATGGCGCGCCGGAAGTTCTCCATGAGCACCTCGGTCTTCTTCACTTCGGTCGAGTAGATTTCGCTGCCAGTGATGGGGCAGAAGGGGATTTTGGTGCCGAGCTCCTGGCTGATAGCAAGTGCCAGTGCTGTCTTTCCTGTGCCTGGACCGCCTGCGAGCAGCACCCCCCGGCCAGCCATCTTGTGTGCTTTGATGAGGTCGACGACGACGCCGCAGGCCTGCAGTAGAGAAAAATCGTCAGGTCAAGGTCCAAGATAGGATGAAGGTTGATCTGTATACTCATACCTCACGCGCGGAGGCTTGGCCGACAAAGCCAGCAGCTTGCTTCTCGGCGATGCCATTTGTATTGAGGCCCAGGCCTTTGATATGTGTGTGCGCCGCTGTGCGGTGGTCGCGACTGTTGCCGCGCACTTCGCTAATTTGGACCATCGTGTGCTGGTGCACTGCCGGATCTGGTTTCACGAACTGAATGGTGCAAAGGCGGCGGGAAGGTCTTTCGGCGTCGCGAAAAACAACGAGGCTGACGAGATGCTACAATAGAGTTGAAGGGAACTCGACTCTTGAGCTCTGGCGAAGCATCGCAATGGATTTTGGACCAGATCTTGGCAACTTTCCTGTTTAGGCTAGGCAGCCAAGGTACCTGCTTGCCTGCCACCGGGAACGGCCCGGCACGGCCCGCACGACAGCTGATTCCATACACTTTGATGAGTCTCACGTTCATAACATCACCTACATGAGACGGATCATTGTGTTTATTAGAACTACTTTAAACCCCTAGATGAGCATCAAGTTGTCGGCTCTTGCTGGCTTGGGACAATCTATATTGCCTAGAACCATCAAGTTCACTCCTTATTTCCAAGCACTCATCCATACTTATTCAAAGCGACCACCAGTCAGTGCAGTCACCACCTTCATTACGTCCTACGAGTTTTCCACACACCTTTTTCTATTTCAGGTGGCCATGGTTGAGGTGGTCTTATTAGGAGATACATTGCATTGAGTAGGTGCTGACCAACCGGTATTTTTCAAGTACATGATATCCATATACACAGTACACTAGTGCAGTACCAGTCTAGGAGTTTATATTTAGTTATACCGTATACGTCTGAAATCGGCGACCTTCACAATCGTGGGAGACTGGGAGTTGAGTACTGAAGCACCCGGGTGCTCAGCACTTAACGTTCAGCTCTCATACCTTACTTGAACACGATGGGATATAGACATCAGCAGAAGATGCAGGCTCACAGAGTTTGGTCGGGCCTAGGATACTTCCGCGTGTTGTCTATGGCAATTAACACCACGGAACGATCGCTCCGAGGACTATTTCACAATTTGGAAGAAGCTTTCGTGATACTGTCCTGATTCAATAACCGTGTTACGCTGTGCATGCTCTCTTAAAGTTTTAGGCCGACCCAGTAGCCTCCCTTTTCAGATGCCGCTCGGAGCAGACCACCATAGCCTGGTATGTAACCCTGCACGTATAGCCACATAGAGGTACTTATGATCTCTATGGATGGTTTCTCGGTGAACGCCGCTGCTCGCCCTCTGCTTCTTCCTCCCCCTCGTCCCCGACACCACCATCGCCCAGCATAGGCACGGCCTCCTCCCCTCCGCCCACCGCATTCCTCTCCACATCCCCGCTCCGCTCCCTCCCCCCCCCTCCCTCACCAGGCGACACAGCGGGGGTCTTCTTCCCCAGAGCAGCCCACAACGCACTGCCGACGATCAACCCACAGCCGACGACGCTAACGACACCCATGCGGTGGTCAAACACCCAGCGATCGAAGGCAGCCGCAAACAGCATATGCGTGTAAGTCATGGCGGTCGCGCGGTTCGCGTTCCGCCCGTCGGAGCCGCCCAACCCGGCCGTCATGATGAACTGCATGACAAACCCGCACGTGCCGAGCGACAACAGCAAGAACCACTCGTAGGCCGACGAGAGCAGCAGGCCGGCAAAGTTCATATCTGGCCAGCCGACGTGGGGGAGGACGAGGAGGGCGACGGTGCTCACCACCGTGCTGCACGCCGAGAAGTAGGTTACTGTGATGAGCGGGTGCGCCCGCTTGCCGATGCAGCGGATGGCTGTGTAGGCGCCTGCGGCGCCCAGCACGCCGACTAGGGCGACCATGATTGCGAGGAGGCGCTGGGCTGGCGTCGGTTCGGTTTCATTAGTACCTGCGCCGGCTACTCTGGCGAAAACGGTGGGGATTTCGGGGATGATTGTTGAGTTGGTTTGGTCCGCGGGGAGTACGCCTCCGTCGTCCGAGTGCCCGCTGCCGAACAGGGAGGTTGGCCTGGCAATGAGAACGACACCCGCAATGGCGATGAAGGAGGCCAGTTGTTCTCGGCGAGTGAAGGGATCTTTAAGGAGGAGGTCGCACATGTAGCCTGAGAGCATCGGGGCGAGGAAGGTGATGACGGTGGCTTCGGCAAGGGGTAAGTACCGCATTGAAAACCACATGCCGTAGATACCAAACTATAGGTAGTGTTCATTAGTGATGGTCGTTGGTATAAACAGAAGATTGTAGTCATGGATACGTACGAAGCCCGAGATGCCCCGGATAAGGAGCACTCCCCTGACACCTCTCGGGCCGAGTGGGAAGTCGGGAATCATATTCCACCACATGTACAGGCAAGAGAGAGCAGTAGTCATACTCTGGCGAGCAAAGAGGATCTGCATCGGACGCATCCCGCTCTCCATTTCCAGCAGCTTCGCCGCCAGGTTCATGAGAGCACCGAAGAACTGGGATACGCCCACCAGCAGCACAGCTCGGTTGTCGGCCCAAAACCGTCGCAAGCATTGTGCGATAGCCGCCCTCCGCGTCTGTAGAGGATGGGTGTACGGAGCAGGCGACAAAGCTCTCGTTTGGCACGGCGAGAGTCGGCCATGCTCCGAGAATGGGCTTGCAGACAGAGACCGAGAAACATGTGGGTTTAGGAACGGCGAGGAAGGCTTGTTGCTGCTCAGCTCCTCGAGGGGGATACTATCGAGAGCATCGTCACTGTCATCTCCCAACCGCGTCGTCTTCCGAGGCGTTTGTCGTGGGTTCAAAGACGGAAGCATAGCTAGGTGTTGTTGACCATCCTAATAGAAAACTGTCAGCAGACACGAGTTGACGAGAGGCTATCGGTCAGGGAAGGAGTCGGTCCCAGAAGAAGGATCCGTCCAAAACCCTGTAATGTGGTGAGGTGAAGTAACCATGTCGTCGGCGAGTAATCGGAGCTGAGGATAGGCGAACAGTAATTATTTCAATCAAGCCTCTGGCTCCCGAGTCCCGCCAACCATTGAACTCCCCAGAACTGGGGAAGCCGCGTATGTCCATGCTATTCCCCCAGAATAGCACATCTCTGCGCTGTCAGCTCCGCGCAAGCTCTCGCGCAGGCTCTGGCGCTTCAAGCGGGGCGGACAAGCCATGGCACCTGCATGGAAGGTCACGCTCTCTCTGCATGGCACTT
This sequence comes from Chaetomium strumarium, assembly GCF_033439665.1. Classification (NCBI taxonomy): domain Eukaryota; kingdom Fungi; phylum Ascomycota; class Sordariomycetes; order Sordariales; family Chaetomiaceae; genus Chaetomium; species Chaetomium strumarium. Next base: position 643,396 of record NW_026944433.1, on the reverse strand, counting down.
GCTGTTGAATTGGCATCCTCTGGCAAGGAAAAGCGGCGCATATACTAAAAGATCAAGATGGACGAAATGGAACATCATGGTGGCTATTTATCTCATTCCTCATTCTTTCTTCTTCATCCTCTTCCTTTTGATTCTTATGATTCTCCGCTTGGTTCTTTCTTTGGTGAGGTTGGCTGCTGGTACCGTAAACTGCCCACCCCTCACAATCACGTTAACCCCTCTCACTTTTGCTCACTCTTCCACACATCGCATACCAACGAAGGTATCTAGTTCCCCTCGATACAACCTGGGATAGATTTCAATGCCTCCTATAAGGGGTTTTCAGCTACTATCCTGTGCTTAGCCTTTTCCATACTCTTTCCTTCTTCCCTCATTTTATTATTTCTCATTTCTCCTTATTTTTGATTTTCTTTTGTCTAATCTCGACCATAGTGAAATGGATCTTTCATAGCCTTGACAACTTGCTGGGCATCCCGAAGGGGTCAAATCCAGCTCCCGCCAGAGAAAAAGCACGCCCTGTTAATAATAAGGGTCGTAGCTGATCTAGACCCTAGCTTGTCACCATCTGAAGATAATCACCAGGCGTGCGGATACTGTGAGGTTCGGCTGACAACACCTTTGTCGGCACTTGCCACTGAGAATACTACGACTGTCTGGGAAGAAAAGGCGAAGTGTGGGAGAGGGGGCAACTTCTAGGTTACACTAATCAGAATGAGCAAATCTTGTGGTGGTCACTGGTCAGACTTCGATTGCTTGGCAAGTTTACATGTACTTATCAGGGATAAATTAGACGCGATGCATTGTTGATCAGTTGACCATTTCCAAACAAAAACACTAAACAATTCTCGGAAGGTCCTCATCAGTGAGCTCACCACAAATCGACATCGATTCAAATTCACCAGTCTCTCCGGCCCAGAACCTTACAACTGAGGGATCAACACGAAACGTTAACTGTCTGGCTTCCTTGGCTTTCTCATCCCGCCAACCATGTCTCGCAAACATCCTGCGGGCACTGACGGCGGCGCGTCTGATGGACCGCGTCAGTTCAAGCAGATGAAGCTGGATTTCTTCACCTCGTCAACGAGGCAGCCGAAGAAGCCGAGGACCGAAACAGAGGCGCACCAAGAAAAGTCAACAAACACGGCCACGGCGGGAACAGGAGACGGAGACGACGACACGGATCCGAAGCCAGCAACTGTGTCATCAAATCCGTCTGTCGATGTGACAAAGCCAGGGCGGCAGACAGACATCATCATCACCCACGCGGAAGCCAAACCGCAAGAATCCGAAACAGAACCGCCACCGACCCCAGCGTCACAACCACCAGCAACGGCGACCGCCACCACCACCACCCCCCAAAGCCGCCCTCACCAGCAGCAGCAGTATCTGCATCAAGAATTCGCATCACCGACCGCACAGGCAACCTCTTCGCGGCCCCATCCGACAGCTTGCTCATCCACGCCTGCAACAGCGTCGGCTCCTGGGGCGGCGGCATCGCCCTGGCCTTCCGCAACCTGTACCCGGAGGCATTCAAGATCTACCGCGCCCACTGTGCGCACTCGACGCCGGACCAGCTGGTGGGTACCGCGCTGCTTATCGCCCCGCAGCCACGGGGAGGGGGTAAAGAAGGTGAGGGAGGAGGGAAGAAGAGGCCGCAGCAGCAGCAGCATTACATCGGGTGTCTGTTCACCAGTCGGCGCTATGGCAAGGCCAGGGATTCGCCGGAGAGGATTTTGAGGGCTACGGGCCCGGCTATGAGGCATCTAATGAGGCTGGTTGCGGAGGAAGAGCGGAGGAAAGGGGAGGGGGTTATTAAGGAGGTGAGGATGTGTAAGATCAATGCTGGACTGTTTGCTGTTCCGTGGGAGAGGAGTAAGAAGGCTATTCAAGGGTTGGAGTTGGATCAAGGGGAGGTACCCCAGTGTGCGGAGGACGGTGTAGTGAAGGTTGTGGCTTATGAGAGGGAGTAGAACTGGAGTGGGTGTGAGAGGATGGAATCTTTGCGGTAGGGATACCGGGGTACGCTGCTTCGCGAGAGAAGACAGCCGTGTATGATACCAAGCATGTCGATACTCATGTTCATATAGAATCAGGTCTCGACTGGCCCTGCAGTCTTGTTTCTGACGGAAGCCAACTCTTGCCAGGTCAGGTTCTATGACCCATCCCGTCGTCCGGAACGCCACTCCTGTCCTGTACCCAGTCCATAATGACCCAAGGCCCCAGACCCGAACTCCGTCCCTATGCATACTAATCCTAAGCCAAAAAGAAAAAAAGAGAACCGCGAAGTCGAACTCGCCTTACTTCCTCCTACTCGAACCCCCAGCTTCCTCCAGATCATCATCCACGTCATCCAAATCATCCTCACCGATCTGCATCTGCGACGACACGGACTTGCGCCCCCTCTTCCCCTCGGCCCCCTTCCCCCTCTCCTTCTCGGCCGCCTTCTCTTCCTTATCCGCATCCTTCATCAGCTGATCCTCGATGCTGAAGTTCTTCCTGGCCGCCTCGATCTCCCTCTTCTTCTCGAACGTCTCCTGGATCTTGCCCATGTACACCGGGTTCCGCCGCATGGCGAACTCAAAGTCCTCGAACTTGACCTTCTGGCGGCCCGCGTGATTGGCCACCCGCATCGCCTCGAAGCTGACATTCTGAATGAACTCGGTCACGATCTCGTCCAGCACGCGCACCGTCTCGCTGAGCGGCGCGCGCACGTCGCCGTGTGCGTAGAGGAGCTGGGCCACTGTGGGTTTGATGAAATTGTGAGCTGCCTGTTTGTGTGGGAAGGAAGATCAGACAAGGGGGAGGATAGATGAGGGTCCCGTACGCTCGTTGTGGCCGAAGTTCATCTTGCCGACATTCTTGCCGGCGCGAGCTCGAGGCTCCATCCTGATTATGACGACAGAGTGTTTGGTCAAAAGCTTGCGTTGTGGTTTTTATCTGGAGGCCGAGTAGCGTGGCAACGAGAGGTTGTGAATGACCCAAGATAGCAGGTGTGCTGTTAAATGCTTCTGTCAATGCTTTGGTGCGAAACTGGGTACCTAGGTTGAGATGAATCGGCAGGATGATAGTTTAGACAGTGAGAAAGCTAATGTACCAGGTACGATCCTCGGATCGAAGGCTGACCTGGACGGTAAGGCGGCTGCGGCCCGCCTAAGAATCAGCTCCCCACCGACCCACAGCCAAGCTGCCCCACTCAAGCAGCTACTTGACCCACCTAGGTACTCCACCGAGCTCACTTCCAGGTTGGAATCTCCTCACGAGTCACGAGCTAGACGAGCGAGTAAGGTTTCTCACCCCAGAATGGAACAACTCTTTGGATGTCAGGTGGATGTATATTGACGAAAAGACCGCTAGCGCTGGCTTAACCAGCGCTTCATCATATGTAGACGTGGTTGTCCCTCTCCAACAATTCGAACATCGCTCCTCAACGCACGCATGCCCCCCTGATTACCTCGCTAGTGCCGCCCCCTCCCCAAAAGCATCCCTCGCCTCCTGCTCAAGCACGCTCCTTCTAATGCTCCTCGCTTTGACCCTGACGAACGCAACAAGTACAATGCCAATCCCCAGTCCCAACCCCAACAACAGCAGGTTCACCGGCATCGGATCTCCCTCAAACGTCTTCTCAAACAAGTAATCCAACCCGGACTGTGAGAAGTTTAGTATTCCCGACAGGCAGATAATCGTGCCGTAGACGGTCCCAAACGTCTTGAACCCGAACACCTTCGCGCTGTAGTCCGAAACGGCCGTGTAGTAAAACGGGCGAAAGAGCACGAACAGGATCACGTTGGCGTACCCGGCCCATATAGCGCGCGGGATGATGCCCAGCACGCCGATCGTCGTGGAACAGCTGACCAAGATGACCAGCACCGTGAGCGTGCTGGTGTGGTCGAGGATGGTGCCTATGAAGGGTATGGCGAGTATGCCACCTACCGGCAGTGCGACGTCGAAGAAGTCGTTGAGGGCAATGGCGTCGCGATGCGAGGCGAAGAGGCTTTCGTATTGGCGCCGTATGGTCGCAACGAAGAAGTTTATGCGGGTCATTTGGACAACTTTCGGCCCTCACAATCAGCTGGATATCTCATATGATATCCGGGGATGGGAGGGGTGGCTTACCTGTGAATAAGCAGATGAGGATGAACCAGGGGGACTTGATTTGTTCCCAAGCCGAGTAGCGATGCATCACGCCCCACACACCCGACGATTTGTTGATGTCCTCCTCGCGCCGTGTCTGTTTGTCGACATTGGCGGCACCGAGGATACTCTGGACACTTTCTATCACCTCGGCCCGCTGCTCCCGCTCCTCTTCCTGCAACAGGGCCGTCTCTTCGTCGACCTGATCGTACGGCCCAGCGTCTGCGGCAACGTGTAGAGGCGCCTCAATTTCCTCGACCAGCTCGCCTACCGTCTTGTAGGACTGCGCTGGCATCAGTGTAACCTGCAGCAGGAGTAAAGTGACGGGTACAGCGAGGTAAGCAAGGAAGAAGTCCCGCCTACCGAACGCGCCTTCTGTCGCTTGATAGATGAGGCGGTAGATGAGGAACAGAGCACTCGAGGCATCGAAGGCACCCGTCAAAAGGGCGAGGATGGAGCCCGAGTGGCGGGGGAAAGCATTGGACAGCTGGAAGGAGGGGATGTAAGTGAAGGGACCGCCCAGAGCCAGAAAGAGATAGCCGAACAGCAAGCCGTCGAACGGCAAACGCTCCTCGAAGGCCATCAACAGCGCGCCCGCCGCGAGGAAGAAGCTGCCGAGCAGGCCGCAGACCCGCGGCCCGTAGTGATCAAGTATCGTCCCAACCGGCAGGGCGACGACATTGGTAGCTACGGCAGCCGTAGTGAACATCAAGTTGAGATGAAACTCAACACACATATCCTCATCGTCAAATAACTCGTCCGAAACGGAACATAAATGCCTGTAGGCTCCCTCTGACTTCAACACGGGCTTAAGTGCCGCATACCCAAAGACGATACCGGCTGCGAAGAAGCAGACGACGACCGCTGCTGCGACTTGGACTGTTCCAGAGCGTCAACATTGGAGTGTTGCGGGGTGCGATCGACGGCTTATGGACCTACGTAGTCTCTTCCATCCAGGCACATGGAATGCCCCAAGAGCCTGGGGCTGGACGACTGCTGGAGGATCCCATGACGACGGAAGAGGGTTGAACGTCAGTTTGCGAGCACGAGTCGCCGCATCTGAGGCCCTTCTTGACCGAGGCACCGTAGAGACGGTGGTGAAGGTCTCGATGGACGAAACGCGTTGTAATGACATGGCGGGCGTTCTTCACGGTGAGGCAGGGAACTTGTCTACAGAGAAGAACGGATGGGGAAACGGTGGTGTCAAGTAATTCAGTTCTCCAATGACGTCAAGCGGGGCCGCAGCATTGTGGGGCCGCTGCGGCTACTAGTCCACCCACTTTAAGCTGAACGCTCACGAATCTCTAGAGAGAGCATATATATCTCGTTTCTCAACCCAAGCAAACATAGCGATGTTTAATACAAGAGCGGCTAGTGATTCGGGTTTTTCCGTCGTTCTCAGATGTATACTAAGAGGTATAGAATTCCGCTTCCTCTGATAGTCTGTCGCCGGTTGTTGTGGGTGCTTATCAGATACTACTCAAATGCGTTACCTCATGATCATTTGATAACTACCTAATAGGGCGGTCGTCCTGGAAGCGGGAATTATGCGAAGAATTGTTCAGCTCACCTGATGAGTGCGAGTAAAGTGATGCAAGATGGGTTCATGGACCTCTTGACTTTTGAAAAGCGCAGGAACGCCATCTTGGTGATCCGGGTAGCGTACCTTAGGGTAAGTACGATTGTACGAAGTAGATCGGATTATGAGGTGAGGATGGAAACGCCAGAGGATGCTGGTTAGGTGAGGGCATGTCCCTACGACGTAGCCACGCTCCGCCTGAGCAATTTCATGGAGACAGATCCCAAGACAACGATTCAGGGCATAGTAGAAAAGGTAACAATGTTACAATATTGTCACCAAGTAAAAGAAGGATCATAGGCTTCAAAGCTATTTCAACTGCCTGTTAAGCCCAGATTTCGTACCAATCGAGTTGGCATGGCAGTTACCAAAGCAGTATACTAAGGGAGTGCCCTGTTTCGACGATAATACGGTGAAGGAGCGCGCGCAGGAAGGCTGGGATGCAGTCAACCAGGAATCTATCAATCATTGGATTAACAGGATCCCTTTTAGATTGAACAAATACATAGAAGCCGATAGAGGATTGACTGGCTTTTAGATAGATACATTGTTTACCATCTAGTTGTGATGTGTGGTATGGTGGTGTAATACATTTGGATCTGTGTCCATTAAATTGCTCAGGAAGAGCCACGGTAAGGCGATCGCGGGGCGGAGGCTGAAGAACAGCTCCCCACTGACACGGTTGGACGAAGCCAAGCAACCCCACTCAAGCTACCTTATTGGACGGCCCCCCAGCTCCATGCATCTGTCTTGGCACCTCCGCTGCGCTGTCGCAAGCAGGAAATGGTGTTCTTTCCCGGGAGCAGCTCTTTGCGCAGAAAGACAACATCGTGATCCTCGGCGCCAACCACCCCTTGAAGGGCCAATTCACCGCCTGTTCATTAAGGACACGGAATAGGTAATCAAGATGGTACGCTCTGGCGCCTCCCCTGAAGCAGAACAACAAGCGGCGCGCATCCAAACTGACTCGAGATCTTCCCCTATTCCAGACAGCGCTCTTCAACTTCTCGAGTCTGCTGCTCGTCATTGTTCTCCTCATCTGGTACGGCTCCCCATGAAGATGACCTAGTTCTGATTTCTTCAAACGCCCGTCGCATATTGTTCAACACCAAGACACTGCGTTGGTTCAGGAGCAAGGGAAGCTAACCGATGTCTGTCGCCGCTAGCACCTGCGCCTACGTGCACCAGCTGTTCCCCGCCATCCTCGACCGCAACAAGACCGGGTGAGTCCGACAGATGGAGTTGCAGCAGGAGAGATTATATACTGATAACTGCCGACAAGCGTGATTGGTATCTTTTGGAAGTGCGCGCGGATAGGCGAGCGGCTCAGTCCCTACGTGAGCCTGTGTTGTGGGTTCATGGCGGTAAGGATCACTGAAGCCTTGCTGGCGGACGGGGTGGTCAGTACGTGTGCTGACTTTACAATGGTGGTAGATTTCGATATTCCTTGGGATGTAACTGCCTTGGATATTTCTACGACCGACGTTCGGAAGGTACCGGCGCTGCTACTGGAGGAGTTTGGTTGCTTTTCCCGGGGCGTTCAAGGGTTGGGTTGACTTGGGGCGTCATGAAGCGGCTTTTTTACGATCAACGATGACAACTAATCATTGGGGTATGTTTGCCCACGACGACAAGCGAGAAGACCTACCACCACTCTGCGGCTCGTGTCCCAATTGCTCCTACACTCCGCCATAGCAAGGGGATAAGGAAGGGGGTTGGGCGGTCGAAACCGGTCCTCGAGAGTAGCCTCCGCCTTCGACTTCAGGTTCCACAGCTCCGCCTCAAGTCGGACGTTCACTTTAGGCTTGTTTGTGCGTTGTTTGCCTTCGGGTGAGTTACACAAACTTTGAAGGTCACTTGGAAAAGCAAGACTGCGGGATCGGGTTTGCGGGGAAGTCTTCAGAGCTTTGGCCGCGACCCATGCCATGGGGGTCGGCATATTGCAGCTATGTACCAGGTGGGCAGGTGGGCAGGTGGGCAGACACCGCAGCTCAGGTCAAGCTGTGGAAAGGGGTTGAACCGCCGTTGAAGGATGCCGCGAGCCGCGACTAACACAGTAATGAGGAAGACGGGGCATAGCTCTTGCGTCATTCAATAGATGCGCTGATCCGCTTTAAGGTTGTTAGGGTTCAATCTCTGCGGATGCCCTCTCCCTTCTCTCGGTTGCCTTGTTCTCTGGAGGTGCCGCTGCATGTCTCCCTGTTTTTGACAATGGCCGCCGTAGGGCGGCCCCTGCTGGGTACTTTGGTGCATATTTGAGAGATCCGTTGTGTCTCCTCCTGAATGGTGATTATAGCCTGGGGAACCGGTGACCCCTTGGAGAGCGGTCTTGTTCAGGATCAGATGCTCACTCACCATTTCTCTGCGGATATAGAGTGGTAAAGCTCTCACAGTAAGGCATCAGATGCGGACAAGCGCACTGGATGCCTTCATTATGTGCAAGGAGACGGCTCACCGCAGCACGATGGAAGGCGATATCACACCGAGGCGCCGTGCCTGAATAGGTAACCTGCCTGAGACATCTGCACTGTAGCATACAGCTGTACTATGCCGCGCAGGGGAGGCATTTCGGCGAGATGTCAAAGTTGCAAAGGCCGAGAATTTGCTGCTTCCCCAAGCAGCTGGGCCGGTTGTCGATCCCTATTCCGGAGATGGGGAAGCGGTGTTCCTCGCCCTGCGCTCTAGCTGCGTGACAAGGTTAGGATTAAGATCGCTACGATGTGAAGGGCATATCTATCTGCATCCTTCAACTGTCTCAACTGGAACGTCGTCAAACTTCAAGATACGGAATTGTGTTTGACTCGGTTGAGTACGTATACATCCCTCGATGTGCTTTGAGATATAAACCCTCATCTCGTAGTACCGGCGCACAACTCTGCTTCGACTGCCGGGATGGGCGATCCATCCTGATATCACTCATTGGCTGGCCCTGTTTTCAATTGAATCTCAGCTCGTGTCCAGGAACGGGCAGCGGCAGACCCCGGCCGTGACCCGAAGCTCCCTCAGACTGATGCATATTGACCTGTCTAACTCGAACAGATGGAATAAGCATTGATAAGCGACTTGCAGCACTTCCGCGCTGTGGCACGTGTGGCAATACATGTACATAGCTGAGAGGCGCACGGATACAGCACGGGAGGCCTGTGTAGTTACCGTAAACGGCAATCCACATGAAACAGACACTGCAGGACCGCTTGGGAGCCGAGGAAATGCCGCATCCAAATTCTCAAGGGATCACGTGATTTTGGATCAGGTACGAAGGGTTCGGTTGTTCAGGGCGAGTTTCATCTGACCCCTGCGCCTTTCTGCCTGTGAGGGAGCTCTGCCGCCTCACTCACTTCAGCTACACTAGGCTCCACCCTGAGCTTTGGAGGAATTTGGTGTTTGAGGATGCTGGATCGAATGAGGCGGCTGGGCGGCAACACGTAAGGCGAGATCCGGTGGGGATACGATGTACATACGATTGTGGCAACGGCATCGGCCCGGAAGAATCCTGACTGGGATCACTGGATGAGACGGACAAAGTATTAGGCGCCGCAGAAGCCGGGCACATATCAGTCGAGCCATCGCACTCGGCCTGTGCGATCGATGCGGCACGCGTCTCGTTCTATCGTGCAACTGCTTGGGTCTCTAAAGCTGTGGCCCAAGGTCTTCGCGACACCGTGTACTAGTATCTGGACAAAATGCGTTATCGGCCCGAGGAAAGCTGGCCTTGTGCAGCACCGGTGGTAGTCGTTGGCCGGTGATAGAAAGAATACGATGACTCGGTGGGCACCGAGTGCGAGACAGTAACTGATGGCGTCGATACTTCGATTTCGGTGCGCTTTGGGCTCCGAGGTGTGCTGTCCGCACATACATGCGCAGCCAGAGCCTATACAACGCATCGCAAGACGGGGCGTTGTCGCCGAAGTCTCTAGTAGGCGTGGCGCCATCAAAGCATACCTATGCAATGGATGGCTTTGGGCTCACGCAAAAACCAGGGACTAGGTAGTTATTGCCAGAGACCCCTTGGTAGCAACGGCATATCGGCGAATGCGTTGGCGGCCACAGCAGTTGGGTGATAAAGTGGAAGACTACCGCCCAATACCACAACTCTCATCTCGCATGCCGGGCTGCAACGTCGGGTTGAGTCAAAGACGGTGTGTTTTCGACTGACAGGTATTGAAGGAAAGGAGAGGCTCTCATCTCGTCTCGGGGCTGCAGTCTGCAGGTGTGGATACCTGACACCTTAGGTGGACCATGGATGGGTGGGTAGGTAAGTTTCGGCAGGAATTTCAGGGTATCCGGCTGTTATGTACCGTCTTCAGATGAACTTGAAGTCCACATAGGTTACCATCCAGCTCCGAAGCCGTCACTACTTGCAATAGTTAGTTGGGAGGAAAAATAAGATGTTCACCTCTGCCTCCTACGATGATGCCTGTGAAGTATCGCGTGTCTCCTCCCAGCCCCTTGACACCGGCAGGATCGGGAGGTGTCCGATTGCCGGCCGGAATGATGGAGTTCGCTCTGCAAAGTGGTGGCCAACCTCGCGACCCGGGTGGGGTCCGCGCCACATGGCCACCGCTGGGATTGTGGATCCACCCAGCCGTCTGGAACCGGGGCAAGTTCCGCCTAACGGCTTTTGTACCGCTGGATAGAGAGACAACGCCATTCTAGAGTCTCTTTTCCCGTCCTCTCATCTGCTTCTTCTGGTGTAGGCAGTTGGTATTCTGGTTGGGCGTGGCGATTGGGCCAATTCATCCGGGAAATTTCTCTCTGCTTTGGGGACTCGAAGCATTGCGGCTGAGGGAGTGGTGCGAAGGATGGACAGCGCCACCAGAGAGCGAGAGCTGCTCAATACAGTCTAATATTATAGGTAATCTTGCCGAGCATTCAACGCATGACAGCACTAGTGCTAGTGTCGTGGACTGATGAAGTAGCCATGCCTAGGCGTGTTAGTGATCACCTACTGATCAGCGAGAGCGACAAGAGCACAAAATATACCAAGCAAGCCCTGGATTCGAACTTATTCTGGCTCAACGCCGAGAACGTGGGGCGAGGCTTGAGGTGGCTGGAGCTGGCGTGGGATGATCCAGACAGCTGGTACCTCCCAAGGCCCAATCTGGAAGGCACCTCTACAGCTGATCGCTTGACCCGTGCTCGGTGACGGGAATTCCGGGGCGCATTGACTGCCCTCAGTTAACGTTAGTTCCATTCCCTGGCGGCTTGCTAATTGCGATGTTGCTTTCTTCAGAAATCGGCTGCCGCCTATCGTCTCGAGACTGCTGCAAAGAGTCACCTGAACTGGCTCATTAGGGCATGCATGGTTAGCCTCTTGCTATCTGCACCTCTTTCATTCAGGATGCATATCCAAGCGGCGAGACTCCACCAGAGTCCTCTCCGCGGGTCTGTCGGCGGCAAATTGATACGAGCCGCGAGAGAACCACACCTGGAAGCCAAGGGTTGGGACGATTTGACGGTTACCGTTCAAAAATCGTCGATCGCATCTGCAGAGATCAGGAGAGATCTTCACCTTCCCGCCCCACGCCCCATGTTAGAGCCACAGACTCCGTCCTCTGAGCACTGGCAGCAACAGCACGGCGGTCTCCTTTGCTTGTATCAACCGCGAACATTGCATCAAACATCGCAAGGGAGTGCGCAATACCTGCCACATACACACTGCTACGTGCGATGGGCGCTTCTCCAGAATCCATCGAGCAGAGCGAGGTCGCAGAGGATCGGATCGGCGACCTATGAAGCTGATCCAACCCAAGGGCGAGCAGCAGCAGTGCCCCAGGGCGACATCGATTCCGTTCCAAAAATGCGCCGGAGGAAGATGATGACATGAGAAGCAGCCCAAGCGTGGCATGCGCCGTCCAACCACCTCAAAGCTAACGCTGAAGGCACCTAACACCGCATTGCGCTGCGGTGTAAGAAACGTTTCAAAACGCTGCCCAGAGATGCCGCCGCAGTGCTTTTGCAACCCTACTGTGGTATGCATTAGGCGTGCCCACCCTCGGAGGCATGGGCAAGGCAGCGATGAATCATGCCCTGACAGCGCATCACCCAGCGAAGCCAAAACGGCTCCGTTGTTTCCATTGCCAGTTCGCCGTTGCATCTATTCATGGATGCCCAGCGACGTGTTGTTCACCTTTGCATTGCTGAGGTGTCGGGTCCTTATTGCCCAACTGGGTTGCCGGTGAGAGGGTCCGGGCCGCTCGTTCTCTCATGGATCCCCTGCGTTTGCACCGTCGAGTTATGAGGCTTGCATTCGCGACGCACTTATCCTCGGTAGCGTTAACGTAAGCCCTGATTCTCACCTTAGTTGCCCCCATCAGGCCATCTGGGTGCGTCATGTGGAAAGCACTCGCGGTGCGGTGCCAGACGTGGTGGCATTGGGCGGTGGTATCACAATCTTAAGAGGACTGAGGGAACATGATCATAGCGGTACCGCACAAAAGATTGTACAGTAACTGTGTACATTCCGCCCTTCAGTGCCCAGAACAACCTAGCAGCCTAGAGTGCGAGGCAAGGGCGACATCTCTCCTATGTAGGACGGAGAATTCCTGCCCTTGAACCCGGGGGAGGCGGCGTTATCGTTCGCCTGAACAGGCAACGGGTACCTGGCTCTGGAGGGATGGACCTGGCGGGTGTGGTGGCGTGGACTTAACGATTTCTAGGCTCTGATTTCCGCGCTGACTTTTGCCTGCTGCGCAGCGTGCTGGCACAGAACGCAAAAAGAATCTCACAAAAGCACGGAGCGCCGAGTGGCCCAATTGCCGCTAACGTTAGCCCCCAGCGAGTTGCCGCACATTGTTTGGAAGCCAGTGGAGGACCCATGACCCACACCCAATGTTCCAGGATAGGCCCACCTCGCCAGTGACCCCTTGCTGCTTCCGCTCATTGTCTTTCCTCTCTCATCCTGGTCGCCCCCTTTTGCCATGCCCATGCCTCGCTCTGTCCGCTCTTTTAGCATGTAATAAATAATAATTCAAGCTTTGCCACACCTCGCAGTTTACATTCGTTTGTTTCCTCTCCTGCTCTTTCCGTCTTTCTAGTTATTCTCCGGTTCCTATTTGCGGCTGTTTTCCCATTTCCGCATCCACATCCGCACCCGCATCGCAGTGCCTTCTCGTCAGGCATTGGCTTCTCCCGTGCCTCACCGACTACCCTACGCATCCGGACCAGGTCCCAGTTGCCAGTTGGCTTCACTGAAAACCAAGGGTGCATCGTCGACTGCTGCTCACCGCCCAACGCACTCGGGCCCTCGCATGCGCCTACTGTGCTTTGTTACCAAGTCTTAATAAGACCCCTCTCTCTTTCGAGCATACCCATATCAAGGACACCGACGCTCACTCAGCCCTCGACGCTTGTGTGGTGTTTGCTTCCCGTCTGCACTCCAACATAACACCCTGGGATCGAAGGCCAGGAACCCTGCAGGTAAGTCGGTACATGGGCTTCAACGGACCTGTACACAACAAGTTCCCCTCCGCCGCTGCCCGAGAACCTCTCCTTTCCTGCCTCAGGCCGGCCACGGCTACATTGCTTCATGCAGCGTGCCGCTCTCACGAGACCTCGCCACGAGATGATTGTGTTGCCACCTGCTTGTTTGCACCCTGCACCGTTCCCGTCGCCTTCCCGCCTCTCGAGTTCGCCGCACGGACGCTGACCTGGAATATCCAGCTGCCTCGTTTCTCTATATAGACGCGACAGAACTAATTGGTGCTCTGTCCATTCCACTGTTGCTTTCTATCTCGGCTTGCCACCATACTTCAGCCGTTAGATATCAGCACTCACACCGCCAAGTCTGTGGACGGGTAGCAGCTGCCCGAAGATGAGCGATCAAGGCGCTGGTGGGGGAATCGAGAGCCATATGTCGACTCACAGGAGACAGGATTCCGGGGAGGAGCCGATACCCACCGAGCCCGCCCCGGAGACGCGGAATCCGCCGTCGGAATCGGATTCCGTAACCCTCTCACCGCCTCTCCAACATCTCCCCCGCGGCTCCCGGAAGCTTAGCCAAAGTGGCTCGGACAGGGGGACGCAAGTAGTCGGGACTCCACAGGGACTGTCAAGGAACCCATCCAGCTGCTCGACAGCCTCTAACTCAAGGCCACACACCGAATACCTTCCGGGACGCACACAAGGATCGGACAGGTCACCGCAACCACCGACAGGTCAGAACAATGACAACACCCACACATCCCCCCAGCTAGAACCCCCAGTGACCAAGACGACGCTCAGCGAGCTTGATGTACACAAAATAGTGCACAATCCCAAGCTGCGGCACGATATCAACTTCGATCCCGAGCTGCATTTCAGGCCGAACCTCGATGGCGACAAGGGGAGGAAAAAGCAGGAGAAGGCAAACCAGTTCTGGAACACGCTGTTCGAGCAGCTGGTGCTGTTTGTCATGGACAGGGAGACGTTCCACGCGAGATACGGGTATGGTGATTGGTGTCTCCCGGTGCTGCTCCGGGCGATCAGGGAGATCATCGAGACCTTGGTACCGCAGCGGGACCGAGAGCTTCTCAACGAGGGATTGAACGTGGAGCTCCTGATGCAGCAGTTTAACCGCGGCGTTGCCGACCTCGAGAAGCTGGCGTCGTGGTTGTCGAGTGTGCTGAAGCTGCATTGCGCCCCGATGCGCGACGAATGGGTCGATGAGATGTACCAGGAGCTGAGCAACGGGAACCGCAACAACGACATGGCGGAGCTCGTCAAGGGGATGCGAAGCCTGCTCAGCGTGCTGGAGGCGATGAAACTTGACGTGGCGAACCATCAGATCCGGTGCCTGCGTCCGGTACTCATCGAGGATACGGTCTCCTTCGAGCAGCGCTTTTTCATAAAGAAGATGGAGTCGAGGAAGCTCAGCATCAGCCAGTCCAGGATGTGGTATCAGACAGCACGGGCGGAGATGGAGCGGTTGTACGCCGGCTCGCCCATGCCATACCTACATGCGTTTGGCGAGATGTCTGTGTTCTTCGAGGCGCTGTCCAGGCTAGTCCTCCCCTCCACGGACCTGAAAGTCATACCCCACACCTTCATCTTCGACGAGGACCGGCTCCTCAAGCTCCGGTCGGATATGCACGACAGCATCTGCCTTGAGATCTGCATGCGGAGGTACGAAGAGTTGGAGCGCCTATCCAGAGTAACCCAGATGTGCGCCCAGGTTCCGTCGTATGCCAGCGAAGAGGCCGCAGGCAATCGTTTATCAGGCACCTTCAACTTCATGGCCGCGGGCGCGTCACGTCCGTCCAGCCTCGCCTTCAGCGACCACGGCTCGAACTTCTCGTCGCCGCGGACGTCGGGCGGTTTCTTCGCACAGCCCGCCCCCGATTCCGCAGACTCGCGTTCCAGGGCGTCAGAGCTCTACAACTCGCTCCTCGCGCTTCTCCACACGGCGGCACCGGCCAGCAGCCCAGCCGAGCGGTGGAAGGAGCTCGCAGGCGCGGTGGCCCTGCAGATCCTGCGCTACGCCAACGCGCCCACCTCGCTTCCCGGATTCGAGAACCAGCTCGCCGCGTGCCTGGACGACTTGAACTCGAGTATCTTCCGCGAGGTTGAGTCCCACTTCCAGCAGCGGCTGATCGCCGAGCTGGCGAGAAGGGTGAGCGAGTTCAAGAACCTGTCAGGCGTCGCTCTCTTCTCGGTCGCGACTGGCGGGGCCCGGGTCTTGGGGCACGGCCGGTCTCGCGATCAGAGCCGGGCCCGCGTCATCGGCCTGTTTGGCGACCAGCCACGCGATCCCCGTGAGGAGGCCGGCGTCGACGACATTGCCACCCGGCTGGCGCACCTCGGCATCCTGCACTGGAGGGTGTGGGCGCCCCTGGCTTACGAGGGTGACATTGAGAGCGAGCTTAACGCTGCTGCTGCTGTTGCTGCTGCCGCTGCTCAGAGCGCTGCTCTATAAGCCGGCTCCAGACCTCGTTTACCAACTCTACTTCTCTCACGGACATGCAACTTCCCGCAATACTACCCTTTTAATCAGCAACCCTCTGCGCATCTGGGCAAATCGGGGTTGCCACGCTGCTCAAGGGGGGTCCACATCTTCCTCTCTACCTTGCATCATACCTGTCGTCCCACTCTAGAAGTTGTCTCTCTCTCTCTCTCTTCTTATTCAGTCTATCGTCAGAAATACCCCATAGCATACCCCATCTACGACTGTTTAATATGCATCTCTCTCTCTCGAGGTCGTTTTTATCCCCGATGGCTCATTCATTTTGTCTTGCTTTTTTCTCCCATCTTTATGCCAGCCGGGGAGGACCGAGAGATAGAACACGGAGTTTATTTGAGTTGCGAGCACTACATACATACACTGCATGGCGTTTTTCGTTTTTACTGTCTTCTCGCTTTGGGGGGCAGGCAGTTACACTGGAGAGACTGGGCGGAGAGGCAACAATGATTATTTGAGTTTTGAGTTTGAGTTTGGGAGATTGGTTTGCCCTGCGCTGCCCTTGTGCAGCGTGTCAGGGCGGGGGTAGAAAGGGATATGGCAGAAAGGAAAGAAGCAACGCGGATTAGACAATTGGGTTTGGGTCTGGTGGCTTCTGGTCTCAGAGACTGTTTTCTTGCTAGCTGTGATTCTGAGTCTTGAGTTGGGTTGAGTCTGCTATCAGAACCAGGGCGTGATACCTTACTAGAGAGAAACAGGAAACATACCACCCACGCGGTTTATAATACCGCTAGACTAAGCTCATCAGTGCCCACATCAACTCGTTGCTGTGTCAGTCTTTTGCTTGCCTCTATGGGACCTTCATCACATCGCGACTACAACCACTTCAAGTTAGGTCCCATAACACCGAACTACCTACATGTACATGTGGCAGCACCTGGCAATGGGTAGCCTGTTTCAGCGGCAGGCAGGCAACTAAAGCCGCCATCCTTGCTTTCCCGCTTAAGGCGATGATGGATGGTAGCGTTTTCCCACGATGCTACCTCTCTCTCGCCTGCCCGTGCCTCAGGAGAGGGTCGGGTTGCATAAAAAACGAGGCGAGCCTCGTACATGCAGGCAGATCCAGCGATCTTTCGGTCTTAGCTTTGCCTATATCACGTAGGTACCCAGAAACAGGTTGCCTGTCGAGCCGGTGTTAATCCGGTTCGATCAGGTTGCATTTGGAATCGGTGATGGTGAAACGAGGCTGCGGCGTGGTAGGTAAGTAAGGTAGTAGGTGCTGTTGGTGTGTGGCGCTGGTGTTAGTTACCTAGGTCAGGTAAGGTTGATGTCAAAGATTCCTTTTCTGGTAGCACGGGATTGATGCCCTGGGGGCTATTTTCGGTGGTGCCTGGATCTGATGCTTCCAGAAGAACATCCAATATCTGCACGGAATTTTGAGGTCTCGTCTACTTACCTATTTTCCGCCCTTGTGGGCTTTATGCATCCGTGTGGTGTGGTGTGTTCTCTGTTCCGTTTCTCTCACGGACCGGCCACCAAAGGAGCCGTAGGCTACAGTGTCGGGTTGCAGACTGAGATGCGCAAGGACAGGAAATCAGCATAAGCAACGGCGCAAAATAGATGACATCCGTGGGGAGGATGCGAATAAAGTCGTGTTGTTAGCCTCGCCTACAAGGTTGAGAGGACTCACTTACATACTCTAGTAAGCTTGCGATCTCACCCGAAGTGGTGGGTTACACGACATGCGGTCAACATACGGTGGTGAGGTAACGGGGTGTGTGTATCAATCTTGACGGCAGACGCTCATGTACAATACATAAAGACTGCACTGTACGTGCCGCGGATGTGCTGCTCACTCAAGATACGCATAGAAATTGCTCATAACCGGTCACTCGCTGTCATCATCGAGCGTCGCCCCACACTGGTATGTTAAATGTGTCCGTCCCTTATTCAACTGCCTGTCATGCAGTCCAAGACATGGTAGTCAAGACTCAAGAGGCACCCAAGGGGTGGTTACACAAGATTAAGATTCCGCTTGGCACTTCTCACGTCACGGAGAATGGAGGTGGAAGTTTTGTCACATAGGAACTTGTTCTCCTGTGCCACATCATGCTCAACCTACGTTGTCGCTTGGCCGTAGTAACGTCGCAAACCCGACTTCAGATGCCGGGTGCTAAGTCTAAGCGGCGCAGGATGCATACCTCATATATCTACCTAACATAGTGTATACAGAGCTAAGATATGGCACGCATGCTTGAATCCATCAGCCACAGTGCTCAGCTGCGTGAACTCGCTCATACCCTTTACCATGGATCACTGAGAGGAAAGGTTATCTTGGAACATGGCCTAACAAGGCAAGCCGGCAACTAGCCATTTGCAGGTGTGAGTAGATATCTAAGGTATTTGAGGATCTGTCTAGCCTAGGGGGCAACCATCTGACTAGACCAGACGCTATAGAAAACGAAAGAAATCGCAAAGAAAACAAAAACCGCAATAACATCCCCTGCCTGCTTAGTTGTAAGATCACAGCACGAGGCAGGCCATCACACAACATCATCCCCAAGCATCGGCAAGATCACCTCACTGTACACTGTATGAGAAAACAGATTGCTACTCTATTGCAATGCATGCTAACAACTATTATACTTCTACAAATCGCACACACCCCGACTCGGACCCTATAGAAACAATCTGTTACCCTAGGAACTCCTTCAACTCATCCGTCTCCTCTAGTAGCTGCTTAAACGAGAAGGGCGCGAACGGCCACCCGCCGAACTCGGCAAACTTGGAGAAGGACTCGACCCAGGCCAGACGCAGCGAGTGCAGCATGGCCGACACACCCTCCATGATGATCAGGATGATGCAGCTGAGGCAGAAGAAGGCGGCGAACACGACCACCAGGAAAATGGCACCGCCGACCCCCGTCCCCTTGAGCGCGATGTCCATGGTCATAGACCACAGCACGGCCGACAGCTGCTGGTGGGCGAGCGAGAGGGCCCAGAGACGGAGGTACGAGGCCGTGTGCGAAACGCAGTTGAGGCAGAATTCTAGGAAAATCAAGAGTCAGTAAACTTTCTGAAGGTAGAAGGAGGAGGGCGTGTGTATGGGAAAACGTACCAATGGTGTGGATAACCTGATGGATCATGACCTCGCCAAACTCAAACTCCTCCCCATGCCCGTGACCAGCCTCGTCATCATCCGCATCATGCGCGATCATAGCGACGCCCTCGCCGGCGCTGTCGACACTCGGCCTCCCGTTCGCATTTCCGTTCGCATCATCATCGTCCTCGTCCAGCGCACTGACCCTCGAACGCTCGCCGATCCCGCGATAGCCTTTAGCGCGGGCGCGGTTGTGCTCCCAGCGCAGATAGAACGGCTTGAGGAACAAGAGAATGGGCACTTGAACGAGCGCGAGCAGGAGCAGCCCCACCTGGACATACTTCTGGCCCGGGTAGAGCGGGATGTCGATGTAGCCCGGCTGGAGGAACATGTAAATGAGCATGTTGAGCAGGCCAGGGGGCTGGCGGCCGGTGCCGAACCAGTCGACGGACCACTTGTAGATGATGCAGACGACGAGATAGCCGAAGATGGACTGGAAGAAGATCATGCCGGGGACAAAGTTGCCCCAGATGTCGATGGGCCGCTTGAAGTGGCGGGCGTTAATGTACGAGAAGCAGAGCGAGTACGTCATGTGCGCCCAGCCGAGGATGATGCTCATCTTCATCTTGTAGCTGTTGGAGAAAAGGAGGTCGTTTTCGGTGCCGTGCCACCTCCAGTCCAGGCCGAACGGGTACCGGTAGTTGGGGTCCCGGATCCTCGCGGTCACCGTCTGACCGGTTTGGTAGTCGGGCGGCACGTCCCACTCCCACGAGCTCTTGAACAGCGTCATGGACTTGGAGAAGATGTCGTTGTAGATGAGCCCGGTGTAGACGGAGAAGACTGCCATGACTAGAGCGATGTACCGACCGTAGTAGACCATGGCAAACAGCTCAAAGGTAACCTTCTTGAGCGGCTTCTCCCAGTAAATCATGGCCAGCGCGGCACACAGCATGATCAGGGCATGGCCGAGATCGCCAAACATGACGGCGAAGAGAAAGGGGAAGGTGACGATGACGGGGATGGCAGGGTTGACCTCCTGGTACGTTGCGGTGCCGTAGGCATTGACGATGGTCTGGAAAGCCTCGGTGAACTTGTTAGTCTTGAGGTATGTCGGCGGCTTTTTGTTGGTTCGGATTTCGTTGATGATGGACGGTACCGACAAGCCAGCTCGGTTGGTCACGTCCTGCAGGGTCGACCGGATGAGTGGCAAGTCGTGCGTAGGACACCAGCCCTCGGCAATGAGGGTCCGGCGAGCGCGGTCGTAGGAGAAGAGGTTCAGTGTGTTGTACACGGCCTTTTCCTTGCTGACGAGGACCAACCAGGCCGACAGAGAGCGCGAGATCTGGGTGAGTTCCACTTCGAGCGTCTGCTGGGTGTTGCGGAGCACGCTCTGGACGTCGTGGAGTCGAGCGTTCACCTCGTGCACCTGGTCCCTCCGCAGATCGCTGTTCTCATCGACGTTGTACACATCGGCGCCCATGGACTCGGAGATCTTCCGGATCTTGGCCAAGATCTCCTTTCCGTGGGCGAAGATAACAAAGACATTCTTCTGCACAGGCTCGTTGTTGGCGGGGTCGATCAGCGGTTCGGGAATTTCGGCCTGATTCATGTAGAGGTTGCCACGCAGGGTCCGCCACAGGATGCGCTCAAAGGCAGCGACGCGGTCCCGGGCAATGACGCCGGCGATGAAGCCGATGTTCATGCCGGAAAAGGACCGCTCGACCTCGGGCGCCGCGATGTGCTGTTCTACGTCACGCAGCAGAGGTGCATCGTCGTTGTCGGTTGAGGCCCGGATCTCCTCCACGTTGCCGTGCGCGCGGTCGAAGAACCCCCCGGCCTCCCTAAGAACCCAACGCCACTCCGTCAGCTCCACCTCGCGCTTCTTCAGCGTTTCGTAGCTCTCGTTCAGTGAGGAGATGCGCTGCTCTAGGCTCTGGCTGCGCTCGGCTAGCTCGTCGATCTCGGTGGTCGTCGGCGCGGCCAGTGTGTCGACATCCAGGTCGAGTTTGCGAAGAGGGATACCGGCCTTCTCCATCTGGGCGTGGAAATAACCTGCGTAATACTGTCAGCGAGTGGCGGAGTGGCGGTTGCTGTGCAGCGACATACGAAGCTGGCGTTCGACATTGTCGAGGCGGCGGATATCCTGGGTAAAGGCCCGCTGGAAGGCACTCAAATCGCCATTGAGCTGTAGGGTTACATCGACGTCAGCAAACAGTCAGTATCTAAGAGAAAGAGGAAGGATGATGCGCACATCGCGGAACTGGACAAGGCCAAGTTCGCCTAGAGCGTTGACGACTTCGCGGCCAATTTCATTCGAGATGTAGAGTTGAACCATGCTCATGTCCGCCGAGCGGAACGGCGTGTTCCGTGCGGGAGCCATCGCGACGGTTGCGCAGGGAGGAGACTGCGATGGCCACGGCGATGGTAGTTGATGATGTTAGTCTTGGGAGACGGGTTCGGAGGGAGTGTTGGATCGGACGTCAGACCAACAGCTTGCCTTGCCTTGTCTCAGCCGCGTGTCGGCAGAGCTTCGGCAGGCTAAAGACCCGCTTATTAGAAAGCAATGATTGGTTAATGGATCGTAGCACAGTGCCAAAAACGATATGTGCAAAGGCACACGGTACCATATATGTATGTATGTACAGTATGGATACTGAGTACAGATATTGGAGTACGTATGACGTGAAGCATTGAAACCGATGAGTTCCAGAGCTGCCGGCTATCAGAGTCGAAACAGCCATCCAGTTCATCCGGAGGATTACGCAGTGCTTTGGGCAATATGCGCAGTTTGAAAGCCTGAGGCGTGTGCATCGAGGACTTATTCTAAACATTACCTGTACGCACAATCCGCACCCACTCATTACCACCCCAGAAGTGGCTTCACGCAGTATGCAGATTCCGTAGACACCCAGCAGGACCGTCCATGGTACGACACATAATGGTGGCTACTAGTACGGGAACATCCAATGCCGTCCTCTTCGCTGTCAATGTCTGGAGTCCCGAGTCGATGTCCGCCCAACCGCCATGACCCCGTACTGATGTCTGACATACCTTTATCAGTTCTTTTTTTCGCAGTAGACTATCAACCTGAGGTCAAAAAGGCCACTGGGGTCTCCTTCTCACATCAAGCCGGTGAGGACAGAACAAGAGCATGAGATCGTCAGCCGAGGTAATCTTCAGGAAGCTAAAAATGTAACTACTGTGTAAGTTGCTCATGATCGCCATCCCACGTTTAATGCCGCATCGGGACCCCAGAGCAGCCACAAGTCACAAGGAAGCATCACAGGCGACCCGGCACTTGCACCGCACCGCACGTGGGGGTTGATCGTGATTGGGCTGATTCCGTAATCTGCATGGCTAAAAGCTTCACCTCTTATCTCTGGCCTTGTCTGGGACGAGCGATATATAAAGTTCAAGCTGCCCTTCCCCTCCACACCCTTTGCCGTGATATGTATGAATCGTTGAGCTGATTCAACCGCTGGGTATAGCAACCTATCTCCTCAAGCTATTCTCGAAGCCCGCTATTACTTTCTGAGACAATACTATGTACAAGACATGCATATCCTTCCTGAACCAGAGTACAATAATTCAAGCCCCCTTTCTCAAATCAGGCCCGCTTTATCCTGTTCTCGCTCGCCATGCCCAACATATGCGCCGCTGTTTTTCAAAGTTTTTTGTCCATGACCATGCCGGTTGTCAAACTAACTCCCAGGAAAAAGAACTCCGTGCAAATGCAAATGATGCCAGAGACAATGACGAAAGAAGCAGGGAAACGACCGCTCGAAACTCCGCTCCAAACCCCCCCAGCCAGAAATCGACTCCCACCCGCTTCGCTTTGCAATGGTATCGAAAGAGAAGAGATGATAGAGAAAACCCCTAACAATGACCAACCAACGAACCCAAATATATGATCAAAGCTTCCGTCCGAACATGAACGACCCATACATGCCGCCCACCTCGGCCTTCGCGACGGGAATCTTCCGCATGCCCCAGGACTCGGCGCCCATTTTCCACCCGCGGCGCCCATCGTCCGCCCTAGGGCCGGTGGGATTGCGCACGAGCCAGCCGCGGTTGCCGCACTCGGACTGGCGCCAGCCTATGCGCTGCAGCGTGGTCGCCGACTTTCCGACCCGCCGAAAGGCCTCCTCGGCCAGCTCGACCACTTCGAGCGGCTCCGAGTAGGGCTTCAGGACCGCGCAGGCGCTGCTAAAGAGATATACCAGGTCGAGCTCGGCGGCGCCCCAGAAGTCAGACAGGTCGAGGTACCGGAGCGTGTGCGGCACCCAGTCGACCTGCATGGCTACGGCCTTGTCATCGTCGTCGCTGCCGTCGGGAATGAACAGCCGGTTGACATCCTGCAGCGTCAGGGACCGGCCGAGCGCGAGCTCCTCTAGGTGCTTTGTGAGCGGGCGCAGCAGGTCGATGTGCGAGGACTCCATCTTGGCGCCCTTGATGCTGAGCGACTTTAGGGTCCTCGGCAGGATCGGGAGGAGCTCGGTGATGTTCTCGGCGTCAAAGGCCTGGTGGCTCCGGGCGTCTGTGGCCAGGCTCAGGAACTGCAGCTCCTTGGCCGCCGGATGGTTCGCCAGGAAGTCGATGATGGCCCGGGACGAGAGTAGCGTGCACTTGGCGAGGTTCAAGTGGGTGAGCCTGGCGGTCCGTGGAATCGAGGCCAGCGCCGCGTCCGTTATGCGCGTGCCGGCGACGTCGAGATGGGTGAGTCGGGTCAGCCGTGGCAGGATGGCTTCGAACACCGACGACGGCAGTGTCAGACACTTGTGCATCGAGAGACGGCGGATCGACAGCTCCTTCGGCCAGTTGGGCGAGATGATCGCGACGAGGGCCTCCTTGAAGCGGTTCGAAGTGCAACCACAAAAGTCCACCGCCTTGAGCTGGGGCAGCCCAAGGAACAACTTCTGTAGGACGCCCGCGTCCAGATCATCGTCAATATACTCCTGGGCAAGGAACTCTTGGAGGTGCGGCGTGAGCTCCAGGCACTGGAGCAGCGTCTCCGATGTCAGGTTACGTGCTTGCGAGCGCTCGGCGGCCGTCGAGAACAGTTGCGATGGGTTAAAGTGGCAGAAATCGAGTCGCCGCACGATGGTGCCCAGGTTTGGGTGCGCGGCGATGTGGGTCAGGAATTTCTGAAAGATCCGGGAGTGGGGGATGGTGATCTTGCTGTACAGGGTACTGAGGGTCGCGACGTGCAGCGTCCTCGACGTCCGCAGCAGCGACATCAAGTCCACATTGCGTCTCGTGAGGCCATTGGTGGGCACATCAATAACAAGGAGGCTGATGATGGAGCCTGCGTCCGGTATTAGCAGCCAAGAAACGAGGCGGGTGCAGGATAGACTTACTGAGGATCTCTGCCGGCAGCCTCTCGATCGGAGCCTCGCCGGGTCTGCACCGGCCACGCTGGGCCGGCCTGGGCGGAGGGCCGCTGAAGACCTGATGCAAGACCTGAAGGTCGCCAAAGCTTTTGCTGGCGAGCTTGCCCTTGACCTGGATGCCCTTCCAGCCCTTGAAGCTGTCTGCTGGGGTCCAGTAGCCGAGGAGCTTGCTGTTGGGATGAGTGACAGGAGGTTGAAACTGGGTCTGGATCATGTTGATGTCCCGGCCCGAGCGGGTACGTGGGGTGGTCGGTCTGGACGATGAGTCGTCGATGGCGTCTTCACTCTCAAGGCTGAAGTAGGACGAGACTTTGGAGCGGGAGAAGGTCTGGGGAAGCGTGTCTTCGTCTTCGCGGATGGATGAGAAGGAAGAGCGAGATGCCCGGTCCGGGGTGCGAGGCCGGGCTTGTTCGTCGGCCGCCATGGCTTTGTAGTCCGGGGACCGAAGGGATTGCAGACGGTCTGCGGTTGGTCTTGGCTTGGAGACCGCCATGGAACGAGCAAGAGCCAGGGGTGGTGGAGGCCGACAGGGGCTTGGCGGTACGTGGTCCGGGGGGAAATTGCCAGCCGGTCAGGTGCGCGATGCTGCACTGAGATGGCGACAGGCCGGTTGGAGAAGGAGGCAGCACCCGGACGGGTCGGGGTCCGTGATTCGATGCGGAGCTCAGTAGACTATGGTCTGGTCTCGCAGGGTGGTGGAAGGCCGGCGGAAGGCTGCCGGACCCGTTTCTATTAGTCAAGGAACCAGCTTGTTAGGTAACAACAAGAAGGTTCGCGACACAGTGGTGCGGGGAAGGTGCAAAACCCTCTTGACTGGAATCCGCAAATTGTGAATATCGTGTCTCGGATAGGTATGCTAGCGGTTGGTCGCTGGTGCAAATTCCCAGTGCTGAACGAGCTCCGTGGAATCGTTGAGCGGGTAGTGTTGCTGTCGAATTCCCGGCGTTGTGGTTGGCTGCGGAAGTAAATCGTCCCTTCTGCTGGATGAGACGGGATAAAAATGTCACCAGCCTGGCCGTATGGGTGTCTGCGACGTTGCCGGATGAGAGTTACTCGAGGCCCGCGGAGAAGAAAGGATATCGAATCCGTATGGTGTTGTCGCACAACAGAAACAATGCCTACGGCAGATGCAAGACAATATACGAAGTAGATGTCGCAAGTGAAAGGTGTGTGGGAAGTAATATGTGTGAATATGCCAGGCGGGCGCCGATGCAGGCCGAAGGAAAATCAAGCTCACAAAGACCCCAGTGTTTTGCAAGTTCAACGACAAGGAATCGCTGGCCGAACTGAGCACAGATTTTGTCACTTGGACTCAGCCGGTGTCTTGGCTACAAACTCGGTCTGCCAGCGAAGCGGTCGGGGGCCGAATTGCGGAACAAAGCAGCAATGGAACCTGGAAGGCGCGAAGCGGCGAAGACCTAACGAATTCGGTATCAAACTCTCGGCGACTGGCCCGACCGAGCGGATTTAAAAGCAGGGCCTTGCCACTTGGCAAAAGTTTGAATATCTGAGTTTCCATGACATAACTGGCACAACATCATGCTGCATCTGGGAATGCCAGTGAACTCCATTGGAACACGGATTTAACACCAAAAGTTCCTTCAGTTCCCTCAGTTTCCTCCCGATACCAGCTTGCACCATTGTGCCACCATGAGCTGCACGCTCCTCGGCGGTTTTGACATCCTCCCAATGAACCATCAAGTCATCCAATGCATCAAAGCTTTGTCGTCGCCTGATCTTGCCTGCTGGGCTGATGTGACGTTGTTTGTTGGAAGTTGAACTCCCATTGGCTCAGAGACATTTATCTTACCTAATCAACAAACCGCCAACCGTTTCTGCCCCGTTCGACCAGACGGTCATTCGATGTCGCCTCCTCTGGACACGAGCACGACGAGAGAGACACTGATCGTAATGAAAATGAAGTTCAATACGCCGTGGTAAATGTGGTAAGAATCGTTCGGCCGTCAACCCGAAGCCTAAAACTCATCACCTGCGCTTCAAAGGTTGCCGCTGAGGATGAGCTCTCCGTTTCGCGCCTGCCTCCTCAGTTCTGGCCGCCTATTAAAGCTTCCGAGCCCATCAAAGAAATGATGCTGCCGGGCCATGGATATGGGTCCAACCGACTCCAACGAAGACATCTGCTGGAATGGCCGTCTCAACGACAACAAATCCAAAGTTCACGTGGTCTCAAGATCAGCTGGGAGATTCCACTTGGCGCCCTAGTGCTAATGCAGCAAGGATTAGGAGAGTCCGGGGGAGCCGCTTGCAGCCGCGCCGCGTTTGCAACCCTGCCCCTGGATGAGTCCCCTCCTCTTTTGGCGGTTCTCCCTCCCGCTCTGGGATGATCCCAGACTCCTTATTCCAGACTCCGAAGGGCTCGGCCGACAGATCGGACGACCCCATGGGTTCATTTGAGAACTGCAGATCGTGGTTCGAAGAGCTCGAAGCTCCCTTGTTTGATGTCCTTGTGGCAATGATCAGCTTGAAGTACATGTACGTACCGCCCGACCTCAATCTCCCTCACCAACGGACCCGGACCGTGAAATTGCCAGACACGCCATGGAACTCGACAAAAGACACATTCACTTATACGTAGTGGATACCACTCTTGCAACGTGGTAGTCAAAGAGCTCACATGACCGTCCTCCGCATGCCAGCTAAGCGGAAAGACAGTTTCGCCTCATGTTGATCATATCTCGGCATCAAAAGATGTGGCCGTCCCCAACTAGGAAAAGGAGGTCTGGATGGGATATGGGAGAACTCCATCCGTACCATAGAGATGACATTTCAAACTGTAAAGTCGAGGGAGAAGAAGAGTTGAAAGGGACGGTCCAGTCTCCGCTGCGTCGACGCACCGGAAAATAACAGCTGCCCGATGTTGTGCAAGACGCACTAACTACGGTACCGAGCAAATAACGTTACGTATTGTACGACAGTACCAACAACAGTGACTTTCGAATCAACCCAGGGCGATGATACTGCAGGAACCCCCAGCTGTGATCATGCAAGGTATGCAGGCAATCCTTTGATAGCTGCAAACTATAAGTAAAGGAACGCGGAACAGCCAAGCAAAAAAACAAGATGTGTCCCGAGTATGCATTGTATCCTACTGTACACTGCAGAGACATAATATCTCTCGCTGTTACACAACTGAAAGCCGCCAGCGTGTCCTGCCATCCATGCGTTGCAACACATTATATCTCAGCGCAAAGCCGTCTGATTTCCTACTTTGGGAAGCAAAAGAAAGCCGAGCAACTCAGGTGTTGGAATGCCAAATCCCAATGCCCTTTTTGCTGCGATAAAAATAAACTCTGTTTGGTTGAATGAGAGGGTAGGGAGGACCAACTAGAGGATCCCGCCCACTTTTGCGGTGGTATATGCGTATATAGACGGCCGCCGTGAGGGGCCACGTCTACCAGGGAACGAAGAGCTGACGACTCCGGGTGTAGGAAAAGAGGGATAGAATAGAAAGAGAGCAGCCAGAAGGAAGCTTAGCTCATCTCCGCTCGGCGATCTTCAACCTCTTCTTGCAGTCCTCACAGTACCATTTCGCTGGGGAGTCAACATGCGTTAGCATTCTCCAATTCGGGCTCACCCACATGGGGAAAGGCAGGCAATAAATGTGAAAGCAGAAACAAAGAACAAGTACTTACCATCTCTCTTCGGCGCTACCTTCAACCCAACACACTCCAAGTGGAACCACTCCCTTGGACACCCCTCGCCATCGCACGCCACCATCTCCCCGTAGCTGCCCTGGTTGCAGAAGCAGTAGAGCTCGTCGTCAGCAACCGGCTCGTCGTCGCCGTCTTGCTCCTCGTCGTCCTCATCATCGGCGCGGGCCCCACTGTTGGCCTTTTCCTTCCTACTACTAGTCGCCGGTGCCTTGTCCTTTTCTTTGTCCTTGTCTGCCGCGGTGGCGACTGGTTGCGTTGCTTGGGATAGTGCGACGGCCGTTGCCGAGATAGAGGCCCCTTTTTTGTGGCTGCGTTTTGTGGTAGAGCTCGTCGCCGTTGTTGTACTGGAGGATATGGAGGCGGTGATGGAAGTGGTCGTTGCTGTGTTCGCGACGCCACTTCCGCTGCTTTCTGTGGTGTTATTACGTGATGGCCTCGACCGGGAAGATGTTGTCACTGTGGTGCTGGAAGCCGCTTCGGCAAATGTTGCCGTGGCTGGAGTAGACGGCTTGCTTGCGCGGCCGCTCTTAGTCCTTGCCATAGCAGTTGACATGGGCTGGATGATAAGCGGCGCCGTATCCTTCCTCTGCTGCTCCCGCTCGTCGGTCGGTTTTGTGCCGACCTCCTTTTTGTTGCCATTCTGTGCCGGCTCCAGTGCCAGAGGAGGATTTTCAATCTCCGGTCTTAAAGGAGGCGGCTTGCTCAGAACAGAAAGACCCGCCGCCTCCTTCTGAACTTTCATGTCGGTGTAAGCCCTTGCGCCGTTAATCGGCTGGCCTGGGTCAGGGATTTCTTGAGAGTTGCCATTCGACTTGTTCGTCATAGTCGATGGCGGGCGCTGTCGCGTGTTCTCGACGCTTGACTGTGTAGAGTTCCGCCGAGCGCGAGACGAAGCAGGTCGGGGGCCAGCAGCTGACGGGGCAGGTGAGCCCCTGCCAGCTCTAATGACAGGGTCGGGGAGCGATCCGATGACAGGAGAGGACGTGAGCGACGGAGA
This sequence comes from Chaetomium strumarium, assembly GCF_033439665.1. Classification (NCBI taxonomy): domain Eukaryota; kingdom Fungi; phylum Ascomycota; class Sordariomycetes; order Sordariales; family Chaetomiaceae; genus Chaetomium; species Chaetomium strumarium. The sequence goes on along the minus strand of NW_026944433.1, from coordinate 614,652 downwards.
CATCGTTGCATTGGCCCTACTGTGAGATCTGGTCAGCGGCGCGATCAGAAATCCAGTTGAAGAGAAGGGCGGTAACTTGCCTCCGCTTTGCCTGATTGCTTGACGTAGGGAGCGCCTTGCGCTTCTTGTTGCCGCTCTCGGGAGCTGGAGTCTCCCTTGGACTTGTGGTCTTTCCCTTCGAAGCATTGTTGTTAAAGACCGTGCTCATCGCCCGCTCTGTAGGCGTCCCTCCGTTTGGCTTTGTTGCCTCGACTTTGCGTCTCTTGTTCGGCGGAGCACTCGCCGAAGGTGTAGGAATATTGATGCCAAGGCCTACTGGCCCCGAGTCCGGGAGAGGTTTCCTTGCCTTGCCTCCTTGTGTTCTCTTTCCCGAGTCTTGCGCCTTGTCGCCGTCGGTATCGGCCGTTTGGTTCTTCGAGTTCTTCTTGGCTGCCAGGGCCTGCTTCCGGTCATTACTGCGGGCGGCCGCCTCTTCAGCCAGCTGCTGGGCAGCAGCAGAAAGACTGGCCGCGCCTTCTCGACGCGAGCGCTCTACCTGCTTGTCATTGGCCTTTGCTTGCCTATTTTCCACGTATGCCCAGTGTGTGGTGCTGCCCCATTTGGCCTCGTCGCTGAATTCGCCTTCGAGGTGGGGCCAAATGTCCTCGATCCGCGACAACTGCTTCTGTAGGGCGTCATTGGCAGTCGCAATGAGATGGTTCTTCTCCTCCATGGACACAAGCATCGATTGTATCTTCAGTGCAGTGTCGCGGAAGAGGGTACGCCGAGGGATATTGGCGGGATGGAACACTGAGCTGACAGAACCCTCAGAGGGCGCAGCCGGCGGGTTGGCGACCCCGGTGGTGCTGTTCTGAGCGTTCGCGGCCGCAGAGACCGACGCAGTGGTGCTCGATGCATCATTGAGTGGCCTGTTGAGGTCCGGGGCCGCGGTGTTGAGGACTTCGTTGAGGAGTTCGAAGAGGGCGGCTTCGGGTGCGAAAATCTTGGCGTCGACTTCTTTGAGAAGCGTGAAGTGCCGGACAAGCTCTTTCGGGAGTGCTGTAATGGCATCTGCGAAGTGCGTAACGCCGGGTAGGATGCTGATGGGTTGCTCTGGCGCGGGGGCGCTCGCCAAGGGGTTCAGGCGATTCAGCGACGACGTGCGCGGCGGGTTGACTCGCGTCTGGCGCACCGGCTGAGCTCTGCGACTGGAACCGGTGGCGCCCTCAGGCGCAGGCGGCTTCGCCGTCTTCATCGTACCGGCTCTGTCGAGGGAACGTGTCTGGGGAAGAGGACAGTAGTCGTGGGCCGGGAAATGATGTGGAGGGCGGTTGCGAGAGGGTGGAGAGGAAAGAGAAGGGCCAGAGGAAAGTTACCTCTGAGCTTGTCGCGACTCCTCGTCGAATGCCGAAGGGCTGCAATAAAAGCCAAGACACAGATTATTGAAGGCAAACGCAGTTGTAAGAGCATGTCCGATCCGAAAAACATGAGCCTGCAGACTGGAAGACATGAGCTGCGACACGGTACCTATTTTGCTCGGGCGCAGGAAAATGGGCGACCCTCGAAGCGGCTTTCGGCGCGCTTCAACATCACCCGCTAACAACCAGGGCCCGGCCCGGATTGTGCAAGGTGTGGGGTGTCTCCAATGAAGTGCTCTGATACGTCACCGCCAGTTAGAGTAGATAAGATAAGGTAAGAGCACATGAAATCATTGAAATGCCCCTGCCCGTGGTGCATGGCCCCGGCAGCTCTCATCTGAACTTCTGAAGTCCCGACAAAGTGAAAAGGTTGATTGCGAACAGGACACAATCTAGGCAGTATCCAAGACAGAACCAGTGTATAAGGATCACATTGAATACCGCTCTCTTTCGCGCCCCAACGCCTCGCCTTGTTTGACAGCTAACGGTCTATCCTTCCGCCACCCTACTACTCCAATGCTTCTGCAAAATCCCGTCATTACGACTGCTTCACCCGCCGGCGAGGCCTCTCCTCCCTCGCTTTTTGCTTTTGCCGCCACTGCCATTCGACCAGCACCGGGAGGAAATGCCAGAGATCAAACTCGGGCCAGAAACATTTGAGGAAGAAGATATGTGTGTCCTGGTGGCACTGCCACAGCATGAAATCGCTCAACCTCTCCACGCCGCTCGTTCTTACAAAGATGTCGAGGGGTGGCGCGCCCGCCGTGTACATGTGCTTGTCGATAGTCTCGGACGTGATGGTCTCCGCATTAGGGTAAATGGCCACCGTCTCCGCAGCGTCATTCTTAGCGGGTGCTGAATCGGAATGGAGGGTTGTCGCGGTGGACACGGCGTCGTCTTGATCCTCTGGCTGGCTCGGAGTTGGCGACGGAGTAGGCGACGGCGATTCGGTGATCGAGTCGAGCATGTCGGCTTTTGCTGATTGCTTAGACATGATTTTCTGTGTTATCCTGTTCTGAGCAAAGGGAGTGCTGTGAGGCCGTGGCGTGGTCGAGTACTCCTCCACGGTAGTTCGGATGGCTGTGGTCATCTCTTCTCTCGAAGTGTAGGGGAAGCAAATGTTGAGAACGCAGCTGAAGGGGGGTGTTAGCATGGGTAAATGTCACCACCTACAACCTAGCCACATACTCTGTATTGTGCTGCGTCGTGGCAACCGCTCGTTCCACAACTTCGAGGACATCTGGAGGAATGAGATCAAGACGACCTAACACCTTCACACTCGCACCGTATCGATCCAGCAGCTCTCCATGCTGGATGATCTGCTCGAGTTTGAGTTTGGCAAGCTGCATAAGCCCGTCGACCTCATACTGGGGCCGGTGAAAGTTCTCGAGACTGAAAGCGTAGACCGTGACGACCTTGACGCCGCACTTGTAGCAGACCTCTAGCACCTTCGCGATCTGTCAGTCCGGTGTATACGCCAAAGACCGGCACCAGCGTACGCACCCTGGCAAGGGCCTCGAACCCCAAATGATGGCCCTCAATCGTCTCAATCTTGTGGCTGCGGGCGTACCGCCGGTTGCCATCCATTTCGAAAGCTACATGGCCTGGAATCGGTCCCTGCGAGAGAGCCCCGATAAGCGTCGACCTTAGGCGATTGAGGGCCCATTCGGCAGGCGGTGAGCTGAGAAGCCAGCTTCGTAAGCGCGAGAGGTAAAGATCGGACATTGTGTTGTTCGGATGATGGCCGAACCTTCGCTCGACGTGCTTATCCGGAATAAGGATTAAATGATTCTCGACAGCATCGAGTCGTCGCAGTCAAGCCGCTACCTTAGAGTATGGCTCGAAAAGGGCCATTAAGTTCCGGACAACTTTAAGAGGGAGAAATTGTGGCTTGTGAACTAATAAACCTGCAACTTGCGCGTCTGATAACGTGGAAGCTTCATGCGCCTCGAGAAGAGTGGGTCTACCGCAGCATTGTGGAATCGACCGATGTCATTTCCGTGGTATTTTTGGTGGGTCTGGTCTTGGCTCAGGAACGGCGCATGTGGCATGTTCGGCTGCGGGCTGCCGTTGTTCTGGGCAACACCATTGTCAACGAGCTTGACGAGGACGAGTACTATCTTCAAGAGAGGGGTTCACAATTTTTGTTCACTATTACCATTCCATTCCTCCACTAGATCGCCAGCCGGCGTACCGTCCTTTGATAAGGCTCTGGGGTAGAAAGAGCGGGCAACGTTCGACCTAGAAGTCGTTGGCCTTGTCATTCATTCTCTTTCATTCATTCTCACGTCATTCCGGTGCCCACAGATGCAGATAATGTTGAGGTAGCGACTCTGAGGAGCACGCCGCGCAGCAATGTCGTTTGCCAGCACGCCTGTGACTCGCACCCTAGTGCTAGGCCTGGTAGGGTCTTCCATTGCGGCCAGCCTCTTCGACATCAAGCACTACTTCTACATCTCGATCGGCACCCACATCCTACAGTACCGCCAAACATGGCGTGTGTTGATTTGGCAGTTGTGCTACACCAACTCGTCCGAGGTGCTGTTTGCCGCCATGACCCTGTATAACCTGAGGGTGGTTGAGCAGCAATGGGGCTCGAGGAAATACGCTGTACGTCTAAGTGTCTCCTAGGCATTCTTTTCCCTTTTATCTTCGGAAAATAGATTTGCTGACAAGAGAAAAGTCGTTCATCCTCGTCTCGGGACTTCTCACTTCCATCATCCCGCCACTTGTTTTGACGGCAACTCTCCGGCCTTTAAGCTGGGGTGTCTTCGACTTCTTGCCTGCCGGACCTACCCCTATTATCTTTGCCATCTTGGCACAGTACCATGCCATGATCCCGCACATTTACAAGTACAAAGTTGCGCTCAGCACGGGTGCCCCGACCGACAACGCGGCCGACTCCGGGCTGACGTTCTCGGACAAGTCGACCAAGTACCTGATGGCACTCCAACTGGCACTGTTCCAGTGGCCTGGCTCCGTCCTTGGGGCAGCGGTGGGCTGGATGGTGGGGCAGGCGTGGCGCAGTGAACTTCTCCCGGGAGCGCTTACGCGCTGGCGCGTGCCGGCGTGGCTTGTGGGAATGAGGAGTCCGAAGAGCAGTGAGCGGTTCGAAGGGATGCGGAGGAGACTCGAGAGCGAAGGCGCTTCTACCGGCGCTGCTTCGGGGGCCCAGCAGCAGCCCGGAGGCGAAGGCAACAGGCGCAGGACCATGGGGCAGCAGCTTCTTGATGAGGTACGGGGGGCGTTTTGAGAGCCAGGACGCAGACTTACTGGGCTTGTTGGTTCTGTGCGGTTCCTACCTATCAAACGTTCCATTCTTGTCCGTTGTGCATACATATAAGCGAGACTGCATCAAACATCACTGGGATACCGTATCCGGAGATTCACACTGGAATTGCATCTGCTCGTGAATCTTGCTGGCCAGCTTTCAGCCCGAGTGCTGCTGCTTGAAAAGCGCATGCATGTGTAAGTCAGTTTGATTTGCTTGATCCTGGACTGGATGGCCACCGGTCTGTGACCTCACCAGCCGCCTGCGCCCCTGCCGGGGCAAACAAACAAGAGGATGGGATGCAGCTTGCATAACTCTCTGACGCCAGATCCGGGGGTTGAATAGACCTCCGCCGAGGCTGGATTGTAACGGCAGCATCATGCGCTGGCAACGGCAGACGGGACAACCTAAAAATACGGCTGGCACAGTGGCACGGCTCCCCCACATGCCAAGGAGACGCAGTCCGTCGGGTCTGCAAACACACATTGGATGGTGACGAGGACAGGTTGGCGGACTGGAATCCAGGGCTTCGGGATCGGCTCAGCCCGGACAATCCACAGACCACAGCGCCTCCCAACAGTACCGTAATTTTGCTTCGGCCGGTTATTAGCGTGAAGGTACGCAACACGCAGGGCATTGCTTATCTCATTATTGCTGCATTCATAATTCGTTGCAAACTTATAAACCGGACCTCCGTGTCCAACATCCCTCGCCATCTCCGGTTTGCGCTACCTAATAATTACAACCGATCCGGCAGCGGAACCGGCCCGCGGCCTGCAGCGTAATTTCCACGTGCAACCTGAGAGCTGAGGAGACATCCCGTTTTGACTGGCTTCAAGGGACCGAGATCCACTTCCGCGCAACCTCACATCTTTCTTTGAAGCAGCGCGCCGGAACCCCTAGCTCCAACTCATTCGCTGCTCTGCTCACTTCATGCACCCGATTCAAGTCACAGGCACCGAAGCACCCGTTCTCACCTCTGTCAAACGCCAATTCGTCGCTATCATTACGCATGACTTAGCAAACTAGGTCCTTCGAAGAACGCCCCCGCGAGAGAACAGAATATAGAGCTTCATTGGATCGCACTCGTCCCCCTTGAAATTGAATGATGTCTGTCTGAAGCAGCATTCCTGGTCCCGAGCTTTTGCTTTCCAAACGCCCACGATGAACGGCGCCGCGACGAGGAGAGGGGGTTCGGCAGGAGGGGCGGTCGGACAGAGTTTCAATGGCTTCACTCCCCCGGGGAGGATGCTTCCTCCAGGTGGTCCGCCCGCCGTAACACCGACGGCAAAGGCGTTGGTAGAAGGCTACAGAAAGGACATTTTCAGCGGCTTCGCGAAGGAGAGGCCACAGTCCATTCCCGTATGATCCCTCCCTTGAAGCGTGCCTCGGAGTGTCTTTTGTCTAACCAGCTTCCATGCGCAGTCCGATGAGAACCGGCCACAGAGTTCCGCACTCGTCGACCTAAAAGATCCCATTCAGGTGCATCTCCTGACCGAAACCGCCCTTTCCGACAGCAGGACGTTCGAGATTCTGTCGCAAGAGGAGGTGGACGACCTCAAGAAGCAGATCCAGTCCCTTTCCATGCGCATCGAGCAGGCCCGAGCAAACCTCGCGATACAGTCCAAGTACCGTGACGCCGCGATTTCAATGGCTAAGCTGTACTCGCCCTCCAAGGCGGACGGCAAGAGGAGGAGTTTGCTGAGCAATCGGATGAGCGACTCGGCGGCCAAGGAGGCGGAGATGGAAAGGCAGGCCAGCGAGCGTCGCTGTGAGGAGCTGGCGGCGGAGTTGTTCTCCCTCGAGAAGCGCCTCATGGAGCCTCAGCGGCGTCTACTGCAACACACAGCCGGCATTCTGCAGATGACGCACCGCGCCTCTTCCAAGAAATCCGGGCCGGTGCCGGTCACGCCAATGATGAATGGCATCCCTAGCAGCCCCGAGAGCCTCTACACCTACACGAACACCCGCAACAGCATGGAGATCCCCAGCGACGAGCTTGACTTCAACGACAGGAGTTTGTACCTGCCGCTGGACCAGCCGGAGGGCCCAGGTGCACGCCGGCGCAAAAACACCATCGAGATACCTCTGAAGTCGCCTATCCGCGAACAGAATGCGCAGCTGCGTGACCTGCGCGAGGAGCTAGAGAAAGTGAAGGAGGAGAACGAGCGGATTATGGAGGAGAACATGCAGCTCAAGACGGCGGAGCAGCAGTTGAAGAATGACTTGGCGGGGCTAACAGCATCGGAGAGTAAGCTCAGGGAAGACGAGGCACGTGCCAGAGACGAGATATCCCGGTTACAGTCGAGAGAGCAGGAGCTCAGGGAGGAGCACGCGAAAGCCCTGGAGGAGAGCTCACGCATCAGGAGCGAGACGTCACAACTGATGGACGAGACGTCGCGACTCAAGGATGCCGACTCGCGGCTCAAGGCGATCGAGCAGCATATGAGCGCTGAAACGGAGGCTCTCCGGGCGCAGATCACAAGCCAGCTACGCACAATCTCGGATACGGAGGCGAAGCTGGAGGTCTTGAACAGCAAGCTCCGGGATGTTATTGTGGGATTTCATCCAACGAAGAACGGGACATACGGAGGCCCTGGGGTTGCGGCCGGCTCTGGCGAGACCTTGCCAGGCCAGCTGGAGTACTTGGAGAGAGGCTTGGCCACCGCCTTGGAAGAGCAGAAGTTATATGCGGCTGAAGCATCCAGGGCCGCTGAAGACGCCGCCGCTGAGGCCTCGGCAATGGCGTCCTCTCTCAGCCAGGTGGAAGCGTCGCTCGACCAAGCCAGCGCGCGCGTCCAGGCTCTGACCCGGCAAGTGCAGGCCGTGCTGCAACAGACAGGTTCCAGCCTACCGGCGCCGGCTGAAGCTGATCTAGATCAGCAGCTCGAGTACCTAGAGGAGTCCCTCAGAGCCCTGGAATCGGAGCTTGGCAAGGCTCGCGAAGCGTCATCGTCTGCTTCTGCCAAGAAGCAGAACATCGAACAGGTTGACGCGGTCCTCATGGGCTTGTGGGAGATCATTCAGACGGGCTACGCCGAGATCGAGCAGCAAAGGGCCGCTCGACGGCAGAACCGCGCCCTGGGTCAGGGCGGCGATGACGACGACGAACTGTCCAGCAACGAGTTCGAGGGCGATACCAATGAGCCGTACTCCCTGCAAGCCTTCTCGACCAAGGTTCAATGGCTATACGCACAGGCAACCGGCCTGAGGGAGCAGAAATACATCCTGCAGCGACAAATCAAGCAGCAGCGCGAACTCAACAACCGCAGCGAATCCGAGAAGGATCGCGAGCTCAAAGCCAAATCCGACGAGCTCGAACAGACGCACCACCTCCTCGACGAAGCAGAGCGCGCTGCTCAGGAAGCCCAAACCCAGCTCCAACGGGTCCTCGCCGACATGGACACCCTCCAGAAGACCACGGCCGCCAACGAAGCCGCCTCGGCCTCCTCGACCAAGGCGATCCAAGACCAGCTCAAGGAGCGCACCGCCCGCATCGCCGCGCTGGAGTCCGAGGTGCGTGAGGCCGAGTCCCGCCTCGCCACCGCCGAGGCCAACACCTCGGCTACGCAGTCCCAGCTCCAGCAATCCAACTCGGCCCGCACAGCGGCCGAAGCCGAGCTCGCCACCCTCCAGTCCCAACTCGCGTCCGCCACCGAGGCGGCCAACACCGCCTCGGCCGAGGTCAGCAAGCTCCAGCAGGAGCTCCAGTCCAAGGACGCCGAGCTCGAGAGCATGAACACGATGGTGATCGAGCTCAAGACCGAGGTGGCCTTCACAAAGGCCGAGCTCGACGGCGCGTACGGCTCGCGCAAGCAGCGCGCCGCCGAGGCCGCCGCTGCCGCTAACAACAGCAATAATAACAACAACGGCAACACGGAGGAGCTCAACCAGCAGATCGTGCGGCTGCGCGCCGAGCTGGAGAATGCCCTGCGCGACCTGGAGGAGATCACGCGTGAGTCGATCGCCGCGGAACGGGACCGCCTGGAGATTGAGAGCAAGCTGGACGAGGTCGTGGGCGTCAAGTCGGACCTGGAGGCCGAGGTGGGTAGCTTGAGGGACCGGCTGGCGCGAGCGCAGGAGGAGCTCGATAAGGAGCGACTCAAGCCTGCTGCCGCGGGGACGAGAGGCGGGGCGGGGGCGAGTATGTTGAGCGAGCAGTTCCGTGGCATGATGAAGGAGGAGCGGAGGAAGTTCCAGGAGGAGTTGAAGGTGAGTTTTCTCTTTTCTTTTTCCTTGGTGGTCCTGACGGGCTTGGAAACTGGGAGAGAGAAAGAGAGATCGATACTAATGATTGCGTTTTTCTTTTCTTTTCTGCAGGAGGAACAAGCGAAACGCCGCAAGCTGGAGGACGAGCTACGCTCGATGAGGAGGGGCGGTCTCAGTCCCCTCCAGGCCACGCGCGCTTCTACTGCAAGGGGTACGCTCAGCCCCAGGTGACCTCTCCACGGAGGGAAGTGGATGGTGGGCAAGAGGGAGGAGCGGGTGGTTAGAGATGGCTTGGATGATTTACGGCTGCAGGGGGGTAGATGGCTTTTTCTTCCCCCGGGGGAGCACTTTTTCTTTTTTGGATGATTTTAGCAGTTTCTCATGTGGTGCCGGTTGGTATATACCCCATCGCTCTATTTACTTTCTGCCTTGAGCCTTGTTTGCAGGGCGAGCTAGCAGCGGATGTGTTATCTCTGGGTGTTGGTGGGTTTTACCGGAGAAATGGGCTTGTATGCTGAAAATTTGTTTGGATATGTCTGTCCTGCTTCAACCCTCGTAATCACTCTTACTACTAAGCTTTTGCATATGGGGGTACGAGATAGATAGAAAAGATACCTTTTTTGAGTTCATAGGACTTTTCATCGTTTAGCATAACAAGGAAATCAACATACCTGGTACCAGGTATTCTCGGCGACGAGGTGGAAGGACGTCAGTGAGGGAAGTGTTCAGCAGCGCATACACTCAATCTTATAGAACTACCAGTCGAGACGAAAATAGAGATACAATACGACGTATCTCCAAAAAAAAAAAAAAAAAAAAAAAAAAAATTGAAAAGCGAAATGACCTAGAAAACAGGACGCTATCCCATAACTACTAGTACTTCCTTTCCCCCTTCCCACCCTCTCTAACAAGCTCGTCACATCCACCCTCCCCCTAATTCACCATCTGTATCGATCTTCATCTTTCCCTTCATCGCACCCTCCTCCGCCCCCCAATCCCCAACACAAACTCCTCGTCTTTTTCTAAGTTGGAATAAGCGTTTTGTCTTACCCCCACAGCGGCGCCGTAACCTCCACGGCCCGTTCCACCACGGCCCTCACCCGATCGGCAAACACCTTGTTCCCGCACTCGACCTCCAGCCCTTCCAACCACACGTTCGCCTCCATCTTGTCCACCTTGATGTGCACCCCTGGCACGGGAATGCCCTGCTTATGCAGCCGCGCCAGCTCGCGCTCCTTCATCATAAGCAACCTCCTCCTCCTCCTCTCCTCCTCCTCCTCCTCTTCTTCTTCTCCTTCTTCCTCCTTCTCCTTGCGGTTGTTGGCTTGCTCATCATCCTCTGACACGTCCATGGACGCGCCCCCGTTCTCGGAGGAGGGCGACGGGGAGGGGGCCGGGGAGGGTTTTGGAGGAGGAAGTGAAGAAAGGGTGTGATGATGGGGGGGCAGTTTGGGCTCGGCGATGGGCGAGACATTGTCGGCGCCGAACTGGGCTTCCAGGAACAGCATCAGGCGCTCGAGGCGGTCGGTCGGGGTGAGGTTGGCGTGGAGATTGCGGTGAGGGAGGGTTAGCATGTCGGAGTCCGCGTGGGAGTGGGAATGGGAATGTTTATTTCCGGAGCCTGTAGGGCGGGTTTTTTTTTGTTAGTTCGGATAAGAAACTAAAAAGAAAAATAAAAAAATGGGAAAGGTTAAGTAAGGTAAACTAGGCTTACGCTTCACCGCCGCGGGACTGCTTTCAATCCCCAGGAGCACGGCCATGACGGCGTCAGCGATGCCGTCGTTAAGCATGTTGCCCTCCCACTCGAGCTCGACCTCGCCACTGGCGCGGTACCGGACGGTCACGCAGCCCATGACCAGGTAGGCGGCGACGACCTCGTCGATCGGGAACTCCTCGTCCACGTCCTCCTCCATCTTCCCGTTGCTCTTCTCGTCGCCGCTCTCGCCGTTCGCGCCAATCCCGCGGCGCGGCTTGCCCTCGAGCAGTACCTCGATGCTGCCAAAGGTGCCCTCGAGGCCCCACTTGATGAGTTCGATGCCCGCTGCACTCAGCCGCAGGCGCTGCTTGCAGGTGATGGTGGTCGTGGTGAGGCCGGCGTATTCGCGCAGGTCCTCGGGCGCCATCAGCGACATCTTGAAGTCGTTCTGGACCAGCACGCCCGTGATGAGCTGCGGCTCCTGCGTGCTGTCTTCCCGGGCCGTTTTCATCGGGTGCGGGATCGAGGCCAGCTTGCCGACCACCTTGGCTGTCTTGTCGGTCTTGAAGGGGATGCGAAGCTCCTCGCAGTTCCGGGGGCTGTAGACCTTGACCTTGTTGGTCTTGTTCGCGTTCAGCGACAGCAGCTTGGACTTGAGGCGCATCATGTTGTGCACCTCGCCGTGCACCAGGATCTGGATTGCTTTGTTAGCTCCACACTCCGGGACCGAAATGTGAGTTGAGACGACCAGGAACGGACTTACCACCACCGGCGCGGCAACCTCCTCGATGAACTCCCTGTTCTCGGTGCCGTCAACGTGGGCGGCAAACGAGAACTCCTGGACGGTACAGCGGCGAGGGATCATGACCTTCTCGGCATCGCCGCCAGGGGCCCGCCTCCCTCCGGCGGAGCTCCGGGTCATGACGGCCTGGATCTGCTCCGGCTCCTGCATGATCTGCTTGGCCATGGTGCCCTCGACACTGTAGCCGGTAATGATGACGCCGTTCTTCTCGCTCGGCGCCCACCGCTCGAGCAGCTCGCGGCTCACGCCGTTCTGCAGCATACCGGGGCTGGCGAGCATCACACAGCCGCCGACATCCTCAAAGCGGTCGATGCTCTTGAGCGAGCGGATGAACTTGAAATCCCACGGCCCGCCCTTGCCGGCGGCGTCCCCGGATGCCTCGGCCTCGGCCATGCGCTCCCGGAAGAGCCGCTTGATGTTGTCGTTCATGGCGCCGACGTAGGTCTGGTAGACCAGCATGCACTTGCGGGCCAGGTTGCTGGCGTAGTAGATGGGGTACTTCTGGTACTCCTTGTGCTTGGCCCAGTACTCGTCGAGGATGAGCAGCAGCTCCTGGGCGCGCCCCAGCGCGAAGACGGGCATGAGTACCCGGCCGCCGCGGTTGAGGATCCCCGTGATCGACTTCATCAGCGCCTGCTCCCTCTCGACCCGCGGCACATGCGAGGCAATGCCGTAGGTGGACTCGGTGATGAGCACGTCGACCCGGACCCCCTTCGGCACTTCGGCAGACACCAGATGCCGGTCCTGCTCCCGCGAGTAGTCGCCCGTGAAGAGGATGTTGAGGCCCGCGATTTCGATCAGGAACATGGCGGCACCGAGGACATGGCCGGCCGGGTAAGGGGTGATGCGGATGGAGGAGATGGTGTGCGTGGTGTGGTAGTCGATGGCCTCGATCATGGGGAAGGTGTTGAGATGGTCCTGCTCCGTGTAGACGAGCTGCGTGGTCGGATTGGATGACGTGTTGCCGACGCGCACGCTGTCCTGGATCAGCCATTTGTAGATGGCTTTGGTAGGATGTGTCATGAAGACGCGGCCGCGAAAGTTCGTCTTGGCCAGGACATAGGGTAGTGATGCCGCATGGTCGATGTGGAAACTGCCGCAGTCAGTCAGGAGGTGCCACAGAACTGCACTGCGAGGGGGGCGAGAACGACTAAGGGTCGCGGGCAAGCTTTACAGGGGGTGCATGCAGCGCGCAGAGTCAAAGCGGGCAGGCGAGGAGCAGCTCTGGGCAACGGGCGAGAAGATATTGTATTTTGATATCTCTTGAGTACACACAGAATGGTGGTGGATGGTACATGATGCGGGAGCGGGCAGGAGACTGATGAGCCTGCAATCCAGTGACAACAGAGTGCCACGGCGACTCTACGCAATTCCGGCCCTATCCCGGGATCCCGGGACGTTGCCCCAAGCCAAACGCCGCAAGACTAGTGTGCTGTAACGCGGGAGGTCACTCGGAGAAGACTTACTGGCTGATGAGAAGCACATCCACAGTGCTGAGATCAAAGTCATCGAAGAACGGGAGGGCTGCGAGCCCATCGTATGCTGGGTGCTGACCGGCATCAAGCTGCGGGCGTTGCATCCATGTCAGCGGATACAGCTGTCCATACTCAGACTCTGGCAATGAGAGCAACACACCATGACGGTCTTCCCCTTGTATTGGATGATGTGACAAGACCGGCCAACTTCGTTGCCGCCGCCCAGGCAGAGAAACATCAATTCATCGGCCGGATCGACTGGCTCTTCAGGCGCGGCCGATGCCATCGCAGAGGCCTTCCTCTTGGAAGCCATGGTGTGTGACCACGACGCTGGTCGTGACGCACGCCAGGACTTTCAATGTCTAATCTGCGCGTGTCCAACGCGGGTCCGAAAGGTGAAGATGAAGTTAAGGTAAAATATTGGCTTCCCGTCAATCAAGAGATCCTGCTTCTGTCATGCGACTTGTTGCTGGCTATGCAATTCTTGGGCTGCAGAGCGTCAAGCAATGTGTCTGGAGTGTCGAGATTGCCATTCGGCAAACCGATGACCCAAATCAAATGGCGATGCAGGACCCGTTTTCTTATGCGACACGCCTACACAGAGCCGATATTGAATAGGGACAATAGGAAGCGGGAGCAAGCTGATAAGGCGGCAAATCGAGATGCGGATGCGCGGTCAAAATGGAGGTTGGCCACCGCAACACCTTCTTTCCTTTCACAACACAACGTTTCCGATTCAGCACAAGTCCGGCCTTGCAGCTGCCAGAGAGCCGCAGAGCCAAGAAGTTCGAGACCCACAGCAGACGAACCGGCCTGACACGTGACCAATCTGAACGCGACAGACTCCACCGCGAGGCAACTGTCGCTAGTTTTGAACCCGACCTCAGCAAAAGCCCGGCCTGGCTTCTGCGGCACCTACGCTCGCACATCTATCGAACCCGCCGATTCCGCAGCTACCGAGCGCTCAGCGATTTCGAAAAGCCCATCGATTTGATTTGCGCCGACTCCGAGAAAGTGAAAACGTCGGATGGGCTCCGAAAAGCGCAGTCTTGCCGGCGAACGCAGGTGCGCCTGCCCGGGTTGCAAGTGAGCTCGCCAACGCGCCTCTGGAAACAACCGACTTCCACTTTTGCGCTCTGAATTTACCGACTTGGGCCTTTCTCGTCTCCCACAAAACCCGCCGCCGAAATTCTGAGCAACCCACCAAGCAACAACGCTCTTCCCGCTGCTATGCTTCTTCCACCTTCCGACACCCGCATCCCAAGAACGGAGCCGCGAGAGCAAACCGCGCCGCAACCTACCATGGCGCAACCGCAGCCGCAGGTGCCGCCGCAGATGTCGCAACCTCCTCACATGCAGCAAATTTCCCAGATGCCGCAAATGCCACAGATGCCGCAGATGGCCCAGATGCACCAGCGGCCATCGTACTCGCCGCCTCAGCATTCGCCAGCCAGCACCCCTCAACAGGCATATGCGATGCCTGCGATGCCTCCGAATAAGCGACCACGCACTTCTCCCGCCTCTCCGCCCCAAAATCCACAGTCACCTTACGCCGCTTCGCCCTACGCGGCCAGTCCCCAAATGCCGGCGGCTTCCCTCCCGCCTACTCCTTCTCAATACCAGAACCTCGCTGCGCCTGCTGCAATGCAGCAACACCAACAACACTATGCCCCGCCGCACACAAACGGCAACTCTGTGCCATCTTCCGCGCCGACGCCTACTCTTTCCCTTCCGGAAACACGGCCGTCCTACCCGCCGTCTCCGGCGGCTCAGGGTTCGCAACAGTACACCGCAGCAACGTTTGGACCGGTTGTCCCCCCGCCTCCCCCAACGCCAGGCACTATGGGCCCTCCGTCAAAACCTCCGGCAAAGGAGATCGAGTACGACGTGGCCGACTCGCTCGCCGGCACTGGGATTGACCTCCGCGCGGAAGAACAATATATGGCCGAGTTGTACGGCGGCTCCTTCGCTCAAGAGGCAAGGACCGGCCTACCAGCGAACGCCCCGGGAAGCAAGGGTTCCTTTTATGGTGCCGGGTTTGCGAATCAGCCTGGCGAATCAATCGTCGCTCCTAGCCAGGAGGCTTACGAGGCCGAGCTGGCGCAGAGAGTCTGGGACGAATCCGCTCAGCGGTTGGCTGTCATACGCAGCATCGAGATCCTTAACCCTTTCCTGATAATTCCTAACCTGCATCACCGGGTTGAGAAAATCGCACAGGAGCACGGACTTGGCGTGAACCTTGAACTGAAGAACGCGAACCCGGCCGGGAAGCTGAGACCTCCCCAGGAATTCCCACCTCCGAAGGTCACGGTGGGCACGAAGCTTGGACCGGACGGGGCCATGGTGGTAACCACAGGCTCATTCATACCGCATGATGCCTATCTGGTCGATCAGCTGGCGCTTCTGTCTATCGCCACCAAGCATCGACTTAGAGAGTTGATCGAGGACGCCAACGGCGTCGCCACCATTCGCCAGACGACGTCGCATGGAGAGATACCCGCAGAATGGGGTGACGTCGCAGTGCCTCTCCGGACCGGTCTGGATTCTCTCCCGGATGGCCCAGAGGGCGCTGCGGGCTCAAACCCACTCAAGCGTACGGTATCACCAGTTCTCTTCTGTCTCTGTCCCTGTTAACATGACGGTGTTTCTAGGCTCCTTTGATGCGTTCACACAAGGCTCGACCGCTAAGGGCGGCAAGCATGGTTCGAGAAACATCATGGAAGCTGTGCGCGACGGCGCCAAGGCCGATCGCGACGTCGAGGAAGCAAGGCTTCGGAAGCGGCAGAAACGCCTCAACCCCGAGCCAGCGCACAACGGATCCCGTGCCGGCTCAGCGGCGCCTGGCACGCCCGGCGCAGGTGCAGCCCCAGAGAACGAGGCCGGCGCCGCCAAAGCACCCTCCAAGAAGGAATTGAAGAAGGGCGCCGCGGCGGCAAGACTCGCCGAGGCTTCGAGCACGGCCAGCACGAATCAAACGCTCAGCACGCTCATGGGCGGATTCGGCAAGAAGAGGAAGGAGTATTCTTGGATGCAGAAGTCGGGCAGCGGCGCCAGCACGCCCAGGCAAAACACGGGAGACGCGGGCGCGGCTACGGCCGGAGGCGGCGCAAGGGTACCCGAGAAGACACAGCTTACGGGAGATCCCAGATACCCGCGACTCGGCACGTGGCGCGAGGACAAAGAGAAGGGCAAGAACATACAGCTCAGGGACTGGGTGACGGCGCTGGAGCTGGACGCCATCGAGATCAAGGCCATCCAGGACGCTTATCTCAAGTTGGACTCGTCGACTCCCAAGGACAGGAGCTAGCCCGGCAGGTAGACTGACTACCTTACTGGGCTTTCCACGCCCATCTTCTCCGTCCGTTCCTCTTTACCGGTGTTCTCCCGTCCATCATCATTGGAATCAGAGAGAATCTAAGGAGGAACAAGGGAAGAAATGGCAGGGGAGACGATGATAACATTATATTCCTTTCATAACACGGCAAAAGAGGAGAGAACCGGAAACCTCACCAACGGAGGCTGCCAACGGATAGGAGCCTCTCTTCGCCATCTCGAGACTTTGTAATTCCTGTTTTTTTCTCCCCCCCATTGTTTGTTTTCATCACCGGCTCTTTGTTTGGGAGTCACTCATACCTAAGGTAGCCAGGCGTTCTTGGCACAAAGGATTCTTCACACTGGTTTGGTTTGGTTTGGTTTGGTCTGGCTCTTAGTCTGGGCACAGCATCCCGGGAAGGAAGGGAAAGAGAGTGTGTGTGTGTGCTGCACATTGCACTTGGCCGCACTGAAGGCTGTTTTGTGTCTCTTACTCTCCCTTAGGGGGAAGGGGGGGAGTGGAAGGGCAGGTGGAAGGGGGGTTGGGTTTCTGCACTGGGAGTGCACTGGCTTGAGTGCGTGAAGGCATCATGTCCCATTGCCCATACCCGTACCCACACCCATGCGATACTCATTTGCCAATTAGATAGATCAATGGTGGATGACTGCTTGCCTAGGCCTAGGTATGGTATCTATAGAGTTGGGTTGGGGCACAAGTGAGAAAATTGGAGTATGCATAGCATAGCCTTACGAGGCGACCCTGTTCTCACTTTGGCTTAGGTGATCCTCCTAGTGAGTGAGTGACGGTCGCTATGTTGAGTGTGTGGCAGACAAGACATCGGACATTCAGCCACTAGGTTGCTCCCCAGACTCCCCAGACTGCCTCAGTGTCCATCCCTCTTTGCTCAGCCCAAGATGGCCATGCTTGGTCATATTTTTTCGCTGTGGAGTGTGGACTTTCTTCAGACCGGGTGTACAACGTGGTCTGTGTTTCAACGAGGCTGGTGTAGAAGATAGTGGCACTGGAGATAATGGCAGTACTTAACCAGGCACAGATGATGTGTTAAGTCCCCAAGTCCCTTGTTACTGTCACTTTATAATGGAAGAGTCGGCACTCTACCCTCAATCGGGTAACATCTCCTGATTATAAGCGTCAGTGGTTTAGTGGTAAAATCCATCGTTGCCATCGATGGGCCCCGCGTTCGATTCGCGGCTGACGCAGTGTTTTTGCTGCTTTTCTCCTGCTGTTCTTTTTACTTGCCTTTGCGGAATCAGTGCCATTGATTGTTTTTAGACGAGATAGATGGTAAAGTGATACGCCTGGTACCAGTCGTGAAATGATGATATGTATGGCTTAGGTAGAGGCTAAAGCGACGGTCTGTCTAGCTACCAGATGAAGTATGGTATATACTCAGGGTGAGTGAGCCTCTGTGAGACTTTTATGTTGTCCTTATCCTCGTAACCGTTTAAAGATCGTACATTGACTCGTACTTGAGAGCTATGAAACTGTAATTTCTCCGGGGCCGTACCAGGATAAATATTCTATCTCGATCTGGGCAGACGAGAACACCTTCAAGACTACCACCAGCAGCACAGTATACCCGGGTTCCGCTGGGTTGGTAATATTATTCCTAGAGCCGTGATGGTAAGCTAGGGTCTTTTAAGATGTAGTTAAAGCGGCGACTTATATGATCAAGCTACCTAAGTCTTAAGCAAGGAGTCACCCCTTTGGACGCCGTTGTCACGGCTAGGCAAAGGCACAGCTAGAGATTTGTGCTAGCGAGGCTGCTTTCTAGGTGGATGGAAGATTTCTTGTTGGTTAGGAGGACATTTCTACTTCGGGTAGCTTTGGACGTCTAAGCACAAGGCTGGATCCCCTTCTCCCTCCCTTTTTCGCCCCCTCTGAACGCGGCTCGAGCGAGCCATGCGAAGGGATACTATACCGGCCCAAGATTCCCATACGATTTCTCCCCATTACGAGCGTCTGTCAGCAGCGGAAAGATATCCGGCCAAAAGCCTCAGGGGCAAGCATAGGATGATCCGTTTCCTCAACGTGTTTCCTCAACGTCTCGCTCAGTGTCGGTGAAAAGATCATCAGATGCATCCTCCGCACCCTCAGTCTCAAGAACCCAAAGAGCTATCGGGTGTAGAAACTGTAGACAGCAAGAAGGCATTCGGGCTCCTCGAACCCGGGGACGTCTTCAGTCCGAGCAAAGGCATGTTATTAACGGGCCATGCCAGGTTGCAGGTTGTGAGTAGATTAAAGTCTACAAAATGCTGGTGCTGACAGTTAAGCAGACACACAGGAGAAGACCCAAGGTCCTTCCACTGTCGGTATACACAAGCTGGATGATTTGGTCCGCGACTACTGTCAGGAATATCTGAGGGCAGTAGACCTACCCGTTACACCCGGTAATATCCCCCGCGTTCCTGATCCAGATCAGAACCTCGGCGTCTATGAACTCGTAGTCCCGTTCAACATATATCAGAGTCGGGTACTGGACCTGAAGAGCTGCATAAACGGAGACACAGGGTACTCGCCGTCTGCTACCAGGTTCACCGGATGGCCGATTCTATACACTGGCAATACTAGCAAGATGACCATTCCAAGGAGCTTGTCTTTCTCAAAAGAATAGTAGCTGTGGAAGAGTTTGAACCACAACCTACCTTGGATTTCTCCTCTATCTGAGGCCGCGTATGAGAACCATTGGCTACTCTTCAACGAACAATTCTCATTCCGCACATTCGATTAGCCGTGCTTGACAGCCTCCTGGCCTGAGAACGGAGTTATGAAAATTCACGCTCCAAGTATTTGGTATTGTACTCCTAGTGATAGACTAGATCTAGTCTGTAGAGTGGGTAGAAAGTGCCTTATCTGGTCTTCACCCCGACCCTTCAATTGACGTATGTAGTGTATTCAACCAAGAAATTCCAGCATACCAGACTAGTCAACCAGTCGGCCGGCTCACCGGATGAGCTCAGTTTGGACATTTCGATCAAGCACGTTACTCAGATACTTACTGTGAGGCAGGCAGATATCCGAGCGACAACCATGATTGAGGGGAACTTTCAGCCTCCCGAGCTTGTTTGTTTCATTACAAGAACCACTACAAAGCTTTGTGGCTGGCAGAACTTTTGTCATCTTGCTTGCCAAAGATGAAGGCCGATGCCCTGGTCACGTAGTTGGTCAGGTAATTGTTGCTGTTGGTCCTCCGTATCTTAGTTAAACCAAGTCAGGATCCACCAAACACTGGACTGATGGTCTCAGAAATTATGTATATGTTAACGTTAACCAAGGTACCTAGTTACTCAGTCTTTGCTTGACCCACGAGCCAAAGGAACCATCTTTGCCGGATAAAGAAGGGCTGCCGACAACGGGAAAGAGATGGCAGCCTGGGTACATATCATTCTGCCGGAACACGGAAGTTACAAGTCGAACTGGAGCCTTTTGTTTTCATCATTTTTTTCTTTTTCTTGTCTTTATCCTTTTCCTTCCCCTTCCCATCTAACTAAGTACCACACAAGTCGCCGTGCTTATGGCTCTCACCCGGTAACCGCAACGCAACCGAGAGCATGTAGTTAACAATAAGATGGGCTGCCGGCATGAGGCAAAGAGCAACTTCGCCAACCCCCGTTATCAATCAGGCTGTTGTTCACTAGACAGGTAAACGAAGCGGCACCAGCGATATAGCCCTTGGCATGGCAACGCCTCGTGCATCGTATCTAACACATCAGCCGACCCGACCCCAGAATCCCGAGTATTCGGGCCTTTGGGCTAGCTGGTTACGGATCTCGGGAACATCCAACGGCTGCTGAAACTGTGCCAGAACACGCGGCTTTTGCTTGGATGACAGGAAAATGTTACATACGGCAAGGCTACCTACCTAGGTACCTAACGCGATCCGTCAAAGCCGGGTGCTCGACCCTGGCGTCTGTCGTCGTTGTTTGTCTGCCCCAAAGAAGAAATATAAAAAAATTGAAGAACTGGCCCATGGCAGAAGAGAGAGCGAAAATTTTTCCAATAAATAACACCACAGTTATGATTTATCGAAGCATGGATGGGACGAACTGGAACACGACGCCGGCAGAAATGTGGGTTTTGCTGCAAAGGCGGAATTGCTCCCCGGTCCCAGTTTGTTTCCACGCGGCGCCCGTTCGATGGTCAACGGTCCCAGGATGATGCAACGTCGAGGGCGCGCATGGCTGACTTGGGGCAAAGTGAGGCGAAAAGGTGAGAGGTGAAAAGGTGGGTAGGTGTTCCAGCCCGGGAATGTGTCCGACCGGTCGGTGAGTCCCCCCTTGTTGGCATCTCATCAATTCCTTCCCACACACAACCATCACAATGGGCAGGCTCCTACACTAGGCTTCCAGAAGTGTTCTTTGGGATCCGCTCCCGCACGGAGTACCCTGCAGCTCTTGGTACCGGCCGGCCCCCCCTTCCAACACAACCCATGTCGGTTCATCTGTGACCGGGCCGCCCATACGCTAGCGTGGGCCGTCGCAAAACTCACCCATCGGAATCCTCCCGGCCAGTTTTGCAAACACAACAGGGGAAGGAAAACCCTCGGAACGCCCGCTTTGCACTAACTACCCACAAAGCTGGGTTTTGTCTACTTGTGCAATGCGAACCACTGCCAGGACTCGGGACTCGGGAGTCAGGAGTCATCGACGTCAAGGCCATTTCATCAATGGACGGGAACAGCGCACCTTGTGGAGTTGCGGGTCGCCGACAGCGTGGTGAGCGGAGCGGCAGGCTGCCAGAACGGGCTTAGTCGCATCGCGCGTGAGATTCCGTTGGGCCTTCTGGAAATTTGGATCTGAGTTTGGCGCGAACCGAGCTGTGGGCCCTCTGTCATTGAGGGAGGGAGGTGGTGTCCGCTGCCGTTTCGGTAACGTTCAAGGTGAGTGGCACCGTTATATTTTAATGTCAACGTTATGCCGGACGGTGAACATTTTTGTCCCTGGCTTAACTCATCTCGCCGTGCAATCCCGTGATCTGTGTTGTTTCGTCCATCATTACCCAAAATCGACAGTGAGATTGCAAACCGGCATGCGTGATCTGAGATGACCAGCTGGGGCCGCGATCGATACATCACATTCTCAGGCTCCGTGTCGCACAGCTGACTGCTGCGGCATCAGAGACATGGCTTGCCAAGAGTGACCACTCCCTTTGCCATTCCTGTTGCTGTTTGCTGAGATCTGATTTCTCTGGGGTCTCGATTGGGCATGTTCCGGCCGCAACACCTCAGCTGTCAAGCAATCGCCGGCGACTTCAAGCGTTGATCGTGAGGGATGAAACATCGAGCGGCCACTGGACGCCCAACCGTAGTTATCCCTTACATTACACAAAACCCAATCGCCCATCGTTGTCGTCAGGTGATCAAAAGCAAATGCGCCGGGCAAGCCTCGGTTCTCACCTCCAGGGTGGCCGCCAATCGATCAATGGGAAGACTCCCGGAAGCGCTCGCTTCAACCCGCATGGCCTGCACAGGGCGATCCGGCGTACAAATTGTACGTACTATTAGAAGGGATAGGGAGTTCTCGGAAACGGTCCTATGTCGAGTGTACTGTGTACAGTGCTCTGTGAAGTCCAATGAGCTCAATCTGCTCAGCCCCCATACCCGGCCTGTGGTTCTAATTTGCGCTCTCGATGTTGAAGCAAACGAATCAACTGCAGCAAAAAAAGCAACGGAACTGCCGACTCCCAATCGCAATGCATAACGTTTGAGTGATGAGGGAGGTTGAACCAGGTCTCACGTCAACTTGACGTACTGTACAAGTACAGTACATACCCGGGAACTGCCAGAGGCTAATGCAGGTACGAAGACAGTGGCTCGGCTTCGCGTCTAAAGGATCGTCCGTTTTCCGCTTCTGGACTCCAGATTCCAGAATACCGTCACATTACCCTACTAGTACTGTATATGCACTCCAAATGGACGTGCCCGGTTTTCTGTAATCGCAGTGTCAACTTCAGATGTAAGTGGCGGGAGGAGAAACGGGATTAAATTGCGGTCATTGTGTAGTTACAGAGTACTCGCCTGAAAGACAACCGCTCAACTTTTAGCAGCCGCATGAAGCGTTGGAAGTGGCACCATAATAACACGTGCTGGCCTTCCGGTCCGGGAGCTCGACCCGGAGGTCAAAGCATGTTTCCATGTGGCATTACCCTTAAATTTACCGTGCCGCGGCCCGGTTCCACCAGCCACTTTGCATTTGTGGGCTGTCCCCGAAGAGCAAAGAGCCGTCCTCGAAAAAATTCCCATGATGGTAACGCTGTGTCGTTGCATGCTTCACGGGCTGCCGCGTCATCGTTCTGTTGATTGCAAGGTGACGGAGGATCCGTAGATATGACAAGGCGCAATGGCAAATTCTGCGGATTCTGTGTTTCAGAAGTCCTGTGCATCTGCTCAAGGGACGGCGTAAGGCCACCGAGATTCTGCCGTGATGTGCTGCGACACCCGTGTCAGCTCGGAGGTATGCAACGGGAGGTGACGTATGACGCTACCGAAGTAACCGAGTCCCAAGTTTTCCGAGCATCACACAACAGCAGCTATTTCAAGCGGCTGGAACGGAGGAGTATGATTGCAGAGAATACGGCTTCCTGGTGACACAGCCAACTCCTCTGCCCCTCGCACGCAACCAGACGTGCTCAGACGCGTTATTGTTGTGCACATCGCTCATCCGCGATGTCCCCTGAATCCGTATGGAGCACTCTTCTATCGCTGATGAACCGTTGAGGCGGCGCGAGCGGCTTGTTGATAAGTTATTGTATGGAAGTGGAGATATGTAGGCCCCTCCCCCTGCTGAGGTTCATGCTTCTAGAAGTTTTCTGCAGGACCACTGCGGGCACTGCGGCAGAGACGGGCTCCATTCGCCTCTCCTCGGCATCAACACCGCACCGAAGCTGTCAAAAGCGTCTCCACCAGATAAAGGATGTGCGATCTCTGCGATGCGCTATGCAGGATCGGGTTATGGGGCTTGTGCTCCGCGAGACTCGGCTCCCCTTTCCCTCTTGCTGATGCGAGACGTCGCTTAAAGCACTAGTTCGCTTTGAGCCCGGCTCAAGCCTCAGCCTTGCTTGTTCGCTTCTGCAATCGTGGATAACATTACCGGCCGTTTGGTAAAGACAGACATGTTCGTGCACGGCAGCTGGGCCAATGTCCGATGCAGCAATGTTTCTCAAGTCAGTCTTCTTGTCTGCGGCTGCCCTGCTGTCTCGGGCACAACGTCTGGCGGGGTCCCGGGCATATTAATGAATCCAATATTATGTAGAGAGCCTCATCTGCTCCCGCACTGAACGGCCGACGCATACAGCGAAGCCCGCGCCGTGTGATGCTTGGCGATGTCGATTTATTTGGCTCTGTTCGTCCGAAACAACACGGGCCTGCTGAGATGCGTCCGAACGCAGGTCGGACAGGGTTCAGCTCGCCTCACTTCCGCTAGGCGTGATCCGTACCGCTACGGCCTCAAGCGGCCGGGTCTCGAGGAGGGAACGATGTATGCGTTGAAGCCAAGCTCTTTAAGGACCCTACGTGTACGGGCGCAACCTCATTGACTGCGTGCGTAGAGCCCGTGATACAAAGCTGTCCATATGAAACAGAGGGCAGGGTCTTCAGGCATTGCAACCTTGGAGAGCCCATGTTTTGTGTCGGAGCATCGTTCTTTCCCTCCGCCTGCTCTTAATCGGGGCCATCAGTGAAGTTGCGGTGGGGATGCCAACGTGCACAGATATGCACCTAAAGTTGCTGCTTTCCACTGCCCTGCATGCAAGAGGCAGGATATTGGGCATCATCGCATTATTTTGACATTTTAGCGTGTCTCTCCGGCATGTCTCCAGCATCTTCACCTTGTCTGTGAGGAGCCAACAAATCGGCCGCATGCCGGACCTCATTCTGTTTTGGTTCACCGCTGCATGCCTAGGTCGATGTTGCCATCCGACCCGGGGCATCGGATGATTCCCCCAACTATTTGGCCGCTGCCGTAGTTTACGGGGGCAGGTGAAGCAGGTTTCGGGCTGCCCTCAGAGTCGTTGTATCCGCGCGATGTCAGGCAGGTCTCCGGTCTAGCCCCGTTGTCTTTGTCCGGCTCTTGTTTGGTTGCATGGCGTCGCAGAAACGGACCACAATTTGTGTCTGCATATTCGTTGTATGCCGATACTTACGTAGAAAGGTCGGAACAAACCGTCACTGCTGGTTTGGGTACTAGTACTAGTAGGTAGTAGTCATCGGTACACCCCAGAGCCCGGCTGTGGCAGTCCTCCCGTTTTCGGACCGCCCCGCAACGGCCATGGCCGGTGCAACTCGGAACCTCGACCGGCCAATGAGTATATCGTGTTTCTTAAGAAAGCGGTACCGTAACTCGGAGCTGCAGAACTCCGCCTCGGCTTGGATCAAGACCTCTGTACTCGGCGGAGTCTTCGACAATCACTACCCGTCAATGTTGCGGAGGCCGGGACCGTTTGTTGCGTGTATGTACTTTTGTGGTCCGTTGGATTCGGTGTCTCGATGGGCCTTTGTCCTGCCCGCCAACTGGACCGCAAACGCAACTCATGCGAGCGCGGATAGGCGGATAGCAAGCCTACCTATCATCTTTTGTCGTAACACCCCCAGAAGTCGCGCGATGCAGGAGTCCAATCACCCCGGAGGCGCCTTGCTCGGATCGAATAACGTGGCCCCTGCATCATGACGTCCGACATCATCGGACGCAACACCTCCCACATGCAAAGGCCGGGGAACACCTCCGGCAAACCTTTTTGTTGTGCCAGCGCGTTATGCGATGTCGAAGGGCATCGCCTTCGCTGCGAGGACAGACTGCTCTCAACGCTGCCTATTACCAGGTTACCGCTACGCTCGTCTCGGCTAACAACAACCTTGGTGCTGGTGATCTGGATTGCACGGATAGCCACCGTTTAAAGTTCTGGGCCAAGCCTCGATACTGTGCGAGTCTCGAAGCCTGGAGTGCGGCAGGAAACGTGGACTGCAGTTAGCCAACATTGCGGCCGGCCGGCGTCTTCACTATCAGGGCAGACGAGCCCTAAGAATAGTGTGCATCCGATGCAGTGCCACGACAACCGGCAGTGAGCCTATCTTATGCAGTGTACAGATGCAGGATGGATCTACCGGGGCATGTCCTCTGTCGGCCGGGGTGTGTGGACGAGGGGGTGGGTGTCTCGAATGAACGCTTCCGCTGTCTCAATTGGACGTTCGGAGCTGGTAGAGCACCCGAGTTGATCTCCCGTTGCCATGGCTCCTCGATGCGGTCCTGGAGTGGTGAGTCAAAGGGGTACCAGTTGGGCACCGACTGCACGAGAGATCGTAATGGACTTCCTTCTGCGACTAGATGAACCGTATGCCTGAGCAAACGGTGATCGGTAATGTAAGGGAAGTTGTTGTTCGCAGACGGAGCGAGCTGGTGTGAAACCGGAAGAAAATCTCAGAATTGAGAGAGCCCGAGTCAATTTTCTGTGACGGGAACCACGGCCGGTCCCGAAGTGTGCAACCGGTCTTTTCGTGTTTGCTCCGCAGAGTGACCGCAAGACTCAGGCTGCTGCTTGCTTTTTCATCAGATTAAAGCCATATTCTCCTAAAGTTCCCCGCGCAGCCCGGGATGGATGGAAGCTTGTGCTGCATTGATGTGCGCTGTGGCTGGTGGGTGCATAGGTTGTGAGGGCATCCGTCCCCATCATCTGACCGATCGGGCAAACCCGTGGCTTGTGTATCTCCAATCCTAAGGCAGGTAAGGTAGGTAGGTGGTCGTCGGTGGTAGGGTAGTGCTTTCATCTTTGATCGAGATTGCCTCACACCTGCTCCCAGGTTCCATTGGAATTGTTTACCAGTGTGGTAGGACGACTGCGAGTAGTAGAGGTGGCGGCCTGCTTTTGGATCCCTTCCTTCCGCGGCCCCAAGCAGGCAGTCAGGTTCTTAGTCCGCCTGACCGGCCGTGTCCCGTCCCGTCCATCCAACCCTTCAGCATCTACCAGGTACCTAACTCCCGAATGCTGATTTGTTGCGAAAATAATTCGCACCGGAAATTCCTATACAGCACTAGTACGCTAATCGTACAGCACGAGCACCTCCCTCAGTCTTGCATCCACGGTGAGCTGTCCCAAAAGAGAAATCTAGTCCCAAAGCTTGGGCATGGATTTCACCTTCACCTCGCTCGGACATCCCGTTAAGTTAGCCTCAGCACAGGCCAAAGGACACCATGACGATGGAGACACGCGAAATCCACTGGGCCTTCAGCACCAGCTAAGCCGAACGTCGCGCTTTTTGGGCTGGAGAGAATCTGGGTAACGATGCCGCGCCGAGAAGCGTGGCTTTGACGCTGTGCCTGGCAGTTTTATCGTTCTGCCGATACGGTGTGCATCGCTGCTCACATCATCTCCAGCTGAGAAGGACGCGCAGGTACCCACGAGCTGCGGTACCTCCGTTGTGGAACAGGGTACCACGACCGCGGCCTGGTAAATCCGCCGAGACCTGGGATCCTGAAATGGAAGCCGCTCGGGTCATAGCCGTCAAAGCAGCACTGCCAGAAAGGGGTTCAGGCTTCGAACAAACGGTAACTGACCGGGACGCCAAGACTCGTAACGGAGCGAGTCCAGGGGTAAGTGATGTACACTGGAGCCAGGTACCCAGCTCAAATCTCTCGACGCCAACACCCACTTGTGTCCGGGGTGCAGGGGCAGGGTAGGGAAAAAAGTGTCTGTTGAATTTCGTTTCCCTGTTGTCCCATCAATCCCATCCCCTTCGTTTTATGTTTATAAGGCCGACGGCTCCCCGTCGCATCCTGCTCCTTCTCTTTGGATTCCCCATCACAGCATTTACACCCTTTCTATTGGGTTAGCTTTACCGGTCCCTTTCGTGGTTACCGTTGACACTCTTCGAACAACACCCTAAGTCCACTCGTCTCAGTCTCCCGTGACATTACTCTCAACTCTCTCGAAGTTGTAGAGCTGAAACCACCACGAGACCAACAACCCAGACCGCCATTGCCGACACTTGGGGAAAGAAGGTTCTAAGAGGAAGAAACCTCCGGACTCATCACCTTACGCCCACTGCGCCGCAGTCTACGGATCCCAACTGTTACAGACATCCCCTGAACGGGTGTCCATCACGGAGCCACTCAGATAGCACCGGCAAACCCGCGCTTATCTCCAGTCTCAGACGATTCGACAGCACTATACCTGCTTGCTTCATCGCCTCGGCACCTTCGCCAATCCCGCATTCAGTTTGTCTTTCGACGAGGTCTATTAGACTGTGAGTCACTGCAAAATGCCATTGTCCGCTCAGCCTAGACTCAATCTCGGCTCGGCTTGCCGACCCTTTTGGGCTCGGAGACTGGCTGGTGTTCCCGTGCCGCGGGTCGTATTTATATCTGGCGTTTTGAACATTGTCGCTAACATGCATCCTTCGCGCTGCAGCTCCACCCTCATCAGATCCAACCGTGACCATGGTTGTCAAAGAGCCAGTACAGCAGTCCAACTTCGGCCGAGGGGCCTACGACACAACTGGCGTTCCGAAGCCGCCGCCGCCCAAGCCCCGGTAACGTCTCGCAGCTTGCGACGGAGCGTAGCGATGCACATCCCTTGATTTGCGCCGATGCAGATCACGGGTGCATCACGGCCAGTCCAAGTTCGAACCACGGAACACCAACATCGGACCGCGTCGGTAGCGCTCGCAGCATGAGCTTGTCTGACCGAGTATCCCGAGTACACATTCAGCATGACATCCATTTTCATTTTCCTCGCTTTGACGACTACTCGGTTTTAATCACGCCTGTAATACTGCACCATTTCGCACCCTGGTCCTAATGGCGTGGGACATTCTCATTCCGATACCACATTTTAATCATCATTCCTCGCACGATACACAGTACGGCTCGGCGCCACTTGCTTCCCAGCAGCAAGTAATGGGATACTTCAGGGAGGGCGATTTCCGGGATTTTCTGATCGGCGTTCAAACATATAGACGGCACCGGCTCGGGGGTTTCCGGCGGCGTGACCTAGGTCACTTGCACTTTGCTTCCTGTTTACACGCACCACATCAGCAACACAGCGCCAGCGCAACAAACAGCTGGCACAGTGCTTGAATCCCACCGAGCGATCTCGATCATCTAATTCGCCGAGCGGAGCACCAGAGTTCCAATGGACATGCGGCACCGGCCGTACCCACTTGGTCAGAACCACGCTGGTTGCCCTTCGGCCTGGGAGGGAGGGCATATGATGCCCTTGCTCCACCGTGAAGCGAGCGCGCATTTTCCTTTTACAGTTCAACGGTTATAGGGATTTGGCTATCTATGGATAAGACTTGGTGGGCGGGAAAAAAAGAACTGATTTGCATATAGACTTTTGTTGTGTTTTCCTCACCCCCTGTAACACTTCTGTTTCTTGGATGGCTTCGTCTCCTCGCGGGGATGGGCCATCAGCACCACGGCAATGACTCTTTTTCCTTTTCAGAAATGTTTTCACTACTGTATACAACTGGTTGGAGCGGAGGAGTCCTTTACATTTCGGCCCACGACGGTAGCTGGGCTGGATCCAGGCACAATGGAGATACCCCCTTGGTGTTTAGACAACTTGTACAATACAATCCATATAAGACGCGAGATAGCTTCACAGCCTAGAGCATGGCTCGATCTTGGGGGTTTATTCAAGAATCTTATTTCAGAGTATGCTTCATATGTGCCGGACCACTTTGCAGGTGCGACTAGCTTTCTTTCCGCCTACACTCATGCATAGTTACTTGGCTATAGTGGTATATATGACGTGAGTTTGGTCTCAGCGATGATATGAGCGTATACTGCTGGCCACCAGTGCATCGACGTCGGACTGCATCAGTAGCTCCGGTTGCACATATCACACAGGACTACAAATGGCAGCCTAAAGTTCCTTCCCCCGTGACCTTCCCCATAATAACAGTACCACAGAGCCTGTTCAACTCGAGTTGAAGGCCTTTTACTACAATAAGCAAGACTCGGCTTCGGGATCAAGACACCATAGGAGGGAGTCTTGCCGGGAATCCACTGACGATACTGGCCGGACTCATCGCGGTTGTACTACACTATGCGGTGGACTTTTGTCATCAGGGGCCGCACATAAGCACGGCGCATGCGACGCCGCCATGAGGTCATCCACATGGTATGGGACGGGACGGGAAGCGCCCACGCCCGGAGCGAGGCGTGGATTCGGATGGTCCCACTGGAACGAAGCCGGAATCTGTCAGCCTTTCCTGGAAGGACCGGGAACGCCGGAGTTGACTCCGTCATCGTGCCAGTGCGGGTGATTCATCATTCTTAGACGAAGGTGTGTTACACAAAGGCGGCGGGGTTATGCACTGTGTCATGACCCGAGGATACCCAACCGAACCAAAATTATGTTCGCAGTTTTCAGCCAGAACCGCGGGTCGGATGGCTATAGTTAGCAGGCATCCAAGAGGAAGAATGCATCCATCAAGTTCACCGGTCCGTCTCATCCCGCGCAGCATCTTCTCATCTCGTGTGTCCTCCTCCTCCTACATGCGCCTTATCGGAACACATTCTGTCGAAGATCACTCTGTCGTCAGCACAGTTCGGTCCCGACTCCAAGGGCGCGGCGACACCGCAGCGTCCCATTCCCCAGGAGCGGCACTAATGCACGCTTAATGAAGGGGAACAAAATCCAGACAGCATTCCCGGGACCAGAGGCCTGGGTCCGCGTCTGCTGCACCGGGAACGTCCGCCGGGCGGGGGCCTGCTTTGCTTCACTCATGCAGGATCCCCACCCAAATTTCCCTCGCAGAGAGAAGCATGGCGTCCAGGATGGCTAGTCACTGCTAGTGTAGAGTTCAAGTTTTGGGAAGTGGCTGTTGCAGCCACAGACTCTCCACTCTCAGCACCTGAGACGGCTATGATCTTAATTTCCCCCATAACACCACCACACGTGTTGGGATGTTTTCATCGCGATCCGCACATCAGTCGATCACCGTTATCTCTGTGATGAGTCGATTACAACTGTACAATATGTACTTCGCCACAGTCATCTTGCACTGCCACCCCGGCACTGGCTAAATACCGTTCATTAGAAATGTCGGCTCGCTGCATCTGTGCCGCTATGAGCAGCGTGAGAGCGTATGCAAGGTCAGGAAGGTTGTGCAGCGATTATTATGGGATGCCGTCATCATAATGTAAGGTACAAGGCGACGAGGTTACAGTGAGCATACCCTTTCTCCTCACCGAAGTGTTTCCGTTCGTCTCATCTTCCTTCCATCCGTTCGCGATACGTGGGGGTTACCGTCCATAGAACCTTTTCCGTTTCGAGATAACACTCACTGGCACCCAGCCATCCATCACCTCAGCCCAGGTAAGGAAATGCCGATTTCCTCCCCAGAATCAATCGGCAGTGGACTTGATCTCCCGTTTTGACTTCTGGTTCAGGAGGAAAAGACAGCTCGTCATTTCATTTCAAGTTCATCGCATTTTCATTCCGTCGTGGTATTTTCCCATACGCTAACGCACTGATCTCCCCCTTAACGCTCATCGCTAACGCGGTTTTCGCATGATCGACGGGGCGCGACCCACTTCGGTCCCCGAGCGCCCTGCATGAGCGAACCGCGGATTGATCCCGGTGGATTGGGTCGCCTTTTCCCGTTCGTCGGTTTGACACCGAGCCCGCACGGGCGCTCTGGTCACCAGGGGACCCGCTCAGCAGTTGCCAATCCCAATCCCATCGATCTTGTCGAATCGTTCCTTGCACGCCTCGTTGGCGCGGTGATCCATCACCTTGTGCCCTCTCTTTTGCTTTCTTCAGTTTTGGTGTGGATATCGGTGGTTTTGGCATAGCAACGCCGGCCAGATCCTGCGCATTCCTGAAGGGCGAGAACCTTCCTTGCCCAGCTGGGCCTCAATGGGTCCTCGGACTATTACGTAGTTCTAGAAGCTCCACTTTCTTCTATAGCATTTCTAAATAAGGAAGTGTGATTCTCCATAGAACTCGGCGCCGCGTTGAGCAACCTCTTCAGGATCAACAAGTGTCCGTTTTCTCCAGCGAAGTGCTTCAATTCTTGTCCCACGGATCTGGTACCGTTCGCTTGGCTCGTGCCAAGCTGCGATCATGATGCATCATTTCGACGCGGGAGGTCTTCCCAACCAACCATCTTTTCTCTGCTTTTTTGCCAGCTTGGCAGGCAGTTGCAAACAGCCAACCTGGGAAAAAAAAAAAGAAACAACACTGCACACGCGGAAACAGAGAAGTGATAAGGAGCACCAACCCAACCTGAACGACGGTAACGTTAGAGCACGCAATACAAGCTTCCAAAGTCACCATGCCTCCACCCATGGGCAAAACGGAGAGGGACTCAAACATGGCCCTTCAAGATCGTCTCAAACCCCTGAGAGTCCCTGAACTGGCAAGACCCAACCTGCAACGAACTGCGCCCGGTTCCCCTATGTAACGTAACTACCGTCCGTTATTCCCATCTGCATTCCCATTCCTAGCCTTCTCACTTCCCTTCCCCAAATTCCCAGAGACAGAACGCACCGGTATCCAAGCCACCGGGTCCGACCCCTTATTAGCCTAACCCGCACTAGTATGGCGCTAGTGACCGCACGCACACCCGCGCTCGCCCTGGCATCGCTGTCCCGTGGTCAGCGATTGGCCGTGCAGCTAGAAGCTAGGACAACCGGTGTGTTGCCGGCGAGACGAGCCGGCTGCGTGGACGCTACGCTAACCGTACGTTTAGGTAGCTCGCCGGCTTGCTGAGGTTGGCCAAGGGGGGCGGAATTTGATGTAAAGAGTTGCGATGTGGTACTGTGGGGTAGGGAATAGGCGAGAGAAAGTTTTCGCGTCGTGGTTCCTGGTCGTGACCAGTGGCTTCACGGTGTCTTATTACCGTGTACGGACTGTAGTTATGGTCAGGTTCCAGGTTGTTCGACGAAGGTATCAGCTAGACTGCTCCGTTAGCTGACCATTGCATTGCGATGCTGAGAGCAATGCCGAACGTAATCCGTCAGAGACCCCAGGGCCAGGCTCAACCTTGATGACTCGCCAGGGGACATGGGACAGAGCTTGTGTTGGCGGATACCGTACCAGAGACGCCAGGGAGGATCCAATTCCCGTGAGTGCCGGTGTCCACCCTGCTGGCACTTTGTTGCCGGGAGTGGTTGCCTGGCGAGCCTGGGGCGGGATCCAACAACGGTTTTCTCCGGGTCACTCAGGGAGCTCCTGTTTTGTTGCATGAGAAGTGGCAAACATTGGCACCTCGGAAGCTCAGTAA
Source organism: Chaetomium strumarium (assembly GCF_033439665.1). Classification (NCBI taxonomy): domain Eukaryota; kingdom Fungi; phylum Ascomycota; class Sordariomycetes; order Sordariales; family Chaetomiaceae; genus Chaetomium; species Chaetomium strumarium. The sequence goes on along the minus strand of NW_026944433.1, from coordinate 582,243 downwards.
TAAGTGGGCATTGAATTTGTGATATGCTGCCGGCTCTTCGATGCTCTCAGGGTTGAATGAATAGGGAAGACTGATCCACCACTGCAGTTTACTTCATGAACGACTAAGAGTTGTTCAGTTGACTAAGAGAGGAGGCTGCTAGATGAAAGCCGTGGACAGTAACTCTGGGCAGATCACGATACCTTGGGCGGCATGATAAAGAGGTTGACTACCTGGGTAAGTAGGGACCTACGACACCAATATCGAGTTTCCAGGTTTCATTTTTCGGCGATCTAGTACATACCTAAAACCAAATCACCATACATGCAACCATGATGGCACCGATATCACTGCGTGTTACCATTCTGACAGCAGGAGCCCATAGTAGGTTGAAGATGAAGGGAAGAAATGAAGGGCAAAAAAGTTACAAAAAGCTCAGCTAGAAGCGGGATTTGAACCTACAAATCTGAGGCCTACAAAAACTGCCCTTGCCCATACCACACATGGCATAAAGGTCGTTTTGATAGTCGTGCACACTTGTGTTGAGCACAACACAATACCACTTGACCAGACGGCCTCTGGAAGGGATGCTGACCTGACAATGTGTACGGATGTCGCTACCAAAAGAAAATGCTCACCGCCTTCAGTGCCAAGAACGCCACCACTGTAAACCACTGTAAGGCGGTAAATTACCTCCTTCCCCTATCCTCCTGCATCTGCTAGTTACTGGTTATTCAGTACTGGGCCCGGGTGCCAGAACCACATCTTGACGGCGGTTCTTTGACCTCCCTTCTGCGTATTCGTTCCCGCCTTTCAAGCGAATGACCTCCTGGATATGATGCGGGATCCTCTCAATCCAACGTTGTATCCTCCACTGCTCTAGATCATCCCATGCCTGCTTCTATACTATCTCTGCTTGGCTCTTGCTCTTTGGGGCTCCCTTCTTTGTCGTCTCCCGCTTTAGATACGGCCAACACGGCTCGATCATATTAAGATCAGGCGAGTTGGGGCACCAAAGTAGTCTTAATACTTCAGCCGCTGAGAAGACTATAGCTTATGCATAGTGGGCGTAAGACGGTGCAAGGTCTTCCTGAACAAGAGCATCCGGACTACATTGCTTAGTGTACGGAATAAGCTTCTTCATTAGGATCTCCGTTTGGTAGCGATACCAATTAATACTAGAGCCTTCTCGTCGTATAAGCTTGCCGTGCTTTGTATCCCACCTCCATTAAGGAGCTCGCCCGCCTTGATTCCGCAGTTTCAAACGCCTTATACCAGTCTCTAGCTCCTATTGCTTGCGGAGGATAGGTTCTAGCTTTGTATTCAGCTCCTTAAGGTCCTTCTCGGCCGCCTTCCTCTCTTGCGGGGTCTCTGGATGCCAGATATAACATGGCCCCTTTGAATCGTATAAGAAACAGCCCCAGAACTAGAACTCGGCATATCCCTTCTATCGCTTGCGAATGCAAGACTTAATAAACTTCTCCTTAGGGGTCCTCCAAACTCGGTAGCCACTACGACGGTGATTTAAGACGATAGATGTCTCGTCGGACTAGATAACCCGCTTCCAATCTTTAAGAGTCCAGTACTAATAGCGAAGATAGAACTCAAGGCGATCCTTCTTCATCTTCTCTGTCAGACCAGGCTTGCGTGTTGGCTTTGTCTTCTTTATCCTAGCGGCGCGGAGGATACGCCAGATAGTCATCGGCGAGATAGTATTACCTAGCTCTATGGAGATATAAGCGCAGGTTATCTTACGACCAAACCGGTCCTGGCGAACCTTCTTAAGAACCGCATCTATTTTATCGCCTTGCTTCGAGGGACGGCCAGTCTTTAGAGTATCGCGGACGTGTTCGTCGAGGATAATAGGGCGGGAGCTATTTGGATCGAAGCCGCGTTCAAGAGCTCTGTTAGCGAGGTTGTTAAGAGCGCGGGCCTTGACGCCGGTAATCGCTTCAATCTGCTTATTATCGAGCTGAACAATAAGCTTGAGAGTAAGCGCTTGAGCGCGCGTAGCGATATCGTAGTAAACCATAGTAAGAAGGTTCGTTGAAGGAGGATGCTGATGGAAAAGGACGTACGACTGCGGGGAAGGACCAAATACAGCTGTTGTAAATACCGGCTAATTCTGCCGGTTGTTTTTTAAAGCGGTGAGTATTTTCTTTTGGTAGCGACATCCGTACACGAGACGTTCCCCATATACTGCCTTCCCCAAACTTTTATTTGAGGGAAGAACACACCACCTCATCTCACCTGTTCTATCTTTCCCCAGATAAACACTCATCACACGATCCATTCACAACATCCGTTCACGATCCTTGACTGCGCCTTGGAGTCCCATCACGCTCAGTGATAATGATTTTACCGCCATCACTTGGGAAGTTCGTAATTGAACATCACGTAAAGGAGGATCGGCCTTTCAAACAATCAGGCTCCTAATACTCTTAACAACCTAATTTTAAAACGAAGAAGATAGTGGCATGTAGTAACGATGTGGCCACCTTTTCGTCTTGGTACAATAGCACTCTGATACTCTGGGTACAGAAGAGCTCGATCAAACCAAGGAAATGCCGCTTCTTACGTTTTAGAGAAGCTGTTTTCAAATCCGACATCACCTCCGGCTTTCGGATCCGGCTCCGGCATAATTGCAACAGGCTCCCGCGCCGGAGTGGGTCGCACTGGTCCGGCCAAGCTCGGCCCCACAATCACCGTGCGGGGCTTGCTTTCCAGGTTGCAACGTCGAGCAACTCCAACTGCTGCACCTCTGTCAAAACCAACGGCCCAACGAACCCCGTCTCGACTTCAAGCAGCATTTGCTGAATAGCCGGATTTTGGCTCGAGCCCACAACTCCCACACGATCAACATCTTACCTAGGCAAACGACCAACAGCACCCGGGAAGCGCCGCATCATCGTCACCGCAAACCCGACCGCATCCACCACGCTCCGCCCGCTCTTGCACCTCCCCCCGTTCGAACCGCCCACCATGTCCATCATCCGCGAGCACACGCAAGCGACGCTAAGCGACGCGTGGCGGACCATCAACATCGACGCGCTGCAGGAGGACTCGTCGGTCAACTTCGACACGGCGACGCTGCACCCGCCGCAGCCCGAGATCAGCGAGGGCGACGCACGGCAGATCCAGTCCCAGGTGCGGCAGCTCCTGCGCGGCGGCGACGCCGAGGGCGCGCTGCGCGGCTGCCTCGAGACGCCCGTGTACAACGGCGGCGAGCTGGCGCGCGAGACCCACCTGCAGACCGTCATCGAGGTGCTCCAGAGCATCAAGGCGAGCGAGATGACTCCCATGCTCCAGAGGATCTACTCCAGCCCCGGGGGCAGTGAGTGCTTGGATGTTTTGATGAAGTACTTGTATGTTTTTTGGCCCTTTCTCCCTCGTCTCTTCGTTACGATTCCAAGATTGCTGGCAATTTGGCTGATGCTCGATGTCTTGCAGATACAAGGGAATGGCTGGGTCGTCATCATCTTCTGCTGGTAGCGCTCCCCGGACACCGAGCCGCATGACGCCTCAACCGACCGGCTTCAGCCAGGTTGGAGCGAGACCTGGTGCCCCGGCCGAGTCGACGGGCGCGGCCATGAGCGTGTTGCTTAGCTGGCACGAGAAGGTGGTGGAAGTGGCGGGGCTGGGTTGTATAGGCCGGGTCATGACCGACTGGCGGCGAGTGTAAAGCGTGCTCTTGCGGCGTTGGGGAATATAGCGATAAGGTGTTTAAAACGCAAGTCTTCGGCTGCCTATAGACATGGTTGGCGTTCTGCAACGAGGGATGCGAAGACATGCTTGCCGGAGGATCCAGCTCATCCGTTATGACTGCATTTCATGGACTTGGACAACCACCGAGAGAAGAGATGAAGAACCGACCGCTAATAGTAGGCGCAGTAACGTCAGTCAATTCGCCGTCTTTCAAGGTATTCCTACATAAAATGCCCTATACAAAATCGAACCCCCTACTTCTGCTCTAGGATATCCTTCAGATTCACATCTCCGCTCCCCCTCTTCAGCGGCTTCGGTTGGTTCGCACCCTCCTTCCACCCGATCATATGAATGATCCTAAACGTCGCCGGCAGTGTCCCGTCCTCATTTCCGTGCAAAGCACGATAGATGGCCTCATTCGCCAGCAGCACATCCCGCCGTATGGCACCCATCTCCCGCCCCAACACGGCGTTCCCCTCGCCCATGGCCTGCAGATCCTGCATCAGCGCGAACGTGTCCGGGTAGTCCACCACGATGTCCTCCACATCGACCGTCAGCATCTGGAACCCGGCCCGCTGCAGCAGCCCGCCGACGTCGCGCACGTCCGCGAGCGGCGAGACGTGCGGCGAGATGCCGCCACGCCGCTCCTGCTCTGCCAGCTGCAGCGACGTCCGCAACTCGAACAGCGTGTCGCCGCCCAGCATGGCCCCGATGAAGGGGCTGTCCGGCTTCAGCACGCTGTTGATCTGCGCCAGCACCCCGGGCAGGTCGTTGATCCAGTGCAGCGACATGCTGCTTAGGACCATGTCGAAGGAGGACGGCTCGAACGGCAGGGACTCGTCGTCGGCTAGCACGTGGCGCGTCATGTTGAGCTGGCTGTTGAAGGGGAGGTCGGCGTCGCGGTGGAGGAGGGCGACTGATGACTCGGCGGCGACGAGCTCGTCTATCTTCGCCTGCGTCGCAAGGGGCGGGGAGACCGGGCTGGACGGGTCGGGATCGGGGTTCTCGCGCGTTAGAGCGCGGGCGATGTTGCACGAATTCGCGCCGAGGTCCAGCACGCGGGGAAACTGGCGCTTGATGTCCTGGAAGCCATGATGATGCTGTGTTAGTGTTTCGTGCAGTAGGGAACACTATCAGGGGCCGGCGGGGGAGGCATGCCAGTAACCGCTCACACACGCGCATGGCTACCTCGTCCTTGAGGTAGTCGGCCTGCCTGCTGATCTCGGGATGGGCTGCTGCCCGTTCCTTTTGCAGCCATTTCGTGCGGCTGTTGAACACTTTGAAGACGGTGCTGCCTGAAGCCTGGACGGCGTATGTCCGTCGCGTGCAGTGGGGTGCTGCAGGCAGTCGTAGACTCTGCGGCCGGCAGACCCGAGGCAAATTCAGCCGCATTGTCGGAGTCCTGGCAGGCAATGGCCTAGCATTGCCGCAGTTGTATGATGTCAGGAGCTGATTGCGGAAGTTGACAGCTTAATCGATAAGCGGCAAGAGCCACACATCGCATCGCAAGCCACAGATGGTGGGCCACGAGCAGCTGCGGCTCAAGTGGAGCTTGGTCCATGCGGGGCGCCAAATTGATGTGCAGGGGGTCGGCAGCTAACGCGACGGGAGGACGGACGACCAGTCCCACTGCAACCCCCTGAGCGACGTTGTCGCCGCCGAGCAACTCGACTTACTCGAGACATGCACCCGTTGTCTGACCGAACTCGATTGGGCTTGCTGAATTAATTCACTTCTTCTGGACGCTCAAGTGAGATGCAGGTGACCGAGGCGCCCGTTTCCCGGTGACCTCCACGCGCACGCGACGAGTCAGGTCTTCCGCTGTTCCGCTCTCGCCGAACCCGCCCCCGAGGTATCGATTCTCCTCGACAATGAATTTCTTCTGAGAGCCTGTCACCATCACGTCTGGCAGCCAATATCTGAAAATTAGCCGACGGGACTGCGAGCACGGCTGGATCAGTATAGGAGGAAGAAAGTCGTCCAGGTCTTGGCTCGATTGCGGATTCTGCCTGCACGCTGCAGTTGTGAAAGGGAGGTGCTGCCCTAATACTCCAAGATGTCGTCTTCAGGGCCAACCGGCTTTCTGGGCCGGTCCAGCAGTAGCAACTCGAACATGCGAGGACTCGTCCAATTCATCGCCGACCTTAGGAACGCCCGTGCACGCGAGCTGGAGGAGAAGCGCATCAACAAAGAGTTGGCCAATATCCGGTATGTCCATCCGTCATCTCGGCGTTCTATCCCAGTCATGCTGAATTGAGTGTCTTTTAGGCAAAAGTTTAAAGGTCCGCATGCTCTGCTGATTGTCGCCTGGCATGTTGCTGACACACTGATGCAGATGGCAATCTGAGCGGATACCATAAGAAGAAATACGTCTGCAAAGTGGGTATGGCATTTCTCTTCGTGACAAGGACAGGAAGCTGACTCGGGAGCAGCTCCTTTACATATACATCCTCGGTTGGAACGTCGATTTCGGCCATCTTGAGGCTGTCAACCTCATCTCGGCGACGAAGTACTCGGAAAAGCAGATCGGTTATCTTGCAATGACGCTCTTCCTGCATGAGAAGCACGAACTCCTGCATCTAGTGTTCAACAGCATCAGGAAAGACTTGCTGGACCACAATGAGCTGTTCAATTGCCTGGCACTTCACGCCATAGCAAACGTTGGTGGTCGGGAGATGGGAGAAGTGCTGAGCGGAGAGGTCCACAGGCTCCTGATCTCACCGTACGTTTTCGTTCCCGGATTTGCCCACTGCGGACTTGGGACTGACCCGCGGACAGGACTTCCAAGGCGTTTGTTAAGAAGAAGGCTGCATTAACATTGCTTCGACTCTACCGAAAACACCCTGGCATAGTTCAGCCACAGTGGGCCGAGAGGATAATATCCCTAATGGACGATGTCGACCTGGGGGTGGCGCTGTCCGTGACGTCCTTGGTAATGGCCTTGGCGCAAGATAATCTGGACCAGTACAAGGGCGCATATGCAAAGGCTGCCGGGCGGCTGAAGCGAATCGTAATCGACGGAGAATACTCGCCGGATTATCTGTATTACAAGGTCCCATGCCCTTGGATTCAGGTCAAGCTTCTGAGGCTGCTGCAGTACTTCCCGCCTTCAGGTATGTTCCGTTACCGGTAGCCGTCAATGGGACGCAATCTGACAACATGTAGAGGACAGTCATATCCGGGGAATGATCCGGGACTCACTCCAGAAGATCCTGGATCTCGCCATGGAGCCGAACAAGAACGTACAGCAGAACAATGCGCAAAACGCGGTCCTTTTTGAAGCCATCAACCTCATAATCCACCTGGACACCGAGCATGCCTTGATGAAGCAAATATCGTCTCGGCTTGGCCGTTTCATTCAATCGAGGGAGACCAATGTCCGTTATCTGGGATTGGAAGCCATGACCCATTTGGCGGCCCGAGCCGACACGCTGGAGCCGATCAAGCAGCATCAGGATGTAATTATCGGGTCGCTGAAGGACCGAGATATCAGCGTCAGACGGAAGGGGCTTGACCTCCTGTACAGCATGTGCGACGCCACGAACGCGCGGGTCATCGTCGGTGAACTTCTACACTACCTTCAGAACGCAGACTTCGCCATACGGGAAGAGATGGTGCTCAAGATCGCCATTCTGACAGAGAAATATGCCACCGACGTGCAGTGGTATGTCGACATATCCCTTCGCCTCATTGCCATGGCGGGGGACCATGTGAGCGACGAGGTGTGGCAGAGAGTGATCCAGATCATTACGAACAACGAGGAGCTGCAGGTCTATGCGGCGAAGAATACGCTCCAGTACTGCAAGCAGGATCACTGCCACGAAACGCTGGTCAAGATCGGTGCCTACATTCTCGGGGAATTCGGTCATCTTGTTGCCGAGGAGAGGGGATGCAGCCCGATCGAGCAGTTCCTGGCGCTCCAGAGCAAGCTCCCTGCCTGCTCGTCGAGCACCCGGGCGATGATCCTGTCGTGCTTCGTCAAGTTTGTTAACTTGTTCCCCGAGATCAAGCCGCAGCTTATCAGCGTCTTTAGCGTCTATAGCCACACGCTTGATCCTGAACTCCAGCAAAGAGCATGCGAGTATCTCGCCCTGGCGACGATGCCCACGGACGATCTTCTTAGAACCGTCTGCGATGAAATGCCGCCGTTCCCGGAGCGCGAGTCCGCCTTGCTCTCCAGGCTACACCAGAAGCACTCCAGGACAAGTGACAAGAGGACATGGGTTGTCGGCGGGAAGGACGCCAACGCGGATGTGGCCGAGCTCACCATGGCCAAGCAGGGCAGTCTTAGGAGAACCTTTACCGCGAACGACCATCCAAACGGTGCCTCGTCCGCCACCGCGGCTAACGGAAACTCAGCAGCCAACGATCTCATGGGTCTCGATATGAGCAATATCGGACCCGCCGAGGCCAAGGCACTCAAGCCGCCCAACCTTGCCAGCGCTGCCCATCTCTCACCCGGTTGGGAGAAGGGCTTCAACCGCCTCCTGCTCAAGGCGGACGGCGTTCTCTACGAAGACGGTCAGCTCCAAGTGGGCGTGCGGTCCGAGTACCGCGGCCAGATGGCGTGCTTGATCCTCTACTTCACGAACAAGACACCCGCACTCATCAGCTCTTTCACCACGACGCTCGACCTCGACGCGTCCGAAAAGGGCAACCTGACCTGGGACATCAAGGGCCTGCCGGACACCACGCTGGCACAGGGCGCCCAAGCCCAGCAAGTCATTGTGTTCGAGGCGAAGAAGGTGTTCGAGAAGAGCCCAACCATTCGCATCAGCTATCTGGCCGGCGCGCTGCAGGCCATCACGCTGAAACTGCCCCTGACGATCCACAAGTTTATGGATCCTGCCGAGCTGTCGGCCGAGGATTTCTTCAAGCGGTGGAAGCAAATCGGCGGGGCGCCGCGCGAGGCACAGCAGATCTTTGGGCTGGCTGCCGGGTCCAAGAGCAGCGGGCGGGAGATGACAGAGAGTTTCGTGAGGGGCGTCGTCGAAGGCTTCAGGTGGGGGGTGCTGCAGGGGGTCGATCCGAACCAGAAGAATTTCGTCGGAGCGAGTGTCGTGCATACCTCGGAGGGCGGCAAATACGGGTGCCTGCTGCGGTTGGAGCCTAATTATTTAACCCAGGTAAGATTTGCTCTTATCCCTTTTCTAAGGGGTTGAAGGTCACGTCTGGCTGACGAATATTTTAATTTCACAGATGGTGCGATTGACGATTAGGGCGACTGATGACAGCCTCCCGCCGCTGCTCTTGAAGCTGATGGAGGCCAGGATTGCGCAGGGGGTGTCGACAGCGCCGGAAAGGCCTGTGCCGCCCTCTGTGACCGAGATTTCGGATTCGTTCAGGAATATCATGGTTACTACTAGTAGTAGGTGAGGTGAAATCGAATGAAGCTGAGGTACGGGGCCGCCCACGCTGCGTTTAACAACTGCAGGCGACCGGAGGGAAATTGTGAGGAAGAAGATCAATGCAACAGCTGTCTTGGGACCGTTGTCAATCGTTGGAGAGCTCCACAGTTATTAAGCTAGCTCTGCCTTGGGCACAGAAAGGTGGATGTCCGCCATTATTAGCCTTGCTTATTCTTTACATGGTACATCTTGGGCCGATCAACGTAGCTGTTGTAAATTGTAATGGATCAAAAACCGAGGCTTGAACACGACTTGGACAGGTGGTGGCCCCTCTCCATCGCTCAGTTTGAAGTAAGAGTAGTAAAGCAAAGGAATGCCCTACATCAAACTCCCGGCCTCCCTGGCAATGAGCAGCGCGGGAGTCGAGCACTTCGCCTTAAACTGTAGAGACGAACTAGAAGAAACCAGCGGAGCAGTAGAAAATGATAAAAACTCAAGACGGAAGAAGAAACAAAAAGAGAATGAGGAAAGCAGAAGAAAAGCTAGATTAATGATTAGGATCGACAGCCAAGTGATTCTGGTTCCCGTCTCCTTATTAGGTGCGAATTCGACCTTTATATCGATGCTCTGTGCACGGTTGCTTGGCCAAACAGCGGCTCTGCGTGTGACGGCCGAGTCATGACGACATGGCCCGAGCTCCTGACGGGGGGTTGGTTTGGAGGGGGGTGCGCTTCCACAACAGTTATCTTCCCCAACGGGAATGGCAGCTGATCGTTGATCCCTCCAACAGCATCTCTTGTCGCACCAGGCAGTCTTGCCAAAGCCGGGGTCTCCACGAATAGGTTGCCGTTCGGAACGATTGACAGGACACAACTGCATGCACAGATATAGGCAGGCAAACTTAGCGATACCGCCGCATCTGATTGCAGCAACGTCCTCTTCAGCCCTACAGCTTTCACCGACAGACACCCCCGCACTCGCCGCCACAGCAGCCTGCCTTCTGACCGCAGCCGGACGCTTCTCACGACAGCTACGCCACCATGTCGGGCAGCTCACTCAACTTCGTAACGTTCAACCAAGACCACAGCTGTATTGCTGTCGGCACCACCAAAGGCTTCCGTATCTACCACACGGATCCATTCTCCAAGGTCTTCAAGAGCGATGAGGGTAGGGTCTCACTCATCGAGATGCTCTTCTCGACCTCGCTGGTGGCACTGGTGCTCTCCCCTCGCCAATTGGTGATACAAAACACAAAGGTCTGTTGACGGGCGCTGTTTGCATCGTACTTTTCGCCATTAGAGACTGTTCTGACACCGCTTGTAGCGTGGTTCCATTATCTGCGAGCTCACCTTCCCGACCGCCGTACTGGCCGTGCGGTTGAACAGGAAACGCCTGGCTGTGGTGCTTGAAGAGGAGATCTACCTCTATGATATCTCCAACATGGCCATGCTGACCACGATCGCGACATCGCCGAACCCGAACGGCATCTTCGCTCTGTCGCCCTCGTCAGAAAACTGCTACATGACATACCCACTTCCCAAGCCGCGTGAGGACCAAGGCGAACGGCGACCCGCCCATGCTCCTCCCCTGTCAGCCCTTGTGCCGCCGACGTCCGGGGAGGTCATTGTCTATGACACGGTCGGTCTGAAAGCCGTCAACGTGATCGAGGCACACCGATCGCCCCTCTCCTGCGTGGCCCTGAACAGCGACGGCACCCGGCTCGCCACAGCATCCGAGACTGGCACGATAATCCGAGTCTTCTCCGTCCCAGACGGCCAGAAACTCTTCCAGTTCCGCCGCGGAACTATTCCATCCAGCATATACAGCATGTCGTTCAACCTCGCCTCCACGCTGCTCTGTGTCTCATCCGCATCGGAGACAATACACATCTTCCGCCTGGCCAGTCCTAGAAGCAGCACCGGCGCGGGAGGTACCGCTCGCGCGGAATCCGAAGCCCCAAGCTCGCCCCGCACAAACCGCTGGTCCCGAGCCCGCAGCATCGACAGCGCCGACTACTCGCCCAGCGGCAGCACGACCGGCTCGTCACCGCGCGGCGGCGAAGGGCCCGAGTATGCCGTCCCGCCAGCCGCGGGTCCCAGCAGCAACAACGGAGGCAGTGATGCCGCGGCGCCGTCCAGGGGTCTGCTTGGCAGCATGCTCCGGCGCTCGTCTCTGATCGTGGGTCGCAGCGTGGCCGGGGCTGTCGGGTCCTATCTTCCGCAGTCGGTGACCGAGATGCTGGAACCGCAGCGCGACTTTGCGAGCATCAAGATCCCCCGGCCGACCAACACGCCGGGGGCGAGGAATAACATGGCGCGTGGCGCCTCTGCGCCTCTGAAGAGCCTGGTCGCCATGTGCAGCAATGCACCGCAGGTCATCGTCGTGACTAGTGATGGCGGCTTCTACATCTATCATATCGACTTGGAGAGGGGTGGTGAGGGATATCTCTTGAAGAAGTTCTCGTATGTTTTGACTCTCCCCCCTCACACTCTTTTGTAGTCGATCGAGTACATTACTTACCGATTCTGCGCTGTGTAGTATCCTCGATAGCGACGACAAGCTAGAGTCCTCGGCGTACGGTTCATAGGAGCGGACCGACGCTGATTGGGAGCGGTATCGTCTTGATACAATCTTTCCGCTAAGGGACCTTGCAGCAGGGGGGGATCGGCGAAGTGGCGAAGGGAACACACCCGAACCGTCCCACGATGGGCCATCCACAGAGGATGATGAACGAAGCTTATCGCATTCATAGGAGGTTGTTGATTAGTCGGGGTTCTTTATTTTGTTATTGATGGAGAGTTGGTTGCTTCGGGGGCTTTTTTATGGGTCTTGCGGCGAAAAGGGTAGGGCAATCCGTGGCGTTCTTGGGAATCTCCGGATCAGGGAGTCGGGAAGGTTATTGGAGTCTCACCTTTTGCTGCATAGCGGTTGGCGTTTTGGTCTTTCCTCTTGCTCCTGGTCTGTATTAACAGTCAAGCGAGGGGATCTGGATATCGAGGTAATTCAGTATTGTTTGGCCCCAAGTAGGTGATTTGGGAGCATTGATAATTCAGAATTCCAAGTTGAGGGGAGCCTGACTGGGCTTGCTGGTGACGCTATCACTGTGTGATTGCCCTGTTCCGGGATGAGCAAACTGCATTTGACTAATAGCATACCTTCCTCCGCCTGCTTGTCTTTCATGCAGAGATGGAGAGTGGGACGAATACACTGTACACCTCGCCCACCTTGGCTACAAGGAAACACTCCCCTTCTTTGCTTTTACCCCTCCGACCCACCGCCGTGTCGTAGGATATGTCCGCGGCTCATGTGCCGCAATAGGTGAGGTTGGCTTATGGCTATGTGTCCGTCTGGCTGATGGATGGCTCACGACGGGTCATGGATGTATTCGACCCGACCGCTTCCGTTTTCATGAGTGGTACTATGCCATATTCAGAATCCACACAATGCAGAGCAAAGGCAAACAACAACACGCAAATAGGTAGGATGAGATTGTACCCTTTTCCCACCATCACTACAAAGGCACCTTGCTATCCGGGTGTTCTGAACCGTTTTCCATTTCGTAATACCTGAGCCAGTCCATTCCATTTGATATCCACCTGACCCTGGAGAGAATAAAAGAGGCCTAAAATGACAAACCCAAACAAACAGAAAGACCCAAATCCCCAAGGAAAAAGGAAATAAAAAGGCAATCCAACCCAGCCATATTTCCCCCAAACGAACAAAATTACAACGCGGAGAAGCAGAGAAAGCAAGACGCCGGTCGTCAATAAGCGGAACCGATCCCTTCCTTGTATTGTACCAAACCAATCCCGCCCCGATCCCAACCCGCCGTTCCATCCCTGATATCCAATCCGTTGCCCATCCCCATCCCAACAAATAGAACCTCTCGGACATTTAGAGGAGGAAGATTGGAGACGAAGGTAAAACATGGTACTAAAATCGTGGTAGGTAGATAGATAGATAGATAGCTGTGATTCGGAAACTCAAAACGCTGGAATAAAAGAAGTATGAGAGAAATCGAAACGGTCGTGTCGTATAGTTGTTTTGTGATAGATAAAGCTGGTTTTCGCTTGTATGCGTATGCGTGCGTATGCTGGCGCTGATGTGAAATTCCAGGTAGTGAACGTTGTGACGAAGCAATATACGCAGTCGGGTGGTTGAGGCAGGATCGGTTGAGGACGGAGGCAGCCCTCCTTCTTGAGCCTCCCTTGCCTTTGTTGTTTCAGTGGGACAGGTGCCCTCCATGTCGGAACAGGGTGTCTGTTGTAGGTCGGAGGCGAGGCTCGTCGCCTGCGATCAGGAAAGCCACAAGCAATCAGTCTCCCGCCAGGGGTCGACTTTCCCGCTGGCCATTCAGCTTCCCTGACACATTGCACCACCGGGGGATGCTATCCTTCCCGTTCATCGCGCGTAAGGCCTGTTCATCAGAGCGATCTCGCGCGCAATCTCGGCCCACTCGAGCTCCCTCTTGAAGCCGCCTGCTTCCTCGCTCGTACTGTCGCCGGCACGCAGCAGCTCCTCCCACTTGAGCAGCTCGTACGCGAACCGCAGATGCGGTTGGATGATGACGTTCAGCCGTCGCGCGCGCACGAAGCAGTATGCCCGCGGGAACGACAAGCCCATGCTGCGCATGACCTCGGCAATGCAGATGGTGGCGCTGCGCGAGACGCCGACGCGGCAGTGCACCAGCGTTGCTGTGCTGTTTGTGCGGCCGCGGTCTGTTATCCCACGCGTTAGCCTCTCTCTTCATCTCATCTCATCTCAGAGTCACCAACGCCAAAGTAACCCGGACAGGTCAGGACAGACAAAAGAGGGAAAAGAACATACCAATGAAGGCCAGACATCGCTCAAACTCGCTCGTCAGGGGGTCAATGCCGTTATCCTGCACCCCCTGCACGACGCAGACATTCTCGGGGCCCCACGCCTCGAGCTCACCGTCGCGCCACATGGCCGTCTCGCCCACGCTCAGGATCTGCCCGATGCCCATGGCCCGCAGCAGATCCGGGTTGTTCGCGTGACCCAGGTTGCCGAGGTACATATACTCCGTAATGCGGCTGGGGAAGGAGCCGTCGAACCCGGCAGCGAACCAGCGCGGCTCGTTGCGCGCCAGTTCGCCGATCTCCGTCAGGGAGAGTTGTTGTCCTTGCCCGGATCGTGCGGGTGAGTCTTGCAGCAGCCGTGGCGTGATGGCGCTCAGCATGGCCACGTCGGATGGATAGGCGAAGCAGTTGCGCTGCTGGGTCGTGTGCAGGTCCAGCCAGGCGTCCGGCACGGGACGGCCCATGCTGAAGCTGTGGTAAGCCACGGCGAGCATGGTGGATTCTGTGTAGCCGTCCCCGCAGTGGATGAGTATTTTGCGCGGACGGGAGGTCGGGCAGGGGGGAGCTGACGAGACAGTCGTTGCTGTCATGGGAGTGTCACCGTCAGCGTCGACTTCCACCTCGGGTTGCTGTTCCTCTGGTTGTTGCTGGTCCTTCGTGGGGGTGGGGAGAGCAGGACGGGTGCCGTGAGCGAGGTGGTAGATCCATTTGCAGGTCTCTATGATGCCGTCTGCTTCGGCATGGGACCAGGTAGGAGCGAGGATGCTCCCGGAGGAGGGGAAGTCTACGTGGAAGTGCTTAGTCTCGTCGTCAGGGGCCTCAGCGATGCTTTGCAGCAGAGCAGGGTTCAGTCGTCCCAAGTCGCTGCACTCTATCAGGACGTCGTAGTCCTGCTCCTCCTCCGATCCGGACTCGGGCGACGGCCCCAGCCAGACGTTGTGCGAGATCTCTGACGCCCGCGTCATCTCGTACATCTCCCTCCTCTCCTGGTTGAAGAAATCTAGCACGTTGCCCGTCAGCAACCCCTCCGCGTTGACGGCCACGATCTCGGGGTGTTTGTCCTGGATCTCGGCAAACGGGCTGACGCAGACAAAGGTGTTGTACCTGGGCACGTGCTGGCGCAGGATTTCGTTCCTGTCGCGCCATCTCTGCTGGGCGCCGGCAATGTCCCAAGCAAGCTTGCGCACAGCCGCATCGTCGTCGCCATAGACGATGATATCGGAGGTCATGGCCGATTTAGCCGCCTGTATCTGGAAATTGCGCACGGAGAAGCCGTCCCGGGGATCAACCTCGAGGAACTCGACGGTGGCGCTCCCGACTTGGAGGAACTCATGCGGCGCGATGGCGCCCTTCAGACGCGAAGCGTCCAAGTTACCGTCAGCCTTGACAACGGTAATCCCGCGGAGGCAGGGAGGCGTCCGCCTCTGGGAGCGTCTCCGGGCCATGAAGAAGGTCTGCTGAACATGGTTGTCCGGATGGAGGCCATGGAGCCAGGGGAAGACCCGGGAGGGGTCGGGCAGGGGCTGTCGCGCGAGATGATCCAGGGCGGCAGCCACGTCGTCGGCGTCCACCTTGTAGAGTGACAGACTGCCCATGTCCACCCGTGGGAACTTGTCCGGGGGATATAACAGCGAACGTTGCAGCTGGTCCTCCTCTTTGACCGGAGACAGGGGCGGTGTGGTCGGCTTTTCTTGGGGAATCGGCCCCGGCGGGCACACAGGAATGTGCTTGTTGGGCACGGGAGCGGGACACTGCGTAGAGTGGCCATCAAGTGTAATCGTCGGCGTCGTGAGAGAGCCGATGTTGGATGTCGGCCGATGGGGTGTAATGGGCCGGGAAATGGTTATTGTTGCCATGATGGTGCGCTGGCGAGGAGTTCACGGAGTTGTGGTTATCCCAGAAGCGTGGCCGGCGACCATGGACACGCGAAACACAGGCCCGGAGAGCGAGGCTCGGAAGGAGTGCGTGATGGATGACGTTTATTACAGGAGATAACCAGAGGCGATTGTAGGCTCCTGGAGGGCTTAAGCGCCTTTGGGCGATCCCGTGCTGGTCGATGTTTACAAAGATATCGCCAATGACTGAGGTAGTAGTCCTAAAGGAAGAGAGGAAGACGTCCCTGCAAGCAGCCACTACACGATCGCTTGATAATTCTGATGTCTTCGTCGAGGACGGGACGAGAGAGAGACGCAAGTGAGGAGTTGAGGGGGAGGGAGGATGCAGCCTTATCACAGACCCCTGTGTCTTATGTGAAGCGGGTTGGCTGTCTTCCAGGTTGTTGCTCATAAACGACACAGTGCAGCTACTGCGCGGCAGATAAGACACTTGTGGAACAGCAATGGCGTCAGTCAAAGCGTCAGTCAAGGCGCATCTATCCGCAATGCCTGCGAGCGATCGACTCCAGACTCTAGAGTGCTAAAGGACAACGCTACCATGCATTGGGGTCGAAGCAACAAAGAAAGGGAAAAGGGTGAGATTGCGACAGCGGAGACAGAAGTAGGAACGAAAGTCAGAAAATCAGGCAATCAAACATGGGATGGAATTGGGCCCAGGAGAGGCGTCAGGTGAGCTGGAAGAGAGATGGTAATTTGACACGTCCACGGCTATGCTGATCCTAGTTTCTTCAACAGTTTCACCCTCACTGATGCCGCAAATGAAGCGAATTGTTTGATGGGGATACAGATTATCATCCTGTGAATCAAGCTGGCAGTGGCCAAACGAGGCGATCTTTGAACTCTGAGAGCTCCGCGGCGCCGGTGGCGGGCTGCTGATAACGCTACGTACCTACGCAGATCTGCGCCAGGGACCCATCACCACGCGAGTCATCACATACCACAATAGGTTTCGCGGCGGACATGCAACAACGAAGCATCAATCTTCCGAAACTAACTGGTAATGATCTCGCCTCAAGTCTGTCCCTATCCATTGTTTTATCCTCACTTCTATCGACTTTCACACGTCAAGAAGCTCGGATGGAGAGGAATCTGAGCGCGGGTGGTGACGTTCCCAGAGCGTTCCCAGCGTTCATTACGCGGAGAACGGACCCGCTGGGCAGAACAAGGGGGTGTGTGCGGGCTGCGCTGTCATTCGTCAGGCGCTCTCGATGGTCTCGCGCTAGCAGATCCACCTCCCGCTTTAGCCTCCGGCTTCCATCCCAAGCCAATGGCTCACAACATCGCCCCACCATCGTGCTTAACCTCTTGCATTTGCATGGTGGGTGACCAATTGTCGGCCATCACCAATCCAGTCATACAGAGCCGTAATCCAGCGCAGAGTCGCAGCTCGTCCCTTTGAGCAACGGTCAAATCCCACTGCTTTATGCTAGTCTCCTGTAGGGCAGGCTCATAGCGGGGCTATGATGAAGGCAATTGGGATCGACCTACGTCAATCCTCTGCGAAAGTTCTTTTTGACTTTCCCTCAGGTTTCTCATGTAGCGGGGGAACCTTTCCTGTGAGCATGAAACCATTAAATCGCCCCTGTTCTCTCTTGACAATCGGGAGAGAGGGGGGAAAGGACGGTGTGTTGGGTTTTGATCGTCCCGAGATCTTGGGTTTGTAACCCGGCCTTGTTCCGGCTAGGGGTGTGTGCTCGTAGATCACGAGACGAACGAGGCCACAAGCTTTACCAATCGGTCAGCGCATTTTCGCCGGGATTGCCATTGTCGATATGGCTCGAACGAGTTACCCCGTCCCATAACCACCCGAAAGGAGCCAGTGACTAGGGGAAGCTTGCAGACTTGCAGCAACCCTAATGTAATGGTGACCAGACGACCTTCAGCTGTGGGCATTTCTTATCTGATCGAATTCCGATATTGAACAGAGCAGGAAGCGGGAGTCCCACAGGTCAGTTATCCGATTCGAGACACCATTGTTGAGAGTTATCGAGTCTGAAGCTTTACCATGTAACTCTAGGTCTCCGGCTTGTCTGTCGTCTTCCATTGTACTCGTAGCATACATCAATGGGACGAACCTACACAGTAAACAACTCTAATACGTTGTCTCACATCGGATGAGACTGGCGAAAACTGGCCCCGCAATTCGGTTGGCGTGCCAGTGCGGGGCAAATTCTGCTTGTTTCCCGCAGTTTTTGCGGCCCCGCCCGCCGATGCTCGGCACCGCCTTCCGCTCGCCAACCTTCTGACTCTTTTTCCATCTTGCTGTCCGCTCCGACCCCGAGCAGTTGGGTCTAATCACAACACCGACCGCTCGCAAGCAGTCTTTATTGATACTGGTAGAGCGGCAGCATGGCAAACAGCGCTGCCACCAACGGGTCTGCGGACCAGACGCACACCGCGTCCCAGCGCTACCTGAGCACGCGGGGTGATGATAGCGGTGTAGGCCGTCCCTTCCCCTAGTACCAAACAAGTCGCGCCGCTCACCAGATGAGAACTTGAAACCGCTAATACGTTGAGGATAACAGCTGTCCTTTGAGCAGGTCGTCCTCAAAGGCCTCGCGTCCGACGGCGGCCTGTACATTCCCGAGCAGATCCCCATCGCTACCGAGTGGCAGGATTGGAAGGACCTCTCCTACGTCGACCTCGCCTTCAACGTCTTGTCGCTCTATATCTCGCCTTCCGAGATCCCACCTGAGGATCTCAAGGACATCATCCGGCGTAGCTACACCACTTTCCGCTCCGACGAGGTCACCCCCTTGATCCAGCTGCAAGGAAACATCCATCTGCTGGAACTCTTCCACGGGCCGACGTTCGCTTTCAAGGATGTTGCCCTGCAGTTCCTCGGAAACCTCTTCGAGTACTTCTTGGTGCGGCGGAACGAAGGGAAGACGGGGCGGGACAGGTATCACCTTACCGTGGTGGGGGCAACAAGCGGTGACACGGGCTCGGCCGCCATCTATGGCCTGCGGGGTAAGAAGGACGTCTCGGTCTTCATGCTCTATCCCAAGGGTCGCGTGAGCCCGATCCAGGAGCTCCAGATGACCACGGTCCTCGACGCCAATGTGCACAACCTCGCCGTAACGGGTAACTTCGACAACTGCCAGGTGAATTTTGCTCCGCCTTCCCAGTTTTACTGTACCGTTGTTCTTACATGTACAGGACATTCTCAAAACCCTGTTTGCAGACCCCGACGCCAACTCTACCCTGAAGCTCGGCGCCGTCAACTCGATCAACTGGGCACGCATCCTCGCCCAGACCGTCTACTACTTCTATTCCTACTTCTCCCTCGCCCGCCAACAACCCGACACGTTCAAGATCGGCGACAAAGTCCGGTTCTCTGTCCCATCAGGCAACTTCGGCGACATACTGGCCGGCTACTTCGCCCACCGAATGGGCCTGCCGGTCGATAAGTTTGTCATCGCGACAAACGAAAACGACATCCTCGACCGCTTCTGGAAGACGGGCCGGTACGAGAAGAAACCGACCCACGGCCCTTCGGCCGCCGGCGGCCTCCCTGAGGACGGGGCCAAGGCGCACGAGGACGGTGTCAAGGAGACACTTTCTCCGGCCATGGACATCCTGGTTTCCTCCAACTTCGAGCGTCTCCTCTGGTTCCTCGCGTACGAGTTCGCGTCGAGCGCGGGTATGGACGACGACTGGAACAAGAAGCAGGCCGGCCAGGAAGTCTCGTCCTGGCTGCGCGCGCTCAAGGTCAAGGGCGGCTTCGGCCCCGTGTACAAGGACGTACTGGAGGCCGCGCGCCGGACGTTTGAGAGCGAGCGGGTCAGCGACCAGGAGACCCTCGACACCATCCGGAGCCTGTACCGCGAGGTCGGATACGTGCTGGATCCGCACACGGCCGTGGGCGTCGAGGCCGCCAGGAGATCGGCTGCGCGCGCCGGCTCCGACGTGCCCATCATCTCGCTGTCGACGGCGCATCCGGCCAAGTTTGCCGGCGCCGTGACCCTCGCGCTCAAGGACGAGGAGGGGTTCGAGTTTGATGCCAAGGTGCTGCCGCCCGAATTCGTCGGGCTGGATCAGAAGGAGAAGAGAGTCAGAGAGGTGGAGAATGACTGGACGGCGGTGCGGGAGGTGGTGAAGACGGAGGTGGAGGAGGAGCTGAAGGGAGAGAGGTGACAGGGGGAAAGGGGGTAATGTGTATTATGTTGGGGTGATTCCACGATGCCTCCCGTGGTTGTCAATTCTTTTGCATATAATTCACAGATAGAGATATGCTCGAAAGGGGTTGGGTGAGATAGGGCGGTATATAGACGGCGGGCGACATACGGATCGATCGTTTTAGGACAGCCCCATAGCAGCATGGTAGTCACCTAGGGTATGATATCCCGCATTCCGCAACTTGAACTGCAAGCATTCATCAATAACAGCATGCCAAGCTCAGTGCAGCGCTCAGCCAAAGGTAATCTGCCCATTACGCACATGGCCCTGAACTCGGGATCCGTGGCAGTTCGAACGAGAGACCGGGTAGAAGGGTATCTGAATGCCGCCTGTTTCTCATTCGAAACCATAATATACAAGACACGCTATTCCCAGTACCTCATCCGTTCGCTCCAACCCGTTACATGCATCCATCTCACAAGCCGCACCCCTGGAAGAAACCTCTAGAAGCCAACAAAGAAGGTCACCGACCAAGAGGGCCGGTACCCCTTTGAGGCCATTTCCAAGACGGCGTGGGCATGGTGCTACCCGCTTCCGCCCCCTCTCGGCAGGCTCCTTCTTCTCCCGATATTCCCACATTATGCATCGTCACCATCATCATCATCATGGTCACGACCTTGACCACGACCAGTCGTCAATCCATCAATAGGAGCATCCCGTGGTTCGCTAGCCCAGGGCTGACTAGAGAAAATAGTCGCCGGCGCCGCGGCGGCCGCCGGGGATGTGGCGCTGGTCGTCGGGCACGGCCGAGAAGATGGAGAACTTTGTGTTGAGGCAGCTGTCGACCGTCATGATGGAGGCGACGTTGCCGCAGCGATAGCAGTAGTTGGGGGCTGACCAGACGGTGACGACTGACTTTTCGGGGAAGTGGAACTATATTGGAAATAGTGAGCGGGTGAGTGAGTGGGATACAAATACATATCCCAGGGGAAAGACAGCGAAGAAGGGGAAAGAGAGAGGCAGTCCATTGTACTAACCTTGTACCCCTCGTTGACCAGCTGATGGGCGCGCGCGATTGTCTTGAGACCGTTGACGTGGTTGAACTCGGTGGCGACCTTGTGGCCGAACAGCCAGCCGGCGCCGCGCGGGCTGACGGCCCACGTATCGATGTCCTCCGGGTCGCTCCAAACCAGGTCGCAGAAGGCGCCCTCGTGGGGAATCTCCTGGGCCCGCGCCACGACCCGGATCTGGTCGATGGTGCGGATCTCCGGGCTCAGGCCGCCGTGCACGCACAGCACGGTCCCGTCGACGATGGCGGCCAGAACCAGGAAGTCAAACACCTGGCAGCAGGCCTTCCAGACCGAGGCGTTGCCGTACTTCTGCTGGCACTCTTCGTAAAATCCATACACCCGTGTTATCTGGCGGGATTCGTGGTTGCCGCGGACGAGGACTATCCTGTCTGGGTATCTGTGGAAGGGGGGAAAGAGGATTGTTAGCTAGGTGAGCCCAGCTTTGATTGGGGAATTAGCTGGTGATCCCTCACTTTGCTTTGAGACACATGAGGAGAGTGAACGTCTCTAAGCTGAAGTATCCCCGGTCGACGAAGTCACCGAGGAAGACGAAGCGGGTGTCCGCTGATTGCACGCCCGAGTCGGCGGGCGGCGGTGAGTGCGTACTTGTATTTGCCTCCTGCTGTTGTGCTTCTGTCGCGGCATCATCGTCGTTATCGTCACCGCCAGCATCGCCCTCCCCCGGTGACTCGGCATTCTTAACTTTGCTTTTGAGCTTTGGATTTGTGATCTCTGACGGCGGCTCGATGTCGTCGGAGGTGATGACGGTCGTGCTGGTCATGGGTGCCTGGACATTCGATTCGCCAGGCATACCGCCCGCCACGCGGAACATCTCGAGCAGATCGTAAAATTGGCCGTGGATGTCGCCGCATATTGTGACGGGCGTGACGACGGGCTGGATGTTGGACTCCTCCATCAGCACTTCCTTGACCATTTCGCACAGCTGCTTCATGACCGGCTCCGGCAGGTAGTGGCATTGCTTGGCCTCCTCGAGCCATTCGTCCAGTCCGGCGCCTGGCCGGAGGTTTGCCGGGCCCGGCTTTGGCACGGTAGCCATTATGGTGCCGTGTTGTAGAATACCAGGAGTTGTGTTTGGGGGTTTGAGTCTGGCCTTGGATTCGGTGGAACATGGAGGTGTTGACGACCCCCTGTGCCCGCCATGCACGCCTGAAGGCTCGGCCCCACTACGCCATCCCGGCGGGGACGATAAGCTGTCCCCGCAGCCTTATCGGAGTTTTTGGGAAGCTGCATCACATCAAGTTCATGCAGCTTGTGATGTGACTAACAACCTGAGATCAGATCCCACCTATAAGTTCAGCCCCTGCTAACATCTCGCCCCGGACGTCCTCTTGTGACTAAGTAGTTCCTTCACTCGTCAGCTCAACTGCCGAAACAATACCAACCCCCATTCACCACCGAACAAACTCACGGAGCGGGGCTCCATAATCACCCATGAGCACATCACGTACACCACAGCTGCTGTCTAGGCATACAAATGGCGCCACAAGCCGCCAGTCCGTCAGCGATGCGGCAAAAGCTCCTAAGACGAAACCGCCGCAGCAGGGTGAGAAAGTCGTGATCCGCCGCTTGCCGCCAGGCATGACTGAAGAGGAATTCCTTACGATCCTGGGCGACGACTGGAGATTGGGAAATGGAAAAGTTGACTGGTTTTCCTACCGGCAGGGGAAGGTCTCAAAACAGTCAGTTGTCAGATCTCGGCCGTGGCTGTTCTGCAATGCAAGCGCTAACACGAGATCTTCCTAGTGCGTCAAAACCATCAGCGCCCTCACGGGCTTATCTGCATGTTGTCCAGAGAGACCTGTTGTCCGCGCTCGTCCAGGTGCTGCAATTGGCAAAATGGGAGGACGCCAGAGAGACGTACAACGATCCGGTCCTGGTTTCACCACCTACGGTCGAGTTCGCGCTCTTCAAGAAGATCCCTAGCGACAAGAAACGTGTTGACGGGAGGCAAGGCACGATCGACCAAGATCCGGAGTTTATGGCATTCCTTGAGGCGCTAGCGAATCCCGACGCACACAAGGAGGCGCCAGAAGCTGATCAGGCCGCGCAAGAGGGTAACAAGGCCGACAAAACCACGACAACGCCGTTAGTGGCATATATCAAGGAAAAGAAAGCGGCTAAAGCCAAAGAGACGGCTGCTGGGAAGCATGCCAAACATGCGCGGCAGGATTCACAGGGGGCCAAGGGCAAGGCCACCCCGGCGCCGCCCGAGGAACCTAAAAAGAAGTCCAAGGATGGAAAGAACGAGAAGGAGAAAGGCCCAGAAAAGGCACCTGACAGGGCCGCTGAGAAGCCAAGGGAGTCTGTCAAGGTCCTCACCAAGAAGGCCGCCGCTGCGGCGGCAGCCGCTGCCGATGCCGCAAAGGCTGTTGTGGCCCAGATGCAGCCGAATACCCAGTCCGCAACACACGAGCCGCTACCCAAGAGCCGCAAGGCTGGGATAGCAGCTGCAGCCAAGATCTTGCAACGCGATTTGGGCCTAAGTCCGGGCAACGCTCATCGCAAGGCCCGTCAGGATGCGGCCAAGGCGGAGGCGGAGGCGAAGGCTACCGCTGCGAAGGACAACAAGCAGCAAGCCACACCACCCCAGGCTGAGGTTGCACCTGCTCGCAGCCCTATCGAAGCCTCGCAGGCGTCTGCTCCGGCCAAGTCGCAATCACCCGCTCCTAGCAAATCTCGGAATCGGAAACGCGGCGAGGATAGCGGTAAGGCCAAAGCAGACGCTAAGGGTGAAGGCGCCAAAGGTGAGAAGGCCCTCGAGCCGCCAACAACAGCGCCGGCAAAAGCGCCCATTGCAATGTTGAAGAAGAAGGACGGTCAGCAAGGGGCCGCGTCACAATCCCAGCCCACAGCGGGTCCATCCGCGACAGCTCCTTCGCCGGCTCCACCCTCAGGGCCCAAGGCGACGTCGCAGAAGCAAGGTGGAAGTTCCAAGAAAGCGAACCCAAACGCGACACCCAGCCCGGGTGCGACGCGAGCTTTCATTAAACATGCCAACCACTCCCAGGGCGTCACCGAGACGCTCCTCAAGGAGGCCCTGCAGGCGTTCGGAACCGTAACGAGCGTCGAGATCGACCGCAAGAAGGGGTTCGCCTATGTCGACTTTGCCGATCACAACGGCCTCGTCAAGGCCATGGCTGCCAGCCCGGTGACGGTTGCCCAGGCCACAGTGCAGATCCTCGAACGGAAAGAGATGGGCAAAAAGGCCTCGAATTCGGGAGCGGCAGCGGGACAGGCGAAGAACGCTGCAGCGGCTACCCCGTCGGGTCCTGCTCAAGCCCCCGCGCCGGCGCCGGCCCCGGCTCAGAAGCCTGCTCCCGCAAAGCAGACTGCTGCGCCGCCATCGTCGGCCCCGGCTTCGACTCCCTCTGGTCCATCTGAGAAGCCGGCTGGTGAGCAGCAGAGCAAACGGGGTGGCAGGAGAAGGGGTGGGCGGGGCAGAGGGGATAAAGAGAGCAAGGAATCCAAGGAGCCTGCCGCGAAGGACGGGGCCGCGAAGAAACAGGATGGAGGCGGCCCTTCGGCACCCGCAGCCCATGCTGGTTGAGCGTCGGCGAGGCCGCCGCAAGGGATCTTGAAACGGGGAGGATGGTAGGGGAGATCAGGGCGGAATATCTAGGGTACCCAGTGGCGGCGGGCAGATCGGGTCTTCTGTAGGAACGGACACCAAGTGATCAGCGGAGACCTCAGGCCGCTCTCTCTTCCATAGCCGTAGAGTCCAACATCTATTTAAATACGCATAACTACCCTTAATATTTCCCAAGTAGGTCGTCTTCGAGTTCTTGTAGTTATCGTCTTGCGCATTCCTGACCGTCCTGGGATAACTGAAATCTGCGTACAACGCTGAAGGGATCAAGAATGTTTGGAGCCATGGGGCAATTGGGAAGAAGACACAGATGGGACACCAGACATGAGCGCGAATCTGTTATTAATCTGCATTCCACTTTTGTCAAAGGCTCATTCGGGTAACTAGAGCCTTACCACAAAGTGCCAGATACATACTAGCAACTGTCCAGCAGGAATTCTATCGTGGTACAATACACCGCTTCTCTACCTGAAGCTTTCTCGTCCTTTCTTCTTTCCCTTTACACCTTTCTTTTCTCCTCTTTCTCTCTCTTTCCCTGCTCCGTTCTGTATGACTTATGGATGCGCCCGCAAAATCATTACTGGGAGAGGTCCTCTCGTTGATACACAACGGTACCACCGATATGGTAAGCTTAGTTTGGCGGCACTGAACAGGGCCGGTGGGCATGTCATGACATGAGCGGTGCAGCAGAGACTCAAAGCATAGCAGACAGTATGCGTCTTCATTGTCACAAGACAGGAGCAAATTCTACTTTGGGAGAAACCAAAGTCTCAGATATTTTGATTCCAATTCCATCTTCAGCGAGGATGTGTCGCATCTATTGCAGTGGTCCCTAGTAGTCCCGTAACCCTATCCCGTGAATCCCCACTTCAATGCAACAGCATAATCCGTACTACATGTTTGTCATACAAAAAAAAAGGATAAAGCCGTTTGCCGTGGGGTCAAACACAAGGAAATGTCTATCTAAGCTCTATAGTGCACACATCCCAGATCATCCCTTATATCTTCATCCATGCCCAAATGTGAAGTGGTGAAACCCGTGTCCGCCTCCATTCATCCTTTCCCATCCATCTACCCTCCCTTCTGAAGACAAGACATACATGCCAAACGTAATATGTGACGTTGATACAGACATGAAAAAGACAACATCACACGGGGTATATGAGAAACAGATATCCAAGAGAGATGCCCCAAAAACCAAAAACCTAATGAAATGAAACAATGCAAGAATGACTTTGTGGGAACTGTGGGGTGCGGTTGGTTCGCCCGATGGAGTCGTATGGGGCCTCCCGCTGCCGTTCCCGAGCCGGTGGGAAAGGGGGGATCCATAAGGAGACGGCCCGGTGTGGAGTGATTTTCAATGTCGGGTTGCTTGGCTGGACCCACAGCTTCCGGAAGGCTTGTGGCTGATGCGGTGAGGCGGAGGGCTGAGTGCGGCGTAGCATCCTGTTCGTCTGGTGCCGGAAATGAGCTCAGGAGGCCGCCTGAGAATTTTCCATCCTTCCACGCTTCCAAAGTTGTAGTGTGTGTGGGCTGGGGTCGAATGCGACGTTAGGTTCCGGGTGAAAAGGTGGGGCGGCATTGGGTTGGGCCAAGGTTGGGCAGCAACAGGAAAAAAGCGTTGGATGCGCGCCCGACGAGTAAACTTGAAGAATTGGCGGAGATCGAAACGCTCGCAGCAGCGCATCGCAGGGCTGCAGCAAGGAAGGGAATCCCCCGTGCAGGTACCGCCAATCGGCGGATAGGCGTCAGAAATGCAAAACTCGGGACCAACCGAAGATGCTGCTGCTGTCGCATTCGTCGCGCGTGTTTAGTCGCCAGTGCATCACCTTGCGTGCCGTGTAGATCGCGGGACTGCGTATTGATCGTCCGCTACGCCATAGGTATCGGCGGCGACGTAGACGGCGGGATGATGTGGCCGCGGCGTGGTCGCCGAATAGGGCTCACGAATGCTTTGGTAAGACTGTGCTGTTGAGTAGGCCGGGGTGGTCGTCGGCGCGTACGACGAGTACTGCCGTGTGGGCGCGAGAGGGCCAGTAACTGAGACTTGTGGCCTCGGCGCCGGGTGGCCGAGGGGCTCGATGTAGCTGTCGCTTCTGTTGCGCTGGCTCCTGGTGGAAGTGCTGCTGCTTTTTGCATCGCTTTCCTCGCCGCGCGAATCGAAGCGCTGTCGAAGACGGTCGAGGCGGTCTTGCTCTTCCTGCGCAGCCTTCTCTTCTTTGCGCCGCTCGCGGGCGCGTTCTTTCTCCTTTTCTTTCTCCCGCTCCCGGTCGCGCTCCTTCTCTTTCTCCGTCCTCCCAGACGGCTCTTTGCGTCGCTTGCTTGAGCTTCTGTGTAACTTCTTCTCATCCGACGACTCGGAGGCGTTGCCGCTGGACCCTGAGGGTGACGAGCCGCTGTTGCTCTTCCGGTTGGCCTTCTTCAAGTCCTTGTTCAACTCCTTGACTGTCTCTTCTAGTTGCGCATTCTGCTCGGCAAGTTCTTTGTTGGATTTGGTGAGCGACTTCTTCTCCTCGACAAGATTTTCATTCTCGTTCGACAGTGCCCTCATGCGCGCCTTGGCTTCTTCGAGTTCGGTGGTGACTTTCTTGAGGGTGCGCTCGAGCTCTTTGGCTCGGGCCTTTGCCTCGTCGCATTCTTGCCGGCTGGACTCGAGCGCTCGTCGGATGCTGTAGATGCCGGGTTCCTCGTTCCCAGGGACTAGGTAGCCGCGATCAGGAGTTGATGTGTGGCTCTCGCAATCACTGAACCCCGAGTCGCTCCGCTGGTGCTCGTAACCCCCATTGGGGGACGACCTGCGGAACTTCACGCTCATTGCGGCGGAAGTGTTAGAAGGTGGTGCGAGGCGGTGAAGCGGTGAACAAGCTCGATTTATGGCTAAAGCAGCAGAGAAGTGGGTGTGTTGTTTGCTGGTTCAACGAGGTGACTGCGACAATGCCAGATCGTTGGCGAGGGAGGTAGAGAGGTATATAAGAGAGAAAAAAAGTGTGGGCGGGTCCCAGTCCAGGGGTAAATTTGGGCGCTGCAGCCGGGGCGCAGGTGAGCAAGGCTAGATCAGGAATGCTCGTTCCTTCCGGTTGGGCGTGTAAGAGAAACAAAGTTACTCCTTGGGCAGGAAACAAATCTCGCTTGAATGTCTCACTTGTGAATCTCAGTATGGGGACTAAGAGAAGACTTTAAATAATAGAACTAAGCTCTTCCGCTGAGGACAACCGTCTTTATTAATGTAGGACTTGGAGTGAGAGAGGCTGTTGCCTTCAAGAGGGCAATGCAAAAGCGGCCGCTTGTCAATGGAGGTGGCATGCAGAAGGAGGGGAGGGGTGGAACTATCAACCGCCGCGGTGGGCGAGTGGAATTCGAGTCAGACTGTGGCCCGGCGGTCGCAAGGTTCCCAGGTCCGAAAGCAGTGCCTCAGAAACGCCCCGCAACGTCGATGGGATCCTGGCCAGACACACCAGGCATTTGCGCAAGGCAGACAGCGCTTGTGGTCGTACGTACGGATTAACAATCAACAATTCCGGATGCCTCGTTCCAGAGGAAAAATTTTATAGTGCAAAGGAATTGTCCCGCTCCGGCACCGGGAACCTGAACGGATCACGCCACTACCGTAGTTGTGAAGGGTGTGCGAGGCTAAGGTACTTCCTGTTGTTCACGCCAGCATCTTTCCACGCAACGATGGGAGTCCGACATTTGTTGTTTTGAGCAGGAATATGTGTGCTGAATTTCGACAGCGACAAAGGGCTGTGTCACCAAAAGTGGGTTGGTGCTGAGCAGACGAATAAAACTTTAGCCGTCTTGCTCACCCCTGTCAATGATCCTCGCTTGTTTTGGTGGCCGCCGGACGGTGAGTCACGGCGAACGTGATGCCACCTTTCATCCTTTCTTCACATTCTTCCCGTAACTTCCCAAAGAGGTTCCGTCTTCGTCTGCCTCCCAGGCAAGGACCGCAGCGCTTGTCGTTCTGCCAAGATGCCAGGGAATGGGGCCACCTACCTGGTGAGGAGCTCTTGTTCTCGTCCTTGACATCCACTGCATGCTAGTTTCACGCCCAGGCCACAGCATCCGTTCTGGCCTATTCTTGATGTTTCGAACGTCATATGAAATGGACTAGAAGGGCGCACCTGCGCCTTCCGACTATCTTCTCAACCGTCTCGTCGCCTTCACTGTGGGGTAGTAATGGACTGTATCTGGGGTCAGAATCAAGGGCAACTGCATGTCATCAAAGCCCTTATGGTTATCCCTTGTGGTGATCTTAGCTGGATCCTGACTGGAGGAGGTCCGTAGGCATTGGCAGGGAGCAAGCGACAAGAACGGATGAACATCATCCAGCCTTACCACAGGATCGCTCGCTGCTGTCTCCCCGTCTCCACCGATCAGAATTGAGTTAAACCACTCCAACCCCGGTTCTGCCCGAAAAGGCATGCGGCAATCTGCAGCGGGACGGACGTGGGGCGCCGTGGTGGGCTCCATCGTTTTGCTCGTCGTCATGTGGACTGTGCTAGTAATCGACTGGACGAGTGAGGACGGCTGCCTTCCTAACGTACCTGGTGGATGCCACCGTTTGACTCACGGACCGGCCGCGAGAGCTGGAAGCTCGGCGGTCATCGGGAAGCTGCCGTCGAGAGGGTTGCGTCGGGGTACGCAGACAGCCAGTTAGGCACCAACCTCATGGCTGCGGGGCAGCTGCAAGCTCTTGATTGAATCTTTGCTCAGATGAGCTCGATTGATAGGCAGCGGGGAAAGCAGAACCGATATCGCGCAGGCCAGAGAAGAGCGCGTCTAAGCAGAACATGGATGGACAATCTGGCTGATTGATCGAGCTGCATCTGATTACCCGGCCAGGGACAATGGGCAATGGCAGTCCGCGATAAGGGAATGGGAGATCAGGGACGGTCACGGATGCAGACAGTCCAACATGCAGTCAGGGACGGTTCCCATTGAAGCAGAAGACGCGGCGACTCGGTTGAACTCGATTTTCCCGTCTCAGGGCGGCTTCGAAAAAGTGTCGCGAGGGACTGCGGGGGAGGGGCAGACAGCGGGGTGGAGGCGATTCCGTTGCCAAGACGGAGCTGCCTCCTGCGCCAAGAACGTCGCGATGATACAACCTACATAGGCTTTGTCCAAAGACCGCGCAGCTGCGCAAGCACTGCGCAAACCAGCTCTGATCGTTAACCTCGAGGTCATGTGGGCCTCACTGTCGAGACACTCAGTAACTCTACCGTCCGGTATACACGATCGAACCGCTAATAAGGCACCCCTCCCTGGTGTTGTGACAACCCTGGGCAAGGAACGGTCCACTGTCGTCATGCCGTCCAGGGTTTCACATCATACCCGACAACGGCGGCGACAGCCGGCGTATGTGGTGCTTGTCCAACCCATACAAATCCGCACGAGCGGAGTGAATAGTTTCAGGAGATCCTGAAGCTAGCTCAGGCACAAGGGTGAGGCAGCCAGATATTCCAGATAGCCGGATCTAGGACCGCGAGATCCCTGCTCAGAGCTTATCACAGTCCTATTGATTCTAGGTGAACGCCTAGGTGGCGAGCGGGGAAGTGAGTTCTGGCTTGTCGTCTAGAACGGGAAAGGAAAATCCTTCAAAACCGATCACCCCGGCCCGCATTTCGACCTCGACAGCCAAGACGGGCAGGCACGGCCAGTGGAGACAGGGGACCGCATGCCCCACTTGGTACGGAAACAGGGCGGGGCTGGCTACTTACACTAACTTCGCTTCCACGACCTGAGAACGGCAACTTTGGTCGAAGAACACTATAATCCTCCGTCGTCATTACCTGAAAGACCTCGATGAAACAAAAGAAGAGCCCATCATGGACGGAACACCGAGATTTACACATCCGCATAGCAGCTTTATTAAAGGCACACCTCCACAAGGGATGCGAGCGAACACCGATCAACACGTGTCTGCCAGCGCCGAAAGCCAGACCACGGATGGATCCATCAGAGTAACCACCCTCTCTCTCTCTCCCTCTGACCGCCGCCTTTTTGCTGCAATGTTTTTTGCCACTCCCCGTTACTCGTACCCATGTTTGTTGTTGCTGCCAGCGCAGTCTACATATGTACGAGGGAGGTGGGGGGTGCGATGGCGATGTGTGAGAGAGCTTGTGGTCGATTAGATGTCGGATGCATGCGATTAAGGGTCGTACAAGTACACTACATACCTCGTCTTGCATTGTATAGGTAGGTAGCCAGGGTGTCAGCCCAGAGAAGGTCTGGGCCCCGGGGCCAAACAGCTGACGGGACTCTGACCGAAACTTTTGAGGCTCGAGCTCGCCAGTTTGGAAGTTGCCGAGATCGAGTCTCACGAGGTTCGTTTATGCATCCCGCTTTGTCATCACGTCACCAGGTTGCGCAATGAACAAAGTTTGGTGTGAGAGATTAGTAGTAAACATCAAAGCAAATGTATTGATACTGGCTGTTTTTATTATGGGATTCGATTCCCCACCGCTTTGCCCTTGTTGTTTTTCTTGATTGAGACTTCTATGCGGATGAGCTCTGCCAACCTATCTATCCGGGCAACCAAAAACAATAACACAGATTCAGCCGGGGAATTACCTGCCTGGTATCCAACCCTTCTCGGATAGGAAAGAAGATAAAAAGAGAAAATACGAAATGTAGAACTGAAAAAAAAAAATGGATAATACAAATCCAGCAAACCCGCCCCAACGTTGCAGAGTTCACATTTGATGATAACAATCTCCCGTGGTATCTCATCCGTAGTATCCGTGGTATCAACATGCCAATATCCTGTATCCCCAAGTATCTTCCAGATAACGTACAATCCCGTGAAGGAGAGAATGAAATGAAAGGAAATGAAATGAAATGAAACGAGGCCGAATCTGCTTTGTAGTACCGACCATCCTTTGACCCCTGAGGGAAAGGAGGGCTAAGATGCACTGCAGTAGACGGAGACCATGGTCTAGTAGGGCCGGATCTGTCTGTTTCTGAGAGCGGATGTCAATACCCATGCAGACCGCCAGTTGTAGATAGTGGTGGGGATGTGACGTACTCTTCATCCAACACGTAAACACAGAAGAAAAAGGCTTTTTTTTTTCTTTTTGCTTTTCCCGCCTTGGTGAACTCTATGAGGCTACCGCAGAGTAGACCGGAACGTAGAGAGAGAGAAGCCCGCGGTCGAGGGACAAAAGCTGACGAAAAGTGATAGATGACTGCTGACATCACGGTCCGTTGCCTCGAGGGGGACGGCGCGGCCCTACTACCTTACTATGGCCAGTAGCTCCGCCGCCGCTCGTAGTTGGCCCGCTGCTCGATCTCGAGGCGGCGCTTGAGAGCAGCGACCTCTTCGGCGAGCGAGCTGTTGGTGGTCTCGAGGACGGTGTAGCTCTTGCGGTACGTCTCGAGCCGGCGGTTGGCGTCTTCGGCGTGACGGCTCGCGTTCTCGTAGAGCTCCTTGTAGTCGAGCGCTTTCTTCTTCCACTCTGCCAGCCTGCTCTTGAGCTCGACGGCCTCGGCCTCGAGCTTGGCGTACTTCTTGCGCAGCTTGCTGTGCTCCTTGCGGGCTTCGTTGTTGTTGGCGTTGTTGTCTGAGGCGTAGTCGACGGCGGTAGTCCGGCGGAGCTCGCGGTTCTCGCGCTTGAGCTCGGCGTTTTGGCGCTCGAGCTCCGGGATCCACGCCTGGGCCTGCTGTAGCTCGCGCACCTCGGAGCGGAGGTACTCGTTCTGGCGGAGCACCTCGTTGTAGGCGTCGCGCCCGACCACGCGTGGCCCTTGCATGTCGGAGGGGAGGTCGTCGAAGATGCTGTGGACTCGGTCGGCGCTTCTGCTTCGGTGGCTGCTGAGGCCTCTGGTGCGCCGTGCGCTGGGTCCCGGCTCCTCGTCCTCAAAGTAGACTCGGCGGGAACGGCCGGGCATGTGAGAGGGCGGTTTACGAGTCTAGTGAATGAGTCTTGGGGGTGGGGGGGGGGGGGGGGTGCGCTGATGCTCTTCAGCTGATGAGTTGGTGCTTGGTGTTTGTGTAAGTTTGTGAGTTGCAACATGAACGGGGGAGAGTCGGAGGAGGAAGAGGAAGGAAACCGCGCAGTCTTATATGACATCTGCGAACCAAGGTGTGTTGAGGTCGGGCAAGGCTGAAGCAACGGCCTATGGGAAAGTATCCAGTTGACCGCGTATGCAAGAAATCCTGCATGGCTGTCCGGGGTCAACCAGTAACAAGCCGGAAGTAGATCAGGGTCTGGACATAAGCGGCCGGAAGGGGCTTGCACTAAGACGGGATCACAGGAACAAGTTGCGATGAGACTACTCATCAGGTACGGGTACATTTGGGGATGGTGGAGGGGGGGTTGTGATACGAGTGGTGAGCTATGTCCAAGCACATGAGTTCGGGCGTACGAGCATGGCAACGCAAGGTTGAATTCAAGGTACCTTTTGCGGGACAATGTAGTCAGTCATGAGGGTATGACATCGGATCGGAGACTTAGACCTCGGTCAGAGCGGCCGCTTCTGGACAGACAGCATTTCGCGGGTCCATCCACAGCGTCCAGAATCTCGGTGCCTGACCAGGTGGTGGACAATCCCGGAGCACACAAGGATATGGACGCCCCCGGAAGTGCTACTAGTTCGTAACTCCACCATCAGTGTCCTGTAGTTCCAGCATGGTTCACAGGTTCACACATTCTCCGACTAGTAGTGATGCCAGCCGGAGGCCGTCGGCGACTGACAGACAGAGAGCGGCGCAGCGCAGGCCGGATCGGGCATTGAACACAGAGCCGCCACTGATGAATTGGTAGAATCTGCGATCCTTTGAGAAGACCGGGGGGTGATAAACAATGTGGGTTGGGAGACGGAACAAGCTTCTGGACCATCGCGGCAGTGCGCTTGATTATTCAATCCTTATTAGGCGCGGCGTGCTGGTGTCGTCACCCCGCATGCTCATCAGTTTAGGTAGTCAGTCGCGGTTCAAACTCGCCAGTCTGGACGCTGACCCCTGTTGAATTCCTTCCTTGCGCCACGGAACCAAGAGCCTACCCTTGTCGATCACGTGATGGAGGCTAACATCTTGATCGCAGCTTGGTGGGGTGTCAGCCTTCTCAAGTTCTCTCCGTTGGTGTGGATGCAATAACGATAGCCACAGCCACCTCATCTGTCCCAGGCGTTTTCCTTTGTTCTCTTCAACTCGAACGAGGTCACACATCGCAACACCAATGGGTACCATTGCTGGCCGATGGTCTTTATGCGCACTCCCGATTGTATAACCTCATCGAAGTTTTCTGGGGTGATGTCCTCCCCTTCGCCGCCGGCAGAGAGTTGGCGTTTTGCAGAGCCGCATGGGCGTCCTCCCATTGGGATTGGCATTGAATGGCAGCAACGACTGCTTCGGGCCTAGCTGCGGCTGGGGTGCCGCTCACTAACACAGTTATGTTCTCTTCCCCTCCCGTTCGAGAGCAAGGCTGCGGCGCAATAATAAGTTTTTCTGTTTCCTCGAGGCATAGACCTGCTGTGCCGTCGCCGCTCATTCTAGGCGACAATCCTCTCTCAGCTGAGCAGGGAACTGGAAAGCCTTAATAGACGGAGGCCGCCTTATCGGTTCCTCAGCCCGCCGTTCCTCCATTGTTCATACCCCCGTTGTTCCGTGACGTCAGTTGCTTTTTCGCCGTTGTTGTTGATGACCCACGAACGGTCGCCGGTCCGCTGTTTGCTTGAACTTGCAAGGGGCACACAGCCACATCGCTTTTGTCTTGATGGTTCCTGCCCCAACTCTCTTTGTTAACATCGAACTCCGAGGGCATCAAGCCCAGTACACGGCTCATCGGTTTCTGAGCTCAGAGGCGGCGACTATTCGGAGCCCCTCGGGACGTTCCGTGTCCTGCCCCGTGGTGTGGCACCCACAGCTCACGGCTTTGTCCGAGGGCATGCTCTCTCGTCGCTTCTCCTTTCTTCGTTTCCATTCCTCAAGGCAGAAAGCGACCCAGAGGGTGGAGCGATGGGCGTGGATGGGCCACTTACACAGGCTGACAGCGGGGATGCTTTGATCAACGCGGAACACAAGCACCGCTCTAGCGCCCAAATTCAGTGCAACCGGAGTGGCATGACGCACTCCCAGAGATTAACCACGGAGTTGCTGGTGTCAAACCCTCTGTGCTGAGGCTGGATACCAGCTCTGCTCGGCACGCTGACGGGCTTGTGCTGTACGGATCGCGGCAGCCGTCTGATGTCCTAGGAATGGTCGTCGGCAACCAACGTGGCGAGAGCTCACCCGTCCAGACCCGTGTCTCGACCCTCGTTGCGTTTATTGATTGCAGATCTCCGCCGTCTTACGAAACTGGTAGGATCCTTTTCGCAGGGCAACGCTCCCTGGGGTGCGCGCAGAAGACAGTCGGTTAGGAAAGACCGAACTAGGAGGAGCACTGATACGGACACACCGCACTGGCACACCAACACTCGGTGAGGACGAAGTGGCACCCCCTTACCGTTGACTTGTTGTTCCACACGCCATAAGGCAATCGCTCGGCGCTCACACTAACTGTGACGTGACGTAGGCCCGACAGGTCCGAGCCAGGAAGGATGCCTTGGCCAGGCCACTTCATCCAGTTTGCTCATGGGGAGAGGTGTAAGGGGATGGACCGTCGGCTTGCAGAAACGTTACTATCGAGTGAAAGGCATAGCGCCCCAACCCCCATGCCGCACCAACCAGCCAGAGCATGACCCGGATACGGGAAGCTGCGGAACGAAGGGTGCCCTCCAGATAACAGCCCTCCATATCCCGACCCAGAGCAGCTCCGAGGGGAAAAAGTACAACAACTGTTGCCGTGGTACACAAGAAGCCGCAAGGCAACCGAGAGTGTCAACCGAAGCTCATGCGAGCCAGAAGAAACTCCGCGGATTCTCGGCGGGCATGCCGAGACGTCTTCACCAGCTCGTTGAAGGGACAACGGTCCGGCTTGTGAGACGCGTCTGTTTTGTGTCCCCCCTCTAGCCTGACCTTCCCATAAAAACTCAGCTGATGCCTGTCCCCCTCAATCACTATCCAAACTCCGAGTGAAGACCGGAAGAGCGGAATACCAGGCGGCCGTCGAGGATACAGAACGGGTACAGACAGACAGAGTTGTCTGTCCCTCTCTCTCCGGACCCGAGCTCCAGAAAGAGCCTAGTCAGTGCATGTGGAGAAGGCTGTTGGTTCTCTTGACCCGCCCTCGCTTTGTACCCTCGCCTCTCCTGCGCTTCACCCGTGGGATTCTCACAACCATTGACCCTGCTGTTAGCACAAGAAGCAGTCTGCCGAATAGAGAGGTAACACCCACGCCCTAATCTATGATCTAGGTGACCCAAGAATCCGGATGTCTGTCGTACCCCAACTGAGATCGTGTATCCAGCCAATCTAGAACTTGGTGGCTCGTCCTTATGACCAGTCTCACTGTGAGAGGGTCGTTTTCCATGAGTGGAGCACCCGTTTCCACAGGGAAAAGGGTCAGCTTGCGGTTATCTTGGGTGGGAGGGGGTGGGGTGGGGGGGGGGGGGGGGGGGGGTGGGGATGTACCGGTGACATCGGCCATCGGTGCCTTTTATGTTCACTTCTTTGCCTCCTATGCTTCGCGTTCTCGTGCCGGCGCAAACGTGTATGGGGGCCGTCTGTGTTCTTGAGAGACCGAAGCCTAGCAGCAGGGCGGAGCGGTCTGCTGATCGGTAACATCGGCAATATTGCATGCTGGTGTACAGTGTAGATATTGAGAGGGGTGTTGTGGTGGGTAAGCAGATAACAGAGGGATGGGGAGAGCGCGTGCGCATGTGTGTGACTGGCCTTTAGCGGGAAACCAGAGCACTATGACTTCAGGTATAGGGGAAGGAGCAACGCCGTTGGAGAGTCGTGCTCTGCTTCAAGGATCACTATCTCTCCGAAGAGCAGCCGGCGTTCATACACCGCTGATGGTAAACTTCTCTCGCTGTGGCAAAAAGGGCCGTACATCAAACATGGATTTTATGTATTTCATTATCTTAAATCTCTTGTCTGACATCCTCTCGGGGGGTTTCTCCGTCGTGTTGTATTACTTCCCCTTCTTGTTCCTTTCCACTATTTCCGTTTTATTCGTTTGCTAGAACTTGCGCAGACTATCGGATTGCCAGCCTGGTGTACGGCTTTCCTTGACCATGGGTCGACTCTTTCTACCACTTTGAAGCCATTAACTACCTCCAGAAGCGCAGCCCGCATAGTCCTTTCGATAAGACCCCATTCAGGGATTTTCTCAATCCTCAGCGATGCGGATATCAGTGACCTTACCCTTCCAGAGCTCTAATGTTGTGGAAGACATCTTCGATCAGGGTGATATATGCCCACGAATTCGCAGGGTTCTGAGCATTGTGTCCCCCCAACAGCAGTCCCACCGAGCGCTCTCCCATCCCTGTCGAACACCACCGGTCCCGAATCTCCTGGTCTGGCAAGCCATTGATTGTCAGGGTCTCTGATGAACATCAACTCCTCTGACGTACGCCTCGCCTTGCCTATGACGGCCTCTAGGCATGTATCGAAACCTGAGTATATGCATTCGTAAGGAGCCAATCAGTGAGAACGCCTCTTCACAATAGGGTCAAGGGTGCCGAATCTTGTCGTGGCACTCTTGATGTGCGTTCGTAAGGCGCCAATCGTTGAGAACCTCTTCCCACAATGGGAGCAACGATGCCGAATTCCGCGGTGGACTTTGGCGATATGAACATTTAAGGCGCCCATCGATGTATACTTGGCGCTGCAGCCGGGCTCTTCCCAAAAATACCGCCCTTGTTTAGGTGCCCAGTAGGCGGAGCCAACTTGGTTCTTCTCCGGGTCAGGCGGGTCGTGGGTCGCCAGATGCTGTGCGCCGGGGAGCGGATCGTATGCCAATACCGGGGGCTCTGAAGTTTGGGAACACTAGCCGTTGCCATTAGCATTATACGACCACGATAGGTTGAGTAGCGTGTATACGAAGCACTTACGCTGAAACCACCCCGTAACTTCCATCCCACTGACCTTAGTGCCAAATAGAGCTAGATATGTCCCTGAAGCCCAAAGAGACATATAGTTCTCCTGAAAAAAAAAGGAACTGTCCCATCATCGTCCGTAACCTTTCAGGCACATTTTGGATTTTCAGGTTTGTGATAGTGGACTGTATACGGTCGAACAAGTACTACCATCGGTGCTGCAGCACTTTGTCCATGTACCTGAGCCGGGCAACGACCTCATTATCCTCCGTGGAGTGGCGTGTTAGCATAGTGCAGCCTCCATCCTCATAGATAGGCTCGAAGCCGCCATCAAGCAGCTATCCGGCATTCATACCGGTACGGCGGGAATTATAGGCGGGCGAGAGCCCGAACACCCTCGCGCGTCTTAAGGGACGGCGATGGAGAACTGTGAGCATCCCCCTTTGAATAACGGAGGTTTGGAAACAAGGTCGGCAGCTTTAACCAAGCTTCGAGACTGGATGTGGCCTGGACAGAGACGACATTGAAAGTCCGGGCGGATGCGCCGCCGTCTCGTCTCTTCTTTCGTGAAGTGCTCTGTCACACGCCTCTTGACAAACTGGCAGTCGTTTGTATCAAGACTGTCCCATTTGAGGACTGGGAACTCGACGCCGATTGGCGGCCGGGATCCATCGGCGACGGCTTCGCCCTTGGGAGCGAGAGGAACTTTGTCCAGTGCTCGATTGGGACCGTGCGTATCTCGACAGCGACCGTGGGTAGCCGGAGGACAACCTGCAGCTCGGTATCCAGTTGCTCTACCCAGGGCTAGAGCCCAAGCTTCGATTTCACCCGCCAGAAGGGATGGCTCAGCGGTACCTCTTCAAGGGCAGCGAGAATGTCATCCCAGGTCCTAGCTGAAAGGTTCTTCAATCCCAATAACTCAAGATCGCGGCATAGTCCGAGTTCGTGAGGTTGCTATTCACTTCTAGAACGTATGCCAGTGTCTGTTACTTCAGCCGCTCGTAGAGTGGTCGTTGACAGAGGCGGCCCGGAGGGCGGACTGGGGCTCGGATTCGGCGGGGATAACAGGGTACCGCAGCTCCTCGTCGGGGTTTTCGCTGATGGTCCGCTCTTCTTCGCGTCGGCATTGCTCCTCCGACATATGGCTCTCGGCTTCTTCGCGGAGGCGCCGCTCTTCTTCGAGGAGGCGCAGTGACTGTCGATAGTCACTGTGCAGCGCGAGAGGTCGAAGTGGTTGACGAGATCAAGGGTGTAGTGGCAGACCGAATCACCTTCGTTTGTATGAGCTATGCCATGCCCTGTTTGAACGGCCTGTTCGTAAAGCTGGAACCAGCCCAATGGTCGATGAAATGATCATGCTGAACGAATCGCTTACACAGCAGCACTCGATGCCCGATGGGTTCTCTGATGGACAGGGTCCTTTTACAACCCGGCCTCTTAGCGAGGGCGGCCTTCTCCGTGGCCTGATGCAAAGCATATCGCAGGCATATCACTTACTGGCATTCTCCTCGGCGCCAATTGTGGCAACCAAAACAATGTCAGCATATACCAAAACCACAGATAAGAGTTGCAACATACATCTACCACCACGACTAGCCTGGTGGCTGGGAGGGACCCAGCCATGGGTCGGGTTTGCAATTGGACCATGGTGGTAACCATGCTCAGAGGGATTGGCGGGGTTCTTCACGGAGTTGTTTGTCTGATCTAGTTAGGCATATGCAGAGCATATCGTATGCACATTGGAACACGTACCGAATTGCGCACGAAGTGCGCGGACGTTCTGGGAACGCCGGACATGGTGACGGTGCTAGATAAGGTCAATATATATAAAAGGATGGCAACCATAATGTTGTCTTACTGGTAGTGCTATTGATAAGAAAACCTGGTTCCTCTTCGGTTCGCCGATGGGGGCCAGGCAAAGCATTAATGTCGCAGAACCGCAGTCTTGTTTTCGGCAACGGCTATCCCGATGATGTCGGCGTTCTCGCGCTGCAGCACCTCGAGGAGAGTAGGCATGGCTACGGTTGAGCGTTACGAGTTTACGCTTGGTACCGCGGTTCATACTCCCCGATGAGTAATTCAATTGCCCCGCGTCCATCTAGGTTCGCAGATCATCTTCATCGTTCCTCCGAACTCTTCTTCTATTAATGTATTCCTAGTGCATGTTATATTAGTAGAAAGCATGGCATGACTCTGGCCGGCATCTTACGTTAT
Organism: Chaetomium strumarium; assembly: GCF_033439665.1. Lineage (NCBI taxonomy): Eukaryota > Fungi > Ascomycota > Sordariomycetes > Sordariales > Chaetomiaceae > Chaetomium > Chaetomium strumarium. The sequence continues at coordinate 542,565 of NW_026944433.1, read as the reverse complement.
CCGAATTTCTTCAGCTTTCTCAAGTGTGTCGTTCGTGGAGACCTTTCCGTTCTTAACACGCTTCTGCACAACTTTGGCAGCCTTCAACTCGTATTTTTCTTGAATGACAGGAATTAGGCGCGTAAAGCCGGGGCTATATGGCAAGACCACCATCCGACCCTGGGGGAACCGACTTCGATACCGCGCATGCTGGTAATGTTTTGCGGCAGAACGTCATCCATATATGAACGGCGATCGACCTCGTGCAGTTCTTATTCCGGGCAAAAAACCGACGACACCCCTTGCAGCTGAGGTTCCTAGACGCAGCTGGCTTGGGCTTTCCGATAATCTTCGCAGCCTGCATCGCGGCCAAGGACGCACTCGGCCTTGGTACCGGAAAGGAGAGCAGGCAGCGGACAAGGGCAGGTAGTATTGCCGTTTTTCTGGTTGATTTTGACGGACGTCCGGAGGCAGTGCAGAGAAAACAACGCACGCGTTCTCAACAGCGGAGCTACCAAGGGGCAGGGTATGACAGTGTACGATGGATGAATCGGAGCAGTAGAGCAAGGTCGGAGGAGCAACCTCGGCTGTAGAGTAGATTCCGCATTGGAAGAGGGAATTGTTGGGATCTGAGTCTGCAGGAACTACCTACAGTAGATGCATACCTGGTACCTACCTGCCTGAAATGGTCGAACGATTTCAATAAAACCTAACCTTGTGCCTGAAGGAAGGAAAGAGCGGACCGGTCGTTTATTTCGCGATCATATGACACCCGACAGACTGCCGAAACCTACCAGCACCGCCCGAGTACTCGCCATGAATCTTATCTCATTATTCCCTGTTAACGTATCTTATAAGCGAGTCGTACATATAAGCGAGTCGTACATATAAGCGAGTCGTACATATAAGCGAGTCGTACATATAAGCGAGTCGTACATATAAGCGAGTCGTACATATAAGCGAGTCGTACATATAAGCGAGTCGTACATATAAGCGAGTCGTACATATAAGCGAGTCGTACATATAAGCGAGTCGTACATATAAGCGAGTCGTACATATAAGCGAGTCGTACAGTCTCCACCACAACGCGTCCTCCTTACACCTAACACCAATCTTTTCTACAACCCAATATGCGTCCTACTTCAAAGGAAGCCAGGATACTCCTGGCCATTGAAGCTCTTCAAAACGATGGAAAATTAAGCCTCCGAGCCGCAGCTAGGCTCTACAACGTACCAGCTATGACTCTCTCTAACCGACGCGCTGGCCGGCCTGCACGACGCGACATCACACCCAACTCGTGCCGGCTTACAGATTCCGAAGAGGAGGCTATTGTTCAATATATCATTGAGCTAGTTGCACATGCATTTCCACCCAGACTACGTGGTATAGAAGATATGGCCAACCAACTATTACACGTATATAACGCGCCCCCTGTCGGCAAGCTCTGAGCCCATAACTTCGTCAAACGCAAGCCAGAGCTCCGGATACGTTGGACACGTCGGTACGACTACCAGAGGGCTAAGTGCGAGGATCCAAAGGTCATTGCCGAGTAGTTCGCGCTCGTACGGAACACTAAGGCCAAGTACGGTATCGTGGACGACGATATCTACAACTTCGACGAGACTAGGTTTATAATGGGCATTATCTCTGCGGGCATAGTAGTTACGACCTCTGACGGCCTTAGCAAGGCGAAACTCGCCCAGCCTAGTAACCGCGAATGGGTAACGGTGATCCAGGGAGTCAATGCGTTTGGCTGGGCTATCCCGCCCTTCATCATCTTGGCTGCGCAATACTACCTTGCTAACTGGTATACCGAGTGCAACCTCCTAGCAAACTAGCGTATTATAACTACCGATAACGGCTGGACTACCAATACGGTAGGCCTAGATTGGATCAAGCACTTCGACTTCTATATAGCACCTCGTACAAAGGGCAAAAAGCGGTTGTTGATCCTCGACGGCCACAAAAGCCACTACTCTACCGAATTCGAGCTCTACTGCCAGGAGAATAACATCATCACGCTCTGCATACCTCCGCATTCCTCCTATAAGCTCCAGCCACTTGATGTTGGCTGCTTTGGGCCGTTGAAACAGTCATACGGTCGCCAGATTGAGGACTTAATACGCACGCATATCAACCACATCAGCAAGCTCGAGTTCCTCTGCGGCTTTCGCAAGGCCTTCTTTGCTTCTATAACGGAGAAGAACATACAGGGTGGCTTTGCAGGGGCTGGCCTAGTACTATACGATCCAGAGAAGATCCTTTCTACGCTAGACGTAAAGCTTCGTACACCGACACCTCCAACCTCACGACCTAGTGTTACGAACCAACCATATAACCCGACCTAGTGGGACCATGCAGGTGACGGGGTTACCAATCAGGAAGCGTAAGGCCGCAGGATGCCCCACATGGACGCTCGAGGACGACGGCGAGCACGAGCGTCCACGGGGAAATAGCTAGTATATAGTCATTCGTTAGGGAGGGCTCTGGGAGTCCTCTAGTGAGCAATACAAGCAGTAAGGTAGCCCTATATTACTGTGCAGACATTGCGACTTGCATTGTTGTGAACCTTTTGGCTTCACCAAGACCTATAGTCCGACCAGCAGATACCTTCGACCGGCGAACCCTTTCAGAGGCAGGACTGCCTGTGGTTTCGTCACACCTAGCACTGCATAATCTTGGGTCTTCCAGACACCATATAACCCCCGAGAAGCCAAATCGCAGTCAACACTTATCAAGACTTGCATTGCCAACTATTAAAACAGCTCTCCAACTTTAATATTAGGTGCTGTGGATCAACTTACTAAGGGTACGATGGCTATGATGCACCAGGTGGCCCTCCTTTGGTCAGAGGTCTCTTCGCTCCGTAAGGCCAACGAGGCACTAAGCAAGCGCCGGAGAGCCAAAAGAACACGCGTGCAGCTTGGAGGATCACTTGCAGTACAGGATGCAAAGGATCTACTAGACCAGAAGGCCGTGGTTGGGGAGGTGGTACAAGAAACGCAGCCGGACGGTGGTGGTACAGGGGGGGGTCGTACGAAGGTTCGGTGCTGTGGTGTGTGCGGCAAGCCTGGCCATAATGTACGTACGTGCCAGGAGGTTGCAGAAGGGTCTGATTCAGCTGTTTCTGATGTAATTATAGTTGGTTCCTAGTGTTAGTGTATTGTAATTGAGGATAGATGTTTTGGTGTGGTGGAAATTGATCGGCTCGCTGATATGATCGGCTCGCTGATAAGATACGTTATCTGTCTATCAAATTTCCTTCTTCGTCCTCTTCGCCTTCTACTTTGTGCTTTTTCCTCCTCTTCTTTGTCGTTTTCTTCCTTGACTGCGTTTTTGTCTTCTTAGTCGTCTTTCTTTCTGTTTTCATCTATTCTCCCCAATATTATATTTGTTTGACTCGCCTGGACTGGCGGCGTGACAAGCTTGTTGCAAGGCTTACTTCGCTCAGAGGGAGCTCAGGTTACCTACTCTGCCCATCACATTTGCCTAGCTGAGAAATAAAAACTGTAAAGGGGAAAGAAGAGAGCGAAAATCCAACACCTGGAGACACCACTCGCTCAGGGACGCACCTTGCCTGCTAGTTTCTTAGGTACTCAGGTGCTTTTAAGAGTCTACCCTCGTGGAAATTCATTTATGATCTCTCCCATGGTAATCAAAGATGGCTGAAAGAAGAACAGCTAGGTACCAGAGATCGTATGATACGAATGAAGGCACTGCAGTGTCGACTCATCAACAGACCTTATGCAATGATTATTTGCTCCGAGTTATACAGCTTTGAATTAGCAAGAAGACAATCCGTCAACTTGGCTCCGGTTGAGGAGAGCATTAAGCTGACTCTACCACAGGAAGGCATAGTTAAGGGTGAAGAAAAAGAACGGAAGGAAAAGCGAACTAGTGGCCCTAAAATGAACTCAATAGCAAGGTATATATACAGAAATGAACGGACACTGAATGGGAAGAAGGATGAAGAAACGAAATACCTCTAATTATGCTGAGCATGTGAGTCCCAAAATCAAACACTGACGGGTGCTCTCGGCTTACCGGCAACGGCCTGGCTCCGTCCTCAAGTCTTTATGGTGTTTTTTTTTCACACACCAGACCAGCCCGTCCTTGATGCTCCCGCCCGACCGCCTCCCTGTCCCAAATAAACGCCCGAAGAGAGACCAAAGCATGGTATTCCGAGAATACATCCCTTCGGATCTCAGTAAACCAGCCCTAACTCGCCTCCCACGAAGTCGAAAGTCAACCTCCCTTATTTATGTTTAGATCCCCCCTCCTCTCAATAACTAAAAGCACCAATCTCTTCCCATTGGTTACCCGCATACAGCACCCAAGAGAATGTTGTTCCCCGCTCAGCCCACCAAAGTTTAAGCAGTCTTCCCCTTGCTCCTTCTCGGCAACCCCGCCGCCTTCCTGGCCCTGAGGTCGCCCTCGGCAAGCCACTTGCTCGCCTTGACGAGCTGCACGACGTTGATGATCTGCTTAAGCGCCATGACGGGGAAGCTGACGCCCGCCACCACCCACGGCCAGAAGCTGTCCATCTTGTTGGCGCGCGCGAGCTCGAGCGCGCCCGCGCTGTACGGGTTCGTGAATATCTGCTTGAGCAGCGACGAGTTGACCTGCGCGCCGTGGTGCTGGATCGCCTCGCGCGCCGCGTGGTCGGGCACGGTCTGCAGCAGGGAGGGGGAGAGAAAGGGGGAGGAGAAGGACAGCAGGTACAGCGCGATGAAGAAGGTTTCGTTGAACAGGCACATGATGAAGAGGACGGTCTGTGGAGAACGGGTAAGTTAAGTGTGGCTGGAGTGGGATGACCGGAGGTCCAACTAGATGGGAGGATGAAACGTTACCTTGTTGGTGTAGTAAAGCGACAGGATGCGGCTGCGCGATTTGTCGATGTTCTTGTGGCTGTTCTCGGCGCCGCCCATAGCCAGCGTCGCGTACATATGCATGTAGTGGCTGGCCAGGTCGAGCGAGATCAGGCCCTGGAAGAGAATGGCCCAGCGCGGGAAGGCTGACGACAGGAAGACGAGCAGGCAGGCCGTGGTGCACCGGTCCGTCACCATGTCGAGGACGGCGCCGAAGCGGGTCGACTGCTCAAAGTAGCGCGCCGCATAGCCGTCAAGCGCGTCGAGCAGGCAGGAGACGCTATAAAGGATAGAGCAGGTGCGTGGGTGCAGTGGCATGTAGTAGAGCGAGGCAACGGCCAGGACGATGCGGGAGTAGCCTGCGGGGGGAATGGAACAGTTAGCTTGCGACGGCGCCAAGTATACCCATCCATCCTTTTCGCGATTCGTACCGATAATGTTTGGCCACAGCAAAAAGATATTCTCCCGAGGTTCCCCATCAGCGATGGTATCGTCTGCTACCTGGGCGCTTCCATTGCTTCGCGCAATCTCCTTATCTTCCGGGGAGGCACCCGCTGTGCCCTGTCTCCGATTCTTCGTTCCAGACATGGGTGCTCGTCTCTACTCGTGAATCATCCAAAGAGATACAGAGATTTACTCCTCCCGCCTCGATCAACTGCGCTCGAAGTTTTATCGGACCGGCTTTGCACAGCTGGACCCCGAGCGATCCGGGTGATGCGGAATTCGCAATCTGATGTGGGTATTAACAAAGACAAGGAGCAGGCGAAAGCTCCGGACGGTTGGAAGGGCAGCGATGGTGTCAATGAGTGTAACGGATCGCCGTTGGAGACGGACCGCAAAGACTGAGATGCACTCTCGGGGTCTCGGGGATTCCGGAAGTTGTGGACTTGCGGACCGGCCTTGTCGGACAACATTCGATGGCATCGATGACGAGTGGCGCGTAATCGATCGTTGGGTCTCGGAATTTGCGATATCGATAAGAAGCTTGGCACTATGTAGTACGCGAAATCTCGAAATCAACACCGTTGCCGAAAGACGATAAGATGAGCAAGTGGGGCGCCCAACGCCTCGCTAGGGCTGTCTCGAGGCTGCTACATACGATCGCCTCATCAGCCCTGAACACAACTTCCCAGCATAGGGTGTCGTGAGTGTCTCTGATATTAAGTCCGCTGTTCGCTGATGAGCGCCAATTGAACGCGCTGATGACAATCTCTTGCGGATCCTTCTGGTGCTGCGCAGTGGCTGCGCGTACAAAGTGGAACACGGTTCAATATTATTTGAGGCTTGGCTTGGTGAGAGAGTCAGAGGATGGAGCTGACCCGCTCGTGCCCTTCGCCACGAACGGGCCGGTATTTGACCGCATTCTCGCGGACCGCGGAGCATTTCCTTGAGGTTAAGGGACAATGACGCGGAACCCCGGGCCGTTCCTGGTTGGTTGCTCCGAGGTCACGACTGCATCGATCCTCTTTGCCTCGACTCTGGAGCGTCTCGAGCCTTTCGACGACGATGTCCGCCTTGCGTAGCGGACCATATATCGGCTTCTACTCTGACCTCAACTACTCAGTGTGTGGTTGGCAGGGACATCGTCGCGTGCGGCGAGCATGCCCACCTCGCAACTTGTGCCGTCAGTTGTGGGAACGGGAGTTGCCCTGGGTCTGTGCTCGTATTGAGCAGCCCTGCAGCTTGCGGGCAATCGAAGCTGCAGACTCGCACATCTCAAGCACCCCATCGGATTGCGCTCCGGGCGCTTCGAGATAGATCAGATTGCTGCCCTGCATGCGGCTGCCGGGGATGTGGTCCGTGGACCATGTAGGTCTCGCTCGACTACAGCATGCCCTGCATCAGTGTGCTGGGGCTGAGCTTATTAGCGCTCTCTGTTGCTCCTACTTGGCCAAAGCTGTTGCATGGAGATTGCAATGGTCTAGATGCCCACAAAGATGCTGCTGCCGGTGAGGTATAATCTTCTCTAAATCAAGCCGGCCCTAGCCGCAAGAGTCTCCCGTTTTGGACTGTAAGACCACCAAGACACGGTCTAGCGGATGGTTATTCAAGGCTGAGCTTTTTGTCAACTCTCAATGACTGATGAAGCCACCCAGGGAGACAGCATTGCATCCTGACCTCGGAACGGGCGTCCAATCATACTCTTCATAGCATGCGATATCCGGAGCTCGGTGGTCTCTCCGAGGCTCGGATGAGATGTTTGGTAGATCTGGGCCCGCGCACTGTGACCCCACAGAGACGACTGGGGCTTAGTTTTGAGCTTGTGCACAGCAAGGGCCGGCACAAACGGCAATTCCGTTCCGATTCAAGTTCAACAGGAATTTGACAGCCGCATCTCTATGGCGGGTGTCGCCGTGCGGTGATGTCCCGGGCACAATACCGATACTCTAAGACATCTACTTCTATTTTTCGAGTCTCGTACCAATTCTGGTCTGTTGCTTGAGCTGGACATAAGCATTGCACAATCGGCATCCGCCTCTAGCGCTCGAGTCTCGACTCACCGGTGCCTGCATTGCATCGTCCCATTGTGCACACAGGGTCGGCGCCAAGCCCGCATGACTGGCTGGGGGTTAGAGCCGTTAGCTGGCGTTGGATCGATCCGTTCCACTCTGTTGCTGTGTTGCTTTGCTTTTTCTGAGTGTTTGCAAATCCGCGGGGCCTCGACTGGATTTGCTGGGCTACACTCTCATTCAGTTATCCATGATATGCGGCCTGGACGGCCATTGACTATAATAAGACTTGGCTCCCAGCCCATTGCCGCCTCTTTCTGAAGCTTGGTGTCGTATCCCACTTTTCAGCTCGACAGTGCAAAGTCCAGACCGCGATTTCTCCTGTCCTCTTGCTCTCCCGAAGTGGAAAGCGTGCTCAGGGCTGCGGGGTCGAGCTAGCAAACTCGCATCCGCCCATACGGGACCCGCTGCACCAAGATCCATCAAGAGTTGAAGAGAGTGAAGAGACCCTGTCCTTTCTTTTCTGTCGAACACTGTCTTTCGTTGTTTGATATCGCCCCCCAAAGCCTCCCATCCGGGCCGTTGTGCGCCTGCTCCCTCCCGTTTCCTTTCTCATTCTTCCATCAGTGACGACTCGTCGGCACCCCGATCAGCTGCTCAGTTCACCAGCTGCAACGTTTCGGAGAAAACGCCAAAATAGCGGCGCATTTCCGTGGCGTCCGCTAATATAGTCGGCCAACTCATCGTCACTTTCGGGCATACCTGCGTCTCCGTGGGTCGCTTCCAAGCTACCGGGTCTCGCCGGTCGCCACAATTCGTCTAGCGGTCAGGGTCTACAAAAGATCGAGAAGAGCTGCCAGACCTCCCCACTGCTGAACCCCGATTTATCCTGACTTGCGACGCTTCTTGCCATTCTTTGCGGCTTGCACTGCATCACAAAACGACAAAGATGTCAGACCGCCATCCAACTCTGGCCCAGAGCTATGCCGAGCGGGCAAAGACGGCCACGCACCCGCTCACGCGCTACCTCTTTCGCCTGATGGACCTCAAAGCCTCCAACCTCTGCCTCAGCGCCGATGTGACGACGGCGCGGGAGCTCCTGACGCTCGCGGACAAGGTCGGCCCGTCGATCGTGGTGCTCAAGACGCACTACGATCTGGTCTCCGGGTGGGACTACAACCCGCACACGGGCACGGGCGCCAAGCTGGCGGCGCTGGCGAGGAAGCACGGCTTCCTCATCTTCGAGGACCGCAAGTTCGTCGACATCGGCAAGACGGTGCAGATGCAGTACACGGCCGGCACGGCGCGCATAATAGAGTGGGCGCACATCACTAACGCCAATATCGACGCGGGCAAGGACATGGTGCGGGCCATGGCTGAGGCGGCGGCGCAGTGGAAGCACCGCCTGCCGTACGAGGTCAGGACGTCGGTCACGGTGGGCACGCCCGTGTCGGACCAGTTCGACGACCGCGAGGAGGCGGCGCAGGCGCAGCAGGCGCCGGCCGGTGGCGGCGACGAGAAAGGTGAGGAGCCCCGCAGCAGCAGGCTCGAGGCCAAGGAGCAGCAGACCAAGGACAACGGGAACGTTGACGGCCGGAAAGGGAGCATTGTCTCCATCACGACGGTGACGCAGTCCTTCGAGCCGGCCGACTCGCCGCGGCTGTCCAAGACCACCGAGGAGGGCGACGAGGACATCTTCCCGGGCATCGAGGAGGCGCCACTGGACCGTGGCCTGCTGCTGCTGGCACAGATGTCGACCAAGGGCTGCCTCATGACCAAGGAGTACACGCAGGCGTGCGTCGAGGCGGCGCGCGAGCACAAGGGCTTCGTCATGGGCTACGTGGCGCAGGAGTGCCTCAACTCGGCGCCCGACGACAACTTCCTCCACATGACGCCCGGTTGCAAGCTGCCGCCACCGGGCGAGGAGGACAATGGAGAGCTCGAGGGCGACGGCCTGGGCCAGCAGTACAACACGCCGGCTAAGCTGATCAACGTCTGCGGCACCGACATTGTCATCGTGGGGCGCGGCATCATTTCGGCCGGCGACCCGCCGTCGGAGGCGGAGCGGTACAGGAGGAAGGCATGGAAGGCGTATCTGGCGCGTCTGGCATAATGGAGCGGGGGGGAGTTTAATAATAAGCTTGTTGGTTGGGCTTCAAGTGGATGATGGTTAGGCAGCTTCACATATGTACACATACCCTGATGATTCGCGAGGGGGGGAAGAGGGAAGATCTACAGGAGAACTACCTACCTTGACAAATATTGCGGGGCCTGCGTCTTACGTTGGAGGAGCGGGGGGGACAACAAAGACACGGTTTATTAGAACTTAAGGATGATGTCTCTGCCGTATGTAAAACTTTGGGTTCGACGGCGAAGGCAAAAAACAAGGCTTCCGCCAGGGTGCTGCATATTATACGCTTTTACTCCGTACGGGGTGGTGTCCTTATCTTTGCTTCAAACACCCGAAGTCTGGCTTCACTGCGTCAGACATGTGATCTCTGAACAAGGGTGAAAACATCCATGGTAACGGAGGTGCCTCCGGTTCGGTGTTAACGGACTCCAGGGGCTGCAAGCGCCGGCAGGGGGCCTGGAGATAACGGGCCTTAGCGTGCGGGAAGGACCAGTCCCGGCAAAGCTTGGAGACATGGGACCGTTGCCCGCTCTTTCCCCCACCGAACCGGGCAGCCGTGCAGCGGCGGATGCCAGCTTACCAATCCTTCAAAGAGTGCGACCTCATCTCTCGAGATCCGAGACGGGTTGACAAACAATTGAACCCCCGACTTGCCTCGCCTGGAGCAGGGCCCAGTCCGCGACAACTGAGCGATGAATAAGCATAAGCGCGGGGCTCGCATTCGATCCGGCGCCGGAATTGTTTACTCAACGCAGTCCGTGTCCTGCTATTTACCCCGACTAGGTAATAAGGTAGTCAGGCCGAGTTTCCGTCATGTTCCTTGAAGCTTCCACGCTGCCGACCGGTCCGGGAGACAGGGCACCCGCGGCGGACCTGGGCTGGACCGATGCGCCGGCGGCTACTAGTACTAAGCAGGAACAAGAAGCGAGACCGCCGCCGCGCAAGCGGAGGAGGATCGTCATCTCGTGCACCGAGTGCCATCGGCGGAAGCAGAAGGTGTGTGTAACTGTGTTTCTTTTTCTTTCTTTTGGAATTTCCAACTCAGCTGCGACGGGCAGAGCCAAGGCTCACATATATTCCCGCAGTGCGACCGCAAGCTTCCCTGCACAAACTGCGTCTCGCGCAACAAACAGAGCGCATGCCAATATGAAAAGGGGGCGCCGACTGCCAAACAGCTGCAGAACAATGGCAATGGCAATGGCAGGGCGGTGATGACCAGCAAGGGCACGGCGTCGTCGGCCTCCCCCGGCGGTTGCATCACCATGGCGGCCCAACAAGCCCTCGATGAGGAATATGAATCCACCACCGACACAACCACAACCGTCATAACCGGCATCCCCACCAAAGCAACCGCCTTCGGCTACTCCCACACAGGCGTCAACACGCTCGACTTCCTCACCCGCATCGAAGCCATCAACACAGCTACCTCCTCCTCCTCTTCCCCCTCCCAACCCTTCATGTCGTCAGCAGCCGCAGCAGCGTGCACCACCCCGGAGGCGATCGCCACCCGCGACCGCTACCGCAGCCTGATCCGCCAACTCCCCCCGCGCGCGGCGATCGAGCGCCTGAGCACCATCTACTTCACCGAGTTCAACTGGCAGTACGACATGCTGGACCGCGACGTGTTCGACGCCCAGCTGAGCGAATGGTACCGCCAGCCGTTCACGCTGCTCTCGGGCGGGGGGCCCGGCCCGGGGGCGCTGGACGTGGAGTTGAGGGCGTTCCCGGCCGTGGTGTTTCAGGTTTGCGCTGTTGCGCTGCTTACGCTTGATCATGATAATGATGATACTAGTAATGATGACGTTGACGTTGTTAAGGGGGGCGGTGATAAGGCGGGGAATTGGGGGGACGGGGTGTTGCAAGGGCTCAAGTATGCCGGCGGCATGACATTTGAGGATTTGGCGAGGGAGTATAGTGAGAGCGGCATGGAGATTCTGGCGGTCTTGGGGAAGCGGGGGATGGGGTTGAATACCGTCCTGGCCGGGTGGGTAAGGGCGAGCTTTCTGAAGTATTTTGGGTGGGTGACTGAGTCGGTAGGTGATTTCTTCTTGGGGTCTCTCTCGTTTCAGGGTGTGGTGGGGAGGGTTATTAACGGGATGATTCTACCAGTGGCACGCCGTGGGCTCGGCAATACGCGACGCGCAGGAAATCGGGCTGCACCAGGACAGCCGGGATCCCAAGCCGGCGAGCGACAGCGCCGAGGCGGTGCTGGAGAACCAGTGGTACATCCAGCGGCGGCGCAAGTGCTGGATGACGCTGGTCTGCTGGGACCTGCACATGGCCTGCGTGCTGGGCCGCCCGACCACGGCGAGCCTGGGCATGGCAACCCCTACGCTGCCCGTTGACGCGCCCGTGCCCAGGGACCGGTCCAGGACGCCCGTGGTGCCGCGCGGCGACAACGACCCGCCCACGCCGCTGACGAGGGAGCTCTGGACGCACCACATCATCCAGCCGCTCAAGGAGGTTCTCGAGCTGCAGAAGGACGGGCCGTGTCCCAAGGACTTCAGTCGCGTCGACCGGCTGCACAACGAGGTGCTGCGCCTCGACGCCAGCATGCCCGCCTTTTTCCGGCTGCAGAACCCGGACAGGCGCTTCGACGGCCTGCCCGAGTGCTACTGGATGAACCTGGCGCGCGCCATCCTGCCGCAGATCACCAGCTTCGAGCTGATGGCGCTACACCGGCCGTACATCTTCACACGGCCCAAGAGCCGGACCGAGGCGCTCAAGGCGAGTCTGGACATGCTGCACGCCCAGCGGCTGCACTTTATGGCGCTCAAGCCGCGGATGTACAAGACGTGCGTTCTCTGTTTTATTCTTTTATTTTATTTTATCTTAATTTTGTTTCCCCTTTTTCTTGTAGATGCCTAACCGCATTTTAGGTTCTCGCTCTTCTTCGGCACCTTCGACGCCATCGTCCTCATGGCCGCCATCTACATCCTCTTCCCTAAGGAGCACCCGGACCTGGTGCAGAGCGCACTCCAGCACTTCCAGTGGGCCGTCGAGCGCTTCGAGGCCATGTCGCAGCGCAACCCCCTGGCGAGGTCGGCCCTCGGCGTCCTCGGCGCCATCTACCCGCGGCTGAAGCGGGCGCTAGGCATATCCTGCCGCGCGGCGCGCGCCATGCTGACGCCGTCGTCTTCGTCCACCGGCACAGGCAGCACAGGCAGCACCGTCCCGTCTCTCGCCGACACGCCGCACACCACCACCAGCAGCACGACGAGCTTTTCCAACCATTCTCCGTCCGTCAGCAAACTACCTGTAGTACCTACCAGCAACAGTAGCTTAAATGTATCCACTCCGGCCAGCAGCACAGCAGACACCACCAACGACTTCTCCCGTCCTCCTCAACAGACGACCACCTCCTTCAACCCCCTTTCAAGCAGCAACAACAACCGTGTAACCTCCTCGTCGGTATCATCAGTCTCAGCCACGCCGGGCGAGTTCAACTTCAACCTCGACCCGGACCTGTTCCGCACCACCGACACCACAGGCACAGATACCACCACCACCCAGCATAGCCAACCAGGTAATGGCGGCGATGGCAGCAGCGCGATAGACTGGACGCTGCCCAGCGACTTTGACTGGGCCAGCCTGCAGCCTATCTATGCGACCAGCGATCTGGTGTATCACGACCTGGGCGGGAGGTTTGGTCTCAATCATTCCGGTTCCGGTTCCGCGTGGGGGTTTGAGTTTCACGGTTCTGGTGCGGGTTCGGGTTCGGGTGGTGGTGATGGTGGTGGTGCGTCAAACTATGCCGGGACAGGGACAGGTAACGGTAACGGGGTGGAGGTGAACGGGAATGGCAATGTGACCACAGAGATAGCAGATGGAGGCGGAGGCGGAGGCGGAGGAGGAGGAGGGGGAGGGATAGGGGCGACGGGTTCGGGTCCGGCGTTTTGTCAATTTGCGGGCGATTTTGGGGATGATAGTGTCTGGAGTTTGCTGAATCAGTATGTGCCCTTTTGAGGACTCGGAGGGTGAAAAGAGGGGGCTTTGCTTTGGTGTCGAAGTGGGAGAGATATACTACGCTTACCAGGTACCTAGAGGGAGCTCACCTTGGTTGTTTTGGGGAACTTATATATATATATATCCGGGTCCTGGTCAAGGTTCACAGGCGCTCAGAATAGTTATTTAGAAGAGGTCCGAATTGGAGTATTAATACATCATGACTGGCCCAAAGCCATGTCTCTCTATAGGGACTTCACTCGGTATATCAGCGATTTCCCTCTCCGTATTGCCACCAGGCCCATGTATACAGGGCAAGCAGACTATGTCAAAAGTCCATTCATTCTTCTTCTTTCAGACTTGGCTTCGATGAGGGCACGGGCCGTAAAGGTCTGGGCTGCTCAAGTCAAGTCAACGGCTCACACTTCGACTCACATCCACAGTCTACCAGGTACGTAAGGTAAGTAATGGTGAAGATACTTGATACTTGACAAATGTATAATCTCAGTTCAGACCTACCAGGCCAACGCCTATCCCATGGTATCATCTGCTAGGACTCTTTCTAAAGAAAGGAAAACAGCCCCAAAACCCTCTCCATCCAGTCTATCAGAGCGCCATACCACTGACTGACTGACTGCCAGCTAGACTAAAACCAAAATAAAGCCTCTCCGGTAATAGGCATTTTATGCGTGTAGTCCGCAAAACAAAGTCAATACTTCAACGATAAACGCTCTTGTGATGGTCACCGCTTTTAATCGTGCTCTTTCCCTCCTTCTATCCGTTGTGTCAGGATGCGCAGCAAGTCCAAGCTCCCTAGACCCGGTGTAGACGATGCAATAGTAATCGGAGTGTTGCACAGCTCTCTGTATGCCTACCATCCCCAATATCACATCTAGTGCACCGAGCCGCCGGACACCGCTGTAGCCTGACTAGCCTGGGAGAGGTGGTTCTCGTCAGCGATGGCAGCCTGCAGCTTCTCAATGAACTCAGTATCCTGGGCATGGTCGGGCGTGGAATGGTGATTGGGCGGAATAGGCGGTGTCGGCAAAGGTTGGTGGTGTTGGTGATCTGCGGCAGCAGGGGGGGCTGCCGGCCCTTGGCCCTGTGGCGGCTGCTGCGGTGAAGTTTGCGGTGAAGGTTGAGATGTGGGTTGAGATGTGGCCGGTTGAGGTAGCACTGGCTGAGGGGCCGGCGAAGGCTGCGTAACGGGCTGTTGTGCGCTGCTGGGTTGAGGTTGAATCTGGCTCTGGACCGGCGGTTGCGGTTGTTGCTGCTGTTGTTGCTGCGGTAGTGGTGGCGGCTGCTGCTGTTGTGGATGCACCTGGTGATGTTGCTGCTGGTGCTGCTGTTGGGGAAGTGCTTGCAACTGTGCTGATGCTTGGGTTTGCGGTGGTCGCTGCTGCGGTAACGCCACCGCCGCATCCTGCGCTTCCTGAGGACGAAGCTGTTGCGGTTGCTGGACGCGCAGCTGCTGCTGCAGTGGCGGCAGACTCGGAAAGGGCTGAAGCGGTGGCAAAGGATGTCGGGCGGCTTGTGGCGTTGCTGGAGCCGGAGCCGGAGCCGGGGCTGGCTGGATCGGAGGAAATGCCGTGGTTTTGGGGAACAACTGATGGTCTGACGGCTCCGTCTTCACCCGCGGCGAGATGGGAACTGCCGCCGGCACCGTCATACTGCTCATTGACATGCTGGTTCCTCCCACCGCAGCCGTCACGGGGCTACTTTGTTTCGGCGGCGAGGCAGCGAGCGGAGCGCTAGAGACAGGCCGGTGGTTCTGCAGGCCGCCCGCCAGAGTCATGATACCCTGGATTCTCGCCTGCTCTTCTTCCACCTGCATGCGCGCTTTCTCCTCCGCCTCTTTGCGAGCCGCCTGACTCGGCGCTCTGGTCTTCAGCTCTCCTGTCACGCTTTGGAGGTAATAGGGCATCTCTGAGTTTGTCTTCAGGAAGAACAACTTCAGATTTCTTGCTTTGTCCTTCAACTGGACCTGCGTGCGGTCCTTCAAGATGGTCGAGATGGTACCTTGCTTGCCGAACAGCTGGAGAATTTGGCTCCAATGCGGCCCTTTAACCATGTCAAGCCCGGCCATGAGCGCCTTCTCCTCTTCAGGCGTCCACGGCCTCCGTGTAGAATGCAAGCCTTCGCGTCTGGTTGTGTTAGAAGACTTGGCCACGGCCGCTTGCCGGGCTTTCTCATACAGTGCAGCGGTCGGCATGGACTGGTTGGGAGGCAGAGCCTCCCCATCCGCTGCAGCAGGGGTTGCAGAAGCTGAATTCTGTGTGTATGGTTGGTATGCTGCCTGACTGTTGTGGGTGAGCTGCGCCATGAACTGAGGATGCATTGCTGCTGGTCCTGCCAGGCTGGACCCGTCGGCCGTGGACAGACCCGGAAGTCCGTGGGTAGGAATCTCGAGTTCGTTCTTCAGTTTCTCGGATATCAACGACGCTAGATTCTTGGAATCAAAGTCTGCAAGTCCTGCCGAAGTATGCTGGTTCGTCGACGCATCTCTCAGCTCAGGCACGTGCTTAGAGATCCCTTCCTCAATAAGCTTTGTCAAGTCATCGTTGCCATTCTCTAGTAAGCCGACTTGCCCCGGGATGCTTCCAGCAGAGAGGGCACCCTGCCCTGGCTCAGTGACCCCTTCGTACTTAGCTAGGTGCGAATGCAGAAGGGCAGCTAAACCGTCATGCTCTTCTTGGGGGGCGTTGGAGGTGACAATCTCGTCCTCGTTGGGAGGAATATTCACACCGTACTTCTCTGCGTAATCCACGACTACGCCGAGGTGGCTCTGCAGAAAGGCGCTCAAGCCCTCTGCAAGCTTCGCGGAGGACGACTGAGCTTCAAGAGATTCTAGTGGAATTAGCAAAATGTAAGCCTAAAAGTGAATGTGTAAGGGAGACACGTACTTTTGATGGGTTCGTCAGCTGCACTCCGGACCAGCAGTTCCCTTCGCTCTCGGATTTGACTGACGAGGACCTCCTCATCCGGGTTCAAGTGAGACTCGCCGCTGCGCTCTTTCAACATGTTGTCAAAATTCGCCGGAAACAGCTCATTGAGAAGCCGCGAGACCACCTGGGATTGATCAGGCTTGTCGAGAGCGTCCAGCAAGAGACGAGTCTTCAAACAGACAACGAACTCGGTCAATGGTGAACCATACTCTCCATCTTCGGGTATGAAGACCGAGAAGAAGGCGTCGTGTACATCTTTCAAAGGGACGTCATGGGCGCCGAATACACTCGCAGCAGTGGCGGCCAGATTCGACATGCGTACTGTCTCGCGGTCTTCGACGTCGGTGATTTCCAGTTCGTCCGGCGACATCAGCGGAGAATCAGAAAAGGCTTTCCTGGTCGATCGGAAGATATCGAGCAATATGTCGTACGCTTTGCGGAACTCGGACTCGGGGTCGGCTAAGAGTGATTGTGTCTCAGCCAGCGGCTGCTGGGACAGCCTGAGCAGGATCTGAACCGCAATGTTTCCCAAGACGGGCAGGCTCATGGAGCGCATGACGTAGAAAGGGTTGCTGGAAGCCTTCATGATCTTGTTCTCGGCCTTTTCGAGCTCGGGTGTCGCGACTCTCGCAACGGCTGTTTGCGCAGCGTCCGCATCTGGCATGATGATATCGTCGCCCTCCGGTCTCGCTTGTTGGTCGAGCTCGGCAAGGGCATCGCTCAGCTCGGCTGCCAGATCGAAATTGGGCGCCTCCACTCCATTCTCTTGAGCTTGCCCCGAATGATCCGTCCTCTGACGCTTCACATTGCTTCCATCAGTGTCGTCTGGGCTCCGAGGGCGTTTCGGGGAACGTGCACCACCGGTTTCTTGGGGCGCAGGGTTGGGCACACCCTGTAGAGGCTGTAGAGGCTGTAGAGGCTGTAGAGGCTGCTGAGGCTGCTGAGACGTCGCATTTGCATGAGACAGCTCAGGTGCCTGCATAAACGACGGGGCTGGCTGAAGAGGCGGTGGGTTCGGAACCTTCGTGCTCGTTTCGGGGGCTGGGAGTGGACCGTGAGCCGAGAGAGTGGACACAGTAGAAGGCGTGGCCGGCCCTGGAGCTGGAGCGGCGACGGTGGCAGCAATAGAAACAGCAGAAGAGTCGGGAGCAGGAGCAGGAGGAGGACGATCAGGAGACATGAGCGACGCGGATACTACATTCTCGCCTTGGGTTGGCGAGCCCAACGGCTGAGGTTGAGGCGTATCCGTACTCGTCGCTGCAAGCTCGTTTGGCACGGGGAGCGAGCCCAGGGCAGCAAGAAGCTCCGCTTCTAAATCCGTCGCGTCGGCCATGTTGAGCAAGTCGCAATTGCGCGGCCCATTGAGGTGAATTAGCTGATGGCCTGTTCGCGTCCTTGAGCGGGGCAGTTCGTGCAGAGACCGATCTTGTCAGGATGGTAACGCGGCAACAGTCGCAATCCGGCGCCTCAAAGTGAGTTACAGGTCTTTTAGAGTTCGCGAGATCGCTTTTATTGCTACAACGGTGTTGGATGTTGGCTATCGATGCCGTCGTGGCCTGTCGCGCGAGGGAGAACGAGGTGTCGGAGAAATTTTTGGGAGCTCCGATCTCCAAAAGTTGCCCTCATTTTCTGCCCCAGCCTTCCGATACACAATCGGCCGAGAACTCCAGGAAATTGCATCGCCCGTGCGCAAAATTGAAACCATCTCAGTGCTGCAACAGCGTGAAGCGGCATCCAGGGCTTTCTCAACCTTTTGCGTGTCATAGGGTAAATTCATTTTCCGTTCCATGTGACGTCAAGTTGCAACAGCGATGTCGATATCGGAATGCCGAAATCTTGAGCCTTTCTGCCCAGACAACGCCCTAAACTGATACTGCTAGCCGCAAGTAGCACCCTGCGGCTCCTTTAAATCGGAAGCCAGGCGCTTCGCTTCATACTCAGTTTGAGAAGGTGTGGCAAGGCGGCAACGAGTGAGGGGTGTCTGAGACGACTCTTGAGTTGCAACTGAACCAGTGCATATCGCAGGCCGGTCGGGTCCCTGTCAGGCAGACGTCGACGGTAAGCAATAGACTTCAATGGCCTTGCATGCAGAACGGGGAGAGGGAAGGATCCCGGCCCTCCGGAGCCTGCTTTCGGCATCGACGAGCGGAGCCGTTAACCGCCATCTGTCCGGGTGTCCGGATCTCGCCGTCAGTTGGCAGGAAGGGGCTAATAGAACCACGCCATGCGGACTTATAGTCCCACTCCTCAATTGCTTCGCTAAACATTACCCCGAGCTCATAGCAAGCTTCCCCGACCTACAATACATTGTTGCTAATTAACCTGCAGTTGGCAAAGCTTAAAGCACTTTGAGATATGTAAGGTACGTTCAGAGTAGGCCCGCTTTTCCATTTTCACATCCACCATTCAGCAATTACAACCTTCCGACAGGAACATGACAAGGGAAGAGTGCCATTGACTGCCGACGGGAAAGGTGGGACGGCGTCTCCTGCAGATGTCTCTCAAATGCGGGGAGGGACTCAGTGTTCACACGTTCGATACTGTTAGGTATGTAACTTCTGCACTGCAAGAGGTGGCGTCGCAGAACATGCAACTAGGACAGATGGAAGCTGTCTAGGGTAATCAGGTCTACAGGCTTTGAGAAGTTCATGCCAATAGTCGAGGAGGCGTCACAAGTCCTTGTTGCGGTGCGGCATCGGGATCGCTTCAGCACGGCTTAGCGTCACAATGGTGGGGCGCACTTCCCCGCTCTGCACCCCGACCTGCGGGGAACCGGGGCCCACGGCAGCCTGCGGGAAGGCAGGCTCAGGCGGGAAACCAGGCATGAGAACTGGAAGCACGCGTGGATAGGAGAGTCGATCCAGCGGGACGTCGCCCTCCAGTTACCGATCATAGACTACCAAACTACGCAATTCCCGTCGCATCGAGAAACTGGTACTGTGTAGGAATGCTTCAATAGCAAATAAGCTTTTGTACGGTGGCATCGCCCTGGACACGGCCCGTAGTGAGTCGTGACAAAGCCTGTATGTAACAAAAGGTTTGTACGTCTGAGGTGAGCTTCCTCACGTCCGATAGGAGCCAGCCGTCGAGGTGGCTTGCTCCCCTCGAATCACAATTATCGCCTTTCAATGCCCAGCCCTGTTGTCGCACCCCATTGACCCGTCAACCCCGCTTCGCATCCCTAAACCGTGCATCATCTCGTTCCACTCGACCGTTGGAGAGAGGGGGAGCAGCACGAGGAGCTTCATTGTGGATCGCCCGAGTGCTGAGCTGTCCGGCAAGTTCCTCGCCACGCTTTGTCCCGTTCACCTTCTGCTCGGATTTAAGATATATAACTGCGGGGGGGAACCCATCGGAGCTCTTTCAAGTCTACCCGTCTCCCACTTCCCAGCTTTCCGTTCCTTTACCATTCGAAGTCGGATTGTTTCAAACTGATACCCCTTATCCGCCAACATGTCTAACCTATTCGTCGAGCTCAAGACACCGGTCACCGGGCCATACAAGCAGCCCACCGGACTGTACGTCATGTTGCGCCTATGAGATTTTGGAAGCGAACTGACACTTGCGCCAAGGTTCATCAACAACGAGTTCGTTGAGGGTGTTGAAAAGAAGCAGTTCGAGGTCATCAACCCGGCGACCGAGGAGGTTATCTGCTCAGTCCATGAGGCCACAGAGAAGGATGTTGACATTGCGGTTGCCGCGGCGCGGAAGGCCTTCGATAGCGTCTGGCGCCGCACAACACCCCAACAGCGGGGCATCTACCTGCTGAAGCTGGCCGAGCTCTGCGAGAAGAACCTAGACCTCCTGGCCTCGGTCGAGTCGCTCGATAATGGCAAGTCCATCAGCTTGGCGCGTGGCGACGTTGGCGCCGTCATTGGCTGCATCCGGTACTACGGCGGCTGGGCCGACAAGATCTATGGGCAGACGATCGATGTCAACCCAGACATGTTCCATTACACAAAGCGAGAGCCGGTATGCAGAACCCGAGAAGCCACCTGTGTTGAGCTATGTATTAATCAACCGACGGGGCATCTAGATCGGCGTGTGCGGGCAAATCGTGCCATGGAACTTTCCGCTGTTGATGTTGGCGTGGAAGATTGGCCCTGCGCTGGCGACCGGTAACACCATTGTGCTGAAGACAGCTGAGCAGACACCGCTCTCTGGTCTCGTCATGGCCCAGTTGATCAAGGAGGCCGGCTTCCCGCCTGGAGTCGTCAACATCATCTCTGGTTTCGGCAAGACCGCAGGTGCCGCCATCTCTGCACACATGGACATCGACAAGGTCGCCTTCACCGGCTCAACCCTTGTCGGGCGCACCATCATGAAGGCCGCGGCCAACTCGAACCTGAAGAAGGTGACGCTCGAGCTGGGAGGCAAGAGTCCGAGCATTATCTTCAACGACGCCGACATCGAGGAGGCGGTTAGCTGGGTCAACTTCGGCATCTACTACAACCACGGGCAGTGCTGCTGCGCCGGCTCTCGCATCTACGTGCAGGAAGGCATCTATGACAAGGTCGTCGAGGCGTTCAAGAAGCGGGCCGAGCAGAACAAGGTCGGCGACCCGTTCCACCCGGAGACCTTCCAGGGCCCGCAGGTCAGCCAGCTTCAGTACGACCGCATCATGGGCTACATCAAGGCCGGCAAGGAGGAGGGTGCGCGGGTCGTCACGGGTGGTGAGCGCCACGGCGACAAGGGCTACTTCATCCAACCTACCATTTTCGCCGACGTCACGCACAGCATGAAAATCATGCAGGAGGAGATCTTCGGGCCCGTCTGCGCCATCTCCAAGTTCTCGACCGAGGAGGAGGCCATCAAGCTGGGCAACGACACATCATACGGCCTCGCGGCTTCCGTCCACACCAAGGATCTCAACACCGCTATCCGCGTCAGCAACGGCCTCAAGGCCGGCACCGTCTGGGTCAACTGTAAGTTTCCCTCCATCCATCAACTATGCCAGCCCTCCTTTTGCCATCTACTTCACTTACTAACCAGGGTCACTGCGACAGGCCATAACATGTTGACCCACCAGGTCCCCTTCGGCGGTTACAAGACCTCGGGCATCGGGCGCGAACTCGGCGAGATTGCGTTGTCGAACTACACCGAGCACAAGAGCGTCTCCATCAACATGCAGGGCGCGTTGTTCTAAAACGGCTGACTCCCCTCCGCAAAGCCAAAAGGAGACTCAAGACTGCAATATGCACGGGTTTCCCCCCCCGACTTCCTCACCGAGTCGGACCGTATTCATCCTGTCGGTTTTGCGACGATGCTGGAAGCGTTGGCGTTCGGGTAAGGGGCTAGTGGGTAAATGGGAAACGAGCACTCGACGCGCAAATGGCTCTGGGTTGAGCGACGGGAGGCCGCTTCGGGAATGGGACGACCCCTCATCAGATGAGGGCCATGAACATGAAAACAACGGAGGCCCTGAATGGTACTCGTTGGACAGATTGTGACGAGTGATGCCTGTATTTTGTGAGATAGTTTCGTAAGCTTGATGGCAATGTGATGTGCTTTGAGATCAAAAGCTGCTTGGGTCAATTGCAAGGCCGGTGTCGGTTGCCGTAGTGACTGTGACTCTGTTACAGGGGGCGACAATACATACCTCTAGTCACGGTCCGTTCCCTTCTGTTAATCATCCGTCGCACCTTCCTCGTAGCAGGCTTGTACGTCCCCATCACCATTACTCTCAATCAATCTGAGAGCTGAGATGGTAGATGGCACACCGTTTTGCCATCATCCTCACATTATCGCTCCATAAGCCGTAATGTTGTCTCGTGGTTGAAACAACTTCTGCCGCTGCTGCCTGAATTGAAAGCTGTGTATTGTATGACTATGTGGGCAACGCCGTCTTGTTCTCGTCAGAGGATACGAGCAGAAGGCCCGGTGTGGTCTCTGTGGTTGTTGCTGTGCCGCATCTCAAAGTTTCTTAAAACTCTTACGCCGTACCGTCTCGCCATATAAGGTATATTCCTTCCCCCCCTTCAAAGTGGCTTGGTTTTCGGGCCGCTCACTTTGTGGGGTTTGGGGCCTTGCAAGATGGTCATTTGCTGATTAAGTACCTAGCTCTGACAGCGCGATGCAATCTTTCTTCTCGTTGATCTGTCTGGGGATGAGACAGCACCGCCGACGCCTCGGGAACCAAGGGACGCTAAGGCCGGACGGGGCTTTGAAAATGTCGGCATCGATACTAGTTAAGTACCCACCCGGTCCTGACCTAGTTTGCTTATGTCTAAAGGAGGCGGCCGAGTCAGCTTGGTGCAGTTGGGTGCGGTACTCCTAGCTGTGCGATCAGTAATCATCAGTTAGATGATACGAGCCGGTGAGAAAGTCATGGATGGACAGGTTTATATAACGTGAGTTTGGATCCAAGGTAAGTGGCGTTTCGGCACCAGTATCCTCTTCTCTGCCCTGTCCTCTGTCCTCTGTTATCAGTCTGAATTCTGCGGTCTGGTACTGCAAGCACGTTGCTATCCCTCTCGCCCAGTCTTATACTCACATTTGCCTCGCTCTTCCCCTAAATCCAGCAGTCCGGCACTACCTGTTCTGCGGCTCTGTCATCCGTTCCTCCCCGGCTTTCTGTTTCTTCTTTCCTTTACCACCATGAGCACCAGCAGGGGCGACAAGAAACCTGAGAGCGACAAGAAACCTGACACCTTTATTTTGAGGCAGATCAGGCACGATGACTCGAAGTACTACCGAACACACGAAGAGCTAGGCAAGGGTACGTATGGCACGGTCTATCGGGTGGAGAAGAGGCAGAACGGCCAGATGATGGCGTGCAAGCTGCAGCAGGTGAAAGGCTCGTACGAGGAATGGGCGACGAAGCGGGAGCTGGACGTGTGGCGGAAGGCCGCGAGCTGGTCCAAGTACGTGGTGCAGGTGTACGACGCGTCATACAATGTCGACACGCGCGAGGTGCGAATCTACACGGAGCTGCTCGAGGGCGGCGACCTGCACCGGTTCATGAACAACATGTACACCAGCAGCCGGGACGAGAAGACGCGGCGGATCCATCCGCTGATCGTCGCGCACGTGTCGTGGCAGCTGGCCTGCGCCCTCGCCGACATCCAAGCGGCCCACATCCTGCACCGCGACATCAAGACGGACAACGTGCTCATGACCATGAAGGTCACGCCCGGGATGAACCAGGCGCTGTGGCGGCTGAGCGAGGGAAAGGCGCTGGATGCGGCCGCGGAGAAGCACCTCCTTGACCACCACGCCATGCTCGCCCGCAAGGACGACCGTCTCTGCGTGCTCACCGACTTCGGGCTCAGCCGGGACAGGACGGTGCAGGAGCGGTCGGCGTACACCATGGCACCGGGCGCGCGGTGGACGCTGGGCACCAGCGCGCCCGAACTGCTGTTCTACAACCACCAGTCGCCCATGGCCGACGTCTACAGCGTCGGCGTGCTCATCAACATGATCTGCACCGGCCGGAGCCCCCCGCCGGCGGGGACGGCCTTCCCTCGGCTGCCGTCGTGCTACGACGCGGAGCTGCAGGATCTGGTCGACGAGTGCCTCTCGATCGACCCGGTGGACCGCCCGACGGCTGGCAGCATGAGCTCGCGCTTGTATGCCCTGCGGCTGAAGGAAGGCGAGCGCATCAACAAGCTCTTTGGCGCGCAGCAGCAGTATAAGCAGTACCAGGAATGGATGGTGCGCGAGCGCGAGCGACAGAAGGACGTGGAGCGCCGGGCGCGCGAGCGCGACCAGGCCGCTGCCCCCGTGTGGCGGCAGTCCATCACCGACTGGGCCGACTTCCAGAAGAGGCAGAAGGAGGAGGAGGCCAAGCAGCTGCCGGCACGGCCGGGCGCCCAGTACACCAAGGCCGAACGCGCCGCCTTCCTGGCCCAGTCCAAAGCGAAGATGCCGCCGCCGCCGCAGCAGCAGCAGCAGCCTGCCGCTGGAGCAGTCCCGGTTCTGGATTCGGTGCAGCAGGCGGAGAAAGAGTATCTGGAGTCTAAGCGCCGCTACGAGGAAAAGCTCCGGGAGCGGCAGCAGCGGCGTCAGCAGCAACAGCAGGCCACCGCCGCCGCTCAGCAACAACAGCACCAACAGCAGCAGCAGCAGCAACAACAACAACAACAACAACAACAACAACAGCGTCAGCGTCGTGGGTCGACGAATGCAGGTGCAGCGGGGTATCCCGCCGCGCAGCCAGGCCGGGCAGCTCAGCCGGTGGTTCCTCAGGCTCCTCTACCAGTCCGCCCGGCTCCGCCGGCTCCTCATCCCGCCCCGCAGCAGCCGCGCCGCGACCCGTCCATCTTCGTGTACGAGCCGAAGCCCGCACAGCCGCAACAACCACAGCAGCAGAGGCCGCGCAAGAACTCGTATGTTCCACCGGCGCAGCCTCAGCCTCAACCTCAACCTCAACCTCACCGTGCCCAGCAGCCGGTACAACCTGTACGTCCGGTGCAGCCCGTCTATGTGCAGCCGCAGCTGGCACAGCGTGTCCAGCCCATGTATGTGCAACCTATCCCCGTGCAGCCTGTCCCCGTGCAGCCGGTGCAGCCGGTACAGCCGGTACAGCCGCAGCGGGATCCGAGGCGGGAGCGCAGGCCCTCGAATGCGGGTAGGCGCTAGGGGTGAGTGCTAGAATCTGAGTCTGGGTATTGGTATAATAAGGCTGCTGGGGGAACGGCGTTCTACAATTGTTGTTTTGCTGGGATATTTGGAGTTTAAGATTGTCTGTATGCTGCGGTCTGGCACCGCACCGCGCTTCTAAGTGCCAATGGTCCGGGGATGGATACAGGTGAGGAGAGGCAGGGAAGGAGGTCTACAGGGGAAGAGGTGAGAAGATGCACAGAAGGTTGTTGGAGGCGTCGAAGGTACTACTGTAATATAGGGTCAAAGATCCCGGAGATCTGACTAGCCCAGCCCATAGGTTGCAGCATACATCGCAGAATTTCGATCTTGGATGCTTGCTTAGAACAGATCCGGGCAGATAAACTACCGGTAGGTAGGTATGATGTATCCCGTGTTGGGCTTTTCCCGGTCGGTGGGGGATGTAATCAACTCTTCGCCCCTGATTTTCACCCTCTACACTACCTAGGTAACCTGGAAATACCTAAACAAGATCATCGCCCCCCGTCCCCATCAACACTCGCAACAACACCCTCCGTCCGCCCCACACCACCACCCCCATCCTCACCCTCCCCCAGCACTACTACTGATCTTCCCCCCTCCGGCGGCTCGACCACCCCGGTTTGCTTTTGCCCCTGCCCTGTCACCGCTCCTCTACGGCTCCCCTCTTGTTGTTGTTGCTGCTGCCCAGGCTGCTCCGCGAACCCATACCACGCGACCACCGCCACGCCGAGGATGCCGCTCACACAGCTGAACACCAGTGCGACGATGCCGCGGGGCGTGAATCTGTGCGTTTCGACAAGTCAGTTATGGAAAATATCTCATCATATTTCATTATTGGCAGAATAGAAGGCGAGAAAAGAAAAAGAGAGGAGGGGAACGTACCCGGAAGGCAAAGGCCCAGGCGGCGCGTTCTGGCCGGACAAGTCGAGCAAGTCGACGGTATTCCCCGCGGCGTTGCCCGCCGTCGGCATGCCCGCCTTCTCACAGGCGGCCAGGTGGTCGGCGGGGAGGGCGGGGAGGGCCTTTTGGATCTCGAGCGGCGCCTCGATGAAGGTGGCCATCAGGCCGGACTGGACGTGCCATTCGATGTGGCAGTGGAAGAGCCAGACTCCTGTTTTTCTCTCACATATTAGTAATTACTAGTACCTCAGGTACCTATGGGTTCACAGAAAAGTGTATTGTACTTGTACTGTACTACTTGTACGTACCAGGATTATCACTCTTAAACCGCAGCACCATATTCCCGCCGGGCCTCAACACCACAGTATCCCGCTTCATGGGGACCCTCGGGAAATCGGTGGTGACGTTCGAGTCGGCGACCGGGAAGGTGCCAGCGTCGTCCTCCGAGCGCCACACGACCTGGAAGGCGTGGCCGTGCAGGTGGAAGGGGTGCTTGCCCGAGTCGAGGTTGTTGACGACGATGTCGACGACCTGGTCCTTCTTGGCCAGCACGACCGAGTGCGTGTAGCTGCCGTACACGGTCGCGTCGGTCGCGAGCGTGCCGGCGCTGAGCACCGTGTACAGCGTCGGCACCTTGGGCGAGACGTAGGTGATGTTGTTGAAGAAGGCGCTGGATAAGAAAGGTATTGGTGTTAGAGGGGAGGGGATGCTTCTGCTAGTAGGATGGAAGGAGAGAGAGGGGAGGGTTTGTTTACTAGTTGGCTCCGTCGCCCAGGTTGTCCATGATCACGTCCAGGACGACGGTTTGGTCCGGCTCGCCAAGCAGGGTCTGGTTGTCCCAAGGCACGAGGCCGAAGTCGTCGAAGGGGTCGAAGGGGTCGTACAGGACGGCCGGCTCGGGAAGGGTCTTGGAAGAATCGTAGACCAGCCATCCGGTCACGTTCCAGTTCAAGTCGCCCGGCAGCGTATCAAAGAGGTCCTGGTCGACTCAGCCTTACACACCATTAAACCGCAGAGTAAGGGCACTCACCGTGTCCATGCTGGCCACAATCGGGAAATTCACCGAGGTATCGTCCCTCGCCGTGATGAGGAAGCTGCAGCGCTGGGCAGCGGAGAGGTAGATCATGCTCGCCTCGGCCGGGTGCGTGTAGACGCCGTCGACCTCGACGATGGTCATGTTGTGGCCCTCGAACCACAGGTACTGGCCGGCGAAGGCGCCGATGTTGGCCACGCGGAAGAGATACGTCCTGCCCGGCCGCACGGCCACCGTCAGGTTCTGGGTCTCGTTGAGCAGCGCCGAGTTGGGCACCGGCTCGGCGCCCGTCGGGTTGGCCTTGCTGATGAACCAGCGCAGCAGGCCCGGCATCTGGTCGTGGTACCAGTCCGAGACCGACATGACCACCTCCTCGTCGTACAGGTGCCGGAACGGCGAGCCGGGGTCGTTGACGATCAGCGGGCCGCGCAGGCCGTCGGGATACTGGCCGTGCACGTGCGAATGGTACCAGTACGTTCCCGGCTGGTCAATCTATAGGAGGGGGGGGGGGGGGTTGGGGTTGAGGGTCAGCAACTTCTGCTATCTGCTATAATCTGGCTCGACCTGGACCTGGGTAGAACCTCACTGACTGTAAAGTTATATGTGAACCGCGACCCGGGCGGGATGGGGCATTGCGACACGCCGCCGGGACCGTCCATGTGCGTGGCGTTCTGCATGAAGAGGCCGTGGAAGTGAAGCGAGGTGGACTGGTTGCCCAGCAGGTTGAGCACGTTGACCACGAGCCGGTCGCCGACGTCGACCCGGACGGTTGGGATCGGCCACTGTCCGTTGATGCCGATGGTGGGCCGCTCGGCCAGGCCATCCGGGTTGGCCGTGACCCATGTGATGTTGAAGTCGTACGTCACTGTCGCGGCCTGCGCAAGGAGACCGTGCCAGAGAAGAAGCCAAACCAGCCAAACAAGGCCAGATCGGCTGTACACTTGGGCGTGACCATGGCTGAAGAGCCTGGTGTTAGTGCCGGCCAGCTGGGCCATCGTTGACTGAGCGTTGATGGTGGGAGGAGCTCAACTGTTTTGCTGAAGCCCTCGTCGACGCTCTGCTGAACTCTAAACGTGCCGGAAAAAATCCCCGGCTGAAGAGAAAAACCGTATGGAAACGGGCCAGTCTCTCGGCTAGAGGAAGGGTTATGGGAGAAGTCGGGGCATCTTATCAATCAAATCAGATAATCAGATCGTTTCGGGAACCTTAAACAGCCTATCAGATCATAAACCCGGAGCGGGAAGCAACACAGGCGAATGAAGATTTTCCATGGGACGATGCCCGGCACACGTCCCACACTATTGGTATTTGGTAAGGTACCCCATCTGCCCATCCAGCCCGCGCGGGGAGGTTGCACCGTCCCAATGAACGACAAACAGGAGCCACAGTGGCCAATCTACATTCCCACATTGCGCGAAGTTCCCAACTGTCCTTTTGCCGAGATCGGCTCGGAACGGACGGTTTCGAAGAAACCTCGGTCCACAGCAATGGAGAGCGAGAACCTTGTTGTTCCTGACGTTCGAGACCGGAGGGATCCGCAATGCTTAACCAGACTTGGCTTAAACTTGGCTATGGCTTGGCGGCTATGACCACAAGGGTTAGAGCTTGGCGGGAACTTGAAGTGGTTTCTTTCTCGTGGTTCGATCATCGTGTGACAAGGCTCGCAGCTCCACACGATAGTAAAAATTCATGAAGCAGCTCGAGGATGGGGATGGAGGGCTGCATCGAAGATGATACTCAAACAGGCAATCATGAACACATTGCATAGCTCACTAGACTTAGGTACCTTAGGTAGGTAGACACAACATGTTATTGGACGAGTAAGACCAAGCAATTTGAGCAGCAGAATATCACGCCCGCAGATGAAATCCAAACCTCGCTCCCGAGTTCCGTAGCCGGACACGGAATGGAAGCGCGATTTATTGAAAAGTTCATTCATCAACAGGGATCGTATCTGATGGAACCTGGGCAAAGGCAGGCCGAGATCAGCCGATTGCCCTGGTTGGTATGACAATTCCCCCCACTACAACACGCAGATCGAACCCGAGCGCACAGCACGGGTTGCAGTTGTGTGACATAGGTACGTTGTTATCTGATGGAATTTATCGGCAGATCAGATAATCACTTGCGTGCTCCCCCTCGCTGCCCTTCACCCCCAGCCCTCCCTCTCCTGGTCTAATAAGGCACCCAGCCAAAAAGGTATCGAAAATCAACTAGAGAGAGAGGCCGGAAGAGAATCGAGAAAAAAAAAAAAAGGAAAAATGCCCGACGTCTTCTCCGTCCCAATCTTCCTCGTCACCTTCCGCGAGGCCCTCGAGACAGTGATCATCGTCTCGGTCCTCCTCGCCTTCCTCAAGCAGACCCTCAACAACAACGACAACGACAGCGACAGGGCCCTGCACAAGCGGCTCGTGCGGCAGGTATGGCTGGGCACCTTGCTCGGCCTGGTGGTGTGCCTGGTGATCGCGGCGGCGCTGATCGCCGTCTTCTACACGGCCGGCGCCAACAAGTGGGACGCCTCGGAGATGCAGTTCGAGGGCGCCTTCTCGCTGGTCGCGTCGCTGATCATCAGCGTCGTGGGCGCCGCCCTGCTGCGCATCGGTAAGATGCAGGACAAGTGGCGCGCCAAGCTCGCCGGTGTCATGGACAAGCAGCAGCAGCAGCAGCTTGACAAGACCGGTACTGGTACTGGTGCGACGGCGACGACGATGACGATGACGACCAGGTGGGGTGCGCTCAAGCGGTGGATGGAGCGGTATGCCATGTTCGCGCTGCCGTTTGTGACCGTGCTGAGGGAGGGCATCGAGGCGGTGGTGTTCATTGCCGGCGTGACCTTCACGGCGCCGGCCACGGCGGTGCCGCTGCCGGTTGTGGTGGGCATTGCCGCCGGGGCTGCCGTCGGGTATTTGTTGTACAAGTGAGTGGAAACAACACAAAAAAAAAATAAACTCGCTTGGAACTCTCCAGCTAAGGGGGTGGGGGGTTCCCGTTATTGACTAAAATTAAACTAACTACGTGCCGCTCAGGGGAGGATCCACGTCCAAGTTGCAGCTCTTCCTGGTCATCTCGACGTGTCTCCTGTACCTGGTTGCCGCCGGACTCTTCTCGCGCGCCGTGTGGTCGTTTGAGGCCAAGGACTGGCAAGACATCGTGGGAAGTGACGCCGCCGAGCTGGGAGAGGGTCCCGGCTCGTATGACGTCGACAGGTCGGTGTGGCATGTCAATGTAAGCTACCTACCTACCGTATCCTTTCGAGTTCCCACCTCCCTGAGACACAGAGCTGACGACATTATACAGTGCTGCAGTCCAAACTACAACGGCGGTGGCGGCTGGGGCTTCTTCAATGCCATCTTCGGGTGGCAGAACTCGGCCACCTACGGCTCGGTCATCTCGTACAACGTGTACTGGATTTGCGTGATGGCTTCGTTCTTCGTCATGAGATACCGCGAGGTGAAGGGCCACTGGCCGTTGATGAAAGCCAAGAGCGCTCCGCTTGCGGCCGACGCAGGATCGGAGGAGGAGAGTAGTGAGAAGCCTGCGAGTCGAGGCGCGGGTGACAACAAAGCTGTCTCAAGAGACGAGGTAACTGTGCTGGGGGTTTAGCATAGGGTACGCAATGTGATTGGGGCAAGCCAGGGATACACGCCCTCTAGATAGGGCTTGACCACGTCTCTTGAATCTACTTATGAGCATCGCATTCATAAGCTAGTCTCACTGCACGGAACAGAGTCGAGGTAGGACTTCTCGGTGGTGATGGCTGCCCGGTGTATCGACCGAGGTCCGTGATATCAAGGCTTCCGCTATGACGGACCTTGTTTTCTCATTTCTGTGTTGGTCTGTGTGTTCACCTAATCCACCAACCTGCCGGGCCATCTTCCAAACTCGGCACCCCTCGACTCATCCCGATCCTCGGGTGTCCAATCCCACCGATCAGCCGTGAACAGCGCCTTTGCCGCATTATCCAACCCCATGGCCCCCTCGTAGCGCAGACGCTGCTCGGCGGCCATGGACCGCGTGAACCGAAACACTCTCGGCTCGGCCCTCTCATCTGCTTCCTCCTGTGGGCACCAGGCCGTCGCCCTCCGATCCCTGCTCCACGCCCGCCTCGAGATGAACACGACGCTGGACGACAACATGGCCTGGATGTACTCGACGATCGGCAGGATGCGCGTGCGCAGGCCGCAGTTTGTGTGGTTCTTGTCGATCTGGTAGCTGGGACACTGCTTCAGCGCGGCGAGGATCTGGCCGATGTCGACGGTGGCGTAGTCTCGGCGGGTGGCGTCCGGCGACAGGGACGAGAAGTCGGCGAGGAAAAGCAGGTCGCGGCTGGCGAGGAACTTGACCATCTCGCCCAGCTGGTACGAGTCGCAGCTGGCGCTGGAGTCGTAGCCGAGCTTGCACTGCCGCGTGCGCGACGTGTAGAGCTGGAGGAAGTGCCGCTGCACCGAGGCGATGGTGTTGAGGATGCATTCGCGGCGGTAGTGTAGTTCTCCTTGGGTTTTTGATGGTCAACACATGAAATGGGGGGTTGGCTTCCCGGGAGGGGGGGGGGGGAGGGTTGGCTCTCACTCTCGAGATCGTCAGGAAGATCCCACCACGCAGCAGCATCGACGTTACCATCTTCTTCCTCGTCGAAGGATGCGCTCCACCTCCTCGAGCCGTACATTATGAGTTCACGGGTCGTGACTTGCATCTTCAGGGGCTGGTCGAGCAGCCATGACACCAGGATCTTCTGCCGCAGGGTCTCTTCCGCCGCCTTAGCGAGGGCTGGCCCGTCCCGCGACGCGGAAGTCCGTGTGACCGGCCAATTGAACTTCAAGACCTGCGACTTGGACACAGTCGCCGTGCAGTCGAACCGGTCAGAGAGGACAGCCAGCACAGCAAGATATTGCATCGTTACGGTTCCCGAAGCAGCAGGCGGCCTTTTATGCAGGATCCTCAGCATGTCTTCAAACACGGCATGTTGGCCGGCTGACCGCGTTGCCTCGTCGTCCTCGTGGATTTTCACCACAGGGAGTTCCGCGGCATCCGCCTCTGACGGGTTCACATTTCTCAGAGACAGCTGCTGGAAACCGGTCTCTATCGCCCTGGCCTCGGCGAACCTGGTATCATTAAGCAGGTTGTCAAAGTATTTCGAGCTCTGCTTCAGAACGGCGAGCTTGGCCCTGTATCCTACACGATGCCTCGCTTCGGGAGCCGGTGGAGGTGCAGGCTTCTGTCCCGGTCTGGGCCTGGCCGCCTTTCTAGCTGCCTTCAGGGTTTCTCTGGACGCTTCGAAGGTCACATCGAGCACGATGTCCCCGTCCGGCACAATCTCAACGATCTGAAGATCCCCTTTGGTGGCCGAATCTGTCGGGTCGCCATCTTGACCTTCCGCCGTGTCGCCCATTACTTGAAATGGCCGTCATGCAAACTTGGGCACCATGTACGGTGGGACGGAGCAGGAGAGAAATACACCGAAGAAAGTAGAAACTATCTCTGAAGAGATTCCTGGTCTGTTTCCAGGACCTAGGTGGAAAATCGACTTGGATCCAAGCAAGATCTGTGAGATCGGAGCAGATCTCATGGGGTGAGATCCAAGGCCTCCGACGTCCGTTAGGTTTAGGGAGGCAGCAAAGGAGTCGAATGCCAAGCCATGGATTGATAACTTTACCCACAATTCCACACAATGACGTTGGCCGACTGGCAGCGCCCCACCAAACTTCGGCGGGGGATTTTCTTGGGATGAAAGCGAGAGTGAAAAGGATGTACACATCTCACCCTCAACATGAATGTGGAACTTTTAGTTGGTGTATCAGCCCCTGGATAGTGTACTGATCCTCCAGAACATGGAATTGAACTCAGAAATAACTGAATTAATAGAACGGTTGTTTTGGTTATGTCCTTTGGCCCCTGACTGCCAAGCATCGGCCCCTGCTAGGCGCTAGTATTGACCCTGTCCACCAATCGCTGCAACGCCGCATTTCTGGAAAAGGCCGAGAAGCAGCCAACATTTGTCCTCACACTCCTCAGCCCCGACACCCAGTTCAGCCCTACCTGATAGTTTCCTTCCGGCGAGCCACCCGGTCGTGTCATGGCTGTACGACCCGACACCTCACCTGATCGATCTTTGCTTGGATAGTGCGGCTTGCATTGGCTGGTTGCCCCAGAATGCCATCAGTCCGTCGTCGGCCGCTGGGACACGCCCGAACTCGCGCGATTCGCAGGCCGCCAGCAACCCTTCTAGATGCCTTCATGGGCTATGTCGCTACGTTCCTTCACCTTCACGGACAAGGCTGCAACAGTGGGGTCGCCATGTTACCAAGCGTTCTACGAGTCGCCGGGATCCGGCGCCCGCTCCGAGCTCCGGCGCGGACAACGGCCGCCGTGACCCTCCATGATGCGACGCATTTTCATAGCGGCTACTATGGACAGCAACTAGGCAGCCGATTCATCCGGCGTGGATTTAATACCTACTTTGTAACGCACCTCCCTTCGTCCTCGATGCATCCCGACTCCCGGTCGTTGGCCGGCCCCGGTCACAAGCTTCCGCGTTCCGCCTCAACACCCCACACTCCGGATCCCGGCTCCCGCCCGGCCGTGGCCCCCCCAGACATGCCCAGCCGCGACCTGACCGTCGTCCGTATACCTCTGCGAAGCGCGAAACACCACTTCGGCGTCTCCGTTTCCCGCGGGCAGCGCAAGTACAACGAGGATACGAACCAGGCCGGGACAATACACATGCCTGCCTTCGCAAAGCGCGTCCCCATAAGTCTGGTGCGCAACCAGGCAGCGAGGACGGCAGCAGCGGGCGAGGGCACCAACGCCGCCAGCGCGCTAGGGGATCCTCAGATCTTCTACTTTGGCGTATTCGACGGACATGGCGGCAGCGAGTGCAGCGAGTTCCTCCGAGACGAGCTTCACGGGTACATCGAGGAGGCTGCAGCCGAGTTTGGACTGAAGAGCAGTCTGAAAAGGGATCCTGGCGCCCCCGACTCAACCAAAGACCCCGACAGTGGGGCCGGGGGCCTGGCGGCGGAGACGAGGCAACAACAACAACAACACCAAGAGACTCTGCCGGATACCATCAAGGCTACCAAGCTGCAATCTGAACTCCTAGCCGAGTACAAGCGCACGATAGGCGGCTACTTCCGACGCTTCCAACCCAACTACTTCAGCGTCCCGGTAGCCGCCTCCACACGCGAACCATCCTCCTCCTCCTCCTCCTCCTCCTCCATTCACGGCTCTTCCCTTCAACAACAGCGAGTAAGCCTCGAAGCAGTGCTCACCTACGCCTTCCTCCGCGCCGATCTCGACTTCGTCACGGCCCAAGCCCGCAAACCGGACCCGGACGACCCTTACGTCTCCGACTTCCCACTCAACAAGGACGAGATCCTTGGCAGCCCGCACCTGCCGCCCTCGGGACACGGCATCGGCGGGCCGGCCCGCTTCAAGGGCGGCTCGACCGCCTCGGTGGCGCTGATCTCCACGCCAACGCCGTCCCCCTTCTGGCACCCGTCCGCCCACTCGACGCTGGTGGTCGCCCACGTGGGCGACACGCGCATCCTGCTCTGCGAGACGGCCACGGGCCTGCCCGTGCCGCTCACGTCGGACCACCGGCCCTCGTCGCCGACCGAGTCGCGCCGGCTGCGCAAGTACATCACCGACTCGCTGGTGACGGACTCGTTCGGCGAGGAGCGCTTCCAGGGGCTCGCCAACAGCCGCGCGTTCGGCGATATGCTCAGCAAGCGCATTGGCGTGTCGGCCGAGCCGGACATCACGCGCGTCGAGATCCGCCCGGCCGAGTTCGCCTTCCTGGTGTTAGTCAGCGACGGCGTCAGCGGCACGCTCAGCGACCGGGAGATTGTGGATGTTATTAAAGAGGCGAGCACCCCGGAGGAAGGCGCCAGGAAGGTTGTCGAGTATGCGACCGAGGTGAGCGGGGACGGGGATAATGCGACGTGTCTTGTTGTCAGGCTCGGCGGGTGGGAGAGGAGGAGTGAAGGTGGTGTGGGCAGTTTGGGCACGCGCGAGATGCGCGAGATGAGGAGGGCTGAGGCTTGCGATCCGCGGCGGCGGGGCAGGTAGAGTACCTGATCTGAGGTACTAGTATTCAACCATCCTTGGCCTTGGCCTTTTTCCCCTTCATTCCTTCTCTCTTTCTGTCGTTTCTTTCCTTTCCACTACTCTTTTACTATCTGACTTCTACGTTTATTCAACCCTTCATTTCCTACTGTTTCTACATTTTTTATTTTCTTTTAACAACGGCATCGTGGGGTCTGGGTTCCTCAGCAGTTTCTGCATAGCATGGCATGGCATGGCATGGAAAAAGGGCATATATGGGAGAAGCAGTCAGTCAGTATAGGTAGCTATATAAGCATTTTGTGTGACGGTGGAGGTTTATCGGGCAAAAAGCAACAAAGATGGGGGTAACCCTCATGGCATGGAGAAACGGCGTTTTTTTTTGTTTGGGGTGGGGTCCGGCGATGGGATGGGATGAGTTTAGACTACTACCACTATCTAGATTCCTCGATCTGTGTGTTTACTGTTTATAGTGAGCTTTTCGCAAAAAAAAAAAAAAAAAAAAAAAAAAAAAAAAAAAAAAAAAAAAAAGAAAGAAAGAAAGAAAAGCCGGCGAGATAGACGCCAACGCAACGAGACAACGACGGGGTGTCCCATCTTAGACCCGGTCTGAAATGATAACAAAGTAAATCAGGATATCACAACATGATCATTTCATTAGAGACCCCTTTTTGGCTCAGTTCAATACCACCTCCCACGTCGTTCTGCCATGTTCTTAATACGGCGGATACTGGCCCCACGAAGGCGGCTGTCCGTGAGGCGGATACGGCGACGGCTGGGGCGGCGGCGCACCATATCCGCCTCCTCCTCCTCCTCCACCGTAAGGGGGCTGGTGGTGTCCCGGACCCGGGCCCTGGTAATACCCTCCCTGATGCGACGGCGGGCCGGGCGGCGGATGTTGTCCGTACGGACCCTGGTGCTGGTACCCATACCCTGAGTGAGGTTGAGGTTGAAGAGGAGGCGGCGGTGTAGGGTGGCCGTAGCTCCCCGCATACCCGCTGCCGCCAGAGGAATCAGGCCGTCCGTGAGGTGCGCCGGCGCCGTAGTAGCCCGCTGCCTGGCCGTGCGTGGGCGGTGGTGGCGGCGCATGATAGTGGCTGCCGCTGGCGCTCTCGCGGTTCTGCGTCTGGATCTGCGACCAGAGCGAGCCGGCGGGCTTGCCGTGGCCGCCGTCGCCGTGGCCGCATCCGCCTGCACCACCACCGCCGCCGCCAAGGCCGCGCGAGCTTTGGCCGCTGGGGAGGATGTGGTTCTTGTGGTTCCGGACGGACTCGGACGAGAGGAGGTGGTTGAGCTGGTGGCGGTGGGGCGTCTCCTGCGTCCACTTGCGCACCGTCTCGAACATGTCGCGCTGGATCTGGATGTGCTCGTTGCGGGCGGCCGGGTGGTGGAAGGCTCGGAGCACGTCGTTGACGACCTCGTCGACGGGGACGCCAGGGTTCTCCCAGGCGTAGACGACGCGGCTTTCATCCGGGGGAGGTTAGGGGTCAGGGGTCAGAAGTAGGAGCAGGGATGGGAAGGGAAGGGAGCGAAGCTTACGGAACGACATATTCCAGGATGGTAGCGGCCACGCGGCCGGCGCACGAGTTGAGGATGTTGGTGAAGTGGTCTTTGGACAGCATCGAGTGGGTCGGGTTGTCGCAGCGCGGGTTGGTCCACGGCTCCAGCTGCTGTTGAGCGCTCGTCTCGATCAGGCCGGAGGAGCCTTCCTTCAGCACCTGCGACACCTGGTTGATGATGGGGCGGATAAAGGGCGCGAGCAGTCCCAGAATGAAAGCCGTCAGCGTCTCGCTAATGCGCTCCAGCAGACTCTCGAGGCCGGGGATCTTGGAGATCATATTGTTGATGGACCGGACAATCTTGTCGCGGAATTCGAGGATCGGGTAGATCTGCCCTGCGACCTTGACCGGATCGAAGTTGGCGCTCATGCCAGGGACGACGTTGGCGTTGGCGGCGCGTACATCGCTGTGGGCAGAGCGGGCGTTTTCCTGCTCCTGAGCCTCTGACATGGCCTTTAGGTTTCTAGCCTGAGAGGCGTAGCCATCGCCGACACCAGGGAGCTTGGAGATCATGGAAATAAAGTCGCCGCCGCCAGAGCCAAAGTTCAAGCCAAAGATGCCGCGTTGGCCATCGCCGCTGGCTCTGTTCAGTTGCTCGGCGTTCAGGAGGGCAACATTCATCTCATCGACCTCGGATTGAGTGAAATGGTCGTTGGCCTCGCTGTGGTTGGGTTAGCGGGGGATTCCGTAACGGAGTATGAGGAGAAGAGATGCCTACCCGAGAACAGAGTGCAAGAAATCGACCGCTCCAAACGTCCCTGCATGCTATCAGCGCCGCCCTGATACGACAGATCTCACAGCTGTTCTCCGTACCAGTAACCAGAGGATAGACGGTCCTGCCATTCAAGTGGATCTGGGTAGCACTGCCGCAGTGAGGAAAGACGTTGTGGTAGCCCATCTCAATGAGGGCAAGCTCGCAGTAGTTGCTGTGAGCGGGGAAGTCCTGCCAGATTTATCAGAAACAGGTCATGCCGTTCCCTGGTATGAACCGACGCACCTCCATGCAGTGGAGGGCCTGACCCAGGCACCGCAGAGCTTCACATAGATCAGCCTCTTTGCCCGCCGCGCCATGCGAGCCGCTGGTGTAGAGCCGGCCATAGTGGATGCTGCGGGTGAAGCTATAGCGCAAGTAGCCGGCGCTGGTGGCCCAGCCGCCGTGCTCGTTGGCGATGTAGTTCTTCATGCCAGTCCGCGGGTCGATCTCGAGTTCCCTGGGATCCACGGGAGGGCGCAGGCGGGGATCATACTTGCGGGCATCCTGGTTGTCGGCATAGCCAAGCGGGTTGTCGATGTGCTCCTCCGGTCGGTAGACGCCCAAGCGCTCGTCGGTCACCTCAAATTCCTCGGTTGCGTAGCCGTGGGCCATGAAGGACAGGACCCAGACCTGGAACCGTCAGTGTGGGGGGTAGAGTATGTGAGCACACGAACAACATACGATGATTCTAATGGTGGCTGCATTGATTCCCTTCAAGCTACCGACATCGACCGCCTGCGAGTAGTCTCGCAACCAGTTGCCAAAGTAGACGCGCGAGACCATCAGCGTCGTCCATTTCTTCCCATGCAGGAAGGCGAGGGTCTTGAGCACGTCCTCGATGTCTGCATCACAGCCTGTCAGTCATGCTCATGCATGGGACTTAAAATGTAACCCTCACGCACCTCCATGTCTCCAGTTGTGGCCCTCAACCTGGGCGATTGAGGGAATGTTGCCAGCACCGAACGCGGCAGCTTTTCCCGGAAGAACGACAAGAAGCAGAGCGAGGACCAGGAGCGTACTGCTCCAGCCCATCCTGAGCCCTGCCATGCCGTTGATGGTGGGAGATGTGTTGGCTATATCAGCAATGAAATCCAGCAGTCTTGAACTTCTGTCAGTATTCAAGTCCTCCGCACTTGGATACGGGTACACGCACACACAGATTACGTTGGTGCGTAAATTTGACCTGCTAGATGATGATGACACGGCAACAAGAGTTTAGAGTTGAAGAGAGATGAGTAAACTTTGGCGGCCTCCGTAAGCTCAGCAAGCTGAAGTTGAACTTGTGTGGTGGATGCCAAGAAGGCGATGCCTTTACGTCAGTGGAATTCACGGTGTAAGCGGCACATTGCACTCTCAAGGCATCATTACAACTGCCATCGTTTATGATATAGTAGCCTCTTCATAGGCTGCATTGAGATTGTGTGAAGGCTTTCACGCAAGACAAACTACCAATTACCTACCTAACATAGCCTTCCGTTTTACGATCCCCTATGTCACGAGAGGAGTTGACAACTTTCCCACTGGGCAGCATTGAAAAAAAAATGCCCGGATGAGGAGGGGCACTGCAAGACCCCGCCATCGGCTGGCCGAGCGCTCGTTGGGCGAATACCTAGCTTGGCGCCAAGAGCGTTGTCCTCGTTTGCCGTAATGGAAAAGCAATTTCATGCATCAGCTGGTAAAACAATAATGGAACGTTTCAAGTTCGGGCAGTGGTAAGGTACCTTACCTAAGGTAGTAAATACGATACGTGGTTAAGGTACATAGATGGTCTTCGATCCGGAAGGTCCGAAAGAGGTCTCAGAGCCCTACAATACTCGTCGTCACTTCCTCCAAGTAAGGTATTATGGGTGTACTTCTGCAGCCCTAGAACAGACTATCCGAGCCTTCCTTTGCCTACCTAGGTAAGCTTCGGATTCGCTCCTTTCCGAAGGCTTCAGATCGGGTGATTTTTACATGCTTTCCGTGAAAGCTTGGCGGTTCTTACGGCCATGTCCAGTGCGTAACGCCACTGTGGTCCGATGGCAGGAACGCGCATCCGAATCTGTTCGCGCCTGTGATTCGCGGGACCCCTGAATCTTGAACAAAATCTCATCCGCCTAGTCCGCAGCGGTCAATAGAAGTTTTGCGATGTCCTGGGTGTTCCTCTCCCTTTCATGATCTCTCCATAGCTCTCGTCGCTCTCTGAACCTGCCTTCTTACGCTTCGGTCTCGCCCTTCAGTGCCAGAGCGTTATCTATCTATCGCCGTTCTGCTTCTAAGCAGCCGCAAAGATGCCCGGCCGGACGTTGCCCACATTCACGCTCGCCGAGGTCGAGTCGCACAACTCGAGGAAGTCCTGTTTCGTCACAGTAGGCAACAATGTCTACGACGTGACGGACTTCGTTGACTCCCACCCCGGCGGCGCCG
The DNA here is from genome assembly GCF_033439665.1 of Chaetomium strumarium. Classification (NCBI taxonomy): domain Eukaryota; kingdom Fungi; phylum Ascomycota; class Sordariomycetes; order Sordariales; family Chaetomiaceae; genus Chaetomium; species Chaetomium strumarium. The sequence continues at coordinate 502,951 of NW_026944433.1, read as the reverse complement.
ACCTGGTGCTCGACTACGCGGGCAAGGACATCACCGACATTCTCAAGGACGAGGCGTCGCATGCGCACTCCGAGGCGGCCTACGAGGTCCTTGACGATTCACTGGTTGGCTTCCTTGCCTCTGCGAACGGAACGACAAAGTCGGCGAGCGGCAATGGGTTGGCCAATGGCGCGAATGGCACCAACGTGCACCCGAGGACGGGCATGTCCTGTGAGGAGGACCTGACCAAGGACACCGACATCGCCTCCGACTACAAGACGCACAAGTTCCTTGACCTCAGCCGGCCGCTGTTCCCGCAAGTCTGGAATGGCGGCTTCTCCAAGGAGTTCTACCTGGACCAGGTCCACAGGCCACGCCACTACAGGGGCGGGGCGTCGGCTCCTCTCTTTGGCAACTTCCTCGAGCCTCTCACCAAGACGCCGTGGTGGGTTATCCCGCTGGTCTGGGTCCCCCCTGTCTGCTACGGTCTCTACCTCGCCAGCAAGGGGTTCAGCAATCCGGCTGGAGAGGTCGCCTGCTTTGTGGCTGGCTTGTGTCTGTGGACCTTGATTGAGTACATCATGCATCGGTTCTTGTTCCACCTTGATTAGTGAGTGCTTCTTGCTTTCTGCACCTTGTGTGGCTTCCTGCTGACACATGTTAGCTACCTTCCCGATAACCGCGTGGGCATCACCTTACATTTCACTCTACACGGCATCCACCATTACCTCCCCATGGACAAGTACCGTCTTGTCATGCCGCCCACACTGTTCCTTGCGCTGGCGACGCCTTTCTGGAAGCTGGCCCACACCATCTTCTTCTGGAACTGGCACATTGCAACGGCTGTCTATTGCGGCGGTGTCTTCGGCTACATCTGCTACGACCTGACGCACTACTTCCTGCACCACCAGAACCTGCCATTGTGGTGGAAGCAGCTGAAGAAGCTCCACCTCGAGCACCACTTCCTCGACTACGAGAACGGCTTTGGTGTCACCAGCCCCTTCTGGGATTACGTGTTCGGCACCGAACTCGGGCCGGCGACGAAGAAGAAGATCTAGGCGACTGCATGACGAGTTAATGACTGGGTTGAGGGACATATATCTTGTAATGAGGCCGGCGAGGCAAGGTACATAGCAGGCATCTGCCGGCTGCCCTTCATAATAAGGGTGGTGCAGGTGGGTGGTCTTGCAGCTTTTTCATGTGGCCTTGCAGCAGCGGGTGTTTTCGGCCGCCAAACTACAACTGAGTTTTGAGTGAGGCATGTGATGGATGCCATGGATTTAATTCTCTCAAAACGGCTTCTCCATGTGGTACTGTGTTGGAAATACCCTAATACTAGTAATTCACTGGGTTTGTGGCAATTGTCAAAGAAAGATATCAAAGATATTATCAACAAGCCTTTCCTCCTGCGCTTCAGTCTTGGGGTCCTTCATATTCACATATCGAAGCTGTCCTGTGTAAGCACTGCTACAGACGTGTTCAGTCTGTATTCACACGGTGCACCGAAGCCTAAAATGCCAAGCCACCACGTGATCCTTCAGTTATAGCAAAGAACTTCTCGAGCCACAATTTACCATTTCCCAACCTTCAAAGTTGATCCCTCTCGTCAGGCTATTTCGCCGCCCCCCGACATCGTAAACATCGCGGCTTTTCCACGTTTGCAATCTGCATCTCAGCTGTAACCCAGTAAAATCGACATCAACGCGCCGCTGCGCTTGATTCAAAAATGTCAGGCTTAGACGTGGAGGCCCTCCTTGATTCGACTGCGTCCTCCAAGGAGCAGGGCAGCAAGGCAACCGCTAATGGCGACTCGCCCCAGAACGGAAGCCGCAGCGAGTATGATCGCGACCGCGAACGTCGGGACCGCGAACGCGACCGAGACCGTGGCCGGGATCGCAGCCGTGACCGGAGTCGTGAGCGCCGCCGGGATCGCAGCGGCGGCCGGCACCGCACCTCGTCGCCGAGCGGAAGAGACACGCCCAGAAGTGAGGCCGGAAGCCACAAGAGTAGGCGGCGGAGCCGGAGCCGTGATTCTGGCCGACACTCACGTCGTCATAGACCCGACGGAGACTATTACCGCGGCAGTGGCAGTGGCCGTGGGCGTGGCGGCCGTTCGCGCTCCCGCTCGCCCACGCGGCACTATCGACCCCCTGGTGACGACCGCCGTGACCGCGACGATCGCAGCTATCGGCGCCGCGATGATGAGCGCCGTGGCAGTGCCGGCAGAAACAGCACGCCCCGAGAGCCGTCGCCTCCCCCGGATGAGCGTGACCGCCGGACCGTCTTTGTCCAGCAGCTGGCCGCTCGCCTCCGTACTCGCGAGCTGAAGGAGTTCTTCGAGAAGGCCGGCCCCGTTGCCGAAGCCCAGATCGTGAAGGATCGTGTTAGCAACCGATCTAAAGGGTGCGTTCACTCCGTTGATTTCTTTCCTCCTTGGTGATGGCGCGACGAAGGCTAACAGATTTTTTTTGCAGTGTCGGCTACGTCGAGTTCAAAAATGAAGAATCCGTTGCGGCCGCCCTCCAGCTCACTGGTCAGAAACTATTAGGTATTCCGGTTATCGTTCAGCCTACCGAGGCGGAGAAGAATCGTCAAGCACGAAACACAGAGTCGTCGGGCCACCCGAATTCCATCCCGTTCCACCGACTATATGTCGGGAACATCCACTTTAGTATCACGGAGACCGATCTACAGCATGTTTTTGAGCCCTTTGGTGAGCTCGAATTCGTCCAGCTGCAGAAAGATGATAACGGTCGGAGCCGAGGCTACGGGTTTGTCCAGTATGTTTCACTCTTTGATTCATTCCCCCTCCTCCCCCCCCCCCCCCCCCCTTCTCTTTCCACCAACTGTTTACTAACCCCCCGCATAGGTTCCGCGATGCTACTCAGGCACGTGAGGCTCTTGAGAAGATGAACGGGTTTGACCTCGCCGGTCGTCCGATCCGCGTTGGTCTTGGAAACGATAAGTTTACCCCAGAGTCAACTGCGAACCTTTTACGGGGATTCCAAGGCCAAAACCAACAGGGATCCGCATTCTCCGGCGCCGGGGGCAGAGGCCCCCAGGCTTCCAACTTCGACCGGGCCGGTGGCCGAGACAACGACAAGGGTACCGGTGCCAGTGCGTTAGATGACACCGATGTCGCTGGTGTGAACTTTAACAATTACAGCCGTGACGCTCTCATGCGGAAGCTGGCAAGAACTGACGAGCCAACCAACGGCCAACCTGAGCGACAGATTCTCAAGCCCAAGACCGAGGCGCCGAAGCCACTGCCTGTCAATGTCAGCATGGCAAGTCGTTGTGTGGTCCTGCACAACATGTTCGACCCTGCCGAGTGCGTACCTCCCTTTTTCAAACTCCCACTCAGTTGAAGAGAGTTATACTGACGCGGCAACAGACAAGAGGGCGAGGACTGGGCCAAGGAGCTCGAAGAAGAAGTTCGACAAGAGGCCGAGGAGAAATACGGCCACGTCGTCCACATCGCTCTTGACGCCAATTCCGCGGGTGACATATACCTCAAGTTTGACAAGGTTCAGGGCGGAGAGAACGCCATCAAGGGCTTGAACGGCCGCTATTTCGATGGGCGGATGATCACAGCTGCTCCGGTTGTGGACGCGGTCTACAGCAGTTTGTTCTCTCGCACCAAGGCCATCTGAGACACTAATCACGGCACCCTGTTGTCTGCATAGGAATCCCGCACAGTGAGCCATCCGTCTCTACTGCGCTTGTGCAGCGGGATTCTAACATGCCATCAGGCTACCGTATCGCCGCACAAGGCGATGGCTGTCCGCGCTCTAGCCCTAGTCTCGACATTGACTAGGTACTCATTTGTTGGATTATCTTTCCCCGATTCTAGGAGTCGATGGCTTTATGCCTTTCGCCAGCATCATTCGCTATTCCACCGTCCGCTATTCCACCAACCCTCCCGGCTTCCTAAGACAGTGGGAAAACCCCTGATTTACGGTCATAGACTCGACCTGCCTTGCTTCTCGATTTGATCTCCTGTTGGCTGATCAACCCCTGGCAAGAGCGGATCACTGAAGCCTCCCGCATGGCGTTGGCGTTGTTGCAGTTGCTGATTTTTGTACCTAGGCAGAACCAGGCTCGCATAGGTGGGGGATGCGATCCGCCCGCAGAGAGCAGCGTTCCTTAAGACTTTGGCCCGTTGCTCCATTCAGGTAGTCTGCTTATGAGAATAAACCTTCAGGCTTTTTTATGCATGACATCTGCCCGCACTTCCATGTCTGCGGTGCTCTAAGTCGCTTCACTGCTGACACTGAATGATATAGATGCTGTGACTCCAAGTCTGCGGACCTGTTGTGCCTGCTTTTCTCCACCAGGTATCTTAGCAAAAAGGGGAGGCTTGGGTGAATCCTGGAAGCCTCTCCGTTGGAAGGTGCAACGTACACCTGGGGTAGGTATAAAAGGCAAAAAGTCTGGCCAACCGGCCGGGCTCTGGACTTCTGAACTCTCACATCCCACAACCACCAGTCCACAAACTCAAGCACATTTCACCCCTTTCTCTTCACTCCTTAGCTATGCTACTACAGTGGGCAACACCGAAACAAAGGTTCCCCAGCACTAACCATAGTCATAGGTTCTCAAGCGGGTTCATTTGAGCTTCTGTTGCCCCCTTACCGCTTCGAGACGCCCTCCCCCTGACGTGATGCATCCTCCTTCTGTTACAATGCCTGCCTCCAACATCACCAACATCACAACACAACTATCCTCCATAACATCGAGGCTCCTTTCCCTGACTTGGTACGTCCTCATTCTTTGTTACAACGCCGGCCTCCAACATCATGGCACGACTGTTCTCCATATTATTGAGACTCTTTCCCCTGACTTGGTGCGTCCTCGTTCTTACAATGCCAACGTCTTGACACGACTGTCCGAGAAATACCGACATCCTAATCGTTGCTAACCGGGGCTTCATTGCACAGGGCCGAGCAAGCGTTGTTGTCGTCGGGTCCCATGCCGTCGTCCTACCAGTATTCGGCAGACGCCATCGGCCGGCAGCTGAAGCGTTGACGAAGAGCAAGTGCATCTGAGCTACTCCTGCCTGTTTGCGTCCTGCATCCAAACTCAGCCCCCCGGGGCGTTCCGAGTTCTCTCGATTTCGTCTGACCTGCCCGGTACTAGTACGTGCCACGGTGCCGAGCCCAGCCCCTTTCACCGTGGTCAGACCATCAGCCCATCTTGAGGATGCATATGCTCACCTATATGTAGGTCAGGACTCAGGTGTGCTCCTTGGTCCTTGCTCCGTCCCGGACGCGCACCTCCTCCCGGCAAACGCCTGCGGAGCTAGAACTTCCCCTCCGCATCCCACAATCACAGCTCTGATCCGGACCGTGACCCAATACCACACCACACCACCAACCGGACTACGGGCGCGTGCCGGAAGGCGGCTACTTCACGGACAGCACCATGTCGCATGCAAACCCAACAATTCCGAGAACGCCGGCGTTCAGTGTGTCCTCGCAGCCCTCGAATTCTCCCGGAGCGGTCTCCGGGGCTCCGGAACGGTGCCCAACAGACGGCTGGCTGTATGCTGTGCTGACTTCCCACTTCCGGCGACGGGCAAAGTGGGTGTCCGGCTGGGAGGACCCACTTGCTTTGGCCCTCTTTTCTCTCCCAGGTCAGCTTCAACGTCCTTCCAGAGGCTCCTCATTAAGGAGTCACACGCCGGGGAGCACTCCGGGAACCTTGCGTCGTCTCTTGTTCAACCAATACCTTCTGTTCTTGAACCAACATCTTCCTCTCTTCTTCAACCAACACTGGGTACGGCAGCCGGTCTGCACCCGTGCCAACTTCAAGTTCCTTCTCCCCCGGGGCTTTCCGAGGATCCTCCTTTCTTTCCTTCTTCAGCCAACACGGGGTACGACAGCCGGTCGTTACCCCGTTATTTCTTCCAAGTTCCAACCCGGAGGGACTTGTTAACCAAGGCTGCTCCCATGTCAACCAACTTTAAGTTCCATTTTCCACAGGCTCCGTGCCAGCTCGGTGAGAACCTTCCTTTCTTTTTCTTCCTTACATTGTTGTTCTCTGCCTGCTCTGTCGCCCTTGTTCCTGAGCAGTGCTCTCACCCACGTGAGGCGCATGCATAGTTCTTCCCAACTCAACATCGGGCCGTCTTTTCCGTCCGATGCAAGTCCGGGACCGCGGTCCGATCTTCACGCGGGGAACCGGTTCCTCGACCTGCATCCCCGGGCCCTCGTGACATGGTCTGATCTTCCACAACACCTACGGAACTCTTCCGGAACTGCACTAAACCTTATTCCGACGACGCGTGATGCCTTTTTAGCACATCAGACCGCCATCTTAGTTATGCGGATGGCAGTGCCGGGACCGTGATCCGTTCCACCCGGGGAACACCATCCCCGGATCCCCGGATATAGACCCGCTTATACGGACCCGCGTTATACGATCTAATCTTCCGGAACTGCAATAAACCTTGATTCGACGACGCGTGATTCCTTTTCACATTCCAGACTACTATCCTATCAGGTCTGTGTTATACGAGGACAGTGCCAGGACGGCGATCTGACCTCCCAGGGAACTGTTCCGGATCACGGATCCCTAGTCCCGAATCTCTGGACCTGGACCTGCTTATCCGGGCCTGCGTTACACGATCAGATCTTCCGGAAGTGCACCAAACCTTAATCCGACGACGTGTGATGCTTCTCGGCATCAGACCACCGTCTTATATATAAAGTCCGGTTCACGGAGATAATACCCGGACCACCATCTGATCTCTACCCGGGGAACCGAGATCCTGGATCCCCTTCCCCGGACCCGGGTGACGTGGTCTCATCTTCCGGAACCCTTCCGGAACCGCACTAAACCTTATTCCGACGACGCGTGATGCCTCTCGACATCAGATCGACGATCTTATTGGATCTGTGTTCCAGACGATGGGGGCCGGGACCAGGATCTGATCTACGATTCGGCCCGGGCGATGTGGCTAGCGGGATTCTCTCGATGCGTCCCAGTGGGGGCCATCTCTGCTCCCCCTATAAAGGGCTCTCCCTCCAGCCTTGTTCTCCATCTTCCTTCGTTCTTCCACTTCCTTCACTCTTCCATTTCCTTCGTTGTTCAACCTCCTTCGTTGTTCATCTTCTGTTACCTCGCTTTCATGTTGACAAAGCAGGGGCGTGACCTTCATACTAACTCCTAGCTTAGCGCAGGGCTACTCTCCAGCCAGGATATCCTCTCAGCTGTCGACATGGTTAGGGGGGATGAGCAGCTTTGTCCGGGCGCCCTCCTTTGGCGGGGATTGCTCTCATTCTGCTCTGGCCGGGGGGGGGGGGTTGGGTTAGTGCGCCGGCGATTTTCCTTGATGGCTGCCCCTTCACTGAAGGTGAACGGGCAGCGACATGTTCATCCGCAGACCTCGCTGCCGCGGTGGCTTGTCTCACAAAGGCTTTGGTGGTTCGCCCGGCGAGCTTGCTTGCCTCCCCCCCCAGGCCTTTGTCGACCTCATGTGTGTGCCTCTTTCTTTACCTCGGCACGGCGCGGGGCCGCCATAGCCGGCAAGAAAGCCCTTTTTCGATGACCATCCTCTCGCCCTTAGCTTGATGATCGAGCTCGTTCCCCGGCCAGTGTCTCCGAGGGTGAGGGATGTCGCCCCAGTGGGCGGCCCTCTTTGCCGAGACGTAGCTCTCAGGATTAGGGTCGATCTCCTAGGCTAGGCCTTTGGGATGGTGATGTGGTATTGGGGCATGAAAGGTCTGTTGGTCTCTTTCCCCCTGTCGTCTCCTATTTCTGTGTGAATGCTCAGTATCAGTTAGCTTCCTTGTCATTAATGACAGCACATCCAGGGCTTGACTGACGATATCAGCAGGTCGAAGACATGCCCGCCAGCACCTCTGAGGTACGTTCCGTGAAGGACTTTATGTGTCCGTTCGTCCACGAACCGCCGGCCGGACATTCGTTCTTCCCGCGCCGCTTAGATGGCGGCTCACGCCCATGGATCCCCATGGCTCGAGCGGTTTCATCCGATATCAGACGGTTCGGCGAGTCAGGTTTCGGTGTTGTGGATGCCATGAGGCTTGCTTGGACCGCGTTGACACACAGACACAGCGCCCGGGCCCAGCCTCACCTCCTCTTAAGCCGCGTATCGCCACGGTCAGGGACGCGTCTAGGCTCTCTTGCACATTCATCCCACAACGAGCAGTCGGTCTCTCCCAGCCGCGTATTGGTCTTCATCGGTACCCCGGGAAGTCCGAGTGCCTTCCTCCCACCACGGTTCACTGGCTAAAGCTCGGCTATTCTACGACCGACTCTCACGGGGCTTCCCTCCTCAAGAATATTTCTTCCAGGATTCACTTTGCAGTCCTCGCCTGGAAACCTTCTTCTTCTCTGGACCTCTTATCTGCGCCTCGAGAACCATTCCCCCAATCGTTTCCCAGCAGCTACCGGTTGTTCATCTTGTTCATCGGTCTTCTGCTACTTATTCTCTGACCACGTCACTCTTTGAGGACTTTCTCTTCAGCCCATTCACCGAGCGGTTCGCGCGTATCGGCATTGTGCTCCTTCTTTGGATAGCGTTGGCCCTTGAAAACTTCCCTCCGAGGACTTACTGACTTCCCTCACTTCTCTGAACCAACATCTTCTCCCATTTCTTCAGCAGTTCAGAGCAGCACGACTTGGTCCCATCGGGAGCTCGACGGCTGCATCGCTAAGGTATTTCTCCTTACTGCAGAGACTATGGGCAATTGACATACTGATATTCTATCACAGCACTTCTCTTATCTCCCCCCGGCCTGTTGCAAAGACCGCGGCCTAAGTAAGTAAAGCCCTCCACAAGACAGGAACGAGCCTCACGTGTTGCTAACAACGGCAGCAGAAACCAGCACGTTCTGTCTTACGCGCGGACACTTCTCATCCAGAAAATTCGGGCCGCATCCGCCCGCCTCAGAACCCAACTTCCCTCACTCAGCAGACCAAGTCGGCCGGCCGTCTGCCGTTCTGTGTGCGCGTCCCGTTCGCGTCTCTGCACCCCTTGGCCGACCCTCACATCACCGGCCATCATCATCATGTCGGGAGCTCCTCGTGGTTCGGCGCCCCCTGCTGGCGGTCGTGGCGGTCGCGGTGGTCCCCGCGGTGGCACGGGCGCCCCTCGGGCGGGCGAGGGGCGCTCGTTGCGTCCAGAGGATGTGCGTGGGTTCCCCCCTGGTGGCGTTGCCCCGCCGCCGCCGGCCCTAACGCTGGCGGCGTACCCGGGCCCCGGGATTGGTCCCCCGCGTGGCCCGGCCATGGCGTTCGGGTACCCCCCGCCGCCGCAGCCCCTGCCCTATGGCCCGCCCCCGGCTGGGGTGTTTCCCGGCGCGCCCTTCGCCGGTTCCCCCTTCCCGCCTGCCCCGACGCCCTCCTTCCTCCCTGGGTCAACCACCCAGGCGTTCATGGAGGCGGCGCAGGGGGTCCGCCTGGACCCCCTGGAGCCCGGGATCCATGCGGCGCAAAAGGTAAATTTATCTTCCTCCCCCAACTTTGTTCTGTTTTATCACAAACTTCTCAATCTTGCTTCTATTACCGACTTTTGTTCGCTTTTATTATCACCCAGCTTCGTTTTCTTTTCTTCTTATGATCACCCATCCAAGATTTCCCTTCTATGATCACCCACTCATGATTCCTTTCTATGACCCAGTTTCGTTCGTTCTCCCCATCACCTCCATCATGATTTTCACATAAAAACATCTTTCATTGTGTGCTGACTGATAAAACTCAGACGCACCGCGAGCAGATCCAGAAGGGCCAGGCGCGGATGTGGGGGCTGCGCTGCGGCCTCTACCGGCAGCCGGCGCTGTCGCGAGACTTTTTAGTCTCGTTCGACTACGACATGACCGAGTTGGTGAGGAGCTCGGTCAAGCTGAGCGAGGCCAACGAGAGCCTCGCCCGCGACTTCAGGGCGCTGGAGTCGGCGGTGAACAACGTGCTCCCCGGCACCGCCAGTGCCGAGGGCAAGATCCAGAGCCTGCAGGCCGAGCTGCAGAACTGGAAGCAGCGGTGCGAGCGGTCCGAGAAGGCCATGTCCAGCGTGGTGAGGCGCAGTGACGAGGACCGGAAGACCATCCAGGTACGTCCCGGACAGTCGCAGATCGTCGACTGAACGAGCTGCGAGCAGCTAAGCTAACCGTCGATTGACCACAGTCCCTGCGTGAGCAGCTTCGTGAGACAGAGGCGCAGCTGCGCGAGGCCGAGGAGGCCAAGAAAGTACGTGGACCGACCCTTCTTCTGGTGGCGTCGGGCCCTTGGGGGATTGCAGCACTAACAATCAAATCGAAATGGCAGATCCTGCAGGAGCAGGTTAGCAATAAGCGGTACCTCTGGATGCAGATTCACACTGCGCCAGAGGAGCGCGCCGCCCTGCTGGAGGAACTCCGCCGCCCTCCGACCGGACCGATGGCTGGGCGACGTGCGGCCACCACTACTACTACTACCAGCGCGACCAGTGCCGCCGCCGCGCGGCCCGTCGCCGCCGAACGTCCGGGACACACGCGCCCGAAGACTGCGCAGCCCGCCGCCGCCGAACGTCCGGGCAACAACCGTCCGAAGACCGCGCAGCCGCCGAGTAACGCAATGCCTGCCAGCTACTGGAACTACGGCCCCCCCTGGTTTCGTGGCGGATACGTGCAGCACTACGGGCCGCCGCCATTTTTCCCTCTCCCCGCTAATAACCCGCCGCTGCAGCGCAAGAAGTCGGTCGCGGACACGTCCGGCTCGTCCCTCGACCTGCATCCCGGCGACAGGTTCAATACAGATGGGAAAGGCAGTCCCAAGGAGCGGAAGAGAGACACCCCCCGCGCCGTCTTGTCCGACCCGGAGACAGTGAAGTGGGCGGACGAATTTAACACGCTCTTCTCGATGATCCGCGGCTTCTGCGTGCAGTACTTCCAGCAGCTGCCCCCTGTCGAGGGAGACCTTAAGGCCCGCCTCCAAAAGCAGACGGACGGCTACCTCTGGGGGTTCATCTCGAACCTCGCGGCCCACGACCAGGAAGCGAGCCGTGGCAAGTACGTCCTGCGGCTGCTGAATTCCCCCGGGGCCCGCACCTACTTCCTGCAGCGCCTCATCTTCCAGTACGTGTTCACAGCGATGATGAGCGTGCAAGCGTGGGCCGACTATTCCACCGACTGTGGTGACAAGCTGCGGGCGACGGAGCGCGAGTTGGACGCCATAGACGGTGAGTAAAACAAAACGCATTCCCCCCTAATATCGTGCGTGCTTGTCAACTGACTAGTCATCTTTCCCCCGCCATATAGCGTCCAAGCCGCACGAGAGGCAGGCTCTCATTGAGCGACGCGCAAAGCTGATTCGGGAGATTGTCGAAAGCCCGGAAGCAACCAAATACCGATCCAACAAAATCACACAGCATGCGAGCCGACTCAAGGATATCCTTGCAGTCTTTCTCCCCAGCGACATGGACTCCAAAGCGGCCAAGGACGGCGTGGTCTACGACATCTCAGTGATTGCCAGCACCGCCTGGGACGTCTCGGCCAAGGTCCTCCAGGCGCCCATCACCTTCGTGTTCACATTTAACGACGTCAACTCGCTGTTTATGACCGAGATGCACGAGGCGCTGGACTGTTCCACCGACCCTCGCCAGCTGCAGGCCGAGAAGTGCCGCGTTAAGCTGTGCGTGACGCCCGCCATCACCCTGCGGAAGGATCAGGGCTCGACGATCCATGCCAAGAATATCCTCAAGGCTTCGGTTCTCGTTATGAAATACTAGGGGTCCCCCCGCCCCCCCCCCCCTTCTCTCTCTCTCTCTTTCTCCGGCCGCGCTGCGTCGCATTTGTCTCAAGCGAACTCGGGCCAGCCTAGTTAAGGGCTTGGGCAGGACTCTTTCTCCGGTTCTGCGGTGGTGGCGCCATGAGAAATTCTGAGGGTCTGGCTTCCAACAACAAAAAGAAAAGTCGCTTTGTTCTGGAGTTTCTTCTCTCTCTCTTCTTCTTTCCTTTTATTTCCGTGGCATCAAAAATCAGGACGGTCGCTCACGGGGCACGGGGGGGCATGTCATGACGGCCCAGCTCTTCACTTCGCTCATGAGCAACAGCACAGTATTGACGACGGCAAGGGTGGATGCGGATGCGGTCGTGGTACCAATACCAATACAATACCAGCACGGTCGTCACGGGCAGTCGGGCAAGGGCGCATGGGGGCCATTGTGTTGCCATCACGCCAGCTTTAGACTCATGAGCGATGCATCATTCATGGCAAGGTTCTGCTTTTCGAATCAAGGTTGTTTCTCTGGGCCTTTCCTTCTTATTTCATTAATTCTTCGTTTTTCTTTTCTTCCGATTCTCTCTACCAATGGTATCGGGACGGTCAGTCAGTCAAGTCAGTCAGTGAGCAAGGCATGGGCATGGCATGGCATGGCATGGCACATTCACTCAAGGACTGGATAGGGTTCACAAACAAGAGGGGTGGTGGATCGGTTGTCGGGGGGAGGGGCGCCGTAATAGTAACCTTCGGGTGAGATGGGCGCCCTCTGGCTCTCTCTGGGCGTTGCTGTTTATTGCCGGATTGGGCGCAATGGCTGCTGCTGCTGCTTTATTTCAGGGACTGACGACGGCATGGAATCACAAAAACAAGGGGCGATATGTAGGGTACATTCATCACGGTCACTGGCATCGGGAGTGACGGGAGTGACAGGAGCCCGCGTGGCATAATCAGAAGTTCGGTTTGTGGTTTTCAATGACTTCCAACTAACCGGGGGTTGGTGATGATGTGATGTGATGTGAAAGATCTGCTCTGGAAGCTGGCCTGTGAGGAACAGGAAGCATATGAGGGTAGGTCAGGGTGCAGTATGGTGATGGCAGGCAGCACCGCATCCGCATCGGGATTTTACATGACGATCGGCTACTCTGACAACTGGCGGGGACTTGCTCACGGTATGATAAGGTCGAGAACCAGAGGTTGTGGACTAGACACCATCTACCTTCCTATCCTACCAGCCTGCATGACGGCAATCAAGGCCCCTACCACGGCAGCGGCAGCCACCAAGACCACCAACCCCGACACCCCAGACCTCCTCAACCCCTTCTTCTTCTCCATTCCCTCAAAGATCCCCTCCAACCGTTCCGCCATCTGCGCCTCCGCAAACCTCCCCTTCACCCTCTCCACCCCGGCCCTGCCCATCTTCTTCAGTTCCTCCTCCCCCATCTCATTCAGCACCCGATCCATGACCTCACACCAAGCCCTCGGCTGCCCGGGGTCCCTCAACCAGCCCGTAACCCCCTCGACAACCGTCTCCCTCGGCCCGCCACTATCCGCCGCAAGCACCGGCACACCGCGCAACATAGCCTCGAGCGGCACAATGCCGAAGTGCTCGTTGGACGGGGTATACACGAGCAGCCTCGCCGAGCGCAGCAACATCTCCTTGAGCACGTTGGGCACGCTCAGCAGAAACAGCACCTGCACACCCTCCTCCTCGTTCTCCTCCAACGACGACGATGACGAGGACATCACGCTGAGCGCCGAAGGCAGGGTCTTGGCCGTGGCGTTCTTGAGGCCCAGCTCGTCGGCCAGCGCCACCAGTTCCGCGTGGTACGACACATTCTCGGCCACGCGGTTGTCATACCCGCCCGCGAGGATCAGCCTCGCCCGCTTGCGCTGCCGGGGGGCAAGGAGGGCGAAGGCGCGCAGGGCGAGCGCGACGTCCTTCTTCCGCTCGAAGCGGTTGATTGAGAGGATGATTCCGTCGCTGGTCCAGGGCAGCGGTTCGACGACCTTGTTGTTGTTATTGTTATTGTCATTATCGGGCCCGGAGGGTGGGGAGAAGGAGAAGGAGATAGAGGTGGAGGTGGAGGTGTCGATGCAGGGGTAGACGACGTGCAGGATCTTGCTGCGTGCCAGGGCCGGCCAGGTCTGCGAGACGATGGACTGGGTGAAGGCCGAGTTGACGGCGACCGCGTCGGCGAAGGCCATGCTCCACCCTTCGAGCCGGTCGAAGGGGACGCGGTAGAGGCGCTTCCAGAGGCGGGCGCGCCCTTGCGCCAGGAGGAGGTCCGGGAAGTGGCAGTAGAAGAAGATGGGCGTGGTGGTGGCGGAGAGCCATGTCAGCAGCGGGAGGCCGGCGCTGAGCTGGTCGACGAAGAAGGCGTCGGGGCTGAGGTCGCGCAGTTCCGAGGTGAAGAGCGCGATGTGCAGGATCAGGTGCAGCTGCCGCAGGATGGCGCAGAGGATGGCGAAGCGGCCGAGAAGGTTCGTTGGGACGACGGTGTCGCCGCGCACGCGGACGTCGAGGGTGCCTGTGTGGTTTTGGCGTTTCTGAATTAGCATATGACCATGACCATGACCATGACCAATGGGTACTGTAGACCTGCAGTCAGTTTTGTATACATACCATCGCGGGCCTCGTCGAAGCAGTGCGCGGGATCGCAGTGGCTCGTGAAGATGACCACTCTGTGTCCGCGCTTCTGCAGTCCCACGGCCGCGTCCACCACCAGCCGCTCGGCCCCGCCAATTCCCAAGTCCGGGTGCAGGAACACTATGGTCTTGCTCCGTTTCTTGTCGCCGGCCATACCTTAATGACGGCTGGTTCACGATTATGATGTGGGGTGCCGTAGGCGGCCGGCCGACGTTTGGCGAGTTCCAAGTCCGATAATGCCAAGCATCTAGATCATTCCGGCAGGCAAGCGTAAATTACAGGCCTGTATGTATTTACCAATATCTCGTACCGATCACACGTAAGTATCAAGGTACTCCGTAATCCGTACTCTCACCTCAATTCGAGCCTCACCGCCGCATCTCCAATTCCACCCCTCACGGCTTCCCGATTCGAGAAAACCGAACCACCAAACCCACGATCATCTAGCGTGGATGGTGGACAAGAACAACCGCGGTACGGAGGTAGAACACGACTTTCTCACGATGGTCCGGCTCGAGTAACATCGGCCGGACTCCATATACGTTACGTGGCATACCCACCCACTGCCTCGGTCGATCTACACCAGCAACTACGGATACCATGGTATGGATCAGCATGTTCGAGACAAATAGTTAGTTATCTGAGTCCATCCAAAGGCAGGAGCTGTATGTATGTACAATACAATATAATACATACTTGTAGATGCGGTGTGTGGCATATCGGCCCAACACAGGTCCCTAATACGACATACGATAGAACCGAGGGACGGGGACTTCGCTGAATCAGCGAGGGCAACCGGGCCATCTATGCAATAAACGGAGAACAACCAGTACAAGGACAGATGGGCATCATAGCCTAGGATATGGGGCAACACAACGCCCTCCCATCGCTGAGAGAGTCCATTGAATTGCTCACCTCTACAGCATGAACTAAGCCTCGCTATCCTAGCCGCCGACAAGATCAAAGCCCCTGGATATAACCAACGCTTACTGCACTATTCACCTGGCGCCTCCGCGACTGCCCATCCAACCACGCCCACATCCCATTTCCCACCCGAGTAGCCACGGCGATGAACAAGCCATACATCAATGTCTCATCAAGTTATGCCTGCCGAATTTCTGAATTGAGAGTGTGATTAGATATATGCACAGAAACCCGCCGAAGAAGATGAAGAAAAAGAAGACTAGAAACAGGATGGTAAGTAAAAGCGGTAATAGTAGTAACAAGGTATCCCACTCCAGAAAAGCTTCGCCCCCAATCTCCTGTTCCAACCAACCTACACCAAAGAATCAAGACTCCGCTCCCCCAAAGTAGAAATCAGTTCACCGGTTCATGTGTTTCAGGCCGTAGCCAAAGCCAAAACAAAACAAAAAAAGAAAAAAAGAAAAAAGGACTTATAAGCATCCGTCATCCATCCATCACCCGTCACTTCCCCCCGCCCTATTCATTCACTTCATCCGAGACCGACACCGGGTCGACGACCCAACACCCAGTCCATGCAACCATGTAACTCCAAAAAAATGCGGGCAGTCTGTCTATAAAAGCCAAATGAAAACCTCTCCCGAGAGCGATGCGCCGCGAGGAAAGACAAAGAGACATGTTTTTGGTCGCTTTTTCATCAGGAAGCCAGGCCCGCGGAACAAAGTCAGCTGGATGGCGGAGGAAACTGGAACGAATAAAAGGCATTTGCGTGTGCATTCGAGCGTTCAGTGGACCCAACACAGGCGACATGCTGACAGCATGCTCACTCGCCATCTACGACGAGCTTCTTGGCCGTCTCGGTACTGCCCACGCTCCAATTGGTGTCTCTCCGTCTCGCATTCCCAATCAGTCGGTCCACCCGGTGTGTCTGGGGCGCCTGCGCGTCTCTAGGAAGCGAGCCAGAATCAGGCTCCGTCGGGGTCGGCAGCCTTTTCCTCGGCATGGCCATGGTTAAGCCTTCGTCGCTATCACTATCATCATCGTCGTCACAATCATCGTCACGGTGACTTCGCGATGCTCTCCAAGTGCCAAACTTGCCGCGGCTCGGAGGGAGATCGGCGGCGCTATCCAGTTTCACGCGGACTGCGCCTTCCGGCATGTCCTGCGCTTCCAGCGGGAATCCCGAGATGGGTTCCTTGGTCAAGGCCGGAGGCGTGAGGGAGTCGGTCGTGTCGATGACCGAAGATCGTCCAACGACTCCTGGGTTGCCGAGGAAGTCTCCTTCTGGGTCTGCCGATACCGAACTTGTGCTGCTGAGAAGAGCCGGCAGTGAGGGATCCGACTGGAAAGCGAGCATCCGATCAGTAACCTCCTTGGTCATCTGACTGCTGAGCCCACAGATCGGGCTCGCCGACTCGCTTGGGGTTGTCAATGGGGTCGTGAGTGCGCCCATTGACGTTGAGCTCGAGGACTTGCCTGTCGGAAGCGTCTCATTCGGAGGGGATCTTTCGTCTCCGGGGGATGGAGGGCATGTCGTAGACCCTGGATCCACTGGTTCAGGCGTCGATGGCTTCGGCCGGTCACGTTGGGGTGTCCCAGGGTCGACGGAGGCGTCGACGCGATGAGCCGTTGCTGGCTCCTCTTCAACGTCGACAAGAACACGCTGCCTGCTGTGCATATTTGGTTCCGACTTGAATGGACCGCTTTGAGACTCAGAAATCGGATTGGGAGTCGGAGGCATCGAAGACGCAGCTCGCTCAAGTCCCTTAATGAGCTCGATTGACGGCTTATGGCGAGGCCGCGGGGTGAACTGCACGTTGCCCGGCGCGACAGCCGTGCTCAGCGACACCATTGCCTCGGCGCGTTTATCGTTGCTCCCGAACAGTCCGCGGTCAACGGACCGTGCTCGGCCAAGCTCGTCTGCCTTAGGCTTCGTGTCGCGGGCCTTCCTCAGTGCGCTGATTGGGTCATCCATGGGACTGTCGAACAGTGGCGTTGGCGGGAGTGTCTGCGCTTCGGCTGGTGTGTGGTGGTGTGGGCTCAGACTGAGAAATGCGTTTGTGATGGACCGAGCATGTCCATGACGGGGTCCTGGTTTGTTTGGCGATGTGGCTGCCTGCCGAGCCCATTGATCGTCAAGTGCCGTGAGCAACTCCAGTGGCTTACGCAAAGCGTGGCTAAAATTCGATGACTGCGCCGCAGGGGAAGATGCAAGGGTGTCCGCCGGGGACCCTTCCTCGGGGCTAGCCAGGACACTGTGTGTCAAGGGGTGACCGCTGGTTTGGCCCGGAGGAGAGAAGTAATCATCGGGGCGCAAGCTTCTTCGCCGGGTCTCGCGGAGATGAGGGGCGCTCATTCCGGTTATGGGACTGTCCCCTCCTACGGAGGATGCTGCGCTGCTGGCAGCACGCCTCCTAGATGATACACTCTCCGTCCGATCGCCACGATGCATGACCTTGCCCACGGTCTTCCTGATTACCGATCTCGCACGCTCGAAGATATTCAGCGGAACAACAGCACGAGCCATATCCTTCTCATCAACCTGAATCCTTTGGCCAGATGTCGTCCTCGACGGATCAGTGTCGTCGAGCCACGCAATCCTATTGTCGATGTCCTTGATCACCCAGGGATGCCTCTTGACGTCACGCAAGCGGATTCTTTTCTCGGGGTTCTTGGTGAGCATCTTCCTCAGAAGATCTTGGAGGTCGGGTTCAATGTCTTCATAAGCAAGCTCATCGTCATCGCGGTAGGGCGGCGTGTTCACACGTGTGTACAAGGACTTTTCGCTGGGTTTGGTGGAGGGATCGACAGGGCGCAATCGTCGGCTAGGGATGTAGACCTCTTCGTTTGCGATTTTCCTGAACATCTGCCACTCGTCCTCAGCGAGGAAGGGAAGGCGAGCAAAGATCAGACAGTACAACGTGACCCCCAAGGACCAAACATCAATCTGCTCAGTGATCTTGGGCTGCTCGCCAGGAGGCGCATCGTAGAGATCGGTGGCACAGAGCTCAGGTGCGAAAAAAGCGGGTGTTCCAACCGTCTTGGCAAGTTCCAGATCGTTGTCGAAATCCTTAGCCTCCGATTCCGAGATGGTGTCATCCGGCTCTCCGTCCCTGACAGGTCGGCCAAAGTAGGACACGCCAAAATCGGCAATTTTCGCTCTCTGATCCCTGGTCCAGAGTAGGTTCGCCGGCTTGATGTCCCGGTGAACTACGCCCTCATAATGCAAGTACTCCAGACCCAAGACAGTGTCGCGGAATGTGTTCTTTGCCTGCTCCATGGTGAAGCAGGGCACGTAGGAGAAGTCATCCACATAGGGGTCGTGCACCTTGCTGAAGTCGAAGGCGGAGATGTGCGAAGTGATCGATTCCGCCATGCTGGGCGACCTCGCACGCGAACCAGTATCCTCGACGTACGCGCCGTACATGGTCCCGTCGAGCGCCGTCGAGGTGTCGGGTTTGCTTGGTAGAGCTCCGCTCGCTTCCGGTTCACGCTCTTGGGCAACGGAGGCGACATTTGACTCGGCACGAGGAACCTCAAGGTGCCTCGACAGCGATTTACTTGACTGTGTCCGAGAAGGTGCCCGGGACGTGGCTCTTGACCCAGCCAGAGAACTCGCCATGGACGGGGTGCGACGTATTGTTGACAAGACCGCATCGTCTCTGCCTAGCGAACCAACGTATGCGTCAAGCTCCTCATCGTCCAGGGGCCCATATTCGAAACTCCAATAATCGGCCGAAGGTCTTTGGGCCTTGGCCCTCAGCTTCGCTCGCTCGGCGTCCTTCGCAGCCTGGCGCTGCAGCAGGAGTCGTTCGAACCGTTCCTCCTCGGGCGTGGGCTTAGCGCCGTGCATCTCTCTTTCAACACGACGGCGTTCGTACTCGCAGATATGGGGAAGGCCCTTCTTCCTCCACACAACCTCGCCCAGTTCGACGTGTTCGAGCACCATGTAGATCTTCTTCAACTCCGGATCGTCGATGACCTCGAGGAGCGCGACGACATTAGGGTGCCGGATCTTCTTGAGGATAGCGATCTCCTTCTTGCTCTTGTCCTGGGTGGACATCGCCATGACCTTGCCCAATCGCCTCTTCTTAGAAAACCTTGGAATGATCTTGATGGCAACATACTCGCCGTTCGATACGTTCCGGGCGAGCTTCACCTTGCCATGCATGCCGCGGCCGATCTCCTCAATGATCTCGTAGTTATTGATGTGCTTTCTGCCCGTTGCGTAGTCATGCTCAACATTGGCCTTGTGTGTCCTGGTGGCGAGGTTAGCGGAATGGGCTGGGACAGCTAGTGGTATCAGGGTTGGAAGCCTAGCATTCTCTATCCTGATCTCAACACTTACTCTCGGACCTTGTGGCCGTGTAGGCTGTGCAGGTTGCCCTGCAAATCGCGCAGCTGCAACGGATGCAGATACGACATGTTCGAGCCTCCGGGTGCCGCAGCCTCGGGGCCGGGCTGCGACGAGAGAAGAATTCTGTTGGGGGGGCGGGTGAGAGTCGGACTGAAGAGGCCCGTCGATGATACCGGCGTGTTATTGGCGCTCCGGTGCGTAACATTCGACGGCGGGAGGATATTGTGAAGAAAGGGTTGCGAGGGTCGACGGAACGGTGAATGTGGTCGTTGGGGCTCCATGGTGGGAATCCTGTTGAGCACAGTAAAGCAAGGCCGTCATGCTGGACAGCAGTGTCGTCTGGCATTCAGCGCATTTGTCCAGAGCGGTTGGCGCAATTGAAATGGCGATTAGACAGCCATAACACGTTGCCACAAGGACCGTTGCCACATGGACCGCGTAAACAAGCACGAAAAGGAGTTGAGACGGGTGTGTTCGGCTGACAGCGCGACATCAAAATTATCAGATGGTTCGGGGGCTGTGGAACACATCAACGTCAGATGTGTGGTGTCAAAAGTAAAAGAGGCAAGACCGGTGCACAGATTTTGGTCGGCTCCGGTTGACGCTAGTGGCTGCTCATATTGCTGAGGCGTCGTCCGAAGTACCGTGTACATACAAAGGCACCTGCATGGCCAAAGTACACAGTAAGTACAGTACGAATTACATCTGTGCATACTCCGCGCTGCGGGGTGACGTCGAGAGAACAAACACTGTGTGCTCTGAAGCACATGGTACCTGAAGCATTGCAATATCATTGATTTGCACTTGGGCCGTTGCTCTGCCCCTCAATCGCCCACTATATCGCCGGAGGATATATGATGAGGGGTTTAAAGATGTCCATGCGCCGTTAACTTAGACCCATCACAACATTACAATCAAATCCATCGACCACGCCTCGAAACAAGGAGAGTGATTTAATGTGTATACACTCATGAAGCGACAGGACCGAGACCGGCATTGATACCTGTACGGATTCAATACTTCTGGAGTTACACACACACGGTGCAGACAATCGCCAAGACTCTGGCGGGGACTTGGAACAAGCAGCAAAGAGGTCCCGCCTTATCGCGGCTAACCCATGCAGGCAATGATTGGCGGGGAAGCCTGATGAGCCCCCCCTCGAGCACTCCTGCAGCGTCCCCTCACCACCCTCCTTGACTTGCATGTGTGGTGGGTTTTCTGCTGTGGGTACATGTCGAAGGTCAACGAACATGCGTCGCGAAATTCGATACAGATCAACACCGTACAATTCCAGACGGCTTGCCCGCTCGGGCCGGCGAAAATGTTAGTTATAGCTATTCAATACCTAAGGTAGTGACCCAATCTATCAGGAGGATGATGAGGCTTTTAAACAAGCTTAAGGTAGTTAACTACCTACCTGAGTGCTTAATAAAGGCCTAACCTGGCTGTGTGTAGGTCCGTTGCGTCACACCTATCACCAATGCCTGTCCTCTCGGTTAGCTCCGGGACGGCGCCTTGCTGCCGGAACGGAATCTCAAGGGTCCAAATCGCGCCAGCTACGCCGCGGCTCAACAATTATCGCAAGCCTCCGGGACGATACCAATCGCAAGAGGCAAACTTACGGCACAGGTTCTCAGAGCAAAGTTGACGATACATGTGGTGTGTAGTCGCATACCAGGCCATCTGTTGCGGCTCCAATCCGGTGCTCTGCCGATAACCCGAGGTGCATCGGTCGGCACAACGGCAAACCAATTGGAAGCTTACTCCGCGCAATCACAGCAGATGTGGCTGGGCGGCTGGATGTCGTAGATGCGAAAGTCGAATTTCTCAACGGCCAGAGATCTGGTTAGGCATCATCTGACTGTCCACGTTGATGGGAAGCTGAACGATGCAGTGTACTCAGTACACACGACGACCAACACATCCAATGCGTCGTCGCTAGCCTACCGGCCTCTCGTGGCTGGAAGGCTAGGTTTAAGTTGGTGATACGGAGATACGTATCTCGGCTTACCGAAACGGGATGCTTCAGCTCCGGAACCCCCTCCACTACATACACATAAGCTGTCACGCTAGCGTGCCCGATCTCAATAGAGATCTCGTGGAAAAGACGCTTCGGTCTGGAGAAGTGAACCGGTGCGCTGTAGTATTAGAGCAGTGAAAGCCAATTCAGTGACGTTTCTCGTGATACGTGATTATCAGGACTGCGGCCTCTACTGAATTCTTGATCGAACGCGTGGGAATCCCCGTCACTATGTTTCTCGTCCATGTCATCTAGGCTTGACGTAAGGAGACTCGAGCAAAAGAAGCTCTACCGGGCTGCGTGGTCAGGCTCGGGTAACCGTGTTGAGGAACGTGGAATTCAGAGGCGGTCCAGACCGTTACCGGCTTGTGCCAGACTTGTCGCTGTGTCAGTACATCTTCCTGCAGTCCTGAGTGGTTGGGGACTTCCGGGCATCGGTGCCCAAGGCACCCGCGCTTGCGGTTCGAGCACCGAACAGCGCAAGGTATAGTTAGCGCACTACGCACGTGTAGTTGTAGGCCCCCTGCGCTGAAACTGGAGAAGGGCGCCTTGTATGTACTGCGTACGTAAGGTAGTGGAAAATCTACCATCTTCGGCCCCTCAGTCCATATCTACAGTACTGTGTGAAATCGTGACATCCCATCAGGGACATACCGAAGGAGTGGGTAAAGTGGAAGAAGCCAGCCACGACCAAGCACGAGAGCAGATCTGCGAAGGATACGGATAAAGATCCTCGAAACTTGATTGGATCGCTGAGTTGGCACGGACCTCCACAATATGCTGACATCCCGCCCAACGCTGTCGAACTTTCTTCGAACTTCAAGCCAAACCACGTACCCAGAGCCAGCTTCCCATGCCCGTCCCTCTCCATTGTTTTGGTCTTCGAGCACAGTATACAGACCAAAATACGCGGTAATGTATGAACCGTGCGTCTCGCTGGGATCGCAGCTCGCTATCGAACCACCGTCCACAATCGCGAACACATGCAAACCTACCCTCCAGGTCCTAAACAGGAATGGCTTCGAGAACCCCAGTTCGCCACGGCCAATCAAGGGCACATGCTGCCATGCAGGTCTCTGGTCTCACACATGGCAGAGGTGACAAGTCGGATGCCAACGGCATGGAAAGATGAAAAGCCGGCACGACGAGTTCCGATTCCGTTTCCTCAATCGACCGACGGAGCAAGAAGAGCGAGACGAGAAGAACCCCCTCGAAGTCGTGCACATTTACGGTCACGGCAAGGCAATTTGGTTACTCAAGGAAACCCCCCCCGAGCTCAGGGCCGTTTTTTCGACCAAGGGTCCTTCTAAAATGTTCGGTGAAACACAGGCAGCTGTATACCTAGCCGCCGTTCGAATTGCAGGTTGTTCCCATCCTCGACTCGTCTTCATTCGCCCTTGTCGCTGTTGCTCCTTTGCTTCCCGCTGCGGATACCATAAAACCCTCATTCTCCTGCAAGGAATCAGGACGGGAACGGGAGATGGTTGCCGCGGGCAAATGCGATGATGCGCCGGTGGCCTGATTGCCTCCGTTTCGTCCAGCATTAGGAATTGCACTGCAGTACGGAGTATCTGACGCTCAAGTAGCGCAGGATCGCATTGCCTTGGACGCTTGTTGAACCCTGATTCCAACCTCCCGTCGATACAACGCTCCTCTCGAATCTGGCCGTGGCAGTTTCCAAGGCCCAGGATGACTTGCCCGTCCAGTTGCGGGAGCATGGCTGGCCTGCTCCCTTCCCGCTGTCCTGCAGCTGGTTCTCCACAAGGCAATATCGAGGCAATAGCACCCGTGCTATCACCAGACGCCAGCCCCTTCACCAATGCACGTCATTTTCGGAGTTCTGGTGGGTGGTCATTGCTTTGTACCACGCAGGCTGTGCCATGAACTTGCATCTGAGAAATCTCATGTGCAGCAGCCCGTGATGCTGAGGGTCGACCACTGGCTTGTCTCGGCTAACCTGATGCATCGTACGCCTTCCCAGCTCCTTCCCTTTAGCCGGCCATTTTGACTTAGCACCTGATTCGACATGTGACCAGGTTCGACATCGACATTATGATGGGGTATCGCACATGTCCATCATCGCCCCAGCATGTTCAACAAGCCAATGCTTCAAGTCGGTTGGTAGTCGTGGAGCTTGGGCTACAATATACCCACACCACTTAGACTGGACTAATAACTGGGCATGTCTCGCCTGCCCTCACTCAGTCTTCTCAGCCCCGAGTAGCCGGGAGCACACGATCCTTACACGATCTTTTTCATGGCTCCTGTTTGGTCGCATTCGTAGCGTGCTTGGCCTTGACCAAAACCGCGGAAAACCTGCCTTAGCTCGAAGGGAAGGGGTTCGGTGGTTGGCTGGACCGCTCCGATCGCATGCCAGATCATGTTGGAATCTCCATCGTAAGCAGAAGTCCTTTCTTGACATCTTACCGTGGGAACGCTGTACCGTCAGCCACATGTATCCTCTACAATAGTACATTCTCGACATGCATCCTTTTATTAGAATGAGGTTCGAAGCGCCTACTGAGAAGCATACTGTGTACATACGTACACAGAACCCCGGAGAGGGGAGTGGCTTCTCCGGCGCTGCCGCCAGGGCTCGCTCATGAGAAACATCATTGGCGGAGCGACGCCACAACGAAACGACAGGCGGGATCCGACAGTACGGTCCTTTGACCCCGGATTTCACGGGCAGCGGCGCAGCAAAGCCATCGTCTATGTCCGCGCCGCAAAAGATCCTGATCCCGCTGCTTTGTTTGCTGCCTCCATTGTTGCGATCCCTCAAGTTCGTAACGTTCATTGGAGAGGCAGCGCAGCCACACGGTCTACCGGGTGACCCTTTGGTGATTCGGTTCCACTAGGCTCGACATTTGACAATGGCGGCCTTCCTTCTCCCAGCTATCCCGCATTCTGCGTCCATCTTCTCTCTTCGATTTTCGGTGCAGCTCGCTGATCTCGCTGATACGGGATCATACATAACGGGAGACACGATAGGGAGGTAGCAGTGCAGGCGAATATATGGCGTAACCGAGCATATCGCCGAATGCACCGGCAAGGAGAGGAGATAGAAACAGAACATGAAGGAGCAACGGAGAAAGCCACTCTGGCTTGGCCCTGTGGTTGGCGGTTGGACGCCACTTGCATCCCATGCTCTGAGCAGAGGAGGTCGTCCTCGCGGTGCTTGGCAAAATGCGGAGATTTCTCGATTGGCTCTAGCGCGGTGGAGAGCAGCGGTAATGGTGGAGCCATCGATGGCGGGAACGGAGTGAGTGGGGCTACGTAGTGGAGCAGCAGTGCGACACTCCCGTCTCGACTGGCATGTTCTGAGGATGACGATCGCAGGATCACCGCCGGGCAGCAAAAACCCGGGCGAGAAGCATGATAAAGCTGATGAAGACCTTCCTCTGTGGAGACTTTGGGCTCAACTCAACGGTAAGGAGCAACTACCGGAGTTCTACCGACATCTGTTTCACAACTACACTTCTTGCCTTGAGAAGTCGACATGTGCCCGTCTCGGTGCAGATCGAGCTGCCCAAATGCGACACCGGCGTAGTAGTTACGTCCAGACTGTCGATTTTCCTGATCCTCTCAGTATCGATACGAATATTAGATCAACATCGTGTTTGGAGCAGGACTCTGAGACATTCAAGGTGAGCTATCGCTATCCTGGCAACGGTGTGGTGTGCTCAGGGGAAGCTAGAGAGTCCTCCACGCCAATAGCCTGGTCTAGTTCATACAGTATCCATGGCAGCTGGACGTCCTCAGGTGTGTGGCGGCTCCAGCTGAGCCCCCTTCAGCACACCTTGGGGAGCCGGGTGCGTGTGTGCCCTCCTGGTGCCGTGAATGGCGAAGCAAGAACTGCCCATCTTATTTCCGAAGAGTTGCGTAGGATGTCTTGACTCGTTGCAACTGCAAGCAACATTTGGAGGCATTTACGCAGCAGGGAAATGCAGCTCACCTCTTTGGCCATCTTGATTCACAGCGTCTGAACACACCAATTCAGCCATGCACTCCCGCCTGCACCACGTAGATCGTCCGGCTCAGAGAGTTGCAATCTGGCACCACCCGCGGCCGTTATGCCGCTGATCTCGGTAGACTCAGGCGAAACACGGGGGCCTCCCGCTCCGTGACGGGTGTGAATCTTGTATGCTTTGCGAAAAAGCCGCTCCGGGACCGGGACTCGAGACCTGACCAGTCCAGATCGTCCAGTACCAGTTACTTTGACTTCAAACCACGTTTGGCAGGAGGAGGTCGCGAGCCCGTCTCCCCGCAGGTTTCTCTGATGTCTCTCTCTCCCCCCCCTCACTGTGTAGGTAGGTAAGGTATGCAACTCCGGCTCATGCAGGCGCGGCTGCTCCCTAACTTCAACGTCTTCCACTTACAGTACGTCATCGCGGGCAAATATCGTATGACCACTGATCCTTTGCCTGAACGAGACCTGATCAAGCATCAAGACCACTTCCCTTGAGTGACATGGATAGGCTGCTACTTTGTACATACTACCTGCCCTGCTTGGTACTTCTAGTTAGTCAAATGACCGCCGCTAGTCTCAGGGAAAATACCATATCGTTTGTGTCAGTTGTAGTGCTGTGTGAAAGGTCTAGGTCAGGCCCAATGTAAACAAAAACGTCAGCCCCTTTTTCGGTGCCCAGCAACACAAACAACACGCACCACTCAGTCAAGGCGACCACGAGCTCACCAGCCTACCTAGGCAATTACGCCCTGACTGTAGGTATCATGTTCTTTTCCTTCTATGGTGGTTGGCTAGGAACAAATGACTATTCTCTCGCCAGGGCAAATCTCGAGGGAGTGTCCTCACCGTCGTGTAGTGTATATATGCCAGAGCCGAAACAAGAAACGGAGTGAGAGCAACATGAATTTCGAAATCTCTCAAGACCATGATTATCTTGACGATTAACCCAGAAGACCGTCCTCGAATCCCAAACCTGGGTCGATCTTGATCTCCAAACTGCCGCTGGACAGTATAATCCAGCTCTCGGCTCCAGCAGTTGAGACGGAGCAAACAACAATCCAAACTGGCTATTGGGCGTGCTCTTGTGTAGACTAGTCGATACATAACCGACCACTAGGCTGCTGGGTTCCGTTCAAACCTCACCTCTAGAAATTGGCCAGACTGCTACAGATACACTTTACTGGCATATACGCATACAATCCTGTCTACCACTACTGAGCAAGACGGTGAGTAGGTACCAGCTAGGTGCTGTTGATTACGGTGAAAGTCGGAAAGGGCCGCGTAAGCATGTACTATACCTGAGGTATCTATGTACTCTGCCGAGTCGGTGGCGATGAGCTTCGATGGATATCAGGAGAGATCTCGTTCTGTTTAAACACAACTTGAAGCCTGAGACAGGGGCTTACTCTCAACCTTCCTCCAGTTCACTGTCGGAAGGTGTCGTTGCGCCTCAACCTCGAACTCTTGGATATGCAGACGATGTTCCGTACTTCACTCCTCGTACCTCCAACCTGACATTTCGAGCCAAACAGCAGATATGGATGAAACGGTAGTTTGATTCCGGCACCCATTGCCTGAGGTCGAATATTAATCGGCAGTCGGTCATACAAGGAGCAAAATCACTATAGCGAGACCCCATCGTGGGTATCTGTCCATACCTAGAACGCCTCCCTCTAGTATGTACAAGAACGATGCCCAGCAGTCAAACGACAGACTATCGATGGGAGATATCAAAGCAAAGAAACGGCCATAAAATCCGGGGTCTCCATTGGTAACCATGTCCCAATTCCCATTAAGATTGATATCGTGCGGCCCGCAACCCCAGCCGTCATGGCGTCATAAAAGCATCGATCAAAAACAAATCATCAAAAATCATGTGCCGAACTCCGGCAAGCTGCGCAGGTCAAGCTCATAGAAGAGCGACCGCGATACCGGCGGCGGCGAGGACACCAAGGGCCGGAGCGGCAGTCACTTGGGCACCCTAACAACAAGTTAGTGACATGCTAAGACCGCCATTGCGCGCAAGACATACCTGGCCGCTGCTGGTAGACGTGGCATCCGAAGCCTGGCTAGACAGCTCGCTGCTCAGAGCGTCCCCGGTGACGCTGGACACGATGGTCGTGGATCCCACCGTGGTCTCGAAGGTCGACGAGCCACTAGTCTGCGTCGAGACTATCGGCGAAGTCACAGTGGTCTGAGGGACCGACGTGGCGCCTGCTACGCCGCTAACACCGGAGACGGTCGTCT
Source organism: Chaetomium strumarium (assembly GCF_033439665.1). NCBI lineage: Eukaryota > Fungi > Ascomycota > Sordariomycetes > Sordariales > Chaetomiaceae > Chaetomium > Chaetomium strumarium. The sequence continues at coordinate 475,086 of NW_026944433.1, read as the reverse complement.
CTCCAGTGAGCGTGGTGGTAAGCGAGCCGCTGGTGAAGACCGAGGTCCAAGTGCTGGTGGTGATGGGTGTCGGGGAGACGTTCTCACTCGAGCCGGCACCAGAACCGAACACCGTGGTGACAGAGGTGGTCACGAAGGTCGACGAGCCGCTGATAATGGTAGTAACCACTGACGAAGTCGCCACGGGGCTGCCCGAGGCACCGCCTGCTGCCTGAGAATGAGCGTCAATGGACCCTGTTCCACCGATAACAGGTCGGGGGTGTGCTTACACTCACGGCAGTGGCCGAAGGGATATTGATCGGCTTGCCGGCATTGGCGCACATGTTGTTGGCCCAGCCGATGGCGATGTTTGCCTGGTCAACGTCGGGGCAGGACTGGACATTGCAGTCATGGATGCCATAACCAAAGTCGGCTTTCTCGCAGATGCAGGGCTTGACGTCGGTGCCAGTGCAGTTAAACTCACCGGCCTTGGCAAGCATGTTGTCACCGCAAGTTTTCTGTCAAAACCTCCAGTCAGCACATGTGGTCATATGCGGTAGGATATGCAAAAAAGATGAAAGTCATGCGAAAACCAAAAGAAAAGGGACGCTTCTTACGCCGCAAGCAGGCATGTTGGCGGGGTAGTCCTCGGCGGCCGCGACGGCAACAACGCCGACAACGGCAAAGACGGCGCTGACGGAGATCTTCATGGTGACGCGGTCGGTATGTGTCCTCGGGTTTTCTTTCGAATTGATCTAGCTGAGTAGCTGGAAAGGTTGTTCGTCGCACCAACAGACGTCCCAAGCGATCCGACGAAGTAGGATGAGGTTGGGTAATGTAGAAAGGTGAAGGGTGCAAATTGGGGAAAGTCGGTTTGTAACTCTTAGATTTGGAAGGTTCAATGGATTTGTGAGCTTCGTGTAGATAAGGTTGTGCGATGGGGGGGAAGTAGGAAGGTGGCCCTTGATTGCGAATCACTCCACCAAGCTGGCTACCAAACGCTTCAAGTTCTGTGAGGCCTTTTGAAAGAAGTGGGAAGGAAGAACGCTGAGGGGGGCACAATGGAAAATTATGAGGGCTTATATTGCGAGGGAAATCGCGTCACCGAAACCAGGTACTTGCCGGCTGTGGCAGGGAGGACGAACGCTCCTTCCCGGATGAAAACAAAGTAAGGCGACTCGGCCCATAAGTTCGCTGGAGCTGCCTCGGGCTGTTGTGGTTTGTTCTCTCCACAATAACAAAGGAAAAAGGCCTGTACAATGGAGGCCGCCCTGATGAGGCCCAGCCTCTTGAGATCATCGCTCCAGGAGGCTGCGTACTAGGTATACTTCCTGCACCTCAGAATTCTTAGCTAGGTATTATTGACATTCGTTCCGCAGACGGCGGCCTGCCGTAAGATAGCTGCCGCTTCTCTGGAAGCAAGAAATCTAGGTAACTCTCAGCTTGCTGGATCCTCATTTGGATGTTGGATTCACCCAGCATGAGGGGAACAGATCTAGGACGTGGGGAGAAGATGCAGTCAGCTCTACATTGCTGCGGCCCGCAGCTTGTCATGGACGGATTGGGGCTTCTGTCTGCCACATCACGGCCCGATATGCAGCCACATGGGAACCGACGTTAAGCAGGTGCCGTCCGACGAGTCCACTGATGCAGTACCCCGGGAATCAACTCCCAATCACTGACGAGTGACTGTAGAGTATGACGACGTTCAGCCACCGAAGTCATCGATCGCTTGCCTGCTGCCTGCCTCTGAAAGGAACAGCGTTGCCTCGAAGAAAGGCAGACTCTTGCGTGGGACATGTTTGACGTTGGACGACCGCCGGTTTCGTTCATTTGATGTTTCCATCCGAGGAAGTTTGGTTGCCTCCACCGACAGCCGCGGTGGGATCGTTGCCACGAAGACAAAGCCGCCAAGGCAAACGGACCATCAATAGTTCCCTCCAGCACAGTCACGATGCGGAAAACCCCAGCTTTGCTGCTTAAGGTCCGGACCATTTTCTTTGAGATTTCCGCTGATGTTGACGCGGATCGAAAATGGACGTCCAGATTTAGGTCCGTGCGTTATGATGGCGCCTTCCTATTGGCCAATGGACAGATCTGCACGGAACCCCTTGTCTGGCACACACCCAGCACAGCTGGATGCGGCCCCTGTAAACCTGATCGGCGGAGCCAAGATCGACGACATCGACCAGACCGACTTTGTTTTTTAGCCTCATGACAACAGCAAGCCAGCGATTATCTGAGCCTAGCCGTGAAGACAGTTTACTAGCTCAGCGGATCGCAATTTGCAAGTCTTGAAATTGAACCCTTGCGGTCAGGTTTGAAAAGCTTCATCCCTCGGTGACTATCCGTAGACTGGCTCGCCTTCGGCTCGGGCTGGCCTCGGCGTACGCACTGCTCCCGACGCCACGGACGTCAGCAGGCGCATCGCTTATTAGATCAAGTTTCAACAACCGTCTTTGCCAATCGACGACATCACCGGCGAGCAACCCCCCGGAAACAGCCGAGAATTAAAATGAATCTCCAGATGGCTGCATGGCACACAAAGCAAGGGAGATGGACAACTGGCGAAAAGGAGAGAGGAAATGGAAAGGCGTAGTAGTATCCCTTCATTCATCTGAGGTGAGGAGAGCTGCATCAATTAGCGTCGGTAAAACTGTGAAGTGACGTCTGTCTTTCGGGTGAGACATGCATCACCAACTATCGTGTCTCGCTGTCTCCCCCCCTTCCGCCCTCCCCTCAATCTCCTGCTGTGCGCGCCTCTGAATATTAGCCAACAAGCAGAAAGGAGAAACATCGCATGGTGCGAGGCCACAAAGGTGTCGTGGGATGTGCCTCTGAAACACACACCTCGTCTGGAAGCATCGCACAGAACGGGTACGAAAGCGTCACAACAAACCAGCCCCCTTGGCGTGACATGGCCTAGGTAATAACCAACAGTGTGCTGTGCTGTGTTGTACCACCTCAGCTTTAGATCGTTTAATTATCTCATCGAAGCAAGGCTTTCGACTTGGGCTTGTTTTGCAAAGAAAGGTCCTGCAGCTTCCATTCTGTGTGATCTGCTCTGGAATGACAGCATCGCTTCCTCCAGGTTTCTGGCAATGCCGGGCCTCGCGCACTCGCGGGGGGCACTTGTTGGAAAAGAGGAACAACACCCCCATACCACACCGTAGCTGTCCCTAGCCAGCTCAACCGCAGTTTATTACCGTGGTGCAAAAGAGGTCGCGCGGACTACAAAAAGCTCGGCAGCTTGCTTCTGGAGAGCCGGAGCACATCGGTCAATGCCAACAAATGGATGGGCTTTGTGTTCCCGCTTGCGTAAACCGGTGCACACCTTTGGTCCGCCTGCCGACCTCGCCCGTCTCCTCTTGTGTCATTGAACCGAGAACAAAGCTTTGCACAACAAGTGAGCAGGTATTGTCCTGTGGCTGGGCTTTTTGTCCGGGTATGAGATAAGTCGACGTGAGGAGCTCTAGACGTGCTGAAGATGATACACAAGGGGAACAAGACTGCCCAGCACCCAATGTTTCGCCAATGGTAGAATACCTAAGGTATCTTGAGGCTAGAGAAAGACAGATATAAAAACCAATCATCCAACACCTTTCCCTGCAAAAGGAGAAAAAGCCAGATACATATCAGGCATCTTTATGTTCTCCCCTTCGTTTCCGCCAAACGTTATGTATGTGTACACCCGTCCAATGCCCACTGGACGGCCACGACATTAGGATGCCCGCATAAAACCGATGACAATGATGCCCCCTACAAAAAAACAAACCGAAACATGCCCCGACCCGTGCCAAATGAATCCCTACCCATCCATCATCACACTGCATCACACATGCCGTCCACGATCAGACAAGATCAACCACTGCACATCACACATGCCTCGGGATTCTCAATGCTGCCTAGAAGTGGAAAAATTTTTGGTTAGCCATACAAATGTCATGAAAAGGGTAATATCACAAGGTATGGGCAAAACTCACAAGCAAGGACAGCCTCAGAGTAGATATCCAACTCGCGCTCTTTGCTCTCATCTTCCTTGTCCTCGGCATCCTTCTTGCCCTCGAGCGCCGGCGACCCGATGCTTTCGAGCTTGGGCTTCTCGATGGGCTCAGTGGGCAGTGCCTTGGGGCTGTCGCCTTCGTCGACATCGGCCTTGAACGCTGGCGGCTTGGATGGCGAGTTCAGAGCGCGGGCCTTCACCTCGCCAACGACAGGGGCCTTGACGGGAGGAGGCGTCGTGGGAGCTGAGGATGGCGAGCCGTCCTTGTTGACAAAAGCCATGGGACGAGGAATTGCGGTAGGTGACGACATGTAGCTGCCGACCGGGGGAGCGCGCTTCTTCAGCCCGGACGACGCCTTGCCGACGTTGGTGTCCTGGACCTTGAGCGCCTCCTGATCGACGGTGAACTGGATGGGCTGCGCGGCGGCCTGAGTGCGGAGATAGTACATGCCCGTCTTGAGACCCAGCTTCCAGCCGGTGAAGTGCATGCTAGTGATCTTGCCCATGGTCGGCTCACGCATGTGGATGTTGAGGGACTGGGACTGATCGATGAAAGCACCACGATCGGCTGCCATCTGGACGACGGTCCGTTGGGAGATCTCCCAGACAGTCTTGTAGAGAGCCTTGATGTCGTCGGGAATGTTGGGGATGTTCTGGATGGAACCGCCCTCGGCAATGATGCGGTTCTTCATGCCATCTGACCAGAGACCCATGTCGACAAGGTCCTTCAAGAGCCAGGGGTTGACCACCTGGAACTCGCCGGCCAACACACGGCGCTGGTAGATGTTGGACGTGTAGGGCTCGAAGCACTCATTGTTGCCCAAGATCTGAGAGGTGGAAGCGGTCGGCATGGGAGCGAGGAGCAGGCTGTTCCGGACACCGTGCTCCTTGATCTTGGCCTTAAGAGCATCCCAGTCCCAGAGACTGCTCGGCTTCACGTTCCACATGTCGTACTGGAGGATACCCTGAGACACTGGGGAGCCTTCGTACGTCGAGTAGGTGCCCTGTTCCTTGGCAAGATCGCACGAAGCGGTCAGCGCCGCATGGTAGATGGTCTCAAAGATCTGCTTGTTGAGTTCACGAGCCTCGGGCGACTCGAACGGCATGCGCAGGGCCAGGAAGGCATCGGCCAGACCCTGGACACCAACACCGATGGGGCGGTGCCGCATGTTGCTGTTGTACGCCTCCTTCACGGGGTAGTGGTTGATGTCAATGATCTTGTTCAGGTTACGGACAACCACTTGGGTGACCTCGTGCAGCTTCTGGAAGTCGTAGAGGCCTTCGTTGTAGTCGACGAACTGCGGAAGCGCAAGCGAGGCCAGGTTGCACACGGCAACCTCATCAGGAGCCGAGTATTCAATGATTTCGGTGCACAGGTTGGAGCTGCGAATGGTGCCCAGATTCTTCTGGTTGCTCTTCCGGTTGCAGTGGTCCTTGTAGAGCATGAAGGGGTTGCCCGTCTCGGTCTGCGCCTCAAGGATCGCATACCAGAGCTTCTGGGCCTTGACAGTCTTACGGCCACGGCCCTCCTTCTCGTACTTCTCGTACAGGGCCTCGAACTCGTCACCGTAGCAGTCGGCAAGGCCCGGGCATTCGTTCGGGCACATGAGAGTCCACTCGCCGTTCTTTTCTACGCGCTTCATGAAGAGGTCGGGAATCCAAAGCGCCAGGAAGAGGTCACGGGCACGGACCTCCTCCTTTCCGTGGTTCTTTCGGAGATCGAGGAACTCAAAAACATCGGCATGCCAAGGCTCAAGGTAGATGGCAAAGGCACCCGGGCGCTTGTTGCCGCCCTGGTCGACGTACCGGGCGGTGTTGTTGAAGACGCGCAGCATGGGAATGATTCCGTTGGAGGTGCCGTTCGTGCCGGCAATGTATGAACCGGTGGCGCGAATACGGTGGATGTTCAAGCCGATGCCACCAGCCATCTTCGAGATCATAGCACAAGTCTTCAGGGTGTCATAGATGCCCTCAATGCTGTCATCCTTCATGTCGACCAGGAAGCAGGACGAAAGCTGAGCTTGAGGGGTACCGGCGTTGAACAGGGTTGGCGAAGCGTGTGTGAAGAACTTGTTGGACATGAGGTTGTATGTCTCGATGACGCGCTCAACGTCGTCGCCCCAGATGCCGACAGCAACGCGCATGATCATGTGCTGTGGCCGCTCGACAATCTTGCCGTCGAGCTTCAGCAGGTACGACCGCTCCAAGGTCTTGAAGCCGAAGTATTGGTAGTTGAAGTCCCGGTCATAGACAATGGCCGAGTCGAACTCTTCCTTGTGCCGCATGACGCACTCGTATGTCTCCTTGGCGATCATGGGCGATGGCTGACCATTCTTGGGGTTGACATAGTTGTAAAGGTCCGTCACAACTTGCGACCATTGCTTTTTTGTTTGCTTGTGGAGGTTGGATACGGCGATACGGGCGGCGAGAATGGCATAGTCAGGGTGGGTTACCGTCATGTAGGCGGCAGTTTCGGCGGCCTAGTAGAGAATGGTGTCAGACCCATTGAGCACGAGACGCTACGAGTGTCTGGTGCATGTCTTACCAGATCATCCAACTGGGCCGTTGTCACGCCGCCATAGACACCTGAGATGACTTTCTGGGTGATGGCAACCGGGTCGACATGGTCCATGTCAAGGCCATAGCACAGACGCGAGACGCGCGCTGTGATCTTGTCGAACTGAACGCGCTCCTGGCGCCCATCTGCACGAAATCAGCATCACCAGTCTGCTTGGTTGGTGTCAGGTGTATACATACCACGCTTCCTGACATACATGGCGTGAGCTTGGTCGGCTACGCCAGGCTCAGACTACGGAATACAAGGGCCCGAAGATCGGGCAGCGAGGTCAAAGGGGAAGGGAAAGAAATTGGTCTGCTCTCAGAGTCAACGAGATCTTGCAGACAGGCTGAAACAAGGGCCGCAACACGAACTCCCTTGTGTATGGAAGACGTGGTTTGTATGGTAGGTGAGGATGTGGAAGGGAGAAGGAAGCAAGTCTCGCGTTGCATGCACTCTTTTAACGTCTCGGTGGACCGCGTCGGACGCGCCGCCAGATTTTTGGCGCGTCACTCCTGCCCCGCTCCATTAAACAAACAGCCAGGGCGGCGCAGGGCCAAGCTCACGCTGTGCCCCACCACGCAGCTGTCAAACCCAGGACATCGGCTCGATTTCTCAGGCAGCAACGGAGCATTTGCCAGGATGCAAGTTGCAATTGATTGTTAACGCTCATTCCGTGCCTCCCGGACTTGCTCCCGGGTCCAGTTCTCTGTATTGGCGGAGCCACTTTTTCCCTGACTCAAAGAATAACGACATGCGAGGTAGCGGAGTAGTAGCAGCTTATGTAATCTTCATCTTACCTTGCTGTGGAGGTGGGCCTCAGGCTGACAGCCGCTGGCAACTGGCATGCTTTACTACTCAGCTCCTTGAGGACCACCACGACTTGAGGTGTGAGGACAACTGTGAGTCAAGACTTGAAGGTGAGACAGGAAGCAGTTATAAGCACCGAATTTGGCCTGGCTATGAGATATAGATGTTTCCAGTCGGTTCAACGGACACCATTTGTTAGTCTACCGAGTCGGGGCGGGCCGCCACTCTCCGCTGCAGCCAAAATGGCCGAAGCCATGTCAGATCAACCAAACGGCGCTTCAACCGCGCCCGTTGATGCTCCGCTCACAACTTATACACCCAGATACATAGACGTGAGTTTTTGACGGGCAAATCTCATTGAAAGCATACTAATCTTCCATTTCTCTCTCATAGATTGGCATTAACCTGGCGGATCCCATCTTCAGGGGTCGCTACCATGGCAAATCGAGACATCCCGACGACCTGAAGGCTGTGGTGGGAAGGGCGGTCGAGGTCGGATGCACAAAACTCATCGTCACCGGCTCATCTTTCAAGAGTTCAAGGGATGCGCTCAAGCTCGCCAAAGAATTCCGTTAGTCTCCACACCACCCGAACTGCCATGTTCATAAGGCACCCAAGAATCAAGAGTGATAGACTGACAGGCTATATGGTTATAGCCGGCACAGTCTTCGCGACGGCGGGCATCCACCCGTGCAGCAGTTCCATCTTCAGCACATCACACCACAAACACCACGACGAGAGCCAGAGCGAGGGCGAGGGCGAGGGCGCGGACGAGGCAGAGCACACCCCAGCCTGCGATCCGGACCCGTCCCAGCCGATCCCGGACGGCGAAGGGGTCGACCACGCGCGGAGCGAGAAGATCATCGCCGACCTAGCCGACCTGATCGCCCAGGCCCGCAAAGAGTCGTCGTCGTCCTCGTCTTCTTCTTCCCATCCTCCGGGCGGCGACCTCGTGGCCTTCGGGGAATTCGGCCTGGACTACGACCGACTGCACTACTGCTCCAAGGAGGTGCAGCTGCACTCCTTCTCGGCGCAGCTGCGCCTCGCGTCCTCCCTGAGCCCGCCGCTGCCGCTCTTCCTGCACTCGCGCGCCGCGCACGCCGACTTTGTGCGCCTGCTGCAGGAGGCCTTTGGCGCGCGGCTCGAGCGGCTGGAGAGGGGCGGCGTGGTGCACAGCTTCACCGGCACGGTCGCCGAGATGCGCGAGCTGATGGACCTGGGCCTGTACATCGGCGTGAACGGGTGCAGCTTCAAGACGGCCGAGAACTGTGCCGTGGTCAAGGAGATCGAGCTGTCACGGCTGATGCTGGAGACGGATGGCCCGTGGTGCGAGGTCAGGCCCAGTCACGAGGGGTGGAAGTATTTGGTCGAGTTTGAGGCGAAGGTGAAAGCGAACGCTGCTGCTGCTGCTGCGGCTTCCTCGCCGGCGCAGGGGGAGGTTGGAACCTCGGGGAAGCAGCAGCAGCAGCAGCAGCAGGGCAAGAAGAAGAACCAGAAGAAGGAGCCCGAGGTTCCAGAGCGGTTCAAGACGGTGAAGAAGGAAAAGTGGGAGGAGGGTGCCATGGTCAAGGGGCGGAATGAGCCGTGTACGATCGAGCGTATCGCCAAGATCGTGGCGGGCATAAAGGGGGTCTCCGTCGAAGAGGTTTGCGAGGCCGCCTGGGCGAATACGGTTAAGGTGTTTGGGTTAGACTCCTAGATTTGTTCTGTTTGCGACGGCACATTGTGGGTTTCCGGGTATACTGTTGACTCTGAGACTCTGGGGACGGATAATACGCTTCGGGGTATTTAGATCTGCTCGCAATCCATACAAAGACAACCGATAGAACTGCACAGTTGCGCCCTACAACCCAGATCCCTTGTGGCCCCGTATCCTGCCGTGCCGCACAGCGCCTATTGTCACCCCTTCCTCGCCCGTCATCCACCCGGGCATCCGCTCACCGTCAATAATGCCACACTCGACAAGCTGTCTAATTCCCGCGAACACGTGCGACCCGTGAAACGTCAGCCTGACATTCGGGCGCCACACTTGCGCGGGTTGCTCTTCCCGTCGCCCACCGCCGCCCTCGTCGTCGTCGTCGTCGTCCTCCTCCTCCTCTGCCCTCTCGAGTGCCGCATCAACCTGGCTCTTCCTCCCAGCCCTAGCCGAACGCCCAGCTCTATCCCGGTCGTATGTCTCATCTTGTTCCTCCTCCTCCTCCACCGCAACACTCTCCCCAGGTCCTTGAGGAAACGCATCCTCCAACACAACATCCACCCTCTCCACCCCTTTTCCATCCCCCACCTTCGCCGTATCTCCAAACCTCGCCTGCGCAACCAACCTCGCCCGCTTCCTCACCCGCTCCTCCCTCCTTTCCCCAGCCGACAAGGGCAGCGGACCAACAACAACAGCCCTTTTCTTCCCCCCCTCATCTTCTCCTTCTTCCAAGAAAGAAGAGGCAGCAGAAGAAGAAGAAAGCGGCGGGCTGACGGGCAGGGGGAGGACCAAATCCAGCGGCGTCTCGTTCTTCCTCTTCGGGTCCTTCTCGTCATCATCCGCATAGACACTCCACCCGCCCGCGGCGGCGTTCGTCCGGCCCCCGCCGCGGCGCGCCACCAGCTCGGCCAGGTTGCGCGTCACCAGCTTGGTCGCCTGCAGCGTGAAGCGCTGCCGCTGCAGCGGCCGCGACAGCGCCTTGGGGATGCCCTCCAGCAGGAGCGTACGCAGCGATTTGGACTCGCCGCCGCCGCCGCCGCTTGGCCCCGAGGAGGACGAATAAGAGGAGGAGGAAGAGAGGGTAATGGTGGTCGTGGTCGTGGTCGTCGTTGTGGTTTGGGGTTTCGAGATGAAGATGTGCGGCGACGCGTCCGGGAAGGCGATATACACCGTTCTGGAGGCGTCGAAGCCCGTCGTGGTGGTGGTGGTGGTAGTACCGGTGGTGGTGGTTTGCAGGCCCAGGTTGGTGCTGTAGGGGGAGTCAAGAATGAAGATGCGCAGGAGGAGCAGCGGCAGGGACTTGTGCGCGTCGAAGTTGTAGTGCGCCTTCACGTCCGGCAGGACCTGGGCCTGGAGGGTTTTGAGGAAGGTGGACGGGTGGAAGCGCGGGATGGCGAGGGACTGTTTGTCCACTTCGAGCGCTTCCTCGCCTTCCGGGTCGCGCGGCGGCTTGAGCGGCACTACGCGGTAGGCCGACCACTGCTGCGACGTCGGGTGGTCGTAGAGGTACTGCAGGTCGGCCATGGCCAGCTGGTACAGCGTCAGGCCGTGCCGCCAGTCGCCGTCGGTGATGCGTTCCAGCACCTCCCGCTTAGAGCCCTTGCGCCCCTGGAAAGAGGAATAGACATCGCGCACTTCCTCGACTGAGCGCGCGGGGGGGTATAAGCCGTCGGCATCCTCATCTTCCAGTTCTTCTTCGTACTCTTCGTCCCCGCGCAGAAACGGCTGTGCTAGTGGCAGGTTGCTGTCGTCCAACCAATCCAATGCGACGGTCAGGAGAGACGAACGCGATAGACGACCGAGGATCTTGGTGGCCGTCGGGTGAGACGGGTCAACGCGTAATGATGAGGGCAGACGCGCTGTTGTTGGGACCGAGAGACGCGGCATTGTCCTTTATCGGTGTTATTGCTGTCGTGTAGATGCCAAATTTTGTCATTCAGTTTCTGGCAGAGACCTATGAACCTATTCCCTGGCTGAGCTTGATAATAAGGCGCCCATTCACCTCCCCTATGAGTTGCATAGGGTGAAGCAGTTGTATTGATTTGGTCATCTGTGGGGCAACGCTGTCTGTGTCGTTGACAGAGGTTTGTTTGTTGGTCGAACAGCAAAACAGGGTACAATCTGAATCTCTGTAGAGTCAATGACATCCAAAGAAGCCCATCAACCTCGTTATATAATTCCCAAGGACTTTTATGAGTGAGGCTTCTCGGATCATTTCAAACCCAGGCCTGGTTTGGTTTCACCGCCAGGAAGGTCGCCATAACCCTAACCCATATCCTTTTCTTCCGGTCCCGGTTGTTTGGTTCCTTCCCGTCGGGTCCATGCCTTTTGCTCCCGGGAACTCTCACATACAATCTGCCGATCCTGTGTCAGAACTCACCTCGACAGGCCAAGGAATATGACAAGAAAATGGAATGAAAGGAAGCAATGACACCATTAGTGCCATCATATTCACTGATCATGGGTGTCCATGTATTGGACCTCAACAACCATCGCAGAAACTCAACGGCTATGAGGCCTCTCTTCCGGGAATCCGTCTTCCGCTCTGTAAGTTCACCGGATAACGTTATAGAGAATTTAGGCCATGGCAATAAAGATGCGGCACCATACAACACACAATACACGGTACGTTATATGTATCCGTAGCTACCAGGTAGTACTGTGTGTACGGTAAGTAAGGTAGGTATTCCAGCAGCCCTTGCCGCGTTCGGCGTGGGCCGTGAATACTAATCCATTATCCGTCTTCCCCTTCCTGGAACTTCCGACCGCCCGCGACCGCTCGTCAATGCCTTTCGTCACTGCGCCGATCGAGCATGTCGATTGCCGAAGGGCGTGGCAAAGTTTGTCTCCACAGACTTAACGTTTGCGTCAGCCAGACGAGCAGTCTCAATTCACCTATTTGGACGAGTACCGACAAATCGCGAACGTTGAGTTTGTGGTTTTAGAAGTGCAATTGAAGCGCGCGACTGGAGGCTGGGAACAGGCAGTCAATAATTGGTAAAGCGGCTTCGTGATGAAAACGATTGATGGTGGGGTTGTTGAGCGGGTCAACGGGCAAACTCGAGATTTACCGAGAACGTGGGATGAAGTTGGTGACTTGACAAATGTGGGCTGCATCCGCAGTCCGCACCACCACGTTTGTGCACACTTCCGATTGCCTTGCCCGCAGTCCAGACCCTGATTTGAATCACTCCTCATCAATCCCCTCTTGCCTCCAACTTTGCAGAAATCACCACCAGTCATTGCAGTTGCCAACCGTCCCAGAGGAGCACGGTGGTCTCTTTGTTTCAACTTGCTTGTCTGACTCGCCAAAAGTTGAAGCCAAAGCCGAGTCAAAGCTCCGAACAGGCTCCGGAGGACCCCGCTTAGCACCCTTTGTCTGCTTTCTAATCAACCAGGCCGAGACTGCCAAAAAAGGGCCGTGATTCCCACATAATCCGCGGGGCCCCGACTCGACGACCACCACCCACGAAATCTTAGATCCGAGGACGACCAGCCTTCACCGGGAAAGGGCCTGCATAAGACCAGCGGCGCGATCTGAGCGCTCGGATCAACTGTCAGCGGAGGAAAGCCATGGCATCATACGGCGCCGGCAGGGGAGTCAACGTCTCCCAGTACCTGCGCGACCTCAGGGTCCCCGAGTCCGCAGTGGAAGAGACGCTCGTCACGGACGAAGACCTCGCCAAGGACCTCGCCCTCTTCACCAACACGCAGTTCTATGACTTCGAGACGGGGCAACACACGGACTACCAGGCGCCGCCTGCTAAGCCGGAGGTGACACGATCGCCCACCGAAGATGTGCCGTCGACGGACCCGATCATGGGTTTTGATTTCGTGCCGGGTGAGTTGCAGCTCTGTTATACTCGGCCTTCCCTTCATTTCAGGGCTCTACTTCGTTGCTCTTCTCTATTCCATCTTCAGTCTTCTTGCTCGTCCTTATGTCTCAACACTGTTTCTTTTGCTCCGAGATGGGGCGTTCTCAACGGATTGCGAGCTGCAATTGGCCGGCTTGCAACGTGGTGGCACGGCAGCACATGGGAGGTTCAGCAACTTCGAACCTCATTGCGCAATAGAGGGGCTCAGCTATCAGCTACGGGCCAAAGAGCTTCATTTCCCTTATCACGAAATCGGGGAAGAGGCGCCTTGCAGGAGTGATGGCACCCCAAGTTTTGGGCTGCGTCGTGATTGGAAGGCTGGTCTGTCTTGTGCGTTGCGCCTCGAAACATCGATCCCGGGGCCCGCATAAACCATCCTGACAAATGATCGTCGCTGCCGAAGATGGTGCCATTTCTCGTGACTTTGGGCGGATTGCACCATCGACCATGTCCGGGGGGGGCATCTACTACAATGGACGGCCTGCTTAAGCATGCTTCCATGCCCCCCGGACTCTGCCTCTGCCCTTTCCCGTGGGCGGCGCCGCCGTTGCACTTAGCTTGCTCTTGGCTATTCCGTCATCACCTTCATCTCTGTCCGACCTTCGCTTGTCCCGTCCGCTGACCATGGCACAATGTCTCCAGGCGACTTCAGTTTCGGGGACTTCAGCAGCACCTACACCTCGCCGACGATCCCCACCTTTCCAGATGCTCTAGGTAACCTGCAGCCCATCCAGCCCAACCCACAGACGACCTACCCGGCCCCGCCAGTCGCCCAGCATCACCACCAGCCTCCACCAGCAGGGTATGTACCGCCCGCGGCTTCTGCTGCTGCCGCCCCCAGGATAGGAGGAGGAGTCGTCGCCGGGGAGAAGCGCAAAGCTGAATCGCCCATTAGCCCTCCGAACGGCCGGGTGCTGAGCTTCGAGGAGGCGTCGCGGCTGGCGGCCGAGGAGGACAAGCGGAGGCGCAACACGGCGGCCAGCGCGCGCTTCCGCATCAAGAAGAAGCAGCGCGAGCAGGCGCTCGAGAAGTCGGCCAAGGAGATGACGGAGAAGGTGACGCTGCTCGAGAGCCGCATCTCGGCGCTCGAGACGGAGAACAAGTGGCTCAAGAGCCTGGTCACCGAGAAGCACGGCGGCCGCGACGACATCCTCGAGAAGCTGCTCAAGGAATTTGCTGCCAAGGAGACGGCGGCGAAGAAGAACGGGGAGGTCAAGGACAGCATCAATGCTGCGGCGAGCTCGACCGCGTCGTCTTCCGCTGACGAGAAAGAGTCCAGAAAGGATTGATCAGAATCTCGTTGGGGTTGGGGGCCATGATGGGTTCGGGGTGCTGCGGATTGGATGGGACTTTGTCGATATAACGAACATCATCATGCGAGAGGCGTTTTAGGTGGCTATGGGTAGCGAGAGGGAGGGAGTTGTTGAAATGGGAGGGACTATCTGATGTTCAAATGGGAGTGGGATCGGCTTTGGCTTTGGCTTTCTCACAAGGCGTTCTGTGTGCTCTCTCCTCTTGACTTCTACTCCAAGAAGACGTAGTTGTGTGCGTACTGTGGCCCGCGAATATACACCCCGTATGTCCGAATATGCCATGGATCCTACTGAAGCGTGTATTACGTTCTTGCCTTAAACATGTCTGATATTCTTGTCGTCTCGTACATACAAACACAATGCAAATACAGCAGACCGCAGGCTGGTTTTGCTTGGCCAGTGGATCTAACAAAAAAGCCACCGCATCTCCTCTACATCTTAAAAATCCACCCGACCCAACTCTTATCTACCTTAGCTATCTTACCGTCTTTAACATCAACCCCCCCTTCCCTTCCAGGTTTCTAAATCTACATGCATATACAATACATAAACAACTAAGATGCCCCCCTCAGGAGTCAGGACTCACGAGTCAGCAGCAGCAGCAGCAGCAGCAGCAGCAGCAGGCTTCTGATCAGCAGGCAAGCCCGCGCGCAGGTTGGCCAGCCGCAGCTGGTTGCGCTTGCCCAGGATCCGCAGCGTGTTCTGCCGCTCGATCTCGCTCATCTCGGCCCAGTTGGCGATCCGCGATACCGTCCCGTCCCGCCCGACCACCATCGGCCCCAGGTTGTCCAGCGCCACCGCCTGCCCGTTGACCACCACCGTGCGGAGGCCGTTTTTTCCTTCTGCTCCGTTACTAGTAGCGTCTTCTGGGGCGGGTAGTGCAGGAAGGACGGCGGAAGAAGATTCAGAAGTTGATGGTGATGATGATGATGAAGTCGGGATTGCGCCATCGCTCCCATTCTTTGAGGTGTTGTTGTTGCCCTGATCTTCGTTCTCGATCTCAACGGTGGGCGGCGGCTGGTTGTGGGCAGCTGCTGTTGGTGCTGTTGACGCTGTCGCGGCGGCGGGTGTTGCACCCCCTGCACCTGCACCTGCGGCGGCTGACATGTGTGATGGTGAGCTACCGGGGCGCGGTGACGTGCTCGCGGCCGGTGCGGGGCCGCTGCTGCTGCCCGGGGCTGTCGTGGTACCTGGGCTGACGGTGCTGCTGCTCATCTTCCGCAGGTAGACGGCTGGAAGCGGTGATGGTTGTTGTGTCCGTGTCCGTGGGGGTCGGACCAGGGGCGCTCGGCTGAGGATGATTGTTGACGGTCTGCACCAAGCCTGAGGTCGGGTTGGTGGGATGCGGATGGGCATTGAGAAATTGAGCCAAAAAGGTGTTGGTGCAGGAGCGGGTCAGCGCTGCCTGCCCTTCCGAGGATGCTAGTCTTTGCAGATGAAGACTGGTGGCTGGCTCTGACTTGGCCTGGCTGGTTGGTGTTTGAGATGGTGAGCTTCGATGTACTAGGCACTGTTGTAGATGAGTGTTGACGTTGAGAAATCTGAATAGAATATGATTTGAATTGGCACGCTTCGAACCTTGTATATTTCGGCTCAGGAATGTTGAATTTGCGAACGTTTGCAACGAGGGTTCAATATCACAGCACTGCCCGTGAAATAGCTGGCTGGTTGTCTTGAATTCTCATGATGCTAACTGAGCTTGGCTGGAAACGTCTAGAACTCTCCCATGGTGTATTTCGGTGAGCCTTGGTGAGCGACCTTCACCTTGGCAGGCCTGATCTCCAGCGCCAAGACATCCATGTTGCTTTCCAGCAACGGATGTCAACATTTCAACCCCTGATTGCTTGGCAGTCGAAACAATCGCGCATCTAGCCTGCCTTTTCAAATGCAGTTTGCAAATTTCAACAGCTTAGATCTTTGGATAAGCTGTTTGATGTAGGTTGTCTGTGGAGCAACATCTTTACCTACACATAGGTAGGTAGCTGTCAATGATGGGTGCTTCGTGCAACTGGAACCAGTCCCTCGCAGCGTCTTTGTTCTGGCCGAGGGCAGCCGAGACCCTGATCACGCAATTTACTCGTCGGGAGGCGTCAGTTTAGGGCAGCCTACTGTGTCGGTAGCTCTTTGTCCCTGTCCCGCTTCTGGTAGCAGGCATAATGATCTCTGCAGATGCAGATTCTGCGTCTCGACAACGGCTCCCGTCCTCGTATCTAGGTAGGCTGTCCTTTGCAACTCGGTCGGCCAACACCTCCCTTTCTGGGCTTGCATCCTTCTATGCAACACGCGTCTCGTGCAGCTGAGTCTCGGGCCGAGGGTCATGAGCTGCATAGATGTCTCCCTCCCTATCCGGCAGGTCTCGAGGGCCTCCCTTACACAGCACCCGCGGTGAAGCGGACGGGTGTGCCCTACACGACGCTGGTGTCGTAGCTGATCTACCCATCTTCCCGCACGAGCTCGTCCCACATGTGGCCAGGAATATAGCATGGAAATTATTGAATGATGAATCTATATTAATATGGGGTAAGAGAAACCTGGGATGAGCACCCGGCTTCATCAGCTGGCTGGTCTTGCAGAGGCAACCCGCTCAACCAGGCCCGTCGGTAACACTCCGACGCGCCCAGACCATTAGAACTGACCGGCCGAACGTGGGGGAAGGCGAGTAGCATCCTCCCACGTGCTCCTTTCCCTCTTCCCCCCTGAATCCTCCCAGCGTGGGGGGCTTCCGTCGTCAGAGGACTACTTTGGCCATCTTACCCAGGGCTCATCTTATCCCCTTCACCTACCAGGTACCTAGCTTACCTACCGAGGCTTGTGCTGCTCTCGGCTTTCCGGCTTGCTGCGGCTTTCTCTGCCTATGCCAGCACGACCTTGCCCCGGTCTTGTTCGAAACGGGACAGACGGAACCCGAGACCTCGGTGGTCTTTCAAGGTTCCAGCCAAATCCAGCCTTCTGCCGCCAACCACCTCTGGCCTCGACGAATTGCCAACCAAACCGCAACCGTTGTCCGAACAGTACTCTTCATCTGACAGTCACGTCTCTAGACACGTGCTCTGGTAAACTCTCAGCCACCATCTACGCCCCTTGATTATGCCTTCTGAGCTAGGCTACGGCAAAGAAAGGATCCCAAAACATTCGTCCACCATTTTCGCTTCGCGTCAGACCTCATCCGCTACACCACCGCTCCTCCCACTCGTCGACTGGCCTTGCCCTGTATTTGGTTGCGACCACCGACGATCCCGAACGGAACGACAGCGGAGACCTGTGCCCCTTCGGCCGTTCCAATCGGAGGAACTACTACTCCAGCGCCACTGCCCACACAACCATACAGAGCAGCAGCATCCTCACTTATTATCTCTTCCTCAGTACCACAAACAAAGGGGGCAAAGCTTCCCGTCATTTTTATGAAGTTCTCTCCTCTCTCCGGCAATACCAAATCAAACAAAACTGGCAGTACTCGGGATTTGGGCGGAACAGACCTCGGCAAAGACGTATGTATGATATGAGCTGATAAAAGCAACCGGGTCTGATTCTAGTATTCGTATGCGATACCTAATTCACCATCAGCAGCCGGCGCCGTGCCTCTGGGAAGAAGAAAGAGGATATCGATGAGCAGCAGTTGAGTGAGGACCATATGGGTGGACTGGGACATGAAATGCGAATGCTGGGTAGGCACAAAAAGATGGGAGAGAAAAGGCTCACCACCAAGCCTCCCCATCGCATCTTTTTGCTTGGGCGGTCGGTGGCTACGAAGACCCCCCACCAGGGGTTTTACTTCGCTGGATACAATCTGAATCAAACCCAAGCCATCTCGGGGCGAGAGGGTCTGCGACGCCGTGGCGTGTGGGTGCACCGAGGTGAACCACTTGGACACTTTGTGTTGTGGCGCCGTTGGAAGTCGGTTCAATGATGTTCCCCATGTATGGCAACTTCCTTGCCCGGCCTGCCACGATTTCGCACATTGGCCGGTTTGGCTTTCCCACCAGTGCAGTATCCCGCGTCAATATCCCTATGATACCCTCCAAAGAGCTAACTAGCCTTAGTATCTCCCTCTCCTACTCCGTGAAGTCAGCGTCCAAATCAAGCATCAAGTTCTATAAACCCACCACAAGTCTACGGGAAGTAGGTAGATGCCCACTTAAGAGAAAGGCCCGAGGGATGGCAACTGCCTACGAAAAACTAAAGGCGAGCGAAGCATACCGGCTACAAAGACGACTGATGAGACATATGTGTCTTCGTGTCTGACAAGTTCGTCAAGTCGAGCTGTGATTTCTGCGACTGCACTCAGGGGTTTGGCCAGCCAGAGAGAAGGGCAAGAGGCTTTTGAGTTGCTGGCCAGCTCCAGTGGTCGAGGCGGCCGTTGAGAACACGGGACGTAGCATTTCCTGTTCACCACTGATGAGCTATCAACCCCCGTTATAGACAGGATGGCGTCCGACACAACGTTGGTAAGCTAGTCGAAGTCGTAGTACTGCGTATGAGGAGGACGGCATGGCTGTTCTCGCTGCAGCCGCACGTGAATGGTCAATGATGGGGACGTGGCCTTATTGAGATTATACCGCCGTGGGTTGGATACGTGAAAGACTCTTGTCAACGCGGAGCTGGAGGAGCAAAGTAGGGCAATGACAGGGCGCGACGACATGTCCCCATTCGGAGATTGCTGTTGAAGAATAAGGGAGCCCGCTGCTATCTAGATATCAGGGCCCTCTAACTTCTCAAGCATCTCTATCACTCTCAACCTGGCAAAGACGAGATCATACGGAGATGGCAGGGATATGACCTCAAGCTCTAGGTGAGATGTGACATAAAGCAATATATAACGACCATCTATCACACCTCTACCCCCAACGGAACTTCGATCCAATAGGAGACTATGGGCTTCTGAATCCGATCCAACCCAGGCTCATACACGGCCGTTACTTCCCTCTCCAACTCAGTGGCTCACGAAGGTCTTGAACCTGAAAGCAGAAAAGTCAGCATATGGAGAGACGAACCTAGCAACCCGCCACGTTTAGTCGGGTACCAGTCAGAGCCAAAACAACTTACTTGTTAATAACCCTCTCAATCCCATCACACCCCATCTTGAGCACCTCCATCCGGGGCCCATACGAGAAGCGCACAAAGTGGTGGCAGGGGCTGTCAAACAGATCCCTTCTCCTCGACGGGTTCAGGTCGAAGAAGATGCCGGGGACAACAATGACCTTCTCGGCCAGGCAGGCCTGGAAGAAGTTGAGCCCGTCCGAGATGGGGCCCGGCAGGCCCTCGAGGTTGAGCCACAGGTAGAAGGTCGAGTCGGGCACGTGGCGGATGGTGAAGCCCATGTCGCGCAGGCGCTTGACCACGTAGTCGCGCTTCTCGCGGAAGTGGCGCTGCAGCGCCGCCATCTCCTGCTTCACCAGCGACGGCTCCAGCATCGGGATGGCCGCCTCCTGGAAGGGAACGTTGGTGCCGCCGTCGAGGTAGGAGCCGCACGAGCCGATGCTAGATTGCCAGAGAGTACAGATGTTAGTCTTTTTGTGGAACTGGAGCGCTTGGGGGGTGGAAGGGAGAAATAGGGGAAAGAAGCAACTGACGCCTTGATGAACTCCTTCGGGCCCAGGATCCATGCCACGCGCCAGCCGGGCAGGCGGAAGCGCTTGGTGAGGCCGTCGATGATCAGCACGTCGTCCTCGTCGACGTCGATCACGTTTTCCTGGTTTTATGTCAGCGAAAGGGAGGTTACTTGCTAAAGAAAAGATGAGGGAAAAAAGGCCACTTACAGCAGCGCTGATGGTCGAGCCGTCGCAGCCGCTGGTGTAGTTGTAGCCTGAGTAAAATTCGTCGCTCACGAGCGTGGCGCGCTCACGGCACAGGTCCTGGATCTCGGCCAGCTCCGGGTTCTGGACGACACGGCCTGTGGGGTTCCTGGGATTGGACGTGAGAATCACGCTGGTTCCACGGGCGATTTCCTCGGCAATCTTCTCGGGGTGGATGTGGTAGCCGTCTTCTTCTGAGAGAGGAACGGGGATGGCGGCGAACTGATCATGTCAGCATTGTTTTGAGATCATCATTACTCAGGGGTAGGATGAAGTTCCATACGTTCTTGAACAGAGACAGCATTTCGTTGTATGCTAAGCCCGTAATTAGCCTCCAGGTCGCCCGCCATTACGACATGGGACCATTATGCATATATTTTGCCTTCATACCTGTGTAGTCGGGAATGAAGAACCCGACATAAGCATTGTTCAAGACAGCAGCGATGCGGATGAGGCCCGCACGGCCGCCGGGGACGATGGCGACGTTCTCCCAGGTGTACTGGCTGGGCTTGCCCTTGCGGTGCATCTCGTTGTACAGACGCGCAACTGCCTCTCTCAGGGGCTTGATGCCGGCCGTAGGGCCATACTCACGGCTGGCGGTGCTGATGTCGATGTGCTGCGGCCGCGGGAAGCAGCCTTCGATATCGTCATCCACCTCGGGAGCACCCTCTGATGGACATGGTCAGCTTTCACGCTGCTAGTGACTATCTTACTCATCGTGGAAGGATGATACATACGGCCTAGGTTGGCCCACTTTTCGGGCTCCTCGAGGAAGCCATGCTCGGCTGCTTGTTCCGTGCACCAGACGACGCCGGTCGAGGCTCTGGTAGCGTCTAGTCCAGCGTGGGGGAGATGGCTGCCAAGTCGTGTCAGTGGCACGGTGTTTGGGAGTAAGAGGGAGTTGGACCAATGCTGTTAACGCACCCCTCATGAGCAGCGCGGAACTGTCTGTGGACCTTGCTGCTGGCCTCTGGTAGCCCATGTTAGCAGGCCAGGACGCGCTCTCTGCTTATATTGATAGCGTGCAGATGTTTGCATACCGCTCAACCCTGGCTCTCCGACCGAGAAACGGCGTGCCGGTCTCGGAACGCCTGTGTTGCGGTTGATGCTGAACTTGCGGTTCGCAAAGACGTCCGACATGGTGGCGGCTGCCTAATAAGGGAGGACCGCGTCGCAGACTTTTTATGGGGCGTTTGCCAGCAAATTGAGAATGCCAAAATCTGAGGAAGCAGATGGTAGGGAAATAAACAGATAAATAGGAAGATACCAAACGCCCCAGCTGAAAACAAGGCCTCAGTTCCTTCACCTCGCAGTTATGAGGGGCAGTGGGCGGCACAAGAATACGCTATTCCTGCGGCTCGACTGTAGAATCGGGCTCACCGCAACTGCATAGATGGACCCAACAAAAAGGAAGCTTTTCGCGATCCTGCCCAATGCCAGTTGCCAGTTCTGTCACCGCCGCCGGGTTTACTGTCGCCCCGTCATTTACCGTCTAAGGTGCCTGTCGTCCACATTTCACGTAAACCCAGGGTGACATGGCGACCCGACTGGCTACAGGAAGCTGGGATGTTCGTGGCATCCTCGCACATCGCTCGGTCAAGGTCACGCAGAATGAGTGGAAGAAGCCACGACCTACGGGTGCGAGCTGTGTCACTACGCTACCTTCACTTAGCTGTAGCTGTCCACAACCTAGCCTCTAGCTTGTACAGTAGACAAATTGGGGATATTGGCATCGAAGCTCATGTGCAACACAAGAAGAGGACTCCGAATCGAGGGACCGGATACCATGATAATTGGGAAGTCGAATTCATTCAACACCCCGCCATGACAATCAGCTACCCCGCTGTTGGGCCCCATAGACGCGTTGGGGTGGATCTGGCGGGGTCCGTCGCAGGGTGGCGGCAAATCCCGGCAATGCCACCCGGTTGCGAGCTCATTTCCCCTGCCAAGAAATCGGATAGCCGCAGGCGGGGGGTCGCCCGGGTCGTCAACTCCAAGATCTGAACAGAACATCAGAGTCGTTACACCAACGTGTCCGACTGCAGGTCATGCGTTCTAGGCAGCCTGGCAGCGACCGGGCTCCTCATGACCCGGGGCTCACGTCAGATAGGTACGCAAGGCCTCTAACACCCGCCAAAGGATTGAAGAGTGAGATTGGGGACTGGCGGTGTTCTCAATGGGTTGGTTGCCACTCGCCTTTTAGTCCACAGTTACTGGTTTCGAGTCATGACTGCAACACACACCACTACGGGACACGGGCTGATACCGCCAAGGTCATCTGGTAGTCTTCGAGAATGGGCAACATCAGCCACCGAGCAAGAGACCTTCTGCTGCGGCTCAAGTCAGTTTGCAGAAGGTCCCTTACATCCAAGTAGATCCGATGGCTTTGGGTCGGCGGTTTTCAATGGGGTGAAAGGCTTGCCCAGCACGAGGCACTTTATGCATCGCCTCAGTCCCGTTGTTGAGAACCTGTTAGAGCAGTCGGCACATCATCGTGCGAATCTTAACAGACAAATAGCTCGTGATGTGGGTCGCCGTGGCTGAGCATATCGACGACCATAGCTCAGCCACCATCACCCTCCACACTTCCATTCCTGAGGTGTCACTGTGTGTCTTTCGATCGCGATGGCATTCAGTAAACTCAGTTACGCGCCAGAGCCTCTACAAAGGCATTCGGCAAGGCAGGAACCGCTCTTGGGTCTTCAATGTAGGTCAGATGCTGTATCCACCAGAAAGCACGATCAAGTGATTGAGGAGCATAAAGAATGGGAATGCCCTAGGCGGCACAAGTTACAACAGGCGCCTGACTTCAGTTTCAGCAATCAATCTTGCCTAGCGCAAAGCACTTGGTCGCACCTTGCCTCTTGGTGTTTGCTCCTCCACTCGTGGCATTTAAGACCTTCGCCTCCAAATCAGTTGCCTTCTTCCATTGCCTTTAAGGAACGAGAGCCGACTGGTCAGGTAGCCTCCGGGCCTGCAGCATATTGCAAGAAATCGCCTCCACGATGACACCGCCACTATCTCCAAGCCGTTCCTTGCTCGGGTCCCTAAGGGACAAGCTGTCGAAGAAGTCACGTTCTCGCTCACCGAGCCCGAATCCGAGCCCGAATTCCAACAACCCGTTCAGCCCGGCCCCACAGTCTTTCAAACCGGGGCCCAATGACCCACCTCCGCCGCCGTACTCGGCAATAGCCCCGACCGCCGACGCCGGTGCCTCGTCGTCCGCGGCGAACCCCAGTATCACAATCAACAACGCCCCGGTGCCGGACCGGGCCCCGTCGCCGGCACCGTCGTACTCCAGCGCGCGCTCCGACCCGAGCATCACCTCCCCCGAAGACCCGTACGCCTTCCTCAGCGCCTTCGACACCATCTTCCTCGTCGACGACAGCGCGTCCATGCAGGGCGCATCCTGGCGCGAGACCAAAGAAGCCATCCGCGCCATCGCCCCAACCTGCACCGCCCACGACGAGAACGGCATCGACGTCTACTTCCTCAACGCGCGCAACACTTCCAACAGCAGCAACACCAGGTACCGCACTTCCCGTTTCGGCAGCAGCAGCAGCAGCAGCTACTCCACGGGGGACAACAACAACAGCAGCGCGGGCGGCTTCTGCAACATCAAGAGCGCCGAC
The DNA here is from genome assembly GCF_033439665.1 of Chaetomium strumarium. Taxonomy (NCBI): domain Eukaryota; kingdom Fungi; phylum Ascomycota; class Sordariomycetes; order Sordariales; family Chaetomiaceae; genus Chaetomium; species Chaetomium strumarium. The sequence continues at coordinate 451,429 of NW_026944433.1, read as the reverse complement.
CAGGTCGAGCGGCTGTTCCACACGGTGCGCCCGGCCGGCGGCACGCCGACGGGGACGCGCATCAACCACATCCTGAAACCCTACCTGCGCGAGTACGAGGCGGCGGTGGCGCGCACGGGCAACCCGGACGAGTGCGGCGTCAAGCCGGTCAACATGATCGTCATCACCGACGGCGTGCCGACGGACGACCCGGAGGCGGTCATCCTCAGCCTGGCCAAGAAGCTGGACAGGCTGGAGGCGCCGCCGCATCAGGTGGGCATCCAGTTCTTCCAGGTCGGCCGGGAGGCCGGCGCGGCGGCAGCGCTGAAGGAGCTGGACGACGGCCTGGCCGAGCAGGGCGGCGGCGTGAGGGACATGGTGGACACGGTCACCTGGGACGGCAGGCAGGGGTCGCACCACGTGCTGTCGGCGGATGCTATCCTCAAAGTCGTGCTCGGTGCCGTGGTCAAGAGGTTGGATCGGCGGCGGATCAGTGTTGAGTCCGGACGGAGTCGGAATCACCTTGCTCCGTAACTTACCGAAACAAAGGGGAGGAGGGGAGGGGGGGTTAGATCTGAGTGATCGATGGCTTGCGCAGGCGTTAGGAGTTGAGGATGGGAAGAAGAACGCTGGGGAACATGGCTTTTTTTTATATCTACTTTTTGCACGGTATTGGGTTTCCCCGTCTATCTCTATCCTCGCTGCTTCAGATGCTCGTGGGAGGTTAAAAGCAGGACTAGTGCGAATACCGCATGAGAATGATGCTGCCATAGTGGGTATGGCTAGGTTGATATCCATCAATACAGAACGACATCGGATTGGCCTTAACTTCTTGCAGTGACGACGTTACTATAAACAGAGTGTGATCCTGATTCAGTGATAGCTACCGTGTGTCGTAGCAGACAGTACTAAGCTCTAATCAATAATTAACAAGTCAAACAGAGCCCCTTACTACGGGTGGTTTGATAGAGAATCCCTATGTCAGACAGTTATGATGAGAGTACTAGTAGCAATGCCATGCCATGCCTCGAACGGGGTAGTGAATGGCCAAAGCCATGTCCCTTGAATCATTATCCTAATCTTCCCCAGAACCGCCGCATACAATGCTAGTAACCATACACCAGACCAGTACTGTTACAGACAACCTAACGCCGTGCCGGATCCTGCTCCCAAAGCTCTACAAATAACCTGAAACCAACCCTCCATACCTAAGTCCAACATCTGTTTCCATTCCACCCTGGAAATAAACAAAGCGCAACACACTTCCAACGCCCGTAATGCCCACGCCCACACGGCGTCAGCTCAACAGTCAAGCAAAGCTGTCCTCGGCCGGCCACCGGCTGCAGCGCTCAACCGCCTTATTACCCTTCCCAGCATCCACTTTCTCGTCGACGGCGTTCACAAGCCCCTTCTCCGCCATAGCAAGCCACACCACATCCCTCTCATCTTCCGCCCCGCCCTTTACCCCTCTCTTCAACGACAGGCCATCCAGCTTCTTCACCCTGGCACACCTCTTCCCCACCATGGTCTCATACAGCCTCCTCTTCACACGGGTATCCATATCCAACCGCGCACAATACTTCTCGTCCCTCCTTGGGTCCTGATCAGCCAGCATGAACTGCTCCTCCTCCTCCGCCTCCCCAACTTCTTCTTCTCCTTCTTCCCCATCATCACCACCCTTACCACCACCACCGCCCACCTTGCTACGCAGAACAACCCGCACCTGCTGCAGCACAGACGCATAGAATCCTTGCGTGACGGGGTTATCCCTCAGGTCGACCACGACCAGATGCTGGAAGCCAGCAAGGGTATTTACCACCTTCGCCGGATCCGCGAGCCGGTTACCCACAGCAAACAGCTTCTTCAGCCGCGGCACACACCGCAGCGGCGCCAGGTCGGCGAGGGCGTTCATGTTGAGGTTGAGCACGCGCAGGTTGGGCATCATGAGCCCGACCTCCTCGGGCAGGGCCGACAAGCCGCAGTTGGCCAGCTCCAACAACTGCAGGTTGAGCAGGTCGATTGTCGGGCAGAAGGAGCCGAGGAGGTTGCCGGAGAGGTAGAGCTTGCGGACCTCGTAGGCGCGCGAGAGTAAGTGCGCGAGATTGAGCGGTGCGGTCCCGCGCTGTTCGCGCAGCGAGAGGCTGTCGATGCGGCGGGCGCGGGAGAAGCCTGATATTTGCACGAGGCAGTTGCGGTCTGCGTGCAGGAGGCGGAGGTGGGGTAGTTTTTGGACGTTGAGGAAGGTGAGTTTGTTGTCGTCCAGGCGGAGGTAGCGGAGGGAGTGCATGGGCTCGTCGGACTCGACGGAGAAGGTTGACAGTTGGTTGGCTTCAAGGTTGAGGGAGTTCAGCGCGGGGAGCTGCCCGACGTGCGCGAGTTGGCTGATTCTGTTGCCCTTGAGGTCCAGCTCGGTGAGCTGATGGAGTGTGCTTCCGTCGAAGTCTACTTCTTCCATAAGGTTGCCCCTGACGCGCAGCATCTGCAGCCCCTTGTGGAACTTGATGCCGTCTAGACTCGTAATCTGATTGTTATCCGCCCTCAAACTGCGCAAGTGGATGAGGCTCTTGAAGGCTGAAAGGCTGGTAAGCCCATTGTTCGAGACGTCAACATATTGCAGGTTCATCAAATGGTTCCAGGCGGTGAGGCTCGAGAGCTGGTTGTCTGTCATCCTCAGGCGCAAGACCGAGGACGGCACGCCGCCGAGATTCCTAATCTTGTTCTTGGAAGCATCCAGGCTTTGGAGCTTCCCGCAGAACTGGTCCAGGGTATGCAGGCTACTCAACCCCTTGTCGCGCAGCTCCAGCTCCCGCATGTCTTCCCAGTACGGCTCGAACGGCTCCACTTCGGCGAGCTTATCCACGAGCTCGCGCATGCTCATCGACATGACGCGCCTCGAGGGATCGCCGGTAACCAGGCGGTGATTATCCACCACATAACTGGCTTCGAGAGGGAGCGTGTCCTCGCCGCAATGGATGGTGAACTCCGAGAGCGGGCTGAGCGAGAACGTCCCAACGTACTGGCTGATGACGGCGGCCTGATCAACCCCTGCGGCAGGGCAGTTCTGACCCTGAGCCGGAGCTGCGACCAGGAAGCTGAGACTCGCTTGTCGCCGACCGTGCTCGCGACTGACAACGCTGTAGTCTCCCAGCACGCTGAGTTCCATCCCAGAAGTGGGCTCCTGATCCTGGGATCTATTGGGACTTGACTCCTCATCCCGCTCCTCGATTCTGGACACGGGCCGCCCCATCAAAGGACGGCCTTTGACGGAGAGGTAGCGGGTTGGGCCGCGCGAAGCGCTGCGGGACCTTGCCTGAATCGAGATATTCCTCCTGTCCCGAGCTGGTGCGTCTCGATATAGCATCTCAGCGGCCTGGTCACGGTTGTTTCCCTCCATACCCGTGTCGTTGATACCGGCGACATCCTGGATCACGGATGCAACGGGAGAGGAGAAGCTGATGGTGAGTCGCCTAGGCTCGTTCGCTGGACTGCTGTCCCCGCTTGGTTCATGCTCACCGGTCTCTTCGGCATTGCTTGGATGATTTGCATAATTGATATGGGTCAGGGACTCGGGGCTCGCATCAGGGGTCGTCCTTGTAGCTGAGCCCACCCTAGGGGCTCTTGTAGGACTGATCTCCGCAGCGCCTGGAAGGCGGTCTTGAAGCTCGAACTGCTTTTTGGCGGCCAATTTCAGGTTCTGCATCTCCCTGGTGACGTCGACGGTGAGGTCTGGGATACCAGCGAAGGGGTCGTCTTCGCTGGCCACGGATTGAGAGAAACTCCTACTTCTCCTCGACTCCTCCGACCCCTTCCGCCTGACCCAGACGTTACGCTGCCTGTCCAAAACCATACTCCCGATCTGGTCCGGAATCAGATGCGAGACGCTCTCCGGCATGATTGTTTTTCTTGCATCGGATCCTGATCCCCTTGATGATCCTCTAGACGAACCAGTCGGCATGGACATTCCAGTACTCTGGGTAGGGAAGCTGGCCGAGCCCTGAGACGGCACGCTATCGTCAACGCCGTTGGTGGACGGGTGTTCTTGCCAATCGGTGTTTTGGGAAATGCGGACTTTGGGCAGGTCGCTGACTGTCCCGGCACCAGACGCCGAGTGCCGGCTCCGCCTGCTGGGCCACGCTCCCGACTCCTGTTCCTCAGCGGCATGATTGACCTCCTGGGCAAGCTTGTTCGAACGCACGGACGAAGTAATCATGTCGCCCATGTCGCTGGCCTCCTTGTACTTCTTGAGCTGTTCAGCAAGGATCGGGTCTTCCTGCTTTGTGGATCTGCGAGTAAGAGGAGGGCGTCCCTCACGACTGGGTGGCCGGTCGAACGGCTCTTGGGTCGAATCTTCGAAAGACCCGTCCAGTTCCGGAGACCCCTGGACCTTTTCTTCGTCTGATTCCTCCACGCTGGCCAGGCCGCTGGGCAGACCAGCCTTGCTGCGGATCATGGCCATGATCTTGTTGGCCTCATTTATGAAGTCCTCCGTCTTGATGGAGACCTTCCTGTTCGTCTCCCTTGCGCTGCCCACTGGGAGCGGCGCCGGAGGCTGCCCATGCCTGCTGGAACGAGCAGGCGACCTCTCAATCTCGGCAAGGGGCTGGCGCTCGCGCTGCAATGAGGACCTCTGGCTCGGTGTCGGTGTGCGAGGCCGCACCGCCTGGCCAGTTGCAGGTGCTACAGCCTCTTGCATATCGTATCGGTCGCTGCTCCGCGCATCTTGGCGGGACATGGAAAGAGCGGACTGCATTTGCTGGTGTGACAGCTGAACCGAGTCGACTGCCGAGTCGAAGTCGTCTACTCCATATGAAACATCAGACTTGTGCAGGGTCCTGCGCCGCTTTGGAGTAGGATGGTCTTTCGAAGGAGATGTGCGGGGCCGCTTGATTTCCGAGCCGGATGCATCTCTCTGCCTGCCTGGCGTAGAGAGCAGGTCAGAATAGGCCGGGAACGACGCCCTGCCAGGACGTCGTGACGTGTGGGAGGCTGTAGACTTTTGCCGTCGCCGGTGCACCACGACGTCTGCTGCCGACGAGGGGGAAGAGTTGTGGCTGACGTCGAAAATAGGGGGCCGCGGAGGTGACATGGAGTCTTCGCGGGGGCCGCGGTTCTCCTTGTCCCCGTCCATGGCGGACAGGTCGTTGGGTATGTGAGAAAATTCCTCATTGAACTCGTAGCCATCGAGCTCTCCGACTCCGAACCAATTTGGATTGCTGGAGTGCTGGTCCCTGCTCCCACTCGCACTCGCTGTCGGCGGGGGCAGTAACCAAGACGGAGTCGCAGCTAGATACGGGCTGTTGCCGTCCACGGCTATTGAGAATGATATATCGCCGAATTCTCCGTGCATTTGGCTAAGCCGCCTCATCAGTGTCTGACTGGTAAAAGTGTCGTAAGGCTGGAACAGTTTCAAAGGGCTGTTGTTGCCTGGTTGGGGTGGTGCGAGACCCTTGTCAGGGCTCGGATCAGGAGCACGGGGGAGGTCCGGGCTGTTCTCAGACGAGTCCCAGCGCTCGACTCTCACTGTGGGGAATTGCTTCGGCGTACTCGCCTGCAATGACTCCTCCGGATGGAGCTCAGAGCTGTCGCTAAGAGCAGAGCTCAGCACACGGTTGCGGAATGATCCCTCGTTGGATCGACCACCCCTTTGAAAGTTGATGAATGCCTCCAGTCTGCCATAAGACTCCCCTGCCCCTTCATTCCGTGATGCGGTGTTTACACGGACAGAGCCCTCATCGGCACCACCCGTGAGGTACTTCTGGCTTAGCTGTAGTGTCTCCAGTCGCTTCCGAAGCTCGTCCGGCGGAAGGTCTGCCGGCCCATAAATCGTCTTGCCATTGCTCGCCTCACGCCGCTCGAGCAGAATGGGACTAAAGTCTTCGTGGCGCAAGTCGCTTCGGCCACTGACTCTGCGCGACTCAACGTCCTCCGACAGTGCTGTTTGATCCGCCTGGGTGCCTCCCTGGGAACGGCCACTTGGCGGCATACCGGCGTCGGATAACCTGCTCGCATCGGGCGACTCCTCAGAGCGTCTATATCGCATCCCCGCGGGCCCCTGTCTTTGGGGTTGTTGGGGAAGCTCTTGTTCTTCCATCGGCCCGTCCACGTGGATGTCGACTGTCGAGGGATCGCGTTGATAGAGCGGCGGGCTAGATGGCATGGCGGCATCCACTTGCGGTTCTTCTACTTGCGAGGAAGCATCGACATCGCCCCCTCTTGATGGACCCGGTGTCTGCTGAGGCGGCTTGAAGATGTTCTCCAACCCTGTCCCTGCAGATGTGAAGAGGTCCCGCTGTTCCCCATAAGACAAATCGCCATAGACCAAGCGCCTCTTCCACTCGGGCGTTTCCCCTTCCTTCCCCTTGTCTTGTGATGCGCCCGTTGATTTGCGAAGGAATGTTCTGCGGACGACCGAGTTGGTTGCCGAAGCAGAGGCGGAGCGGCAGGCATGGCAGTCGCGGCCACTGGGACTGATCTCCTGCGAGAGCTTGGACGGCGTGGGACGGGACAAGGCGGCTAACCGCTCGTTGAGGCTCCGTTCGCCGAGGACTTTGCCTCCGTTGCTACTGCTGCCATCGATGGAATTTTGGTATTTCTTATGGTGCGGGCTAAATCGCGGTATCCTACTAGGAGTCTTCGGCTTTGGGAGCGGCTTCGTGGCCGGGGACGGAGTTGCAGCTTCGGCAAAGGAGCCGTCGTTGGCCGGGGATCCGGGCTGCGACACCCAGTCCTCCGACAGAGAGTCGAGCCAGGCGTGGCCCATAGTGGCGCACGGTGGATATCCCCAGGAATGCGGCGTGTCTGCGGAGTTGCTGTATCAAGCAGTCATCAAGGCGTGGGAACACGTAGCAGCGCAGGCGGAATTTTAGTTGGCGGGGTTCGTCGGCACTGCAGTGCGGCGAGAGGTATGCGCAACGGAGCGTCCCCAGTTGATGTGGGTTAAGAAATCGGATTGTATAAAGTTAAAATGTAATGTACCAGCGACACATGGTCGCAGAAGCATGGGAATGCGAATGCAAGTAATCAGCGAGGCCGCTATCAAGATTGGTCGACTCTCATTTTGGGAGCGGCCGATCGCGTATTGGGGGTAAACAGCTACACATGGACTGATTGGCTGGCTGGGGTGCCACCTCTCATTTCCCTAGCAACCGGGAAGCAGGTGGCCCCGCATCTCAGCCCAGAGAGCTGGCAGAGTTCAGGTGACTGCGCGCCGCTTTTTAATTAGAACAGCGCGGTTCACCGCGCCTCGCTCCACCTGCAGCCACCCTGGCTTATTTCGTCGGCAACCGAGACACAACTTGAAATGCAGCTCACAGCCTCAGGTAGTTATCGAGCGACTCAATTGTTGAGGCACATTATGGTCCCAGCGTAGAGACTGTCGAACACAATCGTATCCGCCATGAAGCGCTGTTTTGGAGCTCCAGATCGCGAATGGCTTCATCCAAGGCAATTCCTCGATGAGCCCGTCTACAGCGAGGCCCCGCACGACCCTGACGACGTGATCTACCCCGGCTCCGACGATGAGGCATACAGCAGCCCGACCGAGCGGCGCAGCCGCTGCGAAGCACAAGCGCAGCGCTTCCTCGATGGAAAGCCGGTGTTCTTGCTCTCGGCCGCCCTGCGCGGACCGTTCGATAGTAAATCGGGCTGGATCAACCCCTGGCGCTCCAAGTCGACATCCAGGGTGACAAAGCCGAGGCAAAGAAATCGCCGCTCATCTTCAAAGAGCGCTGCCGAACAACATGAGTCTAGCCGGGTGGTAGAAGCGGTCAACCGTGACCCACGCCTTACAGGGGGCAGTGCCGCACCACGCCGGAACGCTTGCGCCGCAGCACAGTACATGGACAATGAAAAGTTCCTCCTGGTACAGGCGTGGAGAGAGAAGGTGCTGGCGGAAACCGATGTCTCTACAAGTCCAGCTGGGCGTGAGTTACAGTCAGAACCTGCGTCTGCGGACTCAAGGCGAGCCACCCAACAAACAACGAGGAGGGAATCCGACTTGACGCTAGATACAAGCGAGGACAGGCCCAGGGGCACTGCGCCGTATACACCGAGCGCGGCCAACAAGGTTGAGACACGAGTTTCGTCAGCGACGTCAAAGCGGAAACGTTGTCAGATGTCATCGAACTCAGCGGACGACGCCCGGTCGCCTCTCTACTCGAATCGGGCAGCGATCGGCCAATACTGCCCCAGCTCTAGTGCACCCGCGCCGGAAGCAAGAATTACCACGCCGGGCGAAGCCCTCCTGGAAACCAAAGCATCGGCTCTGGCGCTTAAAACACAAGCAAGCGCCCGCACGGACGGAAGCTTCCGCTTCCGACGCAAGGACGCTCGAGATAAGGGTTCGACTTTGGGCAAGAGCAGATTGGCTGGCTCTCAGTCTATGCCCAGCGACCCAGCGGAACTCGTGGGTGTGGAAAGCCAGCCGGTCGAAGGACGGCTGCCGGGTGAGACGAAGATCCCTGAGCATACTGGAATGAGAAAGTCACCAGGTTGTACGACGGCCCTGCCGAAGCCTATCCAGCAACTCAATGAGGCTGCTCCAAACTCTGAAGTACAGGAAACAACCGAAGAAGATGCGCCCGAACCCGGGGGCTCTCAGAGCATCGAAGGGCTGGACGAACAGGCATCGGACCATGGCCAGTATGAAAAGGCCGACGGGACGGAAACAGCGTCACAGATTGACGGTCCTACATTGGTTCCTTCGCAGTCCCCACGTAGCTCTGAGGATCCAAGTATGCCCAGCTTTGGACACTTTTCGTGCGAGAAGCAGTCGCAGGACGTCATATCGGATGCCGTGGGATTCCCTAGGAAGCTGCTTTGGCCAAGACCACAGCAAAGCGCCAGCGGCGACGGCTTGCCACTCTTCGGTATAGAATCGACTCCAATCGTATCGCCGAAACAACCAGAGCCTGTCGATTTCTATCCTGGTCATCCTATATTGTCTGATCTTGCGACATGCACGAAACAAACGGGGTGCCAGCCTGTGGAGGAGCCTGAAGCCGTCCAAGCTTTACCCGAAGGCAATGTCGAGACTCCAATACAAGAGCACCGATCTGCATTTGCTGAGCCAGATGAAGTACCTGCGAAACCTTCACCAGCAAGAGCATCCGTAGTTGAAGATGCGAGAGAAGCAGAAGGAGACGATGTCCATGAGACAGGACAGGTGCAGGTCTGGGTGAAGATCGAACCCGGTATCGAGGACGACATGGAACGTGGACTACAGCCAACTACTTCTCGCCCTCCAGAGGTCCAGAGTCCCTGGGTGAAGGATGATGCAGCACTCTTCGCCAGGCAAGCCTCTAATGCCCACTCACAATGGCAATGGCCCAACCAAAATGTCGAGTCGGCACACATCAGATCCAGCTCACCCAAAGCTACTCAGAGTCCGTGGAATAAAGATGTGGACTTCATGGCCGCAGCCATCACTGGGCGATCCCCTTCCTTGCTCATCTCCAATGAAAGACTCTCCGTCATCGCCAATCAGGCACTCGAGGAACCAGCCTCGCAAAGTCCCTGGGCCAAAGACGATTCGCAGCTGCAGATACCGGGCGCCCAGTTGTTTAACCCGGTGTCTTTGCCCGCTCCGAGTCACGACCTTCCGGTTGAAGAAGATGTCATATCCGGCCACGGTCTCCAAATTGTTGAAGATATAATTCCCAGTCATGGTCTTCCAATCGCCCACGCTGGGGTTCAGTCACCGGCACCTGGCGATGAGAACATCGATATGTGCGATCCCTCCTGTCCATCCACGCCGGAAACGAAACGATCAAGCATCCCAACCCCGGATGTCACTTTGTCGGTCAAGTCCTTCAAGGAGTTCATGACTCCCTCGCCCCGACCAGCGGCCAAGAGACGCCGCATCTCCACCACCACAACATATGGCCATCTCCCTAGCACACAGGCCCTCGTTGATGCCACGGTCTCCAACCCCTGGCTTAAGCCTGCAAGCACAAAAGCCCACAAACAGAAGAAGCATAAACGAACACCAAAGCGTGTCTCGTGGGCCGCGCTGCCAGACGAAGAGGAACCCAGCACACCATGCCCCGACATCGACACGACAACCTCCTCTCCATACGGAGCCGCGCCGTCAAGCGACTCCATTCGACGCAGAAAAGACCTGCCGGCTACCCTCCGATCCCGCGCCGCCTCTCCCCCGCCAAGCAGCCTCTCAGCCTCCAAGCTCCCCGCCGCAAACCAGAAATTTGGCAAGCACTTCGCCGCCGTGGCAAGCCGTCGTATTGGAACGACACCCTTGCGGCAGACGGCCAACGTACGCCGTCTACTGCCGAGTGCCTCGCAGCAGGTGTGTGAGAGCCCTGCTGTTGACGCGATGGCGGAGGCTTTCATACGGGCTGAGAAGGGCGCCGTCGACCTCTCTCAGGGGGAAGTGGTGGAAGACGATTCTTCCGCTGTGGAATTGATGTGTGAGGGCGCGGCAGGGATGAATGTGGATCAACCGGATGAGGGATCTGAAGAAGGAGGGGAGGATGAGGATGAAGACAAGGAGAATGCGCAAGAGGAGGAGACGCAAGAGGCGGAGCAGCCGGTCGACGACGTCAGTGCGGTGTTGCAGAACCTGGATGATTTCTTGGGGAGTTGGAACTTGGATGCGGACCTCGCGAAGGCAAGGGCTGAGAGTGAGCGGGAGAACAAGCGGGCGGATCGTAATGCGGTAGGGCTGAGTGGGTTGATGGATGCTGGGGTTTGGTACTGAGAGAGCTTTGAGTTGTTGAGAGTGTCGAGTGTCCGACATCTGGGTTGTTGATAGTAGTAGTTGGCTTGGCTGGTTGTTTATACCCCCGGCATGACTGAGTCCATATAGGTTTGGACTTGGAGTGGCATAGCAAGGACGCGGAGTTGAGGAGTAAAGTTGAAAGTACTCACAAATGAAGTATTCTATATAATTGCTTCAACATGACTTGGGGACACAGCTCTCTTAGGCGGCCTCGGCGAGGAAAGAACGCTGTCTGTTTACCCACCGGTCATACCGAAGCATAGCACTTCAGCAAGCTTTTCATGTTTTTGCTAGATGCTTACTGTTTAAGCTGGCTCCTTCCTTCACAGTTGCTTGACCAGGCTGAGCAGTTTGAATTGCCAGGCTTCGGCTGACCAAGGAAAGCTGAATACTCAGGAGCACGTTGATGTCAACCCGGACTCACACCTCAAGACGTAGGTCGAAAATCGTTGGGCTATTTCCTTCCCCCCCTTCCTCCTCCCCGCTTCTTTTCGTGTTCTTGTTTGTTCCTCTGTCCTTTTTATTATTAGTTGAGTTGCTGTATAAAAGTTCAGATAAGAAGCTTGGTGTAAACGCCTTTTTTCTTACATTGGGGTGCCAGGTTGAGCTGCCTCGAGCAGAGGTGTGCTTGGGAAACATCAGATTTTGATTACCGATAGTTACACCACAACAACGCCGGACCGATATAGGCCGAAGTTGACTTGAAGAAAGCAGCACGATAGTTATATTACTGGCTTGACAGTTTCAAGTTAAGTCGATGAACATTTCAAGGCTCACAAGCACTGGCCAAGTGTCGCATGACGAGAGTAGATAGATGTGTTGTAGGAGAGTACATATTGGGATAAACAACCTGGAGATGTTGGCGTCGGCTACTACTACGAGTACTACTCCATTGTCCAACTTTTATGATCTAGTCACTCTCGCAGCGTGCAGAGGGCACACGATAGGAACGCTGTTATTAGGGAACGAATACCCAGATGAAAGTGACAGTGGCGTCCAGAGGAGGCATAACCCGCTGTGGGATGCTACTCGTAGGTAGTGTGCAGGAAGTGGAAACGGAATATTGAAGCTATGGATCCGATGCCCCTTGATGGCATGCGGCACGATCTCCCTCTGAGCGAGCAACCGCCGTTACCGCCCTGACCTGTCAACCCGAACGGCGTGATTTATCGACTTAGCTCCCCGTCTTTCGGCGGTGAATGAGCCCAGATTCAAACCTGGAGTCGCGGGTTTACCTAATAGCAGCCCGTTCATATCCTCTCTCATGCATGCGCTACTTTCATGTCCCACCTATCCGAAGCTCTGGATCGGCCACGCATATCTGGTCTCTTCAGTCCGGCAGGACGACACGTGGGCTCTTTCCAGCAAAGATAGAGGAGGCCTCCGGGAAGAGCGGACAAGGTTGCGAAAGAATGAGCTGCGATGACGGTGCATGACGACGAGATGAGGTGCTCATTGCTCAGACGCAGATGTCAAGGGCCCGAGCTGGCGTCTTACAGCATGGAAACCTGAGAAACCGCGCACCACATGGGTGAACCATTGGCTCACCTTGGGTGGATTCCTGGTGTAGGAGCAAATGGCCGAGGCGAGACGACGTTTTGAGAGGAAATGCTGTATGTTGTGTAACCGTTCTACATAGAATCATAGGCGAAATGGCCAGTCCACCACCGATGACGCCAAGCTTTGTCGTTGAACGTGCTGGCGCTAAGGCAATCTCACAGATAATGGCTCCGTCTTCAACCAGATAAGGTGGGCAGAAGGGAGGCGGGAGGCGTCTGTTGCACGCAGCCTCCCTCAGGACGCCTCTGTATCCATGATATTTTGATCACCTCGGGAGATATCAAGGCAAAATCTAGTCTAGCCCGTTTATTAGCCATGTAACTGCTGTTACTCAAACAGGAAAGGAGGTGGCACGTAAAAAGGGCAAAGTGGACAACTCCTTCGAAGACGGCAACTGCACGAGTCCGGTCAGCATGGGGCCACCCCAGATTCCCGAGTCCATGGCTCCTGTAGCCCAACCTGTCAAATCTCGGCCTAACCGGCGTGGGCCAGGGAAATGTAAAAAACCACCTAAAGTTTCACAGAATTCCGGGAGCCGCGTAATCGGTGTCCTGGCCCGACCCAGTCAAGCTAGGTTTGTGCTCGGCGAGGTTGAGACATCCTACTGTGTACGACACGAGCTATAAGCCGCTGCCTTCTTCGGGACTTTCGGGGGCTACCAAGGTACAAAGTAGCGCCGCAAAGTAGGGTCTGTACTATAGTGAGGAGACGCAGACGAAGATGGAAAGATCAGAAGTACATACCTAGGATGAGTGATGTTGGGATCAAAGCGGTGCAGGCCGTTGGAGCACGTTTTCGACTGATTGGCGGTGATGAGCCCCCTCCCTACCTTATCCATGACCGTGCAGGGGACCCAGCTGCCGGGCCTTCAACCATCCGCATTTCATAGTTGTATGCGACCAGACGAGGGGATTCGCTAGGTACCTATTCGGACTCCGGAGTCACAGTGGTGCCAGTGTACCGGATGTGCATACACTCATGCATACAGAGCACGTTGATAGGCTCAGCCCAGTATCTTGGGAACGTTCTTGGTTAGCGCTCTGCGCCGTGCCGTGCCGTCAAACTGGAGTGGTTTCCGTCCAGCCATCGGTTGAGAACTTGAGAGATGGTGGGATGGATGTGTGGTAACGTCAGGTGCTGCAGAGATAAGGTATGCCGATCAACTCTATACAGTAGGTACTCAGCTTCGATAGCGATAAAACCACCTGCAGACTGCAGTACGGTAGTACCTGGTAACGTTAGCGATATCGGACGATCTTGCGCAATGCCAGATGGGCACCGCCGGCCGCTGCATGTGTCCGTTGCTCACAGAGAGTTAGATATCTGGAGATAGCTCTCGCCGGTCGAGCCTCAGTTGCCAGAACATGCGGTGCCCAATGGGAAACCTTCCAGCTGCCAAAGAAGCCTCTCATGTCTTGGAGCAGCGCAACGTGATCGGGCGGTCAGTGGGGATTCCGTTGCGTAACGGCCGCCAATCGACGGCGCAGATCCATTAAGTGGGGTCTTCAATATCTCGGAATCCTCCTTAAGTCACCGGTGCTATCTTGGCCATCAATCAGCACGAGGAAGGGGATGTGCCTTTCATCGACCATTCTGTCGGGGTGTTCACTCTGCTGCCAATGTGCATAGCCAACGGAACTTTGAAGGCAGAGGAAGAATGTTGCTTGAATGCATTGGGACCTGGACGTGCCAAGAAGTTTGCGTTATAGCTGTGCGTGTACGGCTGATGTTGGAATATTATCTAGGAGGCCGAGAGAACCGCCCAAGAATTGGGTGAAATCCAGTATGGCATGTCACTATTCATTGAGGCCATCAAGGATATTAGACTCAGGGGAGAACCTTAACTGACTATACTAGCTCATGATCCCACGCTGTCGCGCTGTTGTCAATGTGTGTTAGTGTTAGGATGGTACCTTCCTTCATGCTCCATTGTGGGCTTCCCCGCTGCCAAGCTTCAATTGCCAATGAGCGGGCGTGTGACCCGCCACCACAGCAAATGGCCCCACTCCAGTCTTGTCGCCTTTTGCGTCAGAGCTCGCCAACCAAATGCACTTTGCATCCATTTCCATCCCTTCTTATCTCGATAACTTGCAACCTGTTACCGTCCCGTGCCAACAACCAGACGTCCACACCTGTTGGATGAGTTGATTGAAGGTACTGCTGAGGTATTGGGCTTTTTGCAGCATTAGCGGTTGGGCTTTGTACCGATTGTTTACAGTTAGATCGGTGACACGGGCCGGGAACAGTTCCATTCCGAAGAGATCCCGTTTTATCTTCTCTCCTTCATTCTGGAAACCGACCCGGTAGCAGCGCACCTCCCCATGCGCCGCCCAATGTTCTATATTACTCATGTCCAACCCGCCCTCTCCCCCTGAAAATGCCGCTGCCCCAGCAGCGGTGAGTCCCGCACGGACTGCTGGCGACGCCACGAACTCTGTTCCTGAAGCAGAAGCGCCACCGCCTTGTCCACCCGCGGTCCCGACACAAGAGACAGGGACCCTCTCGTCGGTACCACCACTACCACCATCAACACCCCCTGCCCAGCAAGGCACGCCCGGCACCGATCCCCTGGTTGAACAGGCCACGGTGATCTCTGCCGCGTCCCATGCTGATCCCGTCAAATATGCCCGGGGCCCTGCCATCCTGCAACGGCCCCACGGCCCTTCCTTGCTGACCCAAGCTTTAGCAACAGCTCGTGGCATCCCTCGACAGCATCAGCCCAACAATTCTCCGTACCCGCCTCAGCATCCTCCTGAGCTCCAAGAGTCGCTGAGTACAGACGCCGAAGATCGAGACCCGCGTCATGGCTCCCTGACACAAGCTGATGGCAATTCACTGCCGCTACGACTTTCCCCTCGAAAGACAACAATGCCTTCCGCAACCGCAACGTCCACGGCAGTGGCCTCTCCACTCCATGGCAGAATTGATCTCAGCGAAGTCAACTCGGTGCTCAATGGCCACCGCGAGTTCCTGACCAAGACCAAGGGTAGAACCGGGTCGTTCGAGGGAACCGAGAGGGAGCGCCCAGGTCGATGGCATACTTACTCGCACGATAAGGCTGCTACCAACCCTCTAGCCTCTCCGCGGCTTACCGACTCCCCTCCTCCTTCGCAGGATGAGATTGCCGGCGAGAACCGTGGGTCAGAACCCCGTCCTCAGCCAAGAGCTTGGAAGACAGAGCACCGGGTGTCCATGGGCCCCGAGAAAGCATGGTCAATCGGGGCGGGAGACTCCACCAACAGCCAAGATGGACAGGTAGAGAAATCCATCTCCGAGGTGCTCGCGGGAGTTGAGCACAATACACGCAGCCGGAAGGCTAGCCACAGCCTACGGTTCTTCAAGGAAGGCCTGCCCGAGAAAGGGAGGCGGAAGGACCAGCGCTCTGCACTGACCCCGCGAGACAAGTCACCCCCAAGAGGGGAGAGGCTTGCCGACATCAAGGAGCAAACCGTGGACGCTGAAACAGTGGAGCCCCAAGTGCTTGGGGACGCTGGGTTGTCACATCAGCAGCAAAACAGGGCTCCAGTCCCTCCTACACGGTCGCCGGAGGCTAAGGTCACTCACGGCTCTGCCGAAGACTACTTCGCCCAGAGACACAGCGAAACAATCCGACATGTGGCCGCTGAACCCGTGCTCTCCCAGTACGAGGGGGATGACGGCGACCACAAAGTTGTCGAGTCTACCGAATCGGGACAATTACTAAAGCCGCGGGGAGAGGGCGACCTCGGTGTCGCAGCTGGGGAGAGCGCCGAGGAGGGCGAGGACTCTGGAGAGGAAAAGATCTCATCAGCAGTGTTCTTGCCGCATCAGGGTCTTGAGCAGGAGCAGGAACACTCACCTGTTCCTGGAATTCCTCAAAGGGTTGCGCCCTCGAGGAGACACTCGCGGCATGATGATTTCCATCCGTGGCTTGTCAAAGCTGATGAGCCCGAGACCGACGACAAGGGTGATGACGTTGACTTGGAGAGCAAAGTCAGGCCGGAAGCTGCCGAATATGCCAGTATAGCTCCAGAGGTAGCCTCCAGGCAGGTTGATGAATCTGCCCCTGTTGATGAACGTGAACCTGGTGTCCCCTCTTCCCGCCCGTCTCGTCCGGTCTCCCAGTACTATGAGGATGCCGTCCACGAACACCAACTGACTCCAAAGCAACCGTTGGAGGCCATTGAACTCATTCC
Organism: Chaetomium strumarium; assembly: GCF_033439665.1. NCBI lineage: Eukaryota > Fungi > Ascomycota > Sordariomycetes > Sordariales > Chaetomiaceae > Chaetomium > Chaetomium strumarium. The sequence continues at coordinate 434,980 of NW_026944433.1, read as the reverse complement.
CTACAAGCACCAGGTCGGGGGGCATACCACGCTGTGGAGGTTTTCGCGTCGAGCTGTCTGTAAGCAGCTGAACAACCGTGAGAACGAATTCTACGAAAAGGTCGAAAAGTACCATCGCGATTTACTGGCGTTTCTGCCCAGGTAAGTACTGAACCAAAGCTATTTCTGAGTGAAATTGCTGACAGCTGTGTCCAGGTATATCGGGGTGCTGAATGTCACCTTCCAGAAGCAGCCGCGCCGCAAGTCCACCATGAGACGAGACGAAGCTGCTCCCTCTGGACGCCCTCAGGCGGCTCCGAGTGAGCCCGCACAGCTGGAGGGTAACGGGACGGCCAATGGCGAGATCGCCTCGCCGTCTAAAGAGTCCCAGAATTCGGATGCGCGGGTAGTCAGCCAGTCGATGCAGTCATCGGCGGCTCAGATCCCGACCGTTACGTTTGCAGATAACCAACATATCTTACCAAGAAACCTCCTTCAACCGGCAGCAAACCTCCCTAGTCACCTTGGGCGCTTCCGGAGTGCTTCAGCGTATGCGCAGGGCACAGGGGGACAGGATGCACGGGCGACAGGCAACCGAGAGGAGCTGTCACGCCCAGGCTTGCAGGATCGTCCAAACAGCTGGGGCGCCACAACCGTGAACAAGAAGCTCCGTAACGAGGTTTTCAACGATGCTTTCTTGAAGCAGCCAATCGCCATCCACCGGCATCGCAAGGGCCATCAGCGAGTGCCGCGGCGCGCACTTCAGCAGGTGCTTCGGCCATCCGGGTCGGATCCGAGTTTGATAGAATCCCATGAGAAGAAGGCTCAGGCAGCGGCCAGCGCCGTTGAAGAGTCTGCCAACCCGACCGGCAGCTCGCATATGCACAGCCAGAGCGATCTTGGCCGCAGGCTTGAGTGCTGCGAGGATGAGGAGGAGGCGCCGAAGGACGTGACAGGCACCAGCGCGCCGGAGCCCGAGATCTTGGGGGAATCGTCGCCCGCCCAGAAGAGGAAGCGCCGCTACTCCGGCACCGGTCTGCGTAGGAAGCCGAAGGATGTCAGGGAGGGCCGCGGTGATCTGAAATACTTCGCGGAGGCGGACGATGCGGGCTACAAAGGGGACCGCGAAGACGCTCAGCAGTTCGAGGTGTTCAGAGCCTCGCCGGAACGAACAGCGCCGGAAGCTGAGACTAAAGCTGTTGAGATTCCCGCCGCGGCTCCAGCGCCACCCGTTGGTCCTCTGGGATACAGCAAGATTCCGCGCCCGGTCAACCCTAAGGAAGCCCAGACTCAGCGCGATTCGCGCGTCGAATATTTCCTCCTCCTCGAAGACCTGACCGCCGGTATGAAGCGCCCCTGCATCATGGACCTCAAGATGGGTACACGCCAATACGGCGTCGACGCCAATCCCAAGAAGCAGAAATCCCAGCAAGGGAAGTGTGCTAAGACCACCTCGCGCGAGCTCGGCGTCCGCGTCTGCGGGCTCCAGGTCTGGGACGTCAAGACCCAAAGCTACGAGTTCAAAGACAAATACTACGGCCGCGAGCTCAAAAAGGGCGCCGAATTCCAAGCCGCCCTCACGCGCTTCTTGTACGACGGCGTCGACCGCGCCAGCATCCTGCGCCACATCCCCACCGTCCTGCAGAAACTGGACGAGCTAGAAGTCATCATCAAGCGGCTACGCGGCTACCGCTTCTACGCGGCCAGCCTGCTGATGTTCTACGACGGCGACGATACCGCCGATAATAACAACAATAATAATAACTACTATGCCGAGGACTCGACAACGGACTTTGCCACGGACACGGAGGAGGCCTCGCCCTACAACAGCAACAACAACAACCGCCGGGCGCGGCACAGCAGGCGCGAGATCGATTTCAAGATGGCGGACTTTGCGAACTGTGTCACGGCGGGTGACCTGTCGGCGCGCGACCGCCCGTGCCCGCCGAAGCACCCGGACCAGCCGGACCGCGGGTTCTTGAGGGGCCTGCGGAGCCTGAGGAAGTATTTCTTGAAGATCCAGCGGGATACGCGGGCGGAAATGGGGTTGGTGGCGCCCTCGAGGCAGGGGGATACTATTTCGGAGCTGGATTTGGAGGTTACTGAGGATGAGGGGAGCGTTAGTGAATGAGTGAGTGATTTGAGGGGAGGGAGGAGTGAATAACTATGCTGTTTCTCTTTTCTTAAGATCCAAGTTTCTACTTGACTACGGATGAGGTTGGGGCCGGGGTTTCTTCTGTAACGGCAGCGCACGGGGCGTTGTGTTCCTTTTTCTGTTTCATGGTTGAGGCAAAATCAACATACCCCTACATCGGTTTTGTGGTCGCATTTGTTTTTCCTTTCCCCTCGACAGCAGTCTTTGCTGCCGTTCTAGCGTAGAGATTGTTATGAGTAGTACGCATATGTTTGATGTTCTCCGGGTTGTGTGTACTCGAGGCGGGCCACGGCTTAGCTTCTTCTTTTCCTTCTCTCCAAAGAGTGGCCATTAGGGCCCTGGACATTTTGGGGCCGGGTGGGTTGGTGATCGTCTGGGCGGTAGAGTGTAGACAAAAACTTAGGCTATGGTGATCTGTTTTACTTGCCTCTCTACGGGTGTTGTCATGTGTTGGGTGTTTTGGCCATCCATTGATGTGGTCGGCGGCGAAACGAAGGAAGAGAAGAAGCAGAGGGAATGGAAGCTACGGTTGACCGACGTTGAGTACAGTACATGTCTATTACGAGCTAACGTACGCAGGACTATTGTACAGCACCCCTACAGCTTCGCCTTCTCTCTCAATTCCCTCACCCTCCTCTCCCCTGCGGCCCGCCTCTCCCCCTCGCTCTCCGCCAAGCGCCTCTCCCTCGCCTCCTCGGCCGCATGCCCCTCGGCGCTCAGCAGCGCCACACTCTCGCGGTACATCTCGGCCTTCAGCAGGCCGTAGATGCCCGTCTTGGCCTTGCCCGCCAGCTTCTTTTCCGCCACCAGCGCCAGCACGGCCTCGAGGCCGCCCACGCGGTCCGCGATGCCCACGTCGACCGCCGCGGCGCCGCCGAACCGGTGCGCCTCCAGCACCAGCTGCCGGTACGCCTGCGGTGCCAGCTTCAGCCGGAAGATGCTGCTCATGGCCGCCTTGAGCGGCACGCCGAACTCGAGCTCGTTGACGCACGCGAAGCCGCGCGTCGGGTTCATGACCCGGTAGTCGTGGTGCATGGCCAGCATGAGACCGGCCGCGAAGGCGTGGCCCGGGAGGAGGGCTATTGTTGGCATGGGGTATCTTTTTTTTTTCTCATGGCGTTAATAAACAACTGCATTGTTTGTTCCATGGTGGTCATAAAATAAGGAGGATAATAATATCAGGAGTATCCATACGTGAGAAAGCGGTGAAACAACCTATACAGCACCCGCGGCATGAACCCGTCCGTGGCCACGGCGTGCTCGAGGTCGAGCCCGTTCGAGTAGAACTTGGCGATGCCGCTGGTCGTGACCACCACGCCGGGGGTGTAGCCGCCGAACTCGATCAGGTCGAGCGCGTCGAGCAGGGCCGTGCATGACGCCGTCGTCAGCCGGTTGTCGGGCGGCGAGGTGATGGTGAGCAGGTACACGGCCGGCGCGGGCTCCGTGGCTACGATGGCGCCGCCCGGGTGGGCGCCCAGGGGTGGGATGGGAACTGTGAAGAGGGGTTTTGAGTTGGTGGCGGCCATTTTGTGTGTTATTTATTTTGTTGGTGCTGGTTGGTAGGTAGGTATCCTGACCAGATCGGATGAATTGGGATGGATGTACTGTGTGTAGTTTGTAAGTGTCGAACTTGCGGGCGTCAGGTAAACAAGTCGGGTAATGCCCCTTGTTCCGGGCTTCCTCAGGAGTCAGCTTTGGGCGGGAACTAGGCACTTAGACCGGTAGAACCTAGTGTACTTGATCAGAGAGACTGGCAAGCCGTAGGAGTGTGTTCACCGAGTCGGGTATCAGATCCAGCTTCGAGTACGTAGGTAATTCGTTCAGTCCTGTAACTTCAACAACGGCACGTTATGTCCAGTACATCCCGATTGGCATTCGCTCGGTCCGCTCGGCACGAGGCGGATCTGCGGTTTACATGCCGCGGCATGTGACAGCGCACTCCGGTGGACGTCCTAGGGTCCCACTTCCCCACGGGGACATTCAGAGCCGCTTAATAAAAAGACGGATAACGTTCTTCTTCTCCAAGACCACATTCAAGAAACGGGATATGATAGTAAGAACAATATCCTGTACTGCTACGCTGCACATAAATATACAACAACCCCGCTGATGACGCAGCCAGCAACGATACTGCGTAAAGCAAGATACATACGGAACGCCTCAAGTGCTTGCTAACGAACTCACACCTTCTACACCCACTGGTTCTCGTGGACTGCGGACGGGTGATACCACTAATGAACCCTATTTATAACCCGTACTCTAATGTCCGGCGACCGCGACCCGTTCCGAACGGTGTTAGCGTTCTCCTCACCAGCATCCTACACAGCCGAGTACCCGCCCCTACTGCCGGTGCTCTGCAGCGTGTTGAGCACCCTGCGGATCAGGTCCTTCATCAGGTAGGGGATGTCGCGGAGCGTGTCGCCGTGCGGCAGCAGGTCCCAGCCCCGCGCGCCGTACCGGTTGTAGTTGAGCCACGAGCCGAAGATGAGGTACGATGCGATGGCGAGGAAAACCCTGGGCTGTGTTAGCGTTGAAACTGCTTCAACTCGCTAAAAAAAGGCGTGAGGGTGAAATGAGTGAGAGACGGGGAGGGGGTCGGCGTACAGAATGACCAGCCAAGTAAAGAACCCCCAATGCTTGCTCTCCTCGACTGGCTGGTCCACCGCGGCATCGCACGCCTGTTTCGTGTACCACGTTAGGTACAGCGTATCCATATCCCCGCCATCCCCGTCCTTCTCCCGCTTGTACCCCTCCCACACCAGCGCCGCGCCGTCTTTCTTGAGCTGCGTTTCCGGGGTACTCTGGTCCTTGTCGCCATCCTTCTCTTCCCGCCGCCGCCGCCGCTGGCTCTCTTTCTTCCCGTCCCCTTCCTTATCTTTCCCAGGCGGGACATACTCGTCCACGCTCTCCCACTCGTTCTCCGCCCCGGTCAGGTCCGGATTGCACCTGAGCTCGACTACCGTCCGCTGCGCCCGCTGCTGGTACGTCCCGCCCCGCAGCGTGAGCTTGAGCCCTTCCTTCTTCGCATCCTTGTTCTGCGCCGGATCGTCCGCGGCCAACCTTTGCGCCTCCCACGTCACCTGCTTGTCGCTCCCGTGCTCGATCACGATGGGGATCACCTGGTCGATGTCGGCGACCTTGCCTGCTTTGGGGTCCCAGCGGTGTTTTATCGCGCATACTATCCAGCAAGGAGTCGGTTTCGGTTAGTTTATAAGGACTGTCCCGGTCTCTCCTAAACCCCAAATCCCCAAAAGGTGTGGGCTCGGTTGGTTAATAGAGAAATTACACACCTCTCGTCCCGTCAGGGCATCTTTCCTCGGCCGGTACCTCCCCCTTCCTCACAAGCGGCGCACATAGGTCAATGGTATACGTCGTATTATGATATGTCGGCCGCGTGTACTCGTACGTGATGACTGTATGCGGGCCGGAGAGTGGTTGGAGATTGTACTTGTGGCCGTCCACCACAAGGTTGTCGCAGATCAGTGCTGCTGCGCCGGATGCTGCGGAGACAGGCCCCAAGAGGAGCAGGGAAGTCAAGGTGGTCGCCTCGAAGCTGGGCCACAGACTTGATGGTCTCTTCATGGCGGTGGTGGTGGCTGGAGTGGACTGCGGTCTCTGTGGGATTGAGCAGAAAAGGGTGTCGATTCGGAACTTTACGTAGTAAGCAGTGAGGTCGCGTGTCTCTCTCGACACTACGAATAAGACGGCGCAAAGGAAGCAGAAGAAGGGGAAATGGAGAATGAACGAGAGTGAAGAAACTACTCGCTGAAGTTAATCGAAAGATCTGTATCGACGCAGAAGATTGTCGCCGGATGCTCTACTGTGGACCGCAGAATGGAAGGTCGGCGCGAAACCTCCTCGATGCTCCAGATTTCCTGTTGGAGCTCCAGATGCAGGGCACGACGAGCAGCACGCCCAAGCCGATTCCGTCATTGGGATTCGGCTTGGCCGTGGTCCGTGCGCCGCTTGTCACGTGCATCTCAATTACTACTTAAGTCCTAACTTAGTAGGGAGTAGTCGTGGTAGTGGTCACAGAAACGGTGTTCATCATAGACGAATATTAAAAACAGATATCATATCTGAGGCCATGGCCCAGCTACCTAACGCTCCAAAGTGAACAAATTGTGCCCAAATTTCAGGTCTCCCTGGGGGTTGGGCTTACTATCTGCACTCTGCACAGCTGAGTGCATGGCTCTCCTACTACTTTGTCGTTGGATAACTGACCGTTTCCATCGCCGAAGATCTTTGTGTAGAACTCCTTGGCCAATTGCATGCTGATCTCATCAGAAGCAGACCAAAGAGTGCTAACGGTATGCACAAATCCGGTCCCCTAAAAGATGCTAACCAGGTGCAGGGCCTGACCCCCAATCTCGCTGGCCGCCTTGACCTCGGCTGTCGAACAAGCCGAGAGGAATGCGAGAAAACTATGGTGTTCCAAACTGATCTTGGACAGCTTTTCCACTGTGAGCCGGTCGACAGCAAAAGTATTCCCCTCCCGCTTTTGGAAAAGCAAATGGCTCTCCAAGGGAAGCCTCGAATTGGTGAACCCGTGGCATGCAAAGTGAACCACATTTGAGCCTTTGACTGAGTGACGTTTTCCAACACCTCGCCGGCCATCGGGTGTCGGCGGGATTCGAACCAGTACTTCTCGAGACATGCTTCCTTGACGACTGATCCCTCCCTGAGGACCCCCGGCTGCAGCCTGGAGTCACCGGGCGTCGTCGGCATTCCCACAAATAAGAAGATTGTTTGGTTCTTTGCCGTGAGTGGCCCTGGAACTTTGGCTCCTTGGAGAATTCAAGGGCTTTGATGCTCGAGGCGTAGGACAAGACTGCTCTCATTAAATCAGCTGTCGAGGGAGCCTGGGAACCACGGCATCCCCAGAACCCGTCCTGCTTAACTCTCTGTTAACCAGGGCTATTAGGTATCGTATACTAGCCCGCTGGGCTTGCTGACGTCGAATCGATTGTTTTGTAATCATCCAAAAGATTGGTTCCCTACCAATATACCTGTCATTTCTGTGTCCACGACCTGAAAAACCGGCGTCAAACTCGTGCAGCATGAGCTGAGATCTGATCTCTTTTAAAAGCTAACCAAAAATTCCATGCCCAGGAGAGAGTCATCTGCTGGGAATGTCAACAAAACTTTCCTTTTCAGAGCTTTCTACGCCGTAAGTACTACTCAATGTTAGACTTTTCTAATATCTGAGCCAACTGGATTTAGGTCACTGCTCCATCGATAATGATATTTGTCTGTGCCAGGATTATATTTGTACCTAAGATCGAAAAGGACCGTCCAGACGCAGATATCAGCCTACGCGTCGGTATGGATAGGGGTGTCGGAGAAGACAGAGGAGGCAAGGACTACGGAGGCGAGGGTCGCAAACAGGGTCAAGGATTCAAAGCCACAGAGAAAAAAGAGTGCATACAGATCGTGGCTGAATCAGGGAGATGGTATTGTTGGAACTTCTGGTCTCTTCCACAATGGTGCCGGCATTTGCTATTCACTCGCTGTCTACCCAAGAGCTGTATCCTTAGAGCTAACAAGTATGCTCGGAACTAAGCAATGTTGTTATGATGAGCACCTTTTCCATACGGATAATGCACTACCTCTCCGTTAGAGAATCAATTTTAATGACTGATGTTTTGGCACTCCAAAGGCAATTCAAAACGGCGTGGCGAGATCATCCGCAGAGATTTCTATTTAACGCACCTGGAATCAGTACAAATGGACCCAAGAGACAAGACGACTCACACGACAGTTCAGTGCGCTAGTGTAGAACACTTAGGTAATTAAACCTCGTATAAAGCAAGCTCTCATACTAAATACACTACTAGTACAGTACCAAGCACCGCTGCTCTAATAAAAGCTGAATAAGCCCGCCACTCCATCTTCCAAAAACACCGACCCCAAATTCAAAATCATCCAAGCTTCAAGTACACATACACATCCAGGGCAGTGCCAACTCCCCAGGGTACACAGCATCATCGTACACCAACAAAGCTGCCCGACCTGACCACACCCGATAGAAACCCTAGCGCCTCCACCAGACCAGGAATCCGGGGTATATAGTAACATGTCCTCAAGCTGTACGAGGCAAAGAGACACAAGAAACAAAAATGAACCTTGAAACAAAAACCACCGACCTGCGCTTCCAATCGTGCCCGATGCATAGATGCAATATTGGAAAGCAAAATCCGCCAAGACGTCAACCCCATTCCCTTCATCCAACGTCAACCATGCGTCCATGACCAAGCTTCAGCTCCAGGCGCCATTGGAAGGCAGAGGAAAGCCAACAAAACGAATATAGCGCTCCTAATTATCCCGAGAAAGTAGCTCCAGCCGTAGATGCGCTCTCTCTCTCCAACGTGTGGTTCCAGCCCGGAACATCCAGTCGAAGCAACCAGTAGGCCATCCACGATCCTGCCCACACCCTCCCCAGCAGTAAGCAAGAAAGCAGCAAGCAGCAAGCAGCAGAAAAGTAGCAAGCTCGAAATAGTAGCTGACCCTCAGCAAGCTCTCTAGTATCAGCCCCCACGTCCCAGCTAGCTTCGCAGTTGCATGGGGCATCGACGAAAACGCAAACGGACGCCCCTACAGCCCCTGCATCATCCCGCCGCCGCCGTTCATCTGCTGCTGCATCGCAGCCGCCTGATTCTGGCTCTGCGCCTGCGCCTGCTGGGCCTGGTGCTGGGCCAGCATCTGCGCCTGTGCTTGCGCATGGGCCTGCGCTTGCGCTTGCGCCTGTGGGTCGGGGATGGGATTCGGAAGCCGTCCTTGCTGCATGGCAAGGAGTATGTTGGTGCGGGCCTGCATCTGGCACTGACGCTTGAAGTTTGCAAGGGCGTCTTCCGGGATACTGCCCGGTGGGAACTGCGCAGTAAACTGGGGAAGGTTCTTCGCCACCAGGGCTGCCGTTTGGGTCCGGATTTTCCCCATAATGTCTGGGTGGTTCAAGGCAGCCAGTTGCGCCTGGGTGGGTTGAAGTTGCGGGCGCCGAGCTTGCTGCTGTTGCTGAGCTTGTTGGGCCTGAACCTGTTGGGCCTGTGCCTGTTGTTGCAGCTGCTGTTGATGATGCTGTTGCCGCTGCTGGTGCTGAGCGGCAGCAGCAGCTTGCTGCTGCTGTTGTTGTTGTTGCTGCTGCTGTTGTTGCTGCTGCTGGGCCTGGGCCTGTTGAATCTGCTGCATGATAGCCAACTGCTGTGCTGGCGTCATGCCGTTCATGGCCATCATATTTTGCCGCTGCTGGGCTTGGGCCTGGGCAGCGAGGAACTGCCGTTGTGCGGCCTGGGCTGCCATTTGGTTGTTCAGCCGACCGTCCTGCTGCATCATGAGAAGATGTTGCGTGTACTGTTGGGCCAATTGAGCCGCGTTGGGCTGGCCCATCATCTGCCCTCCCCGTTGCTGCTGCGGCTGCATCAGGAGCTGCGGTTGCTGCATCATCCGCTGTTGCGGCGCCATCCCATACTGTACCATGTTCGCAGGCACCCCGTTGGGCATGCCGTTCTGGTGCATTTGCAACATCTGTTGTTGTTGTTGCTGCTGCAGGAAGCGCTGCTGCTGGGCGATTTGTGCCGCCGTGAACCCGACATTCGGCATCTGGCCTGCGTTTAAAAGCATGGCTTGCCCCATCTGCTGCGGAGTCGCCATCATGGCCGGCGACGGGCTCGCTTGCGACATCCGCGGCGTCGGCACAATACCGGGCCGGGAGATAGGCGTGGCGTGCGCCATGTTCGGAGTAGCCGTGTGCATTCTCGGCGTGCCACCTGCGTGGCTTTGCTGACTCCCCCGCGCAGACATGGTGGGCGCCATGGGCGCAGCCATAGGATGATTTTGCACAACAGAGGGCGGTCTTTGGTGGGGGCTTCCTGCTTGCCCCATGTTCGAGTTGGAGTGCTGCATGGCCGCTGCTGTCATGCCCATGGGAGATGACATCGCCTGTGGCGTGTTCTGCCCGACGATTGGCGACGACACCTGCGGTTGTGAGGCCTGGGCGAACCGTGCTTGCGCCTGGGCCATGCTGACCGGTACGCCGACCGCCATTCCTGCCGGCAAGGGACTGTGATGCAGCTGGTGCGGCTGAGGAGTGCCCATGTTTGCGGCGTTGGCGGTGTGCTGCGCCTGGGCCTGGGCTTGAGCCTGGGCTTGGGCGGCTTGAGCTGCATGGGCCTGAGCTTGCGCCTGAGCTTGCAAAGCTTGTGCCTGGGCCTGGGCCTGGGCTTGAGCTGCCTGGGTGGCTTGCACCCGTCTCTGTGCTTCCTGCCGTTCGCGAAACATCTGTTCCTTTCTCTGGCGCTCCGCCTCCGCCTGTCTTGCTTGAAGCATGGCAGCCTCCTGTTGCTGCAGCTGTTGCTGCAGCTGTTGCTGCTGCTGCTTCTGGACCAAGAGCTTCCGCTCGGCCTCGGCCTGCTTGATCTTCTCTTGTTCCCTCCGCTCGGCCCACTGCTGCTTAATCTCAAATATCGTCTTGAAACGTTCGAACCTGGGCTCCCAAGCTGCCGTTCCAGCCTGGCCGTCGCCATCCGTACCGTTACCGCCGGCCTGCGCGCTGACAACCTTGGAGTGAAGACGCTCATCCAGGGTAAGCATAAAGCGCTCCTGACCGGCTGCTAGCGCCTCGTCAGCGGCCATTTCAGCGACTGTTCTCTTCCGCGTCTTGGGCTGGGGCGGTTTCTGAGAATGCTCTGGGTGTGCCAGCTTCTCGAGTTTGGCAATCGTCTCCTCGGCATTCTTGGTTGGCTCCAGGTCTAGCGGCGCCGTGGTTGCCAGTCGAATTTGCGCTTCGGCGTCGTATATGTTGTTAATATCAAGCTCCATACGCTCCCGCTTCTGCTTCTTAGCAGGTGGCGGCATATTCGCAGCCGTCGGTGTTGGTGGCACGGCAGAATGAGGCGTTGGTGGGGGAGCCGCCCCGTCTGTGCGCGCATCCGATGTCCCGCGAGATGTGGTGGCCTTGATGGCGAGATCCGAGTGCAGACTTTGCTCTGTAGGGTGGAGAACGATGGTACAGATCTTTGGCTTAGGGGTGCCTTTGCTCTTCTGTCCGTCTGCAGACGCGCTCGGGGCCGGCATGTTCTCCTTGTCTACTTCGGCGGCTGTCTTCTCCGGGACAGCGCCAGACACGCCATTCGCCTGGAGGTTCTCCTTCGGGTAGGGTACATACGGCGACGGGGTGATGTACTGGTTATAATTATGGATGGAAAACGGGACGGTTGTGCTCGAGGCTGACGTCGGCCTCGCAGCGTCCTTGGCCTGGTTGACCGTTCTATGGTCATGGACCTGCACAATAAGACATCCGTCGTAGAAAGGCACCCCCCACTGGGTGAGATATTCTAGCATTTCATGGGGAACTGTTCGTGTCCTCAGATGTTCCAAGAGTAGTCGCATCGGTGACTTGTACTGGAACATCCCCTCCTGCTGGTCGAAGCGGAAGTGGCTCTGGTGGAGGTGGATGACGAGTGATGGGCGGTTACCGGCAAACTTTTTGAGGACATATTCATCTGTAACCACTGAGTCAAGCGTTAGCACGTCGCACAGGGAACTGGGCAGGATCCAGGGACCATGGTATGTACCATAAGGTGGCGGGTCTGTTGTAGGTGATGCCGCGAAGTCTGGGGCAATGCTGGCCGATCTGAGCCCGGCACTTCTTTGGGCCCTCACCAATGCCTGTCCAGGGACGTCCCGACGTGCCCGGTTGGCAGGACGGGCTGATCCTGGAGTTGTCGCGTTGTTCGCCGAGGGGGGGTTTGACGGCTGGCGCACGGCCGAAGACGGAGCGCGCTTCGCGGACATGGAAGGCGACGGCGACGATCGCGATGGGGTGACCCCGGTGGTCTGAATTCCCGGGGGAATGGGGCGTTTGAATTTGGTCGGCCCGGGTGTCGCAGGCGGGGCGCCGACGGCAGTGGGCGCCATTGACGTAGCCAGGTGGCGCCCTGCACCAGCGATGTCAGAGTCCAACGCGGCGTCTGGAGAACGTAATCGTTGAGCCCGTATCGGCTGGGGCGAGCCGGAATTCTGAGTGTTGTCGGCGGTTGGTGTCGGAAGCGTTGCGCGGATGGGTCGCGGCAGCCTTGGCAGCGGACAAGTGAAATAATGCTCCGCTGATCGGAAGTCCTGATTAATTATATCCGCAGAGAAACTGCGGAAAGACTGGTTCGCGTCGATGTTATCCCACAGCTGACTTTGGCTTAATGGCTGTAATGAGTTTGAACGCCTGTCATATGATCTGTTGCTGATGAAAGTGACGGTTGTCTAGTTGTCGGCCTTGTGTGGGGTGTTCTGGCGATCTTTCTGGGCGATGGTCGTTTGCAAGCGGAATGCTGAGATGGGTCCACTTCCTGCTGGCGTGAAGAACAGTTGAAGTTGACGGGAAGTAGGAGAGTGGGGCGCGAAACCCAGAGCCTACGTAATGTACTTATTCCGCACCGACTGCCAGGTGGTCACTCAACCAGCCATTGGAAAAAGCACTGATTGGTTGCAAGCTCGCTTACTGTACGATACTACCTACGTAGTAGGGTGTTCTCGAGAATCATGATTGGACAACGAAGGTCGTGCAGTAGCAAAAGCGCTGGCTGGATGGAAACGTCACGTGACTATATGCCGATACTGTGTATGTATGCCTCCAGGTGTGTTCTCACTCACAGTGTGTGTATGTATGTGACTGACACCAACAGAGCGAGATAGAAAACACTTTCGCGACCAACCTTCGTATGGAGAGCAACATTAAATATGCATTGTACTAGTAGAGCACCCAGTGGCAGTATCACGTCTTCACTGGGCATAATTCCATGTAGGCGTTTATTGTCTTGTAAAGATCAGTCTTTCAGTGGAATTGGAAGCCAGCGCCACGGAGAGCCCACATCAACATCGCATGGTCTTGTTGTTTGCAACCGACCCGCGGACCCTTGTCGCCTTGGCATCCGCCTCAAAGGACTGAGAGCCGCATCACGTGTAACCGGACACGAGCCTTCAGATGCCTGTACAATACATACAATACATAGAATCGAGGATAGCGCGTTGGAAAGGTAGTAGGCAGATTACTCGTGGCACCCCCCACCTGCCCCGCTTTTCTTCGGACCAGCCAACGAACCGCCAGGCAGGTTGGTGGTGGACAGCCAAACGGCCAGATCACCCTAATGGCCACCTTTTTCGACCTCTTCAACATAACCACCACTTTTGAAGCCCACACTCGAATTCAACGATCAACAAGATGGAGGCCCGTATCCAAGATGCCGTCGAATACATTGCTAAAAATCCGGATGCCCCAGTGGCTGCAGTTGCCCGAGAATTCGCTGTCCCGCGGGGCCGCCTGCGTCGCCGCCTCGCCGGCACTGGGCCCAGAACTGGCCGCCCACCAACGCATACCAAGTTGTCAGCTCCCGAAGAAGTTGCATTGTGCCGATATATCGATCGGCTTGACAATATCAACCTTGCGGTCGGCCAGCCTTCGTTACCGACGCAGCGAACCATATCTTGCGTTCGCGGGCCAGCCGGGCTGAGCAGGACAACCCACCAGTTGTTGGCCAGAAATGGACCTCCCGGTTTATCAAGCGCCATGGATACTTCAAGCAGTGGCAAAGGAAGCTCAACGCTAACCGCCAGAAGGCTGAACAGCCTGCTGTTGTTGCCGAATACTTTGACAAGCTCCTGGCCGTCCTTAGGGGTAAGGGGGTAAACCCTGAAGATATCTGGAACATGGATGAGACTGGCTTTCGCATTGGGATAGGAAAGGACCAACTTATCGTTACCAAACGTAAGCGGGCACACTACTTTGGCATCGCGGAGAACCGAGAGTCGGCAACAGCCATTGAAGCTATCTCTGCTGGAGGGAGGGTGATCCCAGCCTTCATCATCTTGGCTGGCCAAGTCCACATGTCGCAATGGTACGAGCAACCCGAATTGACCCTGAGATGGCGATCATTACGACGGAAAGTGGCTACTCAAACGATGAGATTAGCCTCCAGTGGCTACAGCACTTTGAAGAGCACTCCCGGCGAGGGATGGTTGGAAAATATCGGCTCCTGATCTTTGACGGCCATAGCTCGCATCTTACTTGGGAGTTCGTCAAATATTGCGAGGATCACGATATTATCCCATTTGGCCTACCACCACATCTCACACATCTGATCCAGCCGCTCGACGTTGTCGTCTTCCAGCCATTGAAGCACTACCATGCAAAGGCGCTTGACATCCTGATCGGCGACGGCCTAGTCAATATCACGAAGATCGAGTTCCTTATTGTTATCCAGCAAGCCCGCAAGCAAGCCTTCAAAGAAGCTACTATCCGAGCTGCATTTAAGAAGACAGGGATCTGGCCATTCCAGCCATCTATTGTCTTACAAGTTGTTCAAGAACGCCAGGCAGTTCGGACACCCTCGCCACCAACCAGCGCAGTTCTCAACAGCTCTCCTTTCGCTACCCCCATCACGCTCCAACAGATGAATAAGGTAGCCGACAAGCTAGCTACCATCGCGGGAGACATTGCCCATCTTCAACAATTTATCAAAGGTTCGCTTGCTACGGCTACTGAGCTTGTCCAAGTCAAGCGTGACCTCCAGAGGACGAAGATGGCCGAGGACATCGCCAATCGCAGAAGACTTCAAAAGAACCGGCCACTACAGTCAGGGGGGGTCCTGACAGTAGCCCAGGCACGTCGAATGGTCAAGGTCAGGGAGGATGATGAGCTCGCAAAAGCCAGGCGGGTGGTGCAGGCCGCTGAACAGCGGGCTCACAACAAGATCAAACGCGTATATGCAGATGCGGCCAAGGAAGCCCGGAAATGGAGGTTGACTGGCCGGCTGGGCCCTGCCGAGGTTGTTGAAGAAGTGGGAAAGATAAGGCTACTACGCAGAGGGCTGTAGATGGCTGGGACGTTGGCATCGCCAAGGGGTCAGAAAGGTGGCCATTAGGGTGATCTGGCCGTATGGCTGTCCACCACCAACCTGCCTGGCGGTTCGTTGCCTGGTCCGAAGAAAAGCGGGGCAGGTGGGGGGGTGCCACGAGTATATATAATCCACATTGCTGCTCCAATGGAGAACCTTGAGCAACAGGAGACAGTTGGGGTGCTGGAGTAATCGGAGACATACGGCCGCTTGCTAAGTTCGAAGCTGCCAACCGGCCTCACAGAAACCACCTAGGTGAGCGCAGGTGAGCTACGAAGTACTCCGGATGATAACATCACTCACCATCACATTACTGCGTCATGCCCAACCATGAGTTCGAACTATCCTACTTGAATTTGTCCTACATAGCGGCACCCAGGTGGCAAAAACAGGAGATACATAAGGGGTTATCACAATCATCGCCGACATAACATGCCCGTAACCTTCATCTTCATCTTTCATCGACACGTCGTATCCTCCGTTACTAAAACCTTCCACTTCCATTACTCCTTGCCCTGTACCCTCCGAGCCCTGTGCAACAGTGTCAGCCATACTGGTTCATTCCGTGACTCTCCCGGGCGACTTCGAAAGGGAATTCAGCTTCTTAGTGCCACATGATGGCTCCCAAGACAGCCGCACGTGGGTAGGGTATAAATTTAATCGGACATACCAGTCGTCTTGAACCCTCGAACCATCCACTACCACGACGCCGCGGCCCCTGCCGACGCGGTCCTCTCTATGCCACCACAACTCCTTCTCCTTCTCGGGCTTCTCGGCCTCCGACTCGCTGTCCGCGAGGCCGCCATGGCCGCTCTCGGCGCCCACGACCAAGATCACATCGTGCTTCAGCCAGGTCTGCAAATTGGTGACCACGCTGCCGTTCTCACCCGAGAGCGACTCCTGCAAGTAGATGATCTCGGGCTGGATGTGGCGCAGGATGTGTGCATGGCCGCTGGGCGTCGTGAAAGTGAGGATCATGCTGTCCTTCTCGACGAGCGCCTGCGCCTGCGAGTAGATGGCGTTGTAGACCGCGTCTGAGGAGGATGCCCCAATTCTGCGCATTTGGTCAGTGGAACTGAAGTATTGCAGCAGGGAAGGAGATACAACTTACAGAGGACTCTTCGCTTCCTCTGCGGGTTGAGCCTGCGCAGGATCAATGTTGGAAAAGGACGAGCTGAGCGACTGCGGGGGGCGATTGCTAGCCGCATCCATCCCAGTATCTTTGAGGTTGGGGGCGTAGATCAGCACGTAGAGCTTGATCTTGGAGAAGTCGACCTGGCGCGGGATGTGGGAGAGTATGGACTAGTTCCGGGGGGTTAGCACGTCCCAGGAGCACCCACGAACGGCTTCTGAACTACTCAGCGACTCACAGCATGCTCGTGGATATATCCATCGGCATCCAGATCGTCGAGGCGGTGGTCTGCCGAGACGACGATGGCCACCTTCTTCCGGCGCTTGTTCGTATCTTTACTTTGGGATGGCCCGGCGACAGCCCTGTCCTTCTTGGCATCCGCCTCCTCGGACCATGTCTCGTGGTCGGCATACGCCGTCTTGTCCTCTTCCGTGATAGCCGCCAGGGCGCTCCCCACCGCCGTCACTCCGGCCGCAACAGTCCGCTTCGCGCTGTCGAAGAATTGCTGGGGGCTAGGGGTGCGGCGTAACGCCGCCCACCCAGAGCTTGCCGATTCCACCGCCGGCGGTGCCGTGCCGTAGCCAGCGTCGCCCGAGCGAGGCTGCCCACCGCTGACGGCGGAAGGGCCTGCGCCGGCGCCGTCTTTGCTTGCGCCGTAAGCGGGATTGTCGCCATAGTCGGCGTTCTCATAGTCGAGGTCTGGGAGGCCCCCCGAGTCCTCGGCCTCCTCGTGGTCGTCGTCCTTGCGCTGGCTCCATACCCATGCGGCAACGCCGACCGTCGCGACCGTCACGGTCACGAGCAGCGGCACCCAGTGGTTCCACACCCCGCGCCGGCGGGACGACTCATACGGAGGTGACATTGGCTACACAGCGATTGATCATTGCGCTGCCCGCACGAGCTGCGGGATACGGTATTCGATAGGGTAGGTAGTGTATGTATTCCGTATGTGTTTCCGGTGTAGAGCGAGAATTCAGGGACTGCAGCGAGTATGCCGCCACCACTCGCCTCTGCCGGGTGTGAAATTCAAGACTTTGCGGCGCGACCTGAGCAATCCTGTAGTTAATTATGTGGCTGGTGTGGGCGATCCAAGAAGGCTGGGGATCGGGTTGTTGATGCACCCCCAGCTCTTGACAGGCCGAGCTCTCAGCTCCATTTCTGGGCCTGAACCGAGGCAGGTGGTTGGCCGGGCGAGGAAAACAAGACCAGGAGCCGAATGCCAAGAAAAGGAGCCAGGGGCTTCGACGGTTCCACCACGCTGCACTCACACCCCACCCCGGCCCGAGCTGCTTTCAGCTGCCAGTGATCCCTAATCCCTTGTTTGATTGATTCCCTTCTGCCCAGACGTGACGCACGGACCATTTCAGATTGAAGTGGGATGAATGTTCACGGTGGGATTTCTGAGGGTTCCAGTCGATTGAAGTGACTCAGTGAAGGGAACGACAAACTTAGTGCAGCCTTGAACGAACAGCGAAAGGAAAAGCAGCATACTGACCCAGTCTCTGCTGAAAACCAACAGTACCATTGTCAGCGATCTTTTGAGATTTGAAGTATAATATCGCGGTTCGAACTTGAAATCGAGAGAATCTCATCCGCGCGGGGCAGAAGCTGCCATTTGCAATGCCCCACGCAGTGAGCATCGCGACGCCGGGCCTGCAGGCGTTGATACTCTGCGGCCCGGGCAGTTCATTCCCAACATTCACAGCTAATCCCGATGAGAATCCGAAGGCCCTCCTCCCGATTGCGAACCGGCCTATGGTCTGGTACCCGCTTGACTTTTGCTACCGGGCCGGGATAACAAGTAAGTGAAGCTTGCGGTGCCCTGCAGTGAGCCCTTAGTTCAGGGTTCTCATGTCACTCGAGCCTTCCTCATCGCATTCTCCAATTCTCATGAGCAACATCGCTGATTCTGGCCAAGATATCACTCTGGTCTGTCCTCCTTCCGTCGCACAGGCCATCTCTACTGCCCTGAAGACGAACCCCTTCCTGACCAGCCTGCCCTTCCCTCGACCCGACCTCCTGGCACCGAAGGACCTGGACCAGAACACAGGAACAGCCGAGATCCTCCGACTTCCTGAGCTGCAGGACGTCGTCACCTCGGACTTCCTGGTGCTTCCCTGTGATCTCGTCTGTGAACTGGGGGCGGACAAGCTGCTGCAGGCGTGGATGGTTAAGTCGGCCAGCCTCGAGGACCTCGTCGGCGACTCTCGATCCCGTGCCCCGCGCAGTGGCGGCCTTGGGGTATGGTACCAGACCAAGACCGCCACGCCCATCAAGGGCGAGGAGACCGACTTCGTGGCAACGGTGCCACTCCCGTCGTCGGCGGTCCTGCCCGCAAAAGGCTCTCTATTCCCTCACATGGCGAAACTAGTCTACTCTTTGCCCACTGATTCGCTCAAGGACTTATTAGAGGACAAGAAGGGCTTTCCCGTCCGCCACGGACTCCTACGACAACACCCCCGTGTCCGGATGCTGACTACTCACCGCGATGCCCATATCTACATCTTCCCGCATTGGGTAATGCAGTTTATCAAGGAGAACGAGCGTCTAGAAACGATCGGTGAGGACGTTGTCGGGTGGTGGGCCAAGGCAAGCTGGCAAAAGGGGCTGTCTGCGAAACTAGGACTGGACAAGGTTCTTCGGCGAGCCGGCGGTGATCATGGCGACGGACACGTAAGCCCC
Source organism: Chaetomium strumarium (assembly GCF_033439665.1). Lineage (NCBI taxonomy): Eukaryota > Fungi > Ascomycota > Sordariomycetes > Sordariales > Chaetomiaceae > Chaetomium > Chaetomium strumarium. The sequence goes on along the minus strand of NW_026944433.1, from coordinate 416,148 downwards.
GGAGGGAACAACCCCCCAACCCAGAAACTTGGCGTCGATTCCCGCGCGACCGACGCACCCACCACCGTCGTGACCATCAAGAACGGGGACGGGGACGACAGCCATTCCGACCACAGCGATAACCCGTCCCCGGACAACGATGCCGAAAACGAACCCGCCATTCCACCCATGGTAGCCTACATCCACCCTTCGACACCAGACACCCCGCTCATCCGGCGAGCCGACACAGCGCAGCTGCTCCTGCAGATCTCCCTCCAGCTCGCGAAGCTGCCTTCCATCGAAGAGGTCGGCCCGGAGGCCGCATCGCCCTTCGCGCACGCCCGCAAGGTCGCCTACCCGGAGGGCGTGAAACCGCGCACGACCATCACCAAGGCGGACAGCCTGGTGGCAGACAACGTGACGGTGCAGGAGAAGACGTCGATCAAGGAGTGCGTGGTGGGCGCCAACTGCCAGATCAGCGAGGGCGCCAAGCTGTCGCAGTGCCTACTCATGGACGGCGTCGTGGTGGGCAAGAACTGCAAGCTGACGCGCTGCATTCTGGGGAAGCGGGCCGAGATCGGCGAGGGTTGCGTGCTCACCGACTGTGAAGTGCAGGAGAACTTGCTTGTTGAGGCCAAGAGTGAGTTTTCCTTTTATTTTATTTTTCTTGTTGAACCTTTCCACATTGTGGGAACGATATCGGTAGCAACAGTATGCTGACGACGAATATGTCTCCAGCCGAAGCAAAGGAAGAGAAGTTCATGTCCTCTTCCGGTCTGGAGGCGACCGAGCAGGACTTAGACGCGTTCGAGGATAGCGACAGGATGGATGATGAGGCTGTGGAAGACTAGCCCGACTCAGCCTGGGTCTGTGATCACCTCAGGAGAATCCGAAGCATGCCAGATGCTCCTCTGGGGCTGAGATGGTGTTATGTAGGACCGGCCGTCCGTGAACAACGTCAATCAAATCCGGTAGACAAGTCAAGATATGGGGTTCTTCGCTGGTGTGTGTAGTAGGTTCCGGCAGTTGGAACCGACGTTTCGGGGCTGTCTATACATACCGCCCCTGACAAACAGCAGGTGTTCAACAGTCATGGTCAGAAACAGGCTTCACACCTCTGCTGAGCACGGAAACTGTGAGACATCTCCCCAGATCGTATCTTTCTTCATAACGCTAGGATTACCGAACCGGTCGCATGAGAGGCGGGTCATCACACTTCATCCCTCATCAGATGCTTGCCTAGTAAGGGTACGCAGGTAGCTTAGATCTACAAGACTGGAACACAGCTCGTCCAAAAGATCCTCGGTTTTTAAGATACGTAGTTACCTTATAGTAGAAACAGAGAGGACATGGCATACTATTTACGTTACCTATCTCGGTATCTTGCGATGGAGGGCAGAGAAAGACCCGAAAGCTTTGTTCCTGTCCCTGACCTCATCCAGCTACGTAGCAGGTAAGGAAGGAATTCGGAACATGGCTCCCGGCACCCGTACTACCACCTGCAAGACCGGTAGGTAGTAAGCGGTTCATAGCTGGTGAAAGGCGGGAGATGCTATCAAGGTTATTGATACATTGGTAGAAGAAACGGCGTCTCGTGACTCTGGTGTAGTGTTGTTTGTGCTCGTCATACCTACCGAGAGAGCAGCACAACAAGGGCTCCCTGCCACGTTTCTGGAATAGCGGTCTTGGATGGTTACGGATACGGAACATCAGCCAGGTCGGGTATATGTTTCCTACATTCATCACAAACCTAAGGTACTCATCGCGACCCCTATTTCCGTCATGGGAGCTGTCTATCTCTACCTTGCCGGATGCGGTGCTGTGTACTACTTGCGAAGGTTCAACTCGGCAAACGCCGGAGGCCGGGGACAGCGCGGGTAAAGGGTGGGTGGGAATAGCGAAGGCAATCGTCGACCTGGTGCCCCGGTTCCCAGATTGGCCCTTGGGACGGGACGTGATCATGGTGATCTGTTTTGCGCCAGCCCAGAGGATGGAGTCCGCCGGTCTCGGGCGGACCGTAGACCTTTTTCTTTCACTTTCCCATGTCCAGTTGACCAAGCTCTGGCACTGAAGGAAGGCAGATGAAGTCCTGGAGGAGAGAGTTGTGCGTTGGTTAAGAAGCAGCCGGATACCATCGCTCTGCGAGGGGGAAACAATGAATCGTAGGATAAGCCGTTACAAAGCAGAGCCAGGATCCGGGGCTAACTTTCTGCTCCGAAATAAGTCGGTTATGGGCCTCGGAAAGAGGCAACAGGCGTGCTGAGGAACGGCCACTCGTCACGTTTGTACACGGAAGTCAACCTCCCCTGTAGTTGTAAACCCCGCTAAGCCCCATGTTTGCTTGGAGTCATTTGCTTCCAGAGCGGCGGAGTGCTACGATAGAGTTAGCCGAATCTACCACAACTCGGTTTCGGTTCAGGGGCCCTTATTGGCGAGGGGTTCCAAGAATAGAGCAACCATGTTCTCTCTTACAGCGGTCGGGTTAGTATCATCGTGTGCCAACGATGGTGTAGCGGCGACGGCGAGGCCGGCGTCCTGCCGAGAGACATTAGCAAAGAGAGCAGGCTGGGCGGCACCGGTCAGTCGCCCGGCCCAAATCGGCTCTGAACCGGCAGTACGGTGTGCCTAATATCTTGAAGAGCGGGCCAGACCTCATGAAGAAGAAAATGTGGGGATATGGCTAATGGGGTTTATGGACTCGACAGTGTTTGCGGCAGAGCTGGGCCGTGGCAGACTCTCCGGTTGTCATTGTCCGGTGCCAGGCCATTTCGAGAGAAGGTAGGACGGTGATGAGCATAGCAAGCTGCCTCTCATGTGCGGGCAACTGGGAGCTTCCTTGGGACGTTCGTCCTTGGGAGATGATCCGGCATACTGCCGAACCCGTCCCTTGCCTCAAATGTTCTCAGATTAATCAAGGCACTGTACAGAGCACACTACAGGGAGGCCAAGGTGTGATGGAATGTCTCGAATATAATGAATTTAAGACAGACACTGAGATACGCGTGGGATGAGAGAAGCTTCAAACGTGGGATCGCGATGTGAGGAGCACTTATAGACGACGGAAGGATGAAAGAAGGCCTCGTAGGGCGGCACCACATGCGCGCGACGGACATCAGCTGCACCCAAACTTCCCCACGGCAAAAGGCGTTGTTTGCTTCATGTAAGCATCGTACCCTGGCGTTGAGGCTGTTGTTCCCTGTCAACTCAGCCGGCAGACTTGCCTCTTGCATTGCGCGCACGACCCACATCGGGGTTTGAGATGCATCTGGGACAGTGTAAACTCCGTTAGAAGTTGAGATAAGGTTGGGAACGTCGCAGCACAGTGCAAGGTGCTTGCACGTTTCGGGCTCCACTCTGGGTGGATAGGCACCGGCCCTATCGAAATTCCACTCAGCTCCCGCAGCGAACGGTGGCTGGCTCAGATCCGCGATCTCAAAGTGCGATGCCTGCACAGTGTAAAGTCACCAGACCCGACACGACGCTTCCCCTCCGCGAAAGCTAAGAAAGATAACCTAACCTGGAAGTGGAGGTCTCTTACTAGTACCTACCGCGGGAACCAGCCGGATCTCACACTGAGCTACCGTAGGAAATCGCCTGCAAGTGTCGAGCCTTTCCGCTTCTGTCCCGTACCACACGGACACAGGCAGCGGACCGACCTGCATTGACAGATGCGACTGCCGGTTTCTCGCTTCTCGACCCCCTGGTGCTGCTGGATGCCCTTGAAGTTGATTTCCAGTTCCTTACAAGCAGCTGAGTTACATTTCTCAGTGCATACAATATTCTGGTGCAGGGAGAAGGGTGGCCTGATGAATGGCGTGGGAAGACTCCTCACGATCTGGAAGAGCTCCCTAGTCGGCATCCCGAGTCTTGGTTCAATTTAAGTTACGCTTCTCAAGGGCTTCTTCTACACGGTACAGGAAACAAAGAAAACCGCCCTTTGTTTCCGCCAAGTCCCTCGCAGTTAGAGCGTCGTTCGATCGAGGACTCGGACACAACCGCCGCGGCTGTCTCAGTGGCGCATTGGCGAGAGCAACAACTCGCTTGTTCCCCATTCCATATTCAGTTATCGCCATTCCAGGTACGCGGCCCAGAGCCCCGTGCGAGTCTACACCAGGATGGCGCGATGAGCACCCCCAGGATCTCGGCTGATCTGCGCCGTTGCTTTTTGTCCGGTGCTACGGAACCTGAAAGTGTGCCCGGCCCTTGACCCTTCCCCGACGAACCCTGGTTTGCTCCCAGGTTAGCCGTTTGGGTCCAAGTGGTTGACCTTTTTGGGCCTGTTTGGAGGGGCACACCACCTCAGCCTTAATGTTTGGCACACCCAAGCGGGGGTGGCTATCCTTGAGTTGAGATCGTCGGTGTGGTTCCCCTGTTGGTTGGATGTTCCTGCGTGCTGCGTGTGCGGCGCTGCTGCAGGCGGCTCAGGACAAGGGTGTTCGGGATGTAGTCGCTATCATTGTCATGACGCACATCGCCGACATGGTTACTTTGGGTTACTCTGGGGATCTTTGAGGGAGCGACGAATGTGGTGGGGATCTGCCCAGACCAGATGCCCCCTTCGTCCCCCTTGCCCCCTCCTCTCGGCGAGTTGAGCCGCGGCATTCCTCCATCGCCCTTATATTGGCGAGATAATTCCCTGTTCGAGCATGGCCTTGTCTCTGCTCTGTCTAAGGGGAAGGGTCGGGTTCCTGACTATCATCTCGGATTCTTGTATACATATCTCCCCGGAATTCCTCCATTGTTGCCTCCCTCGGGATCACCCAGCGTTGTTTACCCTTCCTCTCCTTCACACATCTCGCAACCAACTGAACCTGGTTGAGCAAAGATGACGCTCCAGACGATGGCCTTGTGCAACGTGCCTCTTGATTTTGACGACAGCGGCGTCAACTTCGACTTCAATGACCTGCCGGAGCGATGCTCGTCAGCTAGCATCAGCGGCTCATCGTCCGCCTCGTCAAGCTTCGGTCCGCACACGCCAACCAGCGACCGTTCAACTCCGTTCTTCTCTGCTTCACTAGACTTTAGTTCCTCCTTTGCCTCGTCTGTCGACACGGTTCCGTTTGACCTGACGCCCCCTTCTTCTGCTGCATCCAACTGCTTCCCCGTGACTCCCAGAGGCGGCAATGTCACCGACTTTGGTTATTCTGGCTTTCCCGTCACGCCTTCACGGGGACAGATTGGTTTCTCTGGTCACCCGTTCAGCAATTGCAGTAGCAGTACTCAGCTAGCCCCTTCACAAACCATGGACTGCGGCTCCTACCCAAATCATCTCGGGGCGAGCCCTTTCATGTCGACGCCTTCCTCCGTGGCACAGTTCGACCACTCATGCGACATGGCCTGGATGCACACAGACAGCCCCATTAGCTTCGAGAACGACTCTTCTTCTTCAAGACTTGTCGATCCATTCCGTTCAGCCAAGCCGGAAGCAGAAGGCGATATGATGTCGCCGTCCATGCGTTCAAGCGCAGCAAGGAAGCGAGCCGTGATAGGGGAGGCGCGGCACAAGACGACAGCCCTCCACCAAGCACAGCAGCGCCCACAGCCCAACGTACGGAGGCAGATCAAGAAGGAAAGGCGGATCCGCTCCTTGGAGACGGAGGGTGGTAGCATGGCCATGAGCAGTGTCGAGCCGTCCAACAGACATTATTGCCCCGAAGAGGGATGCAATAAGGGGCCATACCAAAGGAAAGAACATCTGAAGAGACACATTGACTCGTAAGTCTCACAATCCATTGGGGATTGCGCCTCAAATCTGCTTGACACATCATCTGACCTCGCGACAGCATACACAACGGGAAGATGTTCAAGTGCAAGTTCTGCAACCACCGCTCCAACCGGTCGGATAACTTGCAGCAACATCTCAAACTGCATACCCGGCCAGAGCGCATGGGGGTGGAGGGGAAGCGCGGAGTCGATTACCATGCTGGCGCGGTGCGGGAGTACGAGGAAGTGCAAAAGCGGAATCGGGCTCGACGACGGCCGAGCTCGAAAGACGCACGCAAACCCTCAGCTCCATGAGCGCAAGGGGAAGTGGGTGAAAGAAAAGAAAATCGTTTCGACAGTTTGGCGTCCGGCAAGACGCCCTTACACACAACAACCTCGGCTTTTCTCTGCTAGCGCAACAGGAGTCGACCAGATAATGCTAATGTACGTTATGTTGATGGGAGGATGGGTGCGCTTATTTGGGGGGGTTTCGCAAGGCCAGGCTTGGGGATAAGGCTTTATAGGGTCACTTGGATTGTCACTTAAGTGTGCAGTGTATGGAAGGGGCGAACGTTACAGGCAGTGTACTATTGAAATCTGGGAACCTGGACGAACAGCGTCACGGAGACGCTGTCAACACGGTAATGTATTATGATGATGCATCATCTAAGGACCGCAAAGTACGACAAGGAACATGACACGAAATACATACCTTACCTACGTCTGTGGAATGAGCATCACCATCACATCCGTACTGTGGTTGGAGTAGTAGTATTGTTTACTTCCGAAAGCATGCCTCGCATTGTATTAGTCAGTTGTTGTGTTCTCCTGGCTCAACACTGACACGTTCTTCCTGTTCTTGCGCGTCTTGTGGTATGCGACTCCGTGTCTCGGCCCAATGTCTCAGCCCAGAGCCTCGCGGGGGTTCTCCAAGCGAGACACCTCGGCGACATCTTGCAGCTGGCACTCATTGTTGCTTTTTCCCAGCCCCAATAGCCCAGGACAGCTGACACCCCGGGTTATACTGGCGACACAGTACGTCATGTATCCACGTACGGTCTTCTATGCCATTTTCAAATATATAGACTTGCACCTCCATTTCATCATGTCCTACGACCATGATTAATTGTACTAGAGATGGAGGTGGTGCAACTTGCAAGACTCATGCTAAGCAGCCCCCGGGTAATCACCCGTCTGGTCACATTCTGTGATGGATTACACAGTCAAGGGAGTCAATAAGAAGCATAATACCTAACACTTTGCGTTAGTCCAGCCTCTCTCACCTCTTGCGCGATGACTAGATAGTCTGCCGGATCCCAAAGGATGCAGCGCGGCAGAGACATGCGGCAGAGCTGGGCCGTAGCAGACTCTCCGGTTGTCATTGTCCGGTGCCAGATAGAGTGAGTAATAGATCGCTGCTCTATACCGAGAATCCAGCGTGCAGGCTTGAGATGTGATGTCTCGTCATAAAGATGAGAACAAGGCGCTCAGTGAGAGGGCGGGCAACCCAATCGGATGGCAACGATTTTGCGCTAGTCCTTAGGTGGCGCTCCCGGGCTGCATGAACCGCACAGGAACCATTGACATATTCTTTTACCAACAGTAGCCATGGAGGACGGCAGATTCCTCGCGGATCACGGCACCGCATATCTGCCCTCTTATGAGGATGCCATGATACGGCCGGACTGGCTGCAGCTCGTTGCGCCCTACTTGCCAGTTAGGGAATATGCACGCCTCTCTCTAGTCTCACGGCGCTTCTACCACCAGTTTGCGCCGCGTCTCTGGAATGACCCCCTCACTGCTGCAGCCCTCATCCATCGAGACAATGGCTAGTTTCCTCTCTCGCTCACCAACTTATTTCATACTGCATGCATGTCTGACCGCCATGCAGATCCCGAGTGGTGCCATCGTTTCCTGGAGCATACCGTCCGTGTTCGAGCGGAGACTCTTGCTTTGGTCACTTGCCTTGACCTGCGAAGATTCACTGCCATCACCTCTGATTTCCCGTTGTACTCAGGCTGCAAGTCACTCTCCGCAGCTTTCCGCTCGCTGCCCAGCACCTTCTCCCGGCTGCGGTGTATTCTCCTCGACGGGCATCTCAGCGCGGAGTCTCAGGCACTAGTGGACTCCCTTGCCTCAGCGCGGGCGCTGCCACCAAGCCTCAACCCCCCTCTGCTTTTGAGTATTCCACGGTGCCCCTCCGAGCAGTCGCCATCTTTCTTTGCCTCCCCTTATCTAACGAGTCTCGTGTATCTGGACGTATCAGATCTGCCCGGCTCTCTGAAGACTGCCCTGGTACAGCGGAAACTGAGTCCGGCCAACCTGCCCAGCCTCCGTATCCTGAAGGCGCAGGGGCGGGAGATAGACGACGCAGTCGCGAGTCTGCTCTTCAAGGTCTTCAAACAACAGCTGTGGAGTGTTAACCTCAGCCGAAACAAGCTGACGGATGCCGTCTTCGTTGGCATGCATGAGTTTTCCTTCCCAGCGCAGAGCTCACGGGCAGGTGATCCTGCTGTTGAAGGTCGACTTTCGTACTCCTCCGATGGCAGTATCTCGTTTGGCAAGTTCTGCTTTGTCAAGGAGTCGGATTGGAGCACAGCTTTTAGCCATCCTCATAGATATCTTGCCGATGCCCCCTTTTACACTACCCATGAACACACCTGTTCCGAAGAGTCTCTTCATCCCCGCCTGAACGGCCGGGCCAAAATACGCCCTGACTCGGCGGATGCAATCAGGAGGATACTCTCCGGTGATGTGGGCTCTCATAGCCCGCCATTAGAGCACATTCATGGATTGGACATATGCCGAGATCACCAAGGCATCACCCACCTGCACCTTAATGACAACAACATCTCCGCAGCAGGCCTTGCCAGAATGATCAGGTCGTCTCCCGGGCAGCTGCAGTATCTTGAGTGTGACACCATGTCATTCAAGCTCCCAACAGCCGCCCCCTTCTCCTGGCTTTCCAACACGAAACTCTCAGGTATCCTCGGCTCGGCACATGTGTTTCGGCCCTTGTTCTCGGCCAACCTGCAGGTACTGCGCATCCATCACTCGCTGGTTACGCAGCTTCTGTCTCTTGAGCTCGACGGCCAGTCGCCCATGGCGAACCTGTGGCTGGCTGAGACAGACGTGCTTCCGCGGGCAGAACTTGCATATCCCGAGGCATTCGTCCCTGACATGAACCCCAGGCTGCAATGTCTCGTCTTGACACGAATCCCCAGGTACTCCACCGGGCCGCTCATTGACAAGCTGATTGCATTCTTGAAGCTAGCCTCCATACAGGAGGGCGCCATCCAAGAGGTTAGAGTCTCGACCAGTCGCCGTGGACCGGCAACCTTGCTCGGCCTGTGTCATATCCGTCTCGAATTCGATGCCGACCCCAGTGGGGATCTCGCCGACGATTCCGATTTCGAACTCCTGCTCGACCCGGCCACAGTCATGGACGATTCGTCCAAGGAGTTCAGCTTCTTTGGCGATTCACACTGGGCACCTTCCCCGGCAACCACCGCCCAGCCACCATTGCCATCAACATCCGCGAGAGAAAACCAGTCCCCTGCGTCCACGGCCAAGGCCAGCCAGTCGGCCCAACCAGGATCGCCACCCGCGGGGCCCGACCCGAGCCATCTCATGTACACCTGGACCTGGAATGGCCAGACATGCACCCTCCCCATCTGGATCGGTTCCACTACTGCTAGTACTACTCCTACTACTACTAGCCACCCCAACAACAACAGCCACACGCCCGCCGTGGCCGAATACATGCGGCTCCTCCGTGCCCACCCCGATCTGAGAACCGGCCCGGTACCTGCGTCGCCATGCCATGTCGCCGCTGGCGTGCCATCAGGGAGCTACATCTTCTCCGCTGCCTGGGACGCTATGCTTGCTCCAACTCCACCTACACCACCAACCACCACCACCAGTAGCAGTAGCAGTAGTAGTAGTAGTCCCCCCAAACCGACCGGCGCCGAACTGCGTGGGATGAGGGATGTCGTTGCTGCTATCAAGGGGTACAGAGCACAGACTAGAAGGGCATACGAGGAGGTGACAAGGGAGGCAAGGCTGAGGGGGGAGGCGGGTAGGGAGGTGAACTTGGGAGAGCCGCATTTCCATTGGATGGGGAGGCTGGAGGTGATGTTGGTGGAGGATCCAATGACGCGGTATCACGCGTCGAGGTATTGGCGGTAACTACCTAGCGGCCTCGCTTTGGAGGGTTCTGACTTGAGGTGTTGTGCCTGGGATGGAGACACTGCACTGTACATACCTTACGCGCTGCGAGGTGCCTAAGGTAGGTGGTACAATAACATGTACATACCTCGGCAAAAAAACCCGAAAGTTTAATTAGCTGCGACTCGTTTCGATCGAGTGACCTCCGGGTTATGAGCCCGGCGCTATTCCGCTTAGCTACGCAGCTTATCCGTACATACCTCGGCGTGTCCATCGCCTGATGAAGGCACGATGCTTCCCATCATCACGACGCCTGGGGTTTGGGCCTGACATTCATCATCCATGAATTTGCGCCTTCGTGCGGTGAGTTCTCTTCGACCTCCCTTGAGATTGACGAGGTTGGCCCTGAATCAAATGACGGCAAAACTGTCTGCATCTCACCCCATCCCTCATCATTCGGACGACGCAGTGATATTCAGGGATGCGTATGCGCCTTGACCAAGCCAGGGATGCTTCACAAACCGCTCCGCCGATCCAGTACTACGTATGTACTTGTACACCCTTAGAGAGAGAGAAGGGATATATACTTTGAATCTACTACACTAAAAGTGGTCTAGCTGTCAAGCAATAAAGCGACCGACTAGATCCTCGCTCCCAAACTGGTCAAAAAACGGCGCCGCTTTTGCCTGAAGCTACGAGGCGTTTTGCCGACCAGTTTACTCCCCCCCAAAACGAGTACTCTATCCTATCCCATCCATCTTTCTACCCCGCCGGCCGTTGCTGCATTGCATAGAGAGGTGTCGTCTGTTCCCACAACGCCTGAAAAGAAAGACCCACCCTATTCCGATACCATACGCTTTTTGATACGTTATGTACTGTTACACGGGGCGCGTCGAACGGCGTGTTCGTTCATGGCCCACAAAAAACCCAACGCTCATCATCCTCCTCACTTCCTGGCAAACGCCGAGTCAAACGCGGGGATTAGTGTTTGCGCCAGCCAGAAGGAGAAGACGAGCTTGGGGCCGGTCATCAGGAGCTGTGTGTGGTTCCCCAAGTATCAGCATCACCCCGCGCAACCTCTCATACCAGCAAAAAATAACGGGACAGCATAAACAAACCTTGGGAACCAGGCCTTTGAAGAAGGCCGAAGCGCCTTCGTTCTTGGCCATGTTGGTCAGGATGCGGAAGCCGCTCTCCGGGTTCTCGAAGTTGCGGTTCTGGATGCGCGTCTTGATGACGTCGAGCGGAGCCGACACCACGAGCGAGGCGGACGCGCCCGCGATGGAGGCGACGAAGTTCTGGAACCACGAGGCCTTGTTGTAGTCTTGCAGCTTGAAGAGGAATTCCTTGGCGAAGGCCGAACCGCCGAAGAGCTGTGACACACGTTAGTTAGTACATAAGCGCTCGTCAGCCAGTTTGTTGCTGTGCCCGGCTGTAACCGGCGGGGACATTAGGACGCACCGCGAAGGAGCCCGGAGCATTTCTCGCTGCCGTCCAGCCCCAGCCCCTGTACAAGCCAAACCCTTCGTCCTTGATGATCTTGAAGATGCCTCGGCCACGGAAGGCCTCCGGGTTGGTCTGGCGCTTGATCTTGAGGACGTCAAGTGGTAGTAGCACGATCTCGCCGATGCCGATGAGACTGCCCGCGGTTGAGTGCATGATCGCCTTGCCCGTCTTCTTGCCGAACGCGCGCTCGAAGTCCTTGCCGTAGTGCGTGGTGAGGTAGTCGCGCGCCACAGGCTGCCCGCCGTACTTGTATATCCGCTGCAGCACCTTGTAGCCGGCGGCGTACCCGAGTCCGGGGAACAGCGACACAAACTTCCTCCCGAGCGGTGCGGCGGCTTTGTCCTTGAAGATGACCGTGTTGAGCTGTGACATGGAAGCGACCTGATTCCAATCCGTGATATCAGCAAAAGCCCATCGCAATACCTGCTGCTTCTGATACCGGGTAAAGATCGAGAGTAGCGCACCTTCCCCTCATTGCTCATCAGTCGCTTCGCAATGGTATCGACCTGTCGAGCATGGCACTGTCAGCCCCATGCCGTCTTCGCACCAACTCACAGCCGGAGTTCGTTCCGATATGGCGAGTAGTCCGGGAGGAACGCACGGGATGGAAGATGGCGAGCTCGGCAATACCGGCGGAGCCTACACACAAGAAGAGTCAATTACGATCCCATCGACTCATAGAAGGACGCGGCCTAGCAACATACCGGACCCCAACAACCTCGCCAGGTTCGACTCCTTCTCCCGCGCACCAGCCATTGGAGGAGACATCTTGTCTATCTTTTTCTTTTCCTTTCACGTCTAGAAATCGAAACGGGACGCCCCCAGCAGCAACAAATCAATTGGACCGACGGGGAGTTAATACCGAACGAAACAAAAGAGGGACTCGGATGTTTACTCGGAGCAAGCACTACTGTTACACACACAGGACCACGGGCAGAAAGTCCGACTTATTATCGGGCGGGTCACCCACCACCCGGTGCGTCAAAAAAAAAAAATAATCGTCTGGGGTTCTGCGAATCCGAGCTCCGACAGCGGGGATTGGGTGCGATAAGCCCCCTGGTTCCTGGAGCTTATCGCTTATCGGGCATTCGGCGACAGGGGGCTCGGGGGCCGAATTACACAGTTACATGTTGGATTCATTCCATCAACGCTTACCTGGTATCGGGACCGCAGCTCAGCAACCTGAAAAAGGACAGAGCGCAGTAGTTGAGAAAGGCGATAGAAAAGGCCATCCTGATTATAGACGAGTACTACAAATTTAAAAGCTCTTCCCCTGCGCTGCAAAAGCCACCCAATTTCTATATCATACAATAGAAGCTGGGTAGCTGGGCAACATCGAGTTTCCCAAGATATCCTCTCTCCCAAGATTTTTTGTTGATGGCTGGACTTCAAAACCAGATAGTACCTCGGAACGCAGAATACAGAGACCATCCAGGACCATAACGCCAACCATATGCATTCAAGAACCCGATGTTTTGAGATCCGATCCCTGCCAACTACGCCCGCCGATGCAGAAAACTGTGACTGGGACTTTGACCACCACCAAAGTAAGCAGGTAATTATGACCACACGGGAACGGCCGCATGGAGCTCTTCTCTAAAAGTCCCTCAGCACCGAGACCAGGTCATCCACCCTCGCGACCTGGGCAAACAGCCTGCGCTCGCACTCGAGAAACCTCGAGTATCGCTCGTAGTACTCCTTGCGCATCGTATCCTTCTCCCGGCCCCTGACATCCGTGCGCTTGGTCGTCTCGAGCACGTCCCTCTCCTTCTGCCGGAGCGCCTCAAGCACCTGGATGCAGTGCACCATCGTCTTGTAGCTAGTATCCAGCAGGCGGTCGAGCGTGCGGTCCACGTCGCAGAACCACAGAAAGAACGACTTCTTAACGTCGGCCTTGACGTCGCGGGGAACTTCCTGCACGTCGACGAAGCCGGCCGTCTGCATCTCCAGCATCTTCTGCTGCAGCTCCGACTTGCGCATCAGCGCAACGTTGGGCAGGGCCTTCTCGTCGAGTTTGCCCTTCGCTCGGAGGATGCGCACGAGTCGGAGACCTTGCCGGCCAGAGGTCCGCTCAATCACCGAGTCGAGCTCGACCTCTCGCAGAGCGTTCATCAAAGGGGGGAAGTCGACAGTCCACTCGTTTGGCCCGCAGTGCCGGACAAACCGCTGGGTGCTCTCTGTTAGTAAAAGGAGGTGTTGCCGAAGTTGTGTAGGCCGGTCCATCCGCTGCTCCTTGGAGCCTGCCGAATCGTCGAACTTGACCTTTGCGCCGTTTGTGCCATTCACGCCGTTCGTCCCGTTCGCCATCGGGGCTTTGTAATCAGCGTCGTGCTCAGGCTCTTCACCGGCGCCCTCGTCTTCTTCCTCTTCGTCTTCGCTAGCTTCACCTTCCACTTCCGCCTCTTCGATTTTCGGCTTCTTCTCCGGCGGGTACTGTCTGATGGTCTCGGCAGCACTGAGAGAGATGTGCTTCATCTCTGCTTTCCCTATTCCCAGAGATAGGTCGACCGATGTCTTCAGGTTGTCGAGAATTTGCTCGGTCGTCACAAACCCCGGGCCTTTCCTCTGGTCTTCATCTTCATCCTCCTCGACGTCCATCACAGAATCCGGCCGGCAACGGGGTAGATCCTTGGTGAGTAACTTCAGCAGCACACCGTATACGTATGCCGTTGTCTCTGAAAGCATGTCGCTTGCAAATTGGACAAGTCGCCGATTGCGCAACTCGACGAGACACTTCTCATAATTTATCCTGATGACTTGTTTCGGCTGTCAAGAGGTTAGCATTGTGATTCTCAAACCCACGACATTGTGACTTCACCCACATCCAAAGCAGGGTCCATATCCTCGTCGTGGACGCCGTTCGTCATGCCGCTTAGCCCTGCTAAAAGTTTCCGTCTCTTTGCCGCCGAACCGTTCTGTTCCAGCTTCCGTTTAAGTGACTTAGACTCGCCACGGACTTTGCGAAGGCCTTCGGCGATCCTCTGCTGCAGCTCGACCTTGGCCTTGTTTCCCTTTACTCCGGTGGGGAAGTACCTGTCCATGACCTCCTTTTCTACAACCTTCAGGATGTCCGTGGGGCTTTCAAAAGTCTTCGCATGAACGACATCGATCAGCTCAGCCTCAACTAGCCGGCAGATGATCGAGTTCAGATGAGCAGTGCTTTTAACCAACGGTCCCCCCTTTTTGGCTGGCCGAGAATCTCCGTTTACTCCGTTCGGCTCAGATTCAACTTCGCCATTTCCCCCCATAAGAGCTGTGGTCCTGTTCGCCTGCTCGATCTTCTCCTGGTACGCGGCGACCAGGTCTGCTATCCTTGTCTGCCCAGAGAGAAGGAGGTTCTGTATGACATCCTTCGCAGGGGCCCCGAAAGATGAGTCGATCATGTCAAGAATTTTGCCAATGCGTACAAGGTTGTACGCGTGCTCGCCGTTCGCCTCGTAGGATGCAAATTCGGCGCCCGGGTCGAGATGGTAGAACAGCAGGTTGTGCTGTTGGAGGACGGCGAGACCATGGCGCAGCTGGCGCGGGGTCATCGAGGTATGCAGCGCGAGTTGCGGCAAGGTTGACTTACCCTTGCTGAGCAGGGTCGCAAAGATTCTCTGCGGTCAGTTCGTCAGTCTCGGTGTAAGTCGCCCAGGCGCGGCACGTGGCTCAGGGGCAGGTGGATGGCGGACTACATACTGAGGGGAGTTCGCCATAAAGCTCGTCAATAAGCAGAGCGCATAGCTCTGCGACCGGCTTCGTCTAGGACCACCTCATGATGTTAGCAGTTGTGGCTTGGACACAGGGCAACACGCTTCAGTTCGCGACATGCAACACGACGGCGTGGGGGCATCACTCACCACCAGCATGATGCAAGATAGAAGTAGTTGATTGTCGAGATTTGGCGTCTAGAGATCCTCTCACTATCTCTAGAGCTGCCACAATTGTCACCGGGCAGTCATTGAGGCACCTCTACGGTGATGCAAGGTGCAGCGCCGAAAAAGGCGAATGGTTGTATGGCGGGGGACAGAAGGCTCTGATAATTTTTGGTTGCAACTGCTGGAGTCACCTATTCAAGGCAAAACAGGGGTGCCGTCGCGGGGCACCTTCAAAAGCCAATCGTGACGTGTGCTTCGGTGCTGACCACGGCTATGGGAAGGTAGGGGACTGCTAAACAAAAAAGGTGCTAGCCCAACGAAACTGCGCATGGAGCGTATCTGTCTTAAGGTGGACTACCACGGGAAGGAAAAGTAGTAGAAAACTGTGCCTATCTACATGAACCGTGTCTGGTGTACTTAATAGAAATGGGATGCTACCACTAAGGCGCTATGACTATTATATAAGTATCGGAACGTACATAGATTCTCACTTATAATGTCACGAGAGAAGTATAAATTGCATGCTAAATACTGTGTTTTGCGTGCTAAATACTGTGTTTGCATGCTAAATACTGTGTAAGCATTGAAGCGGGAGCAGCAGCACAGTCCTTCTAGCCAGTTCTGCTCTGACCCAGCCTTTCTAGCCGGCGCGGGCTCGGCACAGGCAATTTTTCCGCCATACCGGGAAGCCCCCAGGGATTTTTCGGAAGCGCTCAAGGCCCGAGCAGAGCTCGCTCACGCAGTGTTGCTGCCGCAAACCTACACAAGTGTCAATTGACGACAACCGGCCCCCCCAAACCATGATCTGCAGACCGGCTCTGACGAGGGGCAGCCAACTGGCTCTTCGCCGTCAGGGAGCTGCGAAGCTTGCGCAGCGCGGATTCGCGGCGGTTGCATCGCCAACGGCGTCGTACGAGCCCACGACCATCGCCGGTGTCAAGGTCGCTTCTCGAGACGACAATGGCCCGACCACCCGCCTCGCCATCGTCGCGAAGGCCGGTACCCGATACGAACCGGCTCCGGGCCTGACGGTTGGGTTGGAAGAGTACGCCTTCAAGGCAAGTTTCGCTGGTTTCCGAGCCGAGGGTGGAGGAGCTGTGGTTGTTGGTGCGACTTGTCAACAGATGAGCTAATTTGCTTCTCGCCTGCAGAACACCGAGAAGCGCTCCGCTCTCCGCATCACCCGCGAGTCCGAGCTCCTCGGCGGCCAATTGAGCGCGTACCACACCCGCGAGGCCCTGGTGCTGCAGGCAAACTTCCTCCGGGAGGATCTCCCTTACTTCACCGAGCTGCTTGCCGAGGTGCTCTCGCAGACACGGTACACCAGTGCGTCATATCGATTACCTCCGTCAGTCTCGCGTGAGACGAGTTGTGCTCATTGTTCTACATAGCCCACGAGTATCATGAGGAGGTCCAGCAAGTCATCCAACTCAAGCAAGCCAAGGTCGACGCTGCTGCCGTGGCCCTCGATGCCGCCCATTCAGCTGCCTTCCACACCGGCCTTGGTGAACCTCTCTACCCGACGCCCAACACTCCCATCTCCTCCTACTTGAACGAACACGCGGTCGCCGCCTTCGCCGAGGCTGCCTACACCAAGAACACGATCGCGGTGATCGCCGACGGCGCCAGCCAAACCGGCCTTTCGAAGTGGATCGAGCCCTTCTTCAAGACCGTGCCCGCCCAATCCTCTACCCCGTTGACCACTGCGGCTTCCAAGTACCACGGCGGCGAGCAGCGGATCCCCAAGATTGGCGGCAACGCGATGGTTATTGCCTTCCCCGGCGCGGCCCTTGGCGCCAACCAACCCGAGATCTCCGTCCTCGTCGGCCTCCTCGGCGGCGAGTCCGGCATCAAGTGGTCGCCTGGCTTCTCTCTCCTCTCCAACGCTACCTCTGCCAGCCCCGGTGCGACAGCCAAGGCCGCCAACTTCGCTTATTCCGATGCTGGCCTTCTGGCGATCCAGATCAAGGGCGCCGCTCCTGCGGTCCGCAAGGTGGCTGAGGAGGCTGTCAAGTCGCTCAAGAGCGTTGCCGAGGGCGGTGTCTCGCAGGAGACTCTGGCCAAGGCTATTGCCAAGGCCAAGTTCAACCTGCTCTCAGCCAGCGAGGTCACCGGGACCGGTATGGTGCACGCTGGCGCCAACCTCATCCACGGCGGCCAGCCCCTGCAGGTTGCCGAGACGGTCAAGGCTCTGGAGGGCGTGACCGGCGACAAGCTCAAGGCTGTAAGTCATGCATCATCATTTCATCCTGTCATTGCATTAAGGATACTGGACTGACCTTCTTCAACAGGCGGCCAAGACACTATTAGAGGGCAAGGCGTCGGTTGCGGCGGTGGGTGACCTGCACGTATTGCCGTTCGCCGAGGACCTAGGGCTCAAGGTATAGAAGGGGGTTAGTTCGTAAGCCGGGTGGAAAAGCGGAAAGAGGAAAATGTGGAATATGTACCAACAGCCCTCCGCCGTCATAGACTCGTGGCTCACACACGGCATTGTGCATATAGTGATTCTAGACCAACTCAGTTTCCTATGTTTTGTGACCTCGGTGAGCTGCTGTTCTAGGAAGGGGCAGGGGTTGGTGTACGTACCTATGCATTTGGGCGATTTGGTAGCGCTTGAAGGAGTGTATCTGAAGTTGCTGTTTCCTTCACCATGTGAAACAAATCATTATGACAGCACATCCTCCCAGTAGGTATCCCTAAGCTGGCTTCTACAGTACCATAGTATACAACTTAACTTTAGTGACCTTGACATCGGAAGGTTGCGGGATCTACTGACTGCAGTCACGTGATACGAAGCTTGGCGGAGCATCTCGGCTGCGCGAGCGTTTTCTCAAGCCAAAAACAGCTCCCGAATCTGGAACAGCGCAAACCCCAAGTCAACCGTCCTGCCAAACCGCCAAAATGACGTTCGCGTGGAAAGCCGCTGGCCTTACGTGAGTCAATTGCCTTTTCTTCCCCCCCGCCCCCTCTTCGAACCGTTTTGCGATCCGTGCGGAAAGGGAAACCGGAGGGGCCCTAGGAACAAACGGGAAGGAGGATGGCTTTGGAGTGGAATTTGGAACGAAAGCTAATGCGGGCTTTTGCTTCGCGGAATCAGCTACAACCGCTATCTCGCCGTCGCCGCCCGCGTCGTGCGCCGCAGCCTGCAGGAGGAGAAGAGACTCGTGGCTGAGCGCCGGGGCCAGCAGGAACTGAGATTTGCGAAGTGGACGGTAAGTGGGATGTTCTCAAGGGGAGGTTTGGAGTTTGGATGAAGGAGAACACCGGGGCTGATCGGCGAATTCTGTTGCGATGCGGACACAGAACGGCAAGCAGGGCGATGTCAAGAACCTAGCTGATGCCAACGCCCAAGCGGCGGTCGAGAGCGCTGCGAGCGGTGGCACGGCTTAAGTGGGAGGATGAGAACGGGTTGAAGGGAGGATAGATGCATCTAGATGGATGGGATGAGGTGTGAAGCTTGACGGACGGGCGCACGACACCGTCTCGTTGGCTTCTGGCGGCTGCAAGCGTTCCTCCAGGCGTCAAAACTGTATCATAAAGGGGGAAGCTCAATAAAGGAGGATACTGATAAGCATGGGCTGCGGACATTGTTGTCGAGCTGACGTGCCAGTTCGAGCTCGTATGCGTTGGAAAATATCTGCATAAAGCCCTTATGTGCATTTTCCTGTTTGACGAGCAATTTAAAGATACCATAAAACTCCAACGCATGTCCGCGGTCAAAGTCTTCCGATGAATGCGAGACAGATTCCTGTGACAGGTTCAAGTGCCTGCGCGGGTTATCCACACCAGACATCGGGAAAGCCTAAGCTCTCTCTCTCAAACAGCTGACAGCTTGGGCTCGCACATGTCAAAGCACTTCTCACTTAAAACCTACCCTCAACTCCCAACCTAGGACTGCACCTCTGCAGCTAGGCGGAATTGAAAGAATTAAATTGCAAAACTACAAATCCTCCATTTTTCTCTGCAGCGATAGAGACAAATGGACCCATCCCATGATGATGATGGAGACGGCATGTCTCGCCGTACGTTGACGTCTTTCATCTCAGGCTGTATGTCCTTTCCAAGATGAGAGCCTGGGTTTGTTAACGATTGATTGAATTGGCCAGAGCTTGCGGATCTCGGGCTCGGCCAGCCTTTTGTTGGCGGGCCGCATTTCAACGCCCTTGACGAACCCCCGCCGCCGCCCAGAATATCCAGTGAAGGCGTAGTTGCAGTTGACATCACGCAGAAATTCTTATCGGCCGCTTCAAGTACGTCAACCCCTAGTTCAATGCGGACCCCCTGGATCGCCACCCGTATTGACTGCTGACAACTCCCAACCACAGGCTTGGAACCTGGCGAGCTTGTCAAGGATGGCTACTTTACTTTGTTTGAGTCCGTTGGGGCACTCGAGGTCATGGACCCTAAGATGGATAGCGGCTGTCTGGCACCGGGCGAGACCCTTGACGAGGGGTATGACGTGACGCGGCCTCTCCTCCCCAGTGAGGTTGTGGGAATCATCGACCAGCTGCTCTCCCTTGAGGTATTGGTCATCCCTTGTGGGCGAACGCTGTGAGAGGCAGACGATACTAACACCGATGTGTGAGGATAGATGGCATGGCACCTTGGCTACCCGCTGTCGCAGTCCCTGTTCACCAGCGTCTACATCGAGCGGATGCTGCAGCTGGCTCCCACCACCGTCCAAGAGGCCGACTTCATCAAGGGCCGTTCCTCGGATGCTCCAAGAGATCCCATGCTTGGTGCCCTCAGGGCTTATTGTCTCGGTCTGCTGAAGTCATGTTCGTTTGTGAATCAACGAATCAAGGGTGAGCACTATTACGAGGTATGTACATACATCAACTCTTGCATTACCCCCGATCCCTTGGCAAGCGCTGATGTCCGGCAAAGGAAGAAGATTTCGTTACAAACACGTATCATCGGTCACTCTTAGACAACCTAGACATCTATGAGGTCCGGGACGAGATTATGGCAGCCCGGAAGGTCATCCACGACCTCAGAAGCACACTGACGGAGGAGATGGCACATGCTTTGGGCTTCCGTCTCGAGTTGAGGACCGCCTTCCTGCGAGCAATCGAGCTATTCCAGCTACGGAGCAACCCGGACTCGCTCAGCCTGCCGTGGTCCCATATGCAGGAGGTTTGGGAGACCATCAACAAGACACGCCACCTCGGAAAGTCCGTGCCGGAAGCTTTCAGCACCAAAATCCAACGTCGGCTTGCGAGTACCATGCCACCGCGGCCCATTGTTCAGCCGAGTCCGGAGGAGACGTACAAGCACTTCAAGAAGCTAATTGCTGACGGTGCGAATGTGCCCAAGGTTCTCAACTATGTCGACTCACAGACACTCCTGGTGGGTTTTTGACTGTCTTCCGCCCTCTGGTCCTGAGGCTCTGCTCTCCTAACATAGCTACAGACCTTTGTCATGACGTTCCAGGCTCAAAAACCCCAGCCACTAGTGTACATTCGTGCGCTTCTCCAGAACTTCCTGTTCCAGGATATGGTAGTCCTCGGTCGCCTGAGCATCCGCCAGATCTTGGACAACGACCTCTGTACCATCGTCTTGCCGTGCAGCATCCTTCTCGACCCATCAAACGACGATGTTGAATCCCCCCATCACCCGCGCTACGCCATCGCCCACCAGATGGAGCTGTTCCGGCAGCGAGCGGCGCAGTCATACCTCGACATCTTTCGAACCTTCTGCCAGAACCGCTGCCGTGTCCGCCGCACACTGTACCATATGCTCCAAGACTGGGAAACGGTCCAGCTCGACGCCGAGGAAGTTGACCAGCTACTGCAAGCCCAGATCGAGGAGAAACCCGTCATCTACCCACCCTCCACCGGCGTGCCCAGTTACTCCCTCCCGCTCTCATCCTGGGCCTACCACTACAAGCTGCGGCTCATGCAGTGGACCGTCCAGCTCGGGTTCGAACTCGACATCTACCAGCCCGACGAGCTGGCCGGCATGTACTGGTACCTCGGCTACCTGGCCAAATGCCACGTCCAGCACGCCGAGCGCATCAAGTTCTTCATCAAACATCGCGTCGAGGCAGACGCCAACAACAAGATCAACAACATCAACAATAAGACGGCCGCCCAGTACACCCGCTGCAAATCCTACCTCTACCTCACCGTCCTCGAAGCCGCCATCACCACGGAGCTGGCCGAGGCCTTGACCAACCTATACGCGGCGCTGTCCCGCCTAGGCCTAATCGTCCCCCCACCAAGGCCGTACAGCACGGACGCGCTGCGCTACGAGGTGCGCATGAAGCCGTTCGCGCCCATCGGCCTGCCCGAGCTGCCATCCTTCGAGGTCTTCAGGCGGCACGTGACGCAACCGAACACCCCAACGGCCGAACTGCTGGAGACTGCGGCCAAGGCGGCGGCGGATGCCAAGGGCGGGCTGGAGGCGGTGGCCAAGATGGGCGAGAGCGAGGCGTTTGCTGTGGGCTGCCACGATCGCTGGCTGAGGAGCATCAAGGACTGGACCAAGGCGGCCATTGCGGCGGGCGTTGCGATCGGTACGGTCAAGAGGGCGGTTGCGAATGGGAGGGTGAAGGGGTTGAAGGTGGAGGTGCAGCCTTCGGAGAAGGGGTATCATCCGTGGTGGGTTGTGCCCAAGGTGAAGGAGCAAAGGTAGAAGAAACTTTAGGTCTGCACAGGGATGGAGAAAAGGCGGTTGCCAGGAGACAAGAGGAGTGTAACGGTAATTACAAATCAACATTGCTGCCGTTCAACTCTATGCGCCTGCCCTGTCCTCAACATTCTCGGAAAACTTGTGTACAAGATTAGGTATTCACCACACAGTGCTCTCGACCGCATGGTGGTCACCTCCGTCAAAACTCCCATCCCACCCACTCCACCTCTGAAAGAACTACTAGTATTGTTTCTTGGTTGGGCGTGATAGATCCTCTAAACCAGTTAGAACATCCCAGCCGATCATGTATGTAGTCTTACAGATGAAACTTCACACGAGTTTCAAGATTTCCATCTCGAGAGTGCGTGTGTTAGTTTTGTCACCCGTGCTATCGTTCAGCCGCCGTCTATGGAGCGATGGCCTTCTTCGCCATGGTGCTCCTTAGCCGGACAGAATACGCATAGAGCACATCCTTAAAGGCGAAAAGGAAGGCAGCGGTCAGCACGCTCTGCGTAACCTTGGGGCCAATACCTAAATTGCAGAAAGTCAGTTTGCATTCCCTAACAACAGAAAGTGGCGGGGGGCGATGAAAAGAATTACCCTTGTACAGCCCAGCATACCCTTCCTCCCTGATAACCCGCCTAATGGCCTCGGTCACGCCCTCCTTCTTGTCTCCGGCCTTAGCGACGTGCATCTGGCTCTTCACGGTGATGTAAGGGTACGTCACACTCGTGGCGAACAGCTTCCCAAGCGCGCCCAGGAAGAAGGCCACGGTGGGCGTCACGCGCCGCCGCTTCTCGACCACGTTCTTCATCTGCTCGAACAGCGTGTACTGCAGGATCGGGTTGATGACCAGCACGAGCGCGGGGACCACGCCCGCAAACAGCGCCTGCGGGCCCTCCATGCGCAGCAGGCTCAGCAGCGTGCCGATGGTGCTCGGCCGCTTCGGCTTGGCGGGCGGCGCGCCGCCGGGGAGGACCTGTTCCGCAGCCACGGCGGCATCCTTCTCGTCTCCGTCGCTACCGCTACTGCTGCTGCTGCTGGTGTTTCTCCGTGCCGTCATGCGGGTGTTGACGACCCAGATAGGGTTCGTCAAGATGACGGTGGCCGAGCCGGCGATGGCGCCGGCGATCATGCTCTCGACCGTGGTAAGCTTCTTGGACGCGCGCCCGGCCTTGGCGGCCGCGGCCTCGAAGAAGGCGCGCGTCCACTCGTACCAGTAATAGTAGACAAAGTTGGTCACGCTGATGCCGAACAGCGCCGACGACAGGCCCGAGTACAGGCCCGAGATGCCCTCGCGTGCGACGATGTGCTGCACCGCGGCCAGGAAGGCCGTCTCGGCCCGCTTGGACTCGACCTGTGCGCGGGTAGAGAGCGTGATGAGCGGGTAACTGGACGGTAGTCATTCAAGTGTTAGTTTCGAAGGGGAGGTTTTCTGATGCATGGAGGGATTGGGGGGGGGATGCTTTACGTTAGAGCCATCGACAAGACACCGCCCCCGGCGCCGGCGAGGGCGTGGGCGACATTGTCGTTTTGCGGTAACACGGGTTTCGAGTACGACATGTTGCTCAACTTGATGTGAGTGATGCGCTTGGATATAATCGCAGGTAAGTCGCTGTCGGTGGTGGCGTCCGGCGGGGTTCAAGTCAGGGAGGTATATTAGGTGCAACACAGTTGGAATGGAGCGGTTGATTATTATATGGGGATGGAATCCGGGTATCACACGGTATATGAGATGAACCTAGGATCAGTGTCGGAAGAATCATCCCAATCCCATTGTCATGCCGCTCCTGGATTGAACGTCTGTACTGTAGCTGCGGTTTGACATGTTACTATGCTGCTTGCCGCCTGCCGAGGTCCGATAAGTGCGGGACCCCAGAAATGGCACGGAGCCGCTCGGATGCATCCAGCGACGTCACTGCCGCGAGCCGGGGCGGGTTTTCACGGCAGTTGGGATCATGTGAAAGCGCGTTGAAAGTACCACTTGTCTCCACCAATTCACTGCAACATCCGAACTCAGGTCAGAAATCAAAAGACTGACAGGGGAAACTTCAGGATAGCTCCCTACCAACATGTAATGGCCAGAACGCCGAGGTTAGAAAATGGGTAAGCTGCGGTCCAGGCTGCTAAGACTTGTTTTTATGCTTACCTTTAGATACTTAGGCGGGCCATATACAGTATATAACACCTGACTTATCTCACAGTCTCACCCATTGAAGAGCAATGCATCGTGCATAGTCTGCAGCTTGATTGCTTCTATGGCCAACTTTGACTCATCAATTCACAGTGCGATGCACCCTTCTCAACTCGACTCCAAGCTCATGCCGGGCCGATCTGGGCACCGCCGGAGATTTGAAACCCCCTTATTAGTTAACGAGACGTACAATACATGATAGTATGGTATCACGTGACTGATATCCATACAGTGCGCACTACAGTCCAGAGACGGTCCTCCCCATGCTTGGCAACCTATTTTTGGAACCGGATCACCCTTCCCCCAGACGATTCGAGGCTCAGGGTACACCTCACACTGGTTATTGAAGGAAACATGAACAGCATGGCCGGAGCCTCGCCAGCTTTATCTCACCAAATCAACCTGGCACGTCGTCATACGGGAGCGTGCGACTCTCAAGAAGTGAAACGAGTGAAGCGATCTTGAATTCGTGAGAGTGAGATGTTTCAGGTTCCGCAGAGACGCTGGTGAAGAAACGCTCGGCTGTATGCGCGAGGCCCGTTGTCTGCTTCAGGTCTTATCACCAACTCATTGTCTCGGATCCAACGCAGATGCTAGGATTTCACAAGAACTTGGGTCGTTGCACTTGGGATTGTGGATTCTCAGCGTCTGAGGACAGGGGGGGTTCCAGCTTCAGTGGCTGGGCGGCACGGGTTGGTTGAAAGGTTCGGCTTTGGAGATGGGAGAATTGTCCTCTTCAACAACACTCGAATCTTGCTTCTGGTATCGGTACAGCTCGGATGATTGAGGATGGCCACGATGCAGCACCCGCCGCAGCACAACTACACGAACTCATCCCCGTCCATCCAGACCGGGCCTACCGCGCGATCTTCGTCAAACCTACGGACGCTGCCAGCGAGGAACGTGGATGGCGCATCGATAGAAGATGCCTATGTTGCATTCATTCTCTATTGCAACCCGGGCGTGCCCTTGGAGACTGACACAGCAGCTCTGAGGGAGGGATTCCGCACCCCGCCAAAGAGCGGAGGCAAGACCTTTAGCACGCTCGCGTTATTCGACCTCATTAAGAAGCTAGAGACAAAGGAACTGAGGACATGGGCCGAGCTGGCGTTGAAATTGGGCGTTGAGCCACCGGATCAGGAGAAGGGCCAGAGTTCACAGAGAGTCCAACAGTATGCTGTTCGACTCAAGGTATGCATGCGCCAATTTACACTCGGCCCGCGGCGGCGCAACCTGGCTAACACGTAGCAGCGGTGGATGAAATCAATGCATGTGGATGCCTTCTTCGAGTATCTCATTGGCCGCCCCTCTCCCTACTGGACCGAGATACCCTCGGAGCATCTCCCGATCGCTGAACTTGAGCGGGATGGCGTGGCAGCGGAGGATGACATGGCTCTGCGGGCGCTCCTCCCTCAGATCAAGCCGCGGAGAGGGAAGAGAAGACCTGAGGAAGATGAGACAGGGAAATCACCTTCACAACGCCCGTCTCCGCGGGCTGATGAATACGGGATCGGAGGACGTACTGAGGTGACGGCGATGGAGCCATGGACGGCGCAGCCAGACGGGAGAGAAAGCGTTTTTTTATTCCCCCCGGTGCCCGATTCTTCGAGGCTGAACGCACCAGGACACTCGTGGACAAACACCGACATCGTCCAAACGCCCATGTCTGCTTGTCCGATGCCCCAATCCGCCATCACACCGTCGACCAGGAACGCTTTTTGGGCGGACGAACCGAAGTCAGCCATCGTCCCTTCGAAGCCCAGGTCAAGCAGACGCCATGGAGCGAAGGTGGTTTCCTCGGCATGGCGAAGCGGTGGCATTGGCGCAAAGGGCAAGACACGCGGTCGCCCTCCCATCAATCGCGGTGCCAATAATGAGGGACCTTTCTCGGCTTTCCCGGTCTCAGACACGCCCGTTTTCAGATTCCCCTCTCCAACCCCCGATAAAAGCGCCAGACCGCAGGAATCCGCAGCCTCAACTGTGGACAACGCTCTCACGGCGTCAATAACCGTCGCACAACAGGGCTCTACTGCTCATCCTCCTCCACCCGCGTCCTATCCCCAGCCGACACAGAACGCAAGCAACGTATCACCGGTTCAGGAGGCAGCGCCGCCGCGGCCGGCAAAACGCAGCAGGCTCTCATTGCAGGTGCCCGAAAGGGTAGGGGGCGAAGTTCGACTGGCGACTCCCCCCTTGTCTGAGCCGGCAGTGCCGCCAGTCGTCATGGTCAACGGGCAGACAGCTGGTGCCGAGCCACGTGTCGAGCCGGCAACCACGGCGCCAAGTGGAAGCAGGGAGAGCAGGGTCAACAATATCTTCACCCGAGCCTCGGGAACCCTAGTCGGGTCGTCTCTCCCGCCGGGGTTCACGCTGGGCGGGGAACAGCGCAGTTTCTCTCAAGACCCGACGGACCGCACCAACGTGGACGAGATCGAGGCCCTGTTCGTGTCGAGCATCCTCCAAGCAGACTGGTATGACGCGAAGCAGAACCGGATCCCGCCGTGCGGCGTCGACGAGGCATACGCCTTCGCCCAGCGGGTCATCGACAACCTGCAAAAGGCCGCCACCACCAAGGAGGCCTTCCTGATCAACCTGTCTGCGTTGGCGGGAGGCAAGCTGCTGATGCACAGGGGCAGCTTGCGCGTTACTCGTCTTGAGGAACTGCCGGACCGCACGCGCTACTCGTGCAACTGGCAGCTCCGGTTCGGGGATATCGTCGGCGACATGGCCATGGAGGAGACGGTGATGCACGAGAAGTGGAAGAAGCCGAAGGGGGCCGACCAAGGGAGCAGCACCGGCACGGGCACAACAGCCGCCTCCGCTACGCCGAAAGGCGCCGGTGGGCCGCAGTCCGAGGCGGAATGGGAGCGCAAGTACAGGGAGGTTGCGAACACTTTGCAGCAGCGAGACGAAGAGCTGATGCGGCTCAGGGCGAAGGTCCTTGACTCGATCCGAGACCGCTGAGAGCCGGTGGTCAGGCAGTTAGGGGGTGGTTGCTTTGATTTGGCGAGTTGCTTTGTAGCGCTTTACGATACCCATATCCATATGCAATCAGATAATAAGAGCATGAAGATCTTATGCCGGTTTGTCACGCAAGACTGCGAAATTCATCGTCTCTGCACCCCTACCTTAGGAAACGCCTACACGAGACCACCTCCTCTCTAGCAGCACAGAAACATCAACTTCTTGTTACCCTCTTAAACCCTCACCTCCCGCCATCACAGACCAATTACCTAAGGTTATATGGGCAACATCAATGAACCAACTTCCAACGGCGCCACAAAAGTGGTCAAGTGGTTCACCTCGGTGCACACCCACATGCTACGGCATCGTAGACCACCTCCCTCGGAGATGACCTGGGGTCGATTCCTATGATGGTAGGTACAATACAATGTACCCAGCGAAGTAAAAACCCTACGGGGGGCTTTTCGTAGCCCACAACCTCCCAAGTACCTTACATTCAAAATGCGTTCGGGAGCTTGGTGGTGAGCTTTTTCTTTTAGAAGTTTATTGTATTCCCATCTTTTTTCTCTCTCTCATACGTTATTATTGCATTGCATGTCCCATTCATTATCCCTCGACCTGGTCTTTACTTGACTTAGATAACTTATGGCTGCCGATAGTCTCCTCTCTTCCTTCCTTCCTGAGCAACTGATGATGGGAATGAACTATACCTACCTATATTCCCCACCACCTCCGTAGGTAGTAGTAACTACTTCGGCGCGTAAACAAAAGCAAGCTGGTCCACCTCATCCCCAGCCTGGCCCAAGAACCCCACAATATGCCACCCCTCGGGCGCGGCAAACGTCGCACAGCTGGCCGTCGCCGTGCCCGCCGCCAGAGTGCGTCCGGACGAGGTGACCGCCTTGATGTAGAAATTCCTCGTCGTATGCCCGTCCTTCTCCCCCTTGCACAGCTCCACCCGCACCCAGTACTCGCCCCCCGCGAGCGCCAGCGAGGAGGCTGTCCCGCCCGTACCGCCGTGCGTGAAGGTCGTGCCGTCCGTTAGCGTGAGCGATACGCTGTCCAGCCGGGACGCGCCGCGGAAGGTTAAGGTGGCTGGCTTTGGCTTGGTGGTGGTGGTCTTGCTGGAGAGAGTGGGGACGTCGCTAAACCAGGTCCCATAATCTCCTCCGAAAAAGGCGCTCTGCTGCAGCTGCAAGGGGGAAGAGCTTGCCGTCGTCGTCGTCGTCGCCCAGGAAAACTCGGCATACACCGGGTTGTGGTCCGACAGGATGCTGCCGTTGGCCTGCAGGAAGCGGGCGCTCTCGTAGCGGAATGCCGTCGCGGCCAGGGTGACCAGGGGCGAGGACCGGTAGAAGATCTTGTCGACCGTCTCGCACGTGTTGTTGCGGCTCGGGTTGTCGCACAGGCTTTCTAGCGTTGGGACGACGCCGCCGCGCTGCAGCTGCACCCACGGGTCGGCGAAGCCGCTCGACAGCAGGGAGCGCACGGCGGTGTCGCCTGCCCGGCTGTAGCGGCTGTTGGTGTCGCCGAAGACCAGCACGGCGTTGCCCGTGCTCCAGGCGGCGATGTAGGCGGCCACTTGGTTGAGGTTGGCTTGGCGCGCCGTGAGGTCGTCGGCTTCGGTGCCCGCGTCGGTGTGCAGGTTGTAGACGTCGACGTAGACAGCTGTTGAGGGGTTGTCGCTCGAGCCGGACAGCGCCAGGCGCATGAAGGTGAAGCCCTTGGGCGTCAGGCAGTCGGCGCCCGACGCATTGGAGCACTGGTCCCACTTGATGCGCCGGAAGCTGACCCAGTCATATTTGGACAGCGTGTTGAGCCCGGATCCGAACGGGACCCCGCCGGATGTGGCGGTCCGGTACGGGTGGTTGTCGGTGGCGTAGATGTAGGCGTGGTAGTTGAAGTCCTAGGAGTCCGGTTAACCGTCAGTTGGTTTCTTTCCACGGAACTGTAACGTGTCTGAGCTGAGTAGCTAGCGATCTGAGCATACCTCCTGAACATGGATGGCATCATAGCCATACTCGGCAAACTTGGACCCGATCAGCCGTGAGTTTGTTGCTTTGTCTCCGGGCACTTCATTGCCGTTGAGTATCGCAGGAAGACCGGCGACATTCATGGACAGGACATTGAATTTGCCAGATGTTGCTGCCACGGCTCCGTCGAGCAGCAGCGCCGCGGAGGTCGCAACACTGAGGCCCAGTGCTGTCTTCATGTTTGCGATGTGCCCGAACAAGAGCAAACAAACGGCTTGAAACACCACAGGAGCGCCTGGGCTTCTGATCAAGTTATTGCAAAGCGAAAACTCTCATCCGTATTTATGTCCTTTCATCATCGACCTGCCGAGGGCGAGCGCGCCCAGGCCATCATCTGGCCATGGGACAGTGCGCTCTCGTAGCGTAGCATCACGACTGCCGAACATGCGCAAGCAGTCTACTGGGGTGCTTCGCTTAGGTTGGGAATAGCATCGAGAAGAACCACGTGAAAGAAGTAACTGGATGACAAAAGCAGTGTGCATCGACGTTACTCTCGCTTCCCCTTCCACGTCCAGGTCGGATTGTTTTCCCGTTCAGTGACCGATGTCCGGTTTCCCGCGCTGTTGATCCCGGCACGATATCACCTTACCGTGTATGCACAGTACATGAACACTACCCGCAGTAGCCAAGTGCAGTACCTAATGAGCAAAGCACGGCGCACGTGGGTGTGGAAGCGTCGGCATAATAACTAACGCGATACCTCTATCCTGTACGGAGTACACCTCGGTACCTTCAAATCTGTGGAAGTTGGATCAATATCGTGATTGACGTTAGGGAATCAGGTTCGAGTTACTAGTATCTTCAACTGGAGGCTTTTCACATGACATACCATTACCCTAACCCTTATCTAATGCTGCCATTATCAGTGGAGCGCCCGCGTCACGCATCCGTCTTATCGATTGCCGCAACGACCTGACGGAGCTGTCGGAACTTCCACCCATGGACGATATCCGATCAGATATCTAGCCAGCAGGCAGTGCCAGGCTCAGGGACAGACAGCTAGCAGGGCAATCAAGTCTCTCTGGTCACTGACACGATGCGTTGATCTATCGACTTCTTTTTCTTTCAATTCGACGATTCCGACCAGAGCTTCCACTCGTTTCGCTAAAGTATCAGTACTCCGGCTTCTGATGCTCCATCTTCTTTCATTCGTGCACATCGTGTAACGAACCAATTCCGCCTCCAACGAACAAACGGATAAAGGCTGCCTGTGTCTTGGACATTCCTCCAATTCTTCATCCAGCAAAAATGCCGAGACAATACGTCGTTTGCGGCCGGCCAGTGCCCCCGCTCGGCGCCCGCCGCCTATCGCTCCTTTTCGTCAGCCTCGCGCTCTTCGCCGTCTTCAGCCTTGTCTTCACCTTGCCGGGCTCAACAAGCGCAAGTCTGCGGGCCGCCGCCAGCCAAAGGTTCTCCGTTCCCAAGTCACTCAAGAGCCCGTGGATGAACAAGCTCAACCCGTTCAAGCAGCCAATGCACCCGCCCCGCAGTCAGAAGAACGACACGGATGGCGAGTCGGTGTGGTACGCCGACTGGAACTGGCTTCTGATGCCCTTCAGCAGCTCCGTCACCCTCGACGAGAACCGCGCTCTTCTGCCCATGCTCAAGGAGCGCACCCCGGTCTACTGCTATTACGATAACACCGTCGAGAAGGAGGAGGATCACTCGAGCAAGGAGGCCGAGAGCGACCTGCTGCTGACCTGGCGTCGTGCGTGGTGGGCACAGGGATTCAAACCCATCATTCTGGGCCCGGCCGAGGCCATGAACAACCCCTTGTACGAGGAGCTGCAAAAGCTGCAGGGCATGAAGCCGGCCCTGAAGACGGACCTGATGCGGTGGCTGGCCTGGGAGAACATGGGCGACGGCATGCTCGCCCAGTCCCTCCTCTTCCCCATGGGCCCGCACGACGATCCCCTATTGAAGTACCTCCGCCGCGCAGAGTTCCCTAGGTTGACGCGGTTCAAGGACCTGGAGGATGGCCTGTTTATGGGTTCCAAAAATGAAGTCGCAGCTGCGATCAAGGCTGCCATGGCCAGTCCGCACATCAAGGAGGCCGATGGCTTTGTTGCCGCCGTGGAATCCGACAAGAAGGACAGTCCATTCACCGTTGATGACGCCCCGAAATCTCTCGCCTACTACTCAACTCGTCAGATCCAGACCCTGTATCCCAAGGTCGACGAGGCCATCAAGAGCTCACGAGGGTCGGGACTTAAGAACCTCAACCAGCTCATTACCGCACACCTTCACGTCACCTGGCAGAATATCTTCACCGCCGGTATCGCCGTGGTCAAACCCCTTCCGCACCACACCACCCACCTCATCAAGCCCGCCTACGAGCTAGCCTCGCGACTGGCCCACTGCTTAGAATCACCCCTCCCCGACAGCTGCCCTCCCAACCGGCCGAACTGCCGGCCATGTGACGACACGAAGCCCATGAAGATCACGACTCCGGCGTCCTACACCAACACAAGCACGCTCTACACGATAGGCACCGTCCCTCATCCCTACACCACCTCGACGCTCAACTCCCTCAAGTCCCAGATCTCCATCGCCTGGATCCGCCGCGAAGCGCACCGCGACGCATGGATAACCTCTCTCACCTCCTCCCTCTTCGGGGACAAGGAGGTCTCCACCACGCCGCGCCTGCTCCGCTTCAAAGAAGCCGTCGCGGCGTCCGAGGACACCACCACCGGCGGCGGCGCCGCCCGCTCCCTCTGGCTGCCCGCCGAGCAGGCCATGCCCGACGATCTCGACTGGCACTTCGGCTTCGCCCTGCCGGACAGCGCCACCTACGCAACAGACAACCAACCTGACGCTTCTTCTTCTTCCTCTTCCACAGACGCCTCTAACACCGGTAGTAGCGGTACCATCGTCGTCGGCGGAGGTCCGCCGCTGCACAGCGAAGAAGACGGGCCCCTCCCTTCTAAGGAAGAAATAGCCCTCGAGCCAGCGCTCTTCTCCCGCGCCCAGAGCGTCGTGCTGCACGGTAGCAAATCCAAACCCGCTTCCATCCCGGGATCATCATCATCAACAAAATCCAAGACAGGAGGAGCAGGAAAAAACGAAGAAAAAAAAAGCGACAAAGGAAGACCTGGCCATCCGCAACGCCATCGAGGCCTGGAACCTAGCCGACACCGAGGCCTGGCGCTTCGCGCGCGCCTACCTCGCCCGCAAGACGGTCGAGCGGCGCAAGTGGGAGGAAGAAGAAGCCAAGTACGCGGACGGGATGGGGTCGGAGAAGAAGTCTGCGAGGAAAAAGGGTCAGGGTCATCAGGGTGGTCATGCGGGAAGCGGCGGCGGTGGTGGTGCGGGGTGGGATCGGTGGTTAGATCGTCGTCGGGATTGATCTTTTTGTTCATGCGATCATCATCATCGTCGTCGTTATATTTATCATATCATGGAAGGCAGAAAAGGGAAGGAGTCATTTTGGTGGGTGGTTCCAAGAAAAGGCGTTCGTTGCATTGTCTTGATGAAAGTGCTCTAAGTTGTCAGTCATGTACTGGGCATGGCGTTAGGTTAATTAGTAGTATGATGGTTTGAAAGCATTTCCAGGTAAAAAGGACAGGTTTCCCCAGATTCTCAATATCAACCATGTGTCAAAACAGTCAAGCAAGCAAGCATGATGCCAATCTACCCCCTGTTCGCTAAGGAACGTTTCATGGGGCAACTCGATATCTCGCACCATGCACATCATCGCACGCACACGTCGTAACACATGTAATACGTTCTCTGTTGTATGAAAGCCCTATTCTACATCGATTAGTAGTAAGCTGCCCTCAGTATGCCATGCTGCTGGGTCCAGAGATCCTTCAGACAGCCGCCACCCATCCATTACGGCGGCAGAGCGCCTGAAGGAAAACAAAATAAACATGCGACAAAAGACCATAACACTGCCAGTTCCATCAACCCTTTCCCCCGGTATTGTAAGGATGCGATTATGCCGACACAATTATTGAAATCCGTGTCACTCCGTCAACAATGTCCAGCTCTTCACATACTGAAGGCTGAAGTCAGGTTCCCACGGCTGGCAATGTCAAGAGCGAGATTCTTGAACTTGTTATCCAGCGAGTCCACGCTGTTCGGAGGGCGGTTCTCTCCGTGCTGTCCCGGAGTAGCCGAGAGACGCGCGCCACCATTCCCGCTCAGATCGTGAACATCAGACATCTTGCCCGGTGTGACCTCCCTGGATGAGCTTGCCTGGTTGGGTGTGAGTGACGGGCCGAGGGATGCCGCAGCGTGTCCTGTGTAGTGCGGCAACAAGCCTTGAGCTGTGGTCGAAGACAAAGCGCTGCTGGTCGCGCCTTTCTTTAGAACCGTCTCCCAGAGCTTCCCACTGCTGTTTTTCATTGTTAGCATTTCCCAACCATGCATGTTCATGTTAGAGAGCTAGCTACCTTGAGTTCTCCCCGCGCCGATCAGCAGAGCCAACGGAGTCACCATCCATGCTCCCTTCACGGGTCTTCCTGCTGCTCCCGGCATTAATGAAGTCTTCCGAGCCGCTGTTGACCTGTGTTTCAAAGGAGATAGTCCTAGTGAGTCTGCGGTTCTCTTCGGTGGCCGTCGAGTCATTGGCCTCACAAGCCTGCACAGGAGTTACGGGCCTGAACGGGTCGCAGCTCGATTCCGACGCGCGATTGTCAGGATGCCGAGCAGGCTGAGGCGACTTCTCTTTGACAGGTGAGGGCGGGTAGAAATGCTTCCCATCGAACTTGGGCAAGCCTTTGACAGCCGATTTGGGTGCCTTGCCCCAGTACAGAAACCGAGCACGACGCTCGTCATCGGTCAGCGGCCGTTTGTAAACATAATCCTGGTCTCTGGCAGTGCGAGGATCGACGCCTTTGGGAAGAGTGCCGAGCAAGTACGGCACGCCATAGTTGGATTTCCTCTTCCTCGCTGCATTGGCATCCTTGCCAGGCCGGCTTGCTTTCTCGGAAGCATCATCGCTGTTGCTCTGGGCACGTGGCGCTGTAGCTCCGAGTGCCGCCGCAAACGGCTGCGACACCGATCGCTGCTCGCCCATGTGCATGTGCTCCATGCTCTTGGACTGCGCGGCAGCCAGCCTCTTTTCTGCATCTTCGTAGGCCTTCATCTCCCTGGCATACTTACTGCCCGTCCAGGTCGAAGCATAGCCACGGGGCTGGAAGACGGGAGCCAGAGCCGCCTCGCTTGGGAGGGACTGCCCATTGGACAAGCCGTTGATGCCGAAATACGCTTGGTCCGGAAGGCTTCTAAGTGAGTCGTAGTGCTTGAGTCCGTGGCTGGCAAGCTCAATTCTCCGGCGAAATGACTCATCTGTCTGCTTGTTCTGAGCATCCGAGGCTTTGTGTTCAGCCGGTGCCGTCGACTGGGACGGAGGTTTGTTGGTCTCCATGGCCACGTCGGGTTGGGATGGTTTGTTATCCCCCTTGCCCTGGGTGGCCTTGCGGTGCGCTTCCTCATATTCGAGCTGGGCCTTCAGGGTTGCCTCAAATCTCTGGATGTGGCCCTTGAGGATTTGGATTCTGTTCTCCATATCCCTCTCGTCAATCTGGTGCCGATTGTACTGGAGCTGATCTTCGTGGTACTTGAGATTCTGCTTGAACGAGGCAATCTGCTTCTTGGTGATGTCGCTGAGTTTGATTGACGAGATCGGGGGCGCGGCACCCGCATTGAAGTTGGCATTAGCTGGGACAATGTGGTTGACAACCGGTGGAATTCCAGAGAGGCTGGAGTTAGATGGTGCGTATGACGGTCCAGCAGCCGCAGACGAGGTCGAAGCAGGCTGAGGCTGCATGAACTGTCCCGGGACTGGTGCAAGACCCTGCGGGATGCCCAGCATTTGGACGGGGACCATCGGATTGGTGAGGGGCGCCGAAAATGGTCCAGCTGGGTACATGAGCTGACCGTTGTAGAAGAATGCCCTGGAGCTGTCAAAGGGCTCGGGCATCTTGTTGGCGTTGCCTTGCTTGTCGTCCGCCGCATAGTTGTCGCTTCGAACATGCACTGAATTCTCGTTGTGCATGTCCTTTGGCGCATTATCTGGCGCACGTGGTGCCATGGTAGGCGCGCTGATGGTAGGATGGGCGAAAGAGAAAGGATGAGGCAAAGGGGTTCCAAACGCCATGGGCACAAACGAGACCGGCGCCTGGATCGGCTGGAACCCAGGGGGATATCCGGTCACAAGCTGCGGCATAATTGGAACCGGCTGGGGAATACCAATCGGGGCGAGCTGTGGCTTGCTGGGCACTGCTTTATCAGACAGGCTCTGATTGTCCAGGGCGCTGTGCTCGCTGGACCTCTTGGAGGTGGGAGACAGCGGGCCGCGGGTATTCGGGACAATGCGACCACCCGCTGTCACTCGAACATGCGGGGGGGAGACGACGGCCTTCCTGAAGCGCTGGAAACCTTCGTCTCGCTGAGCTGTGGCCCCAGTAGGTGCAGGAATTGGTTCTGCGGTGGCGGCCTCCGTCACGCTCCTACCGCGATACTTCCATTCCGCCAGGTGAGAAGGCCCATGATCTGAGTCCCTGGCTGGGTCTTGCGAACTGACCCGGGCATGCTCTTTCGCGGTGTGCCGGGTAGGAAGTCGCATGGAGGAGACTTCTCGAGCAAGCTCACGGCCCATGCGGCGGTTCACAGTACCCTTGTACACGAGTTCTTCCGAGGTTACGGATGAATCGTCTTTCTTGTGCCTGCCATTCACCGGTCTGCAACTGGAGCCGGAAGAAGACTCGCTTCCAGAACGGCGAACAATATCAGCTAGAGTGAGTCCATTAGTCTGCGAGCCGATAACGCGTAGGACGGTCTCCAAACGTACCAATCTCGGGGTTTGCTGCCATGGCTAGGATCTTGCCCGAGGCCTGATTCGCGCGAAGAGCCAGCAGCTCAGTGACTGTGTACGTCTGGCGCGGCATGTTGTGCTGAATGTGGGCGAAGACGTAGTATGTCCGATGCCGTGGCGGATGGTACCAACGAAACAGAGTGGGATACAACTTCCCGTGCCCACAGTCCGATGACAATGACTGAATGACGAAGGCGACAACGGTTGGCACCGAAACCGACTCGCTGCAGCGGTCTGTCAGTCTCTGTTCCTCAAGTTGAGATACAATAAACTTTGGTAGATGCGAACGAGAGCATTCGACTGGGTTATTCGCTGCCAGCGAGTCGATCTTGACTTCGATAAGCTTGCACCGGCTATGAAGTATAAGGAGATGCTTGATAGCGAATAGAGTGGGAGGGGTGATCGTGCAGTCATTTTCCTGCAGGTCCTTCAAAAGGTTAAGCAAACGCTTCGCGCGTCTGCGATGGCTAGGTTGCCTCATTTGTTATGGAATACAAACAAACAGGCATGGCCAGATGGGGTGTGCAGAAAGATATGCAGGGCTGTGATTGTGTTTTGTTCTGTTGTTTGGGGATCGGTGGTAGACAGACAAGGAGTCAAAAAGGAAACATACCTTGAAGTGCTTGAAAAGGCAGCGAACGAGTTAGGAGGTTGGTCGGCGACACAAGGACGATGGACGAACTGGCTCTAGCTCAGACACGACTGGTATAGGAGAGGTACAGCCCAGTCCTGATGGATGTGCCAGCGGGAAAGACGAGGGAACTTGTCGGATCGAGAAAAACGACGAGATGGTATGGGAGTCCAAAAAGCGGATTTTGCCAAAAGGACGAGAAGGGATCGAGCAAAGCGACAGGTCGCGTTGCGGTCCTACAAAAAGACCAGGTAAAGGAAGCCTAGTTAGTAGGCCAGAGAACAAAAGGTGGGTTGGGTGATGCAAAACTGTGCGGTGGTGATGGATGAGGAGGAAGACGAGAGGCGACCAAGAAGGTGGAATTATGTGGAAGACAGTCGAGGCAACAGTGCAGCGATGGGAAGGCTTGAAGGGGCCCGAACTGACAAGACCAGGAAGGTGCGAGGGATCACCAGGTTGGGAGGGACAGGAAGGACTGCCGCCGCTGGGAGCACCTCATGAAAGTGGTTCTGAAACATCTGGCACTAGGGAAATCGCGACCCAGGAGAGCCACCAACCTCGACCGAGGCCATTTGAGAGTCAAGAAGAGGACAGGAAGGAACGCAAACAGATGAAGCCAAGGTTCCGAACGGAAGGAGCAGCGAGTTGCTTGCCGACTAGACTAGGAGCCCCAGTTGGCATTGGGATTTACAGTTCAAGTTGGTAAAGTAGCGTCACTTAATAAGGTACGTCAGGGGTATAAACATGCGATGCTCTTTGATCGCCGCAGCAACCAGCACCCCATTGCCCATGAAACACACTCCCCCCAACACGCAATGGACAGCTTCCCGTTGAATGAGTGTGATTCGACTGCTGGGTCCCAAATGGTATACCATCCATCCATTCCACGTCCCGCAACATTAACAGCACAATCACCATCTCTCACACTTCCCGCAATGGGATTTAAGTCGCGCCCCAGATGCCCAGCGTCCAAGTGGAACCAGCAGCGGACCCTCTCATCAGCCCGCCAGCTCCTAAGCTCTGTCTCTGTGTCTTGTGGTCCACATCTTCTGGCTTGCTCGCCCCGGCAGCTCCATGCTGCAGCCAAGCCTCGCGGTCGACCGTGGCCAGAGCTGACGCCTTGAGGTGGGTGATCAAGCTCGCGCCGCTCCATGCACCCACTGACTCAACGGCCCTCATCTCGCCGTGAACCCGGGGTCTCTTGTCGATCCCTCTCTTCAGCTGCTCCTCGAAGGGGTCTGGTTCTGGCACCGTGTTGGCTGCATCGTGCCAAACGCCGTCTTGCTCATCACCAGCACCGGGCTGTGACACGACGCCCACCGGTCCCTCACCCGCTTGGCGCGTTCCTCCCCTCTTCAGATTCGGGTTCGTTCGGAACTGCTGTACGCCCTTGCCCTGCACTGGATCCCAGCCCCGCTGCCGGGCAATTTCTACAACTTCGTCGAAGACTCGCTTGCGAAGCCCAAGCACATTTGAGCATCCGCCGGTGAAGATGATGCGGGACATGCAGAGTGCCCGGACATCGACGGGTAGCTGGAGTAGACTGCGGTACACGAGAAGATGCAACGGCAATTCGTGATCATCAAAGCTGGTGTGCGAATATTGGGAGTCGAAGAACGTGTTCTCGCATGGTTCGGCAAGGGCATCGAACGGGAGCTCCAGCGACGTTGGCGAGAGCCACGACTTCAAGGGAATGACCACCGGGCCACGCCTGTGCCCCGGCTGGACGCCCTCCGATTCTGTTTCATCTTGCTCATGAACAGTCGCCAAAGCATCGGAAGATGGCTGGTCGGGACGAGATGACTGGCGAGGTCTACACCACACCATGCGGGTGGTGATGTCGTTGCACTCTTCAAAGCTCAGAACATACTCTTGGTTGCTATCCTGGTCTCCTCGACCGTCGGGGAGGTGTTTTGCCAGGAGTTTGTGTGTCTGCTCCACAAGCATCCTGCCTCCGCGAATGCTTCTGCTGGAGCCTACTTCCCGGTACTCGTAGACGCTGGTGACCACCGTCTCGGACCAGCCGAGATTCACGACTAGTGCTGATCGTACTCCAGCTCCAGCAGCCAAGGCAAGCGGAGACGACAACAACGAGACAGTTGGCGGCTGGAATCGACTGAAGACGCTGTACAGGGCTGCCGACAGTAATGGAATGGGCAGGGACGAAGGCAGAACCCAGACCATCCTTCGTGGCCGCGAGTCAATGAGCAAGTACCTAGCCGGCGTATTAGCTACTAGTACACAAAACAGTAGGAGTGGGATGAAGTCGCAGTACTTAGTGAACGCCTCCCTCAGAGCCCTCTCAATCCTATCGCCGACCAGTCCAAGGTCCGCGCCCCGGACATCATACTGCCATAGCTCGTGATCCTTCCCCCACAGCCCGCCAGCAGCCGCGCTCCTCCAGTCATAGCGGTAATCTGTCTGCCAGTCTCGGAAATCACCAACCCGACGCTGCTGGTCTGGGCCGAACCAAATGCATCCTCTAGGTGCCGGGTCCCCTGAAAACCCAACCTGCAGCTTCCGGGTGCCAAACTCAATGATGATTATCTCCTCGTCGGCACGGAGGCTAGATGGCGACCCAAAGTTGGACGGGATCGGCCGCAGCGGCGTTGACGGCCCACTCGCTCCCGACGGCGACCGGATGTTAGCGACCGACCGATGCGGAAGCGGTGCGGAGCCCGCCGGCGCTGACATCTTGTACCCAGGAAGTGACCTAGGACGGCATAAATCAGGTTTCTCTAACTGGAATCCTTGCTAGCCAAAAGTAGTGGGAATTTGGGTTCCTGTTTTGCGTCTTGGGCTCAAGAATTCACGAAACGCGGGAAACTGTTTCTTGATGCATCCAGGCACTCGAGTTCCTCCGTTGCGCGGCTTCGCGCCTGCCCTATTCCGATAACTAAATACAGATGAATGAGGTGGTATGTAACTATCCGATATAGGCGTGCATTGGAGTCTGGACTCTCACACTGGTGGCTGTGACAACCCTCACTTCCCAAAAACGGAATAACGTCAACAACTTGAAAGCCAAACAACGTCCCTTCTTCATCGTTTTCCCCAGTTGCTCGCTGCAAGCCCAACTTCGGATTGCTCCATAACTTTGCTTGCCATGGCTTAATAATTGAGATCTCTAATAAATTTTGGCTCGCATTATCGTCTATTTCTGACAATTCGACTGGCCAACGGGAGGCGTCGGGAGCTGCTAAAATGGGCATTAAAGGGTGAGTGAGACCGTGCAATCTTTTGAGTTGGTATCGCCACGGAAATAAGAATAAGAATAACAGCTTACCATTACCACTTCCACGTAGCATCTACAAAGAAATTGGACCTGGCGACAGGATATCCCTTTGCAAACTAGCTGTTAAAACATTAGAAGAAACCGGCCGTCCGCTGCGTCTGGCCATCGATTTCTCAATATGGCAGTTCCAAGTCCAAGCAGCTAGGGGTTGGTTTTCCTTGGTCTTCACTTTCTCAAAAGATCACAGTATCCAACTAATCTAACTCCCAGGCGGCTCCAACCCCGCAATCCGCACCCTCTTCTACCGTCTCGTCCGCCTCCTCGGTCTTGCAATCCAGCCGGTCTTTGTCTTCGACGGCCCCAACAAGCCCGCATTCAAGCGCAACAAGCGCTCGTCCGGCCGCGGCGACGCCGTTGCCACGGCCATGGCGAAGCGTCTCATCAGCCTCTTCGGTTTTCTGACGCATGACGCCCCCGGCGAGGCAGAGGCCGAGTGCGCTCTGCTCGAGCAGCAGGGTGTTGTAGACGCTGTGCTCAGCGAGGACGTGGACACCATCATGTTTGGCTGCCGGAAAACGCTGCGGAATTGGTCGGCTGAAGGACCCAGGGCCTCGAAGACGCCGACGCATGTGTCGATGTACGACGCCACCGCCATAGCTGGGGGCCCAAGCAAGCTGGACCGGGAAGGGATGGTGCTAGTGGCCTTGATGAGTGGTGGTGACTACCTCCCCGAGGGTGTCCCTGGCTGTGGTGTGAAGGTCGCGTGCGAGGTGGCGAGGGCGGGATTCGGTCGTGACCTATGCCGCATTAAGAGGGCGGACAGGGACGGCCTGGCGGCGTGGAAGGAGCGGCTTTTGCATGAGCTGCGGACGAACGAGAGCGGGCTTTTCCGGACAAGACACAAGGCTTTGGAAATACCGGAGTGCTTCCCAAACATGGAGGTCTTAAGGTACTATACCCACCCGGTCGTGTCGCGGGAGGCCACCGTCGCCAGGCTTAAGGATGAGCTTACCACGGCTCGC
The DNA here is from genome assembly GCF_033439665.1 of Chaetomium strumarium. Lineage (NCBI taxonomy): Eukaryota > Fungi > Ascomycota > Sordariomycetes > Sordariales > Chaetomiaceae > Chaetomium > Chaetomium strumarium. The sequence goes on along the minus strand of NW_026944433.1, from coordinate 375,401 downwards.
GCTGTGGATGTCGTGGGGTTGCGGGAGTTCACCCGCGAGACATTTGACTGGGCATTCCGGATAGGTGCCGTCAAGCTTACCCGTGTCCTCGCCCCAAGTCTCTTGGTCCAGGAGTTTCTGAAAAGATCCGACGCATCGCAAGGCTGCCATGAGGATCCCGGTATCCAGCAGCAAGAGGAATCAGCTCTTGCCAAAGCCATCTCCAGCAAAAGGGCGCATTTCAGCACCGATGCAACGCCGGAGCTTCGGGTTTCCTTCGTCCCGGCTAATATCGTCGGGCTGGATCTTGACAAGGAGCCCGAGGAAGAGGTAGAAGCGTTTGGCAGAGACGGTATCGCGCTGAATAGCGACGACGAGTTCGACGAGGAAGCTGCGGAACTGGATGGCCAATCGAAGGCAGGAAACGTCAAGAAGCCGTTTGACCCACTCCAGCCGGATCTTGTCTGGGTTCCCGAGACAGTGGCAAGATTGGGCATACCGCGGACCGTAGAGAAGTGGGAAGCCAAACAACAGGTGAAAGAGCAACAAGCTGCCGCCAAAGCCACTCGGAAGACGAGAACCAAAAAGACAGACATGCCGGTTGGGGCGCTTGACAAGTACGTCAAGGTCACAAAGCGCGCCGCCGATAGCACGGTCAAGGACTCTGTTGTTGGTCTTGGTTCTACGCCGTCACCTCCAAAAGTCAGCAGCCACTCCGAACCGGTCGCGCCGAGAGGGAGAAGTAAGCAGTCCAAGAATCCCGCTAAAGCCCCTCAAGCGACCCAGCCCTCGGCAGATGTCAATCCTTGGACGCTTGCCGGCTCACAAGCCAGTCCCAAGGCCACCAAGTCGTTTCCATATCCCGCCTCACAAGTCCAGGTCAGACAGGGTTCTGCCAGCGACCCTATTATTTTCTCGTCTAGCCCTGTGGCCGCTGCATCACCTCAGCCACTTGGCGAGACCACGAAAGACAGCCAGAGGACGCCAACCAGGGCGACGGCTAAGCAGAGGCCGCTGCTTGAGAATGCCTCATCTCCCCCGCCTTTATTTGGTCTATCGCCAAGCCCCAGGAAGTACTTGTTTCGGGCCCCCGAAGACTCTATGGAACAGGCACCGAGCGGGACAGAGACTCAGCTTTCGAGGAAAGCAAGGCCCTTCAAGAGGGTCAAGAGCGGCGCCGAAGACAAACCTAGGACGGCAATGCAAAAGTCCATCAAGGACTTTAGCCGGATTTCGAAGGGCCCGAGCTCTTCTCAAGAGCAAACCAAGGTCTCTATCTCCAGCACCGGGCCGATCGAGATCCCATCAGACGACGAGGCATTTCCCCTGTCTCCACCAATGCGGCCGCCCGTGAATGAGTCTGATAGCCTCAAGCGGAATACCACTCCTCCACCGGCAGGCAATTTCAACATCACCAGCGACGACGACGATCCCTTTGCCTCGCCGCTCTCCGCAATTCATCCCCCGAGGTCCTCGTGCGCACCGCCAAAAGCAGGAAGAAGCGAGGACGACACAGACCACCTAGCACGTCTAGGGGAAGACTGTAGTGCACCGGCATCTAATGCTAGCAGCACCAGCATCGGCTCGGACCTACCACCAACCGTTACCAAGCAAGCAGAAAGTGCCACGGCGAAAGCAAAAGGTACAACCACAAAGGTGTACATCCCGCGCACAAGCCTCAACGGATTGGGTTACTTCGACGAAGTCGAAGTCAGCCGGGAAGAGGCTGAGCGCATGACGGCTGCTCTCAGTGATGATGGTGATGATGGCCTAGAACTACCTGGTATCAAGCGAGGGAAAGGACCAAGGCGGAGGGCATATCGGTTGAGTGAGGTCGAGGTTCTGGACTTGACGGGGGAGGATTGAGCGAGGATAGGAGATGGATACCTTGCAATACCTTGTGTTTGCGGAATGGGACGTTTTTATTATCCACCGGGGTTGTAAGATGGACGCGAATACCTTATTATATACCATAGTGAGAGACGAATACCCAAGACACTTATGAATTCGATGACTTCAATGCTGGTCAGTTCTGTCACAGATAGATGCTAGCACACTGCAAATTTACGAGCACACGCAGCGGATCCATGATATCTCTGCACTCCCCCATCTAACATAGAGCCCAGGTTTACTTCGTATAACTAAAGTACATTGTCTCCACAAGACATTCCAGTATAAGAGACGACCCGCCACCAAACAAACGCCTTCGACAAATCAACCTGATCAGAAGACCCTTGAACCTTACGCCCTCATAGGCTGCTTCGAGAGCAAGACATTCACACTCTCCCTCGCGTTGGGCGTGGCCCAGACACTATCCCGACCGCCGCGCCTCCACTCGTCGCCCGTGGCATCCTCCCCGCCGCCGCGCGTCGCCTCGCCCATCATCACCTCCACGTCCCTCTTCTGCGAGCTCAGCCAGGCCTTGACGAAGCTGACGGGGTCCTGCGCCATGGACGCGAGGAAGGTGTGCTTCGCCTTGGAGTGCGCGACCGCCTGCACCAGCGTGGCCAGCTGCTCGTCGAGGACGGCGACCTCCTTGAGCATCGCCGCGTACTGCGGGTTCTGGATGAAGGGGAGCAGCTTGGCGCGAAGGGGGTCGTCGACTGCGACGCGGACGTCGTAGATGGTAGGTTTGGGATCCTTGTGGAACTCTTCGTCGACGCGGATCGTGTATGGCAGTTTGATGGGTGGCAGGGGCCGGAGGTGAGGGGTCAGGTAGTCGTTGAGATGGGGAATGTAGCCGGTTTCGCGGTCGCGCGGTACTATCTGCATACTGTGTCAGCGGGAACCAGAAAGAAAGAAGGCGGAGGGAGGGGAACATGGGGGAAAAGGTACCTTTCGTAGTAGGTCGTCGCATCTGAAGTTGCGCTTTTCTTCGTCCTCTTGCAGGTTCATCAGCTTAATGTAGTCCCACAGAGCCATGACTGCTTCCTGGCGCGTCGCCTCGCGCATGTCGATGATTTCGGCGAGCTCCGGGCTGAGCTCAAAGCGCTCTGGATCTTCGTGTCTGAATAGGCTGATGGTAATATTCATGTTTTCGTCCCCGTTTCTCTTGAATGTGAACTCGTCGAAGTCGGCCATGGCGGGCAAATTGGCTGCCCCGGCCGGGGTCCTGTCGGGTTTCTTCCACTCAACGCTGGTCTCCGAGCCTGGGCGACCAGATCTTGGGCGCTCAAAATCGACCGTGAGTGCCTTGAAGAAATGGGACAGGCGGGACCGCTTGGCGGGCGCAGACTTGGTCTTGTTCTTGCTGGGCGTATCTGTCTCCATCTTGTCGTCGTCTCCCGCGTTCTCCCCGGCCTTGCTGGCCTCCTCGTCCGCTTCCAGGTCATATTCGTCGTCAAGCAGTCGGCCTTCTATCTTCACACGATATGAGGATTCAAGGCTGGAGGTGAAGTCGAACGTGTCAACATTGAGGCTGCTGTTCTGCCAGAACTGGTCCTCCACGGTGTTACTGATCCATATGCGCAAGGTCTTGTAGCGCTGCAGCGGATGTGTGTCAGCTGTGGCCATCGCGACACGGAACCAGTCCCAAATCGCAGTGTATATACCTTAGCATTGCGGCTCAGCGAGTCGACAATGTCCAGCCGTTTCCGCGTCATGGTGGCATCCAGCCGCCGCTCCAAGTCGCGAAGGTTCTTGTAAGCGGCGGCGACATCGCTCCCAACCAGAGTCTCCTCGACGCCATCGGGCAGTGACTTGTCGGTCGGCTTTCGACTCCTCAGCTTTGCAAGGTGATTCGCCTGCTGCTGCTGGTGATGCTGCTGGTTGATCTGCGCCTGCGTGATGGGCATCGAATGGTGAGGGCCGGCTGATGCTGACATCATGGGACCTATGGAAGACAGGGGTTAGGGGAAGCGATTCGATCAATGGTGAATGAAGTGATGCTCTGGCGCCCTGTTGTGATTTGCGATTCGCGCGGTTTCAAGAGACTTGAAGTCTGGCGTGGCCCGGAAGGAACAGTTGCAGAGCTCCACCAGCCTAAGTGCCCTAAGCATGCTTAGGTGTATGCCGGGAGGGGCCGGGGCCAACGAAAAGCGGAGCGTGCCCCGGGGGTCAGGGCAGCCCGGGGTTGGACGAGGGGGAAGAATCGGACGAAAGCCGATTTAGATCGTTCACGTACCGATGCCGCCACGGCGTTGTGGGACATGTTGTCCCGCTGCCCTCGGCGGGACATGTTGTGGTGTGTAGCCACGGTACTGCGGCTGCATCGTGGCGGGTCAATTCGGCAGCTACAACGTGGCTCGTTCAAGAGGCGGTTGCTGAAGCCAGGCAAATACTTGTATTTTCCGACGATGGCCGTGTTCGGCGCTTGGTCCGGTCTGGGGGCAGTGTGTCGATCGCGTCGTGGTTTCTTCGCGATGGAGTTCGCATGAGACGCCCCACATGATGTTCTTGGCAAAAAGCGTGGATCGATGAGCGCCGACATGAAAAGAACGTCTCTTTGCAGTCCGGCGTTTTCTCGGATTAACTTGGAGTGAGGTCATGTGACACCCCGGAGACCGTCCACCAGTCTCACAATTAAGCGCTGAAGCGCCACTTATACCTTACATTTGAATTTTCAAATTCCATACTCCGTACAAGATTGCTAAAGTACCCTACATAGGTGAAACACAGAAAATGCAAGCAGAAAGGTAGGAAGCCCGAACGTCCTTTGAAATGCTGAAATTCGTAACCACATCATCCGAGGCAATGAGACGAGTGGCCATATGACCCAGTAGTATGCCTACGCCACGCAAGCAAAATGCCCATTAAAGGTAGTAAAAAAATGTCAGCGGCCAGAATGCTATGCACCCTCCCTACTATCCGTAGGGTTCTCTCGGAAACGCTCAAAGGAAACGCTCCATGTATGCCCCTCTCCAGGTCCTTCGAAAACACCACAACCCACCACAGCGGTATCCCACCCCGTTAGCCTTGCGTTTTGTTGCTGGTGACGGTGAGATGTTACCGCATGCATAATCTTATGATGGCGGCGATATTGAATCAGAAAGCTGCCCCCAGTCCGTTCTTGGACTGTCGTTTACTAAACCGGTTGCGCTTCACGCTCGTGTCCTCCAGGCTTGCTTGGCTCTTGGTGAGCTGGTTGCGACCCGACCTGTCGCTGATGCTGTAACCTTCGCCCAAGGTTGCCCGTCCTCCCATGGTACTGGCCGGGCTAGACATGGACGAGGACATGTCGCCGAATCCGTTGTCGCTGCTGTAGGAACCCACCAGGTTCTGCGAGATGGCCAGGTCCTTGGCCCGCTCCAGCGACTCGATCCAATCGTCCACTGAGAATTTGGCGTCGCTGTTTTGCGACGACTTGGGCTCTTCAAAAGTGTAATGTACACCGTTCTAGATGTATACATGAGTCAGCAAGCTGTCTCGAGCACTTGACAAGGAGAACGAGCGTGGCTACTTACCGCGTCGACGCAGAAGACTGTCTGCCCCTTGGCATCTATTTGGGTCTTCCACGCGCAGTCCGGCGCCAGCAGCGAGATTTCCTGCTTGGCCCGCTTCTCCTCGCCACCAGCCGGGGCAAGCAGAATACGTCCGCTAGACGTAACCATGACAAGCCGTTGTCTCTTCTTCGTTGTGCTACCGCCGAAAAAGCGTGCAAGCTTCTTGTGCCCGTCGCCGTCGCCCCGTCCGTGCGGGCTGTTTGGGATCGGGGATGAGATAACCATCAAGTCACCAAGCTTCAGTATCCTCTCGTTGTTCTTTGTCAAGACCGGTGACCATTCGATGTCCAGCTGCGTCGGCGGCGGCAGCTCGGTGATGATCCTGGCAGGTCTTGAGCCGTTGGACTGCGTGTGCTGCCCTCGGGATGTGGGCGGCTTTGGCGGGCTTGGTCCCGCCCCGTTCAGCTGGATGATGTGAGGCTCCTGTGCCGGTGGTACATATGGCCGTAGGCGCGGTGCCTTCATCCGCCACAACTCCCTGCCAAACTGCTGTCCGTCAAAAAACTCGTGGTTCTTGACGTGCTCCACCGTCAGACGCCGGGCAGGATCCAGCACCAAACACCGCTCGACAAGATCCCGCGCAGCCGGGGGGAAACCGGGGGGGAACTCGTAATCCAAGCCGACAATCTTTTGGAAGGTGAGATATTCCGTGGGAGCTTTGAAGGGCGGTCGGCCGGCGAGGAGTTGGTATATTATGCAGCCGAATGCCCATAGGTCACTGGGTTTCCCCGCGGCCTTGTCCGTGAGCAGCTCCGGGCTCACGTACTCGGCGGTGCCGACAAACGACGCTGCCCGCTCGTCCCCGCGCGAGTTGCCGTGGCCTGATGCATCTTCAGGGGGTCTCGGCTCTCGAGGGTCTGGCAACAGTTTGGCAGTGCCAAAGTCCGTGATTTTGATGTGCATCTGGTCATCCAGGAGTACATTCTCAGGCTTGAGATCGCGGTGAATGACACCTCTCGAGTGCATGTACGCAACAGCGTCCAGGATTTGAGCGCCATAAAACCTTGTGCACTCCACATCAAAAGTCCCTGTCTTCTTCAGGACGCCCAGCAGTTCCCCGCCGTTGCAGAGATCCAGTACATAATACAGGGAGGATTCGTCCTGGAATGTGTAGTAAAGCCGGACGATGCCTGGATGCTCCGTGAGTCTGTTCAGGGTGTCTTTTTCGATATTGACGTATTTTATCTTTTTCTCCTTGATGATATGCTTCTTGTCGAGCACCTTGACGGCGTACTCGCGGAGGGTCTGGCGGTCTGTGGCGAGAAAGACAGTGCTGTAGGAGCCCTCACCAAGCACCTTCCCGAACGAAAAGTCTCGGACACCCTTCTTGACCGACCTTATGACGGTCCTCCCTTCAGCGTCGACTTCCCTTCTCACGCTGACAGCCGCGCCCCGGTCCTTCCACTCTTCACTGCTCGCGAGCATCGGCGCTTCTGGCCCATAACTACCGGGCGGCGCTTGTGGAATGCCAGGGATTGGTGCATACCCTCCACCCACTCCCTTAGAGCTCCTTCTCGGGGGAGGGATGCCATTGGGGCCGTTTCCTTGTTGGACCGGGTGGGGACGCCCAGCTTGATGCCCCCGGCTCGGGTCACGCGATGGGATTTGAGATGCATTCGGCTGATCGAACCTTGTTGGGTCGCTCCTCGCTCCGTACATGGAGGATCGTGCTACCTCATTCCTGGGGCCTGCATATGGCCGTCCTTCTGGGTTGTGCTCCACCATCCGACTCTGACCAGGCAAGGGCGCTGAGGCTGGAAGTTGACTCTCGTTCGCTGGCCGGTATGCGCCATACTGTGCTGCAGGACTGGGATCACTGGGGCCAGTTGAACCTGTGCGACCCCGAGCAGCGTTCAAGCTATCCTGAGCGTTCTTCAAGATCAGGGCGGCCGACTCGTACGTGTGAGGTTGTCGCACGGGGACTTCTCGAGCGACCGATTGAGGCTCGTCATTTCGTGGGATCTTGTCAGCGCTGTTCACTTCAGTTCCACCGCTAATGCCTTGCTGTGTTGTTTGACCATTGTCTGCATTCGTCACGACCTCTCTTGGGGGGCTGGGCGAGTCGGAGTCGTCCGGGTTGGCAATCCGAAGGCCGCCGAGTGCCCGCGACAGACTAAGGTCACCATTCATGCTAGCGACCGTTCACGTCTTTGAGCAAGCAAAGACGTCACTGATATACAGAGAGAGGATGTCGGTTCGGTTGAGGACAGTGAGCGGTGCCCTCTTATCGAACGACGCACATGCGGTCTGGGCGCGGCAGAACGCGGGGACTCGACCACGGGGAGCCGCGCAACAAGCGGCGGGTGCCGACTGATGAGACGATGGAGGCTGTTGATGCAGGCAGTGATAGCTGCTGTACCGTCGGGCACTCTGAATGTCGTCTCGTATCTATCGAGGCGCAGCGAGCGAATGTTACTCAAGTTGTTCGTCCTTCGTGGCAGAGTCGGTCCGTGAATTTATCGATAGTCGGGCACCAAATGCTGAAGTTACCAGGCACAAGCTTCTTAGAGGTGCAGGTGCGTGGCCTCACAGGGTCTCTGTCACGGTGCGGATATGTGGCTTACACCGTGTTTACACGGAGTACAAAGGGAACTCCCCCGGGTGGAGCAGAGAGTGTCTCACTCCGTCCATGAAACATCTGAACAGTTGGAGCTTTATTATTACTGTAGACAGTAAAAGCGAGTTCCTGGGAGAAGCCCGCATCATCATATCGTTGTACGCTGATTAGTCATCGTTTTCAGCGTCAGATCTTCTTCCGCTGGCGGGGAAAAGCGAACGCGTCTAGCAAGGAGCAGAGCCACTCTTCCATGACTGCCAACGAGGCTATGCATGTAATGAGGAGTTGTTCCCCAGTTAGGTGGGCAGTGGTGGGTTGACTGGGACTCTACAGCTGTAAATAAACGATGTTTGGTTGGAAAGGTCGGGCTCGGTTAGCTATGAATAGCTACTGTGTAACTAGATGTTCCCAGATTGATATCTCCATTGCCCTGAATAGGGGAGTTAATTAAAGATTAGCTTCAAGCTTGGGTTGACGGGTCAGATCTGAGGCTTTGGGAGGCTTGGATGTCTATCTGTCTATATCATATGGACGGCCCAAGTGATAGGATCAAACCTCTAGGTATGACACTGTTGATTGTGTGCTGATTTTATCGCTGCTCCAATGCTCCATTATTAGTCGTCCCATGTGATGGAGCTTAGTGGCAGTGGTACTTTGTTCAGTCTCGATATGCACGTGCATTTCAGCCCTTTGCTCCTTCCCTCAGAACAAGCATCCCGGTTGTAGCATCCATACGAGTAAAATGACATGCTCCCTTCTTTCAAGTGCCGCTTTGTCCGCTACCTTCTGGGACAATATCTGCCCTGATCTCGCCCAACTCATCTACAGTGGCCGCTGCCATCATCTGAACTGGGAACGCGGTGTCCCCTTTCTCTAATCCTTTCAATTCCCCCACCATACCAATACTTTCATCAACTTGTTCTCAGGATGCTGCGTCTCACACCCACGGTGACATCTCTGACTATGGCAGAAGTCACGGAGGTTGGCCATCGCCGTCGGTTTCGGAGGTTCCTCGAAGCCGATGAGCCGGCGGGGGTTAGCTGGGTATCAACCATGAACCATACCGAGAGTGGATCGACGTTCAACATAACTCAATTCAACCAGACGTCGCAGCCGCACAGTAGCAAAAGGGACATGTCCCCTCCCATCAACAGGTCGCGGCCGCTGGTGGTGGACCCGCCCGTCATGCTTCTCCATGAGCAGAGAGTTGAGGAACACCTCTCGCCAATGCCGGAACCATCAGGTAGTTTAGAGCGTGGCGTGAAGGCTGGAGAGGAGCAACGCCAAGGTCCCGGGGGAACAGTACAGCTATGTATCCGGCTCAGACGCAGCAGCCTGCCAGCTGCAACAGAGGATGATGTGATGCTTGACCCGGGTTGCGCAACCAGTCAGCATGTATCGCCGGAAAGGGACACGCACATGTCCGAGAAGAAGTCCATCACGGAACAGACCGCTGGAGGGATTCTGGGCACGTCCGCGCGGATATCGTTGCCAGAGTCTGGTTCGCAAGTCCCTTCGCGATCGACGTCTGCTCAGCGCGTTAGTCGCTTCAGTAGTCCATGCTGTGAGGTTCCTCCTGAGCTAACTCATGGGTAACAAGGCCGAGGTCTTGGTAGACGGAGCAGATACGACGCTTGAGACTGAGACGGGTCCGTCCACTCCACGCCGGAGCTCTTCCCTGGAGTCTTTCGCTGCTACTACACCCCCTGTTTGGTCTGGCCGAGTATGTCCAAGCGGGAATTTTGCAGACACCCTGAGCAACGGTTGCTAACGTGATATCAGCTTTCGCCGGTGCCATCTGAAGGATCAGACTTTCATGCGTCTCAGGGTGTAAGTTTGCGAACATCTCTGTGACGAGTCGATATGGATGACTGACCTTAGAAACTGGAACCTAGTCGCCCACGGCCGCTTTCCAAACACAGGGCCGATTTCGCATCTACGACGACTCCTTGCCGGCTTCATCTCAACCACAAACGCCGCGAAACCTACCTGAAGCCCGTCATCAGAGTCGTCTGCTAGGATCCTTCACGGCCCCGGCAAGGCGTACTTCATCACATCTTTCCTGGACGCCTACGAGGAGTCGTTCGCGGCGTGGCTTTGGCAGGAGAAGGGAGACTAGCCCACTCGGATCTCGGACGCCAGGTTTGATGGGTTTGTATGGCGGTAGGGAGAACATTCATGATGCAGCAGTGATTGAGGAGATGGTGGAGGGAACTCAGGAGAGAGGACGAAGGGTATCCCCCACATCGCGGCTCCGAGGCTCTGCATGATTGTCTTGGGATCCCAAGGCCGGACCGGCATGATGGCGGGGAGGGAAGAGTGCACGTAGCCTTGGAGAGGCTGCTCACCTTACTTCGTCTTGTTAAGATACGTTTTGGCTGATCCGAGTATGCTCTGAGGTTCAGTTGAATAGACTTACGGCAACTTATCCCTAATCGCTGCTGCACTTGAGGATGATGGAGGCAGAAGCAGTTAAACCCCGATCTCATGAGCCTCGCCATCTTTTTCCTAACCACAACTGGATGAGCAGCGGGGAGTGTATGCTGTGATCGATATTGAAGACAAGCCTGTGAACACATTGGATGCTGCCTGCCGTGGTATGTCTTACGGCTAGAAGTTCGAACGGCGGACATACCTTAGGTACCTATTTGGAACACTAGAGTTCCAATGAGCGACACTCACGCTCAAGCAGATTAGATGGCCTTTCCGCACCACAAAGCCGAATGAGACGTTGTGACACCTACGTGAGCAAAGGCTTGCCAAAACGGACAGCTGCAGTCATTTGTGCGACGCTAAAGTTGGAAAAGCAGGAACGGATCCATTGGTGGATTTGCCGGCAGGCTGAGCGGCACAGCACGGGGAAGAACGGAGCGGGGTCAAGCAGCTGACACTGCAGCTGACACTGGCAACCAGGGCGCAACAGCCGATCGATCCATTCACGGAGTTCTGGCATTTTCCGCCGCCCTCAAACCGCCTGCAGGAGCAGTTGGCAAATCAGAAGAGGCAAAGGTGGAGCAAAGTTGTACTCCTACTAGAGCCAATGAGATGTCGCATATCGGAAGCCCTTGCCAGTCCTGCCAGGATCCACTCCCTGCGCGGCATCCACAGCTCCAGCTCTCCCGATGCCCTTTTGTCTGCCTCGCCCAGATCTTGCAGGTCCTCGCATGCCAGTCTTCTTCCTCTGCCTCAGCTTCTTTGGCCGCCCTTTTTCCTCCTCTGGTTTCCCTTCTTTTTCCCTTTCACATCTTCCCCTTCAACTTCCTCACCCCCAAAGCAACACTCTCAGTTACAACCTCGACTGGTTAGACATTCTTGTCCTACCCACGTCGCTCATCTCGACTTACACGACACTGGTCTCGGTGCGCGCCAGGCCAGCCCTCCTCCCCTATACACCAACGCGCCGCTTACCCTCACTACCGACATAGTCGCCGCCGTCATCCTCGTCTACTCATTCTACCGATTCGTAGCACTTTCTTCCCTTCTGGCCAATTGCCTTTCCGGAACCCGGCCTTACCCTACCACTCGCCCATCTCTTCCCTGTCCTTCAGGCCGTCCTCTCACCACAGCACTTGGGCCATTGACACGCGCTGAACTAACCAGTGTCACTTCACTCACATCTAACCTGTTTCACTGTCACTCATCTAGTACCCGACAAGTCTTCCAAGATGCCGTCGTTCGATCGTATCTACGCTTCGTCGCCGGTTCTCGCCTTTCCACCCCAGGCAGCTCACCAAGTCTCGCTGGGCAAGTCCTTCCTGCAGCACCAAGCCATGTCCCTCGGCCAGCCAACTTCATGGCGCGCGCAACTTGTTCGGACCTGCTCAGCCGCCGGTCGCAAGCGGTCAAGAGACGAGGCCTCTGTCAATCTCGACCCGCCAGAGAAGGTGGTCGAGCCTCCTGTCGTCAAAGAAGCAGAGGATGAATGGATCTACGGTCCTGGGATGACACTCATCAAGAAGTCCGCTGGCTATGTCGCCGATGCCAGCACCCAGTCTGGCACGTGGGTTGAGGAAAGGGCGGCTAAAGAAGAGGCGCGCAAGGCTGAAGCCGCTCTTCTTGCGCAAGAGCAATTGGCCCAGTCGCGGCCTTCATTGAGAAGCCATAAATCTCAACGGCTCGACATTGCGACTTCGACCAACGCAGACAGCAGGTCAAACCGTCGCGCTAGCCCCACTCGCGAAGCGATCAATCCAATGGCCGCATCCTCGGATTCCCCTGCGCAGCCAATCGTGGACGACTTCACCCTTCACCTTGGCATCGGCTGGAGCCGAATCAGTGACGAAGAGCACATCCAGGCGGCCGCCCGTGGATGGGCTCGCTTCATCGAAAACCATTATCCCGTTACCAACGTCAAGATTCTCCTGGAAAGCCGCGGCCTCCAGTCGTACCTGGTCGAAGCTACCGAAGGATATTTCTTATTCGCGGAGAACCTTCGTCAAGGCCGACTCGTCAGCAAGACTCCCGAAGGCGCTCTTCGCAACCTGAAGACCTCGCCGCCTGTCTTTGACGGGCCGCACACTATGGATGCGTCCGAATTGGCCAAGCCGCACGGCTCCTTTGCGGCTGTCGCCTCGGTTGAGATCGATATGAGCTGAAAAACCTTGGGATTCTGGTCTTGGCGTTACAGGGATGTGCTTGTTTTGCGGCGCGACTTGCTGAGCAGCCAGTGGCCGGAATGGCGTTGAATTGGCACCGTCGAGGCGACTGACGTTTCTCTGATCCTTATGGCTTCGAAGCAGAGGTTGGGTTTTCGGAAATTGCCAAACTTCGCGCAACAACAGTGTACAAGTAGAACCAAATTTACCATGCATTGCACTTACCATCTAAACACCGGCGCCTCTGAGTGAGATGTGTTGCACTGGCCCCTTCGATACCTCAAAAGTCATATCGAACTTTAAGACAGTCGTCTCGTGGTCCCGAAAGCAGAAGAGATAGTGGTATCTCAGTCGCAATTACAGTTGTTTTGTTTCCCAACAAGGGATGAATGGATGAGATGAGCTCACCAAGGACGGCCTCTCTTGTACCTCTACACAGTAGAAGACAGAAATATGTAGGTACACATATCTCATCATCTGTTGGCCAGGTGCACTTGTCTAGAAACAACCTACTTTCCCTCAATACCCATTCCATTGGCATTACAATGAAAGCTCTTTATGTCATGAAGTCATGAAGCCAAAGTTTGCTCCTTCTCACCTCCCAGTCAAAGCCTCTTAAGTTTGCTGTGAGATTGTGCCGGAAGCAACCACTTCAATCGAGCGGCGGGGCACCCGACCCAATTGAATCAGATCAGAGAGGAATCTGGCACCGTCGCACAATCTACAAAGGAAAACCGGATCTGTGGACAGAATGTGCGAACGCGCCTCGGGGCTGCACCGCGGCCTGCATGAGGAAGAAGTACTAAGATGTGCAGGATTCGCATGGTCCGCTTCCGTGGTATTCGGGTCAACATGGCCGTGTTTTCTCTGACGCGCCGTCCCCCTGCCCAGAAACTCACTTTTTAGCCTTTCTCACCTGTTTCACCTACTTCTTCCCCGCTATTTTATTGCTGCTCAGGCTGCCTATGGTTGTCCACGAGGTCCAGTCTTCTGCAACGCCAGCTGCCCTGGACCTTCGTCGCCAATCGTTGCCAGTAGGGGACGGACTAATGCCCTGGCCTGCCGAGCTCGCTGGCAGTGGCAAAATCACAAGCAGCTGCTGCTTTTCTTTCGCTGGACACAGCCTCGCCCGAGTCATAGCCTCGACAAACGTTGGTCTCTTTGAGCCGAAAACAGCAGCTCTTCGCAAAACCCGGTGCTCGAGCTATTTAAACACGTCTTTGTTGTGACTCGCGAGATAAACATTGGACAGCATTTGTTGTGACGAGCTCCCATCCAATGTGCTGACCCCTCCCTCGTGCGACCATCAACCTGCACCCACACGATCTCCCGTCTGCCAGCTGTCAAAGGTGCTGGTGCCAGCCGGGAGCTGTCTTCCCAGAGAGGCAGCCGGCGTTCGCGAGGGCGCCCGTTGCCACCAAAAGCTCGCACGAGAGAGCAAGCCAAATCCTCCGAGAGCGACCGGTCCTGGGCTGTCGCGACGGCCGAAAAACCATCCGCAGTCATGGTGTCGCAACACAGCGACGGGCCGACCTCATTGACGCTGCGGGGGCCGTCGTCGGTCGTCGGGACCAGCTCCAGCGGCCGGGCGCCAGGCTTACACAGCTCATCGCGCTCCCGCCGCTACAACCGCTCCCACGCCGGCGGCAGCTCCTTCACGCCGCAGAATGAGTTCCCCATCTTCAGCCACAGCGGCGACGTCGAGATCGTTGTGCGCGTCGCATCCGGTCACGAGAACCGCTACCTCCTGCACCGGCACATCCTTACCCGCTGCTCCGGCTTCTTCGAGGCTAGCACAAGCAACGAATGGTCGCGTGCGCAAGCAGTTCCTGAGTTACCGGCGCCGGGAACAGCCGGAGCGATTGAAGGAGGGGCGAGCGCCGCTGGTGGGGAGTTGGCACGGGTAGGCGATCGGGCCCGGGATAGCGAAGGGCCCGGCAAAACCGCGCAAACGAGGAAGAGGTGGAGGTACGAGCTGGATTACGGGTCAGGGGACAACGACATACCGATGCTGGTACAGAAGGAGGAGAGCACCAAGCCGTCGCCAGTCAACAACTCGATATTTGGTGGCCCTCCACCCAGTCACTCTTCAAGCCGGCACTCCCATCACAAGTCAGGGTCGCACTCCTTCTTCCGATCTGTTGCCAACCTCACCCTGTCTGCGACGCACACACCATCCCTTCCACCGCCAACGCCTGAAGAGCAGGATTTATTACGAGATTATGACAACCTTTTCCGCATCATGTACAACTATCCCCCATTACTGGACGGCATCAACATCGCAGATGCCTACGTACAGTGCAAGTCACTGCTCAACCTCGCAGACCAGTACGACGCTCTCGCTGTAGTCGGACCGCGCGTCGACCACCACCTACTCCAATTCCAGTCTCGGCTATGGAAGCAAATTGCCAAGTACCCTATCAGTTACCTCCGCCTAGGCTACCTCGCTCGGTCCAAGGTGATCTTCCAAGAAGCACTGATCCACGTCGTGGGACAGTGGCCAGCTGGCGAGCGCTCCATCCGCGCCGCACTCCCGGAAACGGTGGTCGACATCATCGAGGACAAAGTCGACGAGCTCGAGGAAACCGTCAGCCGCATCGAAGCCCGCCTCTTCCGCCTCACTCTCACCACCCGCACGGGCGAGCGCGTGACGCCCGCCAACGGATACCTCGAGTGGCTCGCCATCAGTCTCTTCCGGCAATGGCTGGCAGAGAATACCACGCCGCCGATGCCGCCTGCTCCGGAGCGCAGTAGCGGCGGTAGCCACTCCCGCAATGCGGCCGCTTCCCGGGGGAGGGCTGGGAGTCACAGCAGCGGCAGCGGCGGGAGCGCGACTGGTGGCATGAACAGTCGGTCGAGTACGCACGGCAACTACAACTTACAACTAGCCGCGCCCGCTCCAATACCACCGCTTTCATCGCTGGGGAGGACGTACAGGTTGCTCGGTGCGGGTCCCGGTAATAGTGCAGACAAAGGGTACCTCGGGCACGACGAGTGTAAGCGCTTCCTAAAACTCACGCCGGAGCTGTATACGCGGGATAATCTGCGGAAGTTTGAGAAGAGGATCGATGAGCTGAAGGCCATGGCACGCGAGGTCGTGCGTCCGCTGATGGGGAGTAGCCTCGAGCTGGAATTGGTCTATGGTGCTGGGGCGGGAGGGATTGGGTATCTGACGTGTACCACGGTGAGGGATCGGGATCTGCCGTGGGCATATGATTAATGAGTCATGAACCCCGGGGCATGGAAGGTTGAGGATGATGAGTCTAGATGATTGTCATTGGGAGGATAGGATGATGGGTAAGTTTGGATTGGGGTCAAGGGGCCTGGCGTCCTGTGATATCCGGATCCTGCATGTCGATGTTGGATTGTCGGCTATGAAAGAGGAGGCAACCTGCTGTGCGATGCTTTTCCTGACGGTATATATGACGACTTTATGTAATGGATGGTTGGCGTGCTCTGGAGGATACCCGCTGTTGGTTAGATCGCAATTTAGGTATATTGTCTTCAAATCTAAGATAGTATCAGGAAGCGAGTGTTTTGCGGTGTCTTGCGGTGGTCTTGATGTCTGTTGCGAACACTTGCTGTCAAGTAACTGGAAGTAACAGACAAAATCGGGCTGTAACAGTTCAGGCGCAGGTCATGAGTTTCAATTAACACCCGTATGCGAAATACATGAAACTTGGTTCGTTACATTACAGCGGTACTTTGTCTGGTCTGTGCGCTTGCCAAGGGTTGCCGGTACTGCTTGAAACTTTGAAACGTGTTAGTAAGTTACATGGGGAACATGACCCCGCGACCCCGCTACCCCTCCAAATCCCGAGTGTGACTGAGACCGTCGCCGAAATTTATTGTGACCGCAGAAAGTGTGAGTCAGCCTGTAACATCTCACTCACGCCGCAAATAATAAAGTTCTCGCTGCGGTTTTGGGAAGTTTCCCTACCCCGTTGGCATATCTCGATATCTCGCCCACTGGAGAATCCCGCGCGGTAACTCACCAGTATGTCGATCGAGTTTCCGAAGGAGGAGGAGGCCGTGATCGCGAGATGGCGCGAGATCAAGGCCTTCGAGCGGCAGGTGCGCTGAGATTCAGTTTACTCACACCAGCCGCTGTAATGTTTTGATGTTGATTTTGTGCCCCAGGTCGAGCTGTCTAAGGGGCGACCCAACTATACCTTTTACGATGGCCCGCCGTTCGCGACCGGTCTTCCCCATTACGGCCATCTCCTCGCCTCGACCATCAAAGATATCATCCCGAGGTATTGGTCCATGAAGGGCTACCACGTTGAGCGTCGGTTTGGCTGGGACACCCACGGCTTGCCCATCGAACATGAAATCGACAAGAAGTTGAAAGTGACGGGCAAGGCCGCTGTCATGCAAATAGGGTTGGAGAAGTACAATGCCGAGTGCAGGGCCATTGTCATGAGGTACCGTGAGGAGTGGAGGCACACTATCGAGCGGCTAGGCCGCTGGATCGACTTCGACAACGACTACAAGGTGGGTTTCTCGGCGTCGTGGAGGGGGCACTTGTCATGGCAGAACGCTGATGGCGGCAGACTATGGACCCCACGTTCATGGAATCCGAGTGGTGGGTGTTCAAGCAGCTCTTCGACAAAGGCCAGGTCTACCAAGGATACCGCGTGATGCCGTACTCTACGGCTCTCACCACTGCCCTTAGCAACTTCGAAGCGAACCAGAACTACCAGGACGTGACCGACCCAGCCATCGTGGTCTCTTTCCCACTTGATGACGACCTCGAAACAAGTCTGCTTGCCTGGACAACCACACCATGGACGCTACCATCCCATCTGGGCCTAGCAGTCCACCCAGACTTCGACTACATCAAGATCCAGGATGAGAAATCCGGGAAGAACTATATCCTTCTGGAGAAACTGCTTGGCACGCTGTACAAGGATCCGAAGAAGGCCAAGTTCAAGGTGCTGCAAAAGCTCAAGGGCAAGGAAATGGTTGGTTGGAAGTACCAGCCGCCTTTCGACTACCTGTACGAGGAATACAAAGATGTCGCGTTCAAGGTCCTCAGCGCAACCTATGTCCAGGACGACAACGGTACTGGTATTGTCCACCAGGCACCAGCCTTCGGCGAGGAGGACTATAACGTCGCTGTCGCAAACGGTATCGTGACCGAGAAGCGCCCGCCTCCCGACCCGGTAGACGACGCCGGTCGCTTTACCAGCAAGGTTCCCGACTATGCGGGAATGCACGTTAAGGAAGCCGACAAACACATCATCAAGCACCTAAAGGGGACCGGCAGAATCGTCGTAGAGTCACAGACCAAGCACTCGTACCCGATGTGCTACCGCTCAGATACACCACTTATCTACAAGGCCGTGCCCTCCTGGTTCGTGCGCATTCCCAATATCATCCCGAAGATGCTGGAGAACATTGAGGGTTCTCACTGGGTCCCGTCTTTTGTCAAGGAGAAGCGTTTCGCCAGCTGGATTTCCAACGCCCGGGATTGGAACGTGTCCCGGAACCGATACTGGGGCACTCCTATCCCCCTGTGGGTGAGCGAGGATAGAGAGGAGATCGTCTGTATCGGCAGCATCGCCGAGCTCAAGGAGCTGAGTGGCTACGAGGGCGAGATCACCGACCTGCATCGCGACAAAATCGACCACATCACCATCCCCAGCAAAAAGGGCAAGGGCGTCCTCAGGCGAGTGGAGGAGGTCTTTGACTGCTGGTTCGAGTCCGGAAGTATGCCTTACTCCAGCAAGCACTATCCTTTCGAGAACCGCGACGAATTCGAGAAGTCATTCCCCGGCGATTTCATTGCAGAGGGTCTCGATCAGACGAGGGGTTGGTTCTACACGCTGCTCGTCTTGGGAACACACCTTTTTGGCGTCTCTCCGTTCAAGAACTGTGTCGTCAACGGCATCGTATTGGCTGAGGACGGCAAGAAGATGTCGAAGCGGTTGAAGAACTACCCCGATCCCACCACGGTCATGACCAAGTACGGATCTGATGCGCTTCGTTTGTACCTCATCAACTCTCCCGTGGTGAGAGCCGAACCTCTCAAGTTTAAAGAGGCCGGGGTTAAGGAGGTCGTTGCCAAAGTGCTCCTCCCGCTATGGAACAGCTACAAGTTCTTCGAAGGTCAAGTCACCCTGTTAAAGAAGGTGGAAGACGTTGACTACATGTTCAACCCGACTATGGAATCCTCGAATACCAATGTGATGGACAAGTGGATCCTGGCCAGCTGCCAGAGCTTGCTCAAGTTTGTCAATGAGGAGATGGCAGGTTCGTTGATACTTCCCCTCCCCCCTCTCACCTCTCCTCCCAGCCCCATACCCCCGTCCCCACCATGGCCGTGTGGATGCTTACCCGGGTTGCAGCCTATCGTTTGTACACGGTCGTCCCCAAGCTGCTGGAGCTGATCGATAACACGACGAACTGGTACATCCGATTCAACCGGAAACGTCTCAAGGGTGAAAATGGGCTTGACGATACTCTCCATGCCCTGAACACCCTGTTCGAGGTCCTTTTCACGCTGTGCCGCGGCCTCGCGCCCTTTACGCCCTTCCTTACGGAAACCATCTACCTTAAGCTCCTGCCACACATCCCTGAGGAGCTTCGAGGCGAAGATTTCCGCAGTGTCCACTTCCTACCATTCCCTGAAGTGCGTCAAGAGCTATTCAACACCGACATCGAGCGACAGGTGCAGCGGATGCAAAAGGTCATCGAGTTGGCTAGAGTCTCCCGCGAGAGGCGTGGTATTGGCCTGAAGCAGCCCCTGAAGACGCTTATTGTCATCCACCCTGATCCTCAATACCTCGAGGATGTACAGTCGCTCCAAGGATACATTACCGAGGAGCTGAATGTCCGCGACCTGGTATTGACGTCGGACGAGGCCCAGTATGGGGTTCAATACAGCGTTACCGCGGATTGGCCCGTACTCGGGAAGAAGCTCAAGAAGGACATGGCTCGGGTTAAGAGGGCCCTCCCGAACGTCACTAGCCAAGAAGCGCAGGGCTACGCAGCCAACGGTACGCTTGTGGTCGACGGCATCACGCTTGAGGCAGGCGACTTGGTGGTCAAGCGCGGCCTGAGGGAGGATGATGCATCCCGGAACCTCGAGACTAACACGGATAACGATGTCCTCACTATCCTCGATGCCGAGATCTACCCCGGCCTTGCCGAGGAGGGTCTCGCTCGCGAGATCATCAACCGGGTACAGCGGCTGCGCAAGAAAGCCGGCCTTCAGCCAACAGACGACGTCAAGATGGAGTACAAGGTCCTGGCTGACCCCGACGAGACTGGCATCGAGAAAGTGTTTGAGACGCACCAACCGATCATCGTGAAGGCGCTGCGGCGGCCGCTGGATAAGCATGAGGTCACCCATGTGGATGGCCAGATCCCAGAGCAGAAGGAGGAGGGTATCATTGCCGAGGAAGAGCAGGAGGTGCAAAAGGCCACGTTTCTATTGCGGCTGCTTAAGCTGTGAGGAGGTGGGAAGCCGGTAATAGATACCTTACACTGTAGAGTGCTGTGGGGGTGAGCAAGGGCTCTTGATGGGTGTATAGAACACCGAGAAGTAAGGCAGGAAAGACCTGTATTTCGATTAAGAGCTATCTGATTTCACCTTCCCCCCTTCGACATGGCCTGCTTGGATGAGTGAGCTGGTGTGTTCCCCAATACCGTTTTGAGTGGGAGTGAAGCTATACCAAGTAGCAATCCTTTAGCTTCATAAACTCTTTGGCGCATTTGTCTTTATGCACAGAGTTATAATCCGCGACGATGCATTGCCCGTACACAGCAGCCTGGGGTTCATTAGTTCGGTTCGAGGTTCGTCTCCAGCTTGAATGCAGACTCTGTTCTCACCTCGGCAGAGCATTTCGAGACTGCCTGGGCAAACCGCTGGATCGGTCGAGGTTTTGGCTGCATGGCCGTAGTAAAGATATGTCCGTTGTCGAGATGGGCTGACTGAAGATATCGAAAATAAAGAATCAATGTTACATTTGACCGGTCAGCTCTACCATGCCGTCGAATATTCGACCCGAATGTCCGCAGCCAGAGTGATAAGTGATGATGCTAGTCGGGAATTGCAGTTCAAGTCTCCAGACACAGTGCCGAAGCGCCAAAGAGACACTGTATGCTTCCAATGAGCTAGCCCCCAAGCGTCCAGCCACGCCAAGGCTCCCAGCCACCGAATTGTTAAGCTCGAGCCACAGTTGCACCCTGGTCTGTGCACATCACATATGTCGCCCAGCAACTGCCACTTTACTGTGGTACGCGCGCCTGACGAACGCGCCCCGCGACCCTTTGTCCCGCTGCGACCATCTTGCGAATCTGCGACCCATTGATTGACACAGTTCAGCTGCGTTGCTTCCCAAGCAATTGGCTTCTTGCTTCAATTTCATATCGCGCATCCCAGTCGTAGTTTCCAAGAACTCAGATTCTTCTTTGCGCCTACAGAAGGCACATACTATTTGCTCTCAATCGGCTTCCAGAAGTATGCCCCAAAGTTGGCTGCCGGCTTCATTCCCATGCAACATCCATCGTCTTTGTTCCCCCACAATGGTGGTCTTGATTATCCTCCTCCTTCTGCCGCTCATTCCGGTTATCCTGCCTCTTCTGCTCTTCACCATGGTGCCCATCCTCACGAGTCGTATTCTGACCAAGGTGAGTACTGTGTCTCGGGTCATGCTCTGCCGCATCTGCCCGGTATGGCTAACAAATTTGTGTTGCGCAGACATTGAACTGGTCCACCAAATCGTCTCTCTGGCTGAATCTCTCTACCCGACCCTCCCTGAACGCGAGCGTCTTCCAACCAATGCTCTCTTCCTGGCCGCTGAGCAGCTTCTTCCCGAACATGGCTACGACCCCGAAGACCCCCCGTCCCACATATCTCGCCTCATCTTCAAAATCGGAGGGCAACGCGCCGGCGACACACTCAGCGACAAATTCAAGTCCGTCCTAGGTGGAATGGGCATTAAGCTTGAGTTTGTTCCCAGCAGCAACCCTTCATCACGGCCAGGATCCAGAGCCTCCATCGCCCCAAGCGACGCGATCCCCGCACAACCAGAATCCCGAGCCTCCTCTAGCCTCAGCGATAGAGGAATTCTTGATGGGATTCTACGACAGCCACCCATACGAGATTCTCATAATTCCCCTCCTGTGGTGGACATCCGATTCCAGACTTTGGGAGATGACCTAGCGGATCTTGAGGATCGTGAGAATCTATTGCGAGACTTCAGAATGCAGCAGGATCGAGAACTCGTGGGGGATGTTTTCTCGACCTGGCGCGCAACTGCACGCCAAGCCAAGCGAAACAATGATGAGCTCAGAACCCATGCTGTGGAGTTCGATAACAATGACCTCCTGGGTGAGGTTCTCGACATATGGAACGAGGAAGCCGCCCTCGCACGACAGCAGCGGCTCGAAGCAGAGGCCGCTGCCAAACACGAGGCCTACGTGGCAAAGATGGAGAGGCGCGCCACGAGGGTCTACGAAATCTTCACGATCCGTAACGTGCTGGCACTGTGGCAAGACCAAGCACAGGAGGAAATCGACCGGACGGCGGTAGCACGCAGGCACCTTGTCCGGAAACGGACATTCGAGGGTTGGCATGCACAACACGTCGAGGACGAAACCAAAGTGAAGAACTTTATCCTTGGGAACGCCCTTCAGAAATGGAGTCAAGTGGCCCTCCATCACGAGGTGCGCCACGAAGTCGCCGCACAATGGCATCAGCAGCAGCTGTGCAATGTCACTCTCAACCAAATGTTGGAGGAGACCAAGAAGCGTATCGCGGATGAATTCTACGCGGTCAATCTTGCCAAGCAGAGTCTGGATACCTGGGCCGACAAAGCTCGCGATCTCAATGAGGAGTACCAGGTCGCCGTCGCCCTTGACGAGAGACTGGTTCTCGACGAGGCAGTTAACATCTGGCTCGAGGAGCTTGAAGTCCAACAGTACGATGCCTACGAATGTACCCGGCAGTTCCTGGTTCTGGGTTGTCGCCGGGATTTGGAGTACTGGCAAGAGCAAGCAAGACTGTCAGTGTTATTGAAGCAGTACAACGCCAAACGGGCACACGACACAAGACGCCAGGTCATGGAAACGTGGCATGGCAATCTCCAGAACGTGAAAGGCAACACCATGGTTGCTGACGCCTTCTTCCTGGAGGAACCTGTCGAGCACTGGGAGCGTGAGATGAAGCTGAAACTCTTCATTGAGCGGGATGAGTACGAAATCAAAGCTGCCGTGCTGAGCCAGTGGGCGCTCGAAGAAAAGCTTGCCTGGTACAAGAGATATCTTGATACCAGGACCAAACGAGAAACATTCAATACACTGTTCAAAGCTGCCCGGCAAGCCCGTGACGATCGGGTTAGATATGAGGAAGAGGCCGATTACGTTGATTCCTACTACACACAAACTGATGCCCTCGAGACTTGGATCTTCGAGACGGACAAGATGTACAGGCATCACCATAACGCCAACGTCGTCAACCTCTACTGGACTACCCGCCCGTGCATCGACCATTGGCGGGAGCAGTGCCATCAGAGCCAAGCCCGGGATACTTACTATAAAAGAAAGGCGAACAAACACAGAGCCATATCTATGGTGCTTGGAGTGCTTGACGAATGGCCCGACATTGCCGAAACGACTCGAAGGCAGCGGATGGTGAGCTCGCTGCGGCAGTTCAGGCGAAAATACAAAATCGCACTGGCGCAGGAGTGTCTCGGCAAGTGGTTAGATGCGACTGCGGACGCCCTCGACGTCGGCCATGACGCCCATCGAACCAACCTGCACTACAAGTGGGAGGACCTCAACGACTGCATCGATTACTGGAGCCTCATGACAAAGAGAGCGCAGAACATACAACAGATCGCTGCAGATGCCGAACTTGAAGTGTATTACGGGAAATGGCAAGCCCAGCTTTACGAAACGAAGGAGAACATGGCGGATGCCATCGACTATGATACAGAAAAGACACGAAAAAGCTGCTGGGAGAGATGGGAGTTCCAGGCGATCCAAAACGAAAGCAAACGCCACATGGCCAACACACTACGAGAGAAGAATGAGAGGCGCCTTTGTCACCAACTCCTCGAAGACTGGCAGCAAAAGGCAGTGCCGGAAGCAGCGGCGCGCTTCGATCCACGCTTCAGCACCCTCTCTGCACGCCGCAGCGTCCGGCAGAGCACCCGCCAGCAGCTCGCTCGGTCGTCCACAGCGGGCTTTTACACCGCGAGCCAATTGGCTACTCTCCCCTTCCGCTCGCTCGGTCCAATGCCGGAGTTTGATGAGGAACCGCTGCTCCCAGACGCAGAGGTCGACGACCCGGGCTTTATGAGCACGCCCACCAGACGAACAGGCAGTGCGCGACCGCTGGGGTATCGTCCGACCACGACACCGTCGGCGATCTTGCCGTCCCCTTATGAAAGGGAGCTCAGGCGGCGATATGGCGGTCCGAGGCCGGACTTTGTCAATATCACCGAGGAGTCGGGAGAATTAGAGTTTTGAACTTTGTTATGGGTGTTTGGAAATGGAGGAGAGATTTCTATCTTTTTTGGAACTGAGGGTATTGGTGTTTTTGGTTTCAATGGAGTTTGGTTTTGGCTTGAGCATAGCTACGGCGTTTTGCATGGGAAAGGAAAAGGGCTTGAATTGGGTTTCACGGCGGTCGCTCGTTGGATATACCCAGGGTCGCATTATGCATGGTTAGTAGGCGTTTGGAGAGCATTGGGATGCTGAGAGCATGGTCATGGAATGACCGGAAACATGGTTAGGCGTCTTGTGGGTGGGGGGTGGGGAAGGTTGAGATGTGATAGAACCTGGTCATGAAATGACCTCGAGAACACTGTGAATTAATCTTTGGTTGTAATCCGTTCTGAACTGTCCACACTCGACTGGTGTGCGTGTCCGGTTAAGTGCCATGTTATGATGTTGAGGGGCATATGATGGCCGTCATGTTCAGGAAAGTTGAAACATCAGAGACACCGGCGCTGGCATCGAATGGCGTGTTTCATATTCTGTACTCCCTACCTCGTTCTTGACACGGGAGGATTGGAATATCTCACCCAGCTTAGAGGCCTGAAAAGACCCATTGGAACTTTGGAAGCGACCTCGAGACGAAGTCCCAGCGCAGTGAGCGCACAGACTCGAGTCCCAGCTTGAAGAGTGCGCAAGGGCCAAGAGTCGACATAAGGAAGGACTGGACCCACTCAGAAATGAGGTGCAACCTAGAGCAGAACTGGAAAGCGGTAAAGCCTTTGATTCTGCCACAGCGCACCAATTTTCTCACACCCACAGAATTCGCATTTTCTTTTCAGCGGCTTCTTCAAGATCACGGCGATCATCACTCGACTCCTTGTCCCCCCTCGACAACATCAATCACAATGGTCAAGGTCCGCTCAAGTTAGTCTCAGCAGCCATTCAAATGATCCCATGCAGTTCAATTAACCTCTGAATCTCGCAGCCGTTTCGTCCTCGAGGCGCAAGTCTCGCAAGGCGCACTTCAGCGCGCCTTCGAGCGTCCGCCGCGACATCATGAGCGCTCCGCTCAGCAAGGAGCTCCGTGAGAAGTACAACGTACGTTTTCTCACTGCTCACGGCTATGACTTTCTTTCTTCGGCTTCGAACTGACAAATATCCCATCACAGGTCCGGAGCATCCCCATCCGCAAGGACGACGAGGTCACCATCATCCGGGGCTCCAACAAGGACAAGGAGGGCAAGGTCACCTCGGTCTACCGCCTCAAATACGTCATCCACGTTGAGCGTGTCACGCGCGAGAAGGCCACCGGCCAGAGCGTTCCCCTCGGCATTCACCCCAGCAACGTGGTCATCACCAAGCTCAAGCTCGACAAGGATCGTGAGAACATCCTGGCTCGCATCAAGGCCGGCCGCGAGCAGGCCGCCAAGGCCAAGGGCAAGAGCAAGGCATGAATTGCCCGAGCTCGTGCTGGACGGAATGAAACGTGACGACAAAAGAAGGGCGAAAAGGAACGACTCGGTTCGGTTGCGACGGAGAAATACCCCATTTGCTTACCGTCGGGGAATTGCCCCGGTTTGCGCTGGCGTCTTTACGCCATTGTTCTCGGTTGCATACTTGGGCGACCGTCCGCCATGTCACAGTGACATGGCACAAAGGACGGACGCGGGATCTAGATGCAGAGTCAACGAATCGAGACATTGTTCTCTATGGCCGTTTCACAATGCTAGTCGCTTTGCGCTCGCTGTGAAATGCTCCATGGGAGGTTCTCCCGAAGCCCCACGCCTCTTGCGAGTGCCGCAGAGGCTTTTCCATGCAGTTGACCAAGTGACTTTGCGGCTTGAACTAACATCCACAGGACTACCCCGGGCCAAAAGTATAAGGCCATGACATTGCATCTTGACCAGCCGCTTGGCGTTTTCATCTTTCATCATTGGGCCCAGGAAAGGTAGGGACGGCAACCGCTAGGATATCTCCGCGTTAACCACTAGACCGATGGTTCTCGAGGTATACGACTGGCGAAGAGTAAATCCAGCAAGGGGGAAATCACCAGTTCCTCCATGCTCTCGTCTGCAGACTTCCACGGAGATATTTCGATGAGAATGGAGGTTTGATGGCGAGGCACATCTCAACCGTAGCTGGACTAAGAGACGTAGATAGACCTGGCATGGTCAGCAGTAACTCGTGTAAATGCTATGAGTCTGGCAAAGCATTGTGTCGAGCTGTGATAGCAAACAGACGAATTTACCAGTCTGTGAACGGGAATCCGCGGCTGCCACCGGCGGTTCGGTGAGGATCAGTCCAGTCGTGGCAGGTAACGCCGAGGCAGAGGATATCCGTCCTCTTTATAGAAGTAGGCTACCTCGGAAGACACACGCAAAGAATGTCATCAAGGGCTAAAAGACGTCATCTTCTATTCTGCGCTGTGTCTTGCTGTCCTTTGTTAGACCGTCGTGAGCGATTGGGCCTTGGAGGCTTGTTGTTTGGTCGTTACAGGGTAAATACGGTTGCCAGGACGCCGTGACAGCGCATACACCTGCCCTCCGGCGGCAACGTGCGCCCATTCAGTCCAAGTACACCCAGCTCAGCCAGCGAACTTCTGGTTACTGCCCTTGAGTTGCGGCACCTAGTCTTGCCGACCCGACGAAGAATTGGCATTTCGATCTGCTTGGGCATCCAGGTTTCCCTGCCAAGGGCGGTTGGCATCTTTGAAGCTCACAGCAAACTTGAACCCCCCACTGTTGTGTTATCGCTTGTTGAGGGAGCTGCAGCGATCGCCAAACCGTTGACCCCGCGGCGCCCTCGACAGCCGACAAAATGTCCTTCTTCTTTGGGAGAACACGCACGAGAACAAATACGGTAGATCTTGCCAAGCAGGCGCGAGACCATGTAACAAAGCTCGAGGGGCCGCAAGGGGCCGCAAAGGTAAACAGACATCCAAAGAGACCCAGACACCTCACCCCGCCCAGCACGCCGTCCATGCCATGCGCCCACCGAACGACCGCTAACATGCGGCTAGGCCGAAGAACTCGCAAAGGTGCTTTCACAGATGAAACAGGTGCTACAGGGCACGCATGGTACGCTTGACTCCCCCGCAAGAAGCTCCCCGCCAGACGACCCGCCTCTCTAACAAACAGTTGCAAAACCAGAGGCCGAACCAAATCCCGAGCAGATTGCCCAATTGGTGACGGGCATGATCGAAGAAGACCTCCTGTACCTCCTCGCCGTGCACCTCCACCGACTGCCGTTCGAGTCTCGAAAGGACACCCAAGTTATCTTCTCGTACGTCTTCCGCTTCCGGCCGCCAACGGGGCCGCAACGACCCGAGCCGCTCGCCCTGGCCTACGTCGTCGAACGGCGGCCGCAGGTGCTGGTCGAGCTGTGCAGGGGCTACGACCACAAGGAGAGCGCCACGCCCGCGGGGACAGTGCTGAGGGAGGTGCTGAAGAGTGAGGCGGCTGCGGCCATAATTCTGTACGACGACGGCGATGAGCCCGGGTCGAGTTCCCGGGGCGTGGGCGGGATCAACCCGGACCGGCCACAGAGCGGCCGCGGCGTGTTCTGGAACTTCTTTGACTGGATTGACAAGAGCTCGTTTGAGGTCAGCGCGGATGCGTTTACAACCTTCAGGGTAAGGAGGCGGCGGTCTATAACAAACACCCTTCAGGGTTCCTGCTGGGTTTTGTGATTCGATCGACTAACACATTTTTCTTTTGGCAGGAACTGATCACCAAGCACAAAGAGCTGGTCCCACGGTACCTCGCCGTCAACTTCGACCTCTTCTTCGCGCGGTACAACAGCGTGCTGGTGCAGTCCAACAGCTACGTCACCAAGCGCCAGTCGATCAAGCTGCTCGGTGAGATCCTGCTGGACCGCGCCAACTACAACATCATGACGGCCTACGTCGACAGGGGGGAGCACCTCAAGATCTGCATGAACCTGCTGCGTGACGACCGCAAGATGGTGCAGTACGAGGGCTTCCACGTTTTCAAGGTGTTCGTGGCGAACCCGCACAAGTCATTGCCCGTGCAGAAGATCCTGATTATGAACCGGGACAAGCTCCTGCACTTCCTGTCGCACTTCCTGGAGGACCGCACCGAGGACGAGCAGTTCATTGATGAGAGGGAGTTTCTGATCAAGCAGATCCGGAATATGCCGCCCGCTCCCGTGCCACCTCAGCGGTAGGGCCGGTGGTAAGCAGATAAGGGGTTTTTTTTTCTACTGCTGTGTGGCTTGTGAGAGAGAAGGCGTCGGGCGTAATGACAAACCAGGGCTAGCTAGGTGTTTCATGATGCATGATGAGCATTGCGTGGTAATAGGGTAAATATTCAATACTACTGCTTTTGATGACAGATGTTGCAAGAGGCCAAGCCGAAGCTAACCAGTTTCCTTCCGTATTTGGCTCTCCCTGATGACTACGGGCAGGGGAATATTGGATGCCGAATATCGAGTATTCAAACTCCGTAAGCAGACTTCGGTTGCTCTCCTGGCCCAGATTGGGGGGAAACATCAGTCAGTGTACCATAAAGCCAACGAGCCGAAGTACATGGATGTGCTTGGATTCGGGGAATACCTAAAGTCATTGAAATGTATGCATGGAAAACAATACGGGTATCATCAGAGCATATGAATGTCCTCCGCGCCAGCATCCTCCACCCC
Organism: Chaetomium strumarium; assembly: GCF_033439665.1. NCBI lineage: Eukaryota > Fungi > Ascomycota > Sordariomycetes > Sordariales > Chaetomiaceae > Chaetomium > Chaetomium strumarium. Next base: position 346,719 of record NW_026944433.1, on the reverse strand, counting down.
GTCCAGTTCAACCACTCCATCCATCACCTCCGGTTCCTCCGGTTCCTCGAGGTCATCTAGTTCCTCGGAACCTTCCCCATCGGACAGATCCCCAGGGCTAACAGCACCAGCGCCACCGTCCCAGTCATCTACATCTTCCGAGAAGCAAGGTCTCCCAGGGTCAACATCGAAACACGCGGGGAACCGCCTCGGCTTCTCGGACACGTCCCTGACGCAAGCATCTGTCGCGGCATCCCAGATGTGGATCTCGCCGTTCGGGGCCAGGTGCACAATCTCGGCTCGCCGGGGCTCCGCCATCTCCCTCACCAACGGCTTCATCGTCCCGCGCATCTCGTCCATCGGGTTCGCCCGCGCCCACGTACGGCCCAAGCCCGAGGAGGAGGAGTCGCACGACCAGCTCGCATTGAGCTTGGGGTTGTGGTCCGACACCCGCCCCAGGTAGAGGTTCAGCGAGATCTCGCCGAGCGTCACGGGCTGGTCGTCGAGCGGCCAGAGCGCCTCGTGGCAGATGCGCCGCAGCCGCAGCCTCAGCGACCGCAGCCGCGACAGCAGCGGCCGCACATGCCAGCAGAAATGCACCGCGCGGCCGTCGTCGTCGGTGATGTTGGTCCCGCAGAGATCCAGGTCCAGCGAGGCCACGTGCTGCGTCGTCAGCGCCAGGTGGAGGTACGGCCGCAGGCTGCTCGTGCTCAGGTAGTTGGCCTGCAGCGGGTCGGCGCGCCACTCGCGGTTCGGCCAGTACGCGGTGAAGCGCACGTGTGTGAGCGCGCCGAAGTCGAGCAGCATGCGGCCGAAGCGGGTCAGGTTGGACGGCGTGTTGAAGCACGCCGTTTTCGGGTCGCCCCCGACGACCCGCCCGCCCCGGACCCCGGGCGGATACAGCCCGAGCCCCGGGTCGAGCACGATGTTGACGCTGCGGAGGGTCTTGCGGAGCAGGCTGCGGGTCCTGCTGAGGCTGGCGGTCTTGCGGTGCACCAGCCGGCTGATCACCCGCGGCGTGAACTCGATGCGCGGGTAGAAGGCCGGCAGCGCCAGGCTGTACCAGCTCTTGCTCACCATGAGGCGGCGGATGTCGCGCTGGAAGAAGGAGGCCGGCAGGTGCTCGAAGATGATCATCCAGATCTCCGGGGGCAGGCGGGGCATGGGTTTGATGGTGCTTGTGGTTGCGTCATTCTTTCTCTTCTTCCTCACTACTTTCCTCTTTCTTACTACCTCTTTTTCTTTATCTTTACTCATTGTATTCTTTAGAAGCTGTTGGCCGTGGCCGTGCCTGGATCGGGTCAGGTTTTGTGAAGTCATTGTGACAACAATAGTTATGGTGTAATGAGAGACGATGGGTGCCCGCCGCTCGAGAGGATCGGCGTGACAGCTTGCATCCGTTACTTTTAAACACCTGTTCGAGGCTCGCCAGCTAGGGTCTATCAAAGAGGACAAGGGGGTTGGAGAGCTCGGGGCGGTCTTGGATTGGTTCGAGGCTGACCGAATTGCACAGCCCAGGAATCACAGGGAAGGGGGCGTATCGGCAGCCAATCTCGTCTTATGGGTGAGCTCCAACCATTACCGAACCATGGGCTACTGCATATGATACAGGTCGTGAGTGGTTTCGATTGCAGCTGAGAGAAGAGAAACAGTGTCGAATGGTGATTCCCAATCGCTTTACTAGACTTGGTTGGTCTCAAGGTTGGAAAAGGAGCTGAGGTTCGCATGTGCCTGCCCAATGATCGATACCGTATTAATACGTTTCGGCTTACCGTTTTCGTTCGATGAGCGCCCCACAAGAAGCTGGCAACGCAATGATGAGTCTGATGACAGAACCTTGGACCAAATGCGGAATCTGATCACATCTCACAATGAGCGAGCCAGATATGAAGGCTGATCCTGCACGAGCATCTGCTCTGATCTCCCAGTTACAGAGCGTCAATCAGAGAATAGCAGCAGTGGCTAAGGGTCGTTCAGTATGTTCAAATTCATCTACTTACTATGAGGAAAACACCCTGTCATGCTCATGTCATTAAGCATCTAACAATCTGACTCTCAAGGTACGACTAGTGGCCGTCTCAAAACTCAAGCCGGTCAATGACATCCTCGCCCTGCACGAGTCTCCGGCTCGGCAGTTGCACTTCGGTGAGAACTACGCGCAGGAGCTGAGCCAAAAAGCCGAGCTGTTACCGAGAACGATCCAGTGGCACTTCATCGGCGGTCTGCAGTCGGGCATGTAACCCCCACGGGACCCAGCACGCCATATCGCGAAAGAAGGGTGGCTAACCGACTCAAATCAGGCCGATGCAAAGACATCGCAAAGATCCCTAACCTTTGGTGCGTATCGAGCGTGGACAGTCTCAAGAAGGCGCAGCTGCTGGATAAGTACCGCGGCGAGAAGATCAAAGCCGAGCCTGACACCCCGAAACTCAACGTCCACGTCCAGGTGAACACCTCGGGCGAGGAATCCAAGTCCGGGTGTCCGCCGGGCGACGACGTCGTGTCGCTGTGCCGGTCCATCGTCAACGATTGCCCCAACCTCCACCTGCTGGGCCTGATGACCATCGGTTCCATTGCGAGGAGCGTGGCGACCACGGCGGAGAACGAGAACGAGGACTTTGCGCTTCTGAGGCAGCAGAGGGATCTTATCGCGAAGGAGCTGGGCCTCGATAGGGAGCTGGAGCTGAGCATGGGCATGAGTGAGGACTTTGAGGGCGCCATCGCGATGGGCAGCAGCGAGGTCCGCGTCGGGAGCACCATCTTTGGGCAGCGGCCGGCCAAGTCGGAGGCCAAGATTGTAGCGTAACCGATAGTTGGATAATGAACGATGTTCTACGTAGACTCGGGCATGTTCATTGCGTGCCATTTAGTAAGGTAGTCCGGCGAGATGAAAGATGCAAGCCTTGAAAAGAATCATTGCCCGTCTGGCCGGTTGTGCTGTGGTCTCCAAAGGCGGTTCTCTATGTGAGTTCTGCAACTCGCGACCTCCATCGCCGCCTGTCCCACGCCCCTTCTGGTGAGCTGGTAAGATTTGTCGGAACCCGGGCTCCAAGCTTGCTGTTGGTCTTCCTACCTACGCATATTCTGAGTTTTCTGGCGTCTGGGGTAGTGCAATTACCTGCGCCTCCCTGATATCACCACCTAGTTCATCAACTGGAGGACCTCTTTTTAGAGTCCTAGGCTTCAGAAGTTCAGGTTGCAAGAACGTCATCGGCAGGGGCTAGCTTATCGATAACGGGAGCGCCCGTGGTGTGCCATCCTTCCCCGGTGAGGGGTAACGAGGTTGATCCTGGTCGCGCCTACACGTTGCTCGGGAAACGCCAACAATCAACACAACAGAGGCAAGCAATGACAGGCAATTGGCTGGTCGGGCGCCAACGCAGGGCTCAAATCAAGCTGTTGACAGCGATCCCGTCCCCAACTTTCTCTCCCCTCTCGACAGTCTTAACAAGACTTCAATATATCCGGCAAAATCATGTCGGCATTCCTTTGACTCAATTCAGCATTCAGCTTTTTGCTGCTTGTGGTCCTTTTTCCTGGCCCGGGAGTCTGGTACTCGAGTCGTTGTTCACTCGAGGCGAGACTTTTTGTTTGATATTGCATTCTGAAGATACCCAACCCGCATCGAGTCGCCGCATTCCAGCGACCATCCACATTCCACCGTCTCGTCCTGAGCACATAAACAGACGACATCGCCACCACAATGCCGCCCGTAGAGAGGGACGCCCCGCGCGACCTTGACAGGCCTCTAAGACACCAACATTCCGGGTCTGTCGACCACGGCCGCTCCCTGGTGCCCATGTATGTCCAGATTCTTTTACCTCTCCAAAATCATGCACGTCTTCCCAGAACCCGAAGATCTCCACTCTCGCAAGCCGCGGTGACCATGTCATGTCGCAACTCTGGCGCACACTAATGAGGAACAGGTGGGACAGCTCCGACCCCGAGCGGGCTCCTCCCCCGCTCCCGCTGAACCCGCAGTCGCCCGGCGTCTCGCGCGCCGGGACGTCGACGGCTATCCAGTCGGCCCATGCCGCCATGGCTGAGAAGGCGCGTGAGACGGCATTGGTGCCGCATCTGGCCAAGCGCATCGACACTTCGCCAGAACGGCCGGCGCTGCGGCCCAATTCGCATCGCCGCATGCAGTCGCTACAACCTGCGTCAGTCAAGGACATCAGCTTGATGATAGAGTCTGGCGCTCGCGATTCGGCCCAGTCGTCGCCGAGATCGCCGGAGAAGACGGAGAGGCCGAAGACCCCCCAGAGGAGGGACACCTTCATGAGCGAGCCAAGGGAAGACAAGCAGGAACGGTCTTCCGTTGGAACCACTCCGACTCCAGGACCAAGCCTGACTCCTATCATCCGCCCGACTGTGCGGCGACCGCATCAGAGCATTTTGGGCGAGAACACGCCGCCCCAATCGGCAACAATGCTTGCTCTCCAGAACATGAGCACGCAGAGCAACAATAGCACCCCCTCTAAGGAGCCCGAGACTCCTCTAGCCAACATCACTAATGGCTCTAAGGCGATGGTCAGGGTTCCTCAGTCACTCGAATCGCTGTCCAACCAGATCCTCACCCTGACCGACATCGCAACCACTCTGCAGAAGGAGATGTCGCTACTCAGCCGCCGCAGCCGAGACAATGCCACCGATCTGCTGAGCCTGAAGGAAGCCACTAATGCTCGGGATGAAGACATCCGGCGGAGTCTGAGGGAACTGATCTCGGACGCAAAAGCGCGATCGGCATCGAGAGACCCATATGGCGGGCCTCTGCTTCTGGAAGGGGGCAAGCATCATCCCTCATCCCCGACACAGCTGGCCAAGCCTCGGCCATTCTCGCTGCCGCGGATACCTTCCCCCAACAGCTTTGCCACCTCTCTCGACAGCGAGTCCCTGCTGAGCGCAGCACCTTCTCTCGTCTCCGACGCACCCTCGCCCGCTACCGTTGCTCTCCTTGAAAAGATCATCCGGGAGATGGGCACCAAGGAAGGCCAGGACACGCTGCTCAACCGGCTCACAGAGCTGGCCAACAAGCTTTCCGGCATGGCTACGGCCGAGAAGGTCGAGGAGCTTGCCCGTTTCGTCAAGTCGAATCAGCAACATGCTGTCGTGCCTGCTGCGGGAGGCGGTGGCAGAGGGGGCGGCGGCGGCATGATGCGGGACCGCAACTGGAGCTTTGGCGACGATGACGATGACCAGTCGCGTCAAGGGGCGCTCGACTTCCTTCATGCCGCAGCCGGCATGCCCCAATCCTCCAGGTCGCTCCCGTCGACATCCGGCGCCAGCTCTGCCGATGTCCTCAACGACGAAGTCATGAAAGCCATCCGCGCCGTCAAGGACAGCGTCGCACAAGGCGGCGGTCTGACCGCCGAAGTCAAGGCACTCGTCCGGGAGCTCCGCGGCGAGGTCCTCGGGATGGGACGCGAGATCGGGCGGCGGCTGGACGACGTCGCTGAAAGAAACGTCGGCAAGTCCGAGGATGTTACCAAAGCCGAGATGACCAAGGTTATCGAGGAGGGGCTGTCCGAGATGAGCCAGCAGATGAGCAACCTTCTCCGGGAACACCGTCGCCAGTCGACGGCTTCCCTCTCCTCCCGTGAATCCTCGATCGACTACAAGGAGATCTACAACAGCGTGCGCGCCGCGCTCAAGGACACCCAGGCCAGCAAGCCGCGCACGCCTGAGCTCCGCCGGGAAGACGTCATGCAGGCGGTCAAGGATGCGTGGGAGAAGTACAAGCCCGAGATCGAGATCCAGCAGATTGGCCTGGAGCGCGACGAGGTCCTCGCCTGCCTGCAGGAGGGTCTCCGCGCCTACGCCCCTCGCGACGACCGGCCTCCCGGCGCCACCCGGGACGAGGTGTTCCATGCTGTGATCGAAGGCATGAAGCACTACGTCCCTCCCAAGGTGGAAATCCCGGCAACGCTATCGCGGGACGAGGTCCTCGAAGCAGTTAGAGAGTGCTTGGAGGAGTTCGAGTTCCCCGTCGCGCCGTCCGCCATGGGCGCCGCCCGAGAGGACATGCTGGATGCCGTTAAGGAGGGCCTTCGGTCCTTTGAGTTCCCTGCGCCCCCCGCTCCGGCCCCGCCTGCACCGAGCAGCGACCTCACCAGGGACGACGTGCTCGACGCGGTCAACGAGGGCCTGCAGTCCTTCGACTTCTCGTCCATCTACTCCTCCGCCCTGATACCCCAGTCTGTGTCCAAGGGGGACGTTTCCGATGCCGTGAAATCGGGGCTCAAGTCGCTTGATCTGTCACCGGAGATGCTGGATGCGGTGAAGGAGGGGCTTGATTCGTTCGACTTCGCAGCGCACGTGCTACATGCAGTCAAGCAAGGGCTGCAGTCGTTCGACTTCACCGCCGTAATCCCACGGCCCGATCTCTCCCGCGTGGATGTGGCTGATGCGGTCAAGGAAGGCATGGAGTGCCTCGATGTCACCGACAGCGTCACGGCCGCGGTCAAGAAGGCCCTCGAGGACTTCGACTTTGCTGCTCCGGCCTACTCTTCTGCCCTCGTCCCGCACGCGGACTCGGGCGTGGACGTTGGCGGCGATGTCACCGATGCCGTCAAGAAGGGCTTCGAGTCGGTTGACCTTGCCAAGGATGTCACGGAAGCGGTCAAGAAGGCGCTGGAAGCCTTTGACTTTGCCTCGCTCTCTTCCGCCGTTGCGGCCAAGCCGGACTTGTCTCGTGTGGACGTGGTCGATGCCGTCAAAGAGGCGCTTGACACGGCGAACGTTGCTGACGATGTCGTGGGTGCCGTGAAGAGCGTTCTAGAGGCCTCTGAGTTGGCTTCCCTGTCTTCGGCCATTGTCGCCCGGTCGGATCTCTCCCGCGTTGACGTGATCGACGCCGTCAAGGAGGGTCTCGGGTCCGTGGACCTGTCTGCTGGGTTGGGCGACGTCGTGAAGAAGGAGCTCCAGGCGTTCGACTTCTCCACAGCCGCCCAGTCCACCGCCCTGATCGCGCAGACTGGTGACAATGACGAGGTCATGCAACGCCTGCACGAAATCAAGGAGTTTCTGCAAGCTGAGATCAAGGCGGCCTCGGAGGAGGCCAAGGAGACTATCGCGGCGAACGCCCGGGACACGGAGCAGATTCTCGACGCAACCAAGGACGGATTTGAGAAGCTACGCCAGGACATTGAGGGCTATGTCGACCGCGCAAAGGGCGACACCGACCCGGAGCAGGCCGTAGATCAGCTCATCAGCACCCTCGACGGCTTCCGTGATGAGATCGCCGAGCTTGTGAACCGGTCCTCCGACAGCTCTCGATCGATGCTGAAAGAGGAAATCGAGTCTCTCCGGGATGCGGTGAACTCTTCGCTGATTCCGGCGCTCCCTCAGCCCGGCAACAACAAGGAGGTTCTCGAGGCTTTGCACGACGGGATCCATTGCCTCCGGTCGGAGATCAGCACCCGGCCGATTGCTGGTCTTACCGAGATCCTGGATGCGTTGCAAGAAGGTCTGGGCGACATCCGAACGAGCATCAACAATCTCCGGGATAAGCCCGCAGATTTAACGGCTAATGACGAGATCCTCGACGCCCTCAAGGAAGGTTTGGGCAGCGTGAGAACTGATATCGACAGCCTCCGCGAGGAAACCAAGAATGACCGGGCTCTGACTACCATTGGCGACAACGCGAATGCCTTGGTGCCCGCTGAGCAGATGCTTAAGCATGACGACATCAAGAACCTGGAAGTGTTGATCGCCCAGCTCGGTGTCAAGGTGGAAGCGCTGGAATCGGCGCCGAAGCCCGATGTGAACCCCCTGTCCAAGTCTGACTTGGCCGACATGGAGGAGACACTCCGCAATGTCGCCGAATCCGTCGCGGGAATGCCGAACCGGGCGCCATTCGAAGCTCTGGAGGAGAGCATCCGGAAGATTCAGGAGACCGTGACCGAGCTGTCAGCCCGGGAACAAGCAGCACCTCCGGCGGCTGCGCCCGCCAGCACCGACCCTGCCTCGAGAGAAGACGTCGAGGCCATCGAGACCATCCTGCGCAACACCAAGGCGCGTCTGGACGATCTCATGGATGGGGAACAAGCTGTCCGCAAGGACCACATCGACAGTCTGGGGACCATCATGCTCGAGGCGCGGGACACTCTGACGGGCATGTCCTCGAACCTGGACGGCATCTCGCGCAAGGAACACATCGACGCGCTGGAGACGTTGCTTGCCGAGACCCGCGACGGGCTCGGCGGCCTGGCGGGACAGGTGGACACGCTCTCGCGCAAGGAGGATGTCGCCATGGTCGAGTCGCTCGTCACCCAGGTTGTGGCCGCCTTCGACGAGATGAAGGAGCGCCACGAGAAGGCGCTCGACGATCCCGAAAGGATCACCAAGACGGATGTCGAGGCCGTCGAGGCAGTCTGTCTCGATACGAAGTCGCTCATTGAGCACATCCAGAGGGTCGACCTTGCCAGCGTCCCCTCGAAGCAGGATATCGAAGCGCTGGAGACCCGTTTCGGCGAGCTCAAGGAGCGCTTCGATGCGCACGCCGACGCGAGTGCCAAGGCATTTGAGGACCGCCAGGCCGAGACCGTCGGCGTGGGCGTGCGGGTGACCGAGGTGAAGACGGTGCTGGAGGAGTTCCAGGCGCTCATGCGGTCGAAGCTTGAGGACGGCGCACGCGGTATCGATTCTATTCATAGCATTCTCGACACGCTGGGCGAGAGCGTCCGCAAGAACGAGAAGGTCGGCGATGTTGTCCAGGAGGTCCTCGACACGGTGAAGTTGGAGTCGGAGGATGCGAAGACCGGCATGGTGGGCGTCAAGATCGAGCTCGAGGAGAAGCTGCAAGGCGCTGCCGATGTCCTTCTTACTAAGATTGATGAGCGCATGGGCGAACTGATCACCAAGTACGAAGAGCTCCAGCTTCTGCAGGACGACCGCGCCACAAAGGGCGAGGCGAGAGACGCGGAGATCGAGGCCGCGGTCAACGGGACCAAGGCGATTGCAGAGGAGCTCAAGTCTCTTGTCGACACCCTCGGCACGGCTGTCACCGACTCCATGGAGAAGATGGAGGAGGCGTCCAAGACGGTCTTCGTGCGCGTCGAGGATCTGGTTGCCAAGTCGGACGAGCACCACGCGGACGGCAAGGCCGAGCACCAGCTCACGAGAGAGCAGGTGCAGGAGGCCATTGGCAAGGTGGAGGGCCTTCGGTGCCAGGTCTCGGAGTACCAGCCCAAGATCCTCGAAACGGTGCAGGAGGTCATGGTGGCCCTCGCACAGAACTACGAGAAGCTCGAGACGTCGACCACGGCGATCAAGGAGCAAGTCGAGCAGCTGCCTCCTCCGCCGGAGAAGTACGACGACGCCGCAGTCATCGAGAAGCTCGATGCGCTTGTTAGCCACACGCAGGTGGCTGACAAGGCGTTTGCGCACCTCGAGACGCTCGACCAGGTCCACGCCCAAGTCAGAGCCACGGCAGCGGAACTGGCCGCTTTTCTCGCCGCCCAGACCCAGCGCATCGCCGACGAGCACGAGGACCGGGAGAAGACTCTCCAGGAGACCGTCATTGCGCTCGAGCGCCGCCGCGAAGAGAAGGAGCAGGTCGAGGCCCAACTCGCGAGCCTGAGGGAAGAGGAGGCGCGCCTGAAGGAGAGCATCACCGTCACCCTCCCCGAGGAGCAGAGCAAGATCACGGAGCAGTTCCTTGTAAACCTGCAGACCGAGGAGGCTAGGCTCAATGAGGCGATTGCTAAGCTCTTAGAGGAACAGGCGCAGCTCAAGGAGATGTTCCTTGCGAACCTTAAGGAGGAGCAGGTCCGTCTCGCTGAGGCGAATATCGCCCTGAAGGAGGAGCAGGATCAGATGAAGGAGACCTTCCTCGCGACCCTCAAGGGCGAGGAAGCGCGCCTGATGGAGACAAATCTGGCCCTGAAGGAGGAGCAGGACCAGCTAAAAGAGACCTTCCTCGCGAATCTTAAGGAGGAGCAAGCACGTATCATGGAGACGAACGTTACCCTGAAGGAGGAACAGGATCAGATGAAGGAGAGCTTCCTCGCCAACCTCAAGGAGGAGCAGGCACGCCTCATGGAGACCAATGTCGCGCTCAAAGAGGAGCAAGACAAGTTGAAGGAGGCCTTCCTCGCCAACCTCCGTGAGGAAGAGACCAGGCTGAAGGAGATGAACGATGCTCTCCGCAACGAACAGCAGGCTCTCAAGGACACGTTCTTGGCCAACCTCCGCGAGGAGGAGTCACTCCTAAAGGAGGCCAACGCCGGCCTCCGAGAGGAGCATGAGCGCCTCAAGGAGACCTTCCTGGCCAACTTCAAGGAGGAAGAGGCGCGGCTCCGCGCAGCCAACGAAGCGCTGAGGCAGGAACAGGAGCAAATGAAGGCCACCCTCAAGGAGGAGCAAGAGCGCTTCAAGATCGAGCTCCTGGCCAACCTCATGGAAGAGGAGGCGCGCCTGAAGGACGCCAACGCTGCCCTACACGAAGAGCAGGAGCAGCTGCGCGCCGAGTTCCTGGCCACGCTGCGCGAGGAAGAGTCGCGGCTCAAGGGCACCCTCCAGTCCATGCGCGCCGAGCAGGAGAACCTCCACCGCCAGAAGGCCCGCCTCACCGCCGACCTCTCCTCGCTCGACACCGCCCTGCGCCTCCGCCGCGAGGAGCTCCACGACATGGAGGCTCGCGCCGAGAGCCTCGAGCGCCGCATCCTGGAGGGTGTCATGGACCACTCGCGCGTGCTGCTCATGGCCAAGACGAACCGCGCCGCTGCTTTTGCCAATGGTCGTGGTGACCCCATGAGCCGCAAGCGGGTGCCCTCCTCTACCTCTTCGTCTTCCGCTCGAGGTCCTGCTCCCGCTGGGGATAACGAGAATGTGAAGCCGCGCAGCGCAATCAACCTGGCCATGTCGGCGCGGAGCAAGGCGAATAACACCCCGAACGGGACCCCTTCGTCGTCCAATCGGCGGATCCTCTCCCTGAGCCAGATCACCAACAACATACCCTCGGGCGGCATCAAGAGAAGCCAGAGCGTCAGGACCGCTGCTGGTGGCGCTGCCGCGGCTGCTAGGGGTGTGAGGAAGGCTAGCTGGGTACCTCAGGGTGTTGCCCCGCCTGCTGCGGCTGCTGGGAAGGGATATGGAGACCTGGGAATGACAATGGCATCTTCTGGTGGTGAGGACAAGGAGAATATGAATATGAGCATGGGCATGGATCATCTGCGGGAGGGGGATGAGGATGCTTATAATAACGAGCGCGAGGAGGTCGATGGGGTGGAGAAGGTGGATATCGTCGTCTCCGAGCCAGCCGCCCCTCCGGCCGCAGGGAATGAGCAGCATCTCCCCGAAGCCGGAGAAGAAGAAGAAGGAGCGCTCGCGGGCGGTGTTGGCGACGGCGACGAGGATGGTGAAGAAGAAGACCGTTTCAGCGACCTGGGTGATGTCGACCACAGAGGAGAGGAGGAGGAAGACGTCAGGAGTCTCAGAAGGTCGAGTCATGGCACGACCGTGATTACGCCCGCCGAGGAGGAAGAGGCTGCTGAGCATCATGAGGAGGAGGAGGAGGAGGAGGAGTGGTCGGAACACGAGGGCGCGGATGATCACCATCACCATGACGATATTGACGACGATGCCGCCAGTGACTGGACGGAGGGTGAGGTTGTTGTTGGCAGGGAGAGTGATGTGGATGGTCACGGTGTGACTAAAGAGGCTGAGGGTGCCGCCGTGCCTGTTGCTGCGGCGAGTTAAGAGGGACTTTGCAATGAAGGGCTACGGGGAATGGTTTGGATGAGATGACACTTGATGGGATGGACTGGATTGGCCTGAATGTGGGCGGCTAGGAATGATCCATAAGTTAGCGGGAGTCTCTGTATCTTTCTTTTGTCGAGTTTCTTATGTTCTTTTTACGATATGATTAGGACGGCTGGGTTGTTTGAGTAGGTAGTAAAGGGTGGCTTTTTGCCTGGCGGTATTTGAGTTATGGATACCACTGGGCGGATAGGTAATTATGGCTGCACCGTCAACTTGATGATGATGGGATTTGTATGACATACATAGCTTTCCGACGACCAATATGCGTCAAGTTGGGCAAACCCGTCCCATACACACACACACACAGAGACAAACACACTGCGGCAACTGACAATGAATTGTACTGTATTGTACATGTACATACGAAGTAGAAACGACTAGATCGACTAAGAGGGTCAACTGGGCTATTTACTACTCCCCACGCGCTACTCGATGCCTCGGCCCAATCTTCTCCCTTCCCTCCATCCACGGTCTGAGCACCTCGGGGATCGTGACCGACTTCTCGCTCTCATCCCAGCCGTTCTCCAAGATGGCTGCCAACACCCGCGGCACGGCCAGCGCCGTACCGTTCACCGTCCAGGGGTACGCCAGCTTCCCGCTCGCCAGCTTGACCCGCGTGGCGAGCCGGCGCGTCTGGTAGTCGGTGCAGATGCTCGCGCTGGTCACCTCGCCCCAGCCGTCGTTGCGCTCGCGGCGCGAGGGGAAGAAGGCCTCGATGTCGCACTTGCGCGTGGCCGACGCGCCCAGGTCGGCCGTCGGCATTTCCAGGATGCGGCAGTGCAGGCCCAGCGACCCCAGCAGCTCCGTCTGCAGGTCGACCATCTCGTCGAAGATCTCCTGCGTCGCATCCTCGTCCGCGGGGGTCCACGCGAACAGCTCCACCTTGGTGAACTCGTGCACGCGGTAGAGCCCCTTGGTCTCGCCGCCGCGCGCGCCGGCTTCGGCGCGGTAGCACCGCGATGCGGCGACCCGTTTGATGGGCAGCTCGGCCTCGTCGAGCACCGTGTCGGCCTTCATCCCCGCCAGCGGGATCTCGGCCGTCCCCGCCATGCACAGCTCGGGCTTGCCGCGCGCCGCGTCCTCGGCCGCCTGTGCGACGGTGTAGATCTGCGTCTCGCCGTGCTGGTCGCGCGGCTGGAACCCGCACGCGCCCGCGATGTGCGAGTACACCATGCTCGGCGGGCTGACCTGCCGCCAGCCGGCGCGCGTGGCCGCCGCGAGCGCGTAGTTGACCAGCGCCTGCTCCAGCTGCGCGGCTTCGTCCAGCAGGTAGTACCACCCCCACCCGGAAGCGGCCGCCGCGCCCGCGAAGTCTAGGATGCCCAGCTCGGCGCCGATGTGTGCGTGCGAGCGCCACACGCGGTCGGATGGCGCCGGCCCCGGTTCCGGGTGGTCGTTGATGTAGCTCAGTACGAGTGGGTCGTTGCCGCGCGGCGTGGCGTCGCTGGTGAGGTTGGGGATGGCGAGCGCGAGGCGCTGCATTTCCGACGCGAGCGCCGTCTCGGCTTCTTCGATTGCGCTTAGTTCGGCCTTGATCTTGCGTGCTTCTTCAAGTAGCTGGTCGCGCGACAGCGAGCGGAGCGCCGCCGCTTCCTCCTCGGCGGCGTCGTCGTTGTCGCGCCCCGTCCCCGCGGGGTCGGCGAGCTGGCGACGGATGAAGTTGCCCCGCTCCCGCAGGCCGCGTCCCTCACGCTGCTTGGCTTGCCATTGGGCGAAGAGGTCGTTGATGCGGGCCGGATAGGCGGCGGCGGCGTGGTAGTTGCGCTCGCGGCAGTTCTGTACGTAGAGGTCCGGGTTCTGGCGGATGTGCTTTAGGTCGAGGACGGCTTTCGGCGCTGTGGTTGGTGCTCGGACGGGAGCTGGCTGCTGGTGCTCTGCTGAGGTGGGCGCATCTTGTAGCCGCACGCGCGTGCCATGATAGAAAGCGGATGGTAAAGATGCTTGTGGCCTTCGCAGGCGGTAACGGGCAGGAGCGGCTGGGCGCCTGAGCGAGGTCTGGAGAAGGCATTGCAGGCAGGTGAACGGCCTGCCGGCTCTGGCTACTGGTGGCCGCATTTCATGCAATCGACTTCGAAGGCAGCCTGTAGGGTTGCACAGAGAAAAGGTTCCTTTTGCCAACCCCTGTTGATATTAAAACCGCAACACTCTTCTGATCAGTGATCACCTCATTCCCAACCATCTGCAGTCTGCGCAGAAAGATGGTGAGTCCTAGCTTTGACGGACACTGATCGCCAAGGTCTGCGGGAGCTATGACCATCTCTTGGCGACACTGAGACTTTCTCTGCGTCTCAACTGAGTCAAGACATCCTCAGCTTCAAGCACAGTCGTTTTCGATCAACACCTTGCAGTTGCTTTGCATGCTTCCATCGCATGGCTTTTGGAGACACCGGGTTAGTATCATTGAAACGTTGAATCAATGTATCACGCTTCTCCACATCAACGGCCACAGGGAGGTACTCGTCCCAGCTCCCGAGCACCAGCCAGGTCGACAGGCCGATCGTCAGCGGGATGGCCATGCCTCTCTTGAACTCTACGGGAAGTCGGGCTCATACCTCCGACGGCCTTGCATGGACCGAATGATGTAGCCTCTGATCTGCTGTAGCGGTATCCTCCGGCTTACAATGCCATTCAGTATCCAGGTCCACGGTTCCAGTAGCCCGGCGCCGACTCAACTTCCCGTTTTACATATATCGCCGGCTTTGCAGATCATATACCCAGGGACACCGACCGCCAAGCCGGGAGCATGAGCTCGGAATACGGGTTTCCACTTTGCAGAGACGGTCGTGAGACTGCATACCCGGTTGCCAGCGACATGTGCTGACGTCTTCGGCATTACGCCTTCCACTTACGGGTACTTGTACATACGGATTGACAACAACTGCGGCATAGCAGCACACAGTTGAGGCTAACCAAGACAACTAACGGAAGTCGTTTAGAATTATGAAGCAGTCAAGTTTGTTTCAGCGCATATTTCGAACGAGATAGTAACCGCCTCTTTCAAAAACATATGTCAGACGGCCCTGTCCGCGGGCCCTGGTTGATCCGATTCCCAGATTTTGGCTGCTGTGGTCGGCCGCTTCTAAGACCTTATGCGATCCTATCTCACCGAGGTAAGCCACCAACAAATGCAACGGACTTTCGAGAACCAGAGCAGATCACCACCCCTCAATGCTTTACGAAGCAGCCTCAAAAGCTGCACGTAGTGCATGGGACGGTTCAGAAGACAAGGAGCAAGATAAGTGTTCTGTGCTGCTTCTCCGTCAACACCGATGCAGTGACACCAAAGACGGAGCCACTCACGGGCCAATTGCCGCGCCACATACAAACATGTAATCCGTACGGGCCGAACTCTGCGGCTTTTGGCTTTTTTGATTGCTTATCCCGTATTCCGGCACAGTGGATAACTGACGCTGTGCTGGGAATGGAATCCTTCCCAGCCGCGTTCGACCAGGTACAGACACAGATAGGTACCGCTTTCACTTTCACAGGCCAAGTTGTACAAGACCGCCAACATCTCACAGGTCAGACTCGTCATTGCGCCCACTACCATCCCATCCGAATTCAAAGCTCTCTGTCATCGATTGTCCACTAGTGCCTTCTCTTTACCCACTGCGTATCGTCATCGTGGACCCTGAGCAAGTTCTGCTTGGCAAGATCTGTCGCCGGTTCCTTGTCAGATCGGGACTTGTTGGCGCCAGCCCCAAATGCCTGCAATTTCACGGCATTGGTCCCAGCTCCAAATGATCGCCCCAATGGCCAATTGGCTGGGCCGGCCAACACGGGGGGTCGTCCACTTGAAACAGGGAAAAAATGCATTAGGGCGTTTTGGCTTGGTCCAAGAGCTGCGTGTCAGTGGGCTGTTCTGGTGCCAAGAGCATTCCAGTGCAGGCCGCGGATTCGATCTGCCCCTGGCATCCGGCCGAATCGCGCTAGAACTCCCGGGCTCACGTCCGTCGTGCCATTTTTGCTTCCCGCGGCGCGCCAGGGGGAGGCCGTTGAGGCTTGAGAGAGTGGTCTGGCCGACGCCATTTCTCCATGCCCTTTTCGTGAAGAAGGGTGGAAGATCCGGGGTAATACTACTTGCAAAAAATAAAAAAAAAAATAAAAGATAAAAAATTCGAGAAAGGCCATCCTCACAAAGAAACTGACTTCCCACCTACCGGCTTCTTTCTGTCACCTTCCACAACCCGTTTAGTTGATGTGACACTCACACGTGTGGCTCCCTCTACTGGACCTTCGTTTTAGCCCACGATCTGCTTCACCCCGCCAGTAGATGTCATCGACCGAGGTCTCTCCATTGTTCGGTTCCTGATCTTTGACAGAGGGGCAACCCAACCACGCTCTTTATTGTCCCTTTTTCCTGCTTTGTGCTATTCTCGACAACGCACCCTCTTCAATATTTGGTATATTGGAGGCGAAGCTTCTGAAACCCATCATTGACCCTCGGTGCTACCGGCGAGTCACAACCCGGTGCCGGTCAAGGCCAGTTTTGGACCACACGACATCTTGACTGCACTGGCATTCTTCAGCGAGTCAGTTGTCTCACGCGACTGAGACGACACCCACCCAGTCCTTTCGCACCCCCGCCCCCTCCCAACCCGGCCAGATGTCATTAAGAGGGCCGAGGTCGCCTCAGCAGAGAGGCTTCCTGCCCATCTCGGGCGACTCGAGCGTCACCGAGATGCAGGACATACCCCTGCACCCCGTCCGCACCAACGCATCGACGGGCTCCCGGAGGGTCAACACCGACGGCATGGACGAGAAGCACGCGCTCTTCTCCAAGGCGGTCGGCGGCCCCGCTGGCCGGCGGCGGCTGAGGCGGGACCTGCAGCGCGCCGGCTCGACGGGCATGTCCGAGGAGGCGTCGCTCAACGCCATGGGCCGCCTGTACAACAAGATCGTCAACTTCTCGGTCGTGACGCGCTACCTCGTCTACGTCGTGCCCGTCGCCGTGCTGCTCGCCGTGCCCATCATCGTCTTCCCGCTCACGGGCGACAAGGACCGCGTCAGTCTCGGGGACGACCGCCGCCACAGCCTGTTCTTCCTCTTCGTCTGGATCGAGATCTCGTGGCTCGCCCTCTGGACGGGCAAGCTGGTCGCCCACTTCCTGCCCTTCATCTTCATGTTCTTCTGCGGCGTCATCAGCTCCGGCACGCGCAAGTACGCCACCGTCCTGCGCGCCCTCGAGATCCCGCTGTCGCTGTTCTTCTGGGGCCTGGCCTCGTGGCTGTCGTTCAAGTTCATGTTCGAGGGCACCCGGCGGTCGTGGGCCGACGTCATCGAGCGCATCGTGCTGTCGCTGTTCCTCTCCTCGGCCGTGCTGCTGGGCGAGAAGTTCATCGTGCAGCTCATCAGCATCAGCTACCACCAGCGCTCGTTCGCGAACCGCATCCACGACTCAAAGCGCGAGATCTACCTCTTGGGACTGATGTATGAGGCCTCGCGGACGCTCTTCCCCATGTACTGCGACGAGTTTGCCGACGAGGACTACATCATCGCCGACAGCATCGACCTGCTGCTCACCGGCGGCAAGGGGGCCGGCGGCAAGCCGGGCGCCGCGGCCAAGCCGATGCGGTTGGTGGGCGAGGTGGGCCGTCTGGGCGACAAGATCACGTCCGTCTTTGGCAACATCGCGTCCGAGATCACGGGCAAGCAGGTCTTCAACCCCAACTCGGCCCACTCGGTCGTGGTCGAGGCGCTCGAGAAGGTGCGCAGCTCCGAGGCCATGGCGCGTCGCATCTGGATGTCGTTTGTCGTCGAGGGCCAGGACGCGCTCTCGCTGGACGACATCGTCGAGGTCATGGGCCCCGCGCACCGCGAAGAAGCCGAGGAGTGCTTCAACGCCATCGACGCCGACCAGAACGGCGACATCAGCCTGGACGAGATGATCCGCAAGGTGGTCGAGATCGGAAAGGAGCGCAAAGCCATCGCCAACAGCATGAAGGACATCAGCCAGGCGCTGCAGGTATTCGACAAGGTCCTCCTCTTTGTTGTCCTGATCATCGTCATCATCATCTTCCTGGCCGTCTTCCAGAGCAGCTTCATCGCCACGCTGACGACGGCCGGAACCACGCTGCTCTCGCTCTCGTTCGTCTTTGCCGTCACAACCCAGGAGTTTCTGGGCTCCTGCATCTTCCTTTTCGTCAAGCACCCGTACGACGTCGGCGACCGCGTCGACATCCAGGGGCCCGAGAAGGAGCAGTTGCTGGTCGAGAAGATCTCCCTTCTCTACACCGTCTTCACGCGCATCGACAAGATGCAAGTCGTGCAGGTACGTTCGTTTGCCAGTCGTGACGTGGCGCTCGGGAGAGAACGGACGGAACGCGTGTCCAAGCGGTTGGCTAACCTTCCAGTTTTAGGTTCCCAACATTGTTCTCAACAACCTCTGGATCGAGAACGTGACGCGGAGCAAGGCCATGAAGGAGGTAATCGATGTCAACGTCGCGTTCGACACGTCGTTTGAGGACATCGAGCTGCTGCGCGTCGAGATGGAGAATTTCGTGCGCGCGCCCGAGAACAGCCGCGACTTCCAGCCGGACATTGCGATCGGCGTGGGCGGCGTGGGCGACTGCGACAAGCTGACGCTCAAGATCGCCATCAAGCACAAGTCCAACTGGCACAACGAGGCCGTGCGCGCCACGCGCCGCTCCAAGTTCATGTGCGCCCTCGCCCTGGCCCTCAAGCGCGTGCCCATCAACGGCCCCGGCGGCGGTGGCGACGCCCTGGGCGGTCCCGCCAACCCTTCATACAGCGTCGCCGTTTCGGATGAGTTCGCCGCCGCCGCGCGCGAGAAGGCCGAGAAGGAAAGGGCGGCCAAGAAGCTGGCCACCTTGCTAGAAAACCCGGACCAGTCCGCCGCTACCGAAACCGCAGCCACCACCGCGGCCGAGCAGCGCGCAGCCGAGCACATCAACACGATCAACCCGGTAGTCGACGCCATCGACGACTGGGGCTACGAACGAGACACCCTCCGCGACCAACCCCACCCCCACCACGCTTCTGGCGACCGCAACAGCAACAGCAACCTCGCCCGCGCCGCCACCTCGGCCACCTCTCGCTCCAACATCCTCAGCCTCCGCGGCGAATCCCAGCGCGGCCGCCGCAAGGCCGGCGAGACCCTCCCGCCGGGCGCGCTCGACGACAACATGGACATGCCGGCCGTGCAAGTGACGCGCAGCTCCAGCAGGGCGAGCAGCAGCAACAACAACAACAACAACAACAATAACAACAAACTGTCCTTCGACGTGGAGCGACACGCCGGTATCCCGCCCCCCGCCGGGTCGCCCTATACCACCTGGGCGGCCTACAACAATGCCCAGGCAGCGGGGGCCGGGGCAGGGGTAGGGTCGTCGTCCGCAGCCCCGAGTCCGAGTTCCGTGCCGAGTGATGCCAGTCTCAACCCCAACCCCGCGCAGTCTGCCTACTACTATGGGACAACAACAACAACATCGTCTCCGCCGGCGCCGGCCGTGATAGGCGGGCCGTCGCATCTCAGTGTGCAGCAGCCGGGCGGCGTGCCGCCGAGAAATGTGGTCGGGGCCAGGTCGAGAGGCCAGAGTGTGAGCCAGTCGCAGCAGGGGCAGCAAGGGGGTGGTGGTGGTGGTCCTGCTCAGGGCGGGGCTCAGGGTAGGTTTTAGAGAGGGTGTGGGGTGTTGTTGACTACTGTATGTACTTGCCGGCGGAATGAGCAAATTTTGATCAGAGGAAAAGGGAGACGTATTCGGCTGGGATGTTGGGTCACAAGTAATGGGGATGGAAACGGAGAAATGGGGGATGTGTCTCAAATCGGTATTGATGTATTGGAAAAAGGGGAGGGGGGGAGGGCGTCAACAAATCAACAACAGACGGCGTTGGGGTCGGGAAGTTGTGTGGACTGTATCCCGCCCTTTTTGGGACCAGTCAATTCTAAAATGCGCATGGACGTTTTGGGGGTAAAGAGCATTGCTTCTTTTACACCATTTCATGGCCGACGGCAGGCCTTGATATTCAATTGCGAATATAGACTTCATGCTCCGATTAGAGGCATATCATGGGTATTCGACGATCTTCCCTGGCACAGTCCAGGACGACCGTACTGGGCTATACGCGGAACTCCCTCGCTATTTGCAACAACACTGCACGTCTAATGCTCGCAACCGTCTTCTTTGCATCCGGGCCCTGTCAAGGCAGGCACAGTAAGTAGTAACTCAGCAAACGTGCTCCACCTCATGCACCTTGCCATCCCGCTCGCCCAACTCGGTCTTCAGCACGCGCCCAAACAGTTCCAGCAGCACCTCGAAACAGGCCTTGCTCACGGCCGGGTCGTAGCGGCCCTTGCTGAGCTCGTCGCGGATGAAGGCGTGCTGCGCCCACGCGAACTCGTGGAAGCTGAAGACCACGCTGGCCTCGCGCATCTTGTGCCGGATCAGATCCCGCCCCCCGTCGGGGACGTGCGTGTCCTTGACCCCGAAGATGAGCGCCACCTCACCGCGGATCTTGGACAAGAGATCGATCGTGTGGTTGCTGTCAGGAGGGGCGGATGGGGAGGAGTTGGCCGCGTCGTAAGGCCCCAGGGTGCGCGTGTGGATGTCGGTTGGGAAGTAACAGACGGAGGCTGTTATGCGAGGGTCGAGCTACGATGGCCGAGGGGGTCAGTGATCTACCTCCTTTTCGTTCGTCCCTTTTCGCTCTCAATCTTTGGCAACCCCTTCTTCCTATTCCCCGTCTCTTCCTGCTCGCTTTCCCTTACCCTCTTCTCCTCATTTCCTCAAGTCTTTCTCCCACGCGTTGCAGAACGGCAGGGCCTGGGAAGTACTATACAAGGAAAGGGGTGACATACACTCGCGCGCAGGGCAAGGTGTCCGCCCAGGCACATGCCGGTTGCGCCAATTCGTCCAGTGCATGTGGGCAGGGAGAGGAGATAGTCGACCGTCTTGTAGGAGTCTTCGTCGTAGGACTCGAGGGTCTTCGTTATCTTCCATTCATTTCCCTGGTCAGTCCCCGGTACATCGTACGCTAAAGGTTCAGGGCCGGTAAAGTCATGGTAGCTGCTCGGAGCGGCGACGATGTAGCCCTGGCCGGCAATCTGCCTGGCGAAACGAACAACGGGCCCAGTGACTGTTCAACATCCATGAGTCGTTGGTCTCCGCTGACAGCGAGGGAGGATGTCGTCTCACCCTGGTAGATTTCGCTGAACAGCACAACTCCGGGGAACCGCCTAGGTAGAACGGTGTGAATCGACGGACATGGACCAGTCTTTACTCAGAGTGCTCACGCATTCGGATATCCAGGGATTGTAGGATGGAACAGGAAGATTCCTTTCAGACGTTGCCTATCAGTATGGTACTCTAGCAGGACCCTAATGCCAATTGCAACAAGCAGCTGGACGTAAAGGAGAGCTGGCGGAGCTTACGCATGGAGCTCTCCTTTCCATGAGCAGATGTCTGCACATCGGCGAAGCTCTCCTTGATCAACATAGTGGGCAACGTGATTTTGAACGAACACTGTGCTAAAAATGGCTGCAAAGCAAACAATGCAAGATCCGGACAACCGACTCAAGAAAGCACCACAGCCGTCTGTCACTTCGGTGTATTTGCAGCGAGAAACACCTGTTTGGGAAGCTGCACAAAGCCGGTGCCCCCCGCTTCTGGCTAGCTGCTCTGAATCTGCCCCGCGTTTTGCAGGTGGTTTGAGAGAGAATCGACTGCGGGGCAGCTAGACCTTATCTTATCGCACCATGACTTCATCCATCTTAGTGGGTCTTTTTCAGCAGCGGCGTTCAAGAGCTAGCTGACCTCGGAGCTCAGCAGAAATGAATCAGGATTGCTTCAAAGGCAGGCCGGCAGGCCCAAAGGTCTGTGATGAAGCTTAATAGCGAAAATCACGTGGTCTTCATTGGGCATTGCAAGGCAGACATGCCAGCAGTGGCCGGTTTTACGGTCTGGCGAGTCTGGGTGCCTGAAGTAAAGCATGGAGAAACTCCATTCGAGAAGTGGTGGGAGATCGTGGTGGGCCTTGAAAGGTACTTTGGGGTACATCGTCGATGCATGGAGAACCAGCCCAGCTTAGCCATCCAACGCTTCCACAGCGGCTGCCGCGCCCCAGTCTAGCTGTTGAGAATGTGTGCAGGATCTTGTGATATTCTAACCAAATGATTTTGAATGGTCAGGAAGCCTGGAGTGACGTCTGCTTGACAGGTGAACAAGATCGCATCGAAGGTTTCATTCAGGGTTACCGTATTGACTGCCCAAACATGAGAACCTTCCACGCCGTTGCGAAATCGACTTTCAGCTCAGCTTGGGATTTTCTGTGGCAAGACCTCCCCCTACCTAAGGCGAATGTCACGGTAGCCCCCAATTCTTGGTGACGCTGGAATGATCTACACGTGTAGTTGGAAGGCAAGTGGAATGCTTCGGTGGCTATGGAAACGGTCTTGACTTTGAACCGGGAAGGTTGCAAGGGGCAAAATCGAGGGCTGGAAGAAGCACGATTCGCAATGCTGCTGCGGGAGCCTGGAAGAAGATTCCAGCGCTGCATGGAGGCATCAGGAGGCTGCGTGTGCTTGAAAGGCCAATCGAGAAGTAGCGCGCAGTACCCGTGTGTAGTGGGGTGGAGGAAACCCACAGAAGGTCGTAGAAACAAAGCCCAAGTTTAACTAACAGCTTAAATTCGGAAAGCTCTTCTGCCCCTCCTCCGACTCTCATACTTTCCATCAACCAATTCTTTTGCAACCCATTGTAATTCCCACCACACTCTCGGGAATCTTCAGCGCGCGTTTCTTTTCTGCCCATCAACACAGCATTCCAAGTAAGAAAAGCGCACACA
The DNA here is from genome assembly GCF_033439665.1 of Chaetomium strumarium. Taxonomy (NCBI): domain Eukaryota; kingdom Fungi; phylum Ascomycota; class Sordariomycetes; order Sordariales; family Chaetomiaceae; genus Chaetomium; species Chaetomium strumarium. The sequence goes on along the minus strand of NW_026944433.1, from coordinate 324,174 downwards.
GACAAGATGGCTCCCGCAGTCGGTATCGACTTGGGCACGACCTACTCGTGTGTCGGTGTCTTCCGTGAGGATCGGTAAGTTCAACCCGGTCGGTCGGCTTGGGAAGATCGGTAGCGGTCGGCATCACCAGGCAGCTCGGGGGGAATCAGCTCGGCCATCGTTCAACAATACGATCGGCTCCTCGATTGGTTCCCGAGCTGTCGGGTCTACCCCGCGGTCCAGCCCCACGCCTTGGCCCCGCCGCCCTACGACAATGGATGTTGAATATGGCCTAACTTTCTGTTTGCAGTTGTGAAATTATCGCCAATGACCAGGGTAACCGGACAACTCCTTCGTTCGTTGCCTTCACCGACACCGAGCGTCTCATTGGAGATGCGGCGAAGAACCAGGTCGCCATGAACCCGCATAACACAGTGTTTGACGCCAAGCGTCTGATCGGCCGCAAGTTCAACGACCCTGAGGTTCAGGCCGACATGAAGCACTTCCCCTTCAAGGTCATCGACCGCAACGGCAAGCCTCACATTGAGGTTGAGTTCAAGGGCGAGAAGAAGGTCTTCACTCCTGAGGAGATCTCGTCCATGGTCCTGACCAAGATGCGTGAGACTGCTGAGTCTTACCTTGGCGGCACTGTCAACAATGCTGTCGTTACGGTTCCTGCCTACTTCAACGACTCGCAGCGTCAGGCCACCAAGGATGCCGGTCTCATTGCCGGCCTCAACGTCCTCCGTATCATCAACGAGCCCACTGCGGCTGCTATTGCGTACGGTCTCGACAAGAAGGTTGAGGGCGAGCGCAATGTTCTGATCTTCGATCTTGGTGGTGGTACGTTCGATGTTTCCCTCCTGACCATTGAGGAGGGTATCTTCGAGGTCAAGTCGACCGCTGGTGATACTCACTTGGGTGGTGAGGACTTCGACAACCGCCTTGTGAACCACTTCGTTGCGGAGTTCAAGCGCAAGCATAAGAAGTGAGTAAATGCCATTTCCCTCGGACCCGGCATCAAAAGCCTTTGAACATGCACTAACATGGCCCTAGGGATCTTTCTACTAACGCGCGTGCTCTCCGCCGCCTGCGTACTGCTTGCGAGCGTGCCAAGCGCACCCTCTCGTCCTCAGCACAGACCTCGATTGAGATCGACTCTCTCTTCGAGGGTATCGACTTCTACACCTCGATCACCCGTGCCCGTTTCGAGGAGCTGTGCCAGGATCTCTTCCGGTCCACTCTCCAGCCTGTGGACCGTGTCCTGACGGATGCGAAGATCGACAAGTCTCAGGTCCACGAGATCGTGCTCGTCGGTGGCTCGACCCGTATTCCCCGCATCCAGAAGCTCATCACCGACTACTTCAACGGCAAGGAGCCCAACAAGTCCATCAACCCCGATGAGGCCGTTGCCTACGGTGCTGCCGTCCAGGCTGCTATCTTGTCTGGTGACACTTCTTCCAAGTCGACCAACGAGATTCTCCTTCTCGACGTCGCCCCCCTGTCGCTCGGTATCGAGACCGCTGGTGGCATGATGACCAAGCTCATCCCGCGCAACACTACCATCCCCACCAAGAAGTCCGAGGTCTTCTCGACCTTCTCCGACAACCAGCCTGGTGTGCTCATCCAGGTTTACGAGGGTGAGCGTCAGCGCACCAAGGACAACAACTTGCTCGGCAAGTTCGAACTTACCGGCATTCCGCCCGCTCCTCGTGGTGTCCCCCAGATTGAGGTCACCTTCGACCTTGATGCCAACGGTATCATGAACGTCTCGGCTCTCGAGAAGGGCACCGGCAAGACGAACCACATTGTCATCACCAACGACAAGGGCCGTCTGTCCAAGGAGGAGATCGAGCGCATGCTGGCTGAGGCTGAGAAGTTCAAGGAGGAGGATGAGGCCGAGGCCCGCCGTGTCTCTGCCAAGAACGGCCTCGAGTCGTACGCCTACTCGCTGCGCAACACGCTCAGCGACTCCAAGGTCGATGAGAAGCTCGACCAGGCCGACAAGGACACGCTCCGCACCGAGATCGACAAGATCGTCTCCTGGCTCGATGAGAACCAGCAGGCTACTCGCGAGGAGTACGAGGAGCACCAGAAGGAGCTCGAGGCTATTGCCAACCCCATCATGATGAAATTTTATGGTGCGGGTGGTGCTCCTGGCGGCATGCCCGGCGGCATGCCTGGTGGCGCTCCTGGCGGTTTCCCTGGCGCGGGTGGTGCTCCCGGCCATGACAACGATGGCCCGACCGTCGAGGAGGTTGACTAAGCTGGTTGTTGATGGGGGACTTTGGCGTTTCTGCTTTTTCCGCTAGTAGATTGGATCCGCGTCGATAAGCCGTGAGATGCGTTCTCTTGGGATGCGGAGTATCTCGGGTATGCGGTAACACCTAGATCTGGTTGGTTTCTCTTTCATGATCATGATACAGGGGAAAAGTCAGGTCGGCGGCATGGGTTGTACTTTAGTTACGATTCCCGTTTCCTTGCAATGAAGGACATTTTCACAAAGACAAAGTGGCGCTCTCAATGCTGTGACATGAGTACCATGCAAAGACATATTGCCTTGGCCCATACTAGATCGATCACACTCACCCGTTGACCCCTATGAATGAAGACTGCAAGTATTTTCTTTCTGCGATCGGGTATGTGAAAGTGGCTGGCAGGTGATACAATACGTTAACTGGGCTCGGGCAAACAAAGTATTTCCATCACTTCTTATCCTCTTTATTCTCGTTCCCCTGTTCAATGCCCATCATCTCCCGAATCCGCCTCCTCCTCTCCGCATCCATCCTCTGAAACTCAGCATCATCCATGATGGGGGGCTCGAACTTCGCCTGGAAGGCCGTCCCCGGCGGCACCCGCTCCTCGCGGCTCTCCCAGACATCCTCGCTGCTGGGCTTCCCGCCGCCGTACTTGGCTTCCTCCTTGGCGCGGTAGTGCGCCTTGATCACCTCGGCGCGCATCTCAGGCGAGTACGACTTGGTGCGCATGCAGAACCAGAAGTCGTCCCACAGCTCGGAGCACGTGCGCACGCTGCCGTACCGGTACACGGCGTTCCATTGCGAGCCGGGCGTGTGGCAGTACCAGGCGTAGTCGAACGCGTCGCGGCAGGACATGGTCGTCGGCAGCAGGTGCTCGGACATGGCGAGGGATTCGGGGGTGCGGGTGCGGATGCGAGTTGTTGTTGGTCTTGTTTGTTCGGATGCGGAGGGGGTCGGGTCGTCGGCGGATCGTGGCCTTCCCCACGAGAACCATGAATCGGCTTTGGCACTAGAGGCTGCTGGTGGTTGTGGTGATTGCTGTTGTGTCTCTGGTTGCGGGGTGTTGGAGGCTTGGGCGTCTTTCTGGAGCATCTGCATGAACACGGCCATTTCGCGGTCGGTTGCCGACTCGGTATGTTGTGCTTGAATTGGTGCCGTATCTACTGGCTGTGTCGGAGCCGTTGGCGCCTGTGTTGAGCTGCCGCTTGAGCTCCCCGGTTCGGGAGAGGTCGGGGAAGAGTTCCAGAACCAGCCCATTGTGAGAACTTGAACTCTGGTCTCGCTCTGGTGGGTGTATCAGTGTCGGTGTTGGAAGGGATTCTCGACTGCGCAGAAGGAACAAGGTGCAAATCGCCTCAGACGGTGGAATGGTCAGGGGAAGGGGAAGTGAGGGGAAGGTCGATGTGGTCAGCCTGCGCAATGTCTCGCTTTGGAAGTCAAAAGGCCCTGCAGCCGCATGCGGCTAAGATTCTCTCATGCATCGGGCCGGCAGCGACGCCTGGCGGGACGTCGGGACTGGCGGGTGTAGTGGGGTTGCCGACCCATTGGTTACCCGAAAAGATATAGTATGGCCGAACAAGGAAAAGGATGCTAGCAGTTAGACACTATACACAATTTCGTCCACAGGACCGATGACAGACGAAAAAAAAAAGAGGAAAAAAACATACAACACCGAGGATTCCCCAGTGGTCACCCACCTGAGTACTGGTTCGGCCCTTGGCAGCTTGACTAAGGGAGAGCGGACGGGATCCCGTATTTTCTACCAGGTATGGTCGTATGTGCTGAAACATAGCGAAGCCCAGCATAATATGCCCTTGTTGGCAAGCAAGGTGATCCTGTGATGTTCGTCAAGACACTTGACGCCCCTGGCAGGATTTACCACTATGTTGGGCTTGATCATCAACTTGAGCCTTATATGGAAAATGAAACCCCAGATATACCCAGCATATTAGTAACATCGGTCATGCCGGTGATTCGGGGCATGCTATTACCTTTGTTACACAAGAGTATGTTGAGGCACTCCCAAGCATCTTCGATTTTCCCTTGGCCGGCCAAGTTAACATGTTGTCTGCAGCGATCTAGGGCTCTATATCCGCCTAGAGAAGGTTCTTGACGTGCACTTGGCGGAATATGCCGCAAGTGGAAGAGGCTACGCTTGAGGATCCTTCACTAAGATACACGGATTAGGAGTCAGCAGGAGAACAAGCAGGTCGGGGGCTGGGCTTACCTCACCCGGGATTCCACAAGGACAGTCATGAGGTGTCTATATAAGTAACGTCTCACTGTCAGCCGGCAGCAAACTGTGTCTTTCAACTCAGTCAAACCGTGAAGCAGTCCCCGTGTCCAAGTTTGAACGTAAGGTAGGCACGGGAAATCCAAAATCTGCTCATGTACCAGTCAGCTACTTGGAGCTATGATATGGTAATTATGTCTCGTTTCATTCCAGCTACCGCTGGCAAAATCAAAGGCAAGCGCCGTCTGAGCTTATACTCCCGAGCGCAGGATCCTTCGGGCTGTGGACGTTATGGTCAAGTACGAATCACGATGAGGAGACCCGAGGAAGGCACCACACAAGCATGGGATGCTGACCGATGAATTGAGGAGATGGGATGCGCCTTTATTGGGAAAAGAATATACGCCCCGGTGTAGCACAGACATCACATTCGGGAGTCTACGACGCAACTATCATTGACGTTAGCTTCATCACGGTTAGACAAGGATTAGTGTTTAGAGATCTTCGTATCACCCAGGCTCTGCATAAGGACTGCCGTGCCAACCCAGGAGGTTGAAAACTAGTACGCAATCCTCTAATACGTATCATACGAGATCGTCCACAACACACTTCGCGAATCGGCCGAAGCAAGACAACCATCCCTGTAGGGCGAGCCTCACGTCACCGGCGACCACTTGGAGTATAAGAACTCTCTATCCATGTCCTAATATCAAGACACGTCCGATTCTCGGTTTCAGACCGTTGAAGTCCTGGTGGATTTGAATATGCGTCTGGAAGCACGGCGCCAGATCAAGTCGCCCATGCTATCAGAGATGTAGCTGGATAGACTAGATTCATTTTCCGATTCCTGAAGCATTCTGTCTAACTCCCGCCACAAAAGCCGACAAGATATTGACCGCTATGCGATGATGCCGTTGGTTCTGCCCATGTTTGATCCTCCGAGTAACATTCACCTGGGACCTAAATTCATCAGAAGCAGTTCCAGTGTGGAAGATCACATCTGCAAGTTCAATTAACTATCCCTTCGGCACAACACAGGCTAGGACAGACCTTCCGGTACAGTTCATATTTCGCTCATGTTCGACAGCTGTGTTGAGCCTCCCTAATCCGCTAGTGCCTCCTGACACAACATCCAGTACTATAGACTAACAGTCAAGCCCAGACGCCCCCCTCTGAACAATTTTCCCCAGTACTCCTGAACCAATACAACCTCCAGTTCCGTATAGTCCCCTAGTTAAGCCCACCACACATCACTCTTCGCCGCTCTCTGTTTCCCCTTCACTAACCTCCACCTCTTCGTCCGCATCACCCTCACCATCCGCAGCCTCTTCCTCCGCCACAGGCTTGGCCGTCATCTCCTGCCCTTGCGAGAAGAAGATGCGGGCAGGGTATTCATAGTCGTTCTCGATGGTGTATTCGTTGTCTGCACCGCACAAGAAAATCAGTATACCTCTTCCCACGGTGCATCTGAGGGGAAAATATTCCGGAACTTACACCTGGGCACGATAAAGATCCCACCCTTGCTGATGCGGAAACTCGTCTCCTGAACGGTCACCAGCACCCGGCCAACGTGCACGAAGAAGATCATGAACACCTTGCGCGAGTTCTTGAGCCGCTTGATGGATCCAGGCGGCAGGTCCACCACGCCGGCGCCAATGAACCCTTCGCTGAACACCTTTGCGTACCGGAACTCGCCGCCCACAATCTCGGTCGTCTTGATGGCCGCGCTGCTGATGGCGAGCTGCTTGTCCATGACGCTGACCAGATCATTCGGCGCGGGCGGGTTGAACTCGTACTCGGGCTGCCAAACGACCACCTCACCCGTGACAGTACCCGGATCGAGCTCCCACAACTCCGCAGGCCCGTCGTCTTCGTCCTCCTCGAAGACGTGGCCCCCCCTCCTCCTACCGCGCCTCGCACCACCACCTCCCCTCTTACCCACCCCACTTGCCCTGCGCGACTTCGGCCGCATCTCTGGTTCCGGCTCGTCGACCCTGACAACCTCCTTGATACTGGGCAAGACAAACCGACCCCGGTGCGTCCGCCCCCTAAACGTGTCCTCGGCCTCGTCCTTCTCGAATTCGACCCGCTCGTTGCGCCAGAATGCAAGCGGCTTCAAGGACGTGCGCCCCGACCGTGTCCGGAACATGGAGTTTGAAGCGTCGCCCGGAACCTCGCGGCGGTTGATGAGCAGGCCGCGGGATTTGGGTAAGGGCGGGCGCCGGGCTATCGCAACTTGGGAGACATCGCCAGGGTCGATGGAGGATTTTCGTTCCCGGCCTCTGCCGGGTTTCGCTGCTGGAACCGGTTCGGCGACCTTTTTCTCTGCGGCTGCGGATCTCTTCTGGGCTGGTTTCGCGGTGTTGGAAGCGGTCGAGGCGCGCTGGCGTTTTGGCTGAGGCTCCGGTGAAGGTTCCCTGGCAGCGACAACTCCTTCTTCATCTAATGATCGCCGCCTTTTCCCTCCACGAGCGGGAGGCGGAGCTGGGGCGGGAGCTGGGGCCTTTGAGGCTTTGGCGGGCCGTCCTCGTCTCCCTGATCCTGGTTTCTGTGGCCTAGGCGTTGGCTCCTCTTCCTCTTCTTCCTGCTCATCCGCATCCTCCTCCTCCTCCTCCTCCTCCGGTTCGGGCCTGGTAGGTTTCTTTGGCGGCTTTGCAGGGTTTGCCGGCGCAGTCTCCTTCTGTTTCGGCGGACGACCTCGTTTCTTACCGGCAGCAGCGGGAGACGAGTCCCTGTCTTCGATCATTGAGACCTTCTCCTCTTCATCTTCGTTACGCGCCGGTTCGGGATCGGGTTGTTGGGGATCATAGTCGTCGCCGTCGTTCAGCAAGGCCATGGATTCCTCAACGAAGTCATTAACCTCATCGTCTTCTCCTCCGCTCTGCAGCCCTTCTTCCTCGTCCTCGTCCTGCTGCAGAGGCTGCAAGCGGTTGCCATTAACGAGCCTCCTGCCGTCAGCTGCTAAGCGTCTGCCCGGAAGCGGTTGTGATAGGGAGTGTGGGCCTCCGCTTGCGACACTCCGGAAGTCGATTCGGCGTTCTGCGCCCCGTTCGCCTGTCAGCTGGCTACTCGACTTAGCGCGCTCGTCTCTAACGATTGCACCGCGGGCCGGCGACGACGAGTTGCGTGCGAGGAGTCGATTTCGTTGGGCGGGCGACTTGAGGAGCGACTTTGCCGGCGAACGGACGCGCGACACGGGCACGGGCAACCTATTCACGTGGCCGTTTAGCAGTGCCGCTGGGCCGATGCCGGATGCTGTAACCAGGAGTTAGCTGCCATAAGTGTGTTTCGCCTGCGCCATCTTGACGGTGACCCGTACTGGTAGTGATATCCATCGCCTCCCCGCCACTCTCCTCCTCCTCGTCCGAGGCCCCGTTCTGCTGCTCCTCCTGGTCCGACTTGCCGGGGGACGAGAAGAGATTTTCGATGGGTTCCATGCCATGCTCGTCGCGCACGCCCGAGTCGGGAACCGTTACACCGGTTTTCCTGCGCCGGCGTCAGCAACCCTTATTCTCCCAGGCCAGCTCCCTGTCTGTCATTCGTTAACATACCTCCCTACTACGCCCAGCTCGTAGATATGTTCGCCCTGCGGCGCAAGGGTGCGCCGCGCCAGGGACGGTCGTGGCGCCATTTCCTCGGGGTCAGTACAAATTCGGACAGGGACGTGACGGGCGTGAAGCCTCCGGATCGACAGTGGCTCGGAAGCGCGTCAAACAGGCGTAGTTGTAGCAATACTACACTTGGTTCAGTTCGGAGCAGAACGGGGTTCTACGACTTGCAAAACAAGGTGCAAAATCCGCTGTTGTTTACTTGCTCCGGAGTGGTGGGACGATAAGGCGCGTTGCGTCTTTCGCAGTGTTGCATTGGTCTACACAGTAGGTGGTACTCGGCTTTTGTTAAGGCGGCTGACATCCTGAGCTGTGATTGGCTGGAGGGTCGACGCGCTGGTCCCGGCGATTTACGCAGCACGCGTCAAGCTCAGCCCCCTCCAAAGGTAAGTAAGTTAAAGACAGGGGTATGGCGGCATGTGTTTCCGTGATGCAATCGGAGTTTCCTGCAGTGCAAGTCCTCGCGAACACAAGCTCATTGACGATAGTTTACTGTGCAAGCAATTGGATATCGCACAGAACCCAGCCGCCATGGAAGATTCACAACAAGCCGAGGATATCGCCCTCGAAACACCTGCCTCGGATGTCTTCATCCCCCCGTCAATTAACGAAGCCGCCCTTCTCGCCGGCGACTCGTACACTCACTTCTCCCCCTTGCCGCCCTCCCTGCTCCCACAACGAACAAACTCGCCCGACCCCTCCGGGCCCCCTTGCGTACTAGGCGTCGACGAAGCCGGCCGCGGCCCCGTCCTGGGCCCCATGGTCTACGGCGTGTTCTACGTCCCGCTCCCGCTCTCCGACCCGCTCCTCCGCACCGCCCACCACTTCGACGACAGCAAGGTCCTGACCCCGACCGTGCGTTCCTCCCTCATGCAGACGCTGTGCACCCCGTCGACCGACCTCCACACATCCTGCGGCTGGGCCACCACCGCCCTGTCGGCGCGTGACATCGGCGCCGGTATGCTGCGCCCGGGCCTCTCGGCGTACAACCTCAACGCGCAGGCCATGGACGCAACCGTGGAGCTGATAAAAGGCGTGTATGCGCGCGGGGTGAATGTCAGGGAGATCTACGTCGACACGATCGGGCAGCCGGCGGCGTACCAGGCCAAGCTGGAGAGGGTGTTCCCGACGGCCAAGATCACGGTGGCCAAGAAGGCCGATAGTCTGTACCCTTGTGTCAGCGCCGCCAGTGTCTGCGCGAAGGTTACGAGGGATGCGGCGTTGGAGACGCTATGGAAGGCGAGAGGGAGGAGAGTGAACGGGGCCGGGCTAGGAGAAGTGGAGGGGGAGGAGAAGAAGCAGGAGGGGGAAGAAGAAGGCATGGCCTGGGGGTCGGGCTACCCTTCGGACGGCAGATGTGTCTCCTGGCTGAAGGGTAACATGCACCCGGTCTTTGGTTGGGGCCCCGAGTGCAGGTTTAGTTGGGGTACCGCCAAGGACATGCTTGAGGCAGCATCGGCAAAAGGAGGCGGCGTCAAGGTGGAATGGCCCGCTGATGAGGATACAGACGCACATCGCCTGACAGATCTCTTCGTCTCGAAGGACCAAGAGAAAGACGCCGATGAGCTGGGGACATGGTTCGGAGCACCAGTTGGGCTGGAAGCCTTCTAAGCTGACTTGTACATTTGTTCATTGCTGTGTCGTCAATGGCGTTGCTGGAGTCCGGCGTAATGTAGTGAGGGAATACAATACAATCCTATGTAGCTATGCAACAACGAGTAAAACAATACATCCCAAGAAACCGGCGTGGCCCCGTTACACTATGTGCCAATCTTGTCTAAATGTCATCGTCGTCCTCCGTCTCCTGCGCCTTCTTCCCCCGACTATCCAGCCTGTCCATGCTGATGGAACCGCCCTGCTTGGCCGGCATGGCAATGGCTTGTCTGACTGTCTGGTTGCTCTCCAGGAAGTCACGCAGCTTCTCCTTGCCTATCTCAACGGCCTGGTTGGAAGCCGCGTTCGCCATCTGCATCATTGGGCCGAGGAGGTTGAGAGTGTAGGCCACGTAAGTACCGCCACCCATAACCAGGATGAGCATAAACAGCACAGGGTTGCGCAAGACTGTCATCGTCAGCAGTTTGTCCCTGTCGTATGAAGGGGAGGCACTTACCCATAACAATCTCGTTCCACCCGAGGACGAGGAGAACCACGTAGAAGTAGAGCGGCACCTGGGTGATGCCTCCGATCGCGCTCCGCTTCGCCTCCACATACACTCCATCAGCCATCTTCTTGAACCTAACCACCAGGTCCTGCCGCTTGCTCTCGCTAAGGACCGTCATCTCCTCCTCGAGACTCTTGCCCTCCTCCTCGTCCACGCCGCCAATGGGAACGAGATCCTCCTCGTCCTCGGACTCGACGCCAGCAGGCTGGGCACCAATGAAGCCCGGCAGGTCCGGCGGAGCGTACGTCTCGGAAACCCTGAACCTCGACAGCAGCGGAATCAGGGCCAGCGTAGACTCGCGAGCCCGAGTGTAGACGCCTTCGATATCGTCCGAGGGGCGCCAGATCCGGGGAACGCCCTCATCGTCGTAGCGGAACTTGTCCTCGAAATTCTCACGGAGCTTCATGAGGATGTTGCTCTCCATCATCTCCTCTTCGATCTTCTCCCTGAGCGTCACCCAGGCCTTACGCCGCAGCCGCCAGAGACCAACCTCAACCTCTTCGGGGCTCGCCTCGAAGCTCTTCGCCCTGTCGACAAACCGGGTTTCGGCCTCTCTGACGATGTCAATGAAGGCCTTCCAGACACGGTCCCACAGATCTTTTTCCGTGGCCGGCTTCTCACCCGTCTCGGGCGCCCCGGACCCGCCCCTACCGGATCCAAGCTTGTTGAATTCGAGGCCAATGGCATCGCCAAGTCTAGACTTGACCCAGCGCTCGACCCGGATCGCCAACCGCCTCATTTCTTCCTTGCGCAGCCGCGCGCTGACCTCGTCAAGCTCCTTCTCGAAAAGCCGATACTGCGGCTTGAAGTTCGTCCACGCCACGCCCTGGATCAACAGGCTCTGCGCCTCCTTTTTAAAGATCTCGAGCGTCTTCTTCTTCTGCTTGTCCACAATTTCGGCAAACTCGTACGCGCCGCCGGCCTTCTGCCCGGCCTTCACCGCGGCCGCGACAGCCTCGCTGAACGCCGCCACGCCGGCCTTGTGCGCCGCCGTCAGCTGGCCCTGGTACAGCGTCTTCAGCCGCGCGTCGATGTTGCTCTCGAGCTCGCCCCGCTTCGTCGCGTACACTCCCTTGTGATACCGGCTAGCCTGCGTCTCGAACGCATTGATACACTTCTCCCTCGCGCCCGCGCCGGTGGCGCCCAGGTCGGGGAGGACAGTGGGTTTGCCGATGCGGATTCCTTCCGCTTGCTGCTCCTCGAGCGGGGTGATGACGGCGTCAAATCCGACGAGGACTTCGCGCGAGATCTCGTCGCAGCGAAACTGCGCCAGGAGTTCTTGCTGGGTGGGCAGGTCGAGGTCTTTGTTGTTGACGATCTGATCCCATACGCCTTCTGCGTAGACAGACAGGCCATCGGCGGGTATCCTCCTGTGGTATTCGGGGAGGAAGACGCCGCCTACATACTCTTGGTCCTTCGCGGAGCGGTGGCCAGGGGTAAAGCGGGTACTCAATCTGTCAACCTCCTCGATGAATTTGTCTGGTTGGAGAATTTTGTGTGGCAGTGCAGCAAAAGCGAAGTCGAAGTAGTCTTCGATCGTGGAGTTCTCGAGCCCCTGAGGTTTGGAGATCGAGGACCAAATCCTAGTCAGATCCTGGATCAAGGTGTCTCGCAGGTTAGCTAAGGGGGTATTTCCGATGTGGTCCCGGATGACGAAGAACAAGAGAGACCGCGTCTGGGATCTAAGGCATTCATCATGTCAGGTACATCTATAGGAGTGGGCCTGGGATGGCGCGGCGACTTACTGCCTGTCCTTCAGGAACAGTTGTAGGTTGACCTCGAACACGGTCTTCAGCAGGCCCATATTTGCGCCCTGGTACAGGCCGACCTGGTGCTCCCAGATGTTGACAATCAGAACCTCGCTCGTGGCCAGGGCAAACAGCGCGCTCTTGCGCTCGAAGTCCTGGTCCTCGCCACGCTCGCGACCGTCGGTGCCCTCGACATCCATGACCAGGATGTTGTCAGCCATCGTGGGAGCGTCGCCATTTGCGCCCGCCCTCTTGTTTTTGGACATCCATATTCCCTTGGTCGTCTGGCGGCGTTCCGTCTCGGACATGACGTTGAACTCGGTTTTGAACAGATGGTTGAGCAGAGTCGACTTGCCCGTCGACTGCGATCCGAAGACCGAGACCAGGTGGTAGTTGAACCCGGCCTCGGCGACCCGAGTCTCGTTGAGGTAGTCATTGAGGTTCGTGCTGCAAAATGGGCGCCGTCTGTTAGTTGTGCGGTGCTCCAGTGACCAGATGTCTCCTTTGCGGACAGCGTGGCGGCGGGGACGAACTTGAATGATTTATCCTCGTCGATGACCTGGATGCCATGCTCGTACTGCTTAGCAGTCGGCCCGTCGCCGACCCCCGCAAAATGGCCGTTCATCGCGGCGTTTGGCGTTCAGTTGGCAATGCAGAATGGCAGCGAAGAGCAAATTCGGATGTTCTCGTCCCCAAGTCGTCACGGCAAACATGCCATCATGCAGCCGATGCAGGGGAGGTAATTTCCGCTACTACTGCGCAATGATGCGCTTGTGACATCCCCTTGTTGCCGCCCTTGCCTTGGTGTGCGGATGACGGGCCATGGCTTCGCTAATCCCGATCTGGTTAGTGCGTTTCTGGGAACAAGGTGCAAGATCGACTCCCAAGTCCAACAGCGAAGGTACTGGCCACAAGGGCATCACCGTCGTCACGTAACATCCTCAGTCAAAGTCCGCTGACCTTTATGTCGCCTAGAAAGGAGGTGCACACGTGGGGGTTTTATGTTGGATGGGTCAGCTGCAGATTGTCAGAACAACTCATTGTGCATCATGATCGGGGCTTGTCATTTGCTGTTATCGTGCGCTTCAGTTTCCTCCTGCCAAGAGTCTGTTAGATATGCTATGGGCAGAGACTGTTGCTTCATTCTACGGCGTTAAACTCCGACCTGAAGGAAGGGTTTTGGGTCTTGAGCATGGCTACGACTGTGCTGCATGAATGCGAGTCTAATTGCCCCTGACTCAGCCATCTCTTGCCCTCATAAGGAAGAAAGGCATTGTTCCCATCCCCGTACTCCACTTGGCCTTTGTAAGTAGCTTCCTGGTTCTCGCGGAGCCACGTAGTCCCGCTAGGAGACTCGTCATACCTACCTTAGGTAGTCCAAAATCAAAGCATTCTAGGTTGGCGAAGATGCAGTTCATTTCCCCAAGAGTGTCCATCTCCCCTTCGTTCTGTCCACTTGTTTCCATTGTCTTCCCTTCGGCTCATTCTACGGTAGAGCTTTGGATCTCGAAACATACATCGAAGCCGTTGAAGTTGAGCTACTAGATTCACAGTTGGGCTAGGGTAATGAGCCTTTCAACCATCAAAGACATATCCGGTCAGATAACAACCCCTCTGTGCTAGCCAGGCACCTCAAGGTCAAAAGAAACCGTGCACCAAGCTCCTAAGCTCGGTGGGTTAAGCAGGGAGCAAGCAGACAGAATTAAAGGGTCAAAGGAAAGGAGATAAAAGAGACAGAGAAAATAGAAGAGGACGAAATGGAAGAAGTGAAGAGAGGGGAAGGAGATTACAAGAAAATGAGGAATCAGAAGTATAGTTAGGATACTACAGCAGGATCCAGTTCGTTCCGCCCCTTGGGTCACGAGATGCGAGTCTGGCTGTGTACTGCCCGCACGGCACTCTCTCGGCTATACGGAACAGATAGGGTACAATGTAGACTGCACTGAGTGAAGTAAAGGGGCAATCAAATGAATACAAGTGCGAGCAACAATTTCTAGAGCACAATTCCTGGCTGTTGAACCCGACGTTGACCATTGTCTAAGGGTTAAGACGTGCTGATGACAACTGCTCCCCTTCATGTTTCTTGGTGACAGGCCGAGTAGGAACGGTAGTTTTGGGGAAATTGAGCGAGGTTGGGAAACGTAGGACACAGACGAGCTACCTTCACGTATGGGTTGCCAGGATATAGACGCGGTTTTCTTCACTCGGCGCCATTCTGTGGCCCCAGCCTGTGGATAAAACTGATTTCACGGTTATGATAGTGCTGCTAAGTCCATACACCCCTGACTACGGCCTGGCGTTGCCCATGAGGTACCCCGTCCGCAAATCTCTGTGAATAGTGACATATAGCGACGACAGACCATGGCATCAACATGTGTCGATAGTTCTATGTCACTGACAGGTTGCGTGCCAGCGAGAAGTGAAGACGAGGTCGATTCCAAACCACATCTTGCGCCCCACGCTCTTTACTTCGTCGTTCAGGAAAGATCTTGGCACTATGCTTTCTTCCCACTGACGGAATACAATCCCATCCCCGGAGAGCCGAGTATAGTATGGCTACTCCTAGTTGTGCAGCGTCGAGAACTTTCAACCAAGCAGCAAAACGACCGAATACGACTTGAATTAAGCCTCCCGTTTAACGTACTTACGATGCTGCTATTGAACCGACTCGCGATGTACCTCTGGGTGTCGTTGTTCGTCGCGCTTGCGGGCTGCCAACCTCTGTTGACCTATCACACGCTCCCGGCATGTAGTGTAAAACTTCCTGGACTATACATCACAGGGTATGCTAATATCAGGTACTAACGGCTTCCTCCAGCTGGGCTACTTTGGGGACATTGTCTCCGTGTCCCGCGAGGGCTGCAACACCATCGCGCCCGCCAGTCGCTTTGGCATGCTGTACTGGACCCTGAGCAAGTCACCCATCCTGCTGGAGTGTTCAAGCTCTGCATCACCGCGGCCAAGTTGTCCATCCTCGCCTTCTACATCCGCGTCTTCGATGCGCCAAGAGTCCGCGTTCGCCCATGCATACTGACACCGACACCGAAATTCTGTGTGGTACCGATCTTACAGTTAGGACCGTGATCCACGGCGCCATATTATTCGTCGTCGGCGTCAACGTCAACGCCATGTTGTTTGTTGTGCACTTGAGGTTGCGTTTCCCGTCATTATCCCGTGTCTGCCGGCCTTGCGTGCCCTGATCAAACATTGGATGGCTTCTCGCTGTCCATCGTCTCGGCAGACCCTATTCTGAGTCCCAAACTAGGTACCGGAGGAGGTAAGCATACAAGTGGAGCTAGATGAATATCCTGGCTACGCAGCACTGATTACCTGAGTATCATGATAACAGATGCTTCCAACGGCATCCAGCTCCAGGATCTTGCTCCGAAACAGCATGCAAAACTGCCTCCAGGACTCCCGAGCCATGGTCTCGGAAGTTGTCGCACACAGTGCTGGTGGGAGGCGGGGGGTTTGGGGGGGTTTGGGGGGGTTCGAGCAATTCAAAAGCTGCAAGAAAGGAGTAATGATCCAACAGAACATCAACAATGTTACGACCTGGGAAGCTCCTGTGGTATGGACCCTGCAGGTTACTCGTTGCAACGACTGTGGGACTGTTGCTGATGGTCTCTCAGAGGCTATTTAGGACTTCAACTTCTCAATCCTCGACCGTGACGTTAGCCGAGAAGGGAAGACGTTGTCCAATGAATCAAGTGACCAGAGAGAGGATGGCAGGCTTGCCTCTGTTAGATGGACTTGAAAGGGGAGAGTGTGCGCGGGCTCTATATGCAATTTGCGCCGGCCGGTGCGCAGTCGTACGAAGTTCAGTGGTTGAGCACCAATAATGCGGCTTCTCCTCCCCACCTACAAGAACCCCAAGTTGAATTGATAAATCGACAAGCTTGTCCACCGCGCAGTCTGTACGACAAGGGCCGGGCAAACCGCCACCTGGCAGCGCCACGTAAAGGACTACCAGGCCGTGGATTGATCCCATGAAGAGAGGCTTTTGCGTTGTGGTCTCGCAGATATCTCCGTGAGTGACAGGATGCATTTATCGCTTGGAATCAGTCGAAACTGACGTCACTCGGAGCTTCATTCCTCGTTCCCCTTTAACTCACTAGAGATGCCTCCCAACGTTGATCCAGCAATCCTTGAGGCCTTAGGCCTCGAGGCAACAAGCTCCAAGCTGATTCCCCATGGCGGCTCGGGCTTCTCCTCCACCTTCAAGCTGGTTGCAACCAAAGATGGCGAAGACATCGCCTACTTTGTCAAAACCAAATCCGGGCCCGATGCTGAGATCATGTTCCGAGGTACAGCAACACCCCCTCCCTCTCTCACAGCTACTTCTCCGCAGTCGAGACTAACACCTCCGCATGCGAACACGCCTCACTGAACGCCATCCATGCCGTGGACCCCACGCTCTGCCCACGCTCCTACGCCCACGGCGCCATGCGTTCGTCGCCAGGCGAATTCTTCCTCGTCACTGACTTCCTCAACTTGGGCACTTCTGCCACCACAGGCGGCGGCGGCGGCGGCACGGGTTTGTCTCTCGCGGCCAAGCTTGCTAAGCTCCACACAACGCCGGCCCCGATCCCGAAAGGGTTGTCCAAGCCCATGTTTGGGTTTCCCGTGCCAACTTGCTGTGGTGCGACTAAGCAGGACAACGCCTGGACAGAGTCATGGGCCGAGTTTTATGCCGAGCACCGCCTGAGAGCCATCCTGAGGGAAGGTGTTAGGAATAACGGGCGAAATAAGGAACTGGCCGAGGCGGTGGAGACGGTGGCCGGTATGGTGGTGCCCCGGCTGCTTGGGGACGGCCATCTCAAGGGGGCGGTACCCGTGGTTGTGCACGGTGATCTGTGGAGCGGAAATCACGGGCGGGGAACCATCGCGGGCAAGGGAGGGGTGGAGGAGGTAGTGTTTGATCCGGCCTGCGTTTACGGGCACTCAGAGTATGAATTGGGAATCATGCGTATGTTTGGAGGGTTTGGGAGAGGGTTTTGGCAAGAATATGAGGCACTGGTCCCAAACGCCGAGCCAAAGGAAGAGTGGGAGGATCGGATTGCCTTGTATGAACTGTGGGTTCTCCGACATGTCAAGTACTACAGCATGCATAAGATCGCTGACGTCGTGGCAGATATCACCATCTCAACCACTACGCTCTGTTCGGAGGGGGATATCGGGCCGGCGCCATGTCGATCATGCGGAGGCTGATTGCTAAGTATGGGTAACTTGGCCCATGGGAGGGTTCGGCTATACCACAAAGTCACACCCGGATTGAGCTGACGTTGTTGTGTCAAAGCCGCTGCTGGTGATGCCGATGGTCGGTCAACACGCCAATGTTCTCGTAGACGAGCAGTAGGACATAGAGGGAATACCAGAGAAGTAGATTGGCTAAATGGTAAGATGCCGACGAAAGAGAGAAAGGGTTACTCCAGAAGAAGAAAGGGAGAAAGAAAGGGCCTCGTACGACAATAAAACATGGTTGCCTGGCGAAGGTCTGTAGAGATAGCCCCTTGCTCAAAAGGTATGAACGGCAGGGCAGTAAAAAACTGCAAAAACATACAACACCGAGGATTCCCCAGTGGTTACCCACCTGGGTACTAGTTCGGCCCTTGGTTGCTTAACTACTGGGAGAGCGGACGAGATCCCGTGTTTTCTACCAGGTATGGCCGTATGTACTTGCAAGAACAGAAAGGAGGCATCATATTCAGGGCACAAGACCACAAGTAGGCTGCCAGTAATCGACGATCCTTCGTCATGTTCTACTCTGCAAAGAGCGTGGCCCACTTTCTTGAACGTACTAGTAGCCATCATCGCGAGTAGTCAACTACTAGTACTCTATACTACTATGTATATATATCCCTTACTAGCCTGACATCAAGACACAGGCTCGATTACTCTATTTGCGGGATTTTGCTTCGTCTAACAGTGGACTGAATCCCTAGTATTACAGCGTCGTAATCATGGTCGTAACATTCAACGACGTCCTACTCGAGGTATTCGCGTGTGTTCGTCTTGAAAATTCCGATTCAAAGCCACCAACTTCGCAGCCCTTACTTTCCAAGATTATTAACTTGCTGCCGATCTTACAGATGTTGCATTTTGTTGAATGAAAGTGCGCCATTCTTCGCTAGAGTGGGTCCGGGCCCATTTCTACGACGGCCGCAGCGACTTGCTCGGACTCCCAAGTAGCTCCCTCGACCCGACCAACTTCATCTGCATTTTTCAATACCCATCTCAGATTATCCATTCATAGGCCGCCCTCACTGAAACCATCACCTCAGTATATTTATCCAGAAATGCCACACGAGATCTTCCTCAGCGCTATCGTCGCCGATGCGGATGTGGCCAGAGCTCGGGCCCTTCTGGGCGGCTACACCGAGATGCGCGAGCGACATGCCTATACGCGTGTCCAACACTACCAACCCCAAGACCTAAGTGTCAAGGGCTTTCCCACAATTAAACAAGTCCTGCGGGAACCCACACCGAGCAACGCCCGATGGCAAGAATTGCACCAGATCCTTGTCAAACAACCATCTGTGCTGCACTTACGCTTCGATATCACGGAAAGCGTTCACAATGTCATGACGAGGTCAGTTGCTTTCCGAACTATCGAGGGCTGGCTGCCACATATGCTAATGGACATTCTTAGCGAGGCGTCGTCTAGTGCCGTTGTCCCTGCCGACACTCAATGTGTCCTCAGGTGGACCGAGTTTCCGGAACCCACAAATCCCCGGTTCCCATTCCTTACACAACGTAAGGTTGTCGAGATTGCGGATCAGAGGGCGGAAAGGATACTCGCCGATAACAAGTTCGCGTTCGTGGTCGCAGGCTTTCCCATCGTTGTTCGTCTTCTAACTGTTTCTATAGGGTAACATCAGACCTGGTCGAAGAGTCCTACCACTGGTGGCTCAATGATGTGGAGTATGTCCTAATTCGGACGTTTGTGTTTGCCCTCGGCCCCGATGGCGTCCCGTCGCAAGAGATACCGAACCTGGCATCAGCCGAGCCCGTCGCCGGTTTCTGGCTCCTCTACGTCCGTACCCGCGCTGAATCACCCTCGCCGGCCACGTTGCCTGAGCAGATTAGAAAGTGCCAAGCCCAGCTTGAACAGGTACGGGGAAAATTGGCGGGTGTATTCCACTTCAGAGCCTATGACCGCCGTTGCCACGATACTCGGATACAGGAAGGACCGGCTTAGGAGCCCGTTCCCCAGCATGACCGAGCCGAGCATTCGAACGACAATAAAAGGACCAGAGATGGTGCAGAAGAAAACATTGGGACGAATGAGGATGTCGGAGAAAACATCAGAGCTAATGAGGATGAAGGACAAAGCATAGGGACCAAGGATGACGAAGATGGTGAACAAGACCCTGACTTTGACTATGAGGCCTACGTTGACCTTTGTGACGAGCTTGGAAGGGGATTCCTTCAACTAGAGGCCTAACAATGACCTGGGTCCGACATTAGACGCGGGCCTTTGAAGCGGGTAGATGTTGTAGTGTCAGGACTCGCAGTCGTGGGCGTCATTGTCAAAAATCCTTGAAGTATTTGCGTCGCATGTTCTGACAGTCCGCATCTTCCTTTTGCTTCCTGGTCGCTTAGCGGCATTGGTCGGTGGGACCATAAAGTCTACTGCAACCGTAGCGTCGGGTAGACTGGATAGTAACAACAGGCAAGCGGGTGGTGATCGCACTCAGCTGGTGATGTATTGATTGAGAGATTGTAGCCTGACGCCACAATGATCTTATGTTATAGGGCGGCGCAGGACTATCCTCGGCAGCAAGAACCATCATTGGGAGTGAAGTATTAGTTGGTTACCCTGTTGAATGTTCCTGCATGAAGTTCTGCTCAAATCACAGACGTCACTCAAAGTTGCCAGTAGACTTTCCATGGTCCTTATAGTTGCAGGTAGGGGTGGTACAACACATCTACCCAGTCCGGTTCACCCTCTAAAGGTTAGCCTTTGGAAACGGATCTTTGTACGGTAGTTTTCCCATTGGCTGGCATCCGGATGTTGTCTTCCTGCGTTTTCCGCAAGAGGCTGCTCCCCCCCTCCCCTCCCCTCACCCACCTCTTGCCGTGTCAGCGACGGCACTACTGATGGCATGGCAACGTTCGGCCGAGCCCTTTCACCGTCCTCTGACCATTCAGATGTCCGACTGGCCACATCTGAACGAGGCCATGAACCATCAGAGGTTCTGCAATAGCAGAGCTCTGAATGCTTCCTCACTGCTGCGGGCGCCGCGGGTTACCAGCAGCCGCCAGTATTACATCAGCGCATGATAATAGAACAATAGAGTGAGAGAGGCCGCGTCTTTATAGAGGGTTATCACTCTTCTTTCAGCCTCTTACGATTTACAGTGGGTGCCCAAAAAAACACCCACAGAGTTTTCTGACCCCGCACCACCGTCATCACCACCACAATTGTAAATTCAATTGCGATCGCATTGCTTAACGTACATGATAAGCGAGCGTCGCACTTTCAGTGCGACGCGCCTCCTCTAAACTTTTCCACCAAATACCACCGCAACAAGCCATGCGTAGCCCCTCAAAAGAAGCCAGGCTTCTTTTAGCCCTCGAAGCTATCAAACAGAGCGAGAATCTCAGTATCCGGGCGGTAGCCAAGCTATACAACGTTCCAGAAGCAACGATTCGCCACCGGCGCAAGGGACGTGCTACAAGACGCGATGTTCTAGCCAACTCGCGTAAGCTCACGGATCTAGAAGAGAAGTCAATAGTTCAGTATATAACTGAGCTATCTACACGCGCATTCCCACCTAGATTAAGTGGTGTGGAAGATATGGCCAACCACCTACTACGCGAACGCGATGCGCCCCCTGTCGGCAAACGCTGGGCTTATAACTTTGTCAAACGCCAGCCAGAGCTCCGTACGCGGTATATACGCAAGTACGACTACCAGAGGGCTAAATGCGAGGATCCATAGGTTATCAGCGAGTGGTTTGCACTTGTGTGGAATACTAGGGCTAAATATAGGATTGTCAATGACGATGTCTACAACTTTGATGAGACTGGGTTTATAATGGGTGTTATCTTCGCGGGTATGGTGGTTATAACCTCGGATGGGCGTGGCAAGGCAAAACTAGCTCAGCCTAGTAATCGGGAGTGGGCGACTGTGATCCAGAGAGTCAACGCCTTTGGCTGGGTTATCCCTCCGTTCATCATCCTAGCCGCATAGTACCACCAGAGTAACTGGTACCGGGAGTGCAACCTACCACTTACCTGGCGCATTGCAACCACCGATAATGGCTGGACTACCAATGCAGTAGGTCTGGATTGGATCAAGCACTTCGATTACCATATGGCACCTCGAACAAAGGGCATATACCGGTTGTTGATCCTCGACGGCCACGAGAGGCATACGGTCGCCAGATCGAGGGCTTAATGCGCATGCATATCAACCACATCAGCAAGCTTAAGTTCCTCTATGCCTTCCGAGAAGCCTTCTTTGCTTCTATGATAGAGAAGAACGCATAGGGTGGCTTTGCAGGGACTGGCCTTATGCCATACGACCCAGAGCGGGTGCTTTCTAAGCTAGATATAAAGCTTCGTACGCCAACACCCCCAACCTCACGGCCCAGCACTGCGCAACCCTAGGTCTTCTAGATACCATATAACCTACGAGAAGCCGACGCACAGTCAACACTCATCAAGACTCGCATTGCGAACCATCAAAATAGCTCCCCAACTTCAATGTTGGATGCTATAGACCAGCTTGCCAAGGGTATGATAGCTATAATACACCAGGTGGCCCTCCTTCGGTCAGAGGTCTCTTCGCTTCGCAAGGCCAATGAGGCACTAAGCAAGCGCCGGCATGCCAAGAACACGTGTGCAGCTTGGAGGTTCACTTACTATGCAAGATGCAAAGGATCTACTAGATTAGAACGCTATAGGTGGGGAGACAGTGCAGGAAACGCAGCCGGATAGTAGCGGTTCAGGGAGGGCTCGTACGAAGGTTCGATGCTATAGGGTATACGGCAGGCCTGGCCATAATGCTCGCACTTGCCAGGAGGCTGTAGAATCATCTGATTCATCTATTTCTGATGTAATTGTAGTTGGTTGCTAGCGTTGTTATATTATAATTGAGGATAGTTGCTGTAGGGTGGTAGAAAGTGCGTCGCTCGCTTATCATGTACGTTAGGCAATTTCCATTTAATATAGATTCTCGAGGTTCCTAAAGGTGCCAATAAGACAATGTAATTCAATGCTTTATATACTAGCCTTTGGCCTAGTAAATATTTGGCTTCGACACGCTTAGGCATCGAACTTCTTAACCTATTGTGACGAAACCACAGGCAGTCCTGCCTCTGAAAGGGTTCGCCGGTCGAAGGTACTGCTAGTCGGACTATAGGTCTCGGTGAAGCTAAGGGGTTCACAACACTGCAAGCCGCAATGTCTGCACAATAGGTGAAGGCTACTGCTTGAAACATTGCTCACTGGTGAACTTCCTAAGTCCACCAGAACGAATGACTAGCTATCCTATATACCACGGGTTTCCTATGGATTATTGACCATCTCTGGTGATCCCCTTCTACTGGCTCGCTCTGGATCACCAGTGATCCTTTGTGAGCCTTGTAGTTGGATCACCAGACCTCTCTTGAGCCGAGCGTGATCCTCTTCTGATTGGTTCGTTCCGGGACCAGAATGATTGGACACGGGCGCCGCCCGCAGACCATGCAGGTCGGCTCCGCCGGCCTCTGCAGGTTAATTCATGACAATAATCTAATAATATATAATAATATAAAAATAAAGATTACCTAGTTTACATAAGGATAAAGCTTTGGAAATACTATAATAATAAGATATAACGTACATGATAAGCGAATGACACAGACAAGCGAATGACATACAAAATCGAACCTTCGCAACCAAAACTCTATCTGTCCCACCACAATAGCTCAAAACAATTGAAACTACTTAGTCTCATCTTCTTCAGATGTTTCCACAACTATCTGACAGGTGCGCGCATTGTGGCCGGGCTCCCCGCAGTTGCCACAACGCCGCGCGCGCGTCTCGGTCCTCGGCTTCCGACCACTACCCGCCTGCGTTTCCTCCTTGATCTGCACCTCCACCTCTCTCTGACCCTGCAAATCCTGTATATCCTATACACTAAGCGATCTTCCTTGCCGAAGACGTTGTTTCTTTGCCCTCCGGCGCTTGCTTAGCGTCTCATTTGCTGCTCGAAGGCTCTGGTTCTCTGCCTTCAACAATGCCAACTGATGCATTATCTTGGACGTCCCTTTCGCAAGGATATCAATAGCTCTAAGATTCTTAGTCGGCGAACTATTCTGATGCCGGGCAATTCGATTTCTGATGAGATTGGTCTATAAGAAGGCTTTAGTCGGGTTGTTTGGCGTTTTAGAGACCAAGGTATAGGTATTGCTAGGCTGAGAGTTCGAGGGTGATGGCGTCTTAAGCCGGATATCGAGCTGGGAGATCACCTTGTCGGGGTCAAAAGGAACAAGTCCGGTGCCTCGGAAACCTCCTTGAATGTTTTCGCGTATTATCGCCGCCTGGTAAGCTATAAAAAAGGCGGGAAAGAAGTCCTCCTTAGTAATATAGGTTATACCGGCCTATATTATCTCCTTAACCTGCTTTCCGTATACTACTTTAAGTAGGCTGAAACACCTAACATTAGCTGGCTGGAGGATATAAGATGAGTGGGGAGGTATATAGAGAGTAATAATATTATTCTCCTTATAGTAGACCTCGAAGTCGGTCGAGTAGTGGCTATTATGGCCGTTGAGGATAAGGAGGCGATAAACCCTGGCTGTTCGAGCTCTAGTATGCTTATCGAAGTGTTAAATCTATTCAAGGCCTCTCTTATTGGTCGTCTAACCATTCTTAGATATCGTAATAACCTAGTCCTTCGGCAATAGGCTATTCTCGTACCAAGAGGAGAGGTAATATTTGCCCTGGATGATAATGAATGGTAGGACCGCCTAGCCAGTTGTATTAATGCCCCGGATCACTGTTGCCCATTCCCGATTTCCAGGCTACTTCGACTTTGCCCTGCTATGCCATTCGGAGCTTATGACAACCATTGCGGTTGAAATAATACCTATCTGAAACCCGGTCTCGTCAAAGTTATAGATATCTGCCTCCTAGATGCCATACTTCGCGATTATATTCCGTACAAGTGCGAACCAGCTATAAATGGTTTTTAGATCTTTGTATTTGGCCCTCTAGTAATTATATTGCCGATTAAAACGTATAGTGAGTTATAGTTGCCGTTTAACGAAGTTATAAGCCTAACGCGTCCCGACGCGTCCCGTATCGCGTTCGGCAAGTAGTCGGTTAGCTATATCTTCTATACTAGATAAGCGGGGAGGAAATCCTTTCGTATCTAGGTCGAGGATGTATTAAACAATTGTTGATTCTTCCAAATCAGTCAACTTCCGCGAGTTGGCGGGAATATCGCGTTGTAATTTCATACCGCGTTTGCGACGACTTATTTTTTAGTGATCCACATTGTAGATCTTGCCAGCAGCTCGAGCGCTTAGATTCGGGTCATTTTACATTGCCTGAATAGCTAAGATCAACTAGGCATCATCGTTTTTGTAATGCATGTTTGTGTTATAAAGAGAATCAAGGAAGAAGCTAGGAGATATATAAGTCCGATGTCGTATGTCATTCGCTTGTCTATGTCATTCGCTTATCATATACGTTATATAAAGATAGATAATGCTATATAAATAATAATAAAAGACTAAAACAGCTAAAGAAATATAATAGTGATTTAATAAAATTCTAAGACTTAGACTATAGGATAATAACTAAAAGGTATAGAAGGATAGGGATACCCATCTAGATATCTAGAAAAAGTTAGAAAATAGCTTAAGACCTTCTAAGAGGCCTAGAAACTATTAAATCTATTATAATAATATTAGATCTACAGATATAGGAAGACCTATATAAATAAAAGCATGTATAACCTCCTAGTAGGCATAAAAGAGCTATTATAATTTAAAGCGATAAACCTAAGATAGAATTTAGGTTAACCTTATCTTACTGATACTTATTAATTGATTTAGAATCCTCTAAAGGATTAATAAATAATATATTATTAAAGGACTATTCAATAAAAGGATGGATTAATACTTGCTACCTATACCTGTTGATATCTATCTCGAGCCTAGTATCTAAGTCTATTATATAGGCTAGCAAGTTATAAATATCTAAAAGAATCGAGCCAAATAGCTTAAGTATAATAGGGATAATATTCAAATACGGTTTCTAAAATACTATAAAAGGAACTAGCAAAAGAGGTAGATAGCTATAATCAAGCAGTATGGTCTATAATATAGTCTAAACTTAATAAAAATATTCATAATAGTAAAGACTAGACATCTTTATATACCTAGTTAGTTATGAAATATTAATATAAGTAAGCTAAGAGCTTAAGCCCTTTATATAATAATAGTATTATTACTATAGGATAACACTAAGACTATACTTTATTATAGATATAATATACCATAAAAGGAGTAGAAAGAAGGGTTTTTATATTGGAAGTCTTTAGGCTAAATTTATAGTTAAGTACGATGATGCTCTTCAAGCCTCCTAAGTATCTATATAGCCTTTAGATAGGCCTAGTCGTCCTTAATAATATAGAGTTCTAATCTCTGGTAGCTACCTATAAAATATAGAGAGAGAAGCTAAGAACCTTCATTATTAAAGGAAAGCTCCTATGCTCGAGGGCCTCTTAGACCAAGACTATCCTCTCCCCTATCTAACGTTCCTTTTTATTACTATTAACACTGTAGAGCTAGGAACCGAGAGCAACCTTGTAGATCATAGCGGTACGGTGGTGAGAAGCATCCGATATCATATAGATACTAAGGCGAAACACTCTATAGAGGAGGAGAAATTCCTCATTAAGGTTTAGTCACTTAAGTAATACAAACACCTACTAATATAAACCACTTACTATTCTTAAGTGCTAGAACCTTTCTCGACTATAAATTATAGGTATATTATTATAATTTATAACCCTTGTTAAAGTAATCGATAAGATAGCACCTAGCCAAGTTAGCACGCTACTTCGGATTATCCTAAATACTAGAGAGCTGATTAGTAAAAGTACTTATTAGAGAGATGCTATATTAGCCTTAGACCTAGATCGGATAGTTATAAAAGCAAGTAACTACTTCCTATATAAAATGGCGTTAAAGCACTAGCTTTTCCAATTCGAATAAATATAATTATACTAAAGCTAGTAAGGTTAAAAGTTTAATTTAACTTCTAATTACTATCTTACTTTTACAAAGAGAAGAATAGCTCTAAGATTTAAAGAAAGCCTATATTAGAGACCCTAAGCAATATAATACCGATAAGAATAAGATTTTACTAGCGCTAGGTTTAATATTATATATAACGTAGGTATATAGCGAAAGTTACATAGATACGAAAGTTATACGAAACTATACGTCTCAATCCTCAGCTTCCAACCACTACCCGCCTGTGTTTCCTCCTTTTATTTATACCTTAATCTCTCTCTCTAACCCTCTAGATTTTATATATCCTATATAGAAAGCGATCCCCCTTACCGTAGCCGTTGTTGTTTTAGCTTTCTAGTATTTACTTAGTCTTTTCTTTATAGCTTAGAGGTCTCAGTTCTCTACGTATAATAATACTAACTAATATATAACCTTAACGTGGTTGATAAGCGAATGCTCCAGACAAGCGGATGCTCCACGAAGTTGCACCTATATAACAAAATGTATATCAATCCCACCAAAACCGCTTCAAACAAATGAAACTACTCGGAATCGTCTTCCTCAGACGTTTCTACAACTATCTGACAGGTACGCGCATTGTGACCAGGTTCGCCGCAGGTGCTATAGCGCCGCGCGCGTCTCGACC
The DNA here is from genome assembly GCF_033439665.1 of Chaetomium strumarium. Classification (NCBI taxonomy): domain Eukaryota; kingdom Fungi; phylum Ascomycota; class Sordariomycetes; order Sordariales; family Chaetomiaceae; genus Chaetomium; species Chaetomium strumarium. The sequence goes on along the minus strand of NW_026944433.1, from coordinate 297,301 downwards.
CTCGGCTTCCGACCACTACCCGCCCGTGTTTCCTCCTTTATCTGCACCTTAATCTCTCTCTAACCCTGCAAGTCCTTTATATCTTGTACAGTAAGCAATCCTCCTTGTCGGAGCCGTTGTTTTTTAGCCTGCCGACGTCTGCTTAGTGCTTCATTTGCTGCTCGGAGGCTTTAGTTCTCTGCTCTCAATAATGCCAATTGATATATAACCTTAGACGTCCCTTTTGCAAGGATATTAACTGCTTTTAAAATCTCGGTTGGAGAGCTATTTTGATGCCGGGCAATTCGATTCTTGATAAGGGCGAACTATAAGGAGGCTTCGGCTAGGTTGTTCGGGGTCTTGGAAACCCAGGTATAGGCACTGCCAGGCCGGGAGTTCGAGGGTATTGGTGTCTTCAGACGGATGTCGAGCTGGGAGATCACCTTCTTGGGATTAAAAGGAACGAGTCTAGCACCTCGAAAACCTCCTCGAATCTTTTCAGGCGTTATAGTAGCCTGGAAAGCCGTATAGAACGCAGGAATGAAGTCGTCCTTAGTAATATAGGTTACGCTTGCCTGTATTATCCCCTCGACCTACTTGCCGTATGCTATCTTAAGCGGGCTGAAATATCTAACATCGAGTGGCTGGAGTATATAGGATGAGTGCGGAGGTATATAGAACGTAATAATATTATTCTCCTTATAGTAGACCTCGAAGTTAGTCGAGTGTTGGCTATTATAGCCGTCGAGGATAAGAAGGCGATAAACTCTAGTTGTATAAGCTCTAGTATACTTATCGAAGTGTTAAATCCATTTAAGGCCTCTCTTATTAGTTGTCCAACCATTCTTAGATATTGCGATAACCTAGTCCTTCGGCAATAGGCTGTTCTTATACTAAGAGGAGAGGTGATATTTGCTCTTGACGATAATAAATGGTAGGACTGTCTAGCTAGTTATATTGATGCCCTGGATTACTATTGCCCACTCCTAATTGCCAGGCTGCTTTGACTTTGCCCTACTACGCCGTTCGGAGCTTATAACAACCATTGAGGTTATAATAATACCTATTAGAAACCTAGTCTTATCGAAGTTATAGATATCTACCTCCTAGATACTATACTTTGCGATCGTGTTCCGTATAAGTGCAAACTAGCCCTGAATAATTTCTAGGTCTTTATATTAGGCCCTTTGGTAGTTGTATTTCCAATTGAAATATATAGTAAGCTTAGGGTGCCGTTTGACGAAGTTATATGCCCAATATATTCCGATACGTCCCGCGTTGCGTTCGGCAAGTAGTCGATTGGCTATATCTTCTATACTAGATAGGCAGGGAGGAAATCCTTTGGAATCTAGGTCGAGGATATATTAAACAATGGCCGATTCTTCTAAATTGGTCAACTTCTGTGAATTGGCTGGAATATCGCGTTATAATTATATATTACGCCTATAACAGCTTAGCTTAGTATAATAAACCGTATAGATCTTAGCCGTAGCTCTTAGGCTCAAAGTAGAGTCTTTCTCAAGAGCTTGCAGGGCTAATATTATCTGGCGTTCGTCGTCTTTTGGATGTATGTTGGGTTGCAAAGAAAATATATACAAGGAGGAGGTATTATATAGGCGTGGTAGAGTAGAGCATTCGCTTCTCTGGAGCATTCGCTTATCAACCACGTTATCCTTTTTATAAATATATTAACCGCCCTTAAAGTTTTAGAGAACTACTTTAAGACTAAGTAATTGAATTTTAAGAAGGGTAAACTATAAGAAGGCTTCTATTAGGTTGTTTAGGGTTTTAGAAACCTAGGTATAGGTATTACTGGGCTGCGAATTCGAGGCTGTTTGTATCTTTCGATGGATATCGAACTATGAGATTACTCTCTTAGAACTAAAATGAGTAAGTCTAGTAGCTTAAAAACCTCCGTAAATATTTTAAGAGTTAGAGTGGCTTAGGATATAATATAGAATATAAGAAAAAAGTTCTCCTTAATAATATAGATTATATTTATTTATATTAACGTCTTGATTAATTTATTTTATATTATTTTAAGTAGACTGAAACAACTAATATTAAGTAGCTAAAGGATGTAAGATAAGTAGGGAGATATATAGAGTATAATAAGATTATTCTTCTTATAATAAAGCTTCAAGTTAGTCGAGTAATAGCTATTATAGCCGTTGAGGATAAAGAGGTAATAAACTCTAACTATTCGAGCTTTAATATACCTATTGAAATATTAGGTTTATTCTAGGCCTCTCTTATTAATTATCTAATTGTTGTTAGAAGTCGCAATAATTTAGTCTTTAGAGAATAGGCTATTTTTATACTAACAAAAAGGTAATAATTACCCTAAACAATAATAAATAATATGATTGCCTATCTAGTAGTATTAATACCCTAGATTACTATTACTTATTTATAATACTAAGTTATTTTAACTTTAGCCTTTCATATTAGTTAAAGCTTATAATAACTATTATTGTCAAGATAATACCTATTTAAAACCCGGTCTTATTAAAGTTATAGATATCTATCTTCTAAAGATTATATTTTATATTTATATTCTATATAAGTATAAATTAACTATACATAATCCCTAGATCCCTATATTAGGCCCTTTAATAATTATACCTCGAATTAAAATATATAGTAACCTGTTATAAAAGGACTAGTTCGATTCTATGTATATAAAATACTAACTTAAGTTAGAGCGGCATAAATTATAAGAAAAGCTACGCTTTTCGTAAAAGGAATAGTGGTATTTTATTTTATAGGATTTTAGAGGATACCCTTTAAAGGGGTATTATATTGGGTTGTTTTTTCATAAAGAATATTAGACATAACATTTAACGTATCTTATAAGCGAGCTGGCCATATAAGCGAGCTGGCCATATAAGCGAGCCGGCCACTTTACCCGCGACGCGTCACTTCCGCGCTTAAAACCAGATTTTCTTTACAACCGAACATATCTTCTTCTTCGTACGAGGCTAGGATAAACCTAGCCCTCGAAGCGATATAAAAGACCAAAAACTAAGCATAAGGGCTATAGCGAAGTACTACGACGTTCGACGAACAACCTTGCAAGACCGACTAGCGGGTCGGCCTGCACGACGCGACACTAAGCCCAACTCGCGCCGGCTCACCGATTCAGAAGAGAAGGCTCTTGTTCAGTATATAATTGAGCTATCTGAGCGAGCTTTTCCGCCGAGACTACGTGGTATGGAAGATATGGCTAACCAACTGCTATGTGTACGCGATGCGCCCCCTGTCGGCAAGCTCTAGGCGTATAACTTTGTCAAACACCAGCTAGAGCTCTGGACGCGTTATACGCGTAGATATAACTACTAGAGGGCCAAGTGCGAGGATCCGAAACTTATTGCCGAATGGTTTGGCCTTATGCGGAACGTCAAGGCCAAGTACGGCATTATAGATAACGATATCTACAACTTCGATAAGACTGGGTTTATAATGGGCATTATCTTCCCGGGCATAGTGGTTACAACCTTGGATGGCCATGGTAAGGCGAAGCTAGCCCAGCCTGGCAACCGCGAATGGGCGATAGTGATCCAGGGAGTCAATGCTCTCGGCTGGGCTATCCCTCTGTTTATCATCTTAGCCGCGCAATACCACCTTGCCAACTGGTATACCGAGTGCAACCTCCCGGCCGACTGGCGCATCACAACCACCGAGAACGGCTGGACTACCAACGTAGTAGGCCTAGATTGGATTAAGCACTTCAACTACCATACGGCACCCTATATAAAGGGTAAATACCAGTTGTTAATCCTCGATGGCCACGAAAGCCACCACTCGACCGAGTTCGAGCTCTACTGCCAGCAGAACAACATTATCACGCTCTGCATACCTCCACATTCCTCCTACCTCCTCCAGCCGCTCGATGTTGGCTGCTTTAGGCCGTTGAAGCAGGCGTACGGTCGCCAGATCGAGGACTTAATGCGCGCACATATCAACCACATAAGTAAGCTCGAGTTCCTTTGTGCCTTTCGTACAGCCTTCTTTGCCTCTATCACTAAGAGGAATATACAGGGCGGTTTTGCAGGGGCTGGCCTTATGCTATACGATCCAGAGAGGGTGCTTTCGAAGCTAGATATCAAGCTTCGTATACTAACACCCCCAACCTCACGGCCGGGCACTGTACAATCTTGGGTCTTCCAGATACCATACAACACCCGAGAAGCCAACTCACAGTCAACGCTCATCAAGACTTGCATTGCCACCCACCAAAATAGCTCCCCGACTTCGATATTGGCTGCTATGGACCAGCTGACAAAGAGTACAATGGCTATAATGCACCAGGTGGCTCTCCTACAGGCAGAGAATACTTCGCTCCGCAAGGCCAACGAGGCGCTAAGCAAGCGCCGAAGAGCCAAAAGAACACGTATATAGCTTAGAGGATCACTTACAGTGGAAGATGCAAAGGATCTACTAAACCAAAAGGCTATGGTTGGGGAGGTGGCACAAGAAATGCAGCGAGATGGTGGTGGTATAGGGGGGGCTTGTACGAAGGTTCGGTGCTGTGGTGTATGCGGCAAGCCTGGTCATAATGCCCGCACTTGCCAGGAGGTTGCAGAAGCATCTGATTCAGCCGTTTCTGATGTAATTGTAGTTGGTTGATAGTTTTGTTATTTTGTAATTGAGGATAATGTATATAGGGTAGTGGAGAGTGGGTCATTCGCTTGTCTGGGTCACTCGCTTATCATGTACGTTATAGGTAATATAATATTGTTACGATTATAGTATTAGAATTTATAAAAGAATAGGGATGTTAACTAACCTAGAATATAAAAGATTAATAGAGAATATAGTAATTAAATAACGAACCTATTAGTCTAAACTCTATCTTCCTTATTTATTACCTCTAGAAGCTTAAAGAAGAATAAGCCAAGCTTCGAACAACTCTTTAAAGGGTTATAGAAGAAAGAGTTTAAGCTATAAGCCAGCTAGAATTCATTAAAGCTAAATCGGTTAGGGTCTAGGAAGAATATAACTCGAATATATAGGATAGACTAATATAAGGTATAGGCTAGGAAGGGTAGCTTAGTAATATTAAACATTTTAAAATAGAATTCTAAAAAGCCTAGAGCTAATATAGGCTTAAGAGATAGGAACTATAGGATTAGGATAACTTTTAGAAAAAATGGCTATATAATAATAATATTAGAGATAACGTAGGTGTATAGCGAAAGTTACATATCTGCGAAAGTTACACTAAACTATACCCTTTTAACTAAATCTGTATTAATTCTATCCAACCACCTTAAAACAAATGAAACTACTCGGAATCGTCTTCCTCTAACGTTTCTATAACTATCTGATAGGTACGCGTATTATAGCCTAGTTCACCGCAGTTGCTATAACGTTACGTACGCGTCTTAATCCTTGGCTTCCGACTACTACCCGCCTATATTTCCTCCTTTATCTGTATCTCAACCTCTCTTTGACTTTCTAGATCCTATATATCCTATATAGAAAGCGATCCTTCTTGCCGCAGCTGCTGTTTTTTTAGCTCTCCGGCATTTACTTAGCGCCTTATTTGTAGCTCGGAGGCTCTAGTTCTCTACCTGCAATAATACCAACTGATATATGACCTTGGATGTCCCTTTTACAAATATATCAACCGCCCTTAAAATCTCGGTTGGAGAGCTATTTTAATGCCAGGCAATTCGATTCTTGATAAGGGTGGATTGCAAAGAGGCTTCTATTGGGTTGTTTAGGGTCTTAGAAACCTAGGCGTAGGTATTATCAGGCCGTAAGTTCGAGGGCGTTGGCGTATTTAGACGAATATTAAGCTACGAGATTACTCTCTTAGGATTAAATGTCACGAACCAACCATATAGCAAGACCCGGTGGGGCACAACGGAAACAGGCATAACCAATCAGCAGGGGTAAAAGCTGCAGGCGGCCGCATAAGGGGCGACCTGGGTAGCTCAGAGTCGCCGGCGAGCGAGAGCGATCATGATAGACTTGGGTAGCCGTCTACCCAAGGCGATCGAGGGTAGACCACGGTAGCCGGCGAACGACGGCGAGCCAACAGGATCGGCTAGGTATATAGTCATTCGTTATGGAGGACTCTGGGAGTTCTCCAGTGAGCAATACAAGCAGTAAGGTAGCCCTACATTACTGTGCAGACATTGCGACTTGCATTGTTGTGAACCTTTTGGCTTCACCGAGACCTACAGTCCGACCAGCAGATACCTTCGACCGGCGAACCCTTTCAGAGGCAGACTGCCTGTGGTTTAGTCACATTAAAAGGAGCAAGTCTAGCATCTTGAAAACCTCCTTAAATATTTTTAGGGGTTAGGGCGGCTTAGAAAACAGTATAGAATATAGGAAAGAAGTCCTTTTTAATAATATAAGTTATACTTACCTATATTAACCCCTTGATTTACTTGCTATATATTGTCTTAAGCAGGCTAAAATATCTAATATCAAGCGGCTAGAGGATATAAGATAAGTAGGGAGGTATATAGAGCGTAATAATATTGTTCTTCTTATAGTAGAGTTCGAAGTCGGTCGAATGGTGGCTATTGTAGCTATTGAGGACGAGGAGGCGATAAACCCTAACTGTTCGAGCTTTGGTATGCCTATCGAAATACTGGATCTATTCTAGGCCTCTTTCGTTGGTTGTCCAACCGTTTTCGGAAGATGCAATAACCTAGTCCTTAGGCAATAGGCTATTTTTATACTAAGAGGAGAGGTAATATTTGCCCTTGACGATAATAAACGGTAGGATCGCCTAGCTAATAGTATTAACGCCCTAGATTACTATTGCCCACTTACAATTGCTAGGCTATTTTAACTTTGCCGTCCTATACTGTTCGGAGCTTATAATAACTATTATAGTCAAGGTAACGCCTATCTAAAACCTAATCTTGTTAAAGTTATAGATATCTGCCTCCTAGATACTATACTTCGCAATTGTGTTCTATACAAGGGTAAACCAACTGCAAATGATCTCTGGATCTTCGCATTAGGCCCTCTAGTAGTTATATTTCCGATTGAAACATATAGTAAGCTCTAGATGCCATTTGACGAAGTTTGAAGCCTAACGCGTTCTAACGTATCCTATATCGCGTTCGGCAAGCAATTGATTGGCTATATCTTGCATACCAAATAAGCGGGGAGGAAATCCTTTAGTATCTAGGTCAAGGATATATTAAACAATAATAAATTCCTCTAAATTAGTCAATTCTGAGAGTTGGCTTGAATATTACGTTGTAACTGCTGACCGTGTCGATGGCGGCTTAGCTTTAATAGGTCTATAGAAAAGATCCGAGCTATAGCTCTAAGACTTAATTTGGGATCATTCTTAAGAGCCTAGAGGGCCAAGATAATTTGGCTTTCGTCATTTTTCTAAGGTATCTTAGGTTATAGAGGAAGTAGGTATAAAAGTAAAATATCGCATTGATATAGTTTAGTGTAACTTTCGTATGTATATAACTTTCGCTATATATATATGTTAAGCTTTATTATAAAGAGAATAATATTATTATAGTATATATACCTCTCTATTCGTTTTATATCCTTTAGCTACTTAATATTAGGTATTTTAGCCCTGTTAACATAATATATAATAAATAAATCGAAGGATTAATATAGGTAAACATACCCTATATTATAAAAAAGGACTTCTTTCCCATTTTCTACGCTACTTTCTAAGCTACCCTAACCTTTAAAAATATTTCAGGACGTTTTTAAGGCGCTAGACTTATTCCTTTTAATCCTAAGAGAATAATCTCGTAGCTTAATATCCGTCTAAAGACGTTAATATCCTCGAACTCGCGGTCTAGTAGTACCTATACCAAGGTTTCTAAGACCCTAAACAACCTAATAGAAGCCTCTTTATAATCTACCCTTATTAAGAATCGAATTATCTAATATTAAAATATCTCTTTAACTAAGATTTTATAGACAATTAATATATTTATAAAGAGGATATCTAAGATTATATATTGGTTAGTATTATTTTAGATAGAGAATTAAAGCCTCTAGGCTATAAATAAGGTGCTAAGTAAATGCTAGAGAGCTAAAAGACAACGACTATAGTAAGGAGGATCGCTTTTTATATAGGATATATAGGATCTAGAGTGTTAGAGAGAGGTTAGGATATAGATAAAAGAAAAAATATAGGTAGGTAGTAGTCGGAAGCTAAGGATTAAAATACATATACGGCGTTATAGCAACTATAGTAAACCAGGCTATAATACATATACTTATTAGATAGTTATAGAAATCTTAGAGGAAGACGGTTCCAAGTAGTTTTATTTATTTTAAGCTAGTTGGGTCGAGTTAATATAAATATAATTGAAAGTATATAGTTTAGTATAACCATTATATATATATAACTTTTGCTATATATTTATATTAGTCTAGTAGCCTCTTTAGATACTTTACTTTAAATACTAAGTATCCTTAGTATTCTATTTGAATTTTACCGATTTTTATATTTTTCTTTATATTTTAATAATATAAAAAGTTATCTTTAGCTATAATATTAGCTACTTCCTTCTAAATAATCCAATCCTAGAATTCAAATTTCCAAGTCTTATTAATAGAGATAATAACAATTTTAATATTGTCTATATCTCTTAAAGCTATATAAGGGTATTATTATAAGTAGGATTATTTCTGGCCTAGTCTTATTAATCCTTACTATTTATTCTAATAACTATTCTCTCTTCCTAAATTTATAATACTTTATCTAATACTATCTATCTTTTGTAATAGATTTATAGGGGTTGTCTCTTATAATATTCTATCCTATTATAATCTATTATCTTTACTTTATATTATATTAGTAAGATATGGCCTTTATTCCTCAGGTTATAAATAGCAATCCTTTTTTAAATAATATTTAGGTTATAATTTTAATATTATAGGTAGTCTAGAATTATATCCTTCTAAGGCCTTATTTTAAAAATATTATTTATTACTTTAGTAGTTTTCCCTTCTATTATAATTATAAATAGCTTTAACGTACATTATCAGCGAGCGGGACATATCAGCGAGCGGGATATATCAGCGAGCGGGATATATCAGCGAGCGGGACACTCTCTACTACTCTATAACAACTACTCTCAATTGCAATGCAACAATACTAAGAACCAACTACAATTACATCAGAAAAAGATGGATCAGACCCTTCTACACCCTCCTGGCAAGTGCGGGCATTATGACCAGGCTTGCCGTATATACTATAGCACCGAACCTTCGTACGACCCCCCCTAGTACTACTACCATCTAGCTCTGTTTCTTGCATTGCCTCCCTACCTATAGCCCCCTGGCCTACTACCTCCTGTGCCTCCTGCATAGTAAGTGATCCTCCAAGCCGTACACGTGTTTTTTGGCTCTCCGGCGCTTGCTTAGTGCCTTGTTGGCCTTGCGGAGCGAAGATACCTCTGCCTGAAGGAGGGCCACCTGGTGCATTATAGCCATTGTACCCTTGGTAAGCTGGTCTATAGCAGCCAACATCGAAGTCGGGGAGCTATTTTGATGGTTGGCAATGCGAGTCTTGATAAGCGTTAACTGTGAGTCGGCTTCTCGAGGGTTATGTGGTGTCTAGAAGACCTAAGAATGTATAGTGCCTGGCTGTGAGGTTGGGGGTGTTGGTGTACGAAGCTTGATATCTAGCTTCGAAAGTACCCTCTCTAGATCGTACGGCACAAGGCCAGCCCCTGTAAAACCACCCTGGATATTCCTCTTAGTGATAGAGGCAAAGAAGGCCGTGCAAAAGGTATAAAGGAACTCGAGCTTGCTTATATAGTTGATATGTACGTATATCAAGTCCTTGATCTGGCGACTGTACGCCTGCTTCAACAGCCCAAAGCAGCCAACATCAAGTGGCTGGAGGAGGTAGGAGGAATGTAGAGGCATATAGAGCGTGATAATGTTATTCTGCTGGCAGTAGAGCTCGAACTCGGTTGAGTAGTGGCTTTCGTGGCCATCGAGGATCAATAACCGGTATTTGCCCTTTATCCGAGGCGCTATATGGTAGTCGAAGTGCTTGATCCAATCAAGGCCTACTGTATTGGTAGTCTAGCCATTGTCGGTGGTTGCAATTCGCCAATCGGCCGGGAGGTTGCACTTGGTATACCAGTTGGCGAGGTGGTATTGCGCCGCTAAGATGATGAACGGAGGGATAGCCCAGCCAAGGGCATTGACGCCTTGGATTATAGTCGCCCATTCGCGGTTGCTAGGCTGGGCTAGCTTCGCCTTGCTACGGCCATCTGAGGTTGTTACCACCATGCCTGGGAAGATAATGCCTATTATAAACCTAGTCTCGTCGAAGTTATAGATATCGTCATCTACGATACTGTACTTGGCCTTAACGTTCTATATAAGGGTAAACCATTCGCCAATGACCTTTGGATCCTCGCATTTGGCCCTCTGGTAGTTGTATCTACATATATAATGCGTCCGGAGCTCTGGCTGGCGTTTGACGAAGTTATACGCCCAGAGCTTGCCGACAGGGGGCATATCGCATACGTATAGCAGTTGGTTGGCTATATCTTCCATACTACATAGTCTCGGGGGAAAGGCTCGCTTAGATAGCTTAATTATATACTGAATAAGAGCCTTCTCTTCGGAATCGGTGAGCCGGCGCGAGTTGGGCGTAGTATCGTGTCGTATAGGCTTGCCGTTGCGTCGGTTTCGGATGGTATTGACTATGACGTTATAGATCTTTGCTACAGTACAAAGACTAAGTTTTAGGTTCTTTTAAATAGCTTCAAGGGCTAAGATTACCCTAGACTCTCTTAAAGCCGAAGACATCGTTAGATATAGAGGATTTTGGTTGTAGTATAGAGAGAAGACACGTCGCGGTCAAAGTGTTCAATTCGCTTATATGTTTATCTTGCTTATAAAATACATTATATTTCTTATTTTTATAGTATTTCTAGAGCTTTGTCTTTATATAGATTAGGTAGTCCTAGCTCATATACTATTATTTATTATTTGGCTATTATTAGTAATCCTCTAGGTAGACTTTGATTAGTATTACCCTAATTCTATAATATATACTCTAATCTTCTATAGGGACTAGTTATTATTAGTTCTTATATTCTAAACCTAGGGAACTAATCGAGGTTCTTTATTGCAATCAATAAGCCGATCTAGCTAAAACTTATTATTAAATTTTCATCGAAAATAATATTAGTATTTATATATAATATACTAGAACTAATGTAGGTATATAGCGAAAGTTACTTATATACAAAAGTTATACTAAACTATACCAATACGATATTTTACTTCTATACCTACTTCCTCTATAACCTAATATACCTCAGAAAAATGACGAAAGCCAAATTATCTTGGCCCTCTAGGCTCTTAAGAATGATCCTAAATTAAGTCTTAGAGCTATAGCTTGGATCTTTTCTATAGACCTAATGAAGCTAAGCCGCCGTCGACGCGGTTAGTAGTTACGACGTAATATTCAAGCCAACTCTCGGAAATTGACTAATTTAGAGGAATCTATTATTGTTTAATATATCCTCGACCTAGACGCCAAAGGATTTCCTCCCCGCTTATCTAGTATAGAAGATATAGCAATCGACTGCTTACCGAACGCAATATAGGACGTATTAGAACGTATTAGGCTTTAACCTTTATCAAACGCTACCTAGAGCTTACTATATATTTTAATTGGAAATATAACTATTAGAGGGCCTAATACGAAGATCTAGAGATTATTTGCGGTTAGTTTATGCTTATACGGAATATAATCGCGAAGTATAGCATCTAGGAGGGGGATATCTATAACTTTGACGAGACCGGGTTTCAGATAGGTATTATTTCGACTATAATAGTTATTATAAGCTCCGAATAGCATAGGAGGGCAAAGTTAAAACAGCCTAGTAATCGCAAGTAGGCAATAGTAATCTAGGGTGTCAATGCTACTAGCTAGGCGATCCCGCTGTTTATTATTATTAAGGGCAAGCATTACCTCTCCTCTTGGTATAAAAACCGCCTATTACCTAAGGACTAGGTTATTGCAACTTCCGAAAACGGTTAGATAACCAATAAAAGAGGCCTAGAATAGATCTAGTATTTTAATAGGTATACTAAAGCTCGAATAGTTAGGGTTTATTACCTTTTTATCCTCGACGGCTATAATAGCTACTACTTGACCGACTTCGAACGCTATTGTAAAGAGAATAATATTATTACGCTCTATATACCTCCCTACTTGTCTTATATCCTCTAGCCGCTTAATATTAGGTGTTTTAGCCTGCTTAAGATAGTATATAGTAAGTAAATCGAGGGGTTAATATAGGCAAGTATAACTTATATTACTAAGAAGGACTTCTTTCCTATATTCTACGCTATTTTCTAAGCCGCCCTAACCCCTAAAAACATTCAAAGAGGTTTTCGAGGTACTAGACTTATTCCTTTTGATCCTAAGAGAGTAATCTCGTAGCTCGATATCCGTCTAAATATACTAACGCCCTCGAACTTACGGCCCGGCAATACCTATACCTAGGTTTCTAAGACCCTAAACAACCTAATAGAAGCCTTCTTGTAGTCTACCCTTATCAAGAATCGAATTACCCGGCATCAAAATAGCTCTCCAACCGAGATTTTAAGGGCGGTTAATATATTTGCAAAAGGGATATCTAAGGATCGCTTTCTATATAGGATATATAGGATCTAGAAAGTCAAAGAGAGGTTGAGATACAGATAAAGGAGGAAATATAGGCGGGTAGTAGTCGGAAGCCAAGGATTAAGACGCGTACGTAACGTTATAGCAACTGCGGTGAACTAGGCTATAATACGCGTACCTATTAGGTTGTTATAGAAATATCGGAGGAAGACGATTCCAAGTAGTTTCATTTGTTTTAAGGTAGTTAGATAGAATTAATACAGATTTAGTTAAGAGGGTATAGTTTAATATAACTTTCGTATATATATAACTTTTGCTATATACCTACGTTATTATTAATAGAAGTTATAAATCTAAGAAAGGCCTAGATTTTATAAAGTATAATTAGTTCTAACTATTCTTTTATGGTTTAAACCTATTTAAGGTCTTTTTTAAGACTTTGTTATAAAATAATCTATCCTAAAACTCGATTTGGTTCTAATAATAGGAATATTTATTACTAAATATTTATAAAGCATATATATATATAAAATACTACACTTTATATATTATCTTTATAGATATAGATATAGTAATATACGTTTTTTATATCTAGTTATAAACGAAACTATACCCTTAATAGCTAATCTAGGACTTCTAAAATAAAAGAAAAAAGATAGTAATTCTTTATAATTTTATTAAGCCCTTAGGAATTTATATAAAACTATAAAGTACTTTCTTTCTTACAAATAAAACTAGAGTAGCTACTAGGCTCTTTAAAGACTAAATATAGCCTTTTACTAGTAAATTATAAATATAATCTTGAAAAATAGATAACTCCTTTAATTTAACAAGGATTTTAATATTAATTTATAATGATATTATTTTACTTTTATTAGGTAGGAAATAGAGTTTATAATATATCGAGATACTAAGATATAATACTATAAACCTATTCTTAATTCTAATATATTTTAGGATAATCTATTAGGCTATTAGAGATATATATAGTTTATTTAAAATAGGTATTTTTAATATTATTAATAGCGTATTAAATATTATAAAATAATCAATTATAATATAAAAAATATAATCTTGTAGATTATCTATTATAAATTAACCTGACAAGGCTAAATAGGCCGACCTATATAGTCTATAGGCAGCACCTATATCTGATCATTATAGACCAATGGCAAATCGAGATAAGTTGGAATAATACTAAGGAGCATTATTCCAAATATTCTAGAGATCTGTGACGGTAGAACCTACCGTACTATATATGATATATGCAGTATGATTGGTTGGTTGTAGAGCGTATGCTCTACCTTCTATATCTGGCAAGTGCCCTATATCCTATATCCTGTATTTAGACTTTCCTGCTTTGTATCTTCCACTTGTAGAACTCTTCCTTCTGCAAGTTCAGTATTCTTGCAATACAGTCAGTTGCCTACCAGAGCCATTGAGCCTGGCCTGCATCTACCGATTCGTGATAAGATCTAGGTACAGAAATACCTAGAGGAGGAAGCTATATTTAGATCTATTATTCTATTACTTCTTTAGATAACTAGCTTCATTAGTAAGTAATTTAAACAGTAGCTTCTACTCTATTATATAGATATTATAGACTATAGTATCGTAAAGCTTTTAGTATTACTAAGACCTATAGCTCGACTAGACTACGTTCGACCGGCGAACCCTTTTAGAGGTAGGACTACCTAGTTTTATTATATATTGCTTATTCCTTCTGACTCTATTACGATTTAGATCGAAGGTACTACCCGAACACTATAATCTATGCGATTCTAATATCAATATAACCTTAGTACCTATAAACGACACTGCTAGGATTATTATAGACCTCTAGGCTAAGTTTCGCGAGCTAGCGAAAGAGGCAGCCGTTAACTAGAGCCTTATTAATAAAATTAGCGGTGAGATTAATAATAGTAAGAAAGTTAAATTTAAAAGTTACCTGATGAGTTTAATAGGGAATAAGGGGACCTTTTACGGTTCCTAATAGATATCCTCCTATATCGAATATTATAATATTTACTTTTTAATAAGGATACTAAGACCTAGTATATAGCTTTTTAATTCGGAGGCTAAGCTATTAGATAGTTTAAGCCTACCTTTAAAGATTATATTAAGTAATACTAAGGCCTAGTAGCTATTTACTTAGAAGATCTTTAGTAACTATAATAATTTAAAAATAAACTTATTAAGTTATTTAGAGGCTAGGATAAGGTGATTTATATATATTATTAACTTATATAGCTTTAGTAAACTCAATCGTTATTAACTTATATAACTATCTTCTAATAAGATTCTTTTAGGGTCAGATTTAATAAAGCTAGTTTAATATAACTATTTTATTATAGTTTTAAGGATAATATAAAAGACGAACTTTATAAGGAAGATTAATCTACGACTTTCGATAAATATATCACTAAGGTAGCTTATATCGACAACCGACTATTTATCTAGAAATAATAGAAAAAGCGTTAAGGATAGTTTATTATTAAGAGCTTTTATAATAAAGGTAGTAACTAGGCTAACTATAGTAGAAAATAGTATTTTAGAAGTATATCGTTTAGTATATATTTAGGTCCTATAGATATAGATGCTATATAATATAAAGTAGGGGAAAGGTTAAAGGATAAGTCCTAGATTACGTATTTTAACTATAATGTATCTTATAAGCGAGCGGGACACTCTCTACCACTCTACAACAACCATCCTCAATTGCAATATAATAAGACCATTAACCAACTACAATTATATTAGAAACAGCTGAATCAGACCCTTCTATAACCTCCTAGCACATATAGGTATTATAGCCAGGCTTGCCGTACATACTATAGCACCGAACCTTCGTATAAGCCCCCCCTATACTACTACTATCCGGCTCCTTTTCTTGCGCTATCTCCCCAACTACGGCCTTCTAGTCTAGTAGATCCTTTGTATTTTGTACCGCAAGCGATCCTCCAAGCTGCATACGTGTTCTTTTGGCTCTCCGGCGCTTGCTGAGTGCCTCGTTGGCCTTATAGAGCGAAGAGACCTTGTCACAAAGAGCCATCTGGTGCATTATAGCCATTGTACCCTTGGCCAACTGGTCTATAGCAGCCAACATCGAGGTTGGAGAGCTATTTTGATAGTTGGCAATATAAGTCTTGATGAGTATAGACTGCGTATTAGCTTCCCGGGAGTTATATAGTGTCTAAAAGACCTAAGACTATATAGTGCTAGGCCGTAATACGACGAAACTATAGGCAGTCCTACCTCTAAAAAGGTTCGCCGGTCGAAGGTATCTGCTAGTCGGACTATAGGTCTCGGTAAAGCCAAAAGGTTTATAATAATGCAAGTCGCAATATCTATATAGTAAGGTAGGGCTACTCTATTGCTTATATTACTTACTGGAGAACTCCTAGAGTCCTCTAGAATAAGTAACTATATACTAGCTATTTTCTATAGCCGCCTACGCTTGCCGTCGTCTATAAGCGTCTATAGTCGCTAGTGCTCGCTAGCGTCCTCGAGCGTCTATACGGACGCTCTTGGACGCTGTTATCTATCGGCATCTATATAGGGTATTCTACTATCTTATACTCTCTAATTAGTAACCTCTATTACTTATATAGCCCTACTAGGTTAGGTTATATAGTTAGTTCGTAATATAATACCCCTCCTCGATATCCTTTGCCCTAAAAGAACCTTGGCCGTCGTTATATTTCCTTTTAATACTAACTATCCCCTTTATTTTAGTCCCCTAGTAAGTCGTTATTCTTCTTTCTTTATTATTATTATAGCTGATATAGTAGCGGTTAGGCCTTGTCGAAACTATGTCTTTGAACGCTATATCGCCTTAATAACAATCGAGCGCGACAGTAAGGAATCCGATATACCTTGCGAACGTTATTGAAACGCAAAGCCGCGTAGGCGTTATATTATAGTGCCTGGTTCCAATAAGTGTTCTTCCTATATTTATATAGGGAAGAGGTACAGTAGCCCTAGTATTGCGAATGCTTATAGGTACCCCCCCCTTATTAATGCTTGCTTAGTTCTTCCTAACGAAACAATAGTAGCAAACTTATCGGCCTACAATAAGATTAATAAAGCGATTATAGATGCTAAGCGTCAGCTTGCCGAGGCGTTAAGCCGTCTTTCCTGTCTTTGTCAGTAATATTAACGCCTAATAGAGACCGGCTTGTCGTTGTTAGCCTATAGGCTAGAGGGTTTAGAGAAGAATAGGCCCCTTTCCCTAGAACCGATATTAGAGGACCAGCAGCTTATTGGTCAGATATAGGCCTTAGGTGCCTTTAGCGTGGTTGATTAGGAGGCTATCGGTATTGTTCCTTATAGTTCTAGTGTTTCGATAGGGCCCCTTGATTTTAACGTGCTCCTATAGTCTAGAGATTCTCCGCCCGTCCAGGGTATTATTGATAAGGCTCGGGATAATATAAGTTGATAGTTGGTAGTAGCCAGGTCTTAGTCGTACCTACTGTATATATATATCTATAGTGTCGCTGCCTATAGTTGCTCTTCCCTACCTAGGGTTTTTAATCTAATTCTTACTGCCTTTTTCCAACAAATGAAATAGCTTAGTAGTATAGCTTGGTTATTGTACCTAAATAAATACTTTAGGAGATTATAGGTTCGAATCCTATCTAGGCTCCTTCTCTATATAGGTTATATTACTATAGAGTAATACGACCTAGCCGGAGATTTTTATACTTCCCTCTTGGTCGGTCTAGGTTCTATCGATAGAACTCTTTTAATTTCTCTATATAGCTAAGGTATTCTACTAGTTCCTATAAGTTATCTTCTAGTCCAAAGTCCAGCTATTTAATTAAGTACTCTAGCCTTCCGTTAGCTATTCGTAAGTCCAAGATTTCTTTAATATCCTATTCTTCTTCTTTGTCCTTGGCTTCGATATTCTTTATAACCTATATATACTTAGGTATTAGTTCAAGGAGCAAAATATAGAAGATATTAGTTTATAATTTTATTATTAGTAGTAACGAAAGTCGGTAGTTAGATATTGAAATTTTCTTGTCGATTTTGAACGGTCTAATCTTCTTAAAGTCGAGTTTCTAGCTTGGCCGTTTCGTTCTTAAATTCCGAGAAATAAGATAGACTATATCTCCTCTCTTAAGGTAAGGCCCCTTAAGCCGATATCTATTATAGTACTTTTTTATTCTAAGCCTGACGAACTTAAGTTCTTCCTTTAATATCGTATATAGTATATATATTTTTTCTACCTTAACTCTTGCCCTAGGTATTATAATATCCAGTCCCTAGCGTAAATCTGCTTCGTACCTAAAGTTCGTAAAGAATAGAGTTACCTTTATTGTTTCTATTAGTAGTATATTATATATAAGCTATACTATTAGCAATAGATTAACTTAATTATCCTATTAGAAGTTAACGAATGTTCTAAAATACTATTCGACGATCTAGTTAAGCCTTTCTATCTGGCCATCCGTCTATAGGTAGTATACTATCGAAAGCTTGCTTTTCGTGCCTAAACGCTTTATAAGCGCTTGCTAAAATTTTAATGCGAACTTAGTGTCTTAGTCTATAATCTATTCCTTCGGCTATCTATAAACCAATACAATATACTAATAGATTATATCTATAAGCTGCTCTATTGACTATAATTCTTTATATAGGAAAAAGTAGCTCTACTTAGTAAGTCGATTAACTATAGTAAGAATGCTGTCGTACTTTATTCCGGTAGTTAAATCCTTCGAAAGTGGCAGTTTAATAATAAAGTCTATTGTTACTAAGTTCTATAGTTGTTCTATAACTAGCAATGGCTCTAAGAGCCTATATAGTTTATACTATACCGACTTGCTCCGATTACAGAGGTCGCAGTTCTATATAATATCCTTGACTCTAGTTCTAAGTCCTAGGAAATCGTAGTATTGCCGAACCTTGGCCATTATTTTGGCGATTCCTATATATCCTCCAAGTCTTAACTTATAGATCGTCTTGATCAGTTCTATCTAATCTTGTAATATAATATAGACCTTGCCATTATACTATAACGCTCTATCTCTCCAGGAGATTCCTACCTTTTTATCTATGTCTTCCTATTTCCTATCCTAGAAATCTTTTCCTAGCCGTTCTTCTCTAAAGACCGTATAGTATTCTTTAAGCAGTTATAGAGGTTATATATCGGGATCTTCGCCCTATTATAGAAGCGTATTATCGTTAAGATCTTCTATAGGTTGGAGAGTATACTATAAGGAACCGTCTAGCTATTGTTGAAGTAATAGTAGTAAGGCTTCTGGTTGGCTATTTCTAAAGTGATCTGGCCGTTTGCTTAGTGTATCTGCTTGTATATTTTCCGAGCCTTTCTTATAGTTGATTTTAAAGTTAAACTCTAAGAGGAACTCTGCCTATCGAGTTTGTTGTCTATTTAGCACCTTTATAGTAGCAAAGTACCGCAAGTTCTTATAGTCTATATAGACCTAAACTTTATAAGTTATACCGCTGAGATATAGTCTCTATTCTTAAAAGGCCTCGATTTATGGCTAGCAACTCCTTGTTGTAGGTTAGGTAGTTAAGCCGTAGTCCTTCGAGCTTTTTCGAAAAGAATACAACTGGGTATAGCTTCCTATATTCGTTATATTAACCTAGTTGTCCTCTGATCGTATAGTCTAATATATCGGTTTCAACCTTAAATAGCTTCTATAGGTCTAGTAAGTAGAGTATTAAATCGGCAATAATTATATTATAGATCTTCTAAAATGCTTATTCGTATTCGGCTTCCTACTAGAACTCGATATCTTTCTTTATAAGTTTATATAGTAGTTATATAAGGTTACTAAAGTTCCTAATAAATATCTAGTAGAAGTTAGTAAATCCGATAAATCCTTATACTTCCGTTGTCGTTATTAGTTATAGCTATATTTTAATCGCTTTAATCTTTACTAGCTCTATCCTAATTCTACTAGGCGAAATTTTATATCTAAGAAATACTATCTTTATAACATAGAACTTGCTTTTGTCCTTGTTAACTAATAACTTATGCTTATAGAATACGTTTAGCACCGCCTTTATATATTTCTTATGCTCTTCGAGTATCTTAGAGAAGATAAGAATATTATCTAGGTAATAGACTGCAAATCAGTCGAGGAATAGGCAGATTATATAGTCAATAACCGCCTAGAAGGTCGCCGGTATATTTATTAATCCAAAGGGCATTATAAGGTACTTGTAATAGCTATAGGACGTACGAAACGCTATCTTCTATTTATCCCCTTTCTTAATGCAAATATAGGCGTACGCTATTAGAAGGTCGAGACAAATAAAGTAGTAGGCGTCTACTAACTGATCTCGAAGCCGCAAGATAAATAGCAGGGGATACTAGTTCTTTACCGTCTCTCCGTTCAGCTATCGGTAGTCTATATATATCTAAAGCTTCCTATCCTTCTTTAGAACGAATAGGACTAGATAGCCTACCGGTAATATCAATAGTTTAATATACCCTATCTTAAGATTCTCCTTAAGATATCTTCTTAACTTAGTATCTTGTTTTTTATTAGTATAATCTACCTTGAAGAACTTTAACTAGGCTTCTTTCTTAAGTTTGATTTTATAATCCCAAGGTCTATAGTCTAGTAGCCCTTTAAGATGCTTTGCTTCGAACGCCGGGTGTCCCTAGTATTCTGCTAGGATCTTATCCGTTTCTATATTCTTCTCTATACTTCGGTAATATAAGAACTTATCTCCGGCCGTAATACTGGCTGCCTCCCTCTAGGTAACCTAATCCTAGAATTCGAATTCTCTGGTCTCGTCGATTAAAATAATAGTGATCTTGGTATCGTCTATGTCTCTCTAAGCCGTATAAGGGTATCGTCGCAAGTAGTATTATCTCTAGCCTAGTCTTGCCAGTTCTTACTATTCGTTCTAGTGACTACTACCTCTTCCTAAATCCGTAGTGCTTTGTCTAGCATTGCCTATCTCTTATAGTAGATCTATAGGGGCTGCCTCTTGGGGCGGTCTTCCCTACTATAATCTATTGTCTGTGCTTTCTACCTGGTTAGTCGGATATAGCCTTGGGTTTCGAGGTTATAAGTGGCTACCTCTCTTCTAACTAATATCTAGGTTGTAATTTCAATGCCAGGGGCGTCCTAGGATTATATTTTTCCTAGACCCTATTTTAACAATGTCAAATACTACTTTAGTGGTTTTCCCTTCTATTATAATTATAAGTGGTTCTATTTCTTATTGGACCTATTAGGTATCGAATAGTCCCTTAATAATATATTATTTCTTTTTAATCCTCTATAGGATCCTAAGTTGGTTAACAAGTGCTAGTAAGATAAGGTCGACCTAAGATCTTCTATCTACTAATGCTAATATCTAGAATCCTTTCTACTGTAGTATACTATAACCTAGATTCTATTATCGGGTTTATTATCTTGAATCGCAATAGCTTCTTTTTCGCTCGCTAGAAGGTTATAGATCCTTCTTCTTATATGGTTCTTCATATACCTATAGATTTATTGTTGCTATAATGGATTTAGTGGTTTCCAGGCCCCTTGGAGAGCCCTAAGCCGTTTCCTAACTCCGTCCTAGCGTCTAGATAGGTATCCCCATCCTCCTATACCTCTTGGTTACCATCCTACGGCCCAAGTTTCGGGAGTTTATCGAACAATTATCGAATTCTATTGGCTCTTCTTTCTTCCTATTATCGTTTGCAAGGCGTTATCCATCTTCGTATATGCATCTTATACTCGTAGTGTTTCTGGATCTTTAGCTATCTATAAATCAGGCAGTCTTAGCTTTTATACCGTTATATACTGTTAGGCCACCGCTAGCAATCTTCTAGTTGGATTCTTTACGGTATTGCCTTGATTCTATTATATATACTGGTCCTCTTGACCTTCTATAGGAACTAGTCGGCGCCGGTTCCTATATCCCAAACCTATAAAACTAGTCGAGCTTCTCTGTTCCGGTCGGTAGGCCTATTAGGCCAAAAGTTGTCAAACTTTGATCGGAAGTAGTATTAGCATTTATATACAATATACTAGAACTATAGGATATAGACATAGTTATATCGCTAAGGTTGGAGTTATAGTATATCTTCTTTATAGGGTTTATAGCGTAGGCCAAATCCGATCTAGATATATACCGCGCTGCTATCCCCAACGCCGTTGTATAGTCTCTTATTCCAAAAGGTATCCCATCTTATAGTTCCTGCCCCTTGAGCCTTCGCTAGTTCTAGGCCTTCTGATATTTAGCCTCGGGGTTCTTAATTCTCCTAATTCTCCTATCTTGGCCTTAGTCTTATGCCGGTCCATCCTATAAGTTCAAGTAGTGCTCTTCCTAGACTCTAACCAACTTGGCCTTAACAAACTCTAGCTGGCTTATAGCCTGAGCTTTTTCTTCTATAAGTCTTTGAGCGATTGATCGAAGCTTGGCTTATTCCTCCTCGGCCTCCTAAAGGCGCTAAGCGAGAAAGATAGGGTTCGGACTAACAGGTTCGTTACCCGATTATTATATCCTCTATTGACCTTCTTCGTTCTAAGTCAAACTAGAAGCCCCAATCTTCTATAAGTTATAATACTATAGTGGCGGCAATATTATAGCCTATAATAGGCTCTTCGAATATAACCCGGGGGCTGTTACCTGGCTACAAGGAGTCGTCGATGCTTCCTTCGGCCATGCTCTAGTCGACAGCGTTATCGAAGTCGTCCTTAGTATAGCTTGCCGCAGCCACTTTAACTATATAGGTTAACTTGTCAATTGTGGTACTTTCCTTGCCAGGTACCTTCCTCCAATCCTTCTTGCTTTGGCACTCCTATTTGAAATATCCCTTTTTGCCGTAGTTAAAGCAAGTGATCTAGGATTTATCCCTTTATCCTTTTCCTGCTTCGCGTTAAGTGGTATCTATATATATAGGCCCTATATAAGTGCCATATACCATGCTAGGGTACTGGCGCTTCTTCTTATTATTGGCTTTAACGAATGCAGGCGGCGTTCTACATCCCCTATACTACTAGCGCCTAGTGTAGATTCAATCATCGATATAGATAGTTATAGCAATATATTCGTCAAGTATATTAGGCCGGTCTTTCTAGTATAGTTTATCCTTAACTTCTTCCTTTAAGCTATTATAGAATAACTATATAAGACCTTCGTCGTTGATTTCGTATCAATGCGAGTCCTAGCGGAACTATATAGCGTAGGCAGCCGCTAACTTAGTCTGCCTTAGGCGTACGAGTTGCTCCTATATATAGAACTTCTTATTATAGTTACCGAACACCTTCTAGATTTCCTACTTAAACTTGCCGTACGACTTGAAAACTTCAATAGTAAAGCCGTCCTAAGCGTCTATATTGTTGGTTAGCCAATCCTTAAGAGTAGGTTTAAACTATCGAAGTACCCTTCCCTTAAGCTATAAGGAGATAAATATAACTTTGGCGGATTCGTCTATAAACTTATCCGGGTAGTACCTAAGGTAGGCCCTTATAGATATAAGGAATCTAGTAAGTCCTTCCTTGTCGCCTTTATATTTAGGGGGTGCTTCGAGTTTAGCCTTGTCCTTAGGTTTACTATTATAGGCCTTGTTAACAAGCTATTGCATATAACCATTCTCGGCCTCGAGCTAGGCGATTTTGGTGTTAAGAGCTTCAAGAGCCTGCTACATCTATTATATAGTTGCGGCCTAGCCCTAGGAGTCTAGGGTGCTAGGTGTTTAAGGCGTTATAATAATCGGTATTACCTTTGATCTAAACCGTAATAGAGTCAAAGGGAGTAAGGAACATGCGACGAAACTATAGGTAGTCCCTGCCTCTAAAAGGGTTCGCCGGTCGAAGGTACTGCTAGTCGGACTATAGGTCTTAGTAAAGCCGAAAGGTTCATAACAATGCAAGTCGCAATATCTATATAGTAGGTAAAGGCTACTATTTGAATTGCTCACTGGAGAACTCCCAGAGTCCTCTAGAACGAGTGACTATATACTGTCTATCCTTAGGTGCTCTTATATACTCTATAGAGCTCCTTAGATCTTGATGCTTTGCTGACTCTATCGAGAGCTTCCATCCCCTTGTACTGATTGGCTTAGTTCCTTGAGCTCTCGTCCGCTCTCTAGAGCTCCCTAGAGCTCCTCTTCATTGGTTCTAAATGATTGGTTCGGGTGCGTCCTATGCCACCCGCCAGGTTGTCCTACCTGCAGCTGTCCTATTGGCTTAATTCGTGACATTAGTAATATAAGTTATACTTACCTATATTATCCCCTTAATCTACTTGCTATATACTGTCTTAAGTAGCTTAAAATATCGAATAGCTAGAGTATATAAGATAAGTATAAAGGTATATAAGTATAATAATAATTATGCTATTTATAATAGAGCTCGAAGTTAGTCGAATCGTAGCTATATAGCTGTTAAAGATAAAAAGGTAATAAACCCTAGTTATTCGAGCTTTAAGATATATATTACAGTACTTAATCTAATCTAGACCTTTTTTATTATTAGTCTAACCGTTTTCGCATATTATAATAACCTATTCCTTTAGTAATAGGCTATCCTTATATTAAAAGGAAAGGCAATATTTACCCTAGATAATAATAAATAGTAGAATTATCTAGCTAGTAGTATTAATACTCTAGACTACTATTATCTACTCCTGATTACTAGGCTACTTTAACTTTGTCCTACTATAATATTTAGACTTTGTAATAACTATTAAGATTATAATAACACCTATTAAATACCTAATTTTATTGAAGTTATAGATATCTACCTCTTAGATACTATATTTGCAATCGTATTCTATATAAGTATAAATGTGACGGCAAGTGCAGCCTGAGGGGTGCTTGCCGTTAGGGAAGATATAATCCATTGAGTCGCAAGTCCGAGGGATTTGCGATTCCGACATCCTTTTCGGAAGGTGTGCATAGCCGAGTAGGTTAGGTTTATGCTCTACCGTCACAATAAACTAGCCTGAAATAATTTCCAGGTTTTTATATTAGGCCCTCTAGTAGTTATATTTCTAATTAAAACGTATAATAAGCTTAATATACCATTTAACAAAAGTTAAATACCTAATATATACTGACGTATCCTATATCGTATTCAGCAAGTAATTAATTTATTATATCTTCTATACTAGATAAGCGGGGAGGAAACGCTTTGGAATCTAGGTCAAGGATATATTAAATAATGACCGATTCTTCCAAATTAGTTAACTTCTACGAATTGGCTAAAATATCGCGTTATAATTATATATTACGCCTATAACGGCTTAGCTTAATATAATAAACCGCATAGATCTTAGATAATGTGGTTGATAAGCGAATGCTCCAGACAAGCGAATGCTCCACTTTACCGCGCCTATATAATACCTTCTCCTTGTATACATTTTCTTTGCAACCCAATATGCATCTAAAAGACGACGAACGCCAGATAATCTTAGCCCTCCAAGCTCTTGAGAAAGACTCTACTTTGAGCCTAAGAGCTATAACTAAGATCTATACAGTTTATTATACTAAGCTAAGCCGTTATAGGCATAGTATATAATTATAACGCGATATCCTAGCCAATTTACGGAAGTTGACCAATTTAGAAGAATCGGTTATTGCTTAATATATCCTCGACCTGGATTCCAAAGGGTTTCCTCCCTGCTTATCTGGTATAGAAAATATGGCAAATCGACTACTTGCCGAACGCAATATGGGATGCGTCGGTATATATTAGGTATATAACTTTGTCAAATAGTACCCCGAGCTTACTACGCGTTTCAATTGGAAATACAACTACTAGAGGGCCTAATATAAAGACCCAGAAATTATTCGGGGCTAGTTTGCACTTGTACGGAATATAATCGCGAAATATAGTATCTAGGAGACAGATATCTATAACTTCGATAAGACTGGGTTTCTAATAGGCGTTATTACAACCTCAATGGTTGTTACAAGCTCCGAACGTCATAGCAGGGCAAAATCAAAGCAGCCTGGCAATCGGGAGTAGGCAATAGTAATCCAGGGTATCAATACTACTGGCTAGGCGATCCCGCTATTTATCATCGTCCAGGGCAAATATTACCTCTCCTCTTAGTATAAGGGCAGCCTATTGCCAAAGGAATAGGTTATCGCAACATCCGAAAACGGTTGGACTAGCAATAAGAGAGGTTTAGATTGGATCAAGCATTTCGATATATATACCAGAGCTCGAACAACTGGGGTTTATCGCCTTCTCGTCCTCGACAGCTATAATAGCCACCACTCAACCGACTTCGAGCTCTATTGTAAGAAGAATAACATTATTACGCTCTATATACCTCCGCACTTATCTTATATCCTCTAGCCGCTCGATATTAGGTGTTTTAGCCCGCTCAAGACGGCATATAGCAAGCAGATCGAGGCGATAATACAGGCAAGCATAACCTATATCACCAAGGAAGACTTCATTCCTATATTCCTTGCAGCTCACCAGGTAGTAATAACGCCCAGAAACATTCAGGGAGGTTTTCGAGGCGCTAGACTCGTTCCTTTTGATCCTAAGAAGGTAATCTCCTAGCTCGACATCCGTCTGAAGACACTAACACCCTCGAACTCCCGCCCTGGCAGTACCTATACCTGGGTTTCCAAGACCCCGAATAACCCAGCCGAAGCCTCCTTATAGTCTGCCCTTATCAAGAATCAAATTGCCTAGCATCAAAATAGCTCTCCAACCGAGATTTTGAGAGCAGTTAATATCCTTGCGAAAGGGACGTCTAAGGTTATATATCAATTGGCATTGTTAAGAGCAGAGAACCAAAGCCTCCGAGCAGCAAATGAGGCACTAAGCAGGTGTCGGCAGGCTAAAAAACAACGGCTCCGACAAGGAGGATTACTTACTATATAAGATATAAAGGACTTATAGGGTTAGAGAGAGGTTGAGATATAGATAAAGGAGGAAACACGGGCGGGTAGTGGTCGGAAGCCGAGGGTCGAGATGCGTGCGTGGCGCTATAGCACCTGCGGCGAACCTGGCCATAATATATATACCTGTCAGATAGTTATAGAAACGTCTGAGGAAGACAATTCCGAGTAGTTTCATTTGTTTAAAGCGGTTTTAGTAGGATTGATATATATTTTATTATATAGGTATAGCTTTGTAGAGCATTCGCTTATCTGGAGCATTCGCTTATTAACTATATTATAGCTCTTAGGCTTAAAATAGAGTTTTTCTCAAGAACTTAGAGGGTTAAAATTATCTATCGTTCGTCGTCTTTTGGATATATATTGGGTTATAAATAAAATATATATATAGAGAAGGTATTATATAGGCATAGTAGAGTAGAGCATTGGCTTGTCTAGAGTATTCGCTTATTAACTATGTTATATAGAATATAATTATAAAGTATAGTATTTAGGAGGTAGATATTTATAACTTTAATAAAACTAGGTTGTAAATAGGTATTATTCTAACTATAATA
This sequence comes from Chaetomium strumarium, assembly GCF_033439665.1. NCBI lineage: Eukaryota > Fungi > Ascomycota > Sordariomycetes > Sordariales > Chaetomiaceae > Chaetomium > Chaetomium strumarium. The sequence continues at coordinate 270,300 of NW_026944433.1, read as the reverse complement.
ATTACTATAAGCTCTAAATAGTATAGGAGGGTAAGGTTAAAATAGTCTAGTAAGTGTAAATAGGTAATAGTAATTTAGGGTATTAATACTATTAATTAGGTAACCCTATTATTATTAAAGGTAAATATTATCTTTTTTCTTAAAATAAAAATAACCTATTATCTAAAAGCTAGTTTATTATAACTTCTAAAAACGGTTAGACAACTAATAAAAAAAGCCTAGAATAACTTTAGTATTTTAATAAATATATTAAAGCTTAAAATAGTTAAGGTTTATTACTTCCCTATCTTTAATAGCTATAATAGCCATTATTCAATTAACTTTAACGTAGGTGTATAGCGAAAGTTATACTAAACCATACCCTTTCAACTAAATCTATATTAATTCCACCTAACTACCTTAAAACAAATGAAACTATTTGGAATCGTCTTCCTCTGATATTTCTATAACTATCTGACAGGTACGTATATTATGGCCTGGTTCACCGCAGTTGCTATAACGCCATATATATGTCTCAATCCTCGGCTTCCGACCACTACCCACCTGCGTTTCCTCGTTTATCTGTACCTTAACCTCTTTCTAACCCTTTAGATCCTATATATCCTATATAGAAAGCGATCCTCCTTGCCGCAGCTGTTGTTTTTTAGCTCTCCAGCGTTTACTTAGCGCCTTATTTGTAGCTCGGAGGCTCTGGTTCTCTGCCTATAACAATGCCAACTGATATATGACCTTGGATGTCCCTTTTGCAAATATATCAACCGCCCTTAAAATCTCGGTTAGAGAGCTATTTTAAGGCCGGGCAATTCGATTCTTAATATAGGTAGACTATAAGGAGGCTTCTATTAGGTTGTTTAGGGTCTCAAAAACCTAGGTATAGGTATTACTATACTACGAGTTCGAGGGCGTTAGTATATTTAGACGAATATCGAGCTGTAAGATCATTCTCTCGGGATTAAAAGGAGTAAGTCTAGCACCTTAAAAACTTCCTGAAATATTTTTAGGGGTTAGGGCGGCTTAGAAAACAGTATAGAATATAGGAAAGAAGTCCTTTTTAATAATATAAGTTATACTTACCTATATTAACCCCTTGATTTACTTGCTATATATTGTCTTAAGCAGGCTAAAATATCTAATATCAAGCGGCTAGAGGATATAAGATAAGTAGGGAGGTATATAGAGCGTAATAATATTGTTCTTCTTATAGTAGAGTTCGAAGTCGGTCGAATGGTGGCTATTGTAGCTATTGAGGACGAGGAGGCGATAAACCCTAACTGTTCGAGCTTTGGTATGCCTATCGAAATACTGGATCTATTCTAGGCCTCTCTCGTTGGTTATCCAACCGTTTTCGGAAGTTATAATAACCTAGTCCTTAGGCAATAGGCTGTTTTTATACTAAGAGGAGAGGTAATACTTGCCCTTAACGATAATAAACGGCGGGATCGCCTAGCCAGTAGCATTGACGCCCTAAATTACTATTGCCTACTTGCGATTGCCAGGCTATTTTGACTTTGCCCTCCTATGCCGTTCGGAGCTTATAATAACTATTATAGTCGAGATAATACCCATCTAAAACCCGGTCTTGTCAAAGTTATAGATATCCCCCTCCTAGATACCGTACTTTGCGATTGTGTTCCGTACAAGCGCAAACCAACTGCAAATGATCTCTGGATCTTCGTATCGGGCCCTCTACTAGTTGTATTTCCGATTGAAACGTATAGTAAGCTCTAGGTGGCGTTTGACGAAGGTTAAAGCCCAACGCGTTCTAATATGTCCTATATTATATTTGGCAAGCAGTCGATTGGCTATATCTTCCACACTAGACAAGCAGGGAGGAAATCCTTTAGCGTCTAGGTCGAGGATATATTGAACAATGACAGATTCCTCTAGATTGGTTAATTTCCGAGAGTTGGCTTGAATATCGCGTTGTAACTGCTGACCGTGTCGATGGCGGCTTAGCTTTAATAGGTCTATAGAAAAGATCCGAGCTATAGCTCTAAGACTTAATTTGGGATTATTCTCAAGAGCCTAGAGGGCCAAGATAATTTGGCTTTCGTTATTTTTCTGAGGCATGTTAGGTTGTAGAGGAAGTAGGTATAGAAGTGAAATATCGCATTGGTATGGTTTAGTGTAACTTTCGCATGTATATAACTTTCGCTATACACCTATATTAATCTAAATATATATATATATATATATATATATATATATGACTTAGATTATTATATTCTGGTATTAATTACTAGGCTATTGTATATAAGATTAACTATAGTATTCCCCGTTTATTGTAAGCTTTATATCTAAAAGTGTATTTATTTAGAACCTAATCTTCTTAAAATTATAGATATCCCTTTCTTAAATTATATACTATCTATCATATTCTATATAAGCCAAAATGATATATTAATTATATTAAGATCTTTATATTATATTCTCTTATCATGAACTTAATATTAAAAATATATTATATGATTATTATATTAATCTATAAAGTTATTTCTCTATTAGAGTTTATACGTATAATATATTATATATTATATAAAGAGAATTGGCTATTTCTCGAATATTAGAGAGCTATAGTTAAAATCCTGATATATTAAGGTAGAATCCTTTTAAAAAGCATCTTTCCTTTTAGGTCGGTTAGTTTCCTCGAATTAGCAGTTAACTTGTATCGTAGATATATTCTAGCACGTCAGTCGCAGAGCGAGCTTTACGGGATGTTATAGATCGTAGCAGCCTTGTATATAGAAAGCTTAGGGTCCTTTTTAAGAGCTTCAAGCGTAATAATTATACAGCTCTCTTTTGGAAGAGATTCTACCTTATTTATAGAGATATTTTATATGGAAGTTAGTAGGTTATGAGGTTCGAGAAAAGTAGGTGGCTCACTATAGTAGGCGGTTCGCTATATAAGTACGTTAGTTAGAAATATTAAATTATATATATAAGGATTAAAAAAAATGTTTATAGTAGGTAAGACCTTATTATTACTTTATACCTAGAAAGTAGCAATAGTTCTTTTTAATAACTTTAAAGATAACGTACATGATAAGCGAGTGACCCAGGCAAGCGAATGACCCACTCTCCACTACCCTACACACATTATCCTCAATTACAAAACAACAGAACTATCAACCAACTACAATTACATCAGAAACGGCTGAATCAGATGCTTCTGCAACCTCCTGGCAAGTGCGGGCATTATGACCAGGCTTGCCGCATACACCACAGCACCGAACCTTCGTACAAGCCCCCCCTATACCACTACCATCTCGCTGCATTTCTTGTGCCACCTCCCCAACCATAGCCTTTTGGTTTAGTAGATCCTTTGCATCTTCCACTGTAAGTGATCCTCTAAGCTATATACGTGTTCTTTTGGCTCTTCGGCGCTTGCTTAGCGCCTCGTTGGCCTTGCGGAGCGAAGTATTCTCTGCCTGTAGGAGAGCCACCTGGTGCATTATAGCCATTGTACTCTTTGTCAGCTGGTCCATAGCAGCCAATATCGAAGTCGGGGAGCTATTTTGGTGGGTGGCAATGCGAGTCTTGATGAGCGTTGACTGTGAGTTGGCTTCTCGGGTGTTGTATGGTATCTGGAAGACCCAAGATTGTACAGTGCCCGGCCGTGAGGTTGGGGGTGTTAGTATACGAAGCTTGATATCTAGCTTCGAAAGCACCCTCTCTGGATCGTATAGCATAAGGCCAGCCCCTGCAAAACCGCCCTGTATATTCCTCTTAGTGATAGAGGCAAAGAAGGCTGTACGAAAGGCACAAAGGAACTCGAGCTTACTTATGTGGTTGATATGTGCGCGCATTAAGTCCTCGATCTGGCGACCGTACGCCTGCTTCAACGGCCTAAAGCAGCCAACATCGAGCGGCTGGAGGAGGTAGGAGGAATGTGGAGGTATGCAGAGCGTGATAATGTTGTTCTGCTGGCAGTAGAGCTCGAACTCGGTCGAGTGGTGGCTTTCGTGGCCATCGAGGATTAACAACTGGTATTTACCCTTTATATAGGGTGCCGTATGGTAGTTGAAGTGCTTAATCCAATCTAGGCCTACTACGTTGGTAGTCCAGCCGTTCTCGGTGGTTGTGATGCGCCAGTCGGCCGGGAGGTTGCACTCGGTATACCAGTTGGCAAGGTGGTATTGCGCGGCTAAGATGATAAACAGAGGGATAGCCCAGCCGAGAGCATTGACTCCCTGGATTACTGTTGCCCACTCGCGATTGCCAGGCTGGGCCAGCTTAGCCTTGCTCCGGCCATCTGAGGTTGTAACAACCATACCCGCAAAGATAATGCCCATCATAAACCCGGTCTCGTCAAAGTTATAGATATCGTCATCTACGATACTGTACTTGGCCTTAGTGTTCTATATAAGCCTAAACCACTCGCGAATAATGTCTGGATCTTTATATCTAGCGCTCTGGTAGTTGTATCTACATGTATATTGTATACAGAGCTCTGGCCGGCGTTTGCTAACAGGGGGCGCATCGCATTCATATAGTAGTTAGTTGGCTATATCTTCCATACTATATAACCTAGGCGGGAATGCACGTGCAGATAGCTCATTGACATATTGAACTATCGCCTTCTCTTCTAGGTCTATGAGCTTACGCGAGTTGGCTGGAAAGATTATATTGTGCAGGCTTGCCAGCGCGTCGGCGTCCTACGGTCGACTCTATAGATCTTAGCTGCGGCTCGTTCGCTTAGATTCTTGTCGTTTTGAAGAGCTTGGAGAGCCAATATTATCTGGCCTTCTTTTGAAGTAGAGGGCATTTTGGATGGTAGAGGAAATTTTGTTGTTGAGTGCAAAGATGTCGCGTCGTGTAGGAAGTGGGTCACTCGCTTGTCTGGGTCACTCGCGTATCATGTACGTTATAGTATATCTAGTTCAATATCGCATATCTTATTTAATTAGTTATACTTAGAATATCTAGTTTAATTAGTTATGTCTAGGGCATTTAATTTAATCAATTGTACTTAGAGCATCCTACTGCACCTAGAGCGTCCTGTTCAATCAATTGCATCCAGTTCAATCAATTATATCTAGTTTAATTAATTATATGTGGTTGAATTAATTATATCCTATTTAATCCAACATATCTTATTCTAGCATCTAGTACTATAAGATAAGACATATATAGGTATGTAGTAGATCTTTAGATATAGTGAGACTGGTTGTAAGCCTAGGAGGATTATATAGTTGTGAGGTAGTTCCTACCCTGGGATGTTCTATAGAGACTTGTATTATTAAGAGAGTATAAGGGTAGTTGAAAATATAAAACTCCTAGTAATACTCTAATAGAGGAACTACCCCCTAATAATCTCTGGACCATATCACGCACCTACTATATCTTACCAAGGATGTTCTTATCGGGGTGCTAGAGCTTCTAATTCAAATTTACCTGGATATTTATATGGGTAGGTCGGCTATAGTGAGATTTTGCGTTGTATTATAGTTTAAGCTCTGTACCTCGGTACTCACCTGCTCCCCACTAACTGTACTACCATATTGTCGCCAATAATCTAACGCGATACTATATTCAACATCCGTACTATGCATATTGGAACAAGGAAGCTATTGCGACCTAGCTCTCCAGTAGCTAGGTTATCTCTCTTAGCACAGATAAGCATCTCAATGATAATACTTAAGTCGGCTTTTATTATATCCAAAACCTTACAGGCGGAGATGACCTATCCAAAACCAAGATAGGTTAACTATTATATATGGCGAAACTAAGCAGTCCTACCTCTGAAAGGGTTCGCGAGTCGAAGGTAGTCTAGTCAGGCTATAGGTCTCGGTAAAGCTAAAAGGTTTATAACAATGCTAACTGCAATGTCTATATAGTAAGGTAGTAGCTATTCTACTGCTTGTATTGCTTACTAAGGAAGCTAACTATCTAAATGAGTAATAGAATAGTAGAACTATATACTATTTCCTTCCCTAGGCACCTTCATACCTAGATCACTAGTGATCACCTCGGCCCGGTGATCGTAGGTAAGCTGCTCATCGGAATCACCAGTTCCCAATTGATCTTGGTAATCCTGCCATTCCTAACAGCTATTGGCTCGGGGTTCTAGGGTCGCGCCCCACCCGGCTGTCATATATAATTAATTCATGACACTGTGAATCTACCTCTAGATCGCTCATCTGTAAATTACCCATCCTATAATAAAATAATTTAATGGTTGAACCCGCTGCCTAGCCGAGCACCGTCGATTGATATAACCGCCCTTACCGCGCTACTAGATCGAATCCTATCCAAATTAGACCATCGTCTAGTATAGAGCTATTACCCAAGCTCCTTCTACTCGTCGACTATCGAACCTCCTAAGGAAGAAGAATATAAGTACAAGATCAGGTGCTACTAGGCCCTACTCGATAACAATTGCCGGCTGCTGTTCTACGTTAATCTCCTCCTATATATTAAAGTAAATCTAGGTATATACACCTATATACTATAGCTATAAGCTATATAATAATATCTAGCAGATATAAAGGGGAGGTAGTAAGCCCGTTTTAAATAATAGAACCGATAGAACGAGTTCTATATATAGTAGCTCTGCAAAAGGCGTAAGAGGCCTAGGTTCGGGAAATATCTTAACGTATATAGGCACGATTATTTTATAAGTAAAGGTACCTCTAGGTATATAGCTAAGCTGAAGTTTAGATAGGCTATACGCCTATACTAGGAGCGCGATTATAACGACTATAATAATGACAAGGAAGATATCGAGAAGTACGCTAAAGTATCACAATTAAGCCAACAGGACAGTTATAGATAGGACAACCCGGCAGGTAGCGCAGGACACACCTGAACCAATTATTTAGGACTAATAAGAAGGAGCTCTAGGGAGCTCTAGAGAGCGGATGAGAGCTCAAGGAACTAAGCCAATCAGCATGAAGGGATGGAAGCTCTCGATAGTCAATAGAGCATCAAGCTCTAAGGAGCTCTATAGAGCATATGAGAGCATCTAAGGATAGACAGTATATAGTCACTCGTTCTAGAGGACTCTAGGAGTTCTCCAGTGAGCAATAACAATCAGTAGCTTCACCTACTCTGCAGATATTGCGACTTGTATTGTTATGAACCTTTTGGCTTCACTGAAACCTACAGTCCGACCAGCAGTACCTTCGACCGGCGAACCCTTTTAGAGGCAGGACTGCCTGTGGTTTCATCACATAAGGTTATAAGGAAATTATTTCCCTAAGAGTTTATTATCTGGCATCTTCTAAGATTATTGCCAGACTTTAAAATATAGGATCTATAGACTATATATACCGAGTATCTCGCCTTTAAAGTAGAGTGCCTATACTTGCTTATCGGAGATATATAAAGACTTGAGAAAACGGCGAAGGGGAAATACAAGGTAGCGAAAGCTAAGGTCAACTAATAGTAGTATAAGGTTAACCAGGTGCTATCTAAGATTAAGAAGATTAAGGAAGAGTAGAAGGCCATAGTAGGCGAGAATAGTAGCAGTAAGACTAACAATAGTAAAAAAAGAAGGTTTATAGATAATGCCAATAGATTATAGGACGTTATAAACTACGGTTAGAGAAGCATAGACGGATAAGAAAGACAGATAAGGACATTATAGAAAAGGATAAGGTAGACGAAACAAAGAAGGTGCTAGCTAGTAGAAGTAATATCTTATTATAACTAAGATGAAGCAAGAGACGTAGGCCCTCGATAGACGAGTAGGAGACGAAAGATATCTCGGAACCAAGGTCGAAGAGAAGGAAGAGAGCCAACATAAGCGACGGTCTAGATAGCGTCCTATAAGCTCCTAGGGTACTAGCGATTTCGGCTATTACCACCACTATCCCCCCTACTATCTATACCTCGTCTTTGCTCTATCGTCGGCAGCCTAAGCGTATAATAATACCTCCTAAAGTGGAAGAAGCAGCAGCGCCGGAACCGCGTGGAGAGCGGATAAAAACACTACGGCCGCGAATCATTGGAAAGGCGGCGACCATTTCAACTTCAACAGACTCGAGACGACACGGGCCGCCAGACGTCCCAGAGGTCGGCTACGCGCGGCGGCAGGGAGCATGTCCTAGTTCAAGGGAATTGAATTGGTGGAATAACAGGTTGGCAGGACAGAGGGGAGGAAAGGGCCGCCAAGTGGGAGACAACTCGTTACTCTTCCGCCGGTCAGCCCTCGGTCAAGTGGTGGCTGAGGCACAGAAACGGTTCCCAGCCGGCTCGCTATTCGATTATGTCACTCGAGGCCCAGACGACCTCGAGCAGATAATACACTTCCTACATGCGCCTGCTGGGATGCGGCGACGGGCGGGCACCGGCAGATAGCCGAGGAGCATGGCAGCTGGGCCCGGGTAGTGGCGTTTTCGCTGGACGGTAAGATGCTGGCGTCGGCTTCATGGGATAAGAATGTCTGCTCTGGGATGCGTCGATGGCCGCGCACCGGCAGACGCTCGAGGGGCATGGCGATTCGCTCAACTCAGTGGCGTTTTCTAGGAATGGCCAATTTTTGGAGACAGACCGAGGGCTGTTGAGCATAACCATGAACTCCGACGTCTCAAGTAGCCCTGGACAGAAACCCGCCAGCGGTTTTCTCTTCGTCGGCGAGCGTTCTTTGGCTTCCCGCCGAGTATCGGGCAACATGTGTGGCGAGAGCGAGGTTATGAAATCCATGGCATTATCGGCCTGCGTGCGCAGAATGTGGTCATCGGGCAGTCAGTCGTAAGTTTGCGGAGTCACCCACGGGACGCCATAATTGTCGGGCTTGTCCGAGATCAAGGCAGAAGAGGATGTAATCCGTAATTAGCGTGTAAATAAGGCCCTTTAGATCTACTCCATGCGCTGCGTGCAGAATAAATCCCATCCATCCATCCAGCTACAGTTTTTAGGAGGCCCAGGGAGTAATCTAATCTTGACTTCTTGACTCCTTGAGAGCAGTTGAGAACCCACTTCATTTTTTTTTTGGATGCCCGCCTGTCGGCACTTCCAGTCTTCTCCGAGACAGTGTGACCACGAGTGCCCCACTTGCATTCACTGTCTGTGCGCCGCGACGTTCGCTTTTCGTCTTCGGCCTGCATGGTCTCTAATAATCATTTCTAGAAAATATCCCGTTCTGGCATTTCAATAAGCTGTGCTCTGTGCCTGGCCACGATGCAGCCAACACGGTGCCTACTCAAGCGGTCGGTCTGGAAAGGTAAGGTGCTCGTTTTGCGTTTCTCCCTGTCCGGATTATCTGCGGATCTCTCACCTTGATGTCCCGCATACCCTCTTCCGTCTCGCGTTGCCGTCCGTTGACTGACCGTGTCTGTGTCCAGGGCCGCACATTGTGCCGTAAGAATAACCCCGCGAACCTCACTACCTCAATATCTCGCGACGATCCAGCGCATTCCCGCCGCCACCTTTGAAGTCCCAACTGACGACAACGCCCTGTATAGACTCCCCATCGTGCGGCCCGAACCAGGCAAGAAGATTGCGCCCATCCGGACCCAGGCGCGGTCGGCCACAATTTTGCCCAACTTTGTGGGCCTCAAGTTCCAGGTGCACAATGGCAAGGTTTACCATGACGTGACCATCACCGAGGAGATGGTGGGCCACAAGCTTGGCGAATTCTCTCCGTACGCCAACCCCCCCGGAGTTTGGGCCCGTGTGAGAGGGCAATATGCCGGCTGACGACATGGTTGGTATAGGACACGGAAGCCATTCATATGGAACAAGAAATAAAAGGCTCGTGATGCTGGACACTCTATCGTACCCGGACTCTCATAATCCTTAAGGGGAGAGCAAGACGGCTTTCTGATATACAACAACCTGTAACAATACGAGGCTGAGAAGCCACGAAGCGCGCTCGGTCGCGGGGCCCGATTGCGAGGTGGCAAGGTCAGGGCCGGGTGGCACCAAAGAGCGAAGAGGAATAGACACGGGCCGATTTGCCTTCGACACCTCGCGGTTGCGAAATTGGGGAAGAACTTGTGATGGACCTAAGAGAGGAAACTAGATGACCAAAGCTTTGTGGTCTGTGAATATTTGTATGGACTCTTGCACTTAGAAGGCTGCCTGTAGGGCCTACATCTGCGTCTCATGACCACTATGTGCCTATTCCTAGAATCCCAACGCCGAATCCCCGCCCCTTAACGCCATCGGAAAGAATCCATGTATGACATCCCCATACCCCTAGAAGCTCGCGACTGACCCAGCGAAGAAGATCATAAAGTGCTCTATCCTCATATGAGTGCACATGACTGCCAGTCCTTATGAAGGACCATCCCGCACCGACCGCTCATCACGACGAATTCTGGCCTGCACGTGCTTCCTTCAACGGTAGAACTCGCTCCGCTTGACGTTGACGCCAAATTCGCCCACCGCCATGCCCAGATCCTCCATGGTCAGCACGGTTCGGTTCTGGCTGCCACCCTGACCGCCGCCGCCGTACCCGGGGCGCTGGATGCCCAGCGGCCCGCCGCGGCCCTGGTCCTTGTTGCCGGGCTGGGAGGTCGGCTGACCGGGGATGGGGAAGCCCGCGGCGGCGCCGAGGTTGCCCATCGGGTTGTTGGCGCTGGTGTTGCTCGCGCGGATGCGGCTGTATTGATACGCGTCGGCGGCGATGTCGGCGATGAATTTCTGTGTCGCCAACGCGAGCAGGCGCGCGAGTCGCTGATCTGTCTGCGGTGGGGGTGGGAGGCCGGCGCGCGTCATGTAGTAATTGGTTACGGCATCCGGGATCTGTTTGTCAAGGAATGTGTGAGTACCTCTACATATGAGGAGGCATCGCTGATGGGTTGGAAGACGGGCAGCATACGATCGGCGCGTAATCGTCCATCTTGCTGAGGAACTCCTTGAGCGACGCATCCTTCCGCGTCGGTAATCTGGGCTCTGCGAGCGGTTGCGCCGCAGCATTCGTGGTTCCATCGGCGGTTTCGATTGTGGGCTCCGCGCCATTCGGTCCTGCTACCGGAGCCGTTGTTTGCTCGGCGTTCTCTGTAGGTGGATTGGGTGCCATGTTGAGTGTGATGTTGCTGCAGGTTGCAAGTCTAGAGCTTCGAGTGAAGATTGACGTCTGGAATCTGGAGAGATGAGAACCTTGGAAGCTACTCACGTGATACTGCTTTTCTGATTACGTAATCACTGCCCACCTTCAAGAAGGCTGCAACTAATTGAACCTGATGCTTGCTATTTACCTCTATTAGTAGCAAGATAATTAGTGAGGAGCCCGGTGGGCAAATCAAGACCTACACGTGCCCGCTGTATGTACGGTATTATTATAGTCGGATTCTGGCTTCACCTCGGCGATAACTAAGGTACATACAGCAAGTCCGAACTGAATAGGCCATCAACACATGCCTTGGAACGCCAGCCAGTAACAAGGCAGCCGTACATTGCCAGTTCTGATCCAATGCCGTTCCGGTCCCCCTTCGGCCTTCACCGGCCCCTTTTCCGTGTAGCTGGCATAGTCTCGAACGCATCATCATCCGAGATCTCATCGTCGCTGATTTCAATTGCCGTCTGAGACGCTTTCGGGTTCTGTGATTGCGAGAAGTTGAGCGTTGTTTGGCGACCTTTGGCGGCAGTGCGGGCCCGAGTCTCGCGTACAGGGTTAGTTGTCGATCGTCCTGCCCTTGTGGGCGGCTCTGGCTCTGCATCATCGTCTTCCATAATGACATCTTCCTCCTCCCCCTCCCCTTCGTCGCTGTCCTGGAATGGGTTCGCCTTTTTCCGGCCCCTTGCCGGGGTCTTCCTTGGAGCGACCGCCTTCTTGGCGGGCGCTGCTGCTTTCTTGGCTGGCGCTGCCCTTTTCGTGGTCCTTGTCGTTGCAGTTGCCCGCTTGACTGGTGCCTTTTCCGGCGCAGGCTCCTCACCAGACAGCCCCTCGTCCTCATCGCTGAACGTAACACCAGAAGTGGGCTGGCCGCGACCGCGGCCGCTCGGGGCTGGCTCGGGGGACGGGGGGACCTCCTCGATGGCGTCAGGTTGCGCTGTCCAGTGGCCATCCAGGTCCGAATCCCAGCCTTCGGGTTTCTCCTTGAACCTCCTTTTCCGCTGTGCCTGCTTTTGCTGGCCCGAGACGAAGCTCTTCTCCATGACCTTCCGGAAATCCTCAATGTGCGCATCCAGGCCGTCGGTGATCTTGTCATCGTCTAGTTGTAGCAAGCCCTTGACTTGGGTGGAGAGCGAGTCCATAACAAACATCTCAACCGCGTGTTTGTCGTCTTTGCTAACAAATTGGTTGACCGCGTCTCCAAACGGTGCTTGCGGTAGGATTTTAAGCGATTGCTGGGCAAAGAACTCCTGCACGAGCGAGTCGACCTTGACGGCATCCACTCCCTCAAGGGCTTCTGCGACGCCTTCTGGGAGGTCAGCCTTGATTTTTCCTGCATCGGTGTCAGTGTGGTTCTAAGCCGCGCGGAAAGAGAAAGGATGCCCACTTGTTGCTGCCGTCTTCTTCCGGTAGAAGTAGACAACATCGTTTTGGTTCGCCACCTTGCCTGCGAACCTGTTGGAGAAGCGTTGGGGGTTCTCAACCTCGAATTTTGACCCCTCTGGGGCCGTGTATTCCACCTTAAGTCTGATTAAGGGAAGGGGCTGTTCTTCGTCCTCGTCCATGTCGCTGCCGCTGTGGATCGACTGCCACGCGGTATTGGCTTCCTCAATCATCTCTTCCACGATCAGCATGAGTCGTTTGGTGATGTCTTGGCGGTTGTCTTGTTTCTTCTCTAAGCCCTTGAAGCGCTTGTCGTTGGCCAGTATGATCTCCCGGGTGACAAACGGCCGAACCGTCTTCAGGGGGATTTTTTCCACCTTAAATGACTTGCCGGTGATGTTGAGGATCGCGACGTGCTTGGTCACGGCTTCACCGGGGACGAGGGAGGTAGCCACCGACGAGCCCGGCTGCATAACGTGAAATCCGGTCTCTGCGTTGCGCTGAGGATCGATGAGACACTCGTGCTCGTGGCCCCATATGACCAGATCGAGGAAGTCGGGCAGCATGTTCTCGGGCAGGTAGCTGGTAGGTGTGTGGGCGTAGTGATTCTGGTGCAGTGCTAGTAGGTTGAAGAAGTCGGCCTTCTGCTGGTTCGGCCGGTAGAACCTGACCTTGTTGTCCCTGAATGTGCGGTGCATGCGCTCATCACGCACGTTACTCAACCCGTACAGGGCGAGCTTCGTCTTGCCCTTCTGCAGTAGTATGGGCTTCACGTGGATGTTGTCGGCCTCGGGAACGCGGCCAAAGTAGTTGACCAGCCCGGCCACTTGCAGCAAGTCAAGGGAGCAGAAGTGCCCGTCGCCGCTTGGGTCGTCGTGGTTCCCATGGATCGAGAAGACGGGGATTGAGATATTGATATCGGGATCTTGGTAGTTGACATGGGGGAAGGCGCCCTCGAAGACTTCGGCGGCATCGCTCAGAAACTCAAGCTCGCAGGGTTTCAGGCCGAGGCAGTTCTTCCGGAGCGAGCGCATGACCTGATACATGGCCTTGCGCGACGGCTTGTTGTCGTGGAACAGGTCGCCGCCAAGCAGGACCATGTCGACATCTTGTTTGCGGGCGAGCTGCATAATCTCGTCAAAGGTCCGCCAGCTGTCATCCTTGCGGATGGGGTCCCGTTCCTCGAACCCAACATGATTGTCGGTCGACACTAGAATGCGAATTGTGTCCGCGTCTGACAAGCGTCAGGGACCTTACAAAACAGTGTCGTTGGTTGGTGAGAGGGACGAAAGAAGGAGCAACATGCAATCGGCCGCAGTTGTGCGCGAGGAGCGGATGCCTGAGAGAATTGAAGGAACCCACCTGAAGCCGGCGGCATCTTGAAGTCTCAATGCATTCACGCAATGATGGTTTCTCTCCGATCTGTTTAGACGTGACGGGACGGTTCTCTCGGAGACCGCTGAACAGCGCTCTCGATTCTCAGTCTCGAGCGATGCGCAGATGTGGACCTGCAACGCGTCCACTGTCGGTTGACATGACGCGAACTCGGAACGCGGTCACATGCCAGGCTACCGACTCGGTAAATTTTCCTGCGCAGTCACGGGAACTGTCACGTGGACACCACAACCCCATCCTCTGACATCAACATCCAGGTGCCTCTCTTTGAACCTTGGGTTCAGCACGTCACAAGTGGTCACAAGCATGAAAGAGGCATCATCGCGCTGCTTCGGGGACTGGCCCCGGACGCTAAGTACCTAATAGGCAACGTTATCAAGAACAACGGCCTAATGAGCCGATGTGTAGGCCCTCGTATCTCTCGCAAATCTCTGTCGTCCGTTGTGTGTGGCAATGGGAGACTGACGAGGCCAATGAACGAGATGGAAAGCCAAGCCTAGGTGCGGCTCGGCGGTGGTGTCAAAATCCCACCAGCTTGGCATTTATAACCTTCCTGTGCTACCTTCCGCTTTGGGAAGCTGGCAACCGGAGGGATTGTGCATGTCGCCTAGATGGTCCTGGATGGTACCATATATTGCTTCCCCTCAAATACCAGCGCGTGCCCCCGACCGACTTCCCTCTCCTCGTCAACCTTCCAGCGTGCCTTGCAGGTCCTTCCCTCACCCACCTGCTGTGAAGAGCTCGGTTGCGCCCATCATGCCTGTGACGGAAGAGTCAGTAATCGTACGTTGCATCCTCCCTTTGCTGCTATAATCCCAATAGCTACACCCGTCACGCCATCGGCGCACAGGGCACCGGACACTGACCCCGCGCAGCAAGCCACCACCTTCGGCCGCGCCTCCGTGGATGGCTCTGGCGACCCGGAGCGCAAGCATCCTGACGCTCATGCAACGAGCCCGCCCGACTACCTTCTCTCCGAGGGCAAGGCTGCCCTCCAAGAGAGCGACTTAGCCAGCGACCGTGATGACTTCCCTACCGAGGAGCAGATGCGCACCCTGCGCCGTGTTCCTCAGAAGATCCCGTGGAAGATCTTCACGATTGGCTTCGTCGAACTGTGCGAGCGCATGTCGTACTACGGCACCGTCGTCGTCTACTCCAACTTCATCAACAAGGGTCGCTTCGACGCCGATGGCAACCCTACGGCCACGTCCACTGGTGCCGCTCTCAACCCGTGGAGTGACGAAGCCCAGCCCGGTGCCCTTGGCTTGGGCAAGCAGATCGCCTTCTCCTTGACCACCTTCAACTCGTTTTGGGTCTACGTCTGCCCTCTGTTCGGTGCCTGGATCGCCGACAAGTACCTTGGTCGTTACAAGACAATCTTCTACTCGGTCATCGTCGCTGAACTCGGTCACATGGTCCTCGTCGTCTCCTCCGCGCCCTCTGTCCTGGACAAGCCGCACACCTCGCTCGGCGTCTTCATTTTCGGTTTGCTCCTTACTGGTTTCGGAACGGGTACTTTCAAGCCCAACATCTCGCCGCTCATCATGGAGCAGCTTCCCGACGACCCTTTACGCGTCGAGGAACGGAACGGCGAGCTTGTCATTGTCGACCCGGCCATCACGGCAACCCGTGTGTACAACTGGTTCTATTGGTTCATCAACTGGGGCGCCCTTTCCGGCCAGCTCGGCATGGTCTTCGCCGAGCGTTACGTTGGTTTCTACCTAGCCTTCTTGATTCCCCTCATCTTCTTCGCGCTTTCTATCCCTGTCTTGATCCTCTGCAAGAAGCACTACAAGCTCACGCCGCCTGCTGGAAGCGTGCTCGGCCCTGCTTTTAAGCTTTTGTGCAAGGCTCTCGGACACGGGCTCAGTGCCAATCCCATCACGACCATCAAGAACTGGAAGAAGGGCGAGGGATGGGAGAAGATCAAGCCTTCGGCTCTCGGCGCCAACAAGCCCTCTTGGTACAACTTCGATGACGCTTGGGTCGACGAAGTCCGCCGTGGTTTCGGCGCCTGTGGCGTCTTCATGTGGGTGCCCATCTACTGGCTTGCGTATCGGCAGATGGACAACAACTTGACCGCCATGTGCGCTACCATGGCTCTGCACGGAACACCCAATGATCTCCTTCAGAACATGGACCCGATTACGCTCATCGTTCTCGTCCCGAGTAAGTTTTGTCACATACACCTCCCAGAAACCGAGTAACCACTAACCTACTGGTAGTCTTCGATCTGTTCATCTATCCCTTCCTCCGGAAGCACAAGATCAACTTCACGCCCATCAAGAAGATCGCGGCTGGCTTCCTCTTCGGTGCATTGGCCATGTTGTGGGCCACTGTACTCCAGTACTACGTGTACAAGACGTCCGGTTACTACGACACCCAGGACCCTGACTACAAGTCGCCCATCAACGTTTGGGCCGTGACTGGTGTTTACGTCCTGATCGCCATCTCCGAGATTTTCGCCTCGGTCACCACGCTCGAGTACGCATACACCAAGGCGCCCAAGAACATGAGGTCCCTGGTTATGAGTGTCCAGTGCTTCACCACTGCTTTCTCCGCTGCGCTCTCTCAGGCCTTCACCCCGCTCGCCGCTGATCCCCACCTTGTCTGGAACTACGGATCGGTTACCATCATCTCGGCCGTCGTTGGTATCCTCTTCTACATTGCGTACTACAAGACCGATCAGCAGGAAGATGCGCTCAACATTCTGCCGACCGGACAGTTCGGTACTCCCATTCAGGGCGAGGATGTCGAGCGCCGTCTCAGCACTCCGAATGAGAGGCCTGCCAGCACTGTCGACGAGAAGAAGATTTAGATGGATGCATAGTCGTATGATCGGGGTTGTTTCGTGGCAGGTGGAGATGATACCCGATCGATCCATTTCCATAGAGTCGCGCGCCGAGAAACGCGTCGACGCTGCACTTGCTGTTAAGTGATACAACCTTGATAGCTCCATAATTTTACGCTCACTTGATCATGCTCTCATTCTATGTAATCGTGTACTACTGTAGCATACGAGTACATATACAGTAGTACATGGCGAGGCTTAGTCAAGGTTGACACACTTAAAACCACCGTGCTTGATGGAAAACCTTATCATTTTACACGTGTACGTGGTCAGAGAGAAGGGCCGTTGGCAAAAGTTCCATTTCGGCTCCCACCACTCGTGCCAATCAATTCCTAGCAAGGGGACTAGGTAACTTACATACATTAGTGTAGGCGGGATAGGTGGGGTCATCAGCATTTCCACGCGCGACCTGACACCTGAAGACGGCACCTGCTTTGTTGAGCAGCGAGTCGTGTGCTGTTCTCGCTCTCGCTGCGCTATGGGCCCGGCCGTTTGGACAGATCGGGGTCAAGGGCCTCGGTGTGGTGTAAGTGCCAAATCGGGAAGGCGCCAAGATAAGCGAAGATAGCGGCCAAGCGACGGCACGCGACGGCCAAGCGCACACGGTCCAACTTGGCGCAGAAAACAAGCAAAACCCAAGCAAGACCAAGCCTTTGCCAATCGCGCTTCCCGACGTCAGTTCATCGATGATACCTGGGCACTGCTGTTTTGATGTCTCAGACGGTCCACGGGATGTACCGAAACAACGCAAAGTCGCGGTTGCGGCACGCACCTGTCTCCGCAAAGTGCCCTAAGATCCGGGGCTTACGACCTGCCTACTTAGGACATCTCCGTTGCCCCCACAGTCGGCTCAGGGGTCCCCGAGGGTTATACAGGGCCGCCAAGTCGGGAGAGTGAGGGGGAGGAATGTGTACGGTCGGTCCAATGATTCGCAATGCATTTGGAATCATTACCTGCATACACTACACTATGTTGCGGTGCATACGGTGCACTGTGTAAATATGAGAACCAACGATCGACCTGAGGGCGGGGCGTTAGAACCGTGCCATTCCCAGATGCCTAGTGTAAGAACCTCGACAGAACTTTGCAGGAGGCGATAAGAAATAGAAAACAAAGATTCCCCACAAGTATTGGCAATGTAGCTCCGCGGTGTCGCGCCTCCTTATAACTCCGAAGCAGGCATACCCGGTTTCGAGAACAAGCAATTCAGAACTTTAGGGCCCCATCGGCGCGCTCCGGGCTCGGATGGATCCAGGTGCGAGACGTGATGATTTGGCGATGATTCAACCCCAGTTGACTCCAGCGAAGACGGCTCGGCGGAAGTATCGGCAACTTACCAACGGCTCCAACACATTCGCCACCAGCCAAAGATGCCAATCTACTGCGTAGGCGAATGGGAAGAGGCGGGGAGAATGACATACCGTGCAATGTTGCTTCAGACGAACCCACCACTCTCGAACGACGGGAAGCTGACCCAACCGGAGCATCTTAGTCGCACAGCCGAGGCATCATGGCTGCATGATTGCGTCGTTGGTGTTGCGGGAGGGTGCCGAGCAGGGAAGGAACGAGCCAACGTTCTCGATAGTCGATAGCACCAGGACAAGATAGTAAGGTCCCGTCGAGAGTTAACTTCCTGTAGGGTATAACGTGGGCAGTGGCGTCGGCAGTGGCGGGGTCACGCTCGCCGGATTCCATCCAATGTTCCACCGTTCCGGTATCGTCGCGCACACGGTAGAACGCCGCTGGAAGAAGCCGCTCGTGCTGCTGGACCCTGCAGCCCGTGTGCTAGCCAGGATTACGATGGAAGGGTGAATCAGTCCCGCGTCCGAACCCACATTGAAAGATCGCCCATAAAACGAGCGACTTGGCAAGTCGGATCTGCCACTACACCCGCGACTACACCTGTTGCCCGTCCCGCTCTGCTTTCTTCCACGGCCGTCCCTGTGCAAGTGTGCCTCTCCCATCATCGCCCACAAAGTCGGCACCTCACAGATCACTGCTCACGCAGGTCACGCACCGGCCAAACATGGGTAAGTGCTGCATCCAACATCGAGACACTGTGACGGAGGAATTGATGACTGACCTGCTCTGCCGCAGCTGAAAAGGCGCCGTCCTCTAGCGATGGCCGCGATTCGTCACCATCCGTAGCCATGGGCGACGTGGAGAAGGGTCGGCACACCCCTCCCGGCGATCACCATGCGCCGTATCTGGACCCGGCCGCCATGGCGGAGGACTACGACGGCAAGCCAACCGAGGAGGAACTGGCCGTCCTCCGGCGAGTGCCTGGCACGATCCCCATCATCGCCTACCTCATCTGCATCGTCGAGTTCTGCGAACGTGCCTCGTACTACGGAATCCAGCCCCTGATCGCCAACTACGTCAACCGGCCCCTTCCCACCGGTGGAAATGGCTGGGGTGCACCGCCCGTCGGCGACCAGCAGACTGCCGGCGCCCTGGGCATGGGAACCCAGGTCGCCAATGCCGTGACACAGTCCTTCAGCATGCTGGCTTATTTGTTGCCTCTCATCTTCGGGTATCTCGCTGATGCCAAGACGGGTCGCTTCAAGCTCATCTGCTGGGGTGTTTATGTCTTCGGGGCTGCCCACATCCTCATGGTCGGCGCTGGTGCCAAGAACCTCCTCGAGAATGGAAACGCGAAGGCTCTGTTCTTCATATCCGTGTACATTCTATCCGTCGGCGCCGGTAAGATCCCTAGTCCCTGATCGGACCCCTTGATGGGCAACATACTAACTATGGTTCTAGCCATGTTCAAGCCGAATGTGTCGCCTCTGCTGCTTGATCAAGTCACTACTACGGTTCCCAAAGTCGTGACGCTCCCCAGCGGCGAGAGAGTCATTGAGGATCCCGAGTCCACCACCGAGCGGGTCATGCTGTGGTTTTACCTGATGATCAATATCGGAGGCTTCATGGGTGTTGCCACATCCTATTCGGAGAAATACATCGGGTGGTGGCTCGCCTTCCTGATCCCCCTCGTCCTGTATCTGCCGCTGCCGCTCCTCCTTTGGTTCCTGAAGAAGCGCCTCGTGCTGCACCCGCCCGGCGGCAGCGACCTTCCCGATGTCTTCAAGGTTCTCGGCATCTGCTTCCGCCGCGGAGGTATCACGAGGATCGGCCGCCATGGGTTTTGGGACCTCGCCAAGCCCTCCAACATTGCTGCTGCCGGTCTCAGCGGCAGATACAAGACGGAGTGGAATGATCAGTTCGTCGATGATGTCCGCCGCGCATTCCAAGCAACAGGCATCTTCTGCTTCTTCCCTATCCAGTATATCAACGACAACGGCCTTGGTTCTGCAGCCAGCTTCCTGTCGACTATGCTGGAGACCAACGGCGTGCCGAATGATGTTATCCAAAACTTCAACTCTCTGAGCATCATCGCCTGCGCGCCGATCCTCAACTACGGGCTATATCCTCTTCTGCGGAAGATGAACGTCCACTATGGGCCCGTTGCGCGTATGACGACCGGTCTAGCCCTGTCAACACTCGGCGGGGTGGGCTATACCGTCCTGAACTACTACGCCTACAAGCAGTCACCATGCGGAGAGTATGGCTCAAGCGACTGCACGGTCGGCACCGGCGTCGCCCCCATCTCCATCTGGTGGATGGCCATCCCCTTCGCCATCGGCGGTATCTCGGAACTTTTTATCAACGTTCCGGCGTACGGCATCGCCTACTCCCGTTCGCCCGTCAACATGCGTGGTGTCGTGTCTGCCATCAACCTCTTGAGCACCGCCGTCGCATATGCCATTGGTCTGGCCTGCTCGTCTGTCATTACAGACCCTTACCTGACTTGGGATTTTGGCGGTCCTGCTATCGCAGGCGGTGTGCTGACCGTTATCTTCTATTTCATGTTCAGACACATTGACAAGGAGGAGTACGTGTTGAACACAACTGAAGGCGGCGATAAGGACTACCACCTCGAGCTGGAACGGACTCGCAATGTCGTTGGCGAGAACCAGCTGAACAAGAGCTCCAACAGGCCGGCACCTATCGCCGAGAACGAGGAGATGATGATCTCTCAGAAGCAGTAGAGGAGCGATATCGAGTGGATGGGTCATGGTTGGAGTTTGGCGTCTAGATTCCCGGCATATCATAGCTACACTGTCCTACGAATACTATACTACATGTGTGATAGTATCCCCCCAGTCAATCTGCGTTGACAGTTGACCGAACTTACACAGTCGCTTGTCTTACTACCTATCTCTGCCCATCGTGCCTTGTGTGTTTGTGTTCACGGAGCAACGCCTGTAGCCGATGGCCTTCGATTCGCCACTAGGATACCGATGCTTCCGGACAAATGAAGTGCTCGAGGCTCAATGCCGAATGTGCTCCGATCTAGGTCGCCATTCGGACCGTTTGGATATCGGTGGCCCAGGTGTCGTGGGGTCGCATGTCAAGTTTTGAAGTCGCAAACCCTGGTGACAGTGGGCCATGGGCGATAACGAAGCACATTGAGAGGCATTGCGTGATCGAATCAAGAACGGAACATGAATCCTTGGAGGAGCGAATCTGATGATGCTTTCTGCCCAAGTCCCCACAAGCGCTACCGAGGCCCAAGAAAATCACTCAAACGTACAGGACAGTGCAGTATTTGAAGCGTTGACGGTGGGAAGGTACTTTGACAGAGGGTCGGTGGTGACCCACAAATTTGGAGTGGGACCGATAGTTGGACCAAAAACCGACCACATGTGTTCTTGATTCACAAGCAGCGATGAAGCACATGTTTCGCAGCGTTGGATTACGGGTACGGAACCCAATGTCACATTTCGCATTTCACATGACTTTATTCTTCCTCACGTCCCGAGAACTGGCTCGAGATCGCAATGAAAAAAGATGGCCGGTCAGACTTCCATCGACACCCACCCCGCCTGAGCGCCCGAAGGCAAGACCTCAGGAAAGCCGGGGTACAGATCATCGCCACTCTCTATACGGCCGCAGCGCGAGGCCAGCGACCGCCGCCTTCGCAGGCAGAGCGAGAGTAAAAAAACCTCACTGTAGGGTGTCGAGGATATCGTTCATCAACCCGGGTGGGATCTGTGGCTCCTTTAGGGAACACAAAAGAGGACAACTACTATAGAAATGATTCTCTGAAGTATTGTCGACATGAGGAAAAAAAGAGAAAAGAAAATCCAAATGGTGGGAGGGAGGAGGCCATTATATATCCTCAGAGACTGGTCAGTGCACGCTTGCAGTTTTTCTCTGCCCCACCCGGAAGTCGGGAGCACAACTCAAATTTTCATCGAATCATGTGGCAGTTTGGCAGCAGAAAGTGGGCTCCAGCATTCTGCCATTCAAGACCGCCAAAATTTCTCAAGAAGCATCTTTGCTTTCCAGACAACTCGTACGGAGGGAATGCATGCGCTGCTGAACGGACAGCACTGCAATCTGTGGGAGATCAAGAATTTAGAAGACTACACATCAACTTTAAATGCCATCTAGAACTCGCTAGCGCGCCGGAAGCAGGTGTAGCTGACCGTGATGTCATTTCTTGGTCAAGATGGGCAGCACAGGCGCTGCGGGCAGTTGGGCGCAGATCCGGAAATTCGCCAGCCACGATGAATATGATACCACAGATTCAGGGTTGATAGCGGCAGCTACATATTCTGCCAAGTAGCGAGGCTTGGGATTGAGTCGCCCCTGAGCTCACAAAGCGCGTCCTCATGGCTCAGTGTACAGGTCTTCCTGCTCTATCCACCACCTCACACCAGCAGTTACCATCAAGCCGAGTCTGTCTCCGTCCCGAGCCTTCGCTGCGGCCCGCGCCAGCGTGCTGCTGATGACGTCCTCGCCTGCTTTGCGTCCGTCTACCATCTCGATCCTGCTGCCTAGGCCTTTGCTCACCAGTCCCGTGCCCAGCCCTTCCGCCTTCAACAAGCCCTCCAGATAAGCTCTCTGTTGCTCCTCATTCCCCCACTCATCCCCGGTCCGCATGATGACCCGCAACTTCGCGCGGCCGAAGAACGGGCCGAGAGCTTTCCACATCGGTGACGACTCGGGGCTCGCGAGTTGTGTTGCCGACTCGGCCTGGGGGCCGTAGTACTTGGGGTTGAATATTCGGATGAGCGTGTCATAGCCCGCCAGGAATACCTGCTCCGTCTCGCCGGCGCCATCGTTTGTGCCCTTGTAGAAGTCCAGTCCGGCCAAGGCCGCACTCTTCTCGTGGAAATACGGCATCTTCGCAAGGGCGAGGTCGACGTGCAACGGCGTCTCCCCCGCACCCGCCGAGGCCTGAGGAGGTCCACCCACCGATGCCAACCCCTGTCCGTCATCTTCATCTTCGTGCACCCCTCGAAAACTGTGCTGCACGTCCCTGGCGAACGCCCACATCATGGCCAGCCGCTTGTCAAATGCGGCCGGTTTGACTCCCTTGTCGGCATTGTTCACTGACAGGAGCAACAGCAGCCGCAGTGTCCCCAGCGGCTGGCCGTGCGTGTGTGTAAGATCGTGGATGGCAGACGTTGCCATGCGCAGGTGTGCCCGGGTCGGCGGGTTGAAGGAGGAGTCGAGCACGATCAGAGTCCGTGGTCGGGAGCGCGGAGACAGCGGCGCGGGCTGATCGTCACCTTGGGTTGGCGCAGCTCCATGGTGTTGCTGTTCTGTCGGACCGGCAGTGCAGAGGATCTGGAGGTTGGAGCTGGAGTTCTGGAACGACAAAAGCGACCGGGAGAAAACATCGGCCAGTGAGCGAGCTGGCGCTGGCAGCTGACGAGGCATCGAGCTCTTCATCACGGGGGAATCACCGGGCAGGGACATAATAGCGTTGCGTTCCGTTGGAGCGCAGCAGACATGTCACAAACAGACCGTCAGGCGGTTGGAATGACAGAAGCGGGGGTGGGGTAGCAACTGGCCGCGGTGCATTCTCCCATTCCCAAGCTTTAGGTGATGGCCGACACATACATTTGGAATGAGAGAAGACATCTGACTACTGCGGCAGGGTCCACCGTCGGGCATAAAAAGCATGAACTTCAAGTTCCTCATGCCTTGTGGTTTTCACAGCAAGTGATGATCATCATTTTCCATCTACTTGACCTTCTTCGGCTTTTAATACCAAGTGTCATGCGCTCCCAATCAGTCCTTGAAGTTGAACACCATCCTCCACTGCTCGAACAGGTCCTGCAACAGCCTGTAGAACGAATTGCACCATAACAGAGGGTATCAAGCCGCCGGCCAAACCGAGTATCAACCCTCAAAACGCCCCAACAATAGCAGACCACCTAACCATCCACCTTAGCGTACTACCTGTAGACAGCAAAGTTGATTCCGGCACGGGATGGCCCCTTCAACGGATCACGGGATCGCGCATCATATCGGGGACATCGGAGAAGGACTGAGACAAGGGGTACCGGTCAAACGCATCCTGTAGCTCTTGCAGCCTCGGATCACCCTCTCCAAGGCTCAGCACGCGGGCATGGTCGTCGTCCGAATCGTTCCCGGAGCCGCGGGTTGGCTCGCGCGCAGGCCCACCGAGCGACTGGTGGTCGTCGAGGGCGTAAATCTTGATGCCGCGGATGTGGGTGTCCTTGCCGTTCTGGTGGTTTTCCTTGATCTGCATCTGCACCATCCAGCAGCACAGAGATTGGCCGTCTGCGCCTCCGCCGCAGTCCGCGACGGGCACGTCCTGCCATCCGACGGGGTTGTTGAGCGGGACCTCTGCGAACTGGATCAGGTCATGGTGGCCGGTACCAGCAGAGAAGACGATATGGGTGGGCGTGTACGACTCGTCTTGGTTGTAGTCGACGTAGAACCGGATGGCTCGGATCTCCACGCGGCGCAGAAAGTGAATGGTAAGCAGATGCGGTTGCTGTCCATCGGACCTGTTGAGTAGAGTAAGCGTCATAGAAAAAAAAAGGAACAACTCGGAGGTGAAGAAGGGACGAAACCTACTGCCAGTACTTATCGAGATCGTCGCTGAGCAACTCGGCAACGCCGTTTCCGGGTCTGTGGCTGCTGACGCCGAAATGGGCCAGGTTGTTGATCTCCTTCAAGCCCAAAGCGGCCGGATCGAATACAGAAGAGTCGTCGTCGGACTCTGAATCCTCGTCATCTTCGTCTATCTCCTCGACCAAGTCTCCCGTCTCGGCATCGGCAAGCAACTCGTCGTCATCCTCCCCATGGTACTCGTCGACCAGTTCCTCATCACTCATTTCACCAAGCTCGACCGCAGCGGCCGCAGGATGGAGAAGCTCGTCGTCAGCCGAGTCGCTGTCGTCTCTCGTAGTGGCTGGAGAGGGCGGAAGGCGGAAGTTAGTCAAAGCTATCACCTCATCGAGATCGTAGATGCCAAGTTGGATTCCATCAATGACCGCATCGGCGTTCTCCTTTTCGAAGACGATGGGATCCCGCTTGTACAGGCCGCGAAGGGTGTTGAGGTCCCTCGCAGGATTCAGCTCGCCCAGCACGCGCCGCGGCCTCGCAGCACGGCGAACTGGCCCAGCATTCATTGTAACAGCAAATAGAGAGGTAATGAGTGACAGAAATTGAAAGGCAAAGGCAAAGGAAATGGTTTAAAGGAGTGTGAGCGTCGGCAGGAGGCACCCAAGACAGGAACCTACTGGCACAACGTTCGAGCGAGTGTGATGCCCCCAGAAAGTGAACGCAACAAAAAGAAAACGAAACATCGTGATGTGGGCTGCGAGGCAGTAAAAAAAAAGGTCGAATGATAGAAAATTCCGGAAGGCGACGAGGGCAGTAGAATGCGGGCACCGGGGGTGTGAAAAGGGTGATGAGGATATCGTCGTGGGGTTTTGAGACTTACAACGGGGCATGAGCGCAGCAGGTGCAAACAGCGAGAAGAAGACGACAGCAACTGTAGGGCGAATGCAGCGAGCAGCCGGACGCAGTGCATATACACCGGACCTTGTGCTAAGTCGGAGCCATTGATCGGCCCTTGCTACCAACGCCAGGTACGTGAGCCATGAAGGCAATCTGTAGACGTTCTTGGATATCGTTGAAAGGTACGGCCCGCTCGAGGCCTGGTCCCAGCAAGCCCCACACGCCGGGCGCCACTGGCGCGGAAGTTCTGCCACTTCACAAGCAGGCACCGCCTTACTGGCAGGTACGTAAGCCACATGGAATTCACATGTCATCAACAGCTCAAGCAGCGCTAAACCCAGCCGCAGCAGTGGTAGGTCAAGGCGCCATTTCTGCACATTGGAAGCAAAAAAGGTCAAAGCAAAAAAAAAAAAAAAAAAAAAAAGGCAAAAACATACAACACCGAGGATTCCCCAGTGGTCACCCACCTGAGTACTGGTTCGGCCCTTGGTAGCTTGACTATGGGAGAGCGGACGGGATCCCGTATTTTCTACCAGGTATGGTCGTATGTACCGGTTGACTGGGAAAAGATGCATCATATTGGAGTTTACCACCACTTACGTTGCAGGTACTGACTGGAATGAGGCCAGGGGGGGTTGCTGTTGAGAAGCGACAACGTTGATTCGAAAACATCCACTTGACAGTACAGCGGATCAAACATAGCAAAGGCCACCTAACAGTGTTGATTTTAGGGATCTACTGTTCCTCTCTGCTACGTCTTCCCTTCTCACCCATCACCTGAAGAGGGTAGGGTACACGGTCCTACCTGGGTCTCGTCATACGATTCGACCCCGTGGAAGGGGGGGGGGGGCGCCACACCAACCCTTCTCGAGTCTTGTCTCATGGATCTCACATCCACCTCACGCCGACAACTTCTTGTTCGCCCACCCAATGGTCGGCGGGTTCGCGCCGTTGAACACGACATAGGCAGCCTTGAGGGCGACGTCGCCCCAGATGTTGATGCCGAGCCCGGAGCTGCTCTGCAGGCCGCCGAAGCAGGTGGCCGAGCCGGAGCTGACGGGCGAGTAGCTGACGTAGGACGACGGGATGGTGAAGCGGGCAGCGCCGACGCCGAAGGTGAAGGACGGCAGCGCCGAGCTGCAGGGGAACACGTAGCCGCCGTAGTTGCGGCTGTTGGTGGCGCCCGCCACCTGCCGGTAGTAGGCCGTCACGATGGCCGTCGGCAGGTAGACGAGCGACGTGCCTGTGTCGGCGATGCCCACGATGGACTGCGCGCTGAAGCTGCCGCCCGAGCCGACGGCGTAGCCCGACGACGTGAAGGTCCAGTAGCCCGGGTCGGTGTTGACCGGCACGTACGTGATGTCGCCCGTGTACTTGGCCTTGTCGATGAAGCCGAAGTCGTAGGTACCGGCTTTGTGTGTAAAAGGTAAAATAAAAAAAATGTCAGCCAAAACCCGCACCGCTTTTCTTTTTTTCCAGGCACAGCAGTTTACTGTAACCATTAATCATTAAGGTCAGACAGAAGAACTCACCAGCCTGAGCCTTCAAGTCGACAGCAAACACGGGGCTGTCGAGGGTCGCCTTGGCGTTGTCGAAGAAGGTCAACTGGCTCTTGGGACTGACGGTGTTGAGCGTGCTGAAGCCGAGGCCGAGCAGGCCGTCGATGTTGGTCTCGCTGGTGAAGCTGGACGACACCTGCTGGGCGGTCTGGACGGCCTGCTGTGCCACCGAGAGGCCGCCGACGGTGAAGTTGTCGATGTAGACATTGCCGCGCGAGGCGGAGCCGTCGCCGTAGGTGATGCTCCACGTGTGGCCCTCGAGCAGCTTGGCCGTGCTGGACTTGTTGGGCGAGTAGATCTGCTGGCCGCGGACTTGCGACGCCGGCGTGTGGCTCGAAAACACCCACAGGTCGGACGAGCCTGTGTCGAAGTCGAGCTGGAGCGTCTGCGGCGGGGTGCCGATGGTGACGGGCGTGATGTAGGCGATGTCCACGTCGTCGATGGGCACTGCCGCCGCCCTACCCGTGTCACGCTCCTCTAGCTGGGCCCCGTGCTGCAGCGCGTCGGTGTACTTGACCGCATGGATGATGTCCTCGGGCACGGGGACGCCGTATTTCAGGTACGTCCGGTACACGGCCCGGGCACCGTTGAAGCGGTAGCGCGGATTACGCGTCTGCTTGAACGTTGCCCTGCCGCTGCCCAGGCTGGCGCCCTCTCCTCCATTCCCAACATCGGTTGTCCCGATCTTCGGCGGCAAGGCCGAGGCAAGACCCAACGCCGCCAGGGCAGCGGTAAGCACGAGGTTGGTGACGATCATCTTGGCTGACCGGCTGCCGAGGAGGATGTGACGGGAAGGGTAGGACAAATAGGCAGGCACTAGGCTCGGATGGCTATAAGGAGGCCCAAGCTACGAGCAGAGAGAGACTAGTAATGAGTCTCCCAGCTTTGCTCGGCTTTGCTGATGAGGTGATGATGCTGGGCTACGACAAGCTTATCTACCCTGCGTATGTCCAGCACTACCCTCCGCCGCATCCCCGCGTACAGCTGGGGCAATATCGACCGAGATGGCGATGCCTGACCCTGGAAGCACGCACGGCGGAGCTTTCTCCAGATCTTCGTTCAAACCCTGGGCCTCAGTGTAACCAAAGCTCGCCGAGTATCTGACGGATAGCTGGCCAGCCCCGCTGTCAACGACCCCTCAGTCCTTTGCTAAGGTAGTTAAGTCGTAGCTGGACTTGGGGCCCCTTGAGGTAGAGAGACATCGAGCCGGTCCCATGAGGCGAGTTGCTGGTCTCCCTTCCGCAAGAAAAGCTGCCCTATCAGGGGAATCAGGCGGGTTCCTTCTGCTCCGGATATCTGATATATTCATCGCTTGACGTTGATAAGCCCGATCGACGTCTCAAATAGGTACGGATGTGTCTACTGCCTAGCGGTAGAGATGAGGTGCTCCTGCGTGATAGCTTCGCGGACGAATTGTAGTGGCGCCGAAGGTTAATTGCCCTCCCTTGTTCGCGCCGCATGAACAAACTCGACGTCGGCAGTTTTAGCCAGACAGCCGCCGCCCGAACTGGCAGCACACGCCTATCGGATGGCAGCAGAGGCCGCTCCCCGCCCGGCTGCCGATCATGGCTGCTGTGGAAGGGGGGGATACTATAGTTACCGCTGATACGAAGTGTGC
Organism: Chaetomium strumarium; assembly: GCF_033439665.1. NCBI lineage: Eukaryota > Fungi > Ascomycota > Sordariomycetes > Sordariales > Chaetomiaceae > Chaetomium > Chaetomium strumarium. Next base: position 241,699 of record NW_026944433.1, on the reverse strand, counting down.
CGTTCCTAGCTTGATCCCGTGTCCAACAGTTGGTGGTTGACCGTTGTCTTGCATAAAGAGCCAAGACAGCAACTTCGCGGCATTTGCAACCCTCTTTACAAACCCCCAAAGCCCCGGGTAAGTGCCTCTCGGTGGGGGGAAATTGCTGTGATATGTCGATCGGTAGATCCAAACACGATAGGCGCCTTCGTGGCCAACAACGGTGCGTGTGATCATGACCCCTTTCCGTCGCCTCGATTTTGATGAGGCATAAAGCATGACTAGAATGGCACGGCCTTCTACTGTACGGCAGGCAAGCTAGAATAGTCTGTATTGTCTGTCAATCATGCAGGACCTTACTTAACAATGTTAGCAACGGTACTTCGTAACTAACAAGGAAAGCATCGACCGGTCTCACCACTCCGCCCTCTCTCCGGAGTAGGTCGCCAACGGAGAGTTGTGTATCCCTCAGCCGAGAGAGATCGCGCGAAAGGAAACGCAGTGGATATGCTGCCACATCTTCCACTAACACAGCAGGGGCGAAGTGCTCGGAGAAGGACGTTAATAGCTCGACCACAGATCCTGGTCATCTCCTCGTCTCCATTGACATATAAACTAAGCGCGAGATAGATATTATGTGCTCCACTGCTTCCCCTCTCTTGCCCATGGAAATCACGAGCCCGCAGTTCGCCTTACACCGGATATGACCTTTCATCACTTCAACTGGCCATCGTCCAGGCCCTGCCACACAATACAACCACCCGCCCATCGTACACTGCGTTACACAGGAGCCCTGTTGGATATTGCAATATCAGGCCCGGCCGGACTTGTAGCCGGCCCCCATCACCGGCAAGCGGCAACTGGTCGTGATCTTCCCTGACTGTGGTGTTGCCAGTCCCGCACGCTTCTCCTCTGATCACCAGAACCTGAAGTCCTCGTCGCTGGAGTCATCCTTCACAACCCTATGACGTCTCTCGCCGGCGGCAGACGGATACGCCCGAACACGGGGCGATCCGGGTGCGTTTCCTTCCGGTAGTATTTCTCCCGAGCGTGTGCCACCTGCGGCGGTGATGCAGTAATACTCTGCCCGTTACTCTGCCCGTTGTGGTCTTCTTCGGAGTGGTAGCGTGGTGCTTGCCGACCCTACCGCGCAAACACCTTGACGACTCCGTCGCCGCCACCGCTGACCACCCACCGGCCGTCCTGGCTCCAGACGACCGTGCAGACACCCTCGCCGCGCATGACGCGGTGGCTGGTGATCTCCTGCGTGCAAGACCGCTTCTCCAGAGACCAAAAACGGAGCGAGGCGTCGTGGCCTGCGCTGACCAGCTCCCGGCCATCGGGGCTGAGCGAGAGGCTAGAGATCGAGGCTGGATGGGCGACCATGTTATACGTGCATTGGCCTGTCAGGACGTGTTTAGTTTAGTTCAGCTCGCGCTACCTCCGAAACCGAAAACGTAACGGGGAAAGAAAAAAATGAGACTTACCGCTATTGGCATCATAGAACCTGACGTAGCAGTCCTCGTGGCCCGAGATGATGACACCCTCGACCCCTGACCCAGCCATAGCCCGACCGCCCCCGGTTGGTCCTCCACCGGCCGTGTCTTCCTCGCTCAGCATGCCCTGATGTGGCTGGTCTAACCCGACTGTGGTAGCCACGATGGCGTTGACGCTGGTCGACACCGTGCCGTCGTATGTTTCCAAGCTGGCCATGGTTCCAATCTCCTCGCCCGAGCGTGTGTCGTAGACGATGATGGCCGCATCGGAATAGCTGACCACAAACGTCTCGCCGTTGGGGCTCAGCGGCGTAATGCACGTAGGACTCGCCTTGGAATTCCGCCGCGAGATCGTGTGGATCAGTGTATGGTGGAACGGCAGGTTCGACGCTGTCGTGGGCTGCGGCGAGTTGGGGAACGCCGAGCCCGAGCTCATCGAATTGCCTCGAACACGACCGCCCTGTGCACGACGCCCTCCGGCGGGCTGCGGAGAGGTAAGCTGCGGCGGGGCGCTGACCGCCCATATCTTTACTGTACCATCCGCTGCTCCAGACACGAGCAGGATGCGGTCTGGGGTCCCATACGCGTTGGCTTGACCGAAGATGACACCCAGGTTCGTGGGCAGAACGCAAAGCGCCCAGACAGCGTCCGTGTGGCCGTCCAGAGTCGCTTTCGGGTCTACCCTCCCCCGCTCCCAAACTCGAATCGTCGCATCTTGCCCGCCCGAGAAGATCCAACCGTCGCCCTGCGCGCGGCCGCCCGTCGAAAAGTTCGGTGATTGGGACCACGAGGTTAGCGAGAGGACCGCTCCAGCGTGGCCACGGTGCGTGAAGTCGGCGGTGACGTCAAGATCAGAGCCCCCTGTGCTCATCTGCCCGGGGTGCCGATCCGGGAGGTGGAACCGCTTAATCGTCCCGTCGTCCCCAGCCGTGCAGATCTCAGGCTCTCCGGGGCTACCGCCACCGGAGAAGATGACGGTTCGGACCGTGTCTAAGTGGCCGCGCAGGCCAAACTTGAGCTTGAAGTTGGAGCTCTCGGGCTTTGGCCCCATTCCGTGCAGCGACAGCTCATGCTCTGCGCTCCGCCTGCGGGTCATCGAATTCGAGCTCTTTCTCCGATGAGAGAGGGATGCGCGGTTGGGTGACTTCGGGATATTCTCGGCCGTTGGAAACACATCGGTATCCGGGCGGGTGGAGGCCTGCTGTGGCTGATTAGGCGCAGCGGTATCCGGAAAGTTGGCCTCGTTGAAATCCCAGCTGTCTGCCTCGGCCACAGCCCGTTTCTCAACGCCATCCCCCCTTTCCTCACTTCGGCCTAAATGTTTAGCGGACTGGTTGGCTGGCTCCCGCCCTGGTTCTGGCACCGGCTTCCCGGGCGCACTCATTTGCGCGGGTGGCCAATCCGTGCTGTTGCTGTACGCCATGGGAGGGTGTTCGGCGTTAGATGCACGGACCATTGGGGCCGATTGGAGATCAAGTGGCTTAACCGGAAAGTTACCCGAAGCTGGTGGTGCTGGCGCCTGGTGATTCGGGGCAGGAGCCGGTCGAGACTGCGCGGCAACGAATTCGCGAACATGATTTGGCTGCTGTTGCTGTGGCTGATGCTGCAGCTGGTGCTGTTGTTGGTGTTGCTGCCGCAGTCCTTGCTGGTAAGACTGGTCTAGAAGTGACTGGCCGAAGGCATCACCTTCCCGGAGATCTTCGATTATTGGAAGAGGTGGTGATTCTCTCGGGGGTATCGGGTTCGCAGGGGTTATCATCAGGTATGTGAACTCGGCTTGGCACTGGTCGAGGAAAGATTTGAGCTCGTTGCGCGAAGATTCTTCGTCAGCGAGACCGGCCTCAAGCACCCCACCGTCCATTGAGGGCGCACTGGGCTTGTCGGGGGATGCTGCATGTCCGCGAGTTCAGTTAGTCTTGTGGTGTTGTATGTAAAGCCACACAAGTCGGCTGCGCTGGGGAACTCACGCCGTAGTTTTTCGAGAAGCAGTGCGGCACGGTCGACCTTGGGCTCTGTCTCGATCCCCTTTTCAGACTTCAACAGGGCGGCCTGGTCCTTGACCTTCTTCTCGAGTATTGTGACATATTTCTTCAATGCCTTTTGCGTCGCGTCTGCCCGTCGCGCCTGTCCCTCGAGGTTGGCTATCCTGCTCTTCATTTCCTGCCTCTCGATCTCCCAGGCATTGCGATCGCGTTCGTGACGGTGCCATTCTGTCTGGAGAAAGCGCATTACACCTAGAGGCGCGTGACGTCAGCAATGGATGCTCCCCTATGTTCTCAACTTGATCGCGACACTGACCCTGGAGGGTGTATTCGGTGGTTGGCGGTTGGTTGGCGTTGCTGCCCATGATGCCGCCTGCCTCGTGCGCACCGACGCCAACCCCACTCCCTCCGTTCGTGACCATGGCGATCGCCGAGGGCGAGCTTATATGTTGAGGGACCCGAGGCGACTCGATCTAGCCATGAACGGGCCGACGCGCGGCGACAAGGTGAGTTGTGCAGGCGCAGCTCCGGGGCTCTATCGGCGGATGTCGTTCAGGGGGCTAAAATTGAAACCCTGTCTTGTACTCGAAGCAGAACCAGCGACTGAGCGCTGAGAGCACAGCACACAGATATCGCGGGAGAAGTGAGCTGAAGGAAGCCGAGACGCGTTTGGCGTAAGAGAAGTTCCTTTTACTTTTTTTTTTTCCTTCAGTGCCAGATCATTCTGCAGCAGGGCGGCAATGCCCCGTGCTGGTGATGCTGGCCAAAAGTGACAAGCCACAGTGCAGCGTGAGGTTGTTGGACCCACATATGTGTGGCGCTCAAGCAAATCAGCACCCGCCGCTACTAGTAACCTGTGGATGCATGACAGCCATTTCCAGTGTGACGTTCAAGTTGCTGCGGTGTGTCAAAAAACAAAGGGGCCCCTGAGCTTCAGCTGAGCTTTCGTCACGAACTTACCGTGCAAACTCGCCAAAGTGACAAGTGCCACATGGAGCTGTAAGGGTTATCTTGACGGTGTCTGATAGGTCAGATCTGGAGCCCACCTATAGGATCTCGCGCTTTTTTCACCGCGGCTTCCCCACGTAACACTTACCATTTTCGCGAGTTTGTACGGGACTCGCGTTGCACACCCGGGCCTATGACAGAACCCGGATCCGTCGAAGATGTCAATTATCTCCGTTGATGGCGATGGGTCAGGATGGAGGCATGAGGAACAGGAAGGGCTTCGAAAGACTCGTCGCCAAGACCCTCGTGTGCCGCGCCGTCTGCACTGGCCTGGTGAACACTCAGCGAACCCGGAGGACTGCCTGCCAGGTCGGCCGTCGACATAGCCGCGGCCATTGTCGACGACGCGGAGGCGGAACGAAACAAGGGACCACGGCAGTACGGCGCCCTAGTTACCTTCGATGTTCAGGGCGCCTTTCAACACCCTGCCTGTACTTTTTGCAGACTGCAGCAGTGCTCGCCGAACAAGGCTGGGGAATCAGCCTTGCGGCGGAGTCAGCAGTTCCCACACCGGCAACAACCCACAAAGACTGACTAGCCGGCTGCAGGCAGAGACCACCTCATGCCTAGGCTGGCCGCACGGAAACGGGACCCCAGCGTAGTGCGCCAAGGTAGCCCGCGCCGGGCCGTCGAAGAAGGAACAATTTCGCGCACACGGCGACTTGCTCGCCAGCCTGCCAGCCGAAACCATCGTCGTGTACACGGGCGGCGCGTAACATCAGTCCGCGGGAACGGCGGCTGGTTACGGTACCAGTCTGAGACTGGCTGCCTTCCGTCAGGGAAAACCCTCTCTGGGTCTACAAAGAGCCACTCACCTTTAGCGCGGTCTACGACGCGGAAGTGCTGTTGCAGAGAGCTGTAGCACAGTCGTCTTCTACTGGCATAGTCAGGCCGCCGTCGCCGCGTGGATCGCCTGGTCCGGCCCTAGTTGTGATAGACCTGACTGCTCGGGACACCTGCCAGGACGAGCAGGATGCCTTGTCACTTACACTCTTAGGACCGTCTTGGTGCAGATGGACAATGTTAAGGTTGTTGAAGAATGCGTCTGGGATGGGCAGGGAAGCCTATCCACATCTGCGTTCTCATCGTAGCATGGCGCCAAACAGTCAAGAGCTCGACCTCCAGCCTCAACAGGGTTGGGAAAGAATGTGTCAATTGATGGGGCGTCACGGCTCTGCAGAATCCCCTGGCACCAAGCCGCTTCACACCACCACCACTAGAGCGGTCACTACCATGCCCTATGCTTAGGAACTTTGGTAGAGGGTAGGTACTCTACAGCCTTATTGCTAGGCATCGCTCCGTGCTATGGGAGCGACTCTACAACGGCTCCCTGCACCGCATTTTCGTGAGAACCTCCTCGATTCAACATGCTCGGCACAGTCCCGAGCTCTGACGATATATAGACTACGCCATCACCCATCTCATTGACAACTCTTGAAGACAGATTGAAAGGAGATTGCGGACATCGGCGCTAAGATGGAGGTGATACCGGCGAATCGGTTAGGGAGGCCCAGGAACAGATTATGGAGATCAACCAGAAGATAGAGGAGGCGGAGAGGGAGCTTGAGTTGTGGGAAGGGGGGCTTGAGAAACTGGAAGGGGACCTTGATAATATGTCGCTGGACAGTCTTGAGAAGCCCTAGGGGGACAAGCAGCGCCTACAAGAGTAAGAGTGCGTCGTGGATCGGAATCTCCCCTCTCTCTACACCGCTGGTTCGGAGCAAGTCCGTTCTCCTCCAAATAAAGAGTGTACCGTTCCGAGTCCCTCAGACGTTGTTGAACGTCAAGGGAGAATTTCCCCTCCCCGCCATCGCGCTCGAAGAACATCTTGAGTTCGTACTCGCGAGAGCCTTCTAAAACTTGGGAAAGATGCCCCGATAATACGTGTTGACGAAACAACTATGGTGCCTGAGCGTGACGGAGAGGCAAGTCGATCCGCTTCGGGAGCTTCCGGTCCCATTCAGAAGCAAGCCGACGGCAAGGCTCAGACACGCCCGCTCGAAGGGCGTCGCGAAACCAGCGGTACTCGATCTGGTATTCCACTCCTGACACCCTGTCCGGAGGAAGTCCGGCAAGCCACGTAGGCGGCAGAAGGAACTGCCGAGGCACCGTGCTTGCCCATTCCCAGTCGATTATACCCTGAACTCGACGAAGTAACAGACATTATAGCTGCCGTTCAGGGGATCTCGAAACATCCGGCAGACCCTGGACGAATTGTGCTAGGAAGCCAACTTGCAGACATCATTTGGGTCGATGGAGTCAATGAAGGCATTCAGGCCTTCTTCAATTTGTTCTTCTGTAGGCGGGAAACTGTCCATGGGCTGATGGACCTCAAGTTCTTGGTAAACGAAAGTTGAAAGGCAGCTTCTCAACGTAAGGGAAACAAGATGAGCAAATGGCCTGCACACCGCGCTGGGGAGCGAGGTTCATTCACCACGGTTAAGCAATTGAGTGAGCGGACGGCAGTCAAACTACCACCTAAAGGGTCTGTACACCAAAGCCCATGTCGTCTTGGCATTGCATTTGACAGACTGCGCAACAGCGGCAACACACAGACACAGGCAAACAGCCCAACAGAGCCCTCAACAATGGCTGAGCTGGGCCTATTTGGCCTGTGGGCTCCATCTGCATTTCGCATATTGGCAAGACGCATTGGGGTCCTGAAGAATCCGGGCTTTGATTCGTTCCCCCAGAACCACAAACCGAAGCCGCTCGGCGACCCTACAGTTCAAGCTCCTCGACCTCCATCCCACAAGTCAAGCATGTCTTGACCGTCATGCCTTGCTCGTTCTCCACCGACCGACCCCAGTCGTGAACATGTTTCCCGCCGCCGCCGATGGCGTCTCCGAATTTGGCCGCTTTCCCTACCCCTCCAGCGGCGGCGGCGCTAGTGCCTGCCTTCGCATTGCTCCGCCGGAAGGCGTCTGTCCTGGTTTTGCGCTTCAGGTCCAGCAGCTTCTCCTTGAACTTGGCCTCCTTGCGCCTCTTCTTGTCCGCTTCGCGCTTCTCGAACTCGGCGTCCAGCGCCTCGGCCGAGCCCCACTTGTGGTTGAAGGCGTAGTCCTCGACTTGGTACCGTAGAAAGAGCATCATGTCGTGCCAGTGGGACTTGTGCGGGTTGGGCTTGTTCAGGTGCGGCAGGAGCTCTTCATCCTTGAGCTCAGCTGCGGAACGGAAGAGTTAGCGGTGTGAGAACAGACAGACGGACGTCTGACAAAAAGGGGATAGTAGGCGACACACGATCTGTCAGCAGATAGTCCTCCTTGCACTCCGTCTTGGTGAGCAGGCTGTACTTTTCCGGGTATTTCTCCTTGCAAGAGTTGCACACGGCACAGCCAAACACCTCCTCCCAGACGAAGTCGATCTCCAGGCTGCGGCACTCGCGGCACCGCTTCCGCGTCTTCTCGTCGGCCAGGGCGCTTAGCGAAGGCTCAAACGGCCCGCTCTTGTTGCGCTGGAGCTTCCTGATCACCTGCATCCGCTCCCACTCGGCTGCCGTCATGTGCGCCGGCTTCTGCTCGGGCCCCGCGGGGCCGGACCCGCCCGCCGCTGTGGTGGACATGCTCTTGTTCCATGGGTCGTCCTCGGCACTCAGGAAGCCGCCCTTGGTGTCGGTCATGGCGCTGAAGTTGTAGTCGACGTATTTGCTGAACTTGCGCGACATGGGCCGCAAGTCGCCGCCGTCCTTGCCGGCCGCCGCTGCGCCATCTTTCGGGGCCGCGGTGCGGGCATCTCGGTTCGTCACGGGTATGTCGCTTCGCGATATGGATGTGTACGGTCGCTTCTTCCCGGCTGCGGGGACGGCTAGCTGGATATCGTCCGTTGCGATGAAGCCGGAAGCTGTCCGCGGCGCCGGTGGAATGCCGGCCGATCGTTGCTCTGCTTCACGCTGGTCACGTATGGCCTTTGCGCGCAGGCGCGACTCTTCCTGGTGGGTCAAACTGTTAGTGGGACGGAATGTCGCAAGTACCTAGAGGAAGCGACAGTGAGTGAGACGCACTATTCTGCGAGTAACCTCTGGTGTCGGCGGGGATGGCGGCCGTCTCGAGACTGTTGCTTGTGTTGGAGGGGTGCCTGGTCGCTCCATTGCGAGGGCGGGTGCTTGGGACCCACGTTCAGGGTGCTGAGCCAAAGCCGTAAACCGGCAAAACACAAGTCAGATGGCCAGATTGAGGGATCGTTTGTAGAGAAGTTGTCAAGGCGAGTTTACTTGTAGGTTGTATGTAAGTGAGAGTCACAAAGACGGATGATGTAGGGCCCCACCAATCCCGACGCGGGTTAGGGGATAGGTCAGGGGACTCAGGGGAGCCCGGGAGCCCGGAACCCGCGCCGAACGATTCGGAGTGGCAATTTGACTCGCAAAACACCTCCGAGGGGTCCGAAACATGTGCAACCTGGAACTCGTGGGCTTCGTTCTGGTGCCCTGCCGTGGTACTAGTCCGGAACTGAGTATTTCAAGGCAATGTTGTCATTGAGGTTGCCACGAGATGCGTGTTGAAGATATCCCTCCTTTGCCCACTTGCACAACGTCTATTACTGTATAGCGATGCCTCTTAGCACATTGCAGTATACTGTACAGAACCTCCCCAATCATTATTCATGCAGCTAATTATTAGCCACTGCGAACCCCCCGCCGCATCAATTTACTCTTCCTTGACACCACCGCGTCCGGCCCGCTCGGCGCTCTCGACGGCCTTCTTGTCGGCCTGGGCGGGGCCGCTCTGGAGCCCGCTCATGAGGCCGGCCGCCTGCTTGAAGGGCCTCTTAAGATCCCCCACGGCGGGCTGGCCCCAGAGGTGGATCTTGGTCAGGTTCGACTCGAGCGCGCTCTTGAGCGGGATGATGCTCTGGATGAGCAGCGGGTTGGTGTACTTGAAGTAGAGGTGCATCACGGCCATCATCAGCACGCCCATGCCCTGTCCGCGCATGAGCTGCTTGAGCTGGCCGACATCGTAGGCGTGCACCGTGGTGGTGACGAGCTTGCCCTCCTCGCTCGAGCCCATCGGCGCCGGCTCGACGTACTTGAGCGTGGTCATGTCTGTGCGGGGGGAAGTTGCGGTTAGGCCCGATGAATTTGAGATTGTCTAAACGAGAATCCTAGGCTCGCGGCACGTACCCTTCTTCTTGTCGATCACCACCTTGATGTACATGTAAATGCCCAGGATGATGAGGTTGCTGGTGATGTAGGCGGCGCGGCAGAGGTTGAGCACCTGCGGATCATCGAAGGGGATCTTCTTCGCGACCTGCATCATCCCAAGGATGATGATCAGGTTCGTTCTGCGCCACTCCGTGTTAGCATTTCCCAGCGACTTGGTTGCGATGCGCTCGAGGTTGCGTGTGCTTACACCTGGGGACTGAGGCCAGCCATTGTGTCTGAATTTGCCGATGGCCGAGGGGTCGAGTTGTCGCGGAGAGGAAGACGTGGACGTCTCGAAGCTCGAACTGCGCGACTGTGTTTGTGGTTACAAAGTGACAGGATTTGATCTTCCGCGCAAAGATGTAGCCTGGATCGAGGCGATTTTGAAAGTTGACACGGCAGCGCTCCACTTTCGTCCGCCACACCCCTGTTTCTGCGCGCGCTTACCAAGATTGGTAGGCGAGAACTCGCCTGGAGTCGGTGCTGGAATTGTTCCGCTGCAGACCCGACTCGACGGCGTCAACGTGAATGGCTCGGTGCGGGCCGAGACCCACAGCACGCAACTCGGGTCGACGCAAAAGGCCACGTTCACCTCAACTCAGGGTTCAAGACTCCAAGACGAGAGGAGTGTAGGACTGCAATCTCTCCCTCTCTCCACGTGACGGTTTATGGCCAGCAGCTTGGGACACGATGGTCTCTGAAGTCGGGTATTACAACAACATCTCCGTACCATCCGATGCCAGCAGCAAAAACAATGCCATCGTCAGTGATGCTATTCTCATCATCTCATAATTTTGGTAATGAGAGTGTCTTTGTGTGGCTGAAACATGCCGCAGGCTGAAGGAATGATTGGCAGAAATACCACTGTATGGTCTTTTAAATGCCATAGTTAGGCATACCTTATCTCGAGCTGAAGTTCGGCCGTGAGTTCTAGTCTCATTTCCGCGATCCTGTCCCTCATTGCCCCATAGCCTATTCTGTTAAAGTATGGCTCTGGTCTGCCAGCTTAGTGAGCTTAGTATACCCAGCGTGAGTGGCGGTGCACTTTCACAGTCACACTAGAAACGCTGCTTGCAGTTAGGTCCATGACATTAGCTTGTTGCGGTAGTGCAGATGAAGGACGACCTGCTATTCATCATGCAAAATTTAGATTTGGGTTAGGCAAGCCAGAGAAGCTTTGTGCAAGTATATGCCTACCACTGGCATGATGAACCGGGGGGAGAGAGAGCTTCCTAGGTCTGATTCTCGTGCCCCTTTGCCACGGAGGTAGTGTGTATGTACCGGACATCGAACTCTTCGGACCGGAGGCTGTACGAACCGACGCTGAGGATCTGCCTTGGGATGAGCACGCGATGTCCTTCCTTTCCACCAGCGCGGATTTGAGGATATGAGCGAGGGAAACCAGGAATTGTCGAAGAACACACTGAGTGTCTGCCGCCTTAGGACCACAGCATCAGTGGTTCGGGACCCAGAAGCAATACCCGGACCTGTTGCATGTCCTTAGTATACAAATCTAAGTAAGCTTCCTTAAGCTACCTAGTCTGGCCGTAGGAAGCATGTGCCGAGATGCTTGGAGATTCAGCCTAGGATACTCAGGATAAAAAGGAGCAGGCTCAGCTGCTGAGGTCCTCAAGCTCAAACAGGCATCCATCCCACCCCTCGTTGGCTGTTGCCATGCCCTATAGCTTCCTTCTTGTTTAGTTTAAGACCTGCTATTGGCAAATAAAAACCGAGCTTACCACTGAGAGTGCCGATGTGTAAGGTGGTAGTATGTTGGCCTTGAAGAGGGGCGTGGAAGGAGCGATTATGATAGGTTGGAGGTAGACGATGGTATTGATTTATACCGAATGCCCGGATAGACTTCCCCGCTCGAGTTGATTGACCGGATGCACCCCAGATCATGTTTACTGCCCATTCTGCTGTCTCGGCTAATAAAGTTCGCCCCCCGGGGTTGAAGACCAAAAACCTGGGGTAAAATCTCCGCGACTGGGTCTGGGGAAAAATGTGGGGAGAAGGACCTTCGGTGCAAGGGGCCTGAACTAAGGGGCAAGGGGGGAGAGTCGTTGGAGGGCAGGAGAGGAGGTCAAGGGCATGGTCTCTTAAAGAGCTCCCTGTTGCATTCTGGCAACCCCCGAGACGGGGCCGTTACTCGCCAAATGGTTCTTACTTTCAAAATATTTCTAAGTTCTGTCACGAAGACCAGTCGACATGCACATCCATTCCAAGTTGGCGGCTGTGGGGGGCGTTTTGGGACTCTGTAAGTCCGGAAAAGGACCTAGTCCAAAATCCACTAGTATCTAGGTATTCCGTACTTTATCTTGTTAGCTAACCTACTGCAGGGCTCCAGCCCGCCGCGGCGCAAGCGCAATGCGCCGAGGTGCCATCGACAGAAACGTACGACTACATCGTCGTGGGATCGGGCGCGGGCGGGATTCCGATGGCGGACCGGCTGAGCGAGGCGGGCCACAAGGTTCTGCTGATCGAGAAGGGTGCGCCGTCGACGGGGCGATGGGGCGGGACGATGAAGCCCAAGTGGCTCAACGAGACCAGCCTGACGCGCTTCGACGTGCCCGGCCTCTGCAACCAGATCTGGGCCGACCCGACGGGCTGCATCTGCACCGACGTCGACCAGATGGCCGGCTGCATGCTCGGCGGCGGCACGGCCGTCAACGCGGGCCTGTGGTGGAAGCCGCACCCGGCCGACTGGGACACCAACTTCCCCGACGGCTGGCGGAGCAACGACGTCGCCGCCGCCACGGACCGTGTCTTCTCCCGTATCCCGGGCACCATCACCCCGTCGATGGACGGCCGGCGGTATCTCGAGGAAGGGTTCAACATGCTGGACCGCAACCTCAAGGCCGTCGGCTGGGAGCATCTGGTGCCTAACGACCACCCGGACAGGAAGAACCGTACCTATGGGCAGGCCACCTTCATGTATGCGGGCGGCGAGCGGGGCGGACCCCTGGCGACGTATCTGGTCACGGCGAGCGGCCGCAAGGCGTTCACGCTCTGGATGCACACCGCGGCAAAGAGGATTGTGCGCGAGGGGGGCCATGCTACGGGCGTCGAGGTCGAGTGCAGCGGCGGCGCGTCGGGCCATGCCGGCGTGGTCAAGCTCGCTCCGGGCACGGGGCGGGTTATCCTGGCCGCGGGAGCGTTTGGGTCTGCGAAGCTGTTGTTCCGGAGTAGGAAACTACATACATATATGTCTCTAATACGGGTTCCAGGGAACTGGCTGGCTAACAGCGTGCATTGCAGGTGGCATTGGGCCGACGGACCAGCTGAATGTGGTCAAGAACTCGACCGACGGCCCTACCATGATCTCGTCGGACCAGTGGATCAACCTGCCGGTCGGCTATAACCTGAATGACCACGTCGGAGTAAGCACGCCTCTCATCTTGTATTGTATTGTGCATCAGGGTGAGGGTGACTTACTAGTAGTTCCGCTCTTGCTCCAATTAAAGACCGACATTGAGATTGCCCACCCGGACGTCGTCTTCTATGACTACTACGGCGCCTGGACCAAGCCCGTCGTTAGTGACACCGAGAGATACCTGGGTAAGTGGCAAGGAAACGAAACGAAGAAGGGGAAGCGGAAAAGGGGGCTGACAGTCTGTGAAGCCAACAGGACCGGTCCACTGGCGCAAGCTGCCCCGAACATCGGCCCCATTGTAAGTTGACATTCTATTAATGCCGGTACAAGACATAAGAATACCACTGAGTAGTACCACAATAACTGACCCCCTTTGGGTTCCCAGATGTGGGAGATCATCAAGGGAAGCGATGGAATATCGCGCCACATCCAATGGCAGGCCCGGGTCGAGGGCTCTCTGAACAGTACTAATGTCCCAGTTTCCTGATCTAATAATTGTGGAGACCGGGAAAGCTGACGGGACGGGACGCAAGCATCCATGACCATCACGCAGTACCTGGGCACCGGCACGGTCTCCCGCGGGCGGATGACCATCACGCGGCAGCTGAACACCATCGTGTCGACCCCTCCGTACCTCCGCGACGCCCACGACAGGGAGGCCGTCATCCAGGGCATCGCCAACCTCCGTGAGACGCTCAGGGACGTGGCCAACCTGACGTGGATCAGCCCGAAGTCGAACGTCACGACCGAGGCGTTTGTGGATTCGGTGAGCAAAAATCAACCTTTCTTTTATATATATACTACCTTCACTTACCTACCCATGTAACGCAAAAGTGGCATGGCACGGCATATGACTGGACTGACGCAGGACACTACAAAACACAAAAAATATAGATCCCGGCCATCCCAGCACGGCGCTGCTCCAACCACTGGATCGGCACGGCCAAGATGGGCGCCGACGACGGGCGGAGCGGCGGCACGGCGGTGGTGGACCTGGACACCAGGGTGTACGGCACCGACAACATCTTTGTTGTCGACGCCTCCATCTTCCCGGGCCACATCACCGGCAACCCGTCGGCCATGATCGTCATTGCCGCCGAGCATGCCGCGACGAGGATCCTGGCGCTGCCTGTTCCTACTATGTAGTACACATAAGGCAGCCGGCTGTGTTGTCTGTGTAAATACCTAGGTACCTAGTCTGTTTCTGGTTGGGTCTATGCATTCATGATGATTATCGAACCTTCTCGGTGGTCAAGCAGGGTTGGGGGCATGCGGCATCGCTGGAGAGTCCGGGCCGGTTACCTACCTGCTGAGGTCCCATTGCCCTGTCTAGGATGTACTTTTACACTACACACAAGACAACCCCGAGTGTGAACGAACCAAGAAAAAATCACGCATTGCGTTGGCACCTTGATGATGATGACTTGGCCATGGAGCCGCAATGCGGCCAAGAGAGATGACGCTGTACTGTTAACGTACAATCTCGGTTGTGCAAGTTTCACAAGTTTCTGTTTCATGCACCCCACGAGCTGTTCCACTGTCTCCCGTGAAAAGGAACGGAGGCAAGTGCCGCTGTATCTTGATCGAGGTTAGTTGCAATATCTCGGCCTCCTCTGAGTGGCGGCCGCTGCATTTTAGCCGGCCGGAAGAAGGCGGCAACGCGGCTACCGGAGCCCGGGGTCGGGTCGGGCCCAGTTTGGGGTTCGTCGAATCCGGGAATGGCGCCGTTGTGCCAAGGGGGAATTCGGCCCATCCGCGGAAGGGTGTGCTTGATTTGTTAGGCCATCATTGGGATGATAAAAAGGTATATAAGACTGGGAAGTCTTTGGGGGGTGTCTTCTGGTGGGATGTGTAAAGACAAACTGACTGATCACCACCAACACCAACTGACGCCGCCTTGAGAATAAATAATTCCTGTCAGTACCTCGTCAACAAGAGAGTCTACGAGAGCATAAAAAGAAAGAAAAGAAAGAAAAAGAAAAATGCTGGCCACCGCCCTCGTCCTCCTCGGCGCGGCCCTCGGCGTCAGCGGCCACTACACGTTCCCCAAGGTGGCCAGCGGCGGCGACTGGGAGCACGTGCGCAGGGCCGACAACTGGCAGAACAACGGCTTCGTCGGGGACGTCAACTCGGCGCAG
The DNA here is from genome assembly GCF_033439665.1 of Chaetomium strumarium. Lineage (NCBI taxonomy): Eukaryota > Fungi > Ascomycota > Sordariomycetes > Sordariales > Chaetomiaceae > Chaetomium > Chaetomium strumarium. Next base: position 226,586 of record NW_026944433.1, on the reverse strand, counting down.
ATCCGCTGCTTCCAGGCGAGCCCCGCGGCGGCGCCGTCCATCCTCAACACCACGGCCGGCTCGTCGGTGACCTACTACGCCAACCCCAACGTCTACCACCCGGGCCCCATGCAATTCTACCTGGCCCGCGTGCCCGACGGCCAGGACGTCAAGTCGTGGAACGGCGACGGCGCCGTGTGGTTCAAGGTCTACCACGAGCAGCCCAACTTTGGCGCCCAGCTGACGTGGCCGAGTAACGGTATGTTGTTGTTTGTTATGTTACACAGGTGTTACACAGGTCTTCTCTCTTCTTCAAAAATAATTATCTCACGAATTATTATAGGCAAGAGCTCCTTCCAGGTGCCCATCCCGCGCTGCATCCGGTCGGGCTACTACCTGCTCCGCGCCGAGCACATCGGCCTGCACGTGGCCCAGAGCCAGGGCGGCGCCCAGTTCTACATCTCGTGCGCTCAGATCGGCGTCACCGGCGGCGGCAGCACCGACCCGCCCAACAAGGTCGCCTTCCCCGGCGCCTACAAGGCCACCGACCCGGGCATCCTCATCAACATCAACTACCCCGTGCCCACCTCGTACAAGAACCCCGGCCCGGCTGTCTTTAGCTGCTGAGTTGGGGAGAGGGGGTGGGGGGGCGCGGAGGATCAAGCTTAGATTAAAATCAAGGGGTGGGCGGAATCGCTAGTATCTCGGGATCATAGTCCGTCATTCTCTCTGTAGATAGTCTTCTCCTCGAACGAGTACATAAAACCAACGTTCGACTCGCAGACGAGCACTTCAGTGTGATCTTCAACAGTGCCATGATGTCAAAAAGTGAATGTGCCCAGGGCGGTAGCGAATGCACCCCGCGTGAACCACCGTTTGCCGGAGGCTTCAAATATTATTTAATATAAGGTAACTACCCAGATTGGGAACATCGGTGGCACGGCAGTTCCACTTCGGATGTCTCCGTTCCATAGTCCAAAGTGATCGAGCCGTACTGGAATGGATTGGTTGACTTGACATCGTTGTGTCGTGACGGCTTTTGTCGCCAAAGTGAAGGTCATGGCGCCATGGGAGCTGGGAGGACTGTTATTATATAACTACTAATAGCTTGTTGGTTCAAGCGAGGTCTGCATGACCTTTACACTTTACAGCTGGCCAACTCGGTCAACTCCCACAACTGCAGACTATACTCCCAACCAGCCTTGAAGAATCGGAATCGGAATGCAGCTCCTTGCGACTCTGCTGCTTGCCGCTATGGCAGTGGAAGCACATTGTGCGTCTCCTTTCCATCACCACTTAAGTAGTCAGAACTACCTATGTTACGTATTGTACAAGCTAATACTCTTTGGAGACACCTTCCCCAGGCTCGTCGTCAACGGCCAGGCCGAGGAGAAGGACTGGTCGGCCACGCGCATGACCAAGAACGCGCAGAGCAAGCAGGGCGTCGAGAACCCGACCAGCCCGGACATCCGCTGCTACAGCTCGCAGACGGCGCCCAACGTGGCCATGGTGCCCGCCGGTTCGACCATCCACTACGTCTCGACCCAGCAGATCAACCACCCGGGGCCGACGCAGTACTACCTCGCCAAGGTCCCTGCGGGCGCATCGGCCAAGACCTGGGACGGATCGGGCGCCGTCTGGTTCAAGATCGCCACGACGATGCCCAGCGTGGATGGCAACAAGCAGATGGTCTGGCCGGGGCAGAGTAAGAGAGGAAACTTTCCCGGTAAAATAATAGTAATAAGAAGAAAGTCAAGTTTGCTAACGGCACCTAAACCAAAACCGCAGACACATACGCAACAGTCAACACCACCATCCCCGCCAACACCCCGGACGGCGAGTACCTCCTCCGGGTCGAGCAGATCGCCCTGCACATGGCCATGCAGCCCAACAAGGCCCAGTTCTACCTCGCCTGCTCGCAGATCCGCGTCACGGGCGGCGGTGGTGGTGGCAGTCCCGGCCCGCTCGTGGCGCTGCCGGGCGCCTACAAGAGCAACGACCCGGGCATCCTGGTCAATCTGAATGCCATCCAGCCGGGGGAGTACCAGCCGCCGGGGCCTGCTGTGTGGAGGGGGTGAGATATATCATATCCGTGAGGGAATGAGAGACCTGGTTATGTGAATTGTGACTTATGTAAGAGATCCATGTGTAAAGAGGTCGTCACACTATCCAAGGAGACGTGAGCGAAATGGCCGCTTACACATCATTCATGATTCATGATCATGCTACATCAACAGCTCGTTGACGCCATGGAGCCCACTTGTGACACCCAGTTTCCACCAAGCGAGCAAATTGTAGTACTCCAAAGTCTCCAAGATCTCCGATCACCATGGGGTTCTGACATAGTCGATTCTCTTTCCCCGCCTTGTTGTTCGACCCCGCGCTCTCCACCCCGTCGACTCGTATAAGAAGGGGCTCATGGGATGGTGAGTTAACGGACTGGTATGGTAGAGAATCCATCGAACCATCCCTCGTAACTCTCAATAACCAGTCAATCCAAGAAACCAACAATCAATATCCTCACCATGGCTATGTACAAGGTTGGCCAGACCGTGCGCTACAAGCCCGTCGGCGGTATGTATTATTGCTATACCAGCATCTCGTATTTTGCAATGCTCGTTTCGCCTCCAGGAAACAACAGAAAACAGCATGCTGATAACACACTCACACACCACCTTCCTGACCAGGCCCGGGATCCAACACGTCGGAAAGCACCGGCGTCATCAAGAACGTCCTCACCGAGCCCGGCCGCCAGGCCGAGCGGAACGTGCAGGCGAGCCAGGACCGCCCCCGCTACGAGGTATGGAACAATCTCTGTGCGTTTGCGCCTTGCTATACGGTATGTGCTGGATTCTCTAACACTTGTTTTCTTTGTTTCCGCCCTAGATTGAGAACTCCAACACCGGAAAGATGACCTCGGTTTACGAGGACAACATCCTGGAGGAGGCTTAAACCGTTTCCCGGGTCGATGTGCTTGGGGGATGTGTCCCATGTATGTACCAAGTACGATACAGACGGTCGGAAGTGGGTGAAAATATGAGTAGCTTCTCCTCTTCCGCTACGATGTGCACCACCAGATGTCCGGATCGGTAGTTGAAAACAGTCAAAAGGCTCACCGTCCCTGAAGTGACTCACCCGGCGGCTGTAACCCACTGATTATGTCCCACTACTATTCGTGGTGGTACCATCATCCATGCATCCGTTAGCACGTCCATTCATACATCTGCGCATTAGTACCTTCCTCATTGAGCGTTGTTAGGTCACCATCAGCCCTATGATAGCCTGCAATCCCGTCGTATGTGCATACATGGTGCGAGTCATTGGATCAGCAATAGGTACCACTGCACATGCACATGGACACAACCTGGAAGTTCCTCACCGACTGAGTTCTTTTGTCGTTTGACGGCATTGGCTGCTATCTATCGGCAGCTCTGAAAAAGCGGTCTGCCTGGCCTGATATAGTCGTTCTCTCAGTGTATTGTACAATACTTGACGTTTCATTTGCAGATCACTCTGGTGGTTACGTCCCGTCGGTGATACCGGTTGATATAGGGTGCACCCGGTTGCTGCAGCCTAGGCGCCTCCATCCTCTTTCTGTCTGGACTTGATAATAAATCCCGCCTCTTCCCCTTGAGATTCCTTTAAGAACTGCAAGCCGTCAGATATCTCCCGTCGCAGCATCACTTTCGTGCTCCCCAAAAAGACGCATCTGATATCACGCAGCCAAAAGGAATTTCCCCCGACCTTTCTACACATCACCCCACCCCTCTGAATCAAAAAATGGCATCAAACCCAAATCCAAAAGACACCGACCTCGTTTCTCTCGCCTCAGGCACCCCGCTGCTAAGCAAGAGCGGCGGCCCTCACAAGGGCGGTGCTCGCTCCAATGACTCAACTCCCGCAACAACAAAACGGAGCCTTCTGAGCATTCTTTCCGGTACTCGTCGAGACATCACTACCACCACCACCACCACCACCACCGCCACGAGGACGAACGGCCCAACCAAATCATCTTCGGAGGCGGCGCCGCCGCAGCAGCAGGTAGAAGACCTGTACCGGAAATTCCCTGCCATGGGTGGTGGTGGTGGTGCCAATGCACGCTTCGCTTGACGGGAAGTATAGACGGACACAGAATGCCCGAGATGGGAAGAGGAGGGGCAGTCGTTCAGGGACTTCTGGTGACTTGGTCTCTTTTTTCTTTCCTCTCCCACTCTCTCACCGGACGGGGTGTGTTTCGTATAGGTATCTAGTAGATATCTATCTCTCCCCCGAACTTGGGCCTTTCCTGTTTCAAAGAAAGTACTAGTACTAGAAGTATATATCCCACCTTTCTTTAACACCGAGCCCGCCCGGCTTCCCCATTCCTTTCCTTTTCCTCAACCCCCACCCCCCCCCTCACACAAACCAAACACACAACACCCAACACCCAAACAAACTTCATATCAGCGCACTATTCACCGCCTAGCCAGCCCGACGGGCGGAGGAGCCGGCGGGTAACCGGTATTACTTCCCCCAGCCAAGCCGACCGGAGGCGGAGCGGGCGGGACAATAGGCGGTGGAGGAGGAGGCGGCGGTGGCGGATGTGAGAATGAGAATGTTGCGACTGGAGGCGGAGGAGGAGGAGGAGGAGGAGGGCCCGGTGGAAAGGGGACTCCCGGCTCCGGAGTGGATTCACTGGAGTCACTGGACTCGTTGTTGTTGTTATTGTTGTTGTTGCTTGATGATGGCGATGACGATGATGACCCTGACTTGGTGGTGGACGGGGACGAGGTTGATCCTGCTGTTGTTGTTCGGGAGGAGCCAACATAGGTGCAGCGGCGCGCTTTGACGACGAAGCGGATTATACCGACGCCGACTAGCAAGCCCAGCGCGGCGTAGGCGAGGGTGATGAGGGCGATTGTGTCGTTGCTTTTCATGGCTGCTACTAATAAGCCGCTTAGATGTAGATGAACCTGGTGGGTGTCTGGGGTTCTCACGGGATGACGGGGAAGATGATGGGGATTCGTTCGAGGCATTTGGGCCGTCGAATGGTGCTCTAAGAGACAGAACAGAGTCGAGTGGACCCTTGGAACGAAAGAAAGATCCGTTACATGTTGAAAGCAATCTGTGATGCGTATACCCGGTCCTCGAGGCAACCTCGAGAGTACCTGCATCCGCATCGTTCCACCACCGACATCGACCGAGTGATTCGAGCAGTCAAAGGCAGGCCCAAAGTGACCAAAGTAGCACAGACATCAACGCCTCGATTTGGTGTCACTAAGTTTTGAACACCCGCCGGCAACGTACATACAGCGAATTTAGAGGGCGACTGGAGGGGAGGTTGGAGAATATCAAGAAAGGATGAGGACACCGGACGTCCGAAGGAGTGTATCAATGGAAGCAACAAAGCTGCATCTTCGATTCTCTGACCAGCTTGACATCGCATGCAGTAACTACGCGCTTTCATTCCAAGATATTTTTTCTGTCCTATTCCTCCTCTTTTCCCCCGTCTTCCTCAGTTGCTGACTGTTAGCCCAAGCCTCCCACTTAGTTACTGGGTTTGATCCCATTTCTGAAGCCCTTTGTCTCATATAAAAAGCTCATAAGTGGGAGGTGGTAGTACATGTATTGTACAATACATACATACTCGGAGTCGCCGAATCTCAGCACCGTTCCGGAGGTGTATGCTGCTTCCCGACGTGAGCATCATGAACACCGCACAACGAGCCGCAAGCACCGAACACATGTGCGCCGTCATGACGCATCGCATCACCCGCCGCTTGTGTGAACGCAGATTCTGGGAAGAACCTTCCCAGGCGTGCTATAGCACGGACAGTTCTCTATTATGTTAAGCGCCGAGCTAGAAGATATTCCCAGTTATGGTCGAATGCTGTACAGCGTGATTCAGTGGTGCACTGGAATTTGCATAGTCGAAGAGATACCTATCCAACTAGAGGTTCTAGCCTTCAGTTGTCTACAGCATCTACTCAGTACTGTCATATTACTACCTCGCTACCTCCCTCCAATCCACCACTTCAGACGCGACTCGCTACGGTAGGCAACACAATTCAACTGCTCTGTGTCACCTAGGAACAACGGACAATGCCCACACCGTCCTTCATTGGCTTTTGCACTGGTACAGGCCACAGGAGCCTTACACGGTACATATAAAAAGAAGTCCTCGGACTGACCTTCGCAGCTCATCCCGATTCCCACTCATGGTGTAACAGTACCTAATCACGCAGCGACGTGCATACTTACCTACCTATCGAGTATCGAACCAAGCCTCTGCTTATCTCGGGTCCTGCTCCGAGCCGAAGACAAATGCGAGCGAGCCGCAAAAGTCTCATGTCGTATGTGTGTGGCTTGGTAAACCGTAAAGTGAGTGAGACTCCAATCATAAAATATGCAATGCACCTTGCGGCAGCTGGAGCTTTCTTTGGCTACCAGCCAGTTGGGGGGAGAGGGGCCATGCATTGCACCCACTCAAGGCATCCATCCATCCACAAGGACTCCGAGGTCCTTCTGAGATTCTCTCATCAGTCGGGTGCTGCCTGCTTTTCGCCCCCACTGGGGTGGAGGCGAGTTGTACCACATTAATACCTGGTAGGTAAGCCATGCTGTGCTGTCATCGCACCTGCGTACGACGATTCATAGGCAGACAGCATGCAGGTGGTATCCGATATCCATGTTCTCCCACTCCTGCGGACAGACTGAACGGCTCCCAGCTACCTAGTGCCGGCCGACATGCAGGGAGCCATCCATTGAGGTCCGAACCAGATTGACGGCAGTTGTCGTTGAGTCCGAGTCTCACGGATTATTAACGGTATGGAGTGGGGAAGAGGGCGGGGAAGTTTGTTTTCGGTCAACCTGCCGTGCCGACGACCGTTGTGATGTTGAACTAATGTATGTATTGTACATACGAGGACATACCGTACTTTTATGAACCCTGGCCCGTTGACTCTCTCCCCTCAAATGCTTTGCCCACCCGAACGGGGTGACCGTGAGATTAATGTAGAATGACGACATGAGGAATGTCCGCTGATGAGCCGTCTCCCAATTGACACCGGAATCCAACCTCCTCCCCTCCGCCTATTCCACCATCGCAGCCTCCCACAGCGTCGCACTCCTCAACAGGTCCTTGCCAAACTGCCGCTGCAAGGTCGTCATCTTGTCGATGAGATGGCTCGTAGCGACCGATTTGGGTCCCCACACGGTCAGCGCAATAGAAGCAGCGCGTTCCAGCCAGGTTATGCACTGCTCCATGTCGCCGCGGCGCTGATGGATCTCGGCAATGTCCTCCATGGCGTGTGCAGCGATCCCGTCCTCATAGAACGCCGGCTCCTCCTGCAGCTCCGAAAATGTTGAAGTCGGCGGCCGTGTGACCACGGACAGACAGTGACCGAGGGCCAGGTCAGAGTCGCCCGACAGCATGTAGAAGTGGGCCAGTTCGTTCTCTACCGTGCGTACCTGGTCCGACTCTGGCCCGAATACCGGGCGGGACGACTTGAGAAGCTCCGTGATGATCTCCAAGCCAGCGTGGTACTCGCCGCTGCGCCGGAGAAGCGTAGCGAGCGAGTCGAGGAGCTTGAACGTAATGGCCCTGGACCGTCCCAGCCGGCTGTTGAAGATCTCGAGCATGCACTGCAGGCTGTGCTGAGAGATCTCCTGGCAACCCTCGTCACCCTGAAGCTCCTTGCAGATCTGGGTGATGGGGTGGTTAGGCGAGAGGTTGGTCTGAGCCTCGCTGGCGAGGAATCGGAGGAGAATGCTCCGGAGCTCCGGGCGCGCACTGGTGTTCGCCGGTGACAGCGTCGCGAAGAGGTTCCGGAGGAAGTCAAATGGGTGGCTCGTCATGGCTGGGGCCGCAAGCCGACCGGCCTCAGCAAGCGCCGGCAACGCCTGCCGGTCAGGCCGCTGATTCGGGTCTTCCATAGATCCGGTAGAGATCTTGACGAGATAAATCGCATTCTTGACGGTGTTCCAGTATCTTATCGATTCATTAGAAGTTCGATGGCCCAGATAATCGTCCGGAAGGACACCCTGCGGCACGTTGCTGAGTTGCCAGTCGTAATACTCGAGGAGCTTCATATGGATGAGACTCATCGTGCGCGTCCTGGCGTCAGGGGAGAGGGACGGGGGAGGGGTCTTGAACAGATCATGTAGCTGGGCTCTGTAGGCAGCCAGACCCGGTCCCTGGGAAGCAGCAGGCACAACGAGAGCGCCCGAGTCCTTCTGGCCGTGAAACATCTTATCCGAAGACCCTGAAGCTGAGTGTGGTGTGCTACCTGGGCTATTGGGAGGTGAGAATACCGCTTGCGGGGACTTCTCCTGAGGGGGGATTGGGGGAAACGAGGAAAATGGAGGAAACGGGGCGGTGTTGGAACACTCTGGCTCATCTTCCTCCTTGATTAGGTCTGAGATGCTGATACTCCGCCGAGCTTGTCGGTTGTGATATGGAGGAGCGATAGTCTCGGCCCCGGCGGGACTGCTTCCGGAGGTTGTTGCCGGCGATGCCGGTGGTGGTCTCCGTACTCCCTGCTGGATGGTCCTGGCGCATTTGATGGTCTTGCGCAAGTCCTCCTGGCTGAAGTTCTGGCTACCGCTCTGGTCCACGGCCGAGGCGGAGCACTCAGCCCGCCGCGCAGCGCGCGCTCTCTCGTCGCTGTTGGCATTCTTGAAGACATTCCATTCCCGAAACCGCTTGTCGTACATGCGCTTGCTGACAGGGGGGTCAGTGAGCCGGATCAGAGTCATGATGGAAGCAAGTGAGCTGAGACGAGATAAGGAATACGTCTCAATTGGGCCCGAGACAGGAAAGCGATATCAACTAGAAAGGGAAAGGGGGCACGGCAGTAATCCCGTGTATTGGAAGCCCAGCGAGATGGGGATAATGAGATGGCTGGGGCGCTCTTTAAACCATCAAGCTCTTGGGGAAGAACGGCAGGCTACCGACTCAAGCCCACTTAGGCACTCGGATCTGTTGTATGAGGTGACGTGGTACGGCGGTATGTGCAGGTCTGCACCCCTCAGCATTTTTGCGGGAGACCACCTGGTCACCCGGCGCCGTGCGCTTGGTCTCCGTCCGTTTATCCGTTTCGGGGAGGACCCAAGGAGGCGGTCGCCATCGACGGTTGTGCAGGGAATGCAGGATTGCATACCTGGCTGAGAAGCCGTGGTTCCTTTTCATGACCTCGCTTACCCGCTTCAGCGGGTACTGCCGGTAGAGGCCGATGATGGTCTCGCGGTGTCTTGCCCATTCCTTCGCCGAGGGGCCCTGCAGCGTGCGGGATTTCCCATCCGGCACCGCGTTGTCCGGCATGGCGTTGGGATGTCGGCGCGGTATCGGCGTTGGCGCTGGCGCTGGCACTGCCGAGACCGAAAGCACAGTCCCTGAGGGCTCCGACCAGGCGGGCGCTACTGCACGGTTCTCGGACGAGGTCAGGGTCATGGTAGGTAATAATGCCAATGCCCGTCCTGTCTCGCGGCCAACGCTAGAAAAAGCGAGGAATGTGGAGGTGGGCAGACGGGGCGGCCCCCATCTGCTCGTAAGACGGAAATCCTTATAGGATAAAAGTCATAAAACCGTCCAAGAACTTTGCATTGAGCGGGGGTGGCTCATGGAGTCATCGTGTTGCACGCGATTTGCAAATCGAGGCATAAGTTGCGGCACAGCACCTGAAGAACCTTGCAGCTTCCAGTGACGTCCCGCGCTCGCATTGGCTCTCTCGTTGGAGCGCACCTGACCGCCGGCCATCGTTCCGGGAAGGTGCCATCGACGACCCGAGCTGAATTCAACGCACAAACTCAAATTCAGATTGGGGTTCAGAATTGCTTCAAATGCAGGGGAAAATGTAGTCAGGCACATTGCTTTAGGTCACTACCCTACAAGGTAGGAACAGCGAACAACGGTTGCCCTCAGACCCGGGTCGGAAACAAGGAAAGTGGAAGTTTCTTGAAGCTGACATTAGTAAAAAGCGGAGGAAACTTGGCTGGGCCCCCGTCAAGGAGGATTCATTGGAGGTGCAGTACACTAGGGAGTACTAGTATCGATCAACGTGATGACGAGGGACTAGGATGATCGATTGAGCAGGCTCGATGACCTGCAAGCTCCTTGCATTCATTCCTGGCCGCCGAAACACTGCAGCATTTACGAGGTGTCGCGAAGATATCCATTCCCCGATGTCTTGGTGCATGAGTCGCAAATGTTGCGCGCATATCCCAGCCGTTGTGGATAATGGGATGAGTTGAGATATGACGTGTCTTTTCCTTCTCCATGTACTGCTGTGCTGTATGTACGTACAGTAGTTTATAAAAACAAACAATGAGTTGGGGTGATGCCATGCGACTTGCGTCGACGTTGCGGTCTCCAGGACCGACTGATGTCTAATCCTAAATTCCCAAGAAGTAGTTCAGCGCTCCGTTACTCCTGTGTATGCTCGCATAACCATTGAAAGACACCAAACGCCCACCTCCTTGCTCAACTCGGCCCTTCACCGTCCATCAGTCAAGGAGGTCCTTCCCTTCCCGGTAGTTTTTGACGGCATCCGAGACAGCCGTCAGAAAAGCCACTGGCCTGCGGATTGTCAGTTTAGGAAGTCCGGGACGGCAACACCAACGGAGCATTGCATGGAATATCGGGTGCTATAGGAATCAAAAGTGGACGTACGCCTGTATTGATGCCCAAACCAGCGCAAGAATCAACGCCTTGGACTCGGCCTCCTTCATGCCCAGAGCTAGGCCGATGCCCGCACCCGCCAAGAGTAGATTGAGGACGCAGCCGAAAAAGGTGACAATTTGTTTGCGCCAGTGTTGTTCGCTCTCCGTCAATGTGATCCTGTTGGGCTCTACGGCCAAGAGGACGATAAAGAGCCCGGCATTGAGGGCGAGCCCCAGAGCTCCCTGAAGTTTGAACGAATGCACAGTCAGCACCCTGCTGCTGTGTCGAGGGTTGGGGGAGCATCCATACCACGACCAAGCACGTCATTAGCAAGGTGCGGGCTGCCATATCGAACATTAGCCCGTCTCCAAATTCGCTCTGCAGAGCGACGTGACACGGGTTCGCATTGGTCAACGAATAGCTCCATTGTGATTGCCGTGACCTTGTGCTCTCGCTGAGGTCGCAGATATAGCTGATAGACGCGGCAACAGCGAGACCTAAGTGGGACAGGATATTGAAGATGTGGACCAGCTTCCACCTAAAGTGCTTCGTCCGATACATGCCGACAGAGTAGCGTTGATAGTCTCAGATGCCGGGAAGGTCGATAGACAAGCAAACAAAAGCGTGGGGATTTCAGGTATGCAGAAACCTGAAAGTTGATCGTCGAGTCAGTGGTAAACACGCCGGACAAAGACGACAAAGAGAGTTCCTGCTCGTCAGTAGTCACAGAATGGGGGATGAAGTATGATTGTATGAAAGTGTTTGAGTGAGCGCCCCGATTATATTCTTCTAGAGGCCAACGGCGCAGCGTGAGTGACGATATTCCTTCTCGGCCGTCCCCGTGCCCGTAGACGCCTCACGGCCCTTACCTTCCCCTATCTGGAATGTTGACATATTCCGGGGGCAGTGACTCTATCCGTGCCATAGCACTGGTGGCTTGCCGAGTCAGACCGCGGTGTCGTTGATTCATCGATTGCCGCGGGTGAATCCTTTGGTGCTGAGGACGGAGGACTGTGGACTTAGGCAGCACTGTTTGCTATGGTGAGACTGGTCACCAAGCCCCTCGGGTTGCTCCTTGTGCTGCTCGCCGCCACTATGCGGAGCCTCTGCGCTTGTTGTCAAGCTCGCCGCAGAACAAGCCACATGCTCCATTCGCTTGGCCTATCCGCGGAAACCGCTAACCCCACTGATGTTAGCGTCTTGGGGGCGGGCAGCCAACTGGGCTCCTGGGTTTCGTCTGGAATAGCTTGCGCCGACGGCCGTTGGTTCGGATCTGGGGCCGAAATATGGATACTAGTGGCTCAAAAGATATCTTGTGTCACACATCGCCACGAGTCCTTTATGTCAGTCTCCAACTGCGATTGGCGGTGTGCCCGTTCCCGGTCGTTCTGGCTGCCGGGAAGTCATCCAATGGTGCGTCGCGAACCAAATGCGGTTTCTGATTGGCAGACATTACCAGTCTCGATCTCCCGCTCGATTTCGCGACCTCAAGGTTCTACGCAGCGTCGCAGTATGTTGTTTTTGCGCTTCCATTGCTGTTCAAACTGTTTCCAAATTCCTACTCGGCAGAAGGGTGGGAGGGGCATGACTTACTTTCGGTCTTGGCCGTCTTGGCAGAGCCGTTACGTCCATACCTTACTAATAACCCCCCGTTCCCTGTTGTGCAGAGCTGAATGCGCTCGAAAGGCGGGACACAGGGCACGAAACCTTCGAGAACGACTCACCGAGCTCTTAGGTGGCTTGACAAATACAGGGAGATCGGATACAGCGAAAAATGGAAACGCGATGCGGTATTTCCAGGTTGGAAGGCGCAAACTGCTGTGCGAGTGGCCAGCGCCAATGCACTGGGACTGGAAATTGTGGGATGTGGGGCTATAAGGCTGAATCTCGTGACGCCCCTGCCCTTATTTTTGGCGCTTGGCATCAGGCACAGGCAGGAGCTTCGCTTCCACGGATCGATCTGTCCGACCCGAACATCGAACTGGCCCCAAACGTTGGCTCCCGCCACATCACGAGGCCATCGGCAGCTGTGCCAGGATTTGGCTGAGTTGAAAGCCTGAAACACAGCTCATTGTTCAGCTGCACCCAATGGAATGAGCGCTTTCGAAAGTCGAAACAAGCTCTCTCTCTCTCGAGTCTCGAAACGTCTGCATAAGCAGCTACGAGGGGGAACGGTGAACCCGGGACAGGGGGTTTCCCATGAGATGACGCAGGGTTGTTGCAGTGGACTTACTGCTACGGTATGGAGGCATTCGATGTTTGGACCGACGATCTCCTTTGTGGGACGATCTCCGTGGCCAATGCCTCGTTGAGGAAGTGTTGTCGTTGGCAGTCTCGGCCCGCCAACAACAGATGAAGTCGACTTCCGTCATCGTTTGTCTACCCATGTGCCGTTCTACCACAGGAGTGACATGCCCGACAGAGATAACCGGGAGATCCGGCGAATCTGATGGTGGTCGGGGCGATTCCACGAAACGCGGATTCAGAAGAGAAACAAGCAAACGCAGTGAGCCAGCTCAGCTCTACGGGGCCGGTCTTAGTCACCGTCGACGGCAACTGAGGTGGGAGTGTATCTTCCGGCCAATCCGGCGATTTGGTTCGGTGAGCCAGTGAGCCAAGACTGCAGATGTGTGAGTGGATCTGGTCTTTCTCTGACTGCTTTGTCAAACCTGCCAAACCTGCATCGTCTTGCCCTCATCGCCCAAACAGACCCACTTTGTCCGGGCCGCCGCGGCTATGCAACGCCGACGTTCCCTGTTGCCCTGGCTGGACCCAACGGCGTGGAAGGGGCTGTGGCGTCCGGTGACACGGGTATTCGTCCCTGACGCGAGGAATCGAGGTTTGCCGAAGCCTAGCGTTCCACCACGGGTTCGGGCCGGACCCCATCCGCTCTCGTCAACGTTGGCCGGCGTGCGCGGAAGAGCCACCGAGAGGGCTCCAAGCCTCAGCGGCGCTTTGCCTTAGTCTTGCAGGACATGTCACCTACATACCGCAGTATGTCCTGTGTGAGCTTCATGGCTACCTCCTCAGTACAAATTGTCGGGGAAGACACCACCTCCAGACAATCTACTCCACCGCATACCAGTATCATCTTCTCACCCATAGCAGACCCGTTTGTGACTCCCTAGGACATCACGCCGCTATGTTGAAGCGAGCAATGCCAGGCAGCCCTCTACGGCGATTCGTGGACGTCCTGTTAGATGCCGTCTTCGATCACACCCAACCCTCAAGCTCGGGTCCTGATTTCCTGTGGACTGAACCCAACGAATATTCCCAACTACAGTGCCGGGGCTGTGACGAGGTATGCCAGCTCCTGCGCTGGGGCGAAGTGCAAAGGAGACGAGACAAATCTTATGAGGGGTCGTCGCCTTCTCGCATCGTGCATAACAGCTACCTCGAACTCGACCGCTGCGCAGGGGTGTCAGGTTGCGACACTTGCCGCATATTTCGCCGAGCCTTCCTCCTGGAACAGGTTACAAAACGAGACGCGGAGCGCTTGCAGCACCCCGACAATCAATGGCCGGTCCATGCGGTGCTGGATCTCGACTCCACCGGCGGGAGTCTGTTGTCCCTGACCATCAGGTCGCCAAAGAGAATCATCTTTTCCGCGACGGTCCACCTGAGTGATGAGCCTCGGCCCCGCGCTCAGGATGTGACCAGGAGGCTCGCCGGGCTGCGCTGCAACTACGACGAACTACGCCGGGTCATTGACGACTGCCGACAACATCACAATTGTTCTTCTAATCACCGTTGGTCTCGTCGAAACCCAACATGGCTCCTCAAGATCCTCGGCAATAATCGGGTCCAATTGATTGAAGGGCCACCTGAGCCTGTCGACTACGTGGTGCTCAGCTACTCCTGGGGAGACCCGGCGACCATGCCTGCTACTGAATGGGCGAGAATCAAGGGCGCTGGCACCAAGACAATCGACGGACGGCCTGTCCCCGAGCGGCTGAACCCCTTTCTCATGTGGGAGCTACCGGAAACCATGCAAGATGCCATCCTGCTGTCGGCGTCGCTGGGATTTTCGTACCTCTGGTACGACAATGCCTGTATTCCCAAGGGTACCGACTGGGATTCGGAGGCTTCCATCATGCACGAGGTGTATGGTAACGCGGCCTTCACGCTTGTTGCCTCGTCGAGCACCAAGGCAACCGACCACTTGATACACGACAGGCTCGCTTGGACACACCGCAGCAAAGCATGCAAGCTGCGCGGCATGTGGCTACACAACACCTTACTGCCTCTGGACCGAGTCCGCTTCCAGTCCCCCGTATCACAGAGGGCATGGACACTCCAGGAAGAGCGTTTATCACCGAGGGTCGTGTATTGGACCGCCCAGCAATGGTACTGGTCTTGCTCCGAGCGTCAAGTGGCCGAGATGGGCGAGCTTCAAAGCATATCCCCACCTAGCGACGAGACACCTCGAAGCTGTCCGCAACGGTTCCTTGAGCTCTGCCACACCGGGGACGAGGAAGAACTGCACGACGAGTGGCTCGATGTTGTAGAAGCCTATACGCCACGGGACCTCGTGGAGCCCAAGGATCGATTCTTGGCCATCGCCGGCCTCGCCGTGCGCTTCTACAATGCGAAAGCGGTCACCGGCGGAACGGCGGTGACGGAAGACTACTTGGCCGGACTCTGGAAAGACAACCTCGCCAGGCACCTCGCCTGGTCGGTTGTAAGTGCAGTCGACCCGCGGCATAACCTGCAACACATTGCGCCGTCATGGTCGTGGGCATCGCTGCCTCTCCAGGTCCACACTCGGACAAAGGCCCCATTCAGGCCGTCTAAACACTTCGAACTTATTGCAGTCGAGCACGTTGACGCGGCGGATGCGAAGCCAATACCACACCAAGCCGCGACAAGGCCTGAGAGTGCCTCCACCGACTACGTCAACCGAGGGCGACCCGTGGAGGAGCGAGGCAGGGGCGTCAAGGTCGTCGAGGTCCAGGGCCGCTTCCGGCGCTTCATCGCCGAAGACGGCCAGAAAGTCAGGTGGGAAGCCATCGAATGCAAGCGCGCCGGCCAGCGATCGAGCTTCGACTTCCGCGCCTTCCCCGGCCAGCATATCTACGCACGCCACCCGGACGACGGCCGCATCATGTCTCGAGATGCGCACAGCGGCGAGGTTGTCGGGCAGCTCGATTACCTGGTCCAATGTGAACACGCCAGATCCGCGGATCAACACGATACTGCGTACCTGGCGGAGGATGCCGAAAAGGAACTAGTGTGTCTTGAATTGGGCGAGTTGGCGATGCTCTTACTAGTGCCGAGCCAGAACTGCGATCAACCTGATTCGTACAGGCGGGTTGGCGTTGCCATCGCATACGGCAACCGTAAGGGTTTCTTTTACGGGTGTGACACAAAAAGGATACGTCTCGTATGAGGACGTCGGGTAATTCGAAGATGGGCTGTACAGTCCTATTTTGCGTCGTTGGTGGGTTGTATTATTATCCCCGTTATTTGTATCAGGTCTGTACTACAACTTTTCCTGGGGACTATTATGACGGAATAATCATATACCTCGGGGCACTGGTGGGCTATCTTGTTGCTGGACAATGACATTCAAGTTAGAATTTAACACATGCTCTGACCTTGGTCACCAAGTATCCTTATCAAGTGGTGCAATTTCAAGCTGTTAACGTGTCTACTACTGCTCAGGCCAGCTCTGTCAACGTTCCGACGGCATCCGGGACGGGAGACTAGGCAAAACAGTGATGCCACCGCCTTTCTGCTGGGACTCACGATTGGTTGCAGTGAGCTTACAAACCAAGCAACAAGAAGAAGTCCAAGCGGAAGTTCGCTCTCGAGTCTGTTCTGCCCTGTCTGGTTTCCTTCCCATCCAGTGTCTGAACAGCTCGAGTTACGTTATATTCGCACGATATTTATAATGATACTAATGCTGCCAGTTTTCAGATAGCATCTCAGATTATTAACTTGGGCGAAGCATAGGAGCCCAACATGGATTGAGGATGCCTCCCCAAGTGCGACGACCATTAGCAAGTAAATCACGACTCGGCGAGTATGCCCGTCTTACGCCTCGCCCTTCACCAACCTACCCTGCACATAGACGCGGAGGATATTCCTATCATCCCCCGTCATGACGAACTTGTCAAAGACAGTCCTCAGACTATCCTCCTCTTCCTCGACCATGGTCATGATACCCTGCTCGCGGCCACGCGTGCCCACGACGAGGGCATCGAACTCCTTGCCGACGACAAAATTACCCACCTTGTCCTCGAGCCCGCAAACCCGGGCGCCGCCGAGCGTGGCCAGGTAGAAGACCTCCTCGATCGCCAAGCCCTTGTCTGCCGGCGCCGCGGCCTCGCGCGCATGGCTGGCAATCATGGCGTGGCGCATGGCATCGAGCATGCTGCTGGAGAAGCCGCCGCCGCTATCGGTGCCCAAGCCGACTTTCATCCCCCTGCGCAGGAACTCGCGCACGGGCGCGGCCATAAACCCGCCGCCCACGGTCATGTTGGAGGTTGGGCAGTGGGCGACGCCGCACTGGAGCGCCGCGACGCGCTCCAGCTCGTGCTCGCTCATGTGGCAGCAGTGCGCCAGGATGGAGCGCGGGCCCAGCAGGCCGTAGGCCGCGTACAGGTCGGCCTCGCTGCCGCCGAACTGCGGGAACAGCGCCCGCGTCGCCGCCATCTCCTGCTCGGCCTCGTTGAAGTGCGTTTGGATGGCCAGGTCCGGGTTCTTGTGTGCGATGTCGCCCAGCCCCCGGAGGAGGTCGGCGTCGCATGAGATGGCGAAGCGCGGGGTGAGCACGGGTCGGACCAGGTCCTGGTCCAGCGACCGGATGTGCGAGATGCACTCCTCCGTCACGCGCAGGCTCTCGTCGACCGAGGCGTCGCGGTAGTAGTCGGGCGCGTTGCGCGTCATGTTGCACTTGCCCACCAGGGCGCGTTGGCCCTTCTCGACGCACAGCTCGGCCAGGATCTTGGTGGCCTCGCCGTGGACGGAGCCGTAGTACGCGGCGGCGGTGACGCCCTGGCGCAGGAAGCCGTCGACGCAGCTGGCGTAAACGCGGCGGGCGTAGTCGGCGTCGCCGAAGCGCGCCTCGTTGGGGAAGGTGATGGCGTCGAGCCAGTCGAGGATGTGCATCCCCTGCCCGAGCCCGCGCTGCGCCCACTGCGGCGCGTGGTTGTGCGTGTCGACGAAGCCCGGGAGGAGGAACTGGCCGGGACTCAAGCGGTGGATGGTGGTGGTCTCGGGCGGGAAGTTGAGTTCCTCGAGCGTTTCCTGCACTTGTTGCGTGAAGTTCGTCGGGTCCAGGAAGGCGGCGATTTTACCTTCAGCGTCGACCGCGACGAGGGCGAAGGGAACAATCTCGAGCTCCGAGGCCGAAAGCGAATGGATCACGGGGCCAAAGAATATTGTCCCGGTCTGAGCCATGATGCGGATGTCACGGTAGGCGGGTTGTGCGTGATACGTCTACTATCGACTGAAGTGCAAGGTTGAAACGCATACACGCGGGGTAGAGCCAGTCACTCTTGCCGGAGTTGTTTGATAAGGTACTTACCTAGTAATAAGGCAGAAAAACTTTGCTTCCCTAGAGCCAGATAGGTACCCAGCCCGCGGTTTTGCTCTTGGACTGTTTCCTTTGGTACAGCTCGAAGAATGAACAGCTCACTCACTAGTCCTGTGAGCCGTTCGTCAACAGCGAGCCAGAATCAGTCAGCTCATCGCCCGTGGACGAATATATCCCGCTTCGCTAAGCAGTTTAGTGCTGAGGACCCCAGGCCTACCTACCTACATAAGGTTTTTGGTAGCTATAGTCAATCAAAATCGATCCATCATCCCGCATCTTGGTCTCATCAGCACTTCGCCCTGTTCTAGGCGGCCTATTCTATATATCACTTGTCAAGGCAAGGCATATTCACTCTTGCCGAACTTCACCGGTACCACCTCATACGCACACACCGTCTCTAGTTCCACAAGGTAAGGTTTCATATCATTAAGTCCCAGATGTAGAGCGTCCCAATTTCGTCTGCCCTAAGAGCGAAAAGAAAAGATTTGTACATTGTACATACATGAGACTGGAATAGACAACAACACAAACATCATTTCTCCTGATTCGCCGTGCAAGTTTCTTCGCCTAGTTCAGCACCCCGGCCAACCAAGTACGTATCAGGTGCCAGTGCAACGAGCAAAGATAGAGAGAGAGGGGGGCAAGAGCCCAGATATCCCCCTTCACGCGAGGTCTCCGCGAAACATAGCATGTAGGAAAGTGGAGAGCGAACGACACAGGAAAGAAAAGCGAGATGTAAGCCTCCCAATGCCATCGACGCTGCCACCAGAGAAAACTGCCGCCCAGACCCCGGGGTATCAAGCCGATAGATATTTTCATGTACCATGACCATGACCCAATTGTAGCAGGATCTCGGCCAGTTCTCACTCGCCAGGCTTTCCCGTTTTCCTTTTAGTACGGGGCGCCCATGTGGCCAGGCGCGTGCATCGGAGCGTGCCGCATCTGCACACTCTCAGCGATGCGGTTGGCAACTTGGCTCAGGTTGGAGAGCGTCTTCAAGGCTGGGTCGTGCGGTGCGATCCGGCTGATCTCGAGGAAGAGCCCCTCAATCCGAGTCTTCAGGAGATTCATAATCTTCGGCGTGACCTCGCGGACTTGATCATCCTGCAAAATGCGAGTTAGTTGACTGGTGCGCGAGGGGCGAAAAAACGAAGAAAATATGCAACGAAAAGTTCATACCAGGTTCCCGAGATTCTCGTTGAAGGCATAGATCACGACCTCCAAGAAGTTGACCTTTTTCAGCAGTTTCTGCGAGCTGCGGCTTATATCCACAGAGACGGTGGCCCCGACCGACAGCAAGAGGAGAGGCGGCAGCTCCTGGACGAACATCGGGTTGTAGTCGGCCAGCACCCGTTGGAAGATCTCCTCGGTCTTATCGCCCGACTGCAACCAGCGCAGCATCGCTTCATCGTAGTTGCGCGACCGCATGAGCTCGTCAATGGTCTCGATCAAGTGGTCCAGCTCCAGCTTCTGACGCTCTTCACGACTCTTAATTGGTGCAAAAACGACCTGGCCTTCCTGGCTGCCGAATTGATGTTGGGGCTGGTGCGGGTACGAGGCTTGGGCGGCATGTGGAAGGGCCGCAAGAGCCTGGTGCTGGTTATGCTGGTTGTGCTGGTGCTGCAGTTGGTGCTGGCGGTGTTGCTGAGGAGGAGGGTAGCTGACCAGTTCCCGAGAAGCGCTGCCGGGCTGGCCGTGGGAGCCAGAACCGCTGTAAGAATGAGCATGCCCGCGCACCTGTTCTTCGGCAACCATGGCCTTCTCGCGCGCCTGCTCGTTGACCTGTTGCTTCAGGGCGGCCAGCTCTTTCTGGACCTGCGACTGAGAGGTGGCCAAGGCGGAGATGGCATTAGTGAGATCCTGTGTTTGAGTAAGGAGCCTGTCGAGCTTGGCATCTTCGCTTCGCCGTCGCTCTTCCAGCTGTGCAAAAGCCTCGCCGATTCGCGAATTGACATCCTCGACGATGCGCTGGTGCACAGTCTGAGCCGCCGTCTTGGCGACCGCAGGGGTGAGTGCGTTGAGAGACCTGGTGATCTGCGCTTCAATCTGAGCATTGACGCTGTGGGAGACCTGGTCCGAAATTGGCTTCACGACCTCAGGCTTTAGCAGCGCCTGGCTGATGGCGCTGGGCAGAAGCCTCTGGATCCCCTTTTGGAGCGCGTTCGGTTGGGCGCCCGACTTGGTGCCCAGCTGCTCCGAGACCGACTTGTCAATGGCGCTGCCGACCGAGGGAATGACGCTGTTGTTGATCTGAGCAATGATGAGGTTCTTCAGCACAGACTCGGTGTTCTCATTCAGCACATCCGCCACCATCTGCAGCAGCGTGGACTGGTTGCTTGCAAAGGCCGAGTCGCGGCTGTCCTGGAACTTCTGTATTTGCCCCAGAACGTCCTTGAACACGGCGTCAAAGCGACTCGTGACATTGGAGATGATGCGCGATTCCATTTTCGTGACCACGGCATCAAGCTGCTCTTGCGAAATCGAGGTGGTGCCAAAGGAGAACTCTGCAGCAGTGTCGGTATTGCGTGCAACTTTGTTAGCCTTGTTCTGCGAATTCGCCCGAGTGACGTCTGTTGAAGGACCGTGCTCTCCCCGGTCGGTGGCGGCGGCCCTCTTTTTACGGCGGTTCTTCTCGGTCTTCTCTGGCGCGGGCCCGGGCGTCTCAACCGCATCTTTGCGTTCGAGCCTGGGCAGCGCCGTAGAGTCCGGACCTCTCTTGTCATCGCCCTGGGGAGATGGGATCTTGAGCGCAGCGTCTTTGGCGCCACGGGCGGCGATCCGGATCTGTGGAGTCGCGCTCGGATCATTTGTGGGGAGGGGAGGATTGGACAGTGTTTCGACGGTTTGCACCGGAGGCGGATTGAGCTTCGATATCTTGGCAAGACCAGCCTCGACGGCATCCGCGGGCGCAATCACCTTGTTGTCCTTGGTCCAGCCCAGCTCCGAGTGCTTGATGAACAAGCAGGTGACACCCTTCGAGTGCATGGCGTACAGCTCGAAGAGTGTCGGCTCATCGCCGTCAGCAGCGGCGGCGGGATTATCCAGAATGTTGAGGCTACGGAGCACGCCCTTGTTGGCGAATGAGTATTCCCGGATGCCGCCAATCGCGGCAGTAAGCTCGGGCTGCGGAATGGTCGGGTCCTGAGCAACGAGACGCTGGATGTAGTCCACTTGCGACATGTTCTTGAGTGTGTACTTGGGCGCCGAGAGGTGCAGGAAGTATACGGAGTTGCGCGTTGGGTGTCCGACGATAATCATGCTGGATTGCGCATGGTACATGACACTGCAGACGGCATCCGACTCTTTGTTGTGCGGGAAGTTGAACTCCTGCACCGGCTTGCCCAACGCGAGATCCCAGAGCTGGAGAGTGTGGTTCTGCTTCATGCCGACGATCATGTACCTCAGAGCGGTACCTTTCTGGTACGGTAGGAACTTATCCAGCAGCAACACTGACGTGGGCCATGCCTTTTCGCCCTCGGGCGTTGTCGTTAAGGTCATGAGCGCCTCCTTGATCTCGTGAGACGTCCGCGCAGGCATGGGATTCAGGGGATCCGAATCCTCCTTGACCGCCGTCAGGTCTCGGACATCCCAGAACTTGACCCGCCCTGACTTGTCCAACGAGACGACGAGCGTATCGTCATGGCTGAAAATGAAGTCTTTGCCGGCCTTGCCGGTGTTGATCTTCAATGAGCACTGCTTCAGCATCTTCTCGGTGTCGACGACACGGTCATGGCTATCCTTGAAGAGGTTGTGCTCAAAGATGAAGGAAGGCCAGATGATGTTGATCGACTTGCCCCTGCCGACAGCGAAGAAGTCTGGATGCATAGACGACGGCCGGGCGCGTGTCTTAAGAACGCCTCCGGGAGCGTCACCACCCTCCTGAGCCGAGATTGGAGGCAGTGCGAAGCCGTACTGCTCCGGATGCGCGTCCTCCAGGTGGTCCAGGTCACCATTCTTGAGCTGGACCCAGTACACCGTCCCGCTGACTCCCGTACCGATAATGGCCTCCTTGGCATGGTGGTGGTGGGTCGGAGAGGACGAGATGGCAACGTTGAAGATCCGATCCTTGGTGTCGGTAAAGAGCTTCGCATCCTTGCCGTCCTCCTGTCTAACCACCCGCAGTCCGCCGGCCTTGGACATGCCATACGCCATGTAAGTCTCAGAGGCCGAAACGAGGTTACGGTCGACCTGGTCAAAGTCTTTCTTGAGGCGGGCAATGTCGAGGATGGCATCTTCGCGGAACACAGGGCGTGCCTCGTCAATCTCCTGCAGGTTGATGGTGATCCAGGGCTTCATGGGGAAGTTGTAGACTTTGATGGGCGCGGCCGTCTCCTCGATCACAACGATCTCCTCTGCCTCGGCGCTCTCCCAGCTGTCGGCCACCGGCCCCTGCGCCGTCTGGGCTGTGTAGTACCCACTGTCCCTAGCTTCCTGGGCATTCTCGCGAGCGGGCGAGTAGTGCACGTACGTGTTATCCTCTTCCTCGGCGAACTCCTTCTTGGTGGTAGGAGAAGCGGCTGTAGCAGACGGCGCAAACTCTTCGTGCTTCCCAGCACTTGTGATCTGCTCCGAGACAGGCTCAGCCCGCGATTGCTCCTGTTCGGCACGTGCCAGAGCCTCTCTGGCTTCTCTGTCGGCCTGTTCTGCGAGTCCGCCGACCGCGTCCGCAACACTCTCCTTCTTGTCTTGGCTGAGCAGGCGCCCAGTGACAGGAGCTAGATTGGACGAAATGGCAGCGGTGGGGGAAGCACTGGCATGAGTGGGCGCGGCAAGGCTGAACTGGGAAAGCGGGGAGGCAGTGTGCTCCAGCTTACGCCTGACGTGGTCAGGGCTGTCATCGATAGCGCCACGATCGCTGACTGGGCGCTTCTTATCATGGGACGAGTGAGCAGAGTCGGGCTTTTTTAGAATCTGGACCGGGCCGTGAGCGGGTTGGGAAGCTCCGGGTGTAGTGGAAGATTTCGGTGTCCTATGGATAGGGGAGGAGCCCGTAACACTTTCGAAATGCTCCGGATAGCCAAGAGCACCCTGCCTCGAGCTCGACTGATGAGAATGTTGGGAAGGAGGGGTCGAGTCAAACTTCGGGGGAGGAGAACCCGCGTTCTTGTGCTCAAAGTCAAACTCAGATCGCGATGCTAGCGTGTCCACCAGGGTTGCCTCGACAGACCGACGGCCATGTGAGCTTTCGGCATCTTTGGTATCGTCCTCGGCAGGCGCCGGAGCAAGCAGGTTGGATTCCGCGAAATCGGCCGCGTCGTGCTGGCTGGGCTTCGGCCTGTTGAGGAGGTTGAGCAGGTATTGCTGCGTGTCCGACGGGGGCGAAGCCTGGTTCCACGTCGACTCCGGCTTCGCCGGCTCCGGCTGCACGTTGCCCTTCATAAGAGCAGCGAGAAGGCCCGTGGGATCGGCAGCTGCTGGCGCGGGCGCGTGGATGACGGGAGGCGCAATTGGCGCTGGCGCAGCAAAGTTCATCGGCGGCTCTCGAGTCGACGATTGGTGGCTGGTCGGTGGACCGCTCTGCCCGCTAAACTTGAGCAGGTTGAGCAAATGCGCGGTCCGATCGTCTCCTGTCCCTCCTCCGCTGCCACCAGTACGAAGACCGCCCATCTGATTCATGAAGCCGGGAGGGAATTGGGACTGGGAAAATCCAACTGGCGGTGTGGGAGCTACGGGCAAGAAGGCGGGCGAATCTGCGACGTTCTGCGCATGACTCGGGATATTGGGAGAGTCGGGGTTCGAGCGGTGGCCGTAGAATTGCTGGCCGCCGTGGTTGTAGTTGAACTGGCCGCCGTGAAAATCGGAGCCCGAGGTTGGGCCAGGGCCGGGACTGGGCGCCGACTGCAGGCGAAGCTGGGCAAGCAGCGATTCGAATTCTGGATTTGCCGCCTCTTGATCGGCGGAGCCGCTGCCACCAGGCAAGCCGTAGTTGGACATGGTGATCCGTCCGAAGGTCTGGCCGTAATAATCGAACTCCAGTCTCCCGGTGGGTTAGCGCAACCCGGGCTGAGGGCGCGGTAGTGACAAAATGATGACGCACAGGACCTCGGTGACGGGAGGAGCCGCGCCGTCCAAATATCGGTTTCTTGAGATCGGATGACGCTGAATTACGTACCGACCTCAATAGTGGCAGTTTGTAATTGGGGAAAATGGCGGCGCTGCTGCATTCAGCAAGAGAACGCAGGCGCAAGTTCTGTCCACAGAACAGAACAGAAAAAGGCGAAAACAGAAAGCAACGATGTTGCGTTTGCCTGGCGGGACGCCAAACAACCTGAGTGCCGCAGAAAAATATATTGCAGGCTGGTTGAAGGCGGTTGGGAGAGCTGGGTGGTCCGTGCTTTGCTTTTAGCGGCTACACGTGTCCGTCGTTGTGGCGCGTTGCAAGCAAAGGCGGGCCGTGGGGAAGGGCAGCTTGGCCCAATCGGGCGCTTTGTGAATGTTTGAAATCTGCAAATCTCGTGTGCTCCAGCAGAACAGGGCTACCTCTTAGGCTTCTGCTCTTCCCAGGAGCCAGGCCCCATAAGTATCATCCGTCATTACTAGTTTCCAAAGTTCCGGGATGAGAATTGACATGCCCAGGGCTGCTTCCCACGGTCAAAAGCAATGGAACCGTGACCTGTAGGTGATGCATTCATGCTACATACTGTAGGTAGGCCCGCAGCTACCTGCCCATCAGCTAGGTAAGGTTTTGTACTAGGTCCGTGACCAGACTCTCCGTAACCAACAATACCAAAAACCCAATTACCACTTTCATCTCTAGATTATACCTCTGCATATATGAAGTAGTACTATTACTAGAGAGAAAGGGTCATAGCAGCTGGAGCACGTGCATGTACCTTATGTGCAACGTGCACTACTATCCAAGGTTCTCTGATGAGGCGGTTTCTTCCGGTTTCAGAGCTTGCCCGCTCTAGACTAGAGTCCGGTATTCTGTATTAGCTTCATCTTTGACGTTGCATCGTCATCGGGTTGCGGAAAACTCATTAACAAGCCAAGATACGCCTTTCCATGCCAACTACTGTACTTTTTACCCAGTCGAGAAGTCAGAACTTGCAACATCGTGGCCTGCACCGTGGATCATGTGGCATTCTTCTGTGGACGGGCGTCTGGAATCCTAGGAGCTTCACGATCCGATTGGCCAAAAATCACACTCCGTGCACGCACCCTGCGCATCGCGCGAGTTTCCGGTTGTCGCAATCTAGGAACACTCGACGGCATTTTCACCAAGCCTCTCCATACAGTCCGAACCTCATCTGAACTTCTCGCCTGCTGCTTCGGCGTTGGCATGGTTGCACTCGTCGCATCAAGCCCTGAATAGCACAACCGCCCCGGCCACCTCGAATCCTTCAAGAACTGTTTGCGGTGACGGAAGACTGACACCAGCGATCCGCAATGTTCTGTCTTCGCAGGTGTGTACCCTTTTCGCATCGTCGCGTACGAAGCTGCCTTGCCTCGCGCTCAGCCCATGTACCGCGTGACAGGTGCTGACATGTTTCTGTAACCGCCACTGCAGTTGGCTCCCCCTCCTGTTCATCCCGACAAACGCATCGCCGGCCTTCATTTTCTTCTTCTTCCTCTGCACATACTTCCTCAACCGGCCATGCTTCTACTGCTCGTTTCTCCTCCTCGTACTCTTCCTCACATCGTGTAACTGGTCCGACCGCTGCTTTCTCGACTTCAGCAGCAACTGGTTCCAGCCTCAACCCGCAGGGAGCTACACGTATTTGCCAACTACGGTGTTGAAAGGACAACAGACGGCCAACCTCACGGCGACCGATGACCTCAACGCGACGTCCTCGGCTGTTATTGTGGAGATGGTGAACACGACGGCGGAGGCGTTGGCTTCCGCTGCCACGGAGCAGATTGCAAGGGCCAAAGTAGAGTGGACGGGGCTCGGTCTGGAATGGCTGCGAAGTCTCCTAGGCCGAAGGGAATGGCGGATCGACTGTTTGGATCTCTACATCAGGTTATAGTTACCAAGGAGTTGCTGCGCGGCTCAAAGAGTGCCGACCTGGCTCACGTGCAAGATTGCGCCTGGCGGTCGCCTGCCAAGTCCTGGCTACAGAGGTTTGGACACAGCGGTGCTTCCACGGGCATCATTTACGGCGCTTTGGGCGGTGATGAACATGATCTCCCCTCGATCTGGCTTGTTGGGCGGTTCGGACGGCAACGGACGGGACAATGGATGAACGACGCCGTGCGGGGAATGGACGCCTGCTTGCGGATTGGTCATACCTGGACCCTGCAGAAAGGGTCCAAGGATCGACTTGACCGCCGGGACGCTTACGGAGTACCTAGCACGAGTCTCTCTCTGCAGCTGCGCGGTTGGCAGATGTGCCTACCGCTGCTCGGAAGATGGGACAGCGGGATATCATCCAGTACAGAGCTCTCGGCGAAATCAAGCAAAACTCGAGGATAGTCGGTTTTCTTCGGAGGCGGGCAAGCAATGTCATAACTGTTCAACCTGTCAGGCATTGGAAGAGTTTCCAGCGACGGCGTCAAGTGCTTCTCGTTTCGACCCAGACGAGTATCCATCGTCGGTCCCGCCAGCTCCAGATTACGGAAATATCAACCGGGCCGTCAGCCTCAAAATGTCGGATGTACGGCAAGTACGGGGTACGTACCCTGCATTATCGGCCTGATGCTCCGACCTCCGGCTTGTGGCGACATCGGGCAGTTGGTGGGTGGGCCGCCCCGAAACCGATCAGATGAAGAACCAATTGCTCGGCTGGATTCCAATAAAATTGAAGTGCATGCGCGAAGGAGACGGTCTTTGGCGGTCTAGAACGTCCGGAGCCCATTCCAAGACCAAGAACCAGAGACGGGACTGAGACCTGACCCTGCATCCCTTCGAACACGCCTACACGTGTACCTACCGGTACACGCGAAGTTGACAATCTAAAATTACAGTGACAAAGATGAGGACTATAGATATTGAAGAGTGTTTATTAATCAGGGGGTTTCGGGATACCCAAGCTCGAAAGTGTTCGCTCGTTCCGTCGGCTAGTTGTGTACCGTGTCGACCACATCGGTTGGGATGTGTAGCGACGTACATGTACAAGACATATGCCCACTGGGTCCCAGGCCCCTGGCTATGACGACACTTGCTGACTGTTGACGCAGGGAGGTCCACTTGCTCGAAGATTCTTGACTCGCTCGCTTGCAGAGGAATGGGGAAATACGTCTTGAGCTGGTTCATTCAGGAATGCAGCTTAAAAACTGCACAGTAATGAGTAGCTCAGTGTGATAGCTTGGTATTTAGTACTCATATCAGCCAGATGCCTAGGTAATTCCAGGTTTGTCTTGTTCCAATATGGTACTTAGCGTTTCCGATATTCAAGAGCTGTTGTCAGAGACATTTCCCGCCAGTGAGGTCATAGTGGGCCGACAATCCTGGGTCTCTCAAATGTCGTGCCTCGTGCTGTTTCTGGGTTGCAGATCAGTCCTGTTTGGGGACCCTGGAACCCTTGAAGAACCCGCTCCCCCTTCCTCTTCCCACTCATCCCCCGCCTGCCCAATCGGCCACCGTTTGTCATTGCCTCGCGCAGGTCCTTGCCGGCTTGCAGCGGATCCGAACCCCTCGCCGGATCACACACTCAACCCCTCCTCTGTTCCTTTTCTTCGGAGCGGTCCCTCGTCAGGAAATCTCCTCGCAAGCCTGGAGGATTCGTCGACCAGTACGGATTACATACAGTTTGCGGCCCGCAATAGCGGGTTGAGCAGCAAATACACTGTACGCCTGGAAAATCTAACAAGGAGGCCGAGCGAGTTTGGCGTGCCCCCGTGCCTCTGCCGTGCAAAGCAGCTGTGCGGTGAGACTCGGACAACAACATCACCGACAAGGGTCCTCGACCCTGCTCCACACGAGACCAGGCCCAGGTTGCCACGAGATCCCACAAGAAAGCAAACCGTGACGCTTGCATCTGTTCCCGGGTTCCTAATAACCACGAGTCTCGAACCGACACGAAGTGAACTATCAGGCAGCGTTGTGTGTGCACGGGACTTGTTAACTGGGTTCCGAGTAACTATACGGCTTGAAGGTTACGTAGGTAAACATAACCTCGCCTCCGTCATTCTTCAGGTTTCCTTGCCACCACCGAACTCCGGGGCTGCACAACTGGAGTTGACACTGCCCTTGCGAAAATCAACACGCCTAGCCCTGCAGTTCATATTATCCGTCTACTCAACAAGATCCTCAGCATTTTGCCCAACATGGCGGGACGATAAGGACTCACGACTAACGTCACCACGAATGCTCGAAATAGCGACGGCGGCATCCCCACAACAACATCTACTTGATCAGCTTTGCGATGCTTGCACTCTAGAGCCTCCTTTTGTCTCCACCCTGTCGTGTCGCCGTTGACTTCAGCACCGCGTGATTGGAGAACCTGAACGCGGCTTGCTTGCATCTGTCGCCAAAGACATTTCCTACTTCCTACTTTGCAGTCATAACAATGCCTCCGGAACCGAGGATGACCGACCGGCCCTCTTATTACACCATGAAGACTTCAGGGCCAGTCCCAGCAGGAGTCAGCCCTCAGGGGCTTGCTCACCCTCACTCACGCACGACTTCGCAGTCATACGTGACCAGCAAGCCAACATCGACTTCGCCCTTGGCTTCACCTAAACCGCCGCACGGGGCCAGTAATCAGCCGCACCGTCCACCCAAGCTCTCTCCGCCGACCTCCCGCGGCAGCCCCCAAAATGACCGGGCGCCGAGCCCAAACTACTTTGGGCTCGCCGTCGACCCAGCCACCGCGGACCCGCGAGACTCAGCCCGGGTACCGCGTGAGAACTGGAGTTCGCCATCTTCATCCGTCAAATCGTTTGCTGCCGCAATACCGAAGCAACTACCACTGGACGCGAACCCCGAGTTCGAGGCATTCAAGAAGCAAGTGGACGCGAACCGGGCGAAGGTGGGCTTCACGCTGTCCAACTCCAACTTCAACATCATCTCCGGAAGTGTTCACACCCCGTCCGCGTCGACCCCATCTGCTCTGCAACGGCCGCGTCCTCCGAAATGGCCCGTCCAGGGGAGTGATGGCTCTGATTTCCCGTTTGCCCAGGAGCCGAGGCTTGCCGCTGCGTCGCTCGGCCTCAGGGACGCCCCTGTCGGCAAGGCAGATCGGGACGCTGACAGCCTGCACGGAGACTCGGCCTACGTGTCGGGGGACTCCGGGCGCAGCTCGTCGGTATCTCTGGACCCTACATCCCGTCTGGTCTCTCCACCCCAGCCGCAGCCGCCCTTCCCAGTTCCGGTTCCAGAAGGATACGGCATACCTCCGGCGGTCTCCGGAATAGTTGGGCGACCGTCCCCCCAGCTGCTAGCTCGCAGCAGGAACGGCTCACTCTCTCCTGTCTCACCCCAACAGTCCGGGGCCGCCGCTGTCTCGCAGGCGCCAGGTGCGGGCGGGCCTATGATGTTATCCCCAGCAGAACTGAAAGAGTTGTTGGAAAGGGATGAGAAGGATCAAAGTACGAAGCTCTTGCTGCTAGACCTCAGAGTTTCGCCACAATTTGCGCAAGCGAGAGTACGCGGCGCTCTGAACCTCTGCATCCCAACCACGCTTCTGAAGCGAGCGACTTTCAACCTACAGAAACTACAACAGACGTTCCAGGCGGACCGAGACCAGGACAAGTTCTCCAGGTGGCGCGAAGCCACCCACCTCGTCGTCTATGATGCCTCGTCCGCCGACCAACGAGACGCCGTCTCGGCCTTGAACATGATCAAGAAATTCACGAACGAGGGTTATTCGGGTCCTGCACGCATATTGCGTGGAGGATTCAACGCCTTCGCAACCGCATATCCCAGTCTCATCGATATCTCACCGCTCTCCGCTAGCGGGCCATCGCCCGGCTTGTCTCTCGGGGGTAACTCCGTGTCCAAAGGTCTCCAGGCGAATCTCCCACCGGTATTTGGGGGTGTCCTTCTGCCCAACGCCGACGCCAATCCAAGTCCGTTCTTCAACAACATCCGGCAAAATCAGGATCTGGTCGATGGTGTGGGACAAATGGAGATCGGGGTGCCTCCCGGCCTCGTCCAGCACAGCCTCCCGCGTTGGCTCCGGGAGGCATCCGAAGCTAGTGACCGCGGCAAGAAGGTTTCGGAGAAATTTCTGCGCATCGAGCTCACGGAGCAGACCCGGATGCGGGAGGCCTACTCGGTCGTCAAGTCGGTGGTTTCCGGAAGGGCGGCTGAGGAGGAAGCCACCAAAGTGCAGCTGTCTGGTATAGAAAAGGGAGGGAAGAACAGGTACAAGGACATTCTACCGTTCGAACACGCCAGAGTGAGGCTCCTGGGCCGCCCAGAAGGCGCCTGCGACTACGTCAATGCCAGCCATCTGCAAGCCAACCGTACGTACAAACGCTATATTGCCAGCCAAGGGCCATTGCCGGCTACCTTCGAGGTGAGAACCCCCCCCAAAAACGGCACTAACACCCAGTGTCCTCTTTCTCTCTCGCAGAACATGAGCTGACTGGTTGCCGCAGGACTTCTGGTCAGTAGTCTGGGACAACGATGTGAGGGTCATCGTGATGTTGACGGCCGAGTCCGAAGGCGGACAGTTGAAATGCCACCCGTACTGGAAAGCCATGGACTACGGCGCCATCAAGCTGCGCGTGCTATCCGAAAAGAAGATCTCGCTGGACCTCGACAAGCGCCGAGACCCGACGAACACGACAGCAGCCGAAGACTCGACGACCTCGGCCCACACATCGACCGCGGCTTCGGATGCGGCCTTGCCGCCCGAGGTGGCCCGGAAACGCGCCCACACGACAACCACGCTGGAGTCTGGCACAGCGCAGTCGTCGAACCCCTTTGACCACCTCGCCTCGCAAGCCGCCCCGCCCGCTGAGACTCCCTTCGTCATCATCAGGAAATTCGCGCTAAGCCATGCGGCACACCCTTTCACTCCAATACGCGAGATCACGCAGCTCCACTACCCGTCATGGCCCGATTTCGGTGCTCCGGCGCAACCCAGCCACCTCCTCGCGCTCGTCGAGCTGGCCAACGCCATGCAGCATGCGTCGCTCCCGCTCTCGACATCTGTGTCGCGAAAGAACAGTATAGGCACTAGTGATGGCGCGGCCACCAGCGATGGGACCGCTCATACCAACCCCGCCGGACTGACAAGGGCGGAGAGCGACACGAGTAGCCTGCCCGTGAGCTGGTACGATGAGCCCGAGTCGAGCGAGAATTCCCGGCCGATGCTGGTGCACTGCTCGGCCGGGTGCGGCCGCACAGGCGCCTTCTGTACCGTCGACAGCGTCATCGACATGCTCAAGCGCCAGAGACTACACATGATACACCAACATTCTGGCGGGAGTGGCGCTGCTGCTGCTTCCCGCCGTCCGGGAACTGCTGGACCGTCAAGGGAGTGCGATGGTGAGGGGGACACCATCATGGAGGAGATCGGGGCGTCAAGAACGGCGAACGGACCGGCACGAAATAAGCCGGACATCGACACAACTTGGCTGGAGGACGATAGCATAGACCTGATTGCGCACACCGTAGAAGATTTCCGCGGCCAGAGACTGAGCATGGTGCAGAGCCTGCGCCAGTTTGTGCTCTGCTACGAGACGGTGCTCGAATGGATCCGGCGGCTCCAGGACTCTTCTGGTGCTGGTGTGGTCCATCCCAGGGGCGGAAGAGGCAGACGTGCGACATTAAACTTCTCTTATTAGTCTTTTTTTCGCACAAATGAGGGCTCTTTCATCGTTTTTTTTTTTCTTTTTTTTTTTTTTTTTTTATTTATTTATTTATATGCATGGTCCAGCACAGGGGTGGGTTGCTGTCATGGAAAGGGGCATTGGGGCGAGGCGCGGCTGCCGCTTTTCTGGGTACTACCTGGTATTACTATTGTACAGTTGGACAAACTGGGGGGTAAACGGTCGCAAATACATACATGGGGAACGGTTTGCTGCATCAATGACCATTATTTTAAATAAGAGTAAGAGAGAGAGAAAGAGAGAGAGAGAGAGAGAGAGAAGGGGGGGGGGGGGGGGGGGGGGGGATGGACTAGGAACTTGATGGCTTGGGACTCTGCAATGCTTCTGTGCGTGGTGTGTGTTTTTTGCAAAAGTCAAGTCTCGTCTGTCGGTCTGTCTGTCCATGGTTTGAACCCTCGGTCCCTATGGTATTGGATATAGCTCCATAAAGAAGAGTACATGTACTATACAATGGCTAAGGAGTCAGGTACATACAAACCTTAGAACTATCACATGTTGTCCAACAGTCCAACAGTCGATCCACGTTAGAGAGAGCATGCCATGGACGGAAGACGCGCAGTATCACCATGTCGATGGCCAGAGCGACCCTTCTTCTTTCACTTCACCAGGTAAGGCATGTTGTCGGGGTCATGTCCCCCATCGTCTGCTGTTACCTCCCTGATCTGATCTGCTCCCCTCCGCCCGGTATTGTATTGTATTGTACAACTGCTAGATATATGCGGTCTTGGCCACAATTTAATCTGCAGGTTGGTGGTGACTAGGTATCACTTCTTCGACCTTTTAGTGAAATGGTCCAGCCTTCTGCCAAGTGACTTTCGATCGATCTGCTACTATATGTTTTTTTTTCTTTTTCTTTTTGGATCGACTATGAAAAGCCCTCGTTGGCGACGGGAATGCAATCGCGCAGTCTTGTGTTTTGGTCACCAATGAACCACTACCACCAACACTACCAACCACCAACCACCACAACCCCCCCTCGGCCCGTTTTGGATGGGTACTGATCAACGCCAGAGCTTGGCTAGCGACACCTCCTTGTCGTCGTGCTTGTTCAGGATCTTGGCGGTGGCCAGCTCAAAGTCCTCCTGCGTGACGTGCACGCGCCGCTCGCGCAGGGCGTACATGCCGGCCTCGGTGCACACGCCCTTGAGCTCGGCGCCGGAGCAGCCGTTCATCTTCTCGGCGATCTTGGTCAGGTTGATGCCGCGCGTCAGGTTCATCTTGCGGCTGTGGATGCGCAGGATGTCGGCGCGGGCCTCGACGCTCGGTGGCGGGAACTCGATCTTGCGGTCGATGCGGCCCGGCCGCAGCAGAGCGGGGTCCAGGATGTCCAGCCGGTTCGTCGCCATGATCACCTTGATGTTCTTGGTCGGCTCGAAGCCGTCGAGCTGGTTCAGGAGCTCCAGCATGGTGCGCTGCACCTCCGAGTCGCCGCCCGAGGACCCTTCGACCCGTGACGAGCCGATCGAGTCGATTTCGTCCATGAAGATGATGCTTGGCGCATGCTCGCGTGCCATGACGAACAGCTCGCGCACCATGCGGCTGCCCTCGCCGATGTACTTCTGCACCAGCTCCGAGCCCGACACGCGGATGAACTTGCAGTCGGTATGGTGCGCCACCGCTCGGGCTAGCAGTGTCTTGCCGGTGCCGGGCGGCCCGTAGAGAAGCACACCCTTGGGCTGCGCAATGCCGAGCGACTCGAACAGTTCTGGGTGCTTGAGGCCGAGTTCGATGACCTCCTTGATCTCCTTGATCTGTTGATCCAAGCCGCCGATCATGTCGTAGGTGCTGTCGGGCACCTTCTCGACCATCATGAGCGAGACCAGCGGGTCCACTGATGAGGGGAGGATCTTCTCGAGCTTGTAGGAGTCGGATAACAGCGTTACGCGCTTGCCGACTGTGAGTTTGCTGACATCAACCGAGTCGGCGACATCCACCACTGCAGGGGGGCGAGCACATCATCAGCATCCGGGGACAATTCGGCAATTATCGATCCTGCGGGCAGCAGGCAGGCTAATAATGAAAACCCAAAACTTACCGTATTTCCCTTCAGGATGTACTTTGACGAGGACCTTCTTCGTACCCATCACTTTGACCACTTCGCCGACGTACGACCCCGGCTGTTGCAGCAGGCCCAGCTCTTCTCTGAGCAGGCGTACCCGCGAGTTGTAGTCATTGCGCTGGGCTTCCAGACGGCGCAGCACAGCTTGACCCTTTAGGATCTCGAGCTGCATCGCCTCGATCTTGTTGTGGTAGTAGTTGTCGAGCGCCATGGTGACGGCGTCGCTGGGGAGCGCGTGGACGGCGACTGGCACTTCTTTCTCGGGGCGAGATATGAACCGGGGAGCGGCGAGCGTACGGAGTCGGGTTTATTAGCCGTGTTCCGTGGAATTCGTGGTCGCTGTGCGAGCCGGCAACTAAAATGAAGTGTGGTGTCGGCGTTTGCCGTCCGATACTGAATTTGGATGCTGTGACGGCGGGATGCGAGACGGAAGTCAACAAGGCAGCTCAGGTCCACGCAATTGCCCGCCAACGCCCTCGATTGCCAAGACCAGCCAGTGGCTGCTCAGTGCTCGCGGCTTCCATTCACGTGACTGCCGTTATCTCAGCCCGATGATAG
This sequence comes from Chaetomium strumarium, assembly GCF_033439665.1. Classification (NCBI taxonomy): domain Eukaryota; kingdom Fungi; phylum Ascomycota; class Sordariomycetes; order Sordariales; family Chaetomiaceae; genus Chaetomium; species Chaetomium strumarium. Next base: position 192,086 of record NW_026944433.1, on the reverse strand, counting down.
TGATAAGAGGTGGCCTGTGTGCTCAAAGCCCAAATCATCTGGAGGTGTGATGTCACTGCCAACGAACCCGGTAGCTTTCATTCAACGTAGCTTGAGGGCAGAGCTCTGAGCATATCTTTCTCGATAAACAACAACAACAACCTCGGGGATTGAACGCATGGCAGGCGACTGTATGGAACAACAAAAGTGCGAATAGCTCCATGTATTGATATATCGACAAATGGATGGGGTTCAACGAGCAAGGCAGCCTCTCGGCTTACGGGCACGACAAGTCAGCTGTCATGAGGCAGTACGACAGAACATGCGACCCCGGCCTGTCCACCTGCAACTTGAGAAGTGGAAGGATCAGGTTGATGATATCTGCTCTGCAGGTTTCTCTCAGCACGTGTGCACTCACTGTCACGAAATATGCAATGATATGTAACTGTTGGTACTTGTGATCCCGTCCAGGTGCGGCACATGCCGGCATTTCTTGTTTCGACGGCCAACTGCGGCCAGTCCAAGCCAAGCATTGCTGCATTTGGACCCGCCATTGTCACATCCTGTCTCGCCCAGCGTGGGGAGCGCTGGATGTTTCACTAGCTCCACTGTCGACCAGCTCCTCCAGCCGTCCAACACCGACTGCATCGACATCGACGCCCAAGTCCCGGTTCCTGGGGCAGTTTATGTTGCGCGTCACGGACGTTGTTGCACGTAATTTCCATTATGGTTACGGATGATTGCCTTTAGAAGATAGGGAGACGCTTTGCACATCGCCTTTTGCAATCCTTCCTCCTTCATCGGTCGCATCTTCGTGCTCCGTATACGTACTTCGAAGCTGGAGTACAAGTGCTATCGGAGAGGTGGAGTCGAAGAGTTATATTAGGCTGCACTGCTGCAGATGATCGCTGCGGTGAGGTGCTGACACCGTTTGGATAGCGGCACCTAACTTACCCTGCCCTGCTTCTCCCGTCGCTTCCCGAATCCATCCTGGAATCCATTACGGCGCAACTTCCCTCTGCGACTCGGACTCAAAAGAGCAAGGTCGGTCATGAGCCGACTCTGCGCACTTATTTCCCGCTGCGCAACTACCATGCCTAGGCCAGCTCGCTGCATCCGCTTCAAGACAGCGACCGCCAGTCCTGAAACTCTGTGTTGATGACCCAGACAAGCTGCAAACTGAAGTTGAGGTATCCGCACACCAGAGCAGTGCTCTCAACAACAATACTCGCCTGGCCATCCGGCTTCAACTACTACCCTCCCGTCCCGTCCCATGGATCCCTCCGCGCGGCCAGACGGGGACTCGCCCGCTGATCCCTCACCAACCGAGACGCGACGACCTTCGCAGTCCGCCGCCGTCGCTCGGGACGATGCTCGTACCCGGGAAAGCTTCCAATCAACGGACACTGTGCGCAGGCGGCCGGAAGGTGTGTTCTCGCGACTTAGCCGCGTGTTGTTGTTTTGGGAGTTTTCTGCAAGGTGGCGGCTAACCTCCTCGTCTCTTATCCGTCAGGATCTATACGCAGTCCGATTCCCGCAAGTTCTGGAGGCGAGTCCACCGGTCCCGAACTACTCGTGCCGCGAGCCAACCAAGGGCCTTCGCGCTCACCCGGGCTGAGCTCCGAGCGCGGCCCAGCGCGCCCTCGAAAACCGCCCATGACGCGTCGCGCATCTTCCAGTGCGCAAGGCCGGAGTTACCGGGGCGAGGTTTTCTCCGTCGACGATGGCATCGCCGAGGTCGAAGCCGACGCCGCAGAGAGGCAGCAGAACTACGGGTCAACACTCCGGAGACGACCACCCGCGCTTTCGAGGATCCATTCGTCACACGACAACGATGGTACGGCCGAAGGACCTGACGACCCGGTCGACCAGATCGACAGCGACCCGACCGACGGGACTGGCGAGAACACAACGGGGGATGACCTTGCCGAGGACTCGCCGCCGGTGGACGAGGACGGTGAGGTCAGCGAAGCTGAGAGTTTCACGCTGAAGGACCGCCAGCAGGCCATCAATCAGACGCACCCGTTTGGCATCAGGCTGTGGAAGCCAGCGCTGTACAGGAAGAGCCGATCGGTGCAGAAGAACGCCGAGGGCGATATCCACTCGTCGCCCGGGGGCCATGTCAGCAACTGGTTGCTATTCTTCAACCTCTTGTGGACGTTTGCCTTTGGCTGGTGGATGGCTCTCATCGCGTTCGTGGGTGCCGTCATCTGCTTTCTCTTTGCTGCCGCGCCCGGAGGGCGTGAGTATGGCCGCGTCCTATGGGGTCTGTCGGGCTACCTCTTCTATCCCTTTGGTGGCAAGTTTGTCCGGCTGGAGCAGCAGGAAGCCTACCTGGACGAGGACGAGGGTGAGGGTCGCAGCATCAGCGAGTACGAGCAGTGGCAGAGCGGAGACCTGGAGTATGGGCGTCTGTTCTTTGGGCCCGAGGGAAGCCGATCCATTGTCGGGCGGTCTCGGCGCAGTATCGACTCGGAACCGGACGAGACTGAGAGCCTGCTCGGCAGAGGACGCGGGCGGGCGCTCGATGACCACTTCCGCCGGAACAAGCGGAGATTGTTTGGACGCGGAGAATGGAATGTTGGCCGCGCCATCTTCTTCGCCTTCTTCTATTTCCTGATCACACCCTCCCTGTTTATCGTGTCCGGCATCTGCTGGCTGCTGGTGTTCTCGATCCCCATGGGCAAGGTTACGATGCTCCTGTTCTCTCACCTCCGACGACACCCCCTGGCTCTGTGGTTCGAGTCCGACACTGTCTCTGCTCGTGCGCCGACGGCGCCGCATTCTTCCATCTTAGTCTGCACCTATCGGGCTGTTGGCATCAAGTACTGGAAGTACACCATCGACGGAACCAACATCTTCCTCATCAACCTCATGGCCGTCGTGGTCTTTGTCATCTTTGACTGGCTCGTCCTGGACGGGGTTCTACATCTCGAGAACTTCCTCACCTCGCCCGCCTTCCTCTTCGTCTCGGGACTCTTGTCTATCATACCGCTTGCCTACTTCATCGGCCAGGCCGTGGCGTCCATCTCAGCCCAGTCATCCATGGGACTCGGCGCGGCCATCAATGCCTTCTTCTCCACCGTTGTCGAGGTCTTCCTGTACTGCGTCGCGCTGCAGCAGGGCAAGGGTCAGCTCGTCGAAGGCAGCATCGTTGGCAGTATTTTTGCCGGTATCCTCTTCCTCCCCGGCTTATCGATGTGTTTCGGAGCCATCAAGCGCAAGACACAGCGCTTCAACGCCAAGTCAGCTGGTGTGACCTCCACCATGCTGCTCTTCGCTGTCATTGGGGCTTTCGGCCCAACGCTCTTCTACCAGATCTACGGTACTCACGAGCTAACGTGCCAGGACTGCACCAACTTTGACCAGCCCAATGTCGGCGGAGGGGCTCTCCGGGATTGCCGACGCTGCTATTTCTCGCAGACGCCTGCTCTCAACGACCGCTTCTACCTCCAGGCGGTTCGCCCGTACTGCTATATGGCCGCCAGCATGCTGTTTCTGTCGTATATCATCGGCCTCTGGTTCACCTTGCGCACTCATGCCGCCGTCATCTGGAATATCGAGATTGAGGAGAAGAAGCATGAAGACCACATCACCCCCCACAACACGCCTCGCCCCCCGGGCAATCCGTCCGTCGGCGACACTACCGGCGCCGATATCCGGGATTCGCACCTCTACAAGCGCATCCTAGGTCAGTCTCTCAGGCAGGTCGGCCAGTTACCCCGGTCGGACGAGCCATCGCGGCAGAGCACACCGCTTATTGGGAGTGGAGGAGTGAACGGCACGCCACACGTAGTGCCGCCCAAGCCCCCAAGCTACGGCAGCACCGAGACCTCGCGCAGCGGCCCAACCATCAGCATACCCGGGCTATCGGAAGCGGAGAACAGCAATCTTGTCCAGCAGGTTGCCGAGATCGCGGCGACGGCTGCCACTGTGGCCGCACGAAACGTCCAGGGCTCCAGACGCGGCCCGCCCGGTTCCATCTCGACGGTGGCCGCGGCCCATACGTCAGCACCTGGCAGCCGCTCTGGGCCGATCCGTAGCGCTGCCCTGTTCCCGGAGCAGGAGGAGACGGCGGGGACAGCCGGAAGTACACAGGCTCACGGCGGCCACGATGCGCCCAACTGGAGCCGGCTCAAAAGCGCCATCATCCTGATGGGCGCGACGGTGCTGTACGCCGTCATCGCCGAGATCCTGGTCGACACGGTGGACGTGGTGCTCGAGAGCTTCGACATCGACGAGAAGTTCCTGGGCATCACGCTCTTCGCGCTGGTGCCCAACACGACCGAGTTCCTCAACGCCATCTCGTTCGCCATGAACGGCAACATCGCCCTCTCGATGGAGATCGGCTCCGCGTACGCGCTGCAGGTCTGCCTCCTGCAGATCCCCGCCCTCGTGCTCTTCTCGGCCGTCCGCACGCTCTCCCCCGCCATCCCACCGCAGGACGTCGCCCACTACACTTTCAGTCTGCTCTTCCCGCAGTGGGACATGGTCACCGTCATCCTGTGTGTGTTCTTGCTCAGCTACATGTACGGCGAGGGCAAGAGCAACTACTTCAAGGGCAGCATCCTGCTGCTCAGTTATCTTGTGGTGGTCATCGGCTACTACTTCAGCGGGTTCGGCACCAGTCTTGACAGCGACGCGCGCGGCGTCAGCCGGTTTGACACGCTGGCCAGCGACGGGCAGTGGATGAGTTATGGCTTTAAGACAGTCGGGAGGCGCGCGTCGGGGGTTGCGTTTTGAGTGGGTTTTGTGTGTGTTGTTCTTGACTCTCCTGGGGAATTGGGTGTATTTGGATGGCTTCCAAATTGTTGGTTAATGCAGTGGTTGAGAGGAAGTTACCTAGGGGCTTGACTTCGCTTGCAGGGCTCATTCCGCCCAGGCTATGCTGCACCCATCTGACTATCTATCTATCTAAGGAAGTGAGGGTTGGAAGTGGGTATACCTACCTAGATTGCAGGGCCAGGTTCTAGAGATAATTACTGCCTACCTAAGGTACTTATTCAGATGGGTATTTGGGCTTGGTTTGGTCGAATTGGCAATGCAGTGCTCTTTAACAACTAGCGCTGATTGTACCGCGGGTATGAGAATATGATGGTGCATGGTCGACTGCTGTTGTAGTATATATCTCAAGCGTATTAGGATGGTGCATCGTTGGCAGGAATGTACATGAGGACGATTCGTTGATTTATGCTGATGTTGACCTAATGTAGTACTTGGACTCAAAATACAACTGGCAATCTGAATGGAATGATGAGCCGAACCGGCGCTTGTTGATTCTCCCCTTTGTTTCTTGATGAAAGCACATGCAGTTAGTACTAGCAGTTTCAGACGGACCTATTGTGCATGGCTCTTGTTCATGCTTGGCCTCCGTATACTGACAGAGACAGTGAATCCGAGCGCCATGTATATAGAATGTCTCCCGGTCTCCCTGCACTGCTCGTTTTTCCTCATGTCAATACAGCACTAATAAAACCTCAAGTATCTCGGTCAAGCCGCCACTTCCACTCTGCTTAAACTTACTTGAGTGAGGGTATACCAGTAACTAACTAACTACTTAGTAGGTCTTGAGACATACGTTAATAACCTCTCTTTTCTACCAAGGCACGTCTGCCTCAACTATCGTTGCGTGTTGGGAGGCACCAGTTGGTATCTTCACGGACAGCATGTGGCACTCCTCCCGGTCTACCGTTGCTCCAGAGAGTATGTAAGAAGGGTGCCCTGTGTTACCTGTCACGGTTTCCATGGTCCCGGGGACGATCCTTCACACCCTTAAGGAGATACTAGAACTGTTGGTGATGCCTTTTCTTAGGATTACCGGGTGCAGTATTTCTACAATTGGGGGCTTGCCTGCCTGGTGGATAGTTCACTCTGCCGACGGCCTTTGGGAGCCCTAGGAGGTAAAGAGTCGAACTCGTCTAACCTTTGGACACAGATAGATAGTGACATGACAGCACATGCGAGGAGAGAAACCATGAACGAAGGACGACGCCAAGGATACCCTCTTCTTCACGATGGGAATGTGACGGACTAGCCGACTAGGTACATGGTTGGTTGGTGTATGAGATAGCGATGCTGCCCGAGGGAATGGAAATGATGTCTCAGGTAGAAAGATGAAACCGAGAAGAAACCTGAAGTTTTGACGGGGCAGCGTTGCTTGCCAGAGAGTAAACGGCGAAGCAGAAGTGGGTGGCGTGCCTGTCATCTCCGTTTTCCTTCGCCGACCCGGGGGATATAGTATTGTAATAAGAGCCCTGAATTAAGCACGCACGGCCATCTCGCCCATGGGCATGGCCTTGAGCCCTGTTCAGACGTGTTAGAAATCTCGTTCTGTCCGAGGTATAGGCAAGATGGATGTGGAGAAGAACTTACAGCCGTCGACGGGCTCAGGAGCTTGCTGCTTGATGGTGCAGGCGCTGTACTGATCCGGCGTCTGGACGGTGAGGCCAGCGCGGGGGCAGGCGACGTTGAGGTTGCACTGGTTGTCCATGGCCTTTTGCAGGCTGTCTCCCTCCCAGCCGAAGACGTAGTCGCCGTGGGCGGCCGAGCCACTGTTTCAAGGTTATTAGCCAACGAGAGAGGGGAAAAGAAAATACAGGAGGAAGGGGAAACGGAATAAACAAGGGGGGGGGGGGGGGGGAGGAAGAAAAATAAATGAAAGACAAAACATACCCAAGGTTCATGCTGTAGATGAAAGCCGGACCAGAGTCGGGCCACATGCTGCGGTCGGCGAACTGGCTGACGTCCCACATGAGCTCGTACATGACCTGGGGCACCTTGACCGGGTGGGTGGACGGGCAGTTGCCGCCGCCCGAGGCGCCGGTGCCGCTGTAGGTCATGTGCGACTTGTGGTCGGGCGAGTCGAGGTTCTTGCCGTCCCAGCAGGTCGGGAAGATGATGGTCTGGCGGATCATCTTGCACTTGGTGTCCTGCGGGATGCCCACCGTGTCGGAGCCGGTGCAGGGCGCCCCTCCCACGAAGTTGTCCTCGCTGGTCGACGTCCAGCAGCGGTGGCAGATGTTGCCCTTGGACACCTTGCTGTCGTCCGTGTTGGCCGCGTTGCCGGCCAGCATGCGGAAGCCCTGGGATTGGGGAAAAAAAAGGGGTTGTTAGTCAAGGAAAAAGAAAAAGAAAAAATAAAAAGCAAAGAAAAAGAATAAAAGTAAAATAAACTTACAGGCTTGAACGCCGTCACCTTGCCGCTGGGAATGTAGTACACGTCCAGCCCGCCCTTGTTGACGAGCTTGCCCTGCGGCCCGCCGTTGCCGGTCTGGGGCACGCGGTGGTAGGATCCGTTCTTATGCTTGAAGAACATGACGGCGGTCCAGTAGTTGGACTTGTCCTGGTGGAAGGTGCACGACGTGCAGGTCGACCGCTTGGCCAGGTCGAATTCGACCGGCGTCATGGTCAGGTTGAACGAGTTGCCGCCGACGATCTGGTGCAGGTGCGGCGTGTAGCGCATGCCCGGGTTGACCAGCGGGTCGACGCGGTCCACCACCAGCTGCGAGCACGCGAACCGCAGCATGTTGAACTGTGCCGTGGCGCCGTTGGCTAGCAGCGCGACCGCTGCCGCGAGCGAGGCCCACTGGTGCATCTTGACCTAGGTTTTGACTTTTGAAGTCCTCAACTGCGGTGTGATCTGTGGTATTGATGTCGTGGTTGATGTTCTGGCTTCCTTCCTGTTGTGTTTCCCTCCCGCTTTTTTATATATGTCTCTTGCGGACACTCTCGCCTCACAATGGAACGAGACCCGTTGTGGTTTTCGGAGGAGCAAGCAAAGAACGTATTGATTTCGTGAGTCAAGTCGACGGCGCTGAAGAAAACAAAAAAAAGGTAGTACGGCGAGAACCAGGAAAAAGGCAGGGTGGACGATGTCGCACCGGGCACTTATACGGCTCGCGGCCTGGGTTGCTTTCCTTTCCTCCTTTCCATCGGGCGCCATGCCCCCGTGGGGATCCCCTGGAGACCTGGCGATGACCCGGTCGTGGCAAGGCGCAGAGTGTTCAGGCGCGCCCGCAAACTGGGCAACTGCCGATGCTACGGAACAGGTTCGAGCGTGTTCTCTCATTTGGCTATAATATCGACGATTGGTGTTGAGCCGTCTGCCAACCGTTATGGGGTCCGGCCTCCTGCCGCATCTATCGACAATTGCCGGAGCTCCGGAAGTGACTGTGTTCGTTGCTACTTCGCCCCGGCGCGTGCGTATGGACCACTCCGGGTAAAACGCAGCCCCATCCAACCCCCCCAACCGCCAATATGTTAATTATTGCACCCGGGTCATGCCCCCTTCGTTGGTCGCCTCTGTTGCTTCCAGAAGTTTTGGTGAAGCACATGGCTGGTTACAATAAAAGACGCAGCGGTAAAGGCCCGACAAACTGACGTATCGTCTTGCATAGGTACTTGCATAGACAGCCGCCTAGCCAGCGATGGTTGTATTCTGGAACGTGGATATGACTCGTCAGATGTCTTTTCTGGGGAGTCTGGGGTCTGGGGTTGCCGAGCAGCGTCGCTTTGTGTGTGACGGTAGCCAGAACTGTGTGGCCGTGGCCCGTCACCATCTACGACGTCGAACCTTGTTCGCCCGTCGCCAGCCGCTTCGGGCCTTTCGAGTATATGGCCAATACCAATACGACATGGTAGTGGCCGGGGTGGAAAATGGCAACACAACTTGACACAAGCGGCATGGCGGCAGTCGGCCGAGAACCGAAGACCATCACCCCCAATGAGCTGTGAGCACTCACGGCCCCTGAGTCGTTCCAGCAGATGCCGAGTCGCCAAGCCCTGCCTGATGGTATCCCACCACATGGCAGTTGCAGTCTGTCATCGAAGAGTTCCCAGATTTGGCAGGAAGATCTCCAGGTTGTCAAAAGACGGACCGAGTTGGAGTTGGGCATGCGTGGGGCTGTGGACGTGGACGGCAACTCCGGGTTGCCGTTGTCTTCGGCTTTGATTCCGTCCTCCTCGCCTTCCCCCTTAGGTCAGGCTGGCCGCGTCATGTCGGGACAGTAAACCTTCTCTTGGACGATCCGGCCAGGGATAGATGTAGATGAACAAGTGACAGATGCTCCGTATCTTCTGATTCTTCTAGAAGACCTTACCACATGTTGCTGTCATGTTGCGTTGACAACAGTTCAGATTGACATGCCGCGTTAATCAGCATGGCCATGCCTCGCACTAAGACGGCTCAATATAGAAACTAAACTCTTCAATTGTAGACTCGAAGTGATCACACCTTCTCTCTTCCCTCCAAGCCGAGCTTAGCATATGATTGTCTCAAACGACGAGAATGTCGATTTCAATTGCCGGCACCATGGTGAGCCGGGTGCTGGGGAGCGCTTAATAGTTGTAATTATAAACGATGGCACTGTTGGTCTGTGGCCAGGTGCTTCCCTTATTAATGAGTCCTCAGCCGAGTCCTGTGAATCGGTAGTCGAGTTGTTATGCCGTCCATGTCTTTCATGAGCGTTTCCGATCACGGTGCGGTGTGTACTAGTAGTTATCTGAGCTTCATGCTTGCTCCCGCACCTAATGGAAATTCAACTATCAATGCAGCTCTCATCTTCTTCTCGAGTCAATGATCGGCCGTGATCACTGATGGTGGAATGGCGCCACGCTCAAGTGGGTCCTGGTTGCGGAGCTGTTTTCTCATGACGGCCACTTCTTCGCTCCATTCTCCAACTTTCCATAGCGTTCAGTTTCATGTCCTCAATCCTCACGCGGTGAGAATCACCCCCATCGTACTAGTGGAATCAGAATCGTTGCCTATCACATAAGAATCCTGGGTGGTTACTTGGCCCGTCTTGCCTCCGTTACATCTTCAATCTAATTCATCAACAAGCCAAGAAAACGTCGCTTTCTTCCGAAATCCGGTATCGGATAATCAGGGTCAACGGCACACAAGCCAAACAGGACAGGGCCATGGACAGCCCCTACCACCGCGAGCTCGAGGCTGCCATCGCGGCGGTGCAGAAGGCCGCCGAGATTAGCCGCGAAGCGCTGGCCAGTGCCCAGGCTGCCGGCGACGCTGTAGCAGGAGGAGCAGCAGGAGGAGGAGGAGGAGGAGGAGGAGAGACCGGGACCTTTGATCTCGTCAAGGACGACCTCAGCCCCGTTACCGTCGCCGACTTCGCCATCCAGGCCCTCCTCACCCGCACTTTGGGCCACGCCTTTCCGCAGGACGGCTTCATCGGCGAGGAGTCCGCCGACGAGCTGCGGCAGAATCCCAAGCTGCTTTCCCGAGTGCTGGCCATCCTTGCCCAGTGCTGCGGCGAGTCCCTCTTCCGCGACGGCGACGACCTCTGCGATGTCATCGATTCTTGCACCACCACCACCACCACCACCACCACCACCACCACGACGCTCACCCCTAACGCTTCTTCCGGCTCCGGCACGGGCCCTAACAACCGGACGTGGGTGTTTGACCCCATCGACGGCACCAAGACCTTCATCCGCCGCGAGCAGTACGCCATCAACATCGCCCTGCTCGAGGGCGGGCGCCAGGTCCTCAGCGTCGTGGCATGCCCGCTGCTCTCCATGGACGTAGACGCGACGACCGCTCCCGTGACCGACTCTTCCATCGACCCCACGGGGAGAGGATGCATCCTGTACGCCGTGCGGGGCCACGGCGCCTATGTGCGACCGCTTCTGCTACGGCTGGGCGACGAAGCCGGCAGCGAAGCAACACAACAACCACGCAGGCTCCCCCGGCACGCCGATGCCGTCACCTCTCCTGACGGCCTCCGCTCCGCCACCTGCTGGGCCCTGCTCGACTCGGGCGTTGATGTGGTGCACAAGGCCGTGGCCGAGGCGCTGCGCGTGCCGTTCCCGGGCTGCGACCTGCTGGGTTGGGTGCCGCGGTGGGCCGTCATGGCGCTCGGCGCGGCCAACATGACGGTCTGGGTGTACAAGAAGCGGGACCGGCACGCCAAGATCTGGGACCACGCCGGCGCCATGCTGCTCTTCGAGGAGGTCGGCGGCATGGTCACCGATGTCCACGGCAAGGACATCGACTTAGCCGCGGGGCGGAAGCTCAGCGCAAACTTTGGCTTTGTGGCCGCACCCAGGAGCGTCCATCACCTGGTGCTCCAAGTGGTGCATGACACCCTCCGGACGCACGGCAAGGAGGAGTTTCTTCGGTAGTAATGTGTGGGTGCCAAAACCACTGACCGAGTTTCAGCCCCAGCCATTGCTCCGTATGATGAACTGAAGTAGATGTAAAAGAAGCAAAATCATCGGATCCCGTCGGACTCATCAGCAGTCACCCCTGATGCCAGGAACATACAACCACATTTCTTCACACCTCGTCCTTGTGCCAAGAAATGTAGACTCGGCTCTCTGACCTACCAGGAAGCAATCATTCAAAAATATGTGAGGCAAGCCTCATGTGCTACTATGCAGTAGTGGGGTTGTTTACCTTGGAAGATGCGGAAGAGCCAAAGAGCCAAAGCATATTACCTGTTACAGTATCAGCCCATCACCCCCGTCACCAGCACAACATATGCCCAGAACCATATGACAATCACGTGAAGTCAGAAATAGGCAACCGGTGAGGCAACATAAGTTAGGTACCCAGAAAAGCAAATATATTAAAGTAATAGGTGCCGCCCGGCCCAAGCCGGCGCGCGAGCAACCATGCAAACAGCAATCGAGTAAAGATACGTCAACCAGGACAAACATAACTTTTTGTATCTCTCCTCAGATATTACTCGTTCGTCGCCCCTCCTGCCTGCTGTGACCAACACACGCCCCGGATCCTGTCGAGGCAACTGATCTGATGCAGAAAAGATGGGTGTTAGGAGTCGGTGAATTTTGGGCGGTATTACGTAGTGGTGGAAATTTCATTGCGACGACTGCGCCTTCTCCCTTTTCGTTTCTTGTTTTATCCTCCCTACAAGCGGTGTGGCAGAGGTGTGGTGTAAAGCCGACCCCGAGAGGGAGGATGTGTCATAGCCTTTCTAGGACGTGACGTCGTAACACCGTAACATTCATAAAGCCTGGTGATATGCTGGCGAAGTATCCCTGCTTCTCGGCGCCCGAGCCAGGTGAGAGGCTGGGAAAGAGAGATTGAAAGGGAGGGAACGGCCCAATTGCGCCGATGCTGTGTGGTGCAAGAGGCTTCGGCGAGCTCCGACCAGGGCTTGGGTGGTGATCCATGGTTGCCCATTCGAGGTGTAAAATGTCCGTGTATACCCTAGTTCTCCATCTTCGTTCGTCTGTTCTTTGTGTTGGTATCCGGTAGTCGTCATCATCGAGGGCATTATAAGGCTTGGTAGCCCGGCCGACTGAACCCGTGGAATCGTGGTTGAGAAAAGGTGCTAATTGCACACCCATTGCATACTTCGCCGTTGTTCCGTTGTTCTTGTTCCCATGGGGAAAGGAACTCCCGAGGCGAAAAACGAGAAAACGCGACTGGGACGGACAAGAGAAATCCGCAAATTGCTTGTGAGAAAACAACAAAATATTACAAGCTCAATAGGTTCGGGGTGCGTAAGCGTCATATACGACGGCGAGGCCGACTCGGCCAGATGCTATCCGACTGCGTGTGAATGCGGCTCTGCATCTGATTCAGGCTGCTGACCTCAAGTCCATGTTGAAATGTGGATAGGCGACAGGTGTTTGCCCGACATAGGGACTCTGAACAGGTAATTTTGAGCAGCGTGCATCAAAGATGCCGAGGCATTTCACACAGCTGGGACAGGACGGAAAAATCGGTGTGTGGTGCGGAGCTGGACGAGTCTTGGGGCCAGGAGCAGGAGGCCGCGGGAACCGGCAGACTGGCCACGAGGTGTGGGAGGAGGAGGGGTCCTTTGAGTCGCCGTGGCATTTGCCACGATCGCCCTCACCGAGGCTCATCGCCGCGGCAGGGGAAGTGGGAAATTTGTCCCACTAAAACCTCGACGCCGAGGAAGACGTCGTCCGAACTCCGTTGTCAGATGAGTCTGCAGCGGGATTGGTTAGTCTACTGTTCCAAATCCGGATCCAGACAACGTTGGGCACATACCGCTGCCCCGGTGGTTGTGACCGTTGGTCCGGCTCCGTCCCGCAAAGCCCATATTATCGCCCCAATCGCCGCTCGGCCCGTGGGGTTGGCGTTCGGGCACACTGCGCGTGCTGTTTCCGTTCAAGCTCGGCCGCTGGCTACCGATCGCGCCGGGGGTTTCCCGAGGGCGCAGCCGGCCGCCATTGAACGGCTCGCCCAGGTTCATTGACGCGAGGTCGTTGACCAGCATGGACGGATCATGATTCGATGAAGTCCCCGGAGTAGTCGGGGTTGTCAACGCGCTGGGTTGGCCGAGGCTGGCGCTGTATTCGCCATACTGAGCCACGTTCGGGGCGTGGACGGTGCTCCCCTGCGGGTAACCCGAGGTCGAAAGGGACGGGCTTGGGGTGTAGGAGCGCAGGTCCGCGAATGACTTGACGCCACGCAACGCATTCATACCACCGTCGGGGCTATCAGGAAGTTCCAACGTTGGGCCGTGCCGGCCTTGCCTGCCCAGGGTATTGAACTGGCCTGGAGCATTTCCCCGCGTCTCGGCGAAGTCAATGGTGGCGGCGCGGCTCAAGCCCCGACGATGAGCATCGGCAGAGACACCGGGAGGCATATGAATCGCCGGTGTGGCCCCGGTATCCTTGATGACATGGATCTGTCGGTGTTGGCCCTCGCCCACAGACCGGTGTTCCAGTCCCATGTTGTGTGCCAGGATATGCACGGTCCGCCGCTGCTGGGGAGTGATGGTGCTAGGAAAAACGATGATCTCGCGGCTGGGATCACTCTTGAAAAGCATCAGTTCCGTGTAGAAGCTCAGCGTATCCGGGTTGTTCAAATCCACATCTCCTGCAGTCGTATGCTGATCAGTAGCCGCGCCTCTCCTGGGTTCGCTCTTGCCTAACTTACGCAACGGCGAATTCCGAGATGCTGATCTGTGCGCAGCGTTGAGCGAATGCATCGATGATTGCGAGTGCAGCGTTATGGGCTGGTGCTGCTCTTCCAGTTGACCGCGTTTCTCCCTCTTCTCCCGCTCGATCCGCTCTCTCTCATGCTCGGGCAGCATCTTCTTGTACTCGACCCTCAGTTTTCTGCCCTGGACCTCGTAGCCATTCAGCTGCTCGATCACGGTCCGCGTGTCGATCGGGCTCTGGAAATTGGCGAAAGCAAGCCCGCGAAAGATGCCGTTGTCGAAATGATAGTTGAACGCATACGGCTGCGGCAGGCCCAACTCCGACATGATGGACGTGAGCATCTCCTTCCTCACGTTGAACGGAATGTTTTTGATCACGATCGCCGTGGGGATCAAATCGTTGCCCAGCGTCTTGTGCTCGTGTCGAGGATCGTACATGTCGGTCGGATAGCCATGACGATCGCCCGGGAAGACTCCGTCGCCGTTCATAAGGTTCATGGCCGGGTTGAAGTTCGGCATGGTCGAGTATTGGGCCGGGGGCACGGAGAGAGCGGGTTGGGCTCCGAGGCCGGGTTGCTCGGCCATGGTCCACTCCTGGGTTGAGTGAGACATTAGCGAGAATGATTCATAGGCTCGAGGAAAGAAACTGGGACGACCAACCGACGGGATTGCTGCTCTTCGAGCCCCTGGGCGAAGCCTTCCTTCACCCAGAGCTCCGGTAACGGTGCTTGCGCCGGAATTGTAGGTCCATGGCTGCGAGTTTCCCATGAAGCCATCAGCAGCAAAGCCTGGCGTGGGCTGCATCCTGTTCTGCCGGAAGACGCCGGCGTCATACGTGCCGAAGCGATCATCGGTAGCAAATAGCGCGGCAGGCGCTTGCCCGATAGGGTCCATCTGCCGCTGGTCCAAACGGTTGAGGCTTGGATGACCAGTTGTGGTGTTGTAACCCGGTCTTGAGGAGCGGGGCGACCGGTTTGCCGTGTTCATCGCGTATGGCGGGAAGTAGAGATCGGCCTGTTGATTCATCGTGGGCGATTCGGAACGAGCAATTGATGATCGAAGCTACTGTTCGCATCCAAATCCGAGTAGACCAAAAAAATCGAGCCCAGGGGCCAGAACTCGAGCTTGTCCTAGTCTCGAGGCCGGGTCCGAAGCTCTCGGTCAGATGGGACAGCTGACAGTAGGTCCGTACGAAGAGAACGTGTCGAGGTCTTCGAGGCCTGCTGGTGGCCGCTCCTCGAAGCGGGATACTCTACGTGCAGAATCTTCGGGTGGAGAGGGCGTCTTTTTTCGGTTGCTGTAGGAGAGCTGCAGGCGCCGAGGGACAAGGGCAAAAAAATAAGGGACGAAGGACTCTCCACAGTTCGCTTCCGAGATGTCTCCAAAAAGGCGGAGACAGGGCCGCGAATGCTGCGCGTGTGCGTTTTGGAATGCCTCTAGGTCATCACGTCGTCTGCTACTCGTTGGATGTCGTGAAAGCGGTGCGCAGACACCCGGGGAGCGAGATTGGAGAGAAGAACGATTGGAGATTTAAGTTGGGGGAAAAGAGAGGGTGATGCGGCGGGTGCCGCGAAGCTGGAGTGCCAATTAAAAGCTGAAGGGGGAAGGAGGGCGGTCTGTTGCAAGCAACACCCTTTTTTGTATGAGCTCCACAATAGAGGTTCGCTAATATGTCTTCGGCCGCGGACGGGGCACCGGCTGACAGGGGCAAACGGCTCTGTTGTCGATGGTTTGCTTCTTCCACGCGCTGCTGCAGTCGAGTCCCGCAAGTAAGGACTCGATTGCGAAGGCAACTCCCCGGATAATGGGCGTTTCGATGCAGCGCAACAATGATGCTGCGTAGTGGACGGAATAGTAGAGCAAATTTTTGGGATTGTTTGATCCCAAGGTTCCCGCTGTTGACCCAACCAGAAAATCAAATCCCCCCATTTGCCCGCCCAAGGCTCCAAAAGGGGGAGCGTCAGGTGCCCCACCCGCACCATTCCGCTCCGGTCATGGGGGCTTCCATCCCATTTGCGAGAACTCGATTCATGAATCATCATTCATCAACATCGGTTGCCTCAGGTGTCCACGTATTAGGTTTGGGAGCAGCTTGAAGTTGAGGCTCAAGTCACCGTCTTCTCATTGCAACCTGAAACATAGCGGAATCTAGGGTGTCGGCGCTGACGCGGCGTAAGATCGCATGTGCCTGCATGGGCTGCAGACCATAGAGCCGGGACCGCTGATGAACTGCCCAGTTGAGCTGTCCGGGTCAGGCTTTGACAGTCCCGGAGCCAGCGTTATGTGGGGTGCTGCGAGGAACGGGCCGCTCAGTGGACGACCTCAGATTTTAGTGTCCAGCTGACAGCCAACAGGGCTGAAGCTGGCCGCCAGACAGCAACTCCAAGTTGCAATGGATCCGCAGCGACGCAGCGTTGGCTCGCCACCCAGGTTGTCCTCCTGTCCCTCTCCCATGGTTGGTGGCGTTTATGTATCGATCCCGAAACGGATAACAAGCCCAAGCAAAATCATCTTCGATTTTGTGAGAAGGGATTTAGATATAAGGCGTCACACTGTAAAGGGTAGGCAGGTCCCGGTAGGGCCGCAGGGCCGTTACGGAACACAATCCTGTGCTAGACGATAGGTACCTTATCCTCTGGTGTGCCAGGAAAGAGGTGTATGTTGGTTTTACATAAATTGTGCAGCATGACATACCTATACACTCCAGTGTGATTAACACCAAATGCCAGCCAAATCATTCGGGGAACAGCCATTGCATGGAAATTGTGCATTGCCTATACTAGGCGGCATGAAAATCCGCCGTCTTTCTAATCCCTGGATGGTTGTTAATATCTTTATTAGCACAGCTCAAGCAGCGGAAATAAGAGGAAAGGAGGGCAACCAGGTTAAAGCAAACCTGTGAAACTCGGGCTCGAACTACTAGTCCCTCGTTGCACGATGTAATCTCATTAAACCCGGCTGGTGGTGTAGACACCTCCCTAGCGACAGACACAGGGAGATCAGGGGAGCGTTGTCCTGGTTCCTTTGATTGTGCCTACACAGCGCCCATTGTGCTGTGAGGTCATTGTACTGTGGTCTGTCTGTACATTCAAAGAACAGCTTTCATGTTGCCAATGAGTAATTTCCTGGAGAGAACAGTGAAAGGATAGAGAGACAGCTCCAACAACAAAGGGCGGATGCGTATAACCGTATCTTCGGATATAAAAAGCCGTGGCAGACAATCCAATGTTATATTCTGAGCGCCGACACAAGCAATTGTGACGCTCGCTATTACTTTGTGCTGCTCTTGCCGCTTCTCACGCCCACCGGCACAATAAAGTTGAGCTCGTCTCTCACCTTCATCACAATGGAGGTAACATGGATTGAAATCCTGAAGTTCCTGTCTCTATTGTATACCGCGGGTCTGTTGAGTGCTCTCTTAGCGGAGCAGTTGATAGCCATGAGTCGAAAGTCAACTAGAACCTCAACCAGGGATCCAACCAGAAGGTCATCCAGAGAGTCAACCAGAAAGTCAACCGAAGAGTCGATCCGAAGGTGGTCCACCAGAAGTTCACCCAGAAAGTCAACCAGAAGGTCAACGGGATCCAAATCTGCACAACCCCTGGTGAGCGGGGACAGCAATATCGCCCCTTCACCAGCTGTGGCCATAAATGCAGAAGAAAACCAGAGCCCACAATCACCCGAAACCCACCCCAAGACATCACTATCAGCCAAGAAGGAGGAGAGAGCGGTTGTAAACGAAGACCCAGGAGTCACTTCACCTGCCTCCCCCCCACCGCCCGAAAAGCATCCTGAGATATCACCATCACCCAAGGAGGAAGGCAAGGACGAGGCGAAGGAGGAGGAAAAGGAGCATGAGAAGGAGGAGGAGAGCGCGGTTGAAAGCAAAGACCCAACTTCAGCCCCAGCTCCAGCCCCTTCTTCACCTGCCCCTGCCCCTGCCCTCCCCCCACCGCCCGACCCTCCGTCCCAATGGAAGTGGAAATGCCACGAGTGCGGCAGGAAATACTTACTCGCCTGCACACGGCGCTGCTTCAACTGCGGCCACAAGTACTGTCTCCCCAAGAGCAGGAACCGCCGTTTTCGTCGCAAAAAGAGGCCCGACTGGGACTGGGACGAGGTCTGCACCCCCAAGTTCGACTACCCGGGCTGGGCGGCCTGGGGCTCATACCGCCGCACAGTCGCTGCTGCCATCCGACAAGGAGGAGGAATTGGAGAAGCCGAACAAAGCGGCGCTCAGAATAAGAAGAGGAAGCGACCATACGATGAAAAGGAGGAGGGGGAGGCCAGGGACTACATCTTCGCGACGTGGGAACTGAGGCCGGAGAAGAAGAGGGGCAGGGCGCCAGGCCTTGACTCGTGGCGGCTACGGCCGAGGGCCGAGCGTGACGAGGTCGCCCGCCGCAAGGAGGACATGTATGTCCTACAGAAGCTCAGTTGCTTCGTCCACTGCGACTTCCCATCCGAGTGCCGCTACGCACGCGAAACATCTCTTGAGAGATGGTTGAAAGATGCCAAGGATCTAGCTGCTCAGAAGAGAAAAGGAAACGGCTAGACGCGGTCCCGAGGAAAGAGCACACGGGTAATCCTCATAGAAAGGCTCAAGGAGGAAGCAGAGATAGAGAAATAGCCAAGAAGTAGATCTACATCCATCCATATTGTTTGATAAAATCAGTGGACCCGGTTGCCAGTTGCAACCAGAGTGCGGTCAGTAGTAGCCTTACATTTCAATATCCGTTGTTGTTGATATAATTGAGCCAAGCCGCGCGCGACATGCCTAATGATAACCCTGTGTAAGCCCCGGCAGGGGGCGGTGTGATGTTCAAATCAATCGCAAGGCGGTGTGTAGCTTGGATAGGCATGTCTTCTTCTGCTCCAGTCCCCAGCGGCACCCTTTGCTCCCCTCAATAACCCCAAGACAAGACAATACTGTGTTGATACACGCGTGAGCCCCCACCCTCATTGGATAGAAGCGAAAGCACACCATTCCGATACCACGACGACGTGCTTCAGTCAGACAAATCCGTAACACGGAACTCTCGCCAACGAGTTCAAAACCAGACCAACGCCAACCCAACTCTTCCTCACCCTCTCTGCATCGGCTGTGACGGAGTGTCGCAGGTACCGCAAGAAGTGCCCGACCGGAAACAGCTAATCTCCCTGATTCGGGCGCACCTCGACATGGAAACGAGAGATTAACGCCGAGCGAGGGTACGGCTCGGTATGTCGCAACGGAAACGAACGAGTACGGAAATTTCCCGCCATTTTCAGCCTTGCAATAGTCCAGAAATGTAGAACCGGCTCAGCGGCTTCCCTATGCCTCCGCGGCCTTGGCCTTCTTCTTCTGTTCGACCTTGAGGAGAAGAGCTCGGTTGATGTGCGGTAGCACACCACCGAAGGCGATGGTGGCACGAATAAGGGTATCAAGTTCTTCGTCGCCGCGGATGGCTAGCTGAAGGTGGCGGGGGGTGATGCGCTTGACCTTGAGGTCCTTGGCAGCGTTCTGGGACGGAGGTAGAGGGGTCAGCTAGCGTTCTGATGAACAGGACGAGGATGCAAGTATAGTAATCAAGACTCACCCCAGCCAGTTCGAGCACTTCAGCGGTAAGATACTCCAGTACAGCAGTGACATAAACAGCGGCTTTGGCACCGACGCGCATCTTGTTCTGCGTGTTCTGCTTGAGGAAACGCTTCACACGGCCGCAGGGAAACTGGACGCATTGGGTTAGCCTCAACATAGCAACTAAGAGGAAGACCAGGTGCGCGCTCATTGTCTGGCGCGTCCAAGGCGAAGTTCAGTGCGGGGCTCCCCAACCCCGTCGCGGCAGAAGTCGCTTGGTGTTATGGGACTGTCACAGGCGACGCGAGCCTGGCCTGTGGACGTCGCGCCGGCGTTGCATAGTGGTGGCGGCGCTGACATCCATCGTCGTTGTTTGTGGTGGTGGTGGAAAACACCAGGTTGCGAAGAATGTAGGGATGACGCGTGCGGTGGAGGGAGGTTACACAGACAACAACGCTGGATGCATCGAGGCTGTCGCAAGGATAACATGCAAAGGAAAACTCGTCAACGACTGAACATACCTGCAGACCGGCGCGCGCCGAATGGCTCTGCTGCTTCTTGGGGCCATCTGACCCGGAAGTCTTGCCGCCGGAGCTTTTGCCTCCCGAGGACTTGCCCTTTCCGCCAGCCATTTCTTAGATATACTGGTTACTGGTTTTTGCGCGGCGAATGTGTTCAGAAAGATAATAGAATAGTATCGATTCGCGAAAATATTCTCCCTGGTGATATGCGAGCTCGGCGCTGATGGCGTGATTTGGGAGATCTGGGGCGGTGTGGTGGAAAGCGAGATGGCTTTGAGCTGTGTTCGGGTCACCGTTTGTTGGTTGTTGACGAGGCAAAAATTCAGAGAACTGCTAACGTGTATTCGAGGTTGCTGTTGCGCGGCGCGCCAGCACAGGGGCACGGACTGCACATCGGTACCTCTGAGCCTGAGCAAACTCAGCAAAGGCTTGAGCGACCTTTGTCACTCTGGTGCCCCGCCTTGGCTTTGTACGGCTGGCTGCAGGAGCCGAGTGTGCAGTTCGGAGGGAGCAGCTGCCCAAACCAAGCACGACGAAGAGGACGGCAGGGACGGTCCTGTGAATCCAGTAGTAGACCGCAGTCTCGGTCAGACTGGTGTATAAAGGGAAGGCCGCGGAGCCTGTTGCCACCAGCAACAGCTGCCTGTACTGTGTATGTCCTCGAGGACGGTCTGGCAGCCTTGGGCGGAGCAGTAACGCACAAAGGCGGGCCGCTGCATTGTTGTGCGGCGCATTCTCCGGCAGTCGAGGAGAGATAGAGTCGTCGAAGAATGCTAGAGAAACAATTTGGTATCACCAAGATAGCCCGCCCAAGCTGACATGGAAAGTGTTGGCGGCGGTACAGACGCTCTTCGAGATGCTCGGCGGATTGATCTGGAGCATCATCAATGTGAGGTTGCCACTTCCTTCCTGCCAGGTCCGAAGATGCGCCCCACTTCGAAGTGCTATGGCGGTGCAAAAGTGTGGCTCGGCAAGTCCCACCCACAGCCCGGCTACACAAAAAGACAAAAGTCGATCTCGAGACGCGAGTCCTTCTTCCGGAAATGGCGGTGGTTGCCTGCGGCAAAGTCGAGAAAGACACCAAAATACACCAGCAGCACCGCAACTTGGGCAACAGTCACATCATGTGGTGGTGCAATGAATTTTCTGAGCGCCGGTTGTCCTCGATCGACACATTCCTTATCGCAACAGCTGCACTGGACCTCGTGTGATCACAGACGTTCGGCACGCTTCAGGAATTCAACCGATGACATTTCCTCTCGACAGTCTTAACCTCTTCTAATGCGAAAGGCTAGCCTCGACTTCCCGGATTGGGTAACTTAAATAACGACGAGCCTTGCTTGACTGCTCACACCTCACGCGGAGAACCGTATCAACTCCACATTGTGGATGCCCCAATCATGCAATGCGCTTACACAACTTTACACACGCTGAGGAGCGAGCCGTGGTAGGGTGTTTCAATGCTCATGTGGGCCAATGACTGCCCTTGATTCTTCAGCCGCAGGACCAACAGCAGGCCACAAGGCCGACCACCGCCGCCGCCTTGCAGATGACTGGTCCAGTCGATCCTGTTGGCGGGCGGCAGTGCAGTTACATGCCCCGCCGAGACAGCCCATGCTACAGCCTTGGGGCCCGCGAGGAGGTGGAAGGTTGTTAAGCCGTCGGGCAGCTGGTTCGCGCACTGGCTGTCATGTAGCAACCATTATATCAACCTGCAAACCAGCCTCTTGGCGTGGTCCGTTGCCTCGGCCGTCTCACGCTTGCGTGCTACTAGCGGTTGCCAAACCAGCGAACCCAAGATCGCCTGAATATCAACGACACAGAACACCGCCCTGCCCTGTCGACGGCTGGATTCATGGACCGTTCTTCCGCAGCCTCGCGCCCTCCGGCCGGGCGCGGGGAAGCTACGGTGCGAGAAAACGATGGCCGGCCTGAAGGGTCCGCTGTGGGAACGCGTCCATCTGGCTCCTCGCGCCCCGGCTCCATCGAATGGGTCGAGCCACTCGTGCGGAGAGACAAGGACGCAACCGAGGACTGCCATCTTGAGAGGCGGGACACTGCTGACAGCAGCGTCTCGGACTACTATCCACGGCGAACCAATACCGACTGGTCTGTCGCTGCATCCACCGCAACAGACTTGACGGATCTCAACAGCCCGGACGCAGCCTTCGCTGACGAAGGTCTAGACGGTGAAGCTGAAAGCTACCCGTCATCGCCTCGTCGCAGCGGCTTCTTTCCTGCCGCGATCCCGCTCCGGAAGAGGTTGCCGTTCCGTGCACCACCACCCCTCTCTTGCTCCGATGCAGACAAAGCGCCGGAGCTTCCATATAGCTCTTCGCCAGACACGCCAGCTTTTCGACACGGGCGGCCGGAACAGATCGGTTTATCCAGACCGAGTGTCAGGAGCAACACGGGATCGGATGCCTCCAACCAGACGCGGACTCCCTCCGCTCTGAGGCCATCAGATCCTTCAGGGGGTGATGGGCCAGCAGACGATCTGAACGGCGATCAGCCTGACTCCTCCGCGGTTGACACCTCCGGTTCCTCCGACTCCTCCGATCCCCAGACACAGGGGCAGACGATTGAGGAAGTAGCGGCAGGGGATGGAGACGTGCAAGAGCCGGAGATGAGCGGTAAAGCAGAGCCAGCGGATGACGTGCCAACTCCTGAACAGGCGACACCTGAGGCCGTCACCTCTAGTACCCCGGTGCCATCGGCAGGTGCCCCTGAGCGATCCAGCTCAAGCAGCAGCGAAGCATCAGACCCATGCGATGATGATGGTGGTGAGGAGGAGGACGATGATGACGACGACGATGGGCGGTCGACTCCCAAGCCGGACGACAGCACAGTACACGGGTTGTGTGATCGAGTCCTCCAGGAGGCGTTCGGCATTCAGGTCAAAGACCTCGCGTCCATTGAAGCAGTGTCGGCGGCGTATGAGTCGGTCAGCTACTGTCTGGACGAGCTCTCTCGAATTGTACTTAACAGTGGCGTCCGCAACGCTGGTATTGGGACATTCCAGGCGGCCCGCGGCGGAGCGGGGTCTGCCACCACTCCGATCCGGCTTGCGGGTGGCGACGCGAACCACGGGGGAGCCGGTGGGGGAAGTAGCGGAGCGAGCGGGAACAGGGGAAGCGGTCGGAAGCGCTTCAACGATGCCCGCGACGGTGCTGGCCCTAGTGGTGGTTCTGGAGGCGACACCCCCGACGGCGGCAAGCGCCTGAAGGTCTCGCCGCAACGCCCGTCCGACAAGCAGTCGGACTCAGTGCGGTACAGCTGCCCGTTCCGGAAGCGCAACCCTGTGAGGTTCAATGTCCGGGATTTCCAGAACTGTGCCGTTCAGGGATTTCCGGATATCCCTCAGCTTAAGTAGGTAGAATTCGCCCCACTCCCAACCCTTTGCGCTGTCATCTAACCAGGGGCAGACGCCATGTCAAGCAGTGCCACAAGCAGAAGGCGACTTCAGGCTTCGCCTGCCCGCGGTGCAGACGGGACATGGGGTCGAGAACGGCGCTAGAAGAGCATTTGGCTGTGGACAAGGCTCAGATCTGCAACCCCCAGCAAGCGGCTTCGAGTGCAGATCCGGAAGATGGCATCACTAACTCGATCGAAGACACGCTGAACGACCGTAAGGCAGTGAATAAGATCGACTGCTGGGAGGGTCTCTGGCATCTTCTCTTCCCGCAGGATCCGCAGGCACGCACGCCCGGTAAGTGGCCGCAACGACCCCCCTGTTTCTGTCAACTCCTTCAAGCTTGAGAGCTGACGAGAGTCGTTCAGACTTCATACCGCCGACGGAGCTGGATGAGGTATACGCGCAGCTCAACAGCGAGAACTGCGTCGGCCAGCTGCGGCAACGCATCCAAGACGGAATAGGGTCGGACAGCGACGTCGACCTCGTGTTTGACATCTTCCAGCAACACATCCACTCCGTCTTTGAGGAGTGCCGGCTGAAGACAGGCGGTGCCGCGGGAGGCCGCCGACGAATTGTTCGTCCCCAGACACCGCGCGAGTTGCCCAGCCGACAGAGCTCGACGCGGCTCACTCCTGCGCAGCATCGGCGCCAAGGCTCGGGATTCTCCGACAGCAACATTTCCTCGCCATACGTTGCCACTCCTCAGAGTGCCAGCATACTGGGAAATTCGGAGCTGCTCTTGACGGCCGAGCCGCAGACGCACATGCCGTATATGCCATCGATCAGTAGCTACGCCAGCTCCACGACAGCCGGTGTTGGTGGTTTGGTGACAACGTCCCTTCTCCCTCCTTGGGTCCCTCCCACCAGCAAGGGGGGCCAACCTGTCACAATGCCGCCGCCGCCGCCGCACTTCCCCATGGGGTTCAACAACCAGATGGATACACTGAAGCGCCAGCTGGCACATGCTACCGGGCCAGCACCAGTCAATCCCGGGGTGGATCTCACCAGTTCCGTGCTCTCGGATCAGGCAGCGGGCGACTTCTCGCCCCATGTTCCCCAGGCCGCTGCGTTCGGGTCGTACAATGGCTGGGATACAATGCCCGGTTTCGGGCAGCAGCAGCGGTTGCCGGATCTGCACCTGCAGGTCCCGTCTGCATCAGGGATGCAGGCGGTGCAGGGCCAGGGGATCTCACCCACGGATGCAGTCATGGTTCCGTCGATTGAGTTCACTGGCTATGACGGGTCCGTCACAGACAATGATGGATATGAGGTTGTCCGCCACCAAAATGAATGGGCATAAGGAGGGTATGCACGGTACGCGTCCTTCAGTTCCGAGAAGAGGAATGTATTAATAGAACGATCCTGTAACCTGATGTACGAGTACATGCACACGTGCAGGTTCCTCTCACCTTAATCACATCAGGCGGGACATGAAGTCCGCCTTGGGCAGACACCCCGCCTAATGAGATGGAAGACACTGTGTTCTACAGCTCGCACAAAAAGGAACTTGCGCATCTTCATCTGCCCTTCTGATAGGTGATGAATGTCAGGGAGATGCCCCCGCCAATCGCGTTTACCTAGGACAGAGATGGGCTTTCTCTTAGGCTGACTGCATGCAGTACGCTTATGGTGCCCGTGCGGAGTAGCCGAACAATCACAGCATCATCGGTTTTGTTTCGGGTACCTGGGTGGTGATTGCAATATAACAACACCGTAATAACCGCTACCAGTAATTGTTCTGCTCAGCTTCAGTTCGCCACGCCCTGTGCACCGAGTGAGTCTCTTATGACGTTTCCTGGCCCAGAACCGATCAACACCTAACCCACAGGATTTTGCCCGATCCCTCGGCCCGGAGTGCCCCGCATCACCCATCACCAACCCCCCGTTTTGGCATGGATCTGGCTGTTGGATGCAGCATTGATTGAAGCCACACGACTGGCTGTAAGTGAGCGCCAGATAATGATCACGATGCATGTTAGGGAGACTTCTAAAAGCTCGAGGCCAGATTTTTGTGCTGACAACCTGGAATTGAGAAGGTGCACAACGGCCCTTCTCACTCTGCTACATACACTATCGATACACCAAAGGAAGGGAGAGCGTGGAGCTGCCACATGAGCTGAGCTGCGTTACAGCGTTAGCATGGCGCTCACTCTGGATCATGATAAGGGCCATGCTCCAGACCTAGAGATGGACCCAGGACGACTACCGCCAGAGCCATCGGCGCCGGGCGGCCACTTGATGCATGAGCTCATTGGCCAATCCCTGCATGACTTCTCCGAGACGGTGCGACACTCGATCTCGCCGTTGGCGAGGAAAGACCCCGATACGGATGTCACCGCGGCATTAGCAGTGGCAGGCCCTGGCACGGAGAAGCCAGACATCAACCACAACGACGAGGACGAGGACGATAACAATATCCCCCATCCCCCAAGGCCACCGCAACCTCCGAAGCGGCGCCCGCTCCACCTCCTCACCCTCCCGCCCGAGATTCTTATCATGATCCTGCAGCACCTCAACTTCCCCGCCATCCTCCGCGTGAGCACGACATGCAAGCAGCTGCACCACCTGGCCAGCCCGGCCCAGATCAGCACGCTCGTCGGCGCCGACTGGCTGGACGCCCAACTGCAGCGCCACTGCAAGAGATGCCTGGTCCACGACCCGTGGCGCTCCATCTTCCTCACACCCCAACCCCAACCTCGACCGCGCGACTGCGACCCTTCCTCATCCGTGTGCAAGTACGCGCTGGCCAGCCTCTGCCTGGGCTGCGCCATCAAGGTGCGCGATCCGCGCATCCGCGTCGGGAGGAGGGTTCCCATGGCGAAGGCCGACGTCGTCTTGGTGTGTCGCTGGTGCGGCTTCCCCGTCGTCCTCGGCTTCCGCTCCCATCACATCGTCATCTCGCAGCGCGACCAGATGCATCGCTTGTGCTACAGGCGGTACCACCACGCCCTGTTTGTGTTTCGTTTCGTGCTGGGCGGGCTGCAGTTCGGTCTAGGGATCGTGGCGGCTGCGCTGGCGTGGCGGTATTTTCGCCATCGCGTGCTGGTGTTTGCGCCGACTGTGGTGAGTGTCTCCTCTTATATTTTTTACTACAGTGCAATGTGTCCGAGTAAAGGTGTGTGTAATGATTTCTAGTTGTGTATTTAGCTGACCCGACCCCGTTCAAGACCAACTTCCTCCTCATGTGGATCTGCCTCGCCTTCTTGCACCTCCGGGACACCTCGCGGCGGACCTACCATTACACGCTCCTTCTCGAGCTGGCCATCCTGGCGCTCTGGATCCCGCCCGTCTACTACGTCGCAGGCGACATCATCTCACACAAAAGCGGCGGCCCTGTCCCCAGGGCGACGCAAGCCACCCTGGCCATGTTCGCGCTCAACATGTACTTCCGCCTCGTTAACCTCGCCGGCAACATTGTCCTCCTGTTCCGTTTCGATTCCACAATGTGGACGAGACTGGGCCTCCCCCGATGGCGACGGCCCTTCCACTACCTTGCTACTGCCCTAGTCATGTGGACCTATCCGCAATCACTAGAGGCAAAGCTCGCGGGAGATTCTGTGTAGTTAATGAAGACGTTTGCAAATCTCAGCAAGGAGAATCGTCTCGCAAACCGTACCCCATGGAACCAGAAACTGCCAGGCTTTAGAGGGATACTTGGGCCCCTCGACGACGATGTGGCGTGAGAGGCGCTTCGACAATTCTGGCGACGTAGCTACCTTTACGCGTGCGTGGATCATCCATTAGGTGGGTGGTGCTGGCCGGCAAGGTTATTGTCATATGTGGCGGACATGTCGTGGACTGGATGGAGCTCGGTCGTCGCGACGTCGAGGTTCTTGACCAATACACCTTGGTCGCGTCTCTTCAACTCGGGTGTCCATGACCCGACGGATGCCGGGTGTTTGCACCACGCCCCAGCCACTTCTACATTGACATCAACAGCAAGATGAACTCGAGACCCCTGGATTTCTCCCTCCGCTACGTACGCTATCATCCGAGTACGCAGGTTCCGATCCTCAGACCGTCGCGACAAGCTTGGTGTACGCACTACTCGGCCTTGAGGGGAACTACGTCAGGGGGAAGCCGCGATTGATACCCGTCTGTGGGGGCCGTTCCGCTGCCGAAACGTACACCCTGGCTGCAGTCCAGATACTATACCACGCTGATGGCCTGCTCCTCCTCTCCCAGCTCGACGGCTAGGGCTTTTAGATCTTACCGGATCTCCCTTCGTGGGGTCCCGGACCGGTCCCGCGCTAAGGACCTGGACCTCGGCATGGTTGGGTACGAGAGAGGTTCGCGGAGCCCGGGGGGAACGCACCCCGGCGACTCTGGCCCTCAAAGCAACCGAGCGGCAGCCCCTCCTCCAGGGAGTGCTGCTGCTCGACCGTGTCGTCCAGATCGGCGAGTCCAAGGAGGAAAAAGGCCTGCATCCACAAGGAGACGGAAGGGAGCATCGCCCCTTTCCCCGACTGGCTCTCGATCTTGTCGGTTCTGCCCCCCGCCCTGATCTACCATACAGGCCAGTCCAGAAGTGGGCTCTGGAGAAGGGAGAACGCTGAGCACAGACAACGGCCTCGCGAATCCCCTTTGCGGTCTAGAGACACCCGGCTCCTGGTAAATACGGACTCGCCTTCCGAGATTTGGCCAGCGCACACATCATCCTCGACCTGGAGGAATAACGAACCCAACCCTGCCGAGAGGAGGGTACAAATTCCTAGGCAGCACTGACTGAGTGAATTGGAGGCGGAGCTGGCCGAAGCCGAGACAAAGGATAGATAGCCCGGATGATGGATGGTCTGATGGATGGCCTGACGGATCCTCCCGCCCGACGCAGATCACAAACGAGGCCATCTTGAATGAACTACCCACTCTTTCCAAAACCAGGCTACTCCTGACGTGTCAGGGATACCTCGGCATTGCCAGGATTTCGGTCGGGGAGGGTGACATGGGGTTGGATCATTCCCGGCTCACGGCTACTAACTACTACTAGTAGTAGTAGCTCTCATATTCCGGGATACAGGCCTAGTAGTAGCGAGTGGTGAATAACGACTCGCTTGGAGGGGCGTACACCCCTTGGCTTTATGCAAGGAGAGGCTCTGAGTACGTCCAATGCAAGATCCAGGTCCGAGTCTATACTAGCTGTCGTGTAGATAGATTCCGAGCAGGATTCCCCCACAAGGACGAAGCCAAAATACATTTACCGGCTTTGCCTGCGAGACCGATTCGACGCAGCAGCTTGGAGAATTGTCCTGTCTTGGCCGGCTTGGAGGTGAGTGTCGGATGGCACGAAAGCTGGAAAGGGGAGGAGGAGAGAGTCGAGGGGGAGGCCGATGGGGGCGGCCATATACAATGATATGTCTGGCCTGAGTTCTCATTGTCGGGACATATCACGTACCTAGGCCGTGCCTCGTATTCATTGGCCTTATACGCATCACTAGTATCAACATCACAAGGACAGGAGACTGACGAAGAGAACCTAGAACTGCCCATGTGAATGTAGTCGATTCCTATGTGTAACCATAAGCCAAGAGGCCGAAATTTGGCAGGTCCTGTGTTAGAGTCATGCACCGAGGTGTCGGCAAGTGCTTGGGTCCCTACTCGTACTTGCCACCTTGGAGTTCAGGACGCTTGATATTTATTACGGTGTTACAATTCAATCAACCAAGGCCAAGCATCGATTGGGACTCGACAGGTTAAGAAACAGCTCGTAGTTTTTGCCCTTATCATAACTCATGAGACGAAATACATCAAGAACGGACCACAGTCGGGAAACTGCCTATCACCCGTTTCGTTGAGGATTCGAACACCTTTGAAAGAAGAATGGGAGTCCACAGTAGAGGCGAACACAGAAATATCCAGACCATTATTCGCGCATTACCTAGTACTTATATGAAAAGCCCTGCCTGAGCCATTGCCAGTCCGTCCCATCACAGTCAGGAGAGCGAGAAGAAAGACTCAGAGAAGAGAAGAACAGAGAAGAGAAGAAACAAGATATCATCGAAGAAGACCAAAATCGTCGTATCAGAGTGCATTGCATGGCAATCAAGTAATCAAAGCGAAACTGGCGGGCCGGCCGGACATAAAATGAATCAAGATATTAAAAACTCACACTCCACTGCCAAGACCGACGATGGAGCAAAAAAAAAAAAAAAACATACAACACCGAGGATTCCCCAGTGGTCACCCACCTGAGTACTGGTTCGGCCCTTGGTAGCTTAACTAAGGGAGAGCGGACGGGATCCCGTGTTTTCTACCAGGTATGGTCGTATGTGCTGGTTGAGAGGAAAAAGGAAACTTTATAAGGTGCCGCACACTTGTGAGACCGAGGTACGGTTTTTTCCATGGCCCCTTGGTAAGGCACCTTATTGATCAACCGAAGACAAAATGACCAGCCGAATCCAAGCCATGCTCAAGCAATGACTGCAGCGCCGATCAGGTTGATGGCCCCCTACTTACTGGGCCTGCCACCACCACCATAGGCATACGCCTGGCCCGCTCCCGAAACGGTACCCCTCTCCAGGGCAGTGAGCTCGCGCAGCAGGGTGGCAGCAGCGACAATCTTGAAACTCTCGAGATTATGCGCCGAGCTGCGATGGCGGGGCCGCAGGTCCCTGTCCTCCTCCTTCTTCTGGCACGCGACGTGCAGGCAGGCGAGACAGAGCTCCAGCGCGTCCAGCTCGCTCGTGTAGCCGCTGACCGAGGCCGGGTTGCGCATCTCGCGCGCGATGTAGGTCGTGATGCGCTCGAACTCGTCCTTGAGCTTGACGGAGCGGTCGCGCTGCCGGTGTGTCTGGACGCCGGATTTGTTCATGATGAAGCCGACGAATACTTCCAGCTCTCTTAGCGGTTGGTGCGGGTGGTCGGCGCCGTCGATCATGGTGCCGTGGATGTCTTCTTCGTAGCTGTGTGACAGACAGAGACGGTCAGAGAAGATGGTCATTGAGAGAGAGGGTTACGGCTGACAAAGCACTTACGCGTAACGGATCCTGTGCGCCTCGGCCGAGCGGTGTTGCCACTCCACCGGGCCGATGGCGCTCACTCGCTGGTGGATGGCGTCCAAAAGCTGGTCCCAGAACGAAGCGCTCCCGGCTCGGATTGCCATTTTGATGTCCTCGGCCCAGATCTTGTTCTCGTCCACCGCCCGGTAGAGCTGTCCCAAGAGCTTCGGGGAGCGATAGTACTGGTACCGAGGTCCTTCGTCGTTGTCCTCGTCATCCTCATCGTTCTGGGGTGCAACGTGTTGGTTCAGCACTTCAACATCAGACTTATTGTGGATCGTGATCTGCGGGCCGGGGGCGAGGAAGTCGGGCCGCCACTTCTCACTCCGAGGCAGGTCCCTCACTGAGACAGGCCGCCCCGTCTTGGAGAAGTCAACGGCAGAAGAGTGGAGCTCGGCCAGCTTGATGCAATCCGCATGCAGGGTGCCAGCCGGCCGCTGGTCAGCCAGTATCATGTGCCGAGTGGAGATCCGGCCTAGGCAATCCTGTCTCATGAAGTCGAAGAAGAAGGTTGCCAAATCCGAGGACGTCACTGGCCTGTTCAACTCTAACGGCTCGACTCGGGGGTAGTTAGCTGGACTAAAGGTCTTAACTCTGCCAACCAGCTCGGGATCCCAGATGATGTGGAAAGTGTCGCCGTCGAGGTCGCCTCCAGCGAGCTGACTGGGGAGATCTCGACTGCCCCACGTGCTGAACACGATGCAGTTCCGGTAGTGAACAAGAGGATGCTCGTTGGGCGGGATCGTGTTGTAAGCAACCCGGACGTCCCCGGGATGCATTGCGGGTGATCGCGTCACAATTACGGGGCCGGATCCAGGAGGCTCGGAATGGCGGTCACCTTTATCAAAGGTCACGTATACTTGTCCTTCCTTCAAGTATCCCGTTTCGTCCGGGACGCCAAAGAGTGTCATGCCTTTCCGGACGGGGATTCGGGACTTGTGTTTGAGGAGTCGAAGCTCCTGCAGAAGGATTGCCTCAACCGCTCCCCGAAGGAAGCCATCTTGGCGGTAGTCGAGACCCATAGCTTCCGTCTGGCGGAGGAATTTATGAAGCTGGATGCTTTCGCCGATCCTCTGCGCGCGGAGGAAACTCGCCGTGTTGTACACCGAGGCGGTTAACCCTTGAAGTCGCCGTACTTCTCTGCTTTGCAGCTCCAGGAACCACTCCCTTGGCGCCCCCATGTCCTCCATGATCTTGATCAGCGGGCGGTTCAGAACCATCGGGATCGGCTTGGAGCCCATATCACAGATCTCAAGCTGTTTATCATTGCTCGGAAACTTGATCATGGATGGACGAATGCATATCAAGTTGCCCACGAGGCGCGGGTCCACAGCCAGCATCCCCTTTGCGCCCGCCCACCGGATTTGGAAGCAAGTTGGGCATCCTTTGGATTTCGGTATGACGTTGTAGATGGCTTTGGCGGCACCGGGCGAGATCTTCCCGGAACCGTCGGTGAACACGCGGCCGTTCCGCTCAATGTCCGGTATTTCACGAACCTCAATGGCGTTCTCGTCGAGGTCCACAGCGTACGGTGTCTCGGAGAAGGCTTGCCCAATGCGGGCGGCGCGCCGGGCCGGAGACTTGATCTTTTCAAAGTCGCCGAGGCCCGTGACGATGTACTCCGGGATGTGCAGCTGGCCTTGGTGGACGAAGGATGCAGACAACCATGCCGAGTGGGCGCGGAGCGACGAGTGCGAGAAGCCCAAGAGCTTGTAGACCCTGCCAGCCACCATGACACCGCTCACTAATACCGCCTTGAACCGCTCATAGATGGAATCCAAAGATACCGTGTTATTGAAGAAGAGATCCTGGCCATTCTCATCGCAGAACTGCGCTCGGATGAAGTACGAGTGATCCGGGAACTTGCGGAGAATGCGGTTCATGGGCTCCAGCTCCGGGCCGTGAAACATTACGCGCGTCGGGGTGACAACGGCCCTGAAGATACGTGCCCGGTTCGGCGTTTCATCAAACTGGTTTTCCTTCACGGCACGGCTTTGCCGGACGAGCTGCTCGGCTTGTTCCAGATATTCCATGATACCGTCCACTTCGAACATCCCCGGGTCGCCCTCGGGCGACGGCCAGTCGATCCAGTCGAACAGCTTCTTGAAGGCGTCGACTGACACGGGCGGCTGCTGGCTCTCGGCCTTCTTGGCTGCTGCGAAGCGTGAAACTAGTCTCGAAGCCAGAGCGGAAATCGTGGCTGGGTGAAGATAACCGTTTGCCAGTAGCGCGTGGAGTAGGAACAAAAGGTCAAAAGGAAGCGAGTCACCGCGATTGTACTCGGCGAGCTCGGATTGCAGGGTTGCCGCAGCGTCGCTGAACCTCACTTGGCGTGCATGCTCGAACCCGAGATGATAGCGAGTGACAGGGAAGAGCTGTCGCGAGCTCATCCTGGATATCTCGCTTTGAAAATCGCTGTTGGCATGCCGAGTGATGGCGTTGGGAACTTTGAAATAGTAAACCAGACAAGTGGCCACGATGCGCTGATGGTTCTGGTCGATGGCCACTTGTCTCATGCGCTCGGGGGTCTGCTGGCGGATGGTGAACATTGAGAAGCGCGTTGTGATGTCGTCATTTCCCGTGGATTTTGGTGCTAGAATGGTCGGAGCCCACGAGAGGGTCACGGCTACGGTGCCGTCGTGCCACCACACAAGCTCAATGATGCTCTGGAAGGGCATGCGGAGTTGCACGTCTCGTCCGGTCAAGCGGACGAGGAGGTTTCGCTTGGTAAACTTCAGCTGACAACTCTCGTTCGCCGTCCATTCAGCCGTGAAGGTGAGCCGTTTGTCGTTGAAGGTGTAGTAGCCGCAGCTCAGCTCGGTTGCCGCCAAAGTCTTGACCGTCTCTTGCGGGACAGTCTCGTTCTGGATTCGTTGGCTGGCCTTGTGCTCAATAGCTCTCAGTGTGAGTTCGTTGACCGCCCGTTTGCTCTCTTGACAGACAACTCTGGATCCCAAGATGGTGATCTCTCTGTGGTGTTGCAGGAACCGGACGCCATCGGCTTTGTGGCGGAACGTGATATTTCCAATGTGCTTGCCCTTCGCCTTCTCGACCATGTAGTCCGTGATATGGAGTCGCTCCATAAGCGGCTGGAGCTGCGTCTCCAACGACCGATCCGTAAGACGGGGCAAAACATTACGCATAAAGACCTCCATTTCGTCGGAGCCGAATGACTGACCGAGGGGGTGAGAAAGGGGCGGCAGACGAGGCCTTGGAAAGCCTCGGAAACGGCGAGGTTTGGTCAAGTTGCGATTCGGCAGGTCTAGTTTGACTCAAACTTGAGTACAACGTCATACAATGGCATGGAACTGCACCGCACTCTGAGAACTGTGAAAGGACGCCCCGGGGGTCGACGCCCGGATGGTAGGCACGATGAGGTTAGGACCTCAGACCGAACTTGGGTCTTGAACTCGAGGCGAGAGCGCCTCGTAGGGAGTCTTGTTGCGCAAGCTGATGTTTGGAACGTTTGCGCAAGGCATGATAGGTAGCAGCAACCAGGAAGGAGCACGAGGGAGGAGCGGCTCTCCTTTTCAGGCCGCCACGACCCCCGTACTTTTCAGCGATAGAAGGGAGCATGAAGGGAGCAAGCATGGAGGGAGCTCCCGCAGCCAGATCAATTCAAATTCAACACCTCCCCATGAAGCAATGCGGGTTTCCGCTATCACAGAAGAATCCAGAACGTCAGTGGCCGCCGCCGTCAATACTTGCTGCACAGCTGCAGTGAGGCCCGCCATCGACGGGATAAGTGTTGGCGTCAAGCGATCTGGGCGGCTTGACTTATCGCAATGCGGGGCACCTCACAGTGACGGTATGCCTCACCGATTTCATTACCATTACTGCCCAATAGGACCAATGCCGTCTGACCTATGTTCGCGTTGCACAGCGCGACGGGAAGCCATTGAGGCCGCAAACGCTGCTGTCTTGCCAATGAGAAACCAGGAGGTAATGTTGTACGGAATAGGATGAGTGGCCTGCCCATTCCTTGAGTAGAGGTGCCATGTATCCATAAGAATATGCGCTTTTACAATTCCTCGTACCTATCTTTCACCAGCGAGGTAACGTGGTGGTGCGGGCACTGCCTATAAAATGTATAAAATCGTAACTTACCTCTACAAGCTGTTACACGGTAACAGTAATGACAGGGGATGTATGTACTAGTAGTCTCTGTTTTTACACTGAGATACCACCCCTTATGGTATTGTACAATAACTATCGGTAACTTACAGATCGCTGCCGAGATTTGCCCCTCTTGGCCCACTTGCCCGGATGATGCCAGGATCATGGAGCTTCCATTGCAACCTGCCCCGCGGTGCCCACATGCAACTCCCGCCGAACCAAACACGCCAACCCACCAGAGCTGCTCCAGGGACTAGAAAATCCGCGGTGCCATGCGGAGCAACAATGGAGCCTGACCCGTCGGATGCTGACGATTACTTTGGCTGAATAACCAATGCCGAATGGCCGCCGGCCGCTGACTGGTTGGAAACCCGCGCGCGCGACCAGGGCGCTAGGGGTCCTAGGGCGATGGGTTTCGCCTCCTTTGGATACTCCTTACGGAGACGAAAAATTGGAGGATGGGGGAAATGGAGAAAAAGGAACCCCGCTTCCGCCATCGTGTCGTCCTTACTTATTTAACCTCTCTTCGATCTTCAAATCCTGCTCGTTCCGCCTACCAGCTGAACTCTTCGCCATTCAACTTCTCTCAAGAGCGATCCTGACCTGAAGAGAGAGGAGAGTTCCTACAGTACACTTCTGCGGCTCACAAGACTCCACTGCTCCGTCGCGACTATGCCGCCATTCCGCGCCGAGCACATGGGCTCCCTCCTGCGGCCCCAGCGGCTGCTCGAGGTGAGGGAGACCATCCGTGAGAAGGGCGTTAGCCCCGAGGAGGCGGGCCTCCCGGCAGTGGAGGAAGAGGCCGTCGGGCATGTGGTCAAGCTGCAGCAGGATCTGGGCTTGAAGGCCGTCACCAGCGGCGAGTATAACCGCACGCGCTTCTGGGGTCTCATGTGGGACGAGTTCGAAGGGACCATCCGGCTCCAGGATGCCGACGCCTCGCTGTTCCGCCTGTACCACCCGGACGTCGTGTCCCT
The DNA here is from genome assembly GCF_033439665.1 of Chaetomium strumarium. Classification (NCBI taxonomy): domain Eukaryota; kingdom Fungi; phylum Ascomycota; class Sordariomycetes; order Sordariales; family Chaetomiaceae; genus Chaetomium; species Chaetomium strumarium. The sequence goes on along the minus strand of NW_026944433.1, from coordinate 156,625 downwards.
CATCGAGCCGGAGCGCAAGGTCATGCCGGGCGACTCGGTCATTGCGGGATCCAAGCTCAAGCACAGCCCCGAGAAGTCGCAGTCCAACCTCCACGAGCTTCGCCTGGTGCAGAAGTTTGTGCCGCAGAGCGAGTGGCCCAACATCAAGCTTACCATGATCACGCCAGCGTGGTTCCACATGAGGTATAAGCAGGGCCGTGCCTACACCAAGGAGGCCTACGCGAACGACGCCGAGTACTTCAAGGATGTCGCCAGGGTGTACCAGGCCGAGCTGGATCAGCTCTACAAGGCCGGCCTGAGGAATGTCCAGTTTGACGACCCTGGTCTTGCCTGTGAGTTCAATCCGTTCCCCCTTTTTCTTTCCTGCCTGTGTCTCTCGAAGCTCACCCTCTTCCTCTAGACTTCTGCTCCGACAAGTTCCGCCAGGGTTGGGCCGAGGACAAGGATAACATTGGCACGGTCGATGATCTGCTGGATGCGTACATTGAGCTGTACAACGACTGCATCAGCAAGTTGCCCGCCGACTTCCACACCGGCGTGCACCTCTGCCGTGGGAACTTCATCGGTGGCAGGTTCTTCGCCGAGGGCGGCTACGACGTGATTGCGCAGAAGCTCTTCACCAACCTCAAGGTCAACACCTTCTATCTTGAGTACGACACTGAGCGGGCGGGCGGGTTCGAGCCGCTCAAGTTCCTCCCCAAGGACAAGTACGTGGTGATTGGAGCGGTGTCGACCAAGCTGCGGGAGCTGGAAGACAAGGAGGAGATCAAGCGGCGGATCTACCAGGCGGCGGACTTTGTGGCCGAGGGCAGCGGCCAGACCCGCGAGGAGGCGCTCAAGCGCATCGCGGTCAGCCCGCAGTGCGGGTTCAGCACGCATGAGAGCGGCTACCCGCTGACCGAGGAGGACGAGAAGAAGAAGCTGGCGCTCATCCGGCAAATCGCCGATGAGATCTGGGGTGAGCCATGAGCGGGGCGGGAAGAGGAAAACTTCTGGAGGTACGCAATGAATCGAGCATGCGCTGGACGGGTTGGTCTGGCCGAGATGACCTAGGTGTTTTATGACTTCAACAGCAAAGGCAAAAAGGGGGGCCAATGCGGGAGTTGATTGGGAAGGCATGAAGGCCGGTTCTGGATATCAACTTCCAACCGCCAGAGGAATCGCCATGGGACTATGGAAATATAACAACCTGTCACGGCCGTTGCGTTAGTGACGTGCAATATACCTTGCTTCTCTGTCTGGAGGCGTGCCATTTGCCAACTCTGCCACGCGACTCAGGCCGACATGTGATGATCCAAGTCCCAACCGCTTCAGCATTTCGCAGGCAGTCCGAGCGCTGTAGTAGGGACAAGACTTTGAAACGTGATGGCGACGGGACTTCTGTCGATCCGTTTGAGGGAATGTAGAGAGCTGATCCTCAACTCCTCGAGCTCTTGTTGAGACGATAGTATTCTGTCACTTCTAACTATTCTCTACCAGCTCCGCTCCACTTCCTGCGGTTTAGTGCACCTCCGGAAAAACGCTTTGCCTATTGAGTGCCGCAGCCGGGACAAGAGCCGGGCTCCACTGTTTGGTCCGATCTTCCTCGACGGTCCCCCGACCCGGCGCTTTCCCGGTTATCACAACATAGAAGTGAGGACCTCTTTAACGGCTGGTTCATCGTCATCAACGACCTTGAAGCAACTAGATCTTTGAGAAGAACCGGATAACCACCCTCTACGGATTTGAAGACCAGGCGACCACGGAATAGTTCTAGACCACTACCGCTAGGAACTGCAACTCCACCTCCTCACCTTATAAATTATAGCCATGGACGGAAGCGGGCCAGGCATGCTGTACGTGACGATGCAGCCCCGCGAGGGGCTCTCGCCGGACCAGTTCCACGAGTGGTACAACAACGAGCACGGGCCGACACGGCTCCGACTGCCGCACATCTTCGCCAACGGGCTGCGGTACCGGGCCGCGGACGGCGAGACGCCGCATTTCCTGGCCGTCTACGACGTGACGTCGATGCGACACCTCGACACGCCCACCTACACGGACCTGCGCGCCAACCGGTCGCCGCGCGAGGCCGCCACCATCGGCCAGGTCGCCGTCGACCGCAAGTTCTTGGACCTCGTGGCCACGCAGCAGAGCCCCCTCTTCGCGCCCATCGAGCAGCTGACCGACGCCGAAGCGCAGGGGCTCGTGCTGGTGTCGGTCGAGGTGTCGCTCAAGCCGGGCGTCGAGGGCGCCGAAGAGGCCGTCGTGCAATGGTACCGCGAGGAGCACCTCCCGATGCTCTCCAAGATCCCCGGGTGGCTGCGCAGCCGCGTCTTCCGCACGCCGTCCGTCATCGAGGGCGGGAGCAGCGGTGCGGTCAAAATCGTCACGCTCCATGAATACGCCAAGGAGAACGGCCTCGAGGGTCCCGAGCACAAGGCGGCGATGAGAACCCCGCGGAGGGACGACGTGTTCGCCAAGTACATCGCCCACAAGGCACGCCGGACCTATGAGCTATTCTATGTCTTCGGCCCAGCGCCGAGGGATCTGCAGTCCCTGTCCCGCCTACCCCCCTCGGCCGCCTTCTCCACAGCCGACGGCAAGATCTCCACGGTCCCCGGCGGCGAGAAGGACGACGACGCAGCCATCAACGCCTTCGTCACCACACCCACACCACCCGACTCCGACTCCTCCGGCCAGACAATCCTTCCCTACCGCCTAGAGGGCAACCCCTCCCCCACGGCGCCCACTATAGCCTTCTGCAACTCGCTGCTCACCTCCCTGCACATGTGGGACCCCCTGGTGGCCATCCTCAAGTCCTCCCGCCCCGACCTGCGCATCCTGCGCTACGACACGCGCGGGCGCCACGACGACAACATCAACAACGTCCCTGTCCCCGCCACGCTGGACATGCTGGCCGACGACCTGGCAACCCTCCTCGCGGCCCTGCGCATCCCCAGGCTGCATGCGCTGGTGGGCGTGTCGATGGGCGGCGCCACGACGCTCAAGTTCGCGCTGAAGTACCCGGGCTTGCTGGACCGCTTTGTCGCGTGCGACTTCAATGTCGCGTCTAGCGACGCCAACACGGCTGCTTGGAAGGAGCGCATCGCCGTCGCTGAGGGGGATGATGATGATTCTCTTGAGGGTGGTGGTAGTGGTAGTGGCATGCGGAAGTTGGCGCGCCTGACGGTCGAGCGCTGGTTCCACCCGCACACTATGGCGCAGAAGAAGGATGTGGCGGAGTGGATGACCGACATGGTGGCGGCCAACAGCGTGCAGGGGTTCCGCTACTCGTGCCAGGCGCTGTGGAATTATAACCTGCGTGACGAGATGAAGGGTTGCACGGTGCCGGGCCTGTTTGTGGTGGGTGAAGGGGATGGGAAGGGGGCGCTGGTGAAGGCTATGGATGGGTTTAAGGGGTTGTTGGGTCCGCATGGAGGCGAGCTGAAGATTGTGCCGCTCGCCGGGCATCTGCCCATGTCGGAGTCGCCGAGGGAGTTCTGGGATGCCATTGCTGGGTTTGTTTGACGAGATCTAGTAGCTCGTTGCGGAAGCTTGTACAAGTAATACTGGATTGGGTGATCAAGTACGGCCTCGATGTAGTTACAGCCTCTCTCAGTAGGAGCCCAGAGCATCTATTCCTCGCAGTGACTCGTCTCGTCTTCGGCTCCGGCTTCGGCTCCAAACCAGAACTCGACCTGCTAGAAACCCAGCCGGCTCTGAATTTTGGTGTCAACCAACGACGAGTCTGTTGTCAAACAAAGCCTTGGATCCGAGAGACCACATTGTTTGTAGTTGCAGGATCAGCTTCTTCGGTATACACATCGCGGCGATCGGACACTCGCCGCTGGGATGGAATAGGTTCCAAATGGGTATCAGCTCCCCCGCCTGTGGACGCGCACCGGTATGAACTTTCCACAATATCTGTGGCATTCGTCTCCGGTCCTGAAAACGGCCGAAAAGGCCAGAGGTCTCCGGGTCGACGACTTCCCCGATTCTCACACAGTCCAAGATGGCTGCGGCCAGTCCGGCTGTCGCTATGGAACTGTCGTTACCCGAGGTAATAATGCCGCTCTTGGCTTCAAGTGCGTTTGTCCCAGGGAAGGCTATTCCGGGGAAGACCAAGTGGCGCACATCCTGGGGCCACTCGTAATTGCTTTGGGCGGTCCGGTCAGTTGGGAAGGCGGCAATCGGAATACCCACGCCCAGGCCCGTGACTGCAAGGTACTAGTAGGCACTTCTTTCCGGAACCGCGATGGTGTCTGGGTGGCCATGAATACCATGATTAACTGTAAGAATCCATATTCTTCATTCGCTGCCATGCTTGCGCAGGGATGCATATGACATGAGCTTCACTCTCACAGCTATTCTGATTACTTAGACAACAACTGTTGACATATTGCCGCCTTAGACTTTAGTTAGCATAGATACTCAGTATGGAATCAATTAGTCGCTTAACAATCTTCATTCGCTACCTCGCCGCCATCTCCCCGTCAAACAATGCCCGCTTGTCCTCGTCCTGAGCCGGCGGCGCGACAGCTATCTCTCCCCGCATGATCTCGATAACTGAAATGACAGGAAGGATCAACATGAGGAGGGAAAGCAGCTGGCCAAAGCTCCACTGCTTTTCGCCTTCATCACTGAGCTTCACATCGGGGTTGCCGAACGCCTGCGACAGGATGTACGCGCGGACCGTGGCTCCTGGGAAACAGCCTTGTTATTAGCAACGCTCCCTGCAGACACAAGATATTTGGGACCATTTATTTTTACTCACCAATGGCGATGGCGCACATCAGCACCAAACCAGCCAGCTGAATCGCCTTGTAGAAGCGCTGGCGCCGACTCTGCAGGTACCACGTGGCTAGCCCAAACACGACACAATTCCCCGCGATCGCAACAATAGTCCCGACGTAGTCCAGGCCACCCACGTTCGAACTCGTCGAATCAAACACCCACACACAGCCGATGGGCAGCGTTCCGGGCAGGCCCTTGACTTTGGTCTGCAGGAGGTACACGCCGTACACGCAGCTCAGCGCCAGGTTGACGAACATCAGCAGCTGGCGCATCCAGCGCAGCACCCAGTCGCGCTTGAAGTCGTGCACCAGCGCTAGTAGCGCCGCGTTGTGCGTCGCCGTGGAGAGTAGCGCCAGCATCCAGATCAGGAAGAAGTGGTACGGCACCAGCGACTGCGACTTCGCGAGTCCGACGCTCTGCAGCCCGATCCCGACCATGATCTGCTGGTCGGAGTAGCTGTTGAGGAGTTTGCGTCGGATCACGGATGGGTTGCTGGGGTTATTATTATTAGAGGAGGAGGAGGAGGAGGAGGAGGCCGAGCGACGAGAGCGCCATATTTCGGGCAGTACAAGGCTGGCGGATATGCCTAGGGCCAGGCCGGCTGTTATGACTGAGGAGAGGAGGACCTGCGATGCGTGTCAGTGGCATGAATAACGTGAAGTTTAAGGTCTGTGGGGGTTTAGGGACATACGCCGGCCCCCGCGATGCCTGCATCACTGGGCACAGCATCGGGAATGGCAGTGCAATTCTGCTTGTCGAACATAATAATGCGACGGGGTCATGAGCGAACCAGGAGGATTAGACGCGAAAGGAAAAGAAAAGGGAAGGGAACAAGCAAGCCCAAAACGCCAGCGAGAGATCCCCGAAAATTTCGCTGAACTGTCAAAGCATCTTGAAGAACTCAAAATCGAAAGTTTGAGGAGACGCTGTGCCTACGTGGTACTATTATTCTGTCTGAAACACGGCGATGCGGGCAGCCAAGGCCCCAGTTGCATGAAACACATACAATGACTGGACGAGAAGGAAGGAGGCCGCCGCGGCAAACGCAGCCGGGCGGCAACAATGAACGAATCATGGGTGCTAAATTTGGACATGAGAAGCCTAGGAGGGACCCTTTAAAGCTAGTGGAAAAAGGCGAGATCCATTCACCTTTGTTCTGCGCTTTGATCGAGTGCCTTTTATAACAAAGTGCAACAATGCGATTGTGGACTGTTTGACAGAGACGACCGGGGGTTTCAAACGACAACACCTAAAGTCAATAGAATGGCGACCTCGGTACATCTTCGCAAAGCATCTTGTAAGCACCGGAGGTGAAATATGCCCATCGATAAAGTCCCTGGTCTTGTTCTTTTGTGGCCCTTGACATGATGGTACGGAGCAGAGGACCGCATTAGAGACGGAACGTCAACAACGACGTGGAAGTAATTGCCACACCCGAAAGTTGCGCTCCGCAGTTTCCGTTGCTATGCATTGTCGCAGAAAACAAACAACTACCCCGCGGCAACACGGCCATTACTCCTTAAACCAACCAACACTCGATCGTAAAACGACCCAAAACGTCACGCGCACAAGTTTTGAATGGAACCTGAAGCCATTGCGGCCTGGATCTTGGACCAGGACGTCCCATTGCAGGCCTGCTCCAATGCCGACGCGTGTCGGCTGCGCCGTCGACGCTCCGATCTACCCGATAGCATCTACCGCGCAGCGAAGGGACGCCGAGTCCCCCTCGCCGAGGCCGATCCCAACTCTGGCTGCAAGATGCCAGATCTCAACAAGTCTGATTTGCGGCGCTCCCTGTCGCCTTTACCGTGTTCCTCAGCGTGGGTGGATCCGGAGTCATCCAGGTCACGGGCTTTTCGAGTTTGAGAAGGTCATCGGTATTCCTGACGGGGCTTGTGGAACGAGTGCGAGCACTGGCGCAGGGGCTTGGCTCTCTTGAGCCGGAAGTGGTGAACTGCCGGTCGCTTGCGGGAAGCTGAGCGGTGAAGGACATCGGCGCCGGAATTATAGGGGGTTGCGAGAACATCCTACGCAACCGTGGCGAACCTGCCTGCGGATCTGCGACTGTACTGGCCTCGGCATCAGCGAATGCATACGGTTCTTGATGGCCTGGCCGCTCGACATCCTTCCTCCTCGGACTACGCCCGCGCACTACAACTCTTTGAAGATATTTGGAGGGTAATACAAGGGGAGGGATACTTGCCGTGGGAGTTGAAGGGGATCTTGAAGGAGGAGCTGATGGTTAACGACTCACGCTTTGCGCCGATTGACAGGGTCGTGGTGGCCAGCCACAAAGAGAGGGACGATGCGTGTCGGCTCTTCCCGTCGCTTGGCGCCGACGAAGACCGGATGCTCGGCCTCCTTAGCCTCTACGACGAGCTCAAGGCCGTCCGCGATATCGTCGCTACCACTATGCGGTTCGTAAACACGTCCCGCTCCGAAGCGGCGTGGAATGACCACATTCACGGCCCACTATTGCGCCTCGCCGTCTCCAGTACGCCGCACGTTGGCGCCGAAAACATTTCGCACGCTGCCATTGCTAAAGCCTTCGTCCCGGCCGCGCGAGGGGAGCTCGAGGCCTTGGGCGGCAAAATGATCGACTACGCACTGCTTCTTCAGCCCGAAAAACATCTCGCCGTCCGTATCGCCAACTGCGTGGACGGCTTCGAGCGTCCACGGACCTTCAATCAATCGACGCACGGGCCGTTGTGTTACGAGCCGACGGCGTGCTAATCAAAACCAAGATTGACATTCGACGGCGTGCCGAAGGTAAGGCTCAGCTGGGTGTATGGTTAGCGGCCTGGTACGGCCGCGTGGCCAGATTCGAGCCACTGCCGTCCGCTGAGGCGGGCATCCCAACGAACCTGCCCTTCCTCCCTGTCCTGCTTGTCGTGTGCGAAAAGTGGGAGCTGTACTTCGCGTTTGACAGAGACAGTGGGTTCGAGGTGTGCGGGCCCCTCGAGACCGGAAGCACTGTGACCGTTGACGGTTCGTACCGCCTCCTTGAGGTGCTACGGCTGCTGGCGGGTTGGGTCGCCGGCGAGTTCCGTGGGTGGGTTGAGCGATGTGTTACATAGGAGCGGTTTTCAGTGATGATCTCATCCATAGGCTAGGAATCGCTACCGAGGTCAGCATAGTACGAAGATCTGGCAACCTTCAACTTGTCAGTCCCTCGCCCACTTTTGACGACAAATTGTTGGGTTTCATATTAATGCGCTACCCTTCTCTTGTTGGACGAGCTGTTGACGGCCTCGATTCCCGCAGCATTTGACATGAGTCGTCATACTCTGGGGCGCGCCTGCGGCCCCGCTAAACTCTCGGCTTGACGATCGTCATGCCCACACCTCGATCACGTCAATGAATAACGTGCTAGCTAGGGAGTAAGCTACATGGCTAGTTTTGAAAGGACCAAGATGACGGTATCAACCAAAATCAAGCATAGTTTGTCCCAGTTCGGACCTTGATATCAGCACTCCTGGTCTCCACACCCGAACTCTTGGGTATGTCCTGCCCGTTCCGCTAGAATGCGCCGGAAATCGTCGTCTCTCTTCTCGTGCTGGGCGAGGATGGCGCGTTCGGCTGGATGCAGGGACACAAGCCCGTAATGCTGCGAGGCGTGTATCTGACCGTACGGGAAAAGTCCGGCCCGCGCACCTGGGCCCATAGAGGGCCTCGGAGATGGGGAGGTCGACTGAGACACTGTAGCAGGCCTTCTGCATGCCGTTTAACCCCCCCTCGCCGCAGATGCCCATGACCCCTATAAGGATGGATGGCTTCTTGTCCGGGTGCTTGAAGCTCACCGGTCTGAGCGCCTTGTTAATAGTCTCCTGCCGGCTCGAGTGGTTAGCGGCGGTGAGGAGGCGGATGTTCCAGCGGTCGGACCGATGCCTATCTGTATACAACGCGAGCAGAATCGCAACCCCGGGACGCGAAACAAAATCTTGACTTTCGCACAGCTGCAATTGATGACTCAGCGAGCACGGACTAGCGCCTCACCCGCAGTTTTGCCGGCCGGGAACCCGTTCGCGTTCCCGGAGTGGGGCCGGCTCCGTAACAACTCCAAACGGCACCGGCGACGGGGCCCGGAAGGCGTCGCCCAATCTACTTGGTTCACACCCTATCCGGTCCCTTAGCTCGCACCCCGCGCAATCGCAATGGCGGTGTATTTTAGGCGCTAGGATCCCGTTCCCGTTCGGGGACGCGAACCAATTGCGCCCAACCCCCGAGCCTCGATATGCTAGCCTTGCTGGTCTTGCTAGCCTGGCTTGCGTATGCTATCGTTACCTCCCTCCTCTCCCCTCTAACTATAGAACTCCCTTCCTCCCTTACCTTTTCCTCGTTCTCCTACTCCTAACGTACTTTTTAACTCACCCTCCCTAGAGAACTCTCTTCCTCCCTTACCTTTTCGTCGTTCTTCTTATTCCTAACGTACTTCTTACCTTACTATAAGAGTATAACGATAGTTGCGTTTCTCTAGGGCGGACCTAGTTAAGGTTAAAGCGCTCCTCTAGGCTTATATGGTCTATGCTATCGAGGAGAAGGGTAATAAGAAGCTGTCATGAATTAACCTGCAGAGGCTGGTGGGGCCGACCTGCATGGTCTGCGGGCGGCGCCCGCGTCCAATCATTCTGGTCCTGGACGGACCAATCAGAAGAGGATCGAATGGATCGAGGTTTGATCCAGTCGAGCCAGGACGGATCTATGGGATCGATGTTTGATACCATCGATCCAGCAGAATTAGGTACACAGGTACCTAGGGAAGGAAGCTGTATATAGTTCTACCATTCTGTCACTCATTTAGATAACTAGCTTCCTCAGTGAGCAACCCAATACAAGCAGTAGAGTAGAGGCTACCTTACTGTGCAGACATTGCGGCAAGCATTGTTGTGAACCCTTTGGCTTCACTGAGACCTATAGCCCGACCAGACTACATTTGACCGGTGAACCCTTTCAGAGGCAGGACTGCCTGGTTTCGTTACAGCTTAACGTGCATTATAAGCGAGCCAAATATATAAGCGAGTCGAACACTCTCCACTACACTACCAACAATATCCTCAATTACAAAACAACAACACTAGGAACTGACAATAGTTACATTAGAAACAGCTGAATCTGAGGCTTCTGCAACCTCTTGGCAAGTGCGTGCATTATGGCCAGGCTTGCCGCACACATCACAGCACCGAACCTTCGTATGAGCCCCCCCTGCACCGCCACCATCCGGCTGTATTTCTTATGCCACCTCCCTAACCACAGCCTTTTGGTCCAGTAGATCTTTTACATCTTCTACTGCAAGTGATCCTCCAAGCTGTATATGTATTCTTTTAGCTCTTCGGCGCTTGCTTAGTACCTTGGTTGCCTTACGGAGCGAAGACACCTCTGCTTGAAGGAGAGCCACGTCATGCATTATAGCCATCGTACCCTTAGTAAGCTGGTCTATAGCAGCCAACATTGAAGTCGGGGGGCTATTTTGATGGTTGGCAATGCGAGTCTTGATAAGCGTTGACTATGACTCGGCTTCTCGTGAGTTGTATGGTGTCTGGAAGACCCAAGATTGTATAGTGCCCGGCCGTGAGGTTTGGGGGTATTGGTGTACGAAGCTTGATATCTAGCTTTGAAAGCACCCTCTCTAGATCGTATGGCACAAGGCCAGCCCCTATAAAACCGCCTTGGATGTTCCTCTTAGTGATAGAGGCAAAGAAGGCTGCGCGAAAGGCATAAAGGAACTCGAGCATGCTTATATAGTTGATATATACGCGTATCAAGTCCTCGATCTGGCGACCGTACGCCTGCTTCAACGGCCTAAAGTAGCCAATATCAAGTGGCTGGAGGAGGTGGGAGGAATGTAGAGGTATGCAGAGCGTGATTGTCGTGAACTAACCATATATGTAGGCCGGCGGGGCCGCAGCCAGGCGCAGAGCACCATCGGGAATGGGACGCAGTGCGGACCCCAGACGGCTCATTGCTTGGCAATATGAGCGGAGGGCTCATTGTTTGGCAATATGAGCAGGCTTAATGTGATCAGTGATGAGCGCGATAAGCGGCTCATCTAGATTATCAATGAGCCAGACGATCCAGGTGCAAAAGTACCTAGGGAGGAAGCTATATATAGTTCTACCGTTCTGTCACTTATTTAGATAGCTAGCTTCCTCAGCGAGCAATTATTTCAAGCAGTAGCCTTTACCTATTATGCAGATATTGCGACCTGCATTGTTGTGAACCTTTTGGCTTCACCGAGGCCTATAGTCCGACCAGCAGATACCTTCGACCGGCGAACCCTTTCAGAGGCAGGACTGCCTGTAGTTTCGTCACACTTTCGTGGCTATCAAGGATTAACAACCGGTATTTGCCCTTTATCCGAGGTGCTATATAGTAGTCGAAGTGCTTGATCCAATCAAGGCCTACTGCATTGGTAGTCCAGCCATTGTCAGTGGTTGCAATGCGCCAGTCGGCCGGGAGGTTGTACTCGGTATACCAGTTGGCGAGATGGTATTGCGCTGCTAAGATGATAAACGGAGGGATAACCTAGCCAAGAGCATTAACGCCTTGGATTACCGTTGCCCATTCTGTGACGAAACCGCAGGCAGTCCTGCCTCTGAAAGGGTTCGCCGGTCGAAGGTATCTGCTGGTCGGACTGTAGGTCTCGGTGAAGCCAAAGGGTTCACAACAATGCAAGTCGCAATGTCTGCACAGTAATGTAGGGCTACCTTACTGCTTGTAATTGCTCACTGAGGAAGCTAGCTATCTGAATGAGAGGCAGAATGGTAGAACTATATACAGCTTCCTCCCCTAGGTATCCCGTACCTAGATCTCTGGAACATTTGGAACAATTGTCGTTCCCATTGTTCCATCTGGAACAACGTTCCTTGGCGTTGTTCCCCAGGAACAATCGTTCTTGGCATTGTTCCTGATTTCCCTAATCCTCATTGGTTCCTTCTTCCTCGTAATGATTGGGTACGGGCGCCGCCCGTTGACCATGCAGGTCGGCCCCCACCGGCCTCTGCAGGTTAGTTCATGACACATTCGCGGTCGCCAGGCTAAGATAGCTTTGCCTTGCTACGGCCATCCGAGGTTGTAACTACTATTCCCGGGAAGATATTACCTATTATAAACCTAGTTTCGTCGAAGTTGTAGATATTGTCATCTACGATACTGTACTTGGCCTTGACGTTCTATATAAGGGTAAACAATTCGCCAATAACCTTCAGATCCTCGCATTTAGCTCTCTGGTAGTCGTATCTACGCGTATAACGCGTCCGGAGCTCTGGCTGGCGTTTAACAAAGTTATACGCCTAGAGCTTGCCGACAAAGGGCGCTTTGCGTATGCATAGCAGTTGGTTAGCTATATCTTCTATACTATATAGTCTCGGAGGAAAGGCTCGCTTAGATAGCTCAATTATATACTGAACAAGAGACTTCTCTTCGGAATCAGTGAGCCGCCGCGAGTTGGGCGTTGTGTCGCGTCGTGCAAGCTTGCCGTCGCATTGGTTTCAGATAGTATTGACTATGACGTTATAGATCTTTGCTGCGGCGCGAAGACTAAGTTTTGGGTTCTTTTTAATAGCTTCAAGGGCTAAGATTACCCTAGATTCTCTTGAAGCCGAAGACATTGTTAGGTGTAGAGGATTTTGGTTGTAGTATGGAGAGAAGACGCGTCGCGGTCAAAGTGTTCAATTCGCTTATATATTCATCTCGCTTATAAGATACGTTACTCAATCGCCGTAGCTAATTCCTAATTACCAGGCTAAACTACCTTACCTCTTCCACGTCGATCGGCACGTATAACTACTATAGATACCTAGAAAACGCTGATTATAAAGCCAGTCTTATTGAAGTTGTAGAAGTTGCAGTCGTTGCGGATGCCATACTTCGCTCTCATGTTATATATAAGCTTCAACCACGCACTAATAATCTATAGATCTTTGCAAAGGGCTCTCTGAAAATCGTATATGCGATTGAAACGCATCTTAAGTTCCGGTTGTCGCTTGACGAACTTCTCAGCCTAGTGCTTGCCGACGCGTCCGCCGTCGCGTTGCGCGAGTAGCAGATTAGTTATATCTTCAACACCGTCATGTCGGGGCGCGAATCCTCGCGTACCCAGGTCCAATATATATAGAACAAGGCTCGTAAGCAATGGTCTGCAGAGCAAGCGAAGCGCTTGTACTCCTCTAAGAACAGATCTACACCGGGGGTGCGATAGCCTTTATCGATGACTTCAATGCGTAGGTTACGAGACCCACGGCATAGAGCAACCGCAAAGGCATCGAAGCCATTATCAAGAACGCCCTAGATTGGGAGAGAAGGAGCGGTACAACGTTCAAGGCTGAGAAAACAGCAATTATACACTTCGCTCGCAAATTATATAAGACGGACGCGCTACCTTTTATCATTAAGGGACAGACTGTCGAACCTCAGAGCCATATCAAAATCCTTGGAGTGGTTATAGATGCGAAGCTGAAGTTTAAAGAACATATCTCGAGGGCTAAGTCCAAAGGCTTGGAGGCGGCAATGGAATTACGCCGACTCCGAGGACTATCTCTATCAACTGCGCGGCAGCTATTTATATGCACCGTCGCCCTGCGCGTGGACTACGCTACCACTGTTTGGATGCACGCATACAAGGACAAACTCGTGGGGCCTATCAATAGGGTCTAGAGAAGCAGAGGCCAACGTCGCCAGCGTACAAGACCAGTTCTAGAGACGGGCTATTAAGCTATAGACGGACATTCACACCCTACTAGATACCTATCCACTATATAGAAACCTATCTCGAATGCGGAAGTTTAGGAGACAACCCGCTTACTGCTATACTAGGTGGTAGATGCACTTAAAGATATAGCGATAGAGGAGTTGAAAACCATCAACCCGTTTACGTTACCATCGTGGGAAGAACGCGTACTAACCATTATAGACGAGCTGATAGCGATAACGTATCTTATAAGCGAGCGGGACATATAAGCGAGCGGGACACTCTCCACCACTCTACAACAACCATCCTCAATTGCAATACAATAAGACCATTAACTAACTACAATTATATCAGAAACAGCTGAATCAGACCCTTCTACAACCTCCTGGCACGTACGGGCATTATAGCCAGGCTTGCCGCACATATCAGAGCACCGAACCTTCGTACGAGCCTCCCCTGCACCACCACTATCCGGCTCCTTTTCTTGCGCCATCTCCCCAACCACGGCTTTCTGGTCCAGTAGATCCTTTGCATCTTGTACCGTAAGCGATCCTCCAAGCTGCACGCGTATTCTTTTGGCTCTCCGGCGCTTGCTGAGTGCCTCGTTGGCCTTACGGAGCGAAGAGACCTCGGCGCGAAGAAGAGCCATCTGGTGCATTATAGCCATTGTACCCTTGGCCAACTGGTCCACAGCAGCCAACATCGAGGTTAGGGAGCTATTTTGATGGTTGGCAATACGAGTCTTGATGAGTGTAGACTGCGCATTGGCTTCCCGGGAGTTATATGGTGTCTGGAAGACCCAAGACTATACAGTGTTAGGCCGTGAGGTTGGGGGTGTTGGTGTACGAAGCTTGATATCCAGCTTAGAAAGTACCCTCTCTGGATTGTATAGCATAAGGCCAGCACCTATAAAGCTACCCTATATATTCTTCTCCATCATAGAGGCGAAGAAGGCCTCGCGGAAGGTATAGAGGAACTCGAGCTTGCTTATATGGTTGATATATATACGTATTAAGTCCTTGACCTGGCGACCGTACGCCTGCTTTAGCGGCCCAAAGCAGCCAACATCGAGTGGCTGGAGGAGGTAGGAGGAATGCGGAGGTATATAGAGTATGATAATATGATGCTCCTGGCAGTAGAGCTCGAATTCGGTCGAGTGGTGGCTCTTATGGCCATCGATGATCAATAACCGATATTTGCCCTTTATACGAGGTGCTATATGGAAGTCAAAGTGCTTGATCTAATCGAGGGCTATAGCATTGGTCGTCCAGCCCTTCTCGGTGGTCGCGATACGCCAGTCGGCCGGGAGGTTGTACTCTTGATACTAGTTGGCAAGATGGTATTGCGCGGCTAAGATGATGAAGGGTGGGATAGCCCAGCCGAGGGCATTGACTCCTTGGATTACCGTAGCCCACTCGCGGTTACCAGGCTGGGCCAGCTTGGCCTTGCTACGGCCATCAGAGGTCGTAACTACCATGCCTAGGAAGATGATACCCATTATGAACCCAGTCTCGTCGAAGTTATAGATATCATCATCCATAATGCCGTACTTGGCCTTGACATTCTATACGAGCGCGAACCACTCGCCAATAACCTCTGGGTCCTCATACTTGGCCCTCTAGTAGTCGTATCGACGTGACTAATGCGTACAGAGAGTGGGCTGGCGTTTAACGAAGTTGTGAGCCCAGAGCTTGTCGACAGGGGGCGCATTGCGTACGCGTAGCAGTTGGTTGGCCATATCTTCCATACCATATAGCCTTGGTGGAAAAGCTCGCTCAGATAGCTCAGTTATATACTGGACTATAGCCTTCTCTTCTAGATCGGTAAGCTTCCATGAGTTGGCTGGAAGATCGCGTCGTATAGGCCGGCCGGTACGTCGGTAGCCGAGGGTTGAAACTGGCACGTTATAAAGCTTGGCCGCGGCTCGGAGGCTTAGTTTCGTATCATTTTCAAGAGCTTTGAGGGCCAAGGTTACCCTAGCTTCCTTTGAAGTGGAAGACATCTTTAGTTGTAGGAAAAACGCGTTGTTGGAGGTGGATGAAGAAGGACTTGTCGTGCCAAGAACTTAGTGTCCCGCTCGCTTATATGTCCCGCTCGCTTATAAGATACGTTATAGCGAGATGCTAACTATAATATACGTATCGCCGTAAGCAGCTCGGCACGGAACGGTATAGTAGGGGTTAGCGGAGTTGTTACGCTGCCGGCGTCTATACATAGTAGCGCAAAGCTTGGGACCTTTGCCTCTACACTCGGGGCAAGATCGGAATAGAGCCTATATTCTAGAGAGCTTGTAGCAATAGAACGCGCTTTAAGCACGCTGCCAGCGCTTAGATCTGCCAGCATTATACTATCAACAAGCAATAAAGCGGCTGTTCTCATACTCCGGCACCCCCGATAGCAGTCCGGCCAGTACTATATCCGCTACATCTATAATTCTATTAGAGCGCTATAGAGAACCGGGAACAGAGTAATGATACGATGAATCTCTGCGAGCGAAGAGGACAAACTCTTGAACATCGCCAAGGAACAATCCAGAGAAGCCTTCTAACAGGGCGCCACTCCGCAAATACAATCGCCTAGAGCGCGGTCGATAACGCTCAACATGGTATAATCCAAGAGAGGCATTAGTGGGCACTTGCTAGAGAACGTCGGACGTCATTCTAAAAGGGTCGACATAGCACTGCTAGGCAAATATACGAGACAGCTCTATAACCGCCTATCATAGAAGGAAGCCAGCGTGCTCGCTTAGCTTAGAATAGGCATAGCAAGGCTCAACACTTACCTCCACCAAATTAGAGAGCCCTGTTAGAGCAGTGCGTATATAGATAAGCAAGCAAGACTATTGAACACTTCCTATTCTAAAATAGAAAATAGACCCTATATAAAACTAAGATGCTCTAGTAGATAGATATTGTGATAGATTGAGCTACCTGAACCACTCGGCTAACTCGCACCTTCCAAAAGGATGCCGATATCGCAAGTCCCCCAACCTTGCGACTCTGTGGTTCATATACGCGTTCATGCAGGCGCGCCATAGCACATGCTCCACTCGGCCACACCGAGGAGCAACCTGCTGTGACAGATATCTATAGAAGTAATATTTCATTCTATCTTAGCAGGAAATCACTGTTAGATAATAGCGACTAGACTCTAAACCTATAGGCCATTTAGGCAACAATATAGTTCACAATAGCCACGGGCCAACTTGACGCGAATCAACTATAGGCTGACTAAATCACCCTACCAACCATCCACTACTTTCCACCGAACCTGCACTCATCACCTCGTGCTATAGACAGCAGGCACTGCTTTAGCCGCCGAGAATAGGACGTTGAACAGTTGGAGAATTGCCTTCAAGCCAGCCTACTAACAATCCTACTAACCCACGAGAACCTATAGAGAAATGACAAAAGAGAGAGCATAAGCTAGAATGATTACTACATAGGCTATAAGGAGATCAGGACATAACGTTATCTTGCGAAATATACGGTTAACGTACATTATCAGCGAGCGGGACATATCAGCGAGCGGGACATATCAGCGAGCGGGACACTCTCCACTACTCTATAACAACTACTCTCAATTGCAATGCAACAACACTAAGAACCAACTACAATTACATCAGAAACAGATGAATCAGACCCTTCTGCACCCTCCTGGCAAGTGCGGGCATTATGACCAGGCTTGCCGCATACACCATAGCACCGAACCTTCGTACGACCCCCCCCAGCACCACTACCATCCAGCTGTGTTTCTTGCATTGCCTCCCCACCTATAGCCCCCTGGCCTACCACCTCCTGTGCCTCCTGCACAGTAAGTGATCCTCCAAGCCGTACACGTGTTTTTTTGGCTCTCCGGCGCTTGCTTAGCGCCTCGTTGGCCTTGCAGAGCGAAGACACCTCTGCCTGAAGGAGGGCCACCTGGTGCATTATAGCTATTGTACCCTTGGTAAGCTGGTCCATAGCAGCCAACATCGAAGTCGGGGAGCTATTTTGATGGTTGGCAATGCGAGTCTTGATGAGCGTTGACTATGAGTTGGCTTCTCGGGGGTTGTGTGGTATCTGGAAGACCCAAGATTGTACAGTGCCTGGCCGTGAGGTTGGGGGTGTTGGTGTACGAAGCTTGATATCTAGCTTCGAAAGTACCCTCTCTGGATCGTACGGCACAAGGCCAGCCCCTGCAAAACCGCCCTGGATATTCCTCTTGGTGATAGAGGCAAAGAAGGCCGCGCGAAAGGTACAAAGAAACTCGAGCTTGCTTATATGGTTGATATATGCGCGCATCAAGTCCTCGATCTGGCGACCGTACGCCTGCTTCAACGGCCCAAAGCAGCCAACATCGAGTGGCTGGAGGAGGTGGGAGGAATATAGAGGCATGCAGAGCGTGATAATGTTGTTCCGCTGGCAGTAGAGCTCGAACTCGGTTGAGTGGTGGCTTTCGTGGCCATCGAAGATCAACAACCGGTATTTGCCCTTTGTCCGAGGCGCTATATGGTAGTCGAAGTGCTTGATCCAATCAAGGCCTACCGCATTGGTAGTCCAGCCATTCTCGGTAGTTGCAATGCGCCAGTCGGCTAGGAGGTTGCACTCAGTATACTAGTTGGCGAGGTAGAACTGCGCTGCTAAGATGATGAACGGAGGGATAGCCCAGCCAAGGGCATTAACGCCTTGGATCACCGTCGCCCATTTACGGTTGCCAGGCTGGGCTAGCTTCGCCTTGCCACGGCCATCCGAGGTTATAACCACTATGCCCGGGAAGATAATGCCCATTATAAACCCAGTCTCGTCGAAGTTATAGATATCGTCATCTACGATACTATACTTAGCCTTAACATTCCGTACAAGGGCAAACCACTCGCCAATGACCTTCGGATCCTCGCACTTTGCCCTCTGGTAATCGTATCTTCGCGAATAACGCGTACGGAGCTCTGGCTGGCGTTTGACAAACCGATACACCCAGAGCTTGCCGACAGGGGGCGCGTCGCGTACGCGTAGCAGTTGGTTGGCCATATCTTCTACACCACGTAGTCTCGGCAGAAAAGCTCGTATAGATAGCTCAATAATATATTGAACAATAGCCTCCTCTTCAGATTGGGTAAGCTTCTTCGAATTGGCTGGAAGATCGCGTTGTATAGGCCGGCCGGTACGTCGGTAGCCGAGGGTTGAAACTGGCACGTTATAGAGTTTGGCCGCGGCTCGAAGGCTTAGTTCTATATCATTTTCAAGAGCTTTGAAGGCCAAGGTTACCCTAGCTTCCTTTGAAGTGGAAGACATCTTTAGTTGTAGGAAAAACGCGTTGTTAGAGGTAGATGAGGAAGGACGCGTTGTGCCAAGAACTTAGTGTCCCGCTCGCTGATATGTCCCGCTCGCTGATAATGTACGTTAATTAGTATTAGTTGCCCTTTCGGGTTAACCCCGCCGGACGGAATAAAATTGTGTGTGAGGGTATATGTGTATATGTGTGTAATTATACATTCTTTTAGTGTAACGTACATGATAAGCGAGTAACCCAGACAAGCAAGTGACCCACTTCCTACATGACGCGATATCTTTGCACTCAACAACAAAATTTTCTCTATCATCCAAAATGCCCTCTACTTCAAAAGAAGGCCAGATAATATTGGCTCTCTAAGCTCTTCAAAATGACAAGAATCTAAGTGAACGAGCCGCAGCTAAGATTTATGGGGTCGACCGTAGGACCCTGGGGCGCCGATGCGCCGGCAAGCCTGCACGATATAATCTTTCAGCCAACTCGCGCAACCTTATAGATCTAGAAGAGAAGGCGATAGTTCAATATATCAATGAGCTATCTGCACGTATATTCCCGCCTAAGTTGTATGGTATAGAAGATATGGCCAACCAACTACTGCGCGAACGCGACGCGCCCCCTGTTGGCAAACGCTGGGCTTACAACTTCGTCAAACACCGGCCAGAGCTCCGTACGCGATATACACGTAGATACAACTACCAAAGGGCTAGATATGAAGATCTAGACATTATTCGCGAGTGGTTTAGGCTTATATAGAACACTAAGGCCAAGTATAGTCTCGTAGATAACGATATCTATAACTTTGACGAGACCGGGTTTATAATAGGCATTATCTTTGCAGGCATGGTTGTTACGACCTCAGATGGCCAGAGCAAGGCTAAGCTGGCCTAGCCTGGCAATCGTAAGTAGGCAATAGTAATCCAAGGAGTCAATGCTCTCGGCTGGGCTATCTCTCCATTTATCATCTTAGCCGCGCAATACCACCTTGCCAACTAGTATACTGAGTGCAACCTCCCGGCCGACTAGCGCATTGCAACCACCGAGAACGGCTGGACTACCAATATAGTAGGCCTAGATTGGATTAAGCACTTCAACTACTATACAGCACCCTATATAAAGGGTAAATACCGGTTGTTAATCCTTGATGGCCACGAAAGCCACCACTCGACCGAGTTCGAGCTCTACTGCCAGCAGAACAACATTATCACGCTCTGCATGCCTCTACATTCCTCCTATCTCCTCCAGCCGCTCGATGTTGGCTGCTTTGGGCCGTTAAAGCAGGCGTATGGTCGCCAGATCGAGGACTTAATACACGCGTATATTAACCACATAAGCAAGCTCGAGTTCCTTTATGCCTTTCGTACAGCCTTCTTTGCCTCTATCACTAAGAGGAATATCTAGGGCGGTTTTACAGGGGCTGGCCTTATACCATACGATCCAAAGAGGGTACTTTCGAAGCTAGATATCAAGCTTCATATACCAACACCCCTAACTTTACGGCCAGGCACTGTATAATCTTAGGTCTTCCAAACACTATATAATACCAGAGAAGCCAACTCACAGTCAACGCTCATCAAGACTCGTATTGCCACCCACCAAAATAGCTCCCCGACTTCGATGTTGGCTGCTGTGGACTAGCTGACAAAGAGTACAATGGCTATAATACACCAGGTGGCTCTCCTATAGGCAGAGAATGCTTCGCTCCGCAAGGCCAACGAGGCACTAAGCAAGCGCCGAAGAGCTAAAAGAACGCGTGTATAGCTTAGAGGATCACTTACAGTGGAAGATGCAAAGGATCTACTAGACCAAAAGGCTATAGTTGGGGAGGTGGCACAAGAAATGCAGCCGGATGGTGGTAGTACAGGGGGGGCTTGTACGAAGGTTCGGTGCTGTGGTGTATGCGGCAAGCCTGGTCATAATGCCCGCACTTGCCAGGAGGTTGCAGAAGCATCTGATTCAGCCGTTTCTGATGTAATTGTAGTTGGTTGATAGTTCTGTTGTTTTGCAATTAAGGATAATGTGTGTAGGGTAGTGGAGAGTGGGTCACTCGCTTGTCTGGTGTCACGAGGGCCGTCGTTCAAGGCCAGGGTCAAGCCTCTGGTGGTAAACTGACTGCATTGCAAGAATATTGAACTTGCAGGAGGAAAGAAATCCTCGAGACTGCAAGGTAGGCTTTAAATACAGGATGCGAGTAGGTCTGAGCTTGCATGCATGATGTAATGGAACATGCATAATGAATCATCACTTGGTATGATGAATCATTATATATACAAATGATATCATCATCATGGTCGGTGCATTGCACCGTCACATCTGGGTCACTCGCTTATTATGTACGTTACATATCATATAGTTATCCTTATGATGACGATGATCATGACAGATGATGATGATGATGATGATGATGATGATGATTATGATGATGATTATGATGATGATGATAAATGATGATGATAAATGATGGTAGTGATGACGTAGCGATGACGATGATGGTGGTGATGATGATGGTAATGACGACGATGGTGGTGATGACGACAGCAAGTCTATTGCAACAGGCTACCGCAGAGCTTATTCCGTTACAAGAGTCAGATGATCTTACGCACTATATATACGTGCGTCTTTTCTTCTAACTCTTCTCTTTGGTAAAGGAACGTTATGATTATTCTGTGCTCACTATATCCTATACGGTCTAAACTCTCCAACTTGGACTATTAACACTTGCCGCAATGGTCCTTAAAGGTTATGGTGTCTGGAAGGCAAGGCCTATCCGCTACACCTACGAAGATAGGGATCAAGACTCGGTATCGCCACATCTCTCGCTCTACTTTGCCGACAACGAGGACGGAGAGGGTCGTGCTGCTATCAATATCAAGTCGGGCGATCGCCGGGAGTCCCGTCTCGCATACTGGACGGTCCCTCGATTCGCTCATCCCATCACCCAGAAGCTCGCCGCGCTCGACAACGGCTTCCGACGCCTTGCTGGCACATCGGAGCAGGGGCCTGGGACCCTTGCGATCGACTTCATCCGTAGCAACCTCTTCCGCCGGAGCGACGGCCGCATCCTTCCGCATGACGTTGACGGCCCAAACAACGACATTCTTGATCAGCTGAAACCCATTCTGGACCGGGCCATCTTGGCGGGCGCCACAGTGTACATCTATGGTACTCAGTTCAGCAATGGCAAGGGTATACATAACGTACACATGAATCAGGGGAACCCGCAACGCTGGGGGTGGGAAAACGGCGTTTTCCAGGACGGCGCTCTTATCCTCGACTTCGAGGACCATTGGGAGGCCATCTTCATCGGCTTCGCATCGCAAGCCGTCCATACCGAGGATGGTCCCAACGAAGCCGGCCAGCCACTGCCACGGACCGGATATATGACGTGGGCGAACTTTTTGGCACCCAAGAGTGCTTTCGACGACCGGTCCCGAGCCAAATATGACCTCGACGACTCGCCGGTGTTTATCACGCGGGCGCTTGTCAACCCACTGAGGCGAGATAACCAGCCGGGGACCCCTCCCCAGACCGTCACGCTGGCCAACCGGAAGGATAAGGAGCAGGACTTGAGCGGGTGGAAGATTCGTAATGAGGCTACAGAGGATCAGGAGCTACCAGCACCCCAGAAGATTGCTGCCAAGGGCACCGTGATAGTCAAAGTGCCAGATGCTCCGCTCAACAACCAGGGTGGAACCATTACCCTTCTCAATGCGCAAGGATTTAAAGTCCATGGTGTCAGCTATACGAAGGCTCAGGCTCAAGACGGCACGGTCTCTTTTAGCTAGGCAGTCATCACCTAGTGGCAGATCAGCCTCAGAATCGCGGGTTTAATTGGCAACGAGCTACACACAAGGTGCAGTTGGGGAACGATCAGGTCGTGTGAGTGGCGAAGGCATCCACTATACTGATCCTCCGGCGCATCGCCGCTCACAAGGAACTACTTGACTACAATTGACGGCATTAGTGGTCGAGTCACTAGCAAGCCATCAACGACTCACAGTATCATCAGTGTCTGCGCTGGGGAGCCTTCTCTCTTGACTTCCTTTACGAGGTCGCCCTGACACAATTTCTAGGCGAGGCCTATTCCGACTGGGGCAACAAGTGAGACCGTGCCGCTTCGCGCGGCCCGCCAAAGGAAGCCTGGAGGAACTCACCGGTGCAGTTCGTCCCTGGCTGCACCAGGCCTGTAGATTCGAGTATGCCACCGCAGAATTCAGAGAAATCAGGGAAATGGTGTCTTAGATTCATGCTAAGCTCTAGTCATACGGCCGCGGCTTCTTTCTTCCTGCCGTGGACCTCTTGCTCCTAATCGGCTCGGGAGAGCTTGGAACCTTCCTCTTCTTCGTTGAGGTACTTCTACTCGAAGCGAGTTGTTCGTCAAGCAATTGCTCAGTGTCCGAACCACTATTGACGCTATCGGTCTCTGAATCGACAGTTAGCGTAGCATCAGGCCTGAAAAATGGGAGGCATACTCATGCTTGGAATGGTAGGCGTTTCGTCAACATCCGCATCGGAGGTTAACGCCCGAGCGGTTGCAAGAAGCGCGAAAGGAGATGTCCGAGACCGGAAAGGCCACTGACGAGGACGTCCTTGCGCTCATAAAGGAGCTCCCGCTCTACGGTAACCAGCACCCGATGTCAAACGAGAGCCGCCTATCGATGCGGAAGAAGATCTGGTCCATGATCGTAGCATTCGGCCTTATAGTCATCTGGTTTACGCTTAACCCGAACGACATCAACAACCCCGTGAAGCTGAAGCTCGCGGCGTATAGGGGACGAGATAACAAGGCCGCTAAAGCCTTCCACCGCGCACTGACTACAGCGCTATAGGCGACGATGCTCTCGATATACGACCTTCTTAGTTCGATGCTCTTCTTCTTCCGTAAGATCTCTCTATTCTTTGAGTATTATATTCGTTTTGGACGGCTGTCCATTTATAAGAACGTTAGTTATTATTATATTACTATAGAGACTAACGATTATAGGGCCCTTTACCTATATAGCCTATTATAGCTAGACAGTAACCTAGATTTAGCGAAACTCGTCTCCGATATAGCCAAGTCTAATAAGGGAAAATACTGGTCTTGTTACGAGGGCCGTCGTTCAAGGCCAGGGTCAAGCCTCTGGTGGTAAACTGACTGCATTGCAAGAATATTGAACTTGCAGGAGGAAAGAAATCCTCGAGACTGCAAGGTAGGCTTTAGATACAGGATGCGAGTAGGTCTGAGCTTGCATGCATGATGTAATGGAACATGCATAATGAATTACCACTTGGTATGATGAATCATTATATAACGTATCTTATCAGCGAGCGCCGCATATCACCGAGCGCCGCACTCCCTACTACCCTACGAACACCATCTTCAATTACAATATAACAACACTAGCAACTAACTATAATTACATCAGAAACAGATAAATCAGATCCTTCTACATCCTCCTGGCAAGTGCGGGCATTATGGCCAGGCTTGCCGCACACACTACAGCACTGAACCTTTGTACAACCCACCCCGGCACCACCACTATCTAGCTATGTTTCTTGCATTGCCTCCCTACCTATAGCCCCCTGACTTACCACCTCTTGTGCCTCCTATATAGTAAGTGATCCTCCAAGCTGCACGCGTGTTCTTTTAGCTCTCCGGCGCTTGCTTAGCGCCTCGTTAGCCTTGCGGAGCAAAGCGTTCTCTGCCTGAAGGAGGGCCACTGTCATGAACTAACCTGCAGAGGCCGGTGGGGGCCGACCTGCATGGTCAACGGGCGGCGCCCGTACCCAATCATTACGAGGAAGAAGGAACCAATGAGGATTAGGGAAATCAGGAACAATGCCAAGAACGATTGTTCCTGGGGAACAACGCCAAGGAACGTTGTTCCAGATGGAACAATGGGAACGACAATTGTTCCAAATGTTCCAGAGATCTAGGTACGGGATACCTAGGGGAGGAAGCTGTATATAGTTCTACCATTCTGCCTCTCATTCAGATAGCTAGCTTCCTCAGTGAGCAATTACAAGCAGTAAAGTAGCCCTACATTACTGTGCAGACATTGCGACTTGCATTGTTGTGAACCTTTTGGCTTCACCGAGACCTACAGTCCGACCAGCAGATACCTTCGACCGGCGAACCCTTTCAGAGGCAGGACTGCCTGTGGTTTCGTCACACGTTGCTCACTCCCTTTGACTCTGTCACGGTTCAGATCGAAGGTACCACCGACCATCATGGCGCCCCAGACACCTAGCACCCCGGAATCCCAGAGCCAGGCCGCAACCATGCGACAGATGCAGCAGGCTCTCGAGACTCTCAACGCCAAAATCGCCCAGCTTGAGGCCGAAAACGGCCATATGCAACAGCTCGTCAACGAGGCCTACAACGGCAAGCCCAAGGACAAAGCCAAACTCGAAGCACCCCCCAAGTACGGAGGCGACAAAGAAGGACTCGCTGGATTCCTTACATCCATGAGGGCCTACCTCAAGTACTACCCGGACAAGTTTGCGGACGAATCCGCCAAAGTCATGTTCATCTCCTCGCGGCTCGAGGGGAAGGCACTTCGATGGTTTGAACCCACCCTTAAGGATTGGCTAACCAACAGTGCGGACGCTCAGGACGATTTCACCATTGAAATTTTCAAATCATACGACAAATTTGAACAGGAAATCCAGAAGGTGTTCGGAGACCATGATGAGAAGCTCCACGCGCAGGAGCGACTCGCACGCCTGAGGCAGACAAAGTCGGCGGCTGCCTACGCCATGCAGTTCCGCCAGGATTCACTTCGGTGCGAGATCAATGACGAAGGTCTTATGCAGTTGTTCTACGATGGCTTGAAGGAAGAAGTCAAGGATGAACTGTATCAAAAGGACCGACCCGACACGCTTGACGAATATATCGCCATGGCTATCCGCATTGACGACCGGATTTATGCCAGGCGCCAGCAGCGCAAGGGACGCGGAACGCAGCCTACATTCGTCAAGGCAAACGACAAAAAGAAGCGACAGTACCCCAGCACGTCGCATGGCACCCACGCTGGTCCAATGGACGTGGACGCCACCCAGCGTGAGGATAAAGGACGGAAGGACAAGTCCCAGGCCACCTGTTTCAATTGCGGCAAGAAAGGGCACTTCAAGCGGGAGTGCCGCAGCAAGAAGAACTGGAAGCAGGTGCCCGGCAAGGAAAATGCCACGATCGACAAGTCAACCCGCGTGGTTGAAGTGGCTGCGGCAAGCTACACCGAGGATGACTTCGACGACGCAGTTGACCGAGGCATGGCTGAAGGAAGCATCGATGACTCCTCTCGGTCAGGAAGCAATAGCCCCCACGTTACGTTCGAAGAACCCATCACAGGCTACGACATTGCCGCCGCCGCAGCATCACAACTCGCAGAAGGTTGGGGATTCCAGTTGACCCAGAATGAAGAAGGTCAATGGAGGACACGACAATCGGACAACGAACCCGTTGGCCCGAACCCCATCTTTCTCGCCCAGCGCCTTCAGGAGGCTGAAGAGGAACAAGCCGAGCTTCGAACAATTACCCGAAGACTCGCAGAAGAAAAGGCTCAGGCCATGAGCCAACTAGAATTCGTCAAGGCCAAGTTGGTCAGGGTCCAGGAAGAGCACCACTCGAACTTGTGGGATGGACCAGCACAGGACCTAAGCCAGGGCAGGGGGAATAATGGAATCAAGAACCCCGAGGCTGAATACCAGAAGGCCCAGAACCAGCGAAGACTCAAGGGGCAGGAACCACAAGATTGGGACACTTTTTGGAATAAGAAGCCGTACAACGGCGTCGGGGACAGCAACGCGGTACGCATCTGGATTGGATTCGGCCCGCGCTACGAACCCCACGAACAAGACGCACTTCGACTCCAACCCCAGCGATACGACCACGTCTACGTCCCATGGTTCCAGTGCATCGCGCACGAATGCCGATACCATTTTCGATCAAAATTCGACAACGACTTTTGGCCCGACAGGCCTACCGACCAAAACGGAGAACCTCGACCAGTCCCGTGGGTTTGGGACGCAGGGACCGGCGCCGACCAGTCCCTATGGAAGGTCGAAAGGACCAACGCATACGACAGAATCAGGGTGACACCGCGAAGAACCCAGCCAGAAGACTGCCAGCGGTGGCCCAATAGCACTCGACAGTGCAAGAGCCAGGATTGCTTAATCCATATGCAAGCGAAGCTCCAAGAACATCACGAACGCAAGACACATACACGAAGATGGATGACGCCTCGCGAACGACGAGAGGAAGGAAGAAGAGCCAACGAAATTCGACAATTATTCGAAGAACTCCCGAGACTTGGACCGCAGGACGGCAACCAAGAGGCACAGGAGGATGGGGACGCCTATCCAGACGCCAGGACGGAGTTGGGAAACGGCTCAGGGCCCTCCGAGGGGCCCGGAAACCACTAAATCCATCACAACAACGACAGATCCGCGGGTGCAGGAAGAACCACGCAAGGAAAAGGATCTACGACCTCCCAGCGAGCAAAAAGGAAGCCGCTGCGATTCAGAACGACAAGCCCGATGACAGAATCTGGGTTATGGCATACTGGAAAGGATTCCAAACATTGGCACTGGTAGATGGAGGATCTCAGGTCGACCTCATCTCGCCAACACTTGTCAATCGACTTAGGATCCCGTGGAGGATCAAGAAGAAACAGCACATCGTTAAAGGACCATTCGACACCCAATGGGTACGACGGGAAACGGAACCACTTGAGATCACGGTGGAAGGGAAAACCACCAGAGTGGTGTTTGACATTGTTGAAATGGGGCCTAAGAAGGACATGATTCTAGGACGCCCATGGCATCGAGACTACGACCCAGACATCAGTTGGAAGGGAGGTGGCCACCTACGACCTCGGGAACAGAGGCCGTATCCGACCAACGAGATGGAAAGCGCAGACGACGGATCGCAGCAGGGAAGATCGCCCCGGAAGGCGGCCCCTATGGATCCACCGCAAGAGACGGACAGTGCCAGGCAGCGCACTACGGACTCAGGAAGAGGCGGCAGTCACCAGGAAGAACAGCGGGAATCGGCAAGACCAGGCCAGAGACGACGCCACTTGCGACGATGCCCTCGCACGGCTCAGAGAGACACAGACGACATCGAAATCGCTGTCATCTCAATCGATGAGACCGGAGAATTTGAATTCCAGGATTGGGTCACCTGGAGGGAAGCGGCCAGTATCACGGCCGGAGACAAGTTCTCGTACTACCGGAGTACAGAGAAGAACGCGGAAACGGGCAAAATCCCAGCGGAATACCAAGGACACCCGGCGTTCGAAGCAAAGCATCTTAAGGGGCTACCAGACCATGGACCTTGGGATCACGAAATCAAACTCAAGGAAGGAGCCCAATTGAAGTTCTTCAAGGTGTACCACACCAACGAAAAACAAGATGCTGAGTTAAGGAGATATCTTGAGGAGAATCTCAAGATAGGGCATATCAGACCATCGACATCACCGGCGGGCTACCCAGTCCTATTCGTTCCAAAGAAGGATGGGAAGCTTCGGATGTGTGTGGACTACCGACAGCTGAACGGAGAGACGGTAAAGAACCGGTACCCCTTGCCACTTATCTCGCGGCTTCGAGACCAGTTGGCAGGCGCCCGTTACTTTACTCGCCTCGACCTTCCAACAGCGTACGCCCACATTCGCATCAAGGAAGGGGATGAATGGAAGACAGCGTTTCGCACTCCCTACGGCCATTACGAGTACCTCGTAATGCCCTTCGGATTGACAAACGCACCGGCAACCTTCCAGGCGGTCGTTGATCATGCGATCCGCCCATTCCTCGACCGATTCGCAGTCTGTTACCTAGACGACATCCTCATCTTCTCCAAAACACTCGAGGAACACAAGGAACACGTGAGGGCAGTGCTAAACGCACTCCACGAGCATAAATTGTCAGTCAACAAGGATAAGAGCGAATTCCATGTTACGGAAACAGTGTTTCTCGGATACGAAATTTCGCCTGGCAGAATCAGGATGGAGCCAGCGAAGATCGAAGCGATCAAAACATGGCCACGACCAACAACGACGACAGAGGTGCGAGGATTCATCGGATTCGCCAACTTCTACCGAATGTTCATCAGGAACTTTGGCGACCTTGCACGACCATTGCACGAACTCACGAAGAAAGACATCGAGTTCCGGTGGGAAGCCGAGCACGAACAAGCGTTTCAGAAGATCCGCGACGCAATCATCGCCGATCCAGTGCTCTGGTTGCCAGACCCACGGAAGCCATTTGAGGTCGAAACCGATGCATCAGACTATGCAATCGGAGGACAACTTGGCCAGCGCGATGAACATGGGAAGTTACACCCAGTTGCATTCTTTTCGAAAAAGCTCGAAGGACCACGACTCAACTACCCAATCCACGACAAAGAGTTGCTAGCCATCATCGAAGCCTTTCAAGAATGGAGACCATACCTCAGCGGCACAACCCACGAAGTCCAGGTCTATACAGACCACAAGAACTTGCGGTACTTCACTACCACCAAGGTGTTGAACGGACGACAGACTCGATGGGCAGAATTCCTTTCAGAGTTCAACTTCAAAATCAATTACAAAAAAGGCTCGGAAAACGCACGGGCAGATGCGTTGAGCAGGAGGCCAGATCACTTCAGGAACAGCCAACCAGAAGCCTCGCCACCATTACTTCAACAACAGCCAGACGGTTCCCTACGGCACGCTCCCCAACCGATGGAAGATCTCGATGACGACACGCTTCCACGACAGGACGAAGATCCCGGCACACAACCTCTGCAACCGTTTGAAGAATGCTGCGCAGTCTTCAGGGAAGAACGGCTAGGAAAAGACTTCCAAGACCGGAAGCAGAACGATGCAGACGAGAAGGCAGGCATCTCTTGGAGAGATGGAGCGTTATGGTACAACGGCAAGGCCTACGTCGCACCACAGGATCAAACGGAATTAATCAGGACAATCCACGAGTCAAAACTCGGAGGACACATGGGAATCGCCAAAACAGTCGCCAAGGTTCGGCAACACTACGACTTCCCAGGACTCAGGACCAGAGTCAAGACTGTTGTGCAGGAATGCGACCTCTGCAATAGAAGCAAGTCGGCACGGCACAAACCATACGGGTTCTTGGAACCATTGCCAGTTGCAGAACGACCATGGAGTTCGGTGACGATGGACTTTATCACCAAACTACCGCTTTCGAAAGACTCGACTACCGGAACGAAGTATGACAGCATCCTCACTGTGGTTGATCGACTCACCAAGTGGAGCTACTTCTTCCCATACAAAGAATCATGGTCAGCAGAGCAACTTGCGGATACGATCTATCGGCACATCGCAGCAGTTCATGGGTGGCCGGAAGAATGGATCACAGACCGAGACACCAAATTCGCATCAAAGTTCTGGCAAGCGCTTATGAAGCGTTTGGGCACGAAAAGCAAGCTTTCAACAGCATACCACCCGCAGACAGATGGCCAGACAGAAAGGCTCAACCAGATCGTCGAACAATATCTCAGGACGTTCGTCAACTTCCAGCAAGACGACTGGGTTGATCTATTGCCAGCGGCACAGCTTGCATACAATACAACGCCAACGGAGACAACAAAGGTCACTCCGTTCTTCGCGAACTTTGGTTACGAAGCAGATTTACGCCAGGGACCAGATGTCACGGTACCCAGGGCAAAAATCAAGGCGGAGAAGATGCATGCACTGCATGCAATGCTAAAAGAAGAACTCGAGTTCGTCAGACTCAGGATGAAGGAGTACTACGACAAACATCGGCTCGAGGGACCTCGCCTTGAGAGAGGAGACATGGTCTACCTCATTTCCCGGAATTTGAGAACGAAACGGCCAAGCCAGAAGCTCGACTTCAGAAAGATTGGACCATTCAAAATCGACGCAAGAATCTCGAGATCCAACTATCGACTTTCGCTACCATCAACGATGAAGCTACGCACCAACGTCTTCCATATCTCGCTCCTCGAACCAGCACCCAGGAACGCACGGGTTGCAAAGGACATCGAAGCCGAGGACGAAGAAGAAGAATGGGACGTTGAGGAAATCTTGGACTCGCGAATAGCCAACGGAAGGCTAGAGTACCTAATCAAATGGCTCGACTTCGGACCAGAAGACAATTCATGGGAACCAGCAGAACACCTCAACTGCACGGAAAAACTAAAGGAGTTCCACCGACAGAACCCAGACCGACCAGGAGGGAAGCACAAAAATCTCCGGCCGGGTCGCGTCACCCCGCGGTAACGCGACCCATGTGGAGAAGAAGCCCAGATGGGATTCGAACCCATAGTCTCCCAGAAGCATTCACTCGGGTGTGATAACCAAGCTGCACCACTGAGCCATTTCATTTGTCGGGAAACAGGCAACAAGAATCGGGGTAAGAACCCCAGGAAGGAAAAGAACGGCTGCAGGCAGCCACACTATAACACGACACGCACGGCAGGCACAACCAAGACCTGGCCACCATCAAGAACCACCGCCACCTTGGGAAGACGTCGTTTCACCAGAGGAACCCTGCTCGGATAAGAACGACGGACCACCGCCAACCAACCCAAAATCCACCATCAGAGAAGGCTCCAAGGAAACGTTAGGATATACCGAGTCCCACAACGGCATAAAGCTTGGCGACAATCGAGGAGGGGTTGACGAAGTAGGAGGGGCAGAAGCCGACTCCGCCGCTGCCAGCGCCTCCGCTTCCTCACGCTCTACCCGCTCCAGTTCTTCCACGGTATCGATACCACGAGAGATGGCCCGCGTCATCTTCTCAAACCACATTCGTTTCTGAAGACGCAGGCGATTGATCTTTGCATCAAGGGCCGCGCGCTCGGCCTCCGCCTTTTCCATCTCGGATTCCAACTTATCATGTTGGGAAACGATGCGCTGGAGTTGCTGTACAGTAACGCCTTGCGCATCGCAGAAAGACTGATGACTGCGAACGCACTCGTAGCAGGCGGAGGATGCGTCGGCGGAAGACTTGCAATCAAGGCCGCGAGCCTTGCAGTATGAGCAAGGACTCTTCGCCATGGTCGCAGTACGAAGAATGATGGATAAAAGGTCGCTGCGTTCGGCAAGTTTGACTTTGGATTCCGGTTTCGCTCTCGATTTCGTTTTCTTCACGCGACCAGACATCTTGTCAGCATTTCTTAAGGAAGAAGAAGGAGGAACAACATGACATACCTGCAACGTGGGATGTTGGCACTATTTGAAACGGACTTGGGCTTTCGGGACGAACAGCCCTGGAGAGGGGGCATCGTGTCATGAACTAACCTGCAGAGGCCGGTGGGGGCCGACCTGCATGGTCAACGGGCGGCGCCCGTACCCAATCATTACGAGGAAGAAGGAACCAATGAGGATTAGGGAAATCAGGAACAATGCCAAGAACGATTGTTCCTGGGGAACAACGCCAAGGAACGTTGTTCCAGATGGAACAATGGGAACGACAATTGTTCCAAATGTTCCAGAGATCTAGGTACGGGATACCTAGGGGAGGAAGCTGTATATAGTTCTACCATTCTGCCTCTCATTCAGATAGCTAGCTTCCTCAGTGAGCAATTACAAGCAGTAAAGTAGCCCTACATTACTGTGCAGACATTGCGACTTGCATTGTTGTGAACCTTTTGGCTTCACCGAGACCTACAGTCCGACCAGCAGATACCTTCGACCGGCGAACCCTTTCAGAGGCAGGACTGCCTGTGGTTTCGTCACAGCCACCTGGTGCATTACAGCCGTTATAGTTTTAGCAAGCTGGTCTATAGCAGCCAACATCGAAGTTGGGGAGCTATTTTGATCGTTGGCAATGCGAGTCTTAATGAGCGTTGACTGCGATTCGGCTTCCCGAGGGTTGTATAGTGTCTGGAACACCTAAGGTTGTATAGTGCTAGGCCGGGAGGTTGGGGGTATTGGTGTACGAAGCTTTATATCCAGCTTGGAAAGCACCCTCTCTAGATCGTACGGCATAAGGCCAGCTCCTATAAAGCCGCCCTGGATATTCCTCTCGGTGATAGAGGCAAAGAAGGCCTTACGAAAGGTGTAAAAGAACTCGAGCTTGCTTATATAGTTGATATATATACGCATTAAGTCCTCGATCTGGCGACTGTATACCTGCTTCAATGGCCTAAAGCAGCTAGCATCAAGTGGCTAGAGGAGGTAGAACAAATGTGGAGGTATATAGAGTGTAATAATGTTGTTCTGCTAGCAATAGAGCTCGAATTCGGTCGAGTGGTGGCTTTTATAGCTATCGAGGATTAACAACTGGTATTTGCCTTTTATACAAGGTGCTATATAGAAGTCAAAGTGCTTGATCCAATCTAGGCCTACTTTATTGGTAGTCTAGCTATTGTCGGTGGTTATAATACACCAGTCGGCTGGGAGGTTATACTTAGTATACTAGTTAGCGAGGTAGTATTGTACGGCCAAGATAATAAATAGAGAGCTAGCCTAGCCAAGGGCATTAACTCCCTAGATTACCATTGCCCATTTACAGTTGCCAGGCTAGGCCAGCCTTGCCTTGCTATAACCATCTGAGGTTATAACCACTATGCCTATAAAGATAATACCTATTATAAACCTAGCCTTGTCGAAGTTATAGATATTGTTATCTACAATACTATACTTGGCCTTGACATTCTATACAAGGGCAAACCACTTGCCAATGACTTTTGGATCCTTATATTTCGCCCTCTGGTAGTTGTATCTATACGTATAATGCGTTCGGAGCTCTAGCTGGCGTTTGACAAACCGATGCGCCTAGAGCTTGCCAACAGGCGGCGCATCGCGTTCGCGTAGCAGATGGTTGGCCATATCTTCTATACCACTCAATCTAGGTGGGAATACGCGTATAGAGAGGTCAATTACATACTGTACTATTGCCTTCTCTTCTAGATCGGTGAGCTTACGCGAGTTGGCTAGAAGATCGCATCTTGCAATACGGCCGGCAAGTTGACGGCGGATAGTTCAGTCGGCAACGTTATAGATCTTTGCTGCGGCGCGTATATTTAGTTCCGGGTTCTTCTGAATAGCCTCAATGGCTAAGATTACCCTGGCTTCATTTGAAGTAGGAGGCATATTGAGTTGATGAAAAAATTGGTGTTAAGTGCAGAGGTGACATATAGTGTAGAAAGGTGCGGCGCTCGGTGATATGCGGCGCTCGCTGATAAGATACGTTATACAAATGATATCATCATTATGGTCAGTGCGTTCCATTGTCACACTAACCCTATGTCTATTCTTCTATATATAAGGGATGCCGGTAGTAGTAATACAGAACTAGTTCGTCAGGTTAAAGGTTATTAACGGGGCGCCCTTTAAAGCTATTGATATCTTTTCTAATCTCGGGTTAGGTACTATTATGCTCGCTAGCGATACGACTCTCTACCTTAGACCCCTAATAGCTATCCTCCTAGAGTCGGATAATAATATAGGCCTTATAATCTCCGGGCTCCTAATGGTACTATCTTAATTAAGAGTAAGACGGTCGCCGTCCCTACTTATATATAGGGCAAGGTGTCATGAATTAACCTGCAGAGGCTAATAGGGGCCGACGTGCATGGTCCGCGGGCGGGGCCCGCGTCCAATCATTCAGAACCCGGGACGGACTAATAAGAACAGGATCGACGGGATCGAGGATCGATCCAGTCGAGCCCGGGACAGATCAATGGATCGATGATCGATACCATCGATCCAGGAAGATTCAGGTACGAGGATACCTGTGGGAGGAAGCTGTATATAGTTCTACCATTCTGTCACTCATTCGGATAGCTAGCTTCCTCAGTGAGCAATTCAAACAGTAGCCCTTATCTACTGTGCAGACATTGCGACTTGCATTGTTATGAACCTTTTGGCTTCACCGAGACCTACAGCCCGACCAGACTACCTTCGACCGGCGAACCCTTTCGGAGGCAGGACTGCCTGGTTTCGTCCCAGGGCGGGATTGCGCCCGATGGCAGAGCTCGATTAGCTGCTATACCGCAGGGCCGCAAACGCGTTTGGTTGGCTAAGAATAAGATTTACAACGCGTTAGTGGAACTTGTAGTTAAAGGCGATGTTAGGATCACACCCAAGTATAGATAGCAAACGGAGGCCGGTGAACGGAATAGTGAAAACTAAGCGCATACGCGTTCCCTACCACCGTTTTAATTCTCAGAAAACGTCTTCCAACATATAACCCAAGCTCTGCTGAGTCAGCAATTCGATCCAAAAAGAAAGTGAACTACCAAGTCCAGATTTACGTTCTCTGCTTCCCTGCAACAACGACAGCTTCTTGTCTTCGTTGTTGTCCAAAGAGGGCGGTTTCTTGTCCTTATAACTACCAGTTCTAGCCCCTTCTGAGCAGACAGGGAACCTTTATATGCAAAACAGTACAACGTATTTCTTGATCGGCTCCTTGATCCCCTCCCATGTCTTGTCGTCAGGCGGGTAGCCGAACTCATCGGCGGGCCCGGAACCGTCTGCTATGGCCGTCTTGAGAATCCTTTCGATTTCGGCAAACTTAGCGCTTTTTTTTGCACAGGTGGTCAAATGACATCAAAAAATCGGTCGGTTCTCGAGTGGCGTTCGCGACAAGACCCTCCTTCAGCAATGGATCCAGGATATATACTGTCTTGTCTTGTTAGCGGCGAAGCCGGGAACCTCTGGACCGGCAAAGTGCCTACGTTTTTGATGGAGTCCGTGAGATCTTTTGGGATCATAGTTTTGGGGTTCTTTAGGTTCCATCCGGAAACGAAACACCGGAAGTAGTTCCGCACGGTCTGAGCAGCCCCGATAGAGCTATATCCACCAGTGCCGCCATCACCAACAGCGTTCTCACGACTCACACCGCTGCTGCCTGTCCAACCGTGACAGATGTCAGAGACGCGCGAGCTTTGCACTACCTGTCCCGTGCCGCTCTGCTTGTTCTTATCCACTGTCAGTCAGTCGTTTGGGTGCCCGACACCGATCCCAGCAGTTCAATTGGACTTCCCTTGCTCGCCAAGCTGCAGTGGCCTCACCGGAAGAATCTGGTGCTCTGCTAGCTAGGTATGATGCCGTAACGGCGTCCGACTGTCCTGGCTCGAGAAATGTTGCTGGGAGGGCGAGGGTGCCACTTTCGTGATGTATCCAGTCTTGCACGCCGACTCCCCATCCTTGAACCCTCTATAGCGTTCAATCACATTGTCGCAGTTATTAGCCATTACCGGCAGAAGTTAAACCCGAACCTACCTAAATCAGACACAGCGAGGCATCGCTTATTATGGAGGCGGGAGAATTCCGCGTATCTCTACTACCACCTGGGAGATCCTGGGAGATACGGCAATTCTTCGAGCGGCCCTTTTGACTCGGTAGTATTCGGTAGGGAAACTATATTAAGAGCAAGGGGCTTGCAGGGCCCAAATCTGCAATATATTAACCTGGAGTTTTGCCAACAACCACTCACAGACGCTCAATTACGAATTTCCACGGCCATGCGTCTGCTTTCAGCCGTCCCAGACTCAGTGCCGGCAGCAAGCAAACCGGATAAAGCAAGGGGATTGTTTATAAATTGGCTCACAAAATCCCCCGACCCCCTCGAGTATGGCCTGCTGCGTCGGCTAGGCCACCCGTACGTGGTCCACTCATCGACTGTTTCCCTTGACTCCAATCCTCAGGTTTCTTCAGACAATGGGCCCTCTCCACTTCGCCGTAGTGGCGCTCACCCTTGGGAGTATTGGTCTCGGCAGCCCGGTGCCCCAGGGTGAACCGCCCGCTCCCGCAAAGTATTGCGATGCCTCGACGACGATATGCTACTCCGAGTACGTGAGTCCGGAGCAGATCGCCATCCGCATCGCCATTCCCGACAACGCAACGGTAGGGAACTTTGATGTGCTACTGCAGATCCAGGCTCCCAAGACCGTAGGCTGGGCAGGTGTTGCTTGGGCGGGCGTCATGGTCAACAACCCCTTGACAGTGGCATGGGCCAATGGAGACAAGACCGTCGTGTCGAGCCGGAGCGCGAGGTGAGTTGCGGCCATTCGTATCCAGCCGTCGGAAAAGATTAACCTGAAAAATAAACGAAACAAGCTCCCGCACGTATCCCACTCCTTACACCGGTGCCACCTACACCACTCTCTCCGGCTCGACGGCCAACAGCACGCACTGGACACTGAGCGTCCTTGCCCAGGGCGTCAGCGCATGGGGCAGCACAAAGCTCAACCCCGCCGGCAACGTGACGCTCGCCTACGCGCAGTCGGCCGCTCCGCCGACGCAGCCGGCGAACAATGCCAGCCGCTTCAGCATTCACAACTCGCACCAGCGCTTCTCGGTCAACCTGAAGGCTGCCCAGATTGCCAACTTTGCCGAGCTGGTCCGGAAGGCAACGGTCTAATAAGGTACCTACATACCTGTAATAAGCGGTCAGATAGGAGATAAGTTTAGCATGATGGGGGATGATCGAAAAGGGGGGAACGGAGCTAAGGGACAACATGAAACACAGAAGTCGAGATAAGATAACCTATTTTTGGAAAGGCACTACGAGCCAGGGTTGTTAGGCATGGCGTCCGTCCCAGCCGGTTCTGTGAACGTACATACATGTACCTACTAGTAGTACGTGCGCTGCCCAAGTGCAATGGGGACTCTACGATACATGCCGCCAGCATAACAGGCTTACTGCATCAATACTAGTTTCTTCTCCGTTTTCCTCTCAGCTCTAACTACGCTGTGTTTAAGCTTCGTATCCCGCCCACGGCGTTCCATCCAAAAGAGATTCAGACAAAATCCTAGTAACAAGCACATCGACCGCCGAGCTGCGGCGCCTTGGACGTGAGTGCGGTTGCTGCAGCCCGGGCTGCAAAGCGTGCATGTCCCCGCCGCGACTTCACGGCCTACCTACCTGTCTGCGTGTTTGGCGAGCTCCCCCTCCCGGTCTTAAGCCGGGCCAATGGCGACGCAATCAGGGCGAGTGCTCGATGCGTGCGTTGCGGCGGTCCAGGACAGAAGCGTGTGCGGTGAGGTGGGACCGTTCTTAATGTCCTCGTCTAGCACCCGACTGCAAGCGGGAACCAGTGTACTCAGGTGTGAATAGGTGTGGTGTTCCTGACCGGCCTCGATGTTGTAGATAAGACCGCCTTGGTTGCCGGTGTCACCGACATGCTCCCTATAGACAGATGGAATATGGCAATAATGAGATCGCTATGGATCAGTGGTTTGAACACGTTCCTTTGCTTGAAACAAAGCCGGCGAACGCGTCGGATCGGCTCCTCCCTTTTCTCGACGAGCACGACACTCACCTTACCGAGAAGCTGATGGTTACAGCACACCACAACCGCGTACAACTACTCTACCTAAGGTACGCATCCCATAAGACCCAGCCACTTGATTGCAGCCTTTTCTTGACCCCAAAGAAAAAGATTCTTCACGCCAAAATACAAGCAGCGCACCTGCCATAGCATTGCAAATTCCAGCCAAGCAACCGCCCTGCCTGCTTCAAGACACCCGTTTTGACAGCGAGCCAGCCACACTCGACGGGGGAAAGCCCTGCTGGAAACGAACGCCTTGTACCTAGTCCATGGCAACTTGCGTTCCTTGCCTAGCCCTCTTCGCTACGTTCCTAGTTCCCACCCGACGCGCCAATCGTTTTTCTTCCGGCAATGTCCTCCTTGGATCTCCCTGCGGTGTTCGGGGTAATAAAAGCCGCAGTCACTACACCGTCATCCGGCTGTCTTTTGGCCGGGTTGATAACCGGGATTGGATCAAACAGTGGCCAGTGGGCGTTTGGAACCCTGCGTAAACTCGCTTTTCCCCAATGGGCTACGTGAGCCGCGGGGAATGTGGGAGATTCTCCAACGTTTTGCTGAGCCGGGCGATAGCAACGTGGCGCCCAGCAGAGTGGGTTTGGTCGCGTTGTTCGAGGTTGGGAGGAAGTAGATGCACGTCAAGCCGAGGCAGCGCAGGGGATGTTTAGTGGGATCAGGGATGCGGGCCAAGGTGCGGCGGTTCATGACGCGGATGTCGGCCAGATCACAGGCACAGTGAGTGGAGAGAGTCTCTCGTTCATGTTGCTAGCGTTGTGTTCACCACATGGAGTGACGATCGTGGTACCCGTAGTGCCGCCGGCTTCATCACAAGGAGATTCGTACAAGCGGTGAATGAAGAGCGGGATGGAAGCCCACGTGTGGCGGATGTCGGCACAGCAACCGGGCAGCGTGAGTCGGCGTGTGACGAAGGGATATGAAACAACCACCCCTCGTATTCTTTGACTGACGGGGATTTGCCATTGCTGAGATGGTGCAACCCATACCAGTATTTTTCTTCAGTTTCAGTCGACCCTAATAATAGCGACTGGCGAGCTCCTGCTTGGGCCTGGGGCGGCTTGCTCATCGCTCCATCCTACGGGAGATCAGCTGTAGTGATCGCCGAGCATGAAGGTCGCCTCGTATTGTGAACTACCAAGAGGTGTGGACTGTGGAGCGGGTCCCGGTCCCTTACCCACTTATTAAGGACTACACGTAGGATCCAAAGACTTGTAAGGTTCATTGAGCCTGGTATACCGCCAAGCGGAACCCCGGCCAACCATCCGAAAAGCCATGACTGAGGACTCTGGGAGACGAGGCTCGGAAACTATAAGACGAGAGTGTCTTGCCCGTCTTTCCAGCATCTGGATAGCCAAGCCGATATCGTCTTCTCTCATTGACGTACACTCTCTTGGGAAAAGCCAGACGCCTTTTCGGTTGTAAAGCCCCCCCAGACTTCTCAGTCACCTCTCTCAATCTCATCCATCATGAAGCTGTCTTCCATGTTGATGGCCGCCGGTGCCATCGGCCAGGCCGCCGCCCTTCCTGCCAACCAGGCTCGCCAGGGCTGCACGAGCCCCGCGAAGAGGATTGAGTGGCGGCAGCTCTCGGCCGCCGACCAGCAGAGCTACATCAAAGCTGTGCTGTGCCTCAAGACGAAGCCTTCGCGCATGGGCCTCAGCACGCCTCTGTACGATGACTTTCCCCATCTGCACTTCAAGCTCAACGAGTACAGTCAGTATATCCACGCCCGTGAGAGGGTTCGCTAATGGTGACGCTGATGTCGTGCAATTAATAGTCCACGGAGGCCCTCCCTTTCTGCCGTGGCACCGGTACTTCGGCGTCGTCTACGAAAACGCGCTGCGCGAGTGCGGCTACGAAGGCCCCGGCACGTATGTGTGATCCCCTGCTCGCCCTCAGCGAAACTTAAAACCCGTGTTGACACGCAAGCCTCCAGCTACTGGGACTGGACTCTTGACACGGCAGGGCTTCGCCTTTCCCCGGTCATGTCGGCCGAGACCGGCTTCGGCGGCAACGGAAGCCCCAACAAAACCGAGACCTCCCCCGGAGATGGCCGGACGCTGCAGTGCGTCGACTCGGGCCCGTTCGCTGCTCTCCGGCCCGAGTACCTCGCTATCGACCCCAAGACCATGGTGAACTTCAACCACTGCCTCTTCCGCAACCTGCCCGAGGTGTCAGAGCCCGCGGCCTTCGAGACCATGGCGGCTATCTTCGGCCCGGACGGCATCGCCGAGGTGCAGGCGACCGGCAACTGGTCCGACTACCACTGGGCGCTCGAGGCAGGCCCTCACGGCACCATCCACGCCTGTCTCGGAGGAGAGATGAACCCAACCACCTCTCCCAACGGTCGGTTTCCCCTCCCCCCACGCCTCCATCCCGATTGCATAGGGAGTCCACAGACCAGACCAGACTAGGTGATGCTGACAAAGAAGCTAAAATCTTCAAATCTTTAGAACCCCTATTCTTTCTGCACCACGCGCAGGTTGATCGTCTCTGGTGGCTCTGGCAGCAGCAGGACCCCGCCCGGCTGTCCGAGTACAACGGCGAGGCGTCGCACTTTGGCGAGCCCGGCTCCCGGGAGGTCAGCCTCGACGACAAGCTGCTGATGGGCGGCATTGAGGACGACGTCACGGTCCGGGACGTTATCGACACCCAGGGCGGCAGACTGTGCTACACATACTGAGTAGTACGAGTAGTAGTACTAAGTAGTACTAACTATGGGGCAATATGTGTCATTGGAGCTGGAGGAGCTGACCTTCGAGGCGGATAACGTTAGATGTAGAAAATCGAAGTCATTTGACTCGGAACACCTATCCCAACACAACATTGACCTGGACTCGGCCGCACCGGAGGTAGATCGTAAGATTCGTAACCCGACCCTGCCTTATGATCCTCAACAAAGGCCACTGCCGAAGAACAACCCTGAGCTGAACGTCCATGAATCGAATGTATATGCTAGTTAGCGTGCCAAGGCGTTTTAGGCTTCGTGTCCCCAGCTGAGAAGCTCGGCATTAACGGTGTGGGGATGTGGGGATGGGCGCCAGGGCTGAACCGTGACAGACTTTTCATGAATCAGCAGTTTCCAATTCTTCGAGCCAGATTTCTCATTTTGTTTCTTCCAGCCCGGTCCGTCCTATCATGTATGTATCCGTAGGGCCGGACCGGTTGTCCCATAATGTCCCATTTTCGCGCAAAACGGCCCACTGTTAAGGCGACTCGCTCGGGACACGGCACTCTCTGTAGGATCTTGAATGTGTAGTGCCATGCCAATCATGGCTATCTCTGGTAAATAGTGGGCCAATTCTGCAAGTCTTTTCTTTTTGGCCATTCTTCACCGCTAGCCAGATGACCGTTGCGCAACGCCTTCCGAGGCTGGTAGGCTGCAGTAGCAGCCTGAAAAGGGGCGAACAAACATAGGATTGCTGTTGGCAGGGCAGCGCACTTAAAGGTGAGGTCGATGATAATGATGAGAGGTCTTGTATTTGTAGTTACTACAGTGAGTACACTCCTAGTTGCCTTACTAATTTAGAACACCCCTACCTACGTTAACAACTATGTTACGTTTGTACACATGGTGACGCTTCATTATCTCTGCTCTTCCGACATCTCCAGCGTCATCGCCGTCCTTATTAACATATAGTCTGGACCGCGCCACGTTACTCGGTACCGGTAGTTGTAGAGATCACTAAGATCCCAACGGCCGGTTGAGTTGACTTGGCTACAGGGGGTCTGATGCAGGTCATCTTGGCTGACCCACCCGCCCAGAAGTCGCAGGACGGCCGGCCTGACCTGGAAAAATCTCTGGCTCTTTACAAAGCACAGAAAAATCATGCGTAGGGGTTTCCTTGGGCGCACCACTCCAAAATTGTTGGCCCCATCAGTCTATAACCCAGAGAACCCCTATCCGTAGGCGCGCCGAGTGCCTAATTCTGCGTACTACTTCGTACAGCCCGGGACTATCCGGTTAACCGCCTTACCCAACAGTGCGGCATTGGGATCGTCTCGTATATCGCCCTATCACCAGGGGGGTGTGATCAGCGTCTGGGACTCACGAAACTCAACCCTTTTAAATCGGACACTCCTATCCACTCCTCAACTCTGCTTCGACTCACCGACACAATTCTTATCAAGGCTTTTCCTTTTTTGATCTCAGAATTTTCCCGCGCCCGCCCTTTTCGTCGTCGTCGTCGTTGTTGTTGTTGTTGGTATACGAAGTAACGCTACTGGCCGCCAAACAGCCGTAGCTACACCCTCTTCCCGTATGGCCGGAGCAACAATGTATACCCCTGAAACGACATGGACGCGCTTGTTTCTGTCTGTTGCCGTTGTCCAAGGTCTTGTTGCAGCGTCACTTGAAGCGTGAGTCACCCCCCACCCGGTGTTATATCCGAACCCTCCCGAGTCCCATAGACTCCCATCACATAAGACCGACTGACATTGATGGCAGCTACGTCCTGATCGCAGTCCAGAGATGCTTTGCGCCGCCAGTGGTCCAGGTCCGTGCGGGGCACACGGTGCCCATGTTTTTTGCCCTCTTTATCTTCGGATTCGTCTACCAGCTTCTTCTGGTGTACGATGCACTGCGCTCCAGCAACATGATCCAGGCCATCGGCCTGTGTCTGTATAACCTCTGTCTGCTCATTTACGCAATCTTCCAGCCGGTAGATATCAAGGCATCGCTCGACTCGCTCGCGGGCAGTAGAACTGGGGATAACCAGCCGCTCCTGACTCCCGGAACCGACGCCTGGGGGGACAGCAAGCCAGCCTTGATAGCCGTGGCGATTGTGGTAGCATTGGCCACCTCGTTGCTTTGCTTCGCCGCGCACAAGCTGCGGTCCGAGTTCGCCTGGTTTGTCTATAAAGTCACCAACGCCGATCTGCCCATGAAGCGGC
This sequence comes from Chaetomium strumarium, assembly GCF_033439665.1. Classification (NCBI taxonomy): domain Eukaryota; kingdom Fungi; phylum Ascomycota; class Sordariomycetes; order Sordariales; family Chaetomiaceae; genus Chaetomium; species Chaetomium strumarium. Next base: position 113,744 of record NW_026944433.1, on the reverse strand, counting down.
GGGTGTTGATCCTGCAGGTATGAGCGCGTCTCGCCCCTTCTCCCTTCTCCCTCGGGTTTCCTGCTTCCTCCTAACAAAATGATTGACTGTAATCATAAACCAGGCCTACGTGGCCCTCCTCAAGTTCGACGTGTTTTTCCTGCTGGGCTTTTTGGTCCAGAACGCGGTCAACGCTTCTGCCAACATGGGCGATCCCGAGTTTGGATTGTCCATCGCCGTCCTTCCCGTCGTTTGCCTGGTGGTTTGGCTCGCAGTTGCCTGCGCTTTGAGGGAGAACAAGGTTGGCACGCTTGCGGTTATCGTAAGTCCCGGATTGAAGGCCACGAATCGGCTTGTTGCGTGTTGTGACTGTCTAACTGGGGACTTTTTCTGTTGTTCTAGCTTGGCTATTTGGCAGCCGCTGCGTTCCTGAGCTGGAAGCTAGCGACCCTTCCGCGAAGAATCTCCATGCTTGTGGCTTTCGCCGCTATTACCCTGGTCATGACGCTTTGCACCATCGTGATGGCGGTACTCTGCCTTGCCAATTTTGGCAAAGGGGTCATGAAATTCACCCAGTCCCAGCACAGACAGGCTGGGCACGGGTACGACTCGCACTATCTGCAAGAAACGGACTACGCATCGCTGTCATCTGGTTATGCACCGCGTAGGCTGTCGCTTGATTAGGTCATACACAAACATACCAGGTTGTTGGAATATCAATATAATGCAAACAATAAAAGACGTGAAGATGGACCTGGATTGCGACCGCCTTCTCAAGTCCAAGGTTGTCAAACCCCACATCGAACTCCGGTGATATTCACCACGATATCGACCTCGTTGGGCACCACGGCGCCTTGTCCCCGCTGCAGCGGCACACTCATACCACCGGACCAGATGCGGCATAGGCAGTGCTTCACGTCCGGCTAGGGATGGTCAGGCTACCCCCCAGGAAGAGGGACCAGCTAGCGTACCGGCCAGTCTGCACGCAATGTGGCTCGTCGTTGGCGCCGCCACCCCTGAAAGCTGTATTAGCGAAGATGGCGGACTGGTTGGGGCGTGTGTTTGTCCACCGCCCAGTTCCAAGTATGGCAGCGAGATGGCCAGGTCGATGGTCCGCAGCGCTGCTTCGTAGTCTCGGAGAAAGTGGCGGTGCCAGGGCAAGAACGCGGGCACCTGATGCGCGAAGGGAGTGTAGTTGCGGTGGTGTGAGGTTGAAGTTGATGAGGTAATAAGCGGCCAACCCAGTCGGAACGTCGGTTGTGTTGCGCCAGTATTCCTGCTGGACTTGACTACCTACCTGACTGGTTGGAAGCTAGAACGGTGGGCTCAACCGCTCGACTTTTCCGCGAATCCTTGTCGAACGAGAGGAGGTTACCTAATTCCCATTCGTCTTTTACGGCGGTTACGGCTAGTCAATGATTTTGTCATAGCATTCAAGCTATTGTGGCAGGAGCGATGCTTCCTGTTGGTTGGCCATCAGGGAAGGTGCGTCCTAGAGCGTGGTTGCACCACACATATCAGGGGGATAACCACACTCGCCCCACAGTGGCTGATCCGGCCGCTGATCCAAAAATGGCGCAGGTTCGACCCACTATAATCAGCGGGTGGCAATATTCCCCAATATCCACCCCTTATGTGTAAGTCGGTATACTACATACCGCATCACCATGATCATCGCCGTGCACATGGCCAAAATGGGGTCAAGAATACACTCTATTTACTAGCCTTGAATCTATCTACTTTCTTGCCCTCCCCGGCGCCCGTTGGCCGGCTTCGCGGAGCTTGCGGCTTGCCCGGAGCTGCTTACAGAAGGCATCCAACGACCGGCTCGACTGCCGGTGGTCCGCCGCCACGGCGTGCATCGCCGAGATCTCGGCGATGCGCCGGGCCTTGCTTATACGACGGATCTCCCGGATGACCTCGAGGCGCAGGGAGTACCACTGGACCTCCGATCGCCGGCCGGCCCGCCACTGGCTTCCCCATCGCGTATCAAGTGTCGAGACAGCTGGTTGCCCTGGCAAGCCGGTCATCCATTCCTGCCAGAGGGCTTCAATAGTTTTGATGGCCCGGCTCATCCGGTATTCGGGTGGGGTCTCTTCGGCGCCAGGGATACGGAAGTCGACGTTGTTGTCCTCTAATACCGGCTCAAGCTTAACATCTGGCATTGCAACCGTAGCTACCGCTGGTACTGACGCTGGCCCTGGCCCTGGCGCCAGTGCTGGCGCCACCCCAGCCTCTGGTAGCCGGATCTGGAGGGTGGCTTCGGCGAGAGTCTGCCGGAGGTGGCTGGTACAAGCGCTTGTAAGCCGGGCTTCCAGCCCTGCGATCTCGGTAGTTAAAGCGGCCGTTGCCTTGGCAAGTTGTGCCGTATGCCGTGCCTCTGCCGTCAATAGATGCTCCGTAAATTGTGGGAGCGCTTTTGTAAGTAGTGTAAGCCGGTCCGGCTCCTCGTTGCCGTTAGCCTGGGCTAGTACCCGGCGAGTGAAGGGCCGATATTCAGGGTGCCGGAAGACTGGGTGGTTCCACACTGGGCTTCCAGGGTATCGGTTGATCAAGAATGCCGAGTCTTGGAGAACTACCTCACGGAGATAGGCAAGGAGGTTGACCGTACTAGTGCCGGCAAGATCTTTCGGCTTCTGGGCACCCTTAACCTATTGGTCTAGCTCCGGCCAGATCATCGATAGGAGTGCCGGCGGCGGCGGCACAGCTCGGGGTAGGTTGAAGCACCCCATCTGCGCTGGGTGGCCGGCAATGCTCCGCATGAACTTCCGGGGTAGGGCATCGAGATAACACCCAACCATCTGGTCCGGGTTCCACCGCCTAGCACGCCGGATCTGTGCCTCGCTTACCCCCTGTAACTCGGCCGTCTTCGCCCCAGAGCTCCGCCTGGCGTGGGTCTTCTTTGCAGAGACGATACCAGCATAGTCGAAAGCCCGGCTAACCCAGCTCCGTTGAGTATTGTACGAGATCCCGGCAGATGGATCGGCACCGGCGGCTTTGATCAGGCGGGTGCTATACCATTGCCGGGGGCTCCCGAAGTCTGGGAACGGCTCCGGCGAGAGATCCCAGCGAAAGAGTAGGTAGAAGGCAAGAGCACCGAGAAGGCAGATCTCGGGGTCCCGGCTCCGAAGCGCTCCAGCTGTCTCGAGCCGGCCGTGTTGGTTGGTCTTCCCACCACGGGTCGTAAAGATCAGTGGCATACACCGGGTCGGCCCTTCGCTAGGGAATTCGAAAGTGAAGAGGTCCGAGATCTCGGCCGCCCGCCGGTCGTTGCGCCGGGCAAGCATATAGTGGCTAAGCAGGAGGTCCGTTAATGTTCGGAGACACTGCTCGGTATTGGCCGGGCTCTCGGCAGTCTGGCCCCATAGTTTCTCGGCAATCTTCCGGAGCTCTGGCTCCGAGTAGCCATCAAGAAGGGTGTCCTGGCCCTTGTCGGTATATATAGACCGGCTCTGGGCTGCATGTTGCCGTTGTAGGGTCCGTACGTACTCCCGGGCTGTATTCTCCCGGGGAGACGGGTGGTTATTCATGCCGAGGGTTCGCTGTTGCTGCCAAAGGTCCGTGATCGCGGTGACGTAGGCCCGGACAGACCGCCAGTGTAACCGGGCCTCACTGGCTGGCATACCGGGTACTAGCTTCCGGCTTGGACCTCGAAGTGGGCGATATACGACCTCCTTTTCGAGGAATAGGAGGAGCTTGCTCTCCGTAACCGTGTCCCCGTCTTGGAAGCCCCGGGCCCGGCAGAAGCTCTGGAACTCCGCCTGCTTCGGCGCATAAGCCCGTTTCGTAGTCATTGGCCGCTCGGCATGGATGGTAGTATGTATGTGGTGGAGGTTGGCTTCTAACTCGGCGTTGTTGTTGATGTTCCGGTTCCATATAGCGGGGCGTTGGCGCGTGGGCACCGTAACCGCGTTGCTGGGCCCTGGTTCTTCCGGTTCCGAGGGCTCTGGCAGTACTGTAATGGACGGCAGGATCGCCCGCGCCCGCGCTGGATTCGCGGCCGGCGCCGGCGTTAGCTTGCGAAGCGTTCGGCGAGCCATCTGGCAACCTGTATGCGATGTAAGGTTAAGTGCTGCATGTCATCCACTGTGTTCAGAGGGCATTGACGATGTAGACCGCACTTGCAAGTGGCTCAATTGACCAATCAGAGGCCGAGAAATCCCCCGATCAGCGGTGGATGTGGATATTACTGAATAACCACATTGCCAAGCCGGGCGGGCAGGTGGTTATTTGCCAATATCGCCTGCAAAAGTGGGTCTGGGTTAGGGTTACAGTCAGTCAGCCGCTGACTGCGAGCCAGTCAGGGTTCGGATACCACCGGATCAATCATCTTGACTCTGTGCCTGGAGCCCACTGTTCTAACCAATCCATCAATCATTCGTCCTGGTCATCATCGGCCGGTTTCATTATCCATCCCTTCCTCCTCTTTTTGTGCATAGGGCACATGCCTAGGTTCTTGATCATGTTAATGCCTCGAGTCTTCTCATTCATTCGCTCGAACTTCCTCATGGACGGGTTATTATGCCTCGCTGAATGTCTAGCTGCCGCATCTGAGCGGCGCGGAAGCGGCGTAATAAGTCAAGTACGACCTGAGTCTGTACGACAGTAAGCAGAGAGATGCTGGGCCCCGACTCCGGCTTCATCATTCCAGCTCCCCCGCGAGCCCATCCCGTCCCTCCTCGTCAAACAAAGGAAGCTACCTTGGTATGCATCAACGTGTTCTCTTAGTGCTTGAAAGTTGCTTGACATGTCCGGCTTCGAGGTGGTAGGGGCGGTCGCCGACGCCGGCCAGTTCACTGAGCAATTTATCGCCGTCGGGAAGCTCCTCCGATCAGTCTATCAGCAAATGCGAGACGGTCCAGCCGACATTCTTCAGCGGTTCCAGGAACTGGAAACATTCCGCGAGATCGTCGACCAGATCCGCTCCATTGAACCCCTACAAACAAAGACTGCCGAGGACATTTTCGCCCGATGCGACACATATGCGCGACAATTGACGACAATCTTGCAAAGCATCAGCTCGGACGCAAAGGATCCACTGAACCAGAGGACATGGAAGGCTATTGTTGGAGTCGCTAGAGAGGAAGACATCTCCAAGCTCCTATCGGGTCTCGAGCGTGAAAAGGCGTCGCTGCAACTCCACATAAATGCTGCCACCATGTAAGCCAGGCTTAACAGATTCCATGTGGTGCTCAAGTGCTCTCAAGAAGTTGATCGGAAGCTCACTGGAGGGCAGATCCATCTCCCACGCTGCAGGACCGCAGCTTGCCTCTATCGAGGACAAGATAGACCGCATTCGATCGCTTGCTCCCGCCTCCTGCTCTGCCACGGATCGCCAGGCGAACTGTATTCGCGACCTGCTCGAAAAGGACCAGGCCGTGGTTCGCTCGGGTCTAAAGACGACCAAAGGCCAGATTGTTTCCGGAACCTGTGACTGGATCCTTGAAGACCCTCTCTACCAAAGCTGGCTTGATTCCACCACCAAGTTTTTCTGGATCTCGGGTGGCCCAGGCATGGGTAAAACGATGCTATCGATCTATCTCAGTGAGCATCTTGAACGCCGCCGCCCAAACCATGGTGACGCTGTCATCTATTTCTTCTGTGACTCCAGGGATCAGCAGCGAAACACGGCCGTTTCAGTAGTCCGCGGCTTGATGTACCAACTGATCCGTCACAAAGCAGATCTCGTTGATTGCCTTCTGGATAGCTACGACATATACAAGGAACGACTCTTCAACGGCGACATGTTTGAGAAGTTGTGGGATATCTTCTTGGCAATGCTAACCGGGCTGAGACCGTCAAAGGCGGTTTGCATTCTTGATGGACTCGATGAATGCCAGCCCGACTCGCTCCGCCAGCTCCTCACCAAGCTGCCACTATTAGCGGCTGCCAAGCCGGAGCAGCAGCAGACGGCCGGTTCGTTCAAGAGAATCTTCCTCAGCAGAGAGCACCCTACTTCAATTACGAGTGCACTTGACACCGCGATCAGAATCCAGCTAGACCGCGGCCCAGGGTCTGCAACGAGCGAAGGGTTGGAGCGATACATCTCGCTCGCAGTTGATGACTTCGGCCAGCCAACGAATAAAGACTATCCCGAAGAGCTCTCACTCAAAGTTAAGAAGGTGTTACCGGAGCGATCCGCGGGTACCTATCTCTGGGTCGGCTTCACCATTCGGGCACTTCAGGACAAGGAACCATCTGAGGTGGAAGAATTCCTCCAACGGCTTCCAAGCGGTCTGGATGACATGTATGGAAGACTCATATCGCAGTTCAGACCGGGCCACCTAGAGCAAATTCGGGAGCTCCTCGACTGGTCCCTCTTCGGCGTCTTCGACGGTGGGGCGGATTTCGAGTTGCTTGTCGATGCACTGGGAATCAGGGCCAATGAGTCGCTGACTGCGGTCCAAATACTTCGGGACCGCATCGCCTATTGCCGGGGTTTTGTAGTTACCTTAGGAGACACCGCGTTTTTGTACCACCAGAGTGTTGAAGACTACTTTCTTGGGGTGCGCACTTCTAGGGCAGCGAGTGGACTGTTGTCGGACCTCGTGCCGTTTGACAAGTCTCAAGGGCACGCCAGGCTTGCGTCCAGGTGTTTGGACTATCTTCAGGTACAGCTCGAGCAGCACACTTACGGAGAATTCCGGGAACTCGGATGGTATTCACTCGGTTTCAAGGGTTCCCGCCCGTTCCTACGGTACGCACTTTGCAAGTGGCATTGCCATATGCGGGAAGCTGGCCCAGCTATGCTAGCCGTGGCCGATTCACACAAAGACTTCTTCGAGAAGAACTCCGACGTCCGCGCAAATTGCTACACCTGGACGCCGATTAGCTTTGAAGATTTTGATTACCAGACGGCCTGGGAGCGCGAGAAGAACTGGAAGAGCGTAGAAGCACCGGCAAAAGCACCGGCAGTGTCTAGTCCATCCGGATCTTCACCTCTTCGCGTCCCTCGGTCTGGATGAGCTGTTAGTGCGAATGCTAAAGTCCCCAAGATTAAGACTTCGTCTGGACGGCTCCTTCTCTGCGGACAGAAATACACCCGTTACGCCGCTCATTTGTGCAATCCTGGGAGGCTGGCCCTCAACGGTCGAGCTTCTTCTTGCCCGCGGAGCGGACCCGAATGTGGCACCGGCACGTTCCGGAACGCTGTTTGAACGGTGCTATACACACGGACGATCGATTGAGCGTGTCACACCCCTAAGTTATGCCGTCCATTGTCATTCCACCATCCTTCGTCCGGGTGCAAGGCATTCAACTACGAGTATTGTTAAGGCACTGATATCTGCGGGCGCCCGTGTGAATGGCGTCAGGGCAAGGACTAGTCCTTTGACTCCACCACCTCGGCCTTTATACGAAGCTGTCTCGATGCGCTACCCAAACTTGGAGATTGTCAAACTCCTGATAGAAACTGGGGCAGACCCAAAGAAGAGGGATGACCGTGGATACTGGCCGCTGCAAGCCCTGCTGGAGGCCGAGCCCTACGACCTCGCCAGCCATAACGACATTATGAAGTACCTTCTCAGCCAGTATTATCAGTCCAACTTCTTGTCTCCCGTGACAACCACCTGTGCGGATAAAAGGATCTATAGGGCTGCATGCGTTGGGGACAAGGAGCTTATTCGAACACTGGTCGAATCTCAATCCATGCGCAAAAGACAAAGAAGGCATGACTCCGTTGGACCACGTCTCTCACCGCAGCAATGGTGAGGTAGCAGAGGCACTCCTGCGCGAGTGGAAAGTGCCTGTAACTCCAACTAATGCTTGTCATGCGGTCAGACCTGTGATGGCTCGGATCCTTGAGTTGTTCCTCGACAACTACGGCGAGGATCTAAACGAAACACACGGCCTGTTCGGATACACTGCCGGCTGGACCTTGCTACACGAAGCGGCGGATTGGCGATCCGCGGACGCAGTAGATGTCTTCCTCAAGAGAGGTGCAGAACCAAACCGCTTCACAGCCAAGGGTACACAGCATCATTATACGTGCCGAGATTTCATCTTTAAAACCGGGGGGACCTGGAGCGACGGGTACAAGGACAATACCTGCTCCCTGAGCCCTCTCTGTCTGGCCATCATGGGAGGTCATGCTGGGATAGTGGAGAACCTGCTGGCACATGGCGTCAATCCAGATCTACCCTGCCGTCAGTGTTGTGGATGCCGACCCATCCATATCGCCGCTGCGTATGATCGGGAGGACATTGTCCGGTTACTAGTGGAAAAATACGGAGTAGATCCCGGGACTGAGGACCCCAGCGGGCGGACGGCCCTGCACCGTGCAGTGGCGCTTGGCAGAGTCCGTTTGGTCGACATGTTTCGCAACACCTGGCGTCTAGATCCAAACCACACGAGTAAAGATGGGCACACGCACCTGCACGATCTTGTAACCTATCGGCGCTTCTTGGATGTTAATACTGGCAAGCGATCATGGCGGGCCGTCTTGAGGGAGAGACCTTATCAGCCCGCAGTCCGTGACAAGGTAGGAGCAATCTATAAGCTCCTTCGTCAAGCTGGGGTGGATGTGGGGCGGCGAAACTCTGTTGGGGAGACACCGAAAGATTGTCTGACGAGGTGGCCCGTTGCACGATGCAGTTCCCCATTGTATTGTGCCGTCAAAGAGGGTCTCGAGGCCATGGAAGCAAACTGTGTCTTGAGGGAAGAAGTCGAAAGGGGCGGTTCTTCATCTTCCTCGTCTTCTCATTAGGTGAACTTGGCTCAGAAGCCCAGTAGGTACTTAAGGTAGCTAAATGGGGTGAGCGATCAATGGGAGCATGGACGTAGCTTCCTGGTTACCATCGAACAGGTCGAGACAGGACCCTTTGCCGGAAAGGACTTGCGGCGACGACTGGTGGGGGCGTTAGGTTACCACCTGATCATCCCATCCAGCTCTAGTATATGCCTAGCTTAATGCGACCCAAACGTTGTAATATTCTCAACCACCTAGAGACAAGTATTACCTTACTGTCCACCTACTGATGAACAGTTATTGCGAAACGTGCCTTCCGAGGCTTGCGCGTCAAGGTTAACGTGGGGGGTTCCAGGAGCGACTCGATGATACATAGACCATCCGAAGTAACGGGAGATCTGCCGGTAGTTGGCTGTTTTCTTCGATGGTTGAGACATCTCATGTTGAACAAAGTTGTTGTCTCAGGCAGAGGTCTGAGGTGACATGCACGTGCCGGGTTACGCGGTTACACAGGTGGCGGTGGCGCCCCCCCACATTTGGCCCCCTGTACGTCATGGGCTCGCTTAGCAGGGATTCCGCGGGATGCAGTTCCACAATTGGCGACCGAGGGACACGTGCTTCGATGCCAGATGGGATTGTAAGTCGGCTACCGGCCGAAGTCTTTGCCAATTCTCGAGCATAGTAGACTGTAGGAGGCCTCCAATTGGACCAGTATACTAAGAGATGAGCAATTGCGGTAGGACTATGAACATTGTATTCGTGATCGTGGAGTATATGCTCTGTTTCGTTTCTGAAAGCTTTGTCCAGCAGAAGGTTCTACCAGATCGCTGGATCCGCTCGACTCCACATCCCGATAACAAGCGAAGATGGTTTTCACGCGCCGTTTTGTTATTGGTAAACAAGCGGGTGGCCCAGTGGAGCCATCGCTTGTGATCCTCGGCCGCTTGCCCGGTTTCTGGTGCCTTAAACTGCCTGTTCCTGACGAACCCTCCATGTTTTGCTCCAACTTTATTCTCTTCCAACTCGGGCGCCCCTCAACGCCAAACCGAAGGATCGTCGTCGCCCCGCGAAATTCAATACGACCTCCCCCTTCCCGCGCTCTTCCCGACCCCGCGGTCAATTCAAATCAACAATGAGCGCCCACCCCACCACCGTCATCCGAGGTGCCGTCGAAGCGCGCCCGGGGCCACCCCCGGCCATTGGCGGCCATGAATCGGACGACGGCGACGACCTGCTCGCCGCGATGGGATACAAGGCCGAGCTGGTGCGTACGCGGTCGACGTGGCACGTGGCGTTCATGTCGTTCGTGCTGGCGTCGATCCCGTACGGGCTGGCCACGACACTGTACTACCCGCTGCAGGGCGGCGGTCCGGTCGTGGTGGTCTGGGGCTGGCTGCTGGTCAGCCTGATCATCCTGTGCGTGGCGGCGTCGCTGGGCGAGATCACGTCGGTGTACCCGACGGCCGGCGGGGTCTACTACCAGACCTTCATGCTCGCCCCGGCCGGGTTCCGCCGCGTGGCCGCCTACATCTGCGGCTGGGCGTACGTGGTCGGCAATATCACCATTACGCTGGCGGTGCAGTTCGGCACCACGCTGTTCTTCGTCGCCTGCGTCAACGTGTTCGAGTCGGAGCCCGGCGTGGGCGTGTGGGAAGCCGACACGTACCAGGTGTTTCTGACCTTCCTGGCCATCACGCTGCTGTGCAACGCCATCTCGACCTTCGGCAACCGCTGGCTGCACTGGCTCGACACGTTTGCCATCTTCTGGACGTTTGCCGGCCTGCTGGCCATCCTCATCACCGTGCTGGCCGTGGCCAAGGAGGGAAGGCGCAGTGCCAAGTTCGCCTTTGGGGATTTCGAGCCGACGTCCGGGTGGCCGGCCGGGTGGTCGTTCTGCGTCGGCTTGCTGCACGCGGCCTACGCGACGTCGTCGACGGGCATGGTCATCTCGATGTGCGAGGAGGTGCAGCGGCCGGCCACGCAGGTGCCCAAGGCCATGGTGGTGACCATCCTCATCAACACGGTCGGCGGCCTGCTATTCCTGGTCCCGCTGATGTTTGTGCTTCCCGATCTCGCCATGCTGGTCGCGCTGCCGTCGGGCCAGCCCGTGCCCACCATCATCAAGTCGGCCGTGGGCCACTCGGGCGGCGCCATCGCGCTGCTGCTGCCGCTGATGGTGCTCGCCATCCTCTGCGGCGTCGCCTGCACCACGGCGGCCTCGCGCTGCACGTGGGCCTTTGCGCGCGACGGCGCCATCCCCGGCTCCAAGTGGTGGAAGCAGGTGCACCCGACGCTTGATCTGCCGCTCAACGCCATGATGCTCTCCATGGCCATCCAGATCGTGCTGGGCGTCATCTACTTTGGGTCCTACACGGCTTTCAACGCCTTCTCGGGTGTCGGCGTCATCTCGCTGACCGTGTCCTACGCCGCGCCCATCGCCGTGTCCATGCTCGAAGGCCGCTCGCAGGTCAGGGGGGCCAAGTTCTCGTTGGGCAAGTTTGGCTGGGTCGCCAACAGCGTTGCCCTGGGTATGTTTTTTCCTTTCCAATCTTGATTATTAGTACTTTTAAAAAATTGTGTGGCCTTGTCAGTCTCGCTAACGCATCACACACAGCCTGGTCGATCCTCGCGGTACCCCTATTCTGCATGCCCGCCTACATCCCCGTCACGGCGAGCAGCGTCAACTACGCGCCCGTCGTGTTTGTCGGCTTCATCGTCATTGCGTCTCTGTGGTACGCCGTCTGGGGCCGCAAGAACTACCGCGGCCCGCCAACAGAGAGCCTTGGGGAGGAGGTGGTGCCCGAAGCGGATGTTCGGCCTACGAAGAAAGACTAAAGTAGGGCAGGGCAAGGGAGGCAGTTGTTTTCGCTTTTCTGGATAGATCTCCCGTTATGTTTTCAAATGTATCATTGTATGATAGAGACGCGGCACACAAAGTTGTTCAACCCTTGTGTCCCCGCCCAGATACCCCCTTTTATTTGTTTTCATCAACATGTAGTATCAAAGTCGTATCGAGTTAACGACAATAGAGATACTCGATCAAAGGGCCCAGCCTGCCATTTTATTTCAGATTGACCATTTCCTCACGCAACCAGACCCTTGACCTGCTTGTCCTTGAGCTTGACATCCCTCCAGAAGGCAGTCGCTATCAGGGCGCCGGCCAGGAGGCAGACGCTGGTGATGAGCATGTAGCGCTGGGCATCGGCGTACGCCAGCGCGATGCCCTGCCGGATGGGGCTGCCCCAGACATAGCCGAGCTGGGTGTACAGACTGCTGTAGATGGCCTCGACGGGCGCGCCGGCGGGGAGGTGGCGGCGCAGGGCGGCCGGGAACGAGCCGGTCCAGATGGCCGCCGACACGGTCGACCCGACGGCGTAGCCGACGCTGCTGAACAGGTCAAGGATGGCCAAGATGGCGGCGATGTGTTGGTGGTCGACGGTCGACATCATGGCCAGCTCGACGCAGATGACGATGGGCCCGCCCGCGAAGGCCACGAAGACCTGGGTCATGACCACGTACCCGATCGCGGCGTCGGGCTGCCGGAACTGGATCATCAGCCCGACGCCCAACAGCATCAGCGGCACGGCAAAGTACAGCGCCACCCACTTGAAGCGGCGCGTGTAGCGGATGGCGAAGCCGAACAGCAGCGCCGACAGGCACGAGCCGACGCGGTAGATGTTGTTGATGTAGGTCGCGTGCGTCACGCTCTGGTTCCACACCACCATCAGCATCGAGCTGAAGTAGCTGCCCCACACGGCCGAGTTGAAGAAGACCAGCGTGATGGTGGCGCCCGCGAGCAGCACGTTGCGGTCGGCTAGCAGCCGGGGGGGAACGAAGTTGACGGGTGCGAGGAAGCGCTCGTATAGCGCGAATATGATGATGAGCACCGCACCGAAGACGATGAGACAGATAATTAGCGGCGACCGCCACTGCTTGGCTTGATACGACCAGATGCTTAGCGGCGTGAGGAACATAGCCATGCCCGCTGCGAGTAGGAACACGCCGAGGAGGTCGAAGTCGATGGCGAATTTCTTGAGGGATGCCGCGCTCAGCGGGTGGTGATGGTGGTCCTCCCTCTTGGTGGGGTTAACAACACCCAGCTTCTTAGCGCGGTGCTGGTCCCAGAAGAAGAGCACGACCAGCGGGAGGGTCACGGCGAAGTTGAGGATGGCGAAGACGCCGAATCCCCACCGCCACCCGGGACCGCTGAGGAAGGCGTCGGCGAGCGGACCGCCGGCGAAGGTGGTGGCAATGTAGGGCGAGGTCGCGAACGAGAGCATCAGCCCTCGGTTCTTGAGGCTGGACGTGTCGGCGATGAAGACGGTCAGGCAGTAGCTCACGCCTTGGGCACTGGATATTAAACGATATCACGAGTAAGCTTATGTTTTGCTGCTCAGTGAACCAGGAGACAAGTAGTAGTAAAATAATAAAATTCGTTGCCAACTCACCCAACAGACGAAAACACCTGCGCAGCCGCATACGTCTCGACATTCTTGCAGGCCGCCATCATGCAGAACCCAATCACCCAAAACACAAGCATCAGCGCCATGCCCTGCGGGCGGCCCCACAGATCGAGGATCTTGGCCAGCGGCAGCTTGGACAGGCCGGCGATGATGCTCGAGAAGATTGACGTCGCGGCCGTCAGCGAGTGCAGCTGGAAGGAGCTCGTGACAAAGGGCGTGAAGGTGCGCACCAGCACCTCCTGCAGCGACGTGACGAAGTAGATGAGCCAGATGATGCCGTACGCCGCCACCAGGTGCCACTTGCTCCAGACGCTGGCGGCCGCTTCGATGTTTTTCACGCCCGCTTGCGCCTCGCTCGAGATGCTGCTGCTGCCCGCCTTCTCCGGGTCGGCTTCCCCCGCCGCCGCCGCAGGACGGGCTTCGAATTGTGGTGTCTTGGCCTGCTCCGGGGAGGAGGGGCTGACCGTGTTGCCGTCGGGCATGGATTGGAGAGACTGCATGGTCGAGGTCATCCTGAGCCGAGTCCACGGACGGACTGAACTCAGTGCGATTCAAGGTCCGGAATGGCACAAGCAGAAGGGAGAAAAGGGGGGAGGAGGGAAGAAGGGCAGCATTCCCGTTTTTGCACTTGGCACACGTCGAGGTTTATCGGAGAAACACAGCCTCGGCATGTGTGTCCATGTAACGTGCTGGATGCATATTGTGGGCAGCGCGGGTTTGCAGACGGCAGCCGAATGTCCACCTGGGTGGCATTGGTGCGTGGCAGCAGCAAGTGGGGTTTTAGGGAACTCCCTCTGTGGTCTGACAATCCATTAGCAACAGTATGGACAGATACAAGAAAGCACAAGACAGGGGGAGAGGGACCTGCCTAGGTGCCCTGGCTGCTACACCCCACCACACCTGGAAGCCTTCCCTATTCGGGTCCGCCGCGCCGTGGGCCGCTCCAATCCGAACCGCCGAACGGACCGCTTGATCTTATCAGATCATCAGATCATCTGATAAATGAAAACTCTGCCCTGCCGCCAAGCCTCCGGCGGCAGGAGCTATTGGGAAGCTGCTGCATGTGGCTTCAAGCGTTGGTCGGACCTGTCTTGGCTTCTGCGAGAGCGAGATCGGCGCTCCGACGATGCAACTGCCAGGCAGCGGGACCGATGGCACCCAGCGAGGAGGGAACTTCAGCATGTGCTGCTTCGTATTGGTGTATAATAAGAGGGTCGTCGGCTGCAGGTCTGCGCAAGGTTGCCGAGTTGCCGAGTTGCATCGTGAATGCTTAATCGGGAATTGGCTTTAAGTAACAGGTTGGAAAGCCTGAGGCAAGAGCATCCCACCACTCGTGTTGACGGCGACGCGCCCCTGAGGACGAGATCAAGTCACCCAATCACAAGCCCAACCGCCCTGTCAAAAACGATGAAGTTTGCAATTACCCTTCTTTCTGCCGCCGCCATCGCAATGAGCGCTGCAGCTGAATCCCTCAGCACCTACATGCCTGCCTGCTCCGTCGACTGCCTCACAGCAGCAATCAGCACCGCCACGACCTGCAAGGGGCCCGACGATCTCGAGTGCTTCTGCATTGCCGAGAACTACCGTGCAATTTATGACAGCGGCGTGGCCTGTGTCCTTCAGGCATGTGGCAGTGACGTCTCAGTCGGTAAGCTATCGTCCACAGGTTTTTCTCCCCCGCGGTGTAGCAGCGACCTAATCTTATGTTGTGCCTAGGCGAGGTTTTGCCCGCGGCCACTCACATGTGTGAGGTCGTCGTCGCCAGATCAGGCAGCACCGTCACATCCGTGGCCAATCCGACTACTACTGGCGGCCCGAGTGGCTCCGCAGCGAACACAACGACGACGACGACAACAACAACAACGTCCAGCTCGAGCCCCACCACCAGCACAAATGCCGTCTCAAGATTTGGCGCCCATGCTCTAGCGGTTGTGGTCCCGTTTGCCGCAGTCGCAGCCGTGGTTCTTTAAGCCGGGTGATGGTCAACATTTTTTGGGTGCTATTTCTGTAATATTAGTACGGCGGAGCCTGTGAAAAGTCCGGTGTATGTGAATAATGACATGACGATGTTCAGAAAGAAGGATCCTCTCAGGTCTCCAACTCCAAGCAATTGTACAGGAATAGGTACTATATGTAAGTTGGATTGAATGTGAGCGATGAGAATGCCGAGTTACGACGCATCGCCCTGTTTCAAGCCCTGCCAGCTGAGATACACCTGCAGCGCGCCTTCGATGCTCTGCACCAGCCCGAAGAAGACCGTCATCACAAACACTAAGACGGCAATCCAGAAGGTGTACCACTGCACAGAGTTGCGGCGATCGTTCCACCAATGCCGAAGCCCTCGCGGGTCACATTCATCAAAGGCCTGATGGAGGATGACAAGCTGGTCGTGCCAGAAAGACAACTTCTCGGACCGCTTTTCCTGTGCCAGTAGCCTACCGCATCGGGCAATTCCCGGGTTGAGCGAGTATTCAGCGATCCGGCCGGAGAGCCAGCGGCGCGATTTGCAGTGGTTTTGTTGTGGAACAGCAGGGCGACCGTGAGGAGCGCCTCGTGGGTGACTAAGTCAGGGAATAGGGGTTGTCATCCTTCGTCGCATTTGTGAGGACCTGCCTCGCAATGTCGACGAGACCGCCGTGTGACTCTACACAGATATGGACGGCGCCCTCTCTCGGGAAAACCGTTTGCATCGAGTAGAGTAGTAGTCGAAATCGGAGACATATCCCACCTCTCAACCGCCCCCGGAGCTTCGGATTACTCCCACAGATCGTGTAGGAGCCTAGTTCGCATGGATTGGGGGATTGGATACTTTTGCAACGAGGCGTCCGTCCATGGGTAGGTAGTCACAAATCCCCGCTCAATGAGACACGGACTCGGGGTATTGGTTGTATAAAACGAACGAGTTGAGTAAGTTGACCTTAGAGTCTTGCCATATGTACAGCTCATCGACCCGGTGCCTGGTTGGGTGTCTCTGCTCATCTCTGATGCTATCCGTGAGCTTGATTCGTTTGTATTCCACATGATGTGGTTGCACCAGCGGCAAAGTGCATCAATTCTGCAGCCACCTTCGCCTTCTAGGCACATAACAGCGAGGCAATTCATAGTATGTTCCAGTTGTTCAAGTTGCACAACCTGAAGCTGGGCTCTGCGTCTTTGTAGCCACCAATAATCTTGGGGGCCCATCGCCCGATCAGACCATGAGTTGGGCGTAATTCCCCCAGATTCTTTCCTATGCCATCCTCGCCTTCATCGCCCGAGTACTAGTATGATAGTCACTTTGCACCTTTCCATCGCTCAGCCGGAACTCGCTACTCACCCTAAGTCTTTCGAAGGGATCTCTAGCGCGCAACTGGAGTCATGGGTTTCATACCGCTCAGATCAGAGCCCCGCCCGTATGCCGCAGGCTCGACAGGGAGGCCGTTCGGTACGCTGAGTGTGGGAATAATTAGCAGGGTCCCGGTTTACGAAGCCATCGGCGAAGCAAGAGAGATCTTCGCCGACAAACTTCTCCCAGCCATTGTCGCCCACCTCAATGAGAACAGTGACGAGTTTCAGGACTCGGCTAGCATCGTGCACTTTTCGCTGTGCATGATGGGTAAATCGCGCGAGCGAACTAAGCCCGTCGTGATGTGCGTGTCCGATGACAAGCAAGTTCGGAAAGAAGCATTTCGCATGATCGAGGAGAGCGGCATCATGAAGGACTACCCCGGATTTGGGCTTGGACAGATGCCCCTGAAGGCCGAATTTGCGACCTTTCAACCTCTCTGATCCGACTCAGATTCGACGAGCGACAGGACCAGCTATCTGGGTGACGATTGGCCGCGAGGATCCAAAACAGCCTGACTAAGGTACCGACGCCGGCACTGCCACGGTGGGAGGCGTGGTTAGTTGCAATGGCTCGTACATGTTTCACTCAGTCGACCACTTCCTGCCGGCCGAACGAGCAGGTTGCCACGGCGTCCCCAGCCACGAACAACTACTGCGTACTGGAGAAAGCGATGACGATTGCGAGATCATCGGTTTGAGTGATGATGAGGACGACGGTGGCAGCTCCGCCGATACTATTAAGAGTGGTAGCCCAAGTTCAGTGTTGCCCATCTCTGGCTCGACAGCTGACGGTATATCTGGGCTTGAAGCACAGGAAGGCTCGGGTTCCTCGCCTGAGAAAAAGCTCTGAGGATGAACGTTTAGAGACACGCTCTGACGATGCCCTGGTTTCTGCGCCCTCCTCTCCCAGGTCTCCGGAGTTTCCACCCAAGTGTTTGGGGCAACAGGATTCAGCAGGGACGGTATTCAAGGACCCTTCTGTGAAGATTCGGCTGGTCGCCTTGCGGTCATCCATCTTGGACTCCACATTTATACAGATCAACACTACGGAGGGGAGCGCGCACGGCATCGGAATCCCGCCGTATCGAAACGAAGCCATCCCGCTCGAGTCATACCAGGAGCAGGTCGAAACTAGTACCACCCGTGACGATTGCGTCACGCTGTTGACGCAGAACGGCTTCAATTCCGGTGCGCTCTCAGGGACGCCGTCCTTCATTCGCTTGCCTGGTTCCAGACATTTCAAGAGGTCAACGTTGCTATGGTGGACAAGCCTCTGGCGCCGGGGGACTGCGGAAGTTGGGTCAAAATTTTCCACGACGAGGAAGCTGCTTGGCCATGTTGTTGCCGGGAGTCCGACAACCGGCTTAACCTTCGTGACGCCAGCAGCCAGGGTAAGGGTATTCGCCAAGGCTTTATTGGCGCTCTCGACTCGGTCATCAGCGGTGAAGACCTGGTGACACGAAGTAACAAAATAACCGAAAGAGAAGTCCTCTGCGGACCTTCATGGGGGGGTAGTCTGGGATGAAATAAGAAGAGTCAAATACTAGAGTGTCGGAACTATCACAGATGCATTGTTAACACCATGAAGGGCAGCTTGGATCTGCTAAAGAATGCCACGAAACCATCGGTGGGCGCCATCAAGTACTCGAGTCTCGGGGTGTCTATCAGTCTGTGGGTATCACTAGCGTGCACAAGTTAGCTTTTATCTGATCCACTGCCGATCTCGGAAGATGAGCACGAGGGAGAAGTGGGGGGCTTGCGGATCTGATAACTTTAAACAATGGGCAAGTGGGGAAGGACAAAAACGTCAAAATGGAAGCCGACTTCAACTTGCCAAGGCCGTGGCGTTACCCAATCCGTAGAAAATAGGCGCGTCTAAAATGGTGGCATCGGCAAGGAAAGGTTCGGAACGGAGTTTGATGCCAGTTGGGGACTTTTGGAAGACCGCCGCTGCTAGTTCCCCACCGTCGTGAGGACCTGGACGCGGCCGAGGTAACCGAGGTGTCACGGCGTCGTGGTGTAAGCAACCAACACAACCCACCCTTGTCTGTTGCCGCACTGCAGACGAGAAGGGATGCGGCAAATCAGCGCAGAAGTTGCTCGCATCGAGGTCGCTGCCTCGTATTCTAAAACGAGCCGGGTACATGTACTTGTACATCTTTTGCTGGGATAGTCGAGTATCTGAACCCAAAAGGCTGCCCACCCCTTGGACGAATTATTTCTAGCACCAACACACCAAAGAACTGCGGTAAGATACCTGCTCGAGCGACCTGATCCAAACAAAGAGATGTTTCTTCCCCTTGGTGAGCCGGGACACAATCGCTCCTTCGCCTCTTTCAAGACTTTGATAGTTTGATTACGGGTTGAGCTATGAACAGCTCACTGCTGTAAGACGTCCAACAATTGCGAGTGGGAAGAGGGCATCTCATGGTTGAGGGTGACGATGTATTGGTCCATGGTATCCGGATATTTTTCAGCTAAGGCGTATACGTACCGAAACCACAGCACAACCGGTACCCCAGTGCCCAGAGTCAACGACCCAACGGGCCCGCCGTTCGTGGCTGCTCAATAGTCTCGCGGGAGCTGCATGCCACGGCTGGATAAAGCCCCGAATTTGGGGTCAAGGATGGCCATTCGTAAAGAGAAGGTCAATTTCTGCCGCTGGTACTTCGTATAAACTCATGCAAGTATTTGATGTAAGACTGTCCGCTGCTTGAAGTCTGCTGGCCAGACATCCGACACCACCCTCCCGCCACTGCTTCGTCCTTCCCGCTCGTTACTCTCTTAAGCTACCTACCAAAGAAACACAACCCCTAACCCAAAACACACACACACACACACACACACACACACACACACACACACACACACATCAACAAGATGGTCTTCGCCGTGCTCCCCGCCCTCCTCCCGGACATCCGGAAAGTCTACGACGCCTACTTCGCAGCCTTCCGGAACGACCGCATGGGTGAGATCATGCTGCAGATCCTCTTTCCCTCGGGCGTCGACTCGCCCAAGTTCCGGGCAGCGCACGCGGCGGGTACGGTGGACTGGCTGCGCAAGAGCACGACACAGTACACGTACAAGTGCGTCGACATGGATACGGGGGACATCGTGGGCATGGGCCTGCTCGACATCTACATGCCGCCCGGGCGGGCTGACGAGGAACGCAAGTTCGAGGGCGTGCCGTGGCTGGAGGGGGAGCAGCGGGAGAGGGCCGAGAAGGTGTTGCAGCCGCTGTGGGAGGCGCGCGAGAAGTTGTTTGGTGGGCAGCCGTATATTTGTGCGTTCAATCCCGTTTTGTTTTTCCCTCTTTTTTTCCTTTTTCTTTTCCTGCTTCGGTTGAGTGGCAGCTAACACATTGTCAAACCAGACGTCCATGTCATTGGCGTGACTCCCGAACACCAGGGCAAGAAGGCGGGCGCCGTGATGGTGTCGTTCGGCATCGACCTGTGCGACCGCACGGGCCTGCCGCTGTACTTTGAGGCGTCGCCGACCACGGTTGGCATGTACGAGAAGTTCGGCTACGAGAGGCTCCGGGAGACGGTCGTGCACAAGGCGGCGCTGCTGGGGACCGACTCGGACGTTTCGGTGCCGCTCATGGTGCGGATGCCCAAGGCCGCGGGCGGCATGGGATTTTACGAGTGGAAGGAAAAGGGGTACCCCAGCTTCAGCAAGCTTGGCGCTTCAGCCGGAAAGAGCTCGTCTCGGCTGCCAAGCTGGGCACAGCTGTCCAGGATGGTGCTTGCTAAGGTTGGGCTGCAAAGGAAACGGCGATAATAAGGATTTTAGGAGACATAACTTAAGTCATCCGGGCCAGTCAGTAATGGCTATTAATCTTCCAACGATCATCTTTCCGTGCTTATCCCAATTGAAGTTAACGAACTGCGGACGTGAGTCACTGCAGCTGGGTGCCACAGACGAAAGCAGCCAGAGAGGAAACAACTCCGACGGCCGAACTGATAATTTGCCGAATGAGCGGGACCGAGTGCGGCAAATTCACGGGCTCGGCCCAGACAAATTATCAGATCATCAGATAACTTGGCCTGCATTAGCGCCCAGCCACTCGCTTCGAGGGTGACATGTCGTGTAGGTACTATCTGATGTACCTCCATGTACCTACTCTACTGTACACAGCATGGCCGAACCGTAGGGGAATTTGCAGAACCCCGTCAGCTAGTCCGACTGTCTCCGCCGGTCTCGGTCTTACTGGAACCGATTCGGATGCCAGGCGCGTGCATTTGATGCTACCCCTGCTGTCTTACCTCTTGCGCTGTTTGACAATTCGAACTGTTCTCAGCGTAAGATTCCATCTCCATCAACAACACTACCTACTCACATCTTCAGCCATGGTACCTGAACGCATCCGGAAGGCCCTCCTCTTCGCCCGACTAGTCGTCTATGGCTTCCGGTACGGATTCTCCCTCCTGGGACGCATCCTGTCCGAGAAGGTGGCCGCCCTGACGACACGGACGCCAGCGGCAAACCCACCAATCGACCCATCCGAGGTGAAGAACATCGTCGTCGTCGGCGCTGCCTTCGCGGGCTACTTCGCGGCGCGCTTCCTCGCGGGCTCGCTGCCCAGGAACGGCCGGTACCGGGTCGTGGTGGTCGAGCCCCACAGCCACTTCCACTTCACGTGGGTGCTCCCGCGCTTCTGCGTCGTCGAGGGCCACGAGCACAAGGCGTTCATCCCCTACACGCCGGCCTTCTTTGCTCGCGGGCCCAAGGGTATGGTGCGCTGGGTGCGAGACCGCGTCACGTCGGTGCAGAGGGGATATGTTATTCTCCGCAGCGGCGAGCAGATCCCCTATGAGTTCCTCATCATCGCCACGGGATCCACGGTGGGCAATAGTACTAGCGAAGGGCTGCCGTCTCGAGTCGGGTCCGAGGACAAGGAAAAGGGCGTCGAGCTGCTGAAGGCGATGCAGGCGCGGATTAAGGCGGCTACCCGCATCGTCGTCGCGGGTGGGGGTGCCGCTGGCGTGGAGCTGGCCACGGACGCCAAGGACCAGTATCCGGACAAGTCGGTCACCCTGGTGCACTCGCGGCAGGCTGTAATGCATCGCTTTGGGGCCGGCCTGCAGAAGGCGACAATGGAGGCGCTGGAGAGGTTGGGCATCGAAGTCGTACTCGGCGAGAGGGTGGACCTTGGTAGTGTGGACGGGGAGTCCATCACGCTCAGCTCCGGGCGGAGGATCGAATGCGATTGTTTTGTAAGTCAACCTATAACGTTGTATGCATAAGGATGGAAGGGACACAACTAACCACCAGGGTTAGATCAACTGCACGGGACAACGGCCCGCATCCGGTCTCATCGCCAATGTAGCACCCCAAGCCATCTCCCCTTCGGGCCATATCCGAGTCAAGCCGACGCTCCAGATCGACGACGACTCACTCCCCAACGTCTTCGTATGCGGCGATGTGGCCGAGACGGGCGCACCAAATCCGAACGGGAGACTCGCCATGCGCCAGGCCGAGATCGCCTCGGACAACGTCGTCCTCATGGTACGGGGCAAGGAGCCAAAATACACGTACACGCCGGCCTGGGGTGACGGAGTCATCAAGTTGACGCTGGGTTTAGTAGGTCGCCTGCCGCTACACATCTTGGCTAAGAAAGCTAACAGGGACAGGACCGGTCCATCACGCATTTCTGGGACGGCGAGTCGGAGCTGCTGTTCCCTACCAAGGACCACGACATCGCGCTGGCCGTCGGCCGGGCGTGGTCTGGCATCTCGGCTAAGCCATTCCACGACACGGGCGTCCATGATACGCCGGCGGAGAAGAGGGTGTATTAGACGCATCAATAACTGTAGTCTCTGTAATCTAAAGATACATTCATGTCCTGCTTACACAGAGAGGCTCAGTCGATCTTGGTCGTGTTAAACAAACGATTCCCCGTATCAGTGCCCCCCTGACCCGTGAACTTGTTGTCCGAAAGACGAAGAGCAACCAAGCTCAGCGCTTTATCCGCCTCCAGGTCCCGGCCGAGGTATTGAGAAGAGTGAACCGACAGGGCCTGGACAACGCCGGCAACACACACGATGGGGACAGTCGCATCGAGGCTCCGGATCCGCCGGACGAACTCCACCATCGACTCCCCGCTGTTCACCACGGAGTCGACCAGTAGGATCGCCCACTGGCCCTTGACATGCTCGGCCTTGACATCGCCCGGCTTCTTGGCATGGACAAACATGGCGGTCGGGAGGGCGTCATTGACACCCAGGGCCATGGGCTCGCCGCCGCGCATCAGGGCGATGATGGTCGCCTTGTTTTCGTTCGAGATGCGATGTCCGCTGGTGGTGTGCCCCTGGACATGGGGGATGCTATACTCTTCCGTCTCAAGTACATCCGGTAGCAGTTCCGTTGCCAGATACCACCCAACTTTTGCATGGGCCTTCCTCAGAGCGGGACCGGCAATACTTGCGTCGCGGGTCGGTGTCATCAACAGCTTTGCCGCGCTGCGAGCCGTGGCATGCAGAATGCGATCGTTGGTACTGCGCGGACGCACGACGGCGGCGAGGAACTCGTCATCGGCGATCCGCACCACAGGGAGCCTGGCCGTGTCCAATCGAGGCGGTGCGGTGGGAGGCAGCAGTGCCTGGCGGGCGCGGAGGCCATCGACCATGATAGCATGCTGCAGCCGCTCCTCCATCGTCTTGCTCCGGGTTTGCTCTTTGCCCACGACGACGACTGCTTGATGCGCTTCCTGCATCATGGGCAGGTCCAGGGGGCTGTCTCCGAAGACCCAGACGTACGAGGCGTACTCCTCGCGCAGACGGACCACCAAAGCCGCTTTGACTTCAGCAGTGACAACAAAACCGTCCGAGAGGCGGCCACCACCGATTACTTGGACAGTGTCTGAGAGGCCGGCCCTCGCCAACGCGGATTCCCAGACGCGACGCAGACCACAGGTCACCACAACCACCGCAACATGCTGGCTGTGCTTCTCCGCATGCTTCAAGAGGGTAACCATTTCCGGGTAGAGCCGGACAAACGACGCTGCCTCATCGCACATGCGGTTGAAGTTGTCCTCGCGGGGAACATGTTCTTCGTACAGGAAGGTTGCCTGGCGGAAGGCAGTGTATGTGTACCCCAATGGGCTGCTGAACAGCGTCTTCAAGGAAATGTCGTCTTCTTCAACCGGGGCGGTCCCCTTCGCAGCGAGCTTCCAGAACAGCGGACCGGTGTCTACCGGTGCAAGCGTCCTATCACCGTCCAGGACCAGTGTGGTCTGCATCTTCTTCTCTCGATGGCGATCCAGGACGCTGCGGAGCATGTCCACGGCTTTGTCGAGATTGTGGCCCTCGGTGTGACGCTCGAAGTCAAGCAGCAAGGCGGCCACTCTGTCCAGGACCGTCTCAGCGTCAGGTACCGAGATGAACAGGATCCCGTTATCCCTGCAGAGACGTCGGAGTTCGGCCTTCTCGAACTGCTGCCACTTGCGGATGTGCTCGGCCGAAACAGGCGGACGGTTCCGTGAGAGGTCCCCCTGGCGCCACTGGACGACAAGCTCCGGAGCCGGGTTGACGTACACGATGTGCGTGTACGTGTCCAGGTCGCTCTGCGTGTATACCATCTCTGTCAGGTAATCATTATCCTCGTCCCAAAACATCAAGTGGCCGGTGACAACAGCCGCCAGTCCGCTGCTGCAGCTCTGTTCGCCGATGGCTTTGATGGCGCACTGACGATAGTGTGCTTTGACCTGGTCGTCGGCTTGCTTGAACTCAGCCAGTCCGCCGGGCACCAGGGAGGCGATCATGTCCGATCCTTCGTAAAAGGAGAATTTCTGCGTCTCGCCGAGTTTGCGCTTCAGCTCGCGCAGCAGCGTCGATTTGCCGCAGCCGGGGACCCCGTAGAGTCCGATGACGACGGGCTTGGTGCGGGTCATGACAGGAGCCTGTTCGTTCATGTTTCAAGAACTGACAGTGTCTTAAGACTTTTGAAAAAAAGACGACCGGAATGATGGAGTCGTTGGGAGTCAAGGGGGAAGAAGGTTTGGTGGCCAAGTGCCTCCTCATCCTGCTGATTTTATATCCCAAAGCCATGTTAGCCCAGACCATTGAAAGACTGTGATGATTGACTGCTTTGGAGGTTGACAAACGGAGCCTTGTTGCGGGCCTCAGTGCTTCCGTGTTAGTTGGTTGAAGGAGGCAGACAAACAATCGGCTTTCCGCATTAGGGGCAACACAACGCCCGCAGCCTGCCGCGCGCCATGTCAGCTCATGAAACCGCCGGCCTCAATATCGGTGAGCTGGCTCTGTATGCCTCCCGTGGGCTGTGTGCTTGAGGGTTGACATAGCCACGGCAGTGAGACCCCCAAGCTTTGGCTGTTTGTTCCTCCAATGCTTTGATTGTTTGATTGTTAGCGCGCAAGATCAAGGATGACAGAGCTGTTAGGGTATGGTTGCAGCGACATGATCTCGAATGTAAACACGTGTAATATCGAATGAACCATCCAAGAAAAGATTGCGAAACAGAATGCTCGAGAGAGTCCGATCATCCCATAATTCCATTGTCATTGCAAAACTGTCGGATGCATGACTGGCGTAAAGCTTACATGGAAGCGCAGAGCAAATTCAGCGCGGCATTCGTCCTGTGTCATGCCGCTTGGGACAGAACCTCTGGGAAGAACCTTCTCCTGCAGAAGTCCGACAACCTTCACTAGTATTTCCAGATTGCCTACGGTAATGTTGACCACCGATTTCAGGCATCCCAAGTCAGGTGACACCGTGTACAGAACTTTATTTCGGCGCAGTTGTGTCTTAGAGGGGTAATTACCGACCGTACCGCATGGGAGGTGGGAAGCTGATCGTAAGTTTACCGATATACCCGTGACATAAGTCAAGGAACTGGAGCTTAGTAGTATACATGCTGTAAGTTTACCGTTAGCACAGTGTTGCAAATCGCCTATCAATACAGAAGAGGGAGCGTAATTACAAGTTCACTATACCGTATATTACACAATTAATGTGCAACTATCCAGTCTAACATTATAAATGGCACTGACCATATATTATTATCTTGGGTGACACCATGATTTCATCCTACATTACCCTACTGTCATCTTCGGTGGTTCGATAGCTGAAGCTGTCCTCTACAAATTAATGGTCCGTCGTCGTGGTCGTTTCCCTATGCCCCACAGATTGACAGCCCTGTCAGCGGGCCAAAGTTTGACAGATTCTGGCCGGATCCGTGCGGCCTAGTAGTGACGTCACTCGCCACCCCGGTCGCGCAACGCAGTGACACTTGGCAGCAAAGCAAGGTCCGCCGAATTGCACCGGAGACGACGTAGATTGTAGCCTTAACTTTAGCTTTATTGCACGGCACCAGGAGTCGAAAATGCAGTTGGATATACTTTACTTACTTAGTCTTGTCTGCTGCGTGAGCTGAGACGAGAGAGTTTTCCTCTTTCGACGACGAACAACCCCGAACAACGATGGCCGACCCATCCGAGCCACCGCCAGAAGGCACAAGAGACGGGCCAAGCAGCACCGCTGAGGACCACAATCCGTATTTCAATCGCGGTCACGCAGCCCACATTGGAGCAGCCCCCGATGCATCGTCTGTGGAGAATGTAGCCCCGGTCACACCCACAGCTGAGCAACCGCCCGAACCCTCACAACATGACAGGGCCCCGGCCGCCCCGGACGATCGCGCTCCCCCGCCCGGCCGCGGGCAGTCGTCAGTACGCCTGCGCAGGCTGAGGGCACCGAGCGTGTCGTCGGTGCTGCCGCCCATCCCGACCACGCAGCGCGAACCGCTCGAAGGCCAACGCCGGCGCTCGAGCTCGGAGCCTCAGCGGCCAACGTTCCCCACAGCGGCAGCATACACGGCGATGCCAACCCTGGCTGAAGGCAACAGTCACCCGCCAACCCAGCCTCGCGCATTACTGCAGGGACCGGCACTAGCACCGGCACCGGGAAGGGAATCCGGCCGGGCATCCGGGCGGGCATTCAGCACACTCCCTGGCTTTGGATCCCGTCGACGCGGCCAGACCCTGCAGGGGCCAACCCTAAACCAAATTCCGGAACGGGATTGCTATGATTCGAGGATCGTCGACTTCCTCGATGTCGTCGGTAAGGATCTGCTTCCTCGCTCATCCCATTTTTTGTCCGAGACAGGCCAACTGACGAGACATCGCCACCCACAGACCCGGAGGTATCGACATTAACCTCCGTCACGAACATCCAGAACTCTCTCTTCGTGCCGTCTCTCGGCAGATGGGTCAACCGCAGGCCGACATATGACCTGCCCCAGCTTCCGCCCATGCCCGGTGCGTTCCCTCCGTCCAAGGAGGACGTGTCCGCGGCGGAACAAGGCGAAGCCGCGCACGCGCCAGCAGCCGCGCGCTCCCCCAGTCTGTCGTCAGTGTTGAGCGAGCCGCAGTACGCCATTCTTCCCGAGAACACGTCGCTCGAAGGCTGGTCCGAGGAGGACATCAAGCTCCTGAACGACTACGTCAGGCACATGCTGCACTCGCGCCGGTCCAAGATCAAGCAGCGGTTCAAGGCCTTTGGCAAGTACGCCAGCAAGCCGCTTGGATTTCTGGTGACACTCTACGCAACCCTCATTACGCTCTTTGGTCTGGCCTGGGTACTGTTCTTGATCGGCTGGATTTATGTCGGCGACAAGCAACTGTATGTCATCAACGTTATCGACTACGTCCTGGTCGCCCTGTTTGCCATTGTCGGCGACGGCCTCGCTCCGTTCCGCGCCATCGACACGTACCACATGGTGTTTGTGGCCCACTATCGTAAGTACTTAACCCGCTGATTCTCTCTGATGATAAAGCGATGTTCTAGTAAAAGCCCTAACACATCCCGCGGCAGACCGCAAGACGTGGAAGCTGCGCAAGAAGCTTCTGCTGCCGGATCTTCAGGACCACAACGACCTCCCGACCGGGAGAAACAGCGTGGAGCCGGATCTTGAAGCGCAGAGCCCACCTCCGCAGCAGCAGGAGCCGAAGCAAGAAAAGCAAGAAAACCAAGAGGAGAAGAAGGACGAGTTCTTCCCCGTGCTCTCGGACAAGGAGCAGGCGCGGCTGGTGCACCACCAGACCAAGCTGGCCAAGTCGCACACCTTCTACAAGCCGCACGAGACCGAGACGCACCACGCGTTCCCGCTCCGGCTGCTGATCGCCGTGGTGGTGCTGCTCGACCTGCACAGCTGCCTGCAGATCAGCCTGGGCGTGTGCACGTGGGGCATCCCCTACGACCGGCGGCCGACCGCGGTGACGACCACGATCCTGTGCTGCTCCATCGCCGCCAACATCACCGCGGGCGTGCTCATCTCGATCGGCGACCGGCGCACGCGCAAGAAGGATGTGCTGGAGCGGCTGCTCAAGCAGGACCTCACGGGCGAGGTCATGAAAAAGATGCGCAAGAAGAAGGAGAAGGCGGCGCAGAAGGAGGAGGCAAAGGACGGCGAGGACGGCGGCGGCGGCGCCGGAGGAGGCCGGCTATCGCTGAGTCTTCCCCGTGCGTTGGGGGGCAGCAATAAAGAACATGCCTCGGCCGAGGGCATCAAGCAGGGTATAAACGAGAAGGATCATGTGCAAAATGGGCAGGAAGATAAAGGGGAGCTGAAGGTCCCAGGGGGGTTGCCCCGTACCACGGAGAAGGAACCGTAATAACACACCGAGACGGCGAAACTTGGGGGTATTCGGCGTAATAAAGACGTGTCTGGATATTTTTGGAGCTATAGTTTTGTTTAATGTCGGCATACGAAATGATATCCGATTTGTTGCCAGCACCTGCAGATTGTTCATTTTTGGGCAAGGCAAAGCAAGCAGTGTGAAGCAGCAGCCTGGCCACCAACCCACAGTGAGAAAAACTTTTTTCAGCCCCAGAATGACGCCAGATCACGACATTAGCACGGCTTCCAGAATCTGAAGATTTTGACATCTGATAAGCCCGTTTCGGCGCACAATATCCACCCATGGACCAGGGTTCGTGCGACTTTGCGCGCAGCAACATCGCCCCTTGCCCCTTATTAGGGTACATATCCCGCTGATACCCGCGTGAGTGGCCAGGCACGAATAGTAAACACGATATGATGCAATGAGAAACGGCGGACGGATGATTCCACGCAGGACTTGAAAAGGAACGCCCGGGAAGCTCTGCAATTTTGGTGTTGCGCCTGAGAACCTTGCACCGCCCCCACGCCTTTCAGGTTCCTGATGGCCAGATCCAAAGCCACGGGCTACGGTACCATGTCCAAGTTCTTCGCAGCAGCCAACAAGGCGGGCCCCGGGAAGGGGGACGACCACACCGACGACATGACCGCTACTACTACTGGTCCTGAAGGTCACGACAGCGAGGTTGGTAAGTACAAGTACTACTCCTACTACTACTAGTAGTAGTAGTAGTAGCAGAAAATGATACATATAGCCTTGACATCTTCGAATTTTGGATTTTGCTGACGGGGCTTTTTTTTTTCCCATCCCCCCTTGCAGGCCACCTCCAGCAGGCGCGGGACTCGAAGCGGCAGATCGGCGTGGTGTCGGCGACCTTCCTGGTGGTCAACCGGGTGATCGGCACGGGCATCTTCGCCACGCCGGGCTCGATCCTGGCGCTGTCGGGCAGCGTGGGCCTCTCGCTGTTCATGTGGGTGGCGGGCGCGCTGATCGCGGCGGCGGGCACGGCCGTGTATCTGGAGTTCGGCACGGCGATCCCGCAGAACGGCGGCGAGAAGAACTACCTGGAGTACGTCTACCGCCGGCCCAAGTTCCTGACCACGTGCCTGTACACGGGCTACGTGGTGCTGCTCGGCTGGGCGAGCGGCAACTCGGTCATCTTCGGCGAGTACATCCTGCACGCGGCGCAGGTCGACGTCGACCGGTGGAACCAGCGCGGCGTCGGGCTGGCCTGCATCACGGCCGCCTTCCTGATCCACGGCACGGCGCTCAAGTGGGGCATCCGGCTGCAGAACCTGCTCGGGGCCATCAAGGTGGTCGTCATCCTCATCATCGTGGTCACCGGCTGGGTGGCGCTGGCCGGGCGCATCCCTTACCTGCCGCCGGACCAGCACCCGCACAACTTCGCCCACGCCTTCGACGGCACGACCGGAAGCGCCTACGGCGTCGTCACGGCGCTGTACAACGTCATCTGGAGCTTTGTCGGCTACAGCAACGCCAACTACGCGCTGAGCGAGACGCGCAATCCCGTGCGCACGCTCAAGATCGCCGCGCCGCTGGCCATCGGCGTCATCGCGGTGCTGTACATGTTCGTCAACATCGCCTACTTCGCCGCCG
The DNA here is from genome assembly GCF_033439665.1 of Chaetomium strumarium. NCBI lineage: Eukaryota > Fungi > Ascomycota > Sordariomycetes > Sordariales > Chaetomiaceae > Chaetomium > Chaetomium strumarium. Next base: position 84,034 of record NW_026944433.1, on the reverse strand, counting down.
TGTCCAAGGAGGAGATCCTCGAGGCCCGGAGGCTGGTCGCCGCGTCGCTGTTCCGCAACATGTTTGGCCCCGCCGCCGAACGCGCGCTCTCCGTGTTTGTGGCCCTGTCGGCCTTTGGCAACGTCCTCAGCGTCATCTTCTCGCAGGGCCGCCTGGTCCAGGAGCTGGGCCGCGAGGGCGTGCTGCCCTTCTCCCGCCTGTGGGCCAGCAACCGGCCCTTCAACGCGCCCCTCGCCGGTCTGTTTGAGCACTGGCTTGTGTCCGTCATCATCATGCTCGCTCCGCCGCCTGGCGATGCTTACGACTTTATCTTGAAGTGAGTCAGCTCCCCTGTCTCCGCAGTTCCCTATTCCACATTGCTAATCTTTATTCCCTAGTCTCATCTCATATCCACTCGCCATCGTCAACGCCTTCGTGGCCGCAGGCCTGATCTACCTCTATATCAACCGCAAGCAATGGAATTGGAACCCGCCCATCAGCGCCACCCTACCCGTGGTGGTCTTCTTCTTCCTCAGCAACATCTACCTCATCGTTGCGCCCTTCGTGCCGCCCGTAAACGGCCAGAACATCTACAAGAGCCTGCCCTATTGGATCCACTGCGTCGTCGGGTTCGGCATCATCCTGGCCGGGGGCGTCTACTGGCTGATCTGGGCGATTATTTTGCCCAAGATTGGGAAATACGAGCTGGTGCGGGAGACGGTGGTTGATGACATCGACGGGTGGGAGAAGAACGTGTTTGTGAGGCGGCCATTTGGCGGTCTAGCAACCACCGGCAAATCCCAGACTGAGGAGCCACAATAGTGATTAGTACTACTGGTAGTGGTACGGGCATGTTTTGGATAGGCGTGGAGTACTCTGTTGATATACCCCTCTAATGCTAGTTAGATAATGCCATCGCGGTAGTAGTTATGATCATCGAGTGGATCGTGGGAATGGCGGTGCGAGCCAGCTGTCTCTTTCTGCCTCGCCGCTTGCACTGATAGTACCGTTCTAGCTTCCTTGTCCGCCAACCACCGAAGGAAAGCCAACTCTACCGCTGTATTCGTACCAGTTACCCATGAACAGCCCCTTGATCTTGGAGTCCTGCAGCAGCTTGCAGTCCTTTTTGTGACCGTCGTATTTCCAGCCTACTCTCTGGCAGTCCTGTGGAAGTTGTAGAATGCTTGTTAGTATTTGCAGCCCGATGCATGATGAAAATGCGGGATCCCGGTCCGTTTACTACTAGTACTAGTAGTAGCAGTACTTACCTTGTTGCAGTACCAGAACATCAAGCACCGGGCGCACTTCATCAACGACGAGCCAGTTTTACCGCAAGAATGGCAGCGTCTCGTGCCGTCGGCCGTGTTTGCATATTCGCCGATCCTGTCACTCAAGAGGAGCAGCCTCTGCAGTGAAACGGGAAAGATCTAGGAGGTGGCCAACTGGTGTCAGCGGAAAGGAAACTAAACGCGGAGCCCCAATATCCAGAAAGGATTATGTGTGCATACCCTCAGTGTATTGGGATATTCCTGTCTGATCCCAGGCGGCGAGAACGCGAAGACATGGCGCTCTGCATGCGCAATCCCAACCGTGTGTCCGACACGGACGTCGTCATTGATCCATTCTATCCCTCTCTTCAGCGTGTGAAAGGCGACCTCGATCTTCTCTCCGTCCACGTCCCTGACCGCGAACCGGAGACGGACATCGGCCCCGATGTCAACGATCTCGGCCAAAAAGCACCAGTGACGCCGCGGCCGCAACGTGGACCCATCCACCATCTCGTAGAAGTCAAGGTCGAGGCTATCTTCGTTGGGCAGCTCGGAAAAGCTCGGGAACACGGAGCGGTCCCGTAGATTCGCGAACTGCGGCGGCCTGGGCCCCGAGTTTGGCGTCCCCGTTTCTCTCTTCCACAACCACTTCTCAAAAGCGTCTGGAGACAAGTTGACGGGAACATCCTACCCCGCTGTCTTCCACCTCGCAGACAGCCCATACACATCCATCTTCGTGGGATCACCCAACAGGAAGCCATACCGCACAACCTGGTCACAGTCCTCTCCAAACGCGTCCGTCCAACCCTCCAGCGCCCTCTTGAGAAAGATTTGTCCCCGCGCGAGATCACTTTTCGCCAGCGCGAGCTGCGCAGCATCAAAGTAAGCCAGCGGGACGCCAATGTCAATCCGGCCCGTTTCGCCGTACAGCTGGATCTCCCGCTCCATATAACGGAGCTGCCGCAGAGGCGCCGAGAGGGCCGACATGGTCATGGCGCTCCGGCTGATCGTCTCCTCCAGTTGCTGGATCTCGTCCAGCCGCTTGTCAATCTCGTCGCTTTCCGCGCGCGGCAGGCTGCACAGGCGACAGGCACAGACGAAGCCGAACTTGGCGCGGAGTGCGGCCTGGCGCTCGGCGCTCTTGGTCAACTGCCCGAGGTAGAAGATGGTGATCTCCTCGCCGGCCTCGATGTCTCGCAGCGCGTGGACCGTGTGTCGCTTGATGGTGCTGTTCCAGTTCTTCTGCGCGTTGTTGTCGCATGCGTGGTTGATGCGGCAGGCTAAGGGGAAGATGCCGCCGCCGCCGTCCTGGCCGTCCTCCTTCTCGCCCATCGGGAGGGCGATGGTGCGCACGATGGCCAAGTAGTGCTCCTCGTCGGTCTGATATGAGTGGATCGAAGGCATCGATAGGAAGGCTTCGCGTTGGGCACGGCTCAAGCGTGCGACCTGCTTGGCGATGCTGGACTTGACGTACTCCATGTCGAGGGCGTGCTCCGGGATGGTGATGATGGGTTCTTCTGACAGGATCCGCGTGCCTCGAGGGATCTTCGTGGTGGCGACCAGACCGAACCCCTTTCCGGGGATCTCTTGGATCACGTACATGGCCGCCTCAAAGCTATTGTTGTCTGGCAAGGCGCGAGTAGTGAAATGTGCGGGTGTGATTGCGGGTTGGACCAGAAGATAACAGAGTTAGTACTACTAGTCGGTACTATTAGTATCAATCCGGGAAAAGAAGCAAGGGCCAGTATTCGTGCCCAGGAGCCATCGCGGCGTTTGCTGGCCCCTTGCATGCAGAACACTGTAGTGTGACGCAGCAACGATCAAACAACTGGCTCCGATTGAACCAATAGTTCCTTCAGTCAAAGACAGCTATCTGTATGCCCCCCCGTTTACTAAACCACGGCCGTGCCTATCAGCAAGCTCAGAACCGGTACGGGCCAAGAAGCAAAGCTAACACGCGGTTGGAAACCTAATACTATGTTGGGGCCCGGAGCCGATGCCGTAACCCGGGCCAGGCACTAACTACTATTCCACTTGCCGCGTTTGCGATCATCACTGCCTACTATCTGTCAAATCTGATCACAAGATGACACATTGTGAATGCTCGGGCCTTTTTTATTCATGTAATGTACTGCTAGTACTGTACTCATCCTATAGACTCTGCGACATAGCCTCAAGACACGGCAAACCTGAGGAGAAGAGAAAGAAACACGAAAAAGAACAACGCGCTGTGGCGAACCGGGACAGCATGTTCGAAAAAGAGAGAGAGAGATCTCCTTGTTTCTTCTCCCCTTATTAGACTTTGACGGTCGAGCCGATCGGGCCGAAGCGGATGTTAGACCACACGACCTTCCTGTGAAAGAAGTAAGCCATGGTCAGCGCTAGAACTCATAGAAGATGAAACGGGGGCCAGCAATAGGGCAAACTACTACGTACGCGTTGGCGTGCTGGGACTCGACATCGGAGGGAACGCCCGAGTCCTGGGGGCAGTCGCCACGGTCGCCGCCGGGCTGGCCGGCCTTCTCGGGCGGGTAGCTGGAGTCAAGCCAGAGCATGTTGGCGTAGTGCTAGAGGAGGGAGAGTGTCAGTTGTATCGGGAAATAACATAATAGTTTGCCTTAAAGGAGAACTCACGTCGTCCCAGATGGACATGACCAGCACCATGGGCACCGACAGGGCCTGGTTGATGGCGTCGAAGCCGCCGACCTCGGAGTAGCGGTCGCGGTCGCCAAAGGCCTGGAACATGGACGAGCACAGCTCGGGCGTGATGGCGGCGCTGTCGCCCTGGATGCCCTCGTGCTTGGGGCCGGGGATCTCGATCTTCTGGCCGTTCTGCACGAAGAACTGGGTGAGCTTGTTCTGCTGGAACTGCGTCACCACCGTGAACTTCTTGCTCGTGTCCAGCGTCTTGCCCTTGCCGTAGAAGTCGGTGTTGCCCATGCGGTACGGGTTGTAGTCGCACCCGTTGGCGTCGCAGTCGCCCGCGAACCGGTCGTCCGAGTAGGTGCCGCCGCAGTTCGAGTCCTCGCAGACGTGGTACTTGTTGTTCTCGCACCCGTGCGGGGTGAAGGCGAACGAGTGCGAGTTGGATTCCCTTTTTTGGCACAATGTCAGCTTCTACGGGCGTAGTACTAGCAATACTACGAATAAGCCCAAGTAGGTAAGCAACTCACCACACATCAATCTCGGCACAGCAGCCGCCGTAGGGGCCGACACCGGCGTTGGCATCGTTGGTGGACGGCTTCCAGCCCTCGATGTTGGCCTTGCCGCCGACGAACTTGAGATCACGGGCGCATTGGGCATCGCAGTACTAGTTGGAGATAGGAGGTGAGTATAGGCGTCGGGAGGTATTTATTTTCTCCAACTTACACCCGTGCCGTACTTGGCGCCGGCCTTGTTGCTCGAGTAGCTCTTCATGCCGCCGTCCTCCTCCATGGCCACAAAGTACAGGGCGCTGTTGAGGCCGCACTCGACGGTCGAGAGGTCGACGTCGAAGGCGAGCTCGTTGTTCATGAGCGTGAACATCTGGTACTTGGACGCGCCGTTCATCAGGTAGAAGCGCGACCCGATGTTGGTGCCGTACTCGTGCTTGGTGACGAACTTGAGCGTCAGCGCGTCGCCGCTGGTCGACGCCCCGTACGTGGTGCCGTAGTTGGCGCCCTCGAGCTGGCACTTGGACGCGCAGTCGGTGGCCGAGCTGCACGCGTCGGTCCACTTGTTGCCGTCGTAGCAGTTCTTGTTGTTGGAGTCGTGCAGCCAGCGCCAGTTGTGGTCGATCACCACCTCGCCGTTGACCGTCTGACACGACCCGGACCCCGAGCACTTCTTCCATGTGAGCTTGGGGTGCGTCTCGCTCTGCTGCGTGCCCACGCCCTGAGCCGCGCCCAGGCTGAGCAGCGGCAGCGCCGCCGTGAGATATTCGAGGTACGCCTTCATGGTGACGAGAGAAAGCAGAGTTCGTGCTGCCCAGAACAGGGAACGAAGGATCAGACTGCTTGAGTATGTCAGGAAGGCGGGAGGTTCAAGGACGGAGATCCTGTCCTTCTTCCTTTTCTTTTATGTTCCCCGGGCCTCCCCCTACCACCCCAACTTGTTTGCGGGCCGTCCATATCCGAAAAGAAAAGGGGGAAAGAAAATTCATTCACTGGCAATGGAAGACTGAGCCGACTTTCCATACCACAGGTCCATCATCTCGTAATTGATCAGCCAACCGTTGCGTCGCTTTCATCGGGGGAGAATACACGGAGACTCTTGGCCAGCAAGCGCCGAGCTGGGTCGGCCACAGCGAGATAGATTAAAAAGCGGTCCCCTGGAAATCCGGGGTGCACCTTCTCCCCAGACTCCCCCGCATCATGCATGCCTGTCGAGTGTGTGAGCTGTGTGTGTGTGTGGTAGTAGTGCGCCGTCGTCATCCCATGATTGATGCCTTTTTTTCCGGGGTCGGGATCTGCACGCCCAGCACGGAGACGAGGTCCCGCAGTTGTACCGTCGGTCATGTTTGTGTTGAAGGAGAGGCAATTTAATATGCGCCCAATCAATCCCACGGCCCCTCACCGAACGAGAGAGGTGTTGCCGGCACCCCAGTTACTGCCGGGTGGCGCCCCGCTTCAGGACCCCATTGGCCGGCGCCCGGGATCTGGGACGGGCGTCCCTTTACCGGCAGATGGCTGCTCTTGGCTCCCATCATCGCCAACCATGTCGCCCTCCCCATGTTGCACTCCGCTATGCCAACAGCGTGCTGGCATGATGTTAATCACCAGGGCCTGGGATGCGTTGCACCGCCGACAGCTGGTAAGATTCCCATTTAATTTTCAATCCTCTACCGTCACCGCCGCCGTCGATTGGCTGTGCTGCCAAGGACCTGCCATTCAAATGCTCAGCCTGCCCGGATTCCCCGCGAAATGTCGACGCGAGACGCCGTTGAATTTATCCCGGAGATTGACTCAAACGGAGTCCCCGCCTCCGATTCGTGGACGCCCAAACCTGGAGAAAGTCCTAGCGGGTCTAGAGAACGTTCAAGGTTTGTGCGTGTCCGATTCATGGTCTTTGAATTCTGATCTGGCCGGTAACGGGTTGTTGATCTACTATGCTGTGGCGTCTTGGGAGGCTGAGATCTGATTGCCAAGCATCCTGGTAATAGATACTCGGTCCGACAGAATATTACCTACTCCATTTAGCGTCGGTTTGTGAGTAAGAAGCAGGTAAGATGAAACCATCAGGTCATGGCATGAAACAAGATGAACGTGCTGAGTGAACTTGCCCGGCTCTGTACGCTATGTCTGCGAAATGGAAGCCGTATAGTGACAGATTATTCTTCTGCAGAACGCTGTAGGCAGCAACATGAAGACGCCGGCTAGTTGATACTGTCAGTCTGACGCCTATTCACTGACTGCTCGTATGGGGCATTTAATCACTGCACCAGCCAAAAGGTTCATGACCAACCGGCACTCCTCACCGAGGATAAACGTGTGCAGAGGCATAAGCCAGCTCCGGACTCAGCGACAAGAGGTCAGCAATACCGCAACCACGGCCCAGAGAGTGTGAAAAGTGCCGATGTAGAATTTGAAGTCCAAGGTGACCATCGGGCAATCGTAAGCACAAGGCAATATGCCGGAGCCGCGATGGCCGAAGATCTGGTTGATGACCCACTTGTTCGTCCGGTTTCCGACTCTCCGCAGGGGTGCTGTCGGCGAGCGGGTCCCGGAGGACCGGCACATTCGAGACTGTCGGCACGATGGGCATGATGAGGGCGCCGCCAAAATAGAACGCCGTGCCAGCTTGCTCTCTTTTCAACAGGCAAAACTTGATGTGTTGTTGATCTGATTCTGGTCTGCGTGGTGCTGGTGTCTAGGTTGGAAGGCTACGGTGCAACTGGAGATTTTCTGAGATTGTTAGGCACTATGTTTACTCGCAAAGGGTTTACAAAAGACACATCATACCGACGTGACCAATCTGGACTTGAAATTTTATGTAAACCTTAAGCTGTGATGCTCTGGTCCCAGAACAAAACTGGGGGCGGGGAAATGACCCTAACCCTCACAGGCCAGTTTCCATTCTGCCCATGGGCTTCCTGCAGGGCATGGCCTGTTGCGGCTGATTCAGTCCTTGGCTGATGCTGGCTTAAGGAAAGACCCGGAAGCAATAATCAGCATGTGACCAGAGTTCAGCATTCTGTTTTCGCATTTCGAGTTGACTTGTGTGGAGAAGCAGACCACAGAGTGTGCAGTCGCACCACCATGGTGCGATTCCACCCGATGCGCCGCAATCGTCGCTTGATCCTTGGCCCGGAATCACCCAACAGTCAGCACACGAGATGGCTCTTGGCACGATCCCAACTGCCAAGAGCACTTCACGGGCGTCGCATATTAGACTTAACTGTCCAGTTGAACATGATCGAGCTGGCTCAACGTGAGACATCAAACGGTTTCAAACCAAGGCTCGAACGCTTTTCATTTGCATCGCAGCACCTTCGGCTCATATCCAAACTCTCCTACTTCCCATCTCGCGAGATTCGTTCACCAGTCATCATGTTGAGACGAGCCCCTTTCTCCCCCACCATGCGACTCGCCGCGGCCGCACACCCGGGCATGCACAGCGCTGTAGTAGCAAGGTGGGTTCTGCTGCCCTTTCGTCTGTCAAATTCAAGATTGGGACCGGGACTGACATGCATGGTAGATCCGCACCGAAGACAATTGTCCCAGGATTGGTGGTTGTTGGCGCTGTAGGTGAGTGACGCCACTTTATAGCCCACGGCGGGAGCTCTATCCCGTTCTCCATTTGGGAGACATTTTGGAATGAGGTCTAACTCAAGCTGGGAATAGTCACGGGCGTTGTAGCACTTATTCGGGCTCAACTGCGGAGGGAATCGGAGGCAATAAACCGCGCCTTCTCGAGACAAAACACGCCGGAGGCGCTTGAAAGGAGAAACCGCAGTCTCCTAGTCGATACCGAGGGAGATCCGAAGAAGACACTGTACAATGTTTTGAATTGGTGAAGAGGTTAGTCTTTCGGAGTGCATGGAGTTCCAAGTCTGGTGAGCTGGTTTCAATTTGGATACCAATATCTTTTCATTCAGTATCTCCGCCTGTACTCGGCAAGGTAAACAAAGAAATTTTGCTATAAAGAAAGCAATATTTGCACGTAGATTAGTGGTCATGGATTCTCTTGTTAATCACTCGCTCGATGCCATACCTCCTGGGACTATCTACCTAGGTAAGGTAGGTAGGCAGTCGTCTTGTACTTGCCGTGTCTCAACGGAGGAAAAGAGAATCAGGAGGATGGAAACTGATCGTCTCATTCACTGAGTGAAGAAGCGTTTGTGAGCCAAGTGAGGAAGGTCATACTGCAACCAATAGACAGGACTCTATTCCGATCTAGATTACTATAGTAGTCCCATATCACTCCTTCTACCTCAGGTTCATCACGAACTCGCCCCGATAAACACGACCAAAACCGCCGCGTACGCGGCCACGGAGGCTAGTACAGTCTCACCCTTGAGATTCTTTCCAAAGATGGCCAACATACCAGCGAAAAGCATCGTCGCTACCGTGGTGGTGAGAAGCTGCGTCAAAACATCGTCGCGCAGCACCATGACAAGCATTGGTACGATCAAGGCAACGCCACCCCCGAGCCCCATCCCTAAACGTTCTAGAAACCTGACGAGGTCGGATGCTTGCTGGTGTTCTGAGCGCGAGACCCCTGGGAGGATGTTCTGGCGCCTTTCGTACGCCGCACGGTCCTCTGGCGGGCTCGGTGGTTGGGCCTTCGGGATCAACCCGGCATCGTCCATTAGAAGCGCCTCTAGGGTGCGGGTGGTGGAGATCTGAAAGGGATCCTGCTCGCCGTGTTCAACCGATTGCTTCAACTTCTCGGTCATGAAGTCGTAGTCACGGATGGCGTTGGCTATAGACAAGGACATTGGTGTTAGATAAGACAGTACGAGTATGAATCGGCCCCCCTTGAGAGAGAGGTTTTGAACAACAATATCCAGACGACATAGACATACTATAGTCTGTTAAAAGCTGCTTTGCCTTATCCATGGAGTCCTTATCGGCCCACGTGCTGGCATATATCTTGCGCACCACCTCAGCCAGTTCCTTTTGCAGCTGGCATATCACCATCCTTTGGAGGGAGCTGAGGTAGATGTTGTAGTCTCGTGGACTCCTCGTCTTAGCGTAGACGTGGATCTTTCCAGCCGCTGCCAGACGCGCAGCAAACGGCAGATCTTTCAGGTGGGATGATTCGTTTGGCCTCTCGAAACGTAGAGGTTCACTGCTAGATGGCGTCACTTGAGGACGGCTTGCCTCACGTCCAGTTGGGGATTCAGCCCAGCCCGGGCTCACAGGACTCGGGGGCCCACCCGGAGCTGCGCTTTCAAACGGCGGCTGTGGCCATGTCGCGTAGGCTAAGTTCCTGCCTTGGCGCTGGGTTGGCCGATTCTCTGCGCGTTCCGGAAGATCTGTAATTTTGACTTCCTGCCAGACTTGAGGTTCGCTAGTACTCCTACTAACAGGGGGGTATTTACGGTGATTCGGAATCATGACACGACGTCGTGATCTCAGGTGTATATGAGGATTTGAAGACCGTTCGATGAAGGAACTTGAAGAATTCGACAGTTGTCATCACAGAGAGATGAGCGGGGTAATTAAGAGGAGATATACCTAGAGATATTTTCTAAGGAAGATCGGGACTTTCCCAAATGTGAAGTAGTATTGATGCAGACTTATGCAGTGTTACCTACCGGCGCTTAACGTTTAACCCCTCTTCACCCGTCTCCCATCACTCCGAGCCTTACTCGACTCGTTTCGACAACTATGGCTTTACTTGTGATATATTTGGCGTGGATGTGTATATACTGCTTCACGCTGAATGAGGTGCTAGATGGGCCCAGGCAACCTGGCGAATTGGCTAGTATACACTAAACCGTATACTTATGTCGGTGCACTTGGACTTGAATGACGAAGACAGAGGCGGAGCAACGGCTTTGGTGTTTAATTCACTTGAAGAAATGTTCTCGTTCCATCCATTACTCGTACTATCCAGTCTATCCTTATGCCAGCCGACACATCAAGTGGAAGAGCCGGATAGCTCCATCCATGATCCAAGCAGCCATCAAGACCAGTTCTTCCGGAGCGCTCCATCCTTATTCAGATTCAAGTCACTGTCACAGCCTTTACTAGTAGGACCCGCCCCAAGAAGGTAAAGCACCAATTCGGCCTTGGCCATCAGGTCGCGGGTAGTGCTTGCCGAATTCCTCAAACACCGGGATGGCATCGGCCAAGGCGGCACGGACGCCCGCGGCCCGACGGGACGGGACTCTTGGGAGACACCAGCAGGAAACCAATCATGGTGGTGGCAGCGTTCCACTGCTGTTGGAAGGCTTCGTACCAACCCCTGAGAAGGTCCGTCTCGGTGAGGATCTGGCGGAGAATGGCGGTGATGACGATGCAGTGGCAGGCCGCCGTCGTAGCGTGGGCTATGGCCAGCGGGCCGGGGGTGGGTGCCGAAGATGACGACGCTGACTTAGAAGCAGCGGGAAAGGCGATGAAGGGCCGATGTAAGTTGATCATGAACGTGTGGTAAAGGAGCTCGAGGAACAGCCGCTGGCGCTGCAACCATGCGGGCGCAAACATCGCGATGTCGAGACGGCTCAGGTCAGTCGAGAAAGGGAGGCCATTTCCGAGGCATTGCATCTTCATGGCCGTTGGCACATCTCGCAGCCACGCCGCCAGCCCGCCGGGTCCGTCCATGCCACAGCGAAGCGCGTCGGCCGCCACGGTTTCGAGTGCGGCAGCACCATCGTCATATGTACTAGAGCCGGTGGTCCCCCTCGAGCCAAGAACTTCCGCACACCGCTCGTAAAGGGAACATACACGTCCCGCGCCGCCAGAACCAACTTTGCGTTCTGAAGCGTATAGGTCAGCCAGGTCACGGTGGTGCCGTCGACGGTGATGGAAGCCGTGTGGGAGCCGCCGCTCCGCAGCGCCAGTGCGTGATCGTCGACCGGCAGGCTGCACGACATCTGACCGTCGGCGGTGCTCCACGGACGGCCGAGCTTCATGCACGTCTCGGCCTCGGTGAGGTAGATCGTCCACCAGAGGCGCTTCCGCAGCTCCTTCTCCGGCCGCAGTATGTCCATGTGCGGGGGCAACTCCCGGCACAAGCCGAGCGTGCAGGCGATGCGCACCGCTAGGGCAAGCAGATGGTGCGCCGTGTTCTGGAAGCTGGCACAGCGGAGATAGAGGACGCAGAAGGAGAGACACTGCACCGTCGACAGCGTCGGGCGCTCCATCTCGGCCTCAACCAGGGCTCGGCAGCGCTGGTAGTGCCGCCAGCCGGCAAGAGTGCCGTCGTCGGCGCTGCTGGCGTCCTCGCTCTCCCCGCTCTCCCCACCACCACCATTACCACTATTACCATTAGCCGGCACGGGTGTCTCGTGGTAAGGGAGAAAGGCCATGCCATATTGCATGCAAAGGGCGACCATGATGTCGACGAGCGCGCTGGGCTTGCGGAAGCACCCCGGCGGCGGGTCTAAGCAGAGAGACCGATAGTGCTCGCGAAATGCCGCTTCGTCGACGATCTATAGCGAGCAGTGGTGCGACTGCAAGAACAGCTCCAGGAACTACTCTTCCTGTGACGCGTTTAGATACTACCCTGGTGTCGTCGTCCCCCTCAAGCTCTGGCTCCGGCCCTGACTGCCATTGCTGCTGCTGCTGCTGTGTGCCACGCCTGTTGATGATCCACCCTCTCGACCGGGCCTGGAGGCGGCAGAAGGACTGGGCAGCGACCCCTTACTGGCGGAGTTCTTAAACCAGATGGTCCGACCAGTGCTCGGCTGCTGCAATACTCGGGTCACGTACTTTTCCATTCGCCCGATGAAGTAGAACACCGAGGATGGGCCGTACCACTAAGAAGGGTGGGATGCCCACCGTCAGACATGAACGGTCGTTGAAACCACAGGGACATGAATCCGTCATTTCTAGCATCGCCCTTGCATAGAGCTACTACTAGTACCATCATGTCACCCTGCCGGTCATTGTTCACACCCATCGTTCTGTTATGACGCCCGTATCTCGTCCCCATTGTCGGTTAGGTGAAACACTGTCCATAAGGCACGGCGTCCCACGGCGTCCGGCGTCATACTAGACGTACTTCGCGAACCAGCCTCTCTGGATACCTCCAATTGGGTGTTGGCCAACCGCCCCACTCCTCACTCTGGGCAGAGTCCGACAGGACTGACCCATGGAAGATGCCTATACGGCGATAGATGCCATCATCGTTGTGCAGAAGAATGAGTCCGTATTCTTGCATTCCCAGCGGGTTCGTGGGCCCCATGGTCGGCGAGTTCCGCCAGGCGATAGGCATGAGATTGACAGAACTATCAACATGTCGCTTCCACACCGCTTCTAGTAGTGCTGCATCGAAGTAGAGGATGTGATACGCGCTGGCAAGGCCTCTGATGCAGACCCACTTGGACACGCCGGGCACCACGGAACAGGTTACGACAGGTATCGGTGCGAGTGGGCCGCGGAGCACCATATAACCTGCCGTTACTCTGCCATAAGGGTTCTGGGAGTCAGACAGATCCGCATGCACGTCAACGACCTCCGTGACGATGTGGTTCTTCGCCAGCTCCGGGGCCGGGACGCGAGCGAGGAACATGTAGCACTGTTTAAAGCTGATCGGATGGGTGGTGCTAGCCCAACTCCAGGAGGGTGCGATGTATGTCCGGTCGCCGACAAGCCCGGGCGACATGACTTTACGTGAGAACCAACATATTGCCAGAGAAGAGCCAGGGGAAGATGCGAGCGAAAGCACCCCACGACATATTCATCGCTTAAGGCCTCTCCGATTCTTTGTGCCACGGCCCCGATGGCGGGGAGCTTGTCAGTTGCCCGCGTAAGGCTACGGAACGTATAGTCTATAAGTATTTCGAACCATAGCTGCGTCTGCGCCGCTCGGTCATGGGCTGTCCACGTCCCCGGCGGACTCTTTAGCAACGGTGTGCAGTTTGACTCCATGCAGTTGAGCGCGCTCTCGCCGGGCTCGCCAGGGTCGTAGGCGAAGGCCGTGCGGTGCGTCTGAACGAGAGTATGCTCCTTGTCGATACCAGACAGGAATGACTCGGACGCGAGGGGACTCCAGCACTCCCAGAGAATCTCTCTGCGCGTGAAGTGGACCTTCCGTACCGAGAGGAGGCGTTCCTGGCAGACCCAGGCTCGCTTATCTAGAGGAGAATGGCCGATGCCCCGCTCGAGAAGCTCCGAATCCACCAACACATGCGGCCGACAATCTGCTGAGACTCGCCAGCGCAATCCGCCGTCCCCTCCAAGATCGGAACCGGTATGTCGGCGCAGAGTGGCCTAACTACATCAGGGGACCCCCGCCGAAACATGCCATCGGCCGAGCTTTGCGCATCCGAGGCGGCCAGGTTAAGGACGCAGTTTCGGTAGACCGAGGCCATGGTTCGGACTTCACGAGCCCAGTCCTCGGCAGCCCCTTCTCCGCTCTTGATGATGCATAGGGAGTCGATCCAGATGTACCGGTAACCGAGGTAACGGGTGACGTCTGCAGCCTCGCGAAATGTGGCCGGCAGCTCTGAGATAGGGGCGCCTCGTTGGAGCCGAGATTGATTCTCCGACGTTAAGGTAACCTGCCTGGAGGCATCGCCCCAGCAATGACTGAGAGTGACGTATGGCTCCGTGACTCCCATCTCAGACGGAACACCGTCCCGTCACTGATATCAAGAAGCCGAGTCGGAACAACATCTGGGGTCAGGTTCTTGGCGCACTGATCGTGGCCTTCGATACAGGCCGTGATCCACCTCTTGACCAGATCAAGTGCGGGAGGCTCGCCGTGATCCACCTCTTGACCAGATCAAGTGCGGGAGGCTCGCCGGTTCCTTCAGGAGGGTTATATTTGCTACACATGGCAGCATCGCCATGTGTCACCGGGAACATACAACACTCCTCTGGCGCGCTCAGGCCGTGAAGCCTCATGGTCCAATAGCCGTCCAAGGGCAGGCACCACCTCTTTGCCGGGCTAGGCCGCGGGAAACTGGCGTCGATGGTGTTCAGCCGGACCATGACCGGCGAGTCATCAGGACGCCCACCGGCTGCATAATGTCGGAGCTTGCAACACAAAGGACAGCCGCTTTGGCGAGCAACGTGATTGGCTGTCCAACTCCAGTATTCAGGGTGCTCTTGGAGTCTGCATAGTCTTCCTCGTCGGAAAGTCACGGGGTAGCGGTTGGGGACCCCGGAGGTGGTTTCGATGACTTCACCGGCAGAAGACAATATCCGTTCAGTACACTGCTGCATTCCGAGCATAACCCGGCCATCTGATCGTTCAAAGTCGTCGCGGCCATTTTTTTGGGCCGTCACGCATCGGTAGAACGAATCTAGATGGTTGGATTTTGCAGTGGCTCAGTCAGTCCTTCAGGACGTTGGAGAGGGAAAGGGCGAGTTCGAATCCCGAGAGGTTGCTGCCTTGCAGGAGATTTCAGGCACGGGCAACTCGCTCCTTCCTCACCGACTCCCGTCCTACCCCGCTCTCCTTACCTGCCGCCAACTGTCCAGCCTACTAACGTCTGTCACAACGCGTTTGTTACGCATGGTAATAAGTACCTTACTTCTGTTGGCAACTTTCCCTGTGTTTACCTGGTAATTAAGGTACTTTCCCCCGTCAACTTTCGTAACTTTCACCAGAGCCGATACACAAGATGCACTGTTTATCCCCTCCCTCCTCTGCACCACAGACGGTCACATAAACCAAAGTCAATCCATGTGATCAAATGTGACCGAGGAAACGCTTCTAGTGTCGCGAAGGTAAAAGAGCATTATGCGACCGCGCTGGCAATGCTCTCTATGTAATTCAGGACGCCTCGCGACCCCTCATCGACATCCGTATAATGCTCCACCGCCAACGACGCCTCGATTTCCTCGAGACTCGGAACCGGCTGCCTCTCGTAGTTCACCGGTCCATCGGAGATAGAATGCGGAATGAACATGGAGCCGTTCGTCGTGATGGGCGTCTTGTCCTCCCGGATGCCCATGCCGGCAACGTCGCCGTCCACGAGCCACAGGCCCAGGACCGGATAGTACGAGACGCCTCGCTCGTCCTTGAACTCCGGCAGCAACGCAAGCTCCTGGACAATGTACCCTTCCTTGCCGTAGTCGCCCGTTGTCGCATCCTGGATGACCCGGCCGTCCGCCTGCAGGACAACATCGGCTCCCTCGCGCGCAAAGATGGGCTTTCGGGCGAACTTGGTTAGTGACGCGGGTGCCTCGTCCTCGAAATACGTCGGCAGCAGCCATTGGGATCGCGGGTCATCCTTGAAAAGCTTCCACAGGATCGCGAAGAGGGCCTTGTTGCTCCACAGCATCTTGTACGGCGCCTCGATCCACACCGTGCCCCCGATGTTTTCCATGTCCTTGAAGCACGCCTCGCCAAACTTCTGCTCCACCATGTACTCCCACGGGTAGAGCTTGAAGATGACATCGATGTGTTCGCCCTCCTGGTCATAGAAGCGTCCGTCCTTCCGGGACAGGGCGATCTGGTCCATGAACATGGTCTTGGTCCGCCATCCGGCCTGTTGGCACGTGTCCATCAGCAGCGTCGTGTTCATGGCATCCTCTCCCGTCGGCTCTCCCCTTGCCACGGCGAAGTGAACCTTGACACGGTGGCCCAGCTGCTGCTCGATCAGGGTCAGATTCCGCTTCCAGGCCTCGATGAGCCGCTCGGTGATGGAGTTGAGCTGGTCGTTGCCGTGACCCGTCTGTTCGAGCCAGAGCCACTGGATCGACGCGGCCTCCACAAGCGACGTGGGCGTATCGGCATTGAACTCGTAGAACTTGGGCACCCGCAGACGCGGGTCGGGATGGTCCAGGCCGCCAAAGCAGACGTCGAAGCGGCCGTAGACACTGCCCCAGGCGGGCTCGCGATTCCACGACTCGATGATTTGCTTGAGCGCAAAGGCCGGAATCGCCATCTTGCTCGTGATGATATCCGGGTGCTCAACAAGGTACTCGGCCGCTTCGCAGCACATGTCGAAGACCTCTTGACCGGCCTTTTCGAGCAGCGCAATCTCGTCGGTCGTGAAGGAGTAGTATCGGTCGTCCGGCCAGTACGGGTCCGACGTGTCTCCTGGGGCCGGGCTTTTTGAGTAAACGAGGCCTTGGCTCTGCACCAGCCGAGTTGCGTTGGGACGCTTGTCTACCTGGACTCGGCGCATTGTAAATGAGATCTTCTTTCGAGTGGCCGCTGAAAGATTACTAAAAGGTTTGGGGTGCCGAATGAAGGCGGCGTTGTAGACATACCCGGCAACGGGGCCCAGATGCATATTTATGTTTTGTACTAGGTCTCGAATTCTTACATTGACATCACAGTAACCGCATGATTGTTCTGGAAGGGCGGCTTATTGGTGTGGCACAGTTGGCCATCGTGACGTCGCCGCCGCGGTCCCATCTTGAAACGGCAGGATGCGTTTCGAAAATCCAAGCAGTAACCATGGCCCACGACCAGGTGGCCGACCTCCCCCACTGCACATCTCTTATACTGCGCATCTTGTCGCTCTAAAAAGGCTAATCAGGCTTGAACATGTGGCGCAGTGGTGGTCAAGTGGGTTCATAATCACCCGGCCCGTGCCATAAATAAAAGGTACACTTGGTCTCCAGACCCTTGGATTAACCATCGTTTTGTTGGCCACGATTTCCTCCGTGGGACTTCGTCATTCGCTCATTGGTCATCCCTCCTGCCAAAGGTCCTTCTAGGGACCTGGCACGATCATCCTGGCGCGCATGGCCCATTGTGAGCCATGCCAGGTCACCGTCAAAGGTGCAGTGATCTCATGAAATGGAAAAAGCCTCCGGAATACAGCGTGGCAAAACACAAATGCAGTGTTGGCTAGGAGCGCCGAAAACAGTATAAGAAGGTGGCCTTTTCCACGCCTCTACAGCTTCTTATTACCAGCATCTTCCACCATCTTGCAAGCTCATCACAAAGTCCAAGACCACCCACACATTTTTTCATTATCAACATTTGCAATCACCAGCCAACCAACATGAAGCGCGGACACATCACCCTCCCGGCGCTGCAGTTCGCTGCCGCCGCCTTCTTCGCGCCCACTGCCCTCGCCGAGAAGTACTGCATCAACAAGAGCCTGCAGGTCGCCGACATGAGCAACTGCGACAACAATGCCGGCGCCGAAGGCTTCAGCGTCATCGACGGCCCCGCTGGCGTGGCCGCCGGAAGCTCGGTCACGTGGAACGTCGCCGACTTCAACAACGAGCGCCGTGCCGTGCCGCGCACCGCCGCTCCCGAGTACGACGAGCGGGATCTCGAGGCCGGCGGCTTTGGTGCTGTCGAGGAGCGTGCGGCTACCACCACCAAGGGCTCGGGCTCTTAAATGAAGGGCTGATGAGGGTGGTCGCGATGGGAAACCTGGGACTTTGTCGGGCCTGGGCTCCGATCACGGTGTTGCGATTCTGGGTACGGCGTTTGGGTTGCGTTCTTGGCGAATTCGGCGGGTCCATCGTTTTGCTTTCGACTGTTTTGAGGTCTTCACAGCTCCCGAATTCTGCACATGGATTGTGGTCAGGAGCCACCTGGGGAAAGGGGTTGGGTTAGCACTATGACCTAGGACGAGGCAGCATCTTTTTCACAATCAATATGCGCTGATTTTCACAGTAAATTATGAACGCGTCCCTTTCTTGTCCTCCGCCATGTAGGTACTATTGTTGCAGCTGGAGTGTATGTCTCGGTGTCATGATGAGCTCCCCGGAGTCTCCACTACCATAGCCGGCGAGTCTCTGGGTTGCAGCACATAAGGACCCTTTCTTTCTGCTTGCAGCCTGAAAGAGGGGGAAGAAGTTGGTGGAGTTTCTCGGAGCGAGAGCCGTGTCCGGAAGCCGTCCAAGACAAGTAGAGCCTATCAAAATGGCTGCTCAATTTAACAAACCTCCGATTAACAGAGCATGCTCTTTGAAGATAAGATGTCAGCAAATGGCGACCAGAGTTCAATGGTTGCCGTTCATAGGTACGGAGGTGGGTAAGCTCCAATCACGGGGCAGATCCGAGGATTGGGCCCTACGGGCCGGGTCGGCACCGGAGCCCGAGCCGATGCCGATGCCGATGCCGGCGATTACGGTAGTGGAGACTCCGAGCCTTGCGGTCCATTCTCTCCAGCCCTACCCTCATTACCGCTCGGCAATCGATCGAGATGTTCCAACCTTTACGGTGCATTTGGTCCATTACAACTTTTCGCTCGACCGGCCTGTTCCCCCCAACCCCCCACCCCCCCCCCTCCTGGCGGCATCTCACCTCGTCCATCCCTTCGCTTTACCTGCGTTGCTGTTTTCAGTCACCCAGTCAGCCCCATGGTCTGTATCCTGCAAGCACGCGCCCCGCTGTCATCTTCCGTCACTTTTGGCTCCCTTAAAGTCCACTCTGAGCCGCAGTGGCTGCTACTGTACGGATACACATGTAGAGACGGCGGTGACCGCATGTGGCCTGACCAACAAGGTATTATGAAGAGGTTCTTGCATACCGTATATTGCTCACCCCCAAACAACGAGTTCGGCTAAGTCCCCTTGGCCGGCGCAGGGGGGTTCGAGGAGCGGTGCCTTAAGGGTTAGGTTGCAGCGCTTATTATAGAAGCACCAAAACGGAGAACCGGGCCCCATTGATGGAACCACTCGAAAGTCTGGTTTATGTATCCCTCGCAACATATACCTATCTTGATCAAGAGAACAGACGTACAGGAACAGAAGGTCCTTACTGACCTTGTACATATTTATTGCCCACCTCAGCTCTAAACGACCAGGTCGGGAGGGGGCCCGTGTCATTATCCCGGGGCCGCCCCCACAGAGTCTTGGCACTGGTTGGTTGCTCGCGGGGTAAGGGGTAGGGGGTGGAGCTACGGGAAGGATGGAGAGATCTATGGGTAGGATGAATGGGAGTTAATGATGTGAAAAGGCATAAAACTATGGGGGATTATGGCGTTGGATTTCTATCTGAGTGTCTATCGGCATTGCTTGCACTTACTGTTTTATTCCTGTACGTCTTTCTATCTTTCCTTTCTCTCACTCCACATGGAATGCTGGTTTGCGACGCGCCGGCTTTGCTCACGGCTCTATGGGTCTCGACTACCGGGCCGAGGGCAGATAACCCGGGCCGAAGAGAGTGCAAGTACACAAGGTCCTCGCTGACCTTGTACATATTCATTGCCCACCTCAGGGCTAAGCGACCAGTTCGGCACCACCACTAGATCAGGAAAACAGACGTTTAGGAGAACAAGGTCTTTGCTGGAACACAAGGTCCTTGCTGACTTGTAGATATTTATTGCTCACCTCAGCTCTAAGCGACCAGTTCGGCACCACCCACCACTGGATCAGGAAGACAGACGTTCAGGAGGACAAAGGTCAATTGATCCTGAGGAATGTGTATATAAAGAGGAGTGTAGGCGGCAGCGGAAACTCCTTTCTCTCTTCAGGCTCGACAAGCAAACTCCAAGCTCTAGTCTCGATCAAATTAACCGACCTGCAATTCTTTCCACCATCATGAGACTCCTTCTAGCAGCAGTTTTCACTTCTCTGGTCTCGGCCATTCCTGCAAAGCGCGCTCAACCTAACATCCCACTCGATGTCGCCATTCCGACCTCTTTCCCTCCCGTCCAGGACGGCGCAACCCCCTACGTAACCAACAACGCGGACAAGGCAAAGAGAGAAGAGGCTATCGAGGGTCGCGCTGCTGCTGCGACTCTGATTGTCGATATCTGGGAGGACGCTGACCGCGGAGGCCGCCATGAGGGCCTCTATACCGATAGTGAGTTTTCCACCCTCATTTCGGCGATCGCAAACTAACAATTCGACCAGCCCAGAAATGCTGTATGTTGAATTCCTATCCTTGGAGCTCTTGAGGCTTGCATAGTAACTGACATTGAGTAGATGGTCTTTTCAACGGCTGGAATGACAGGATTACCTCGCTATCTGTGCCGAATGGATACGCCTGCTACTTCTGGAGCGATGCGGACTGCCAGGGTAATAGTAAGCTACCTGACTTTTCTTTGGTTCAAAAGCTATGTGCCCAAGAGGGATATTAACAGATTGCAGGACTCAGTGTCCCTGGCGGCAATTACATCGCTAATGTCGGCGTTTACGGCTTCAACGATGTGATCTCCAGCTATCTTTGCTGGAATTGAAAACCTGCTCCGTCAGGATGAGGCAGCCTGGATGAAGGACGGAGGATCCGGACTTGATCTGAGGAGTTCGCTCTGTGTGAATCGTCCATGGCTGTTTCCAGGCAACAAAAGCCATCACATCACTCAGTTGACTTTGAGGGATTCTGCAGGACCAACAACGTCGTTTCACTTTGCCTGCCTCCCATTGAATTAGGGTGGAGATTGGCCGAGTTGGGAGGTTGCTGTTGGGACCGTTGCCTATATTTTTTCGATTCTTTGCCTTGTTCTTCCGGGGTTCAACACCTACAGTAAGGTATATACCTAAGGTAGATAGGAGCTGGCCCGCAACATCCTCTCCTCAAGCATCATCTTTCCAGACAGCAACCACACAACTTGGTCGTTTCTCATTCAATTGGTCCCAAACTTGAAGTTATCGGCGATAACTGTACACGACAGAGCATGCTCCTGTAAGATATCAGAAAATGGAGACCAGAGTTCAGTGGTAGCCGTTCCCACAGGTGCGGAGGTGGAAATAAGGTCCAATCACGGGACGCCTCCGAGGGCGTGGGTCCCGCGGGCCGAGTCCCGGAGCCCGAGCCGATGTCGATGCCGGCTATTGTGGCTACCCCACGCCATAGAGGACTTTAGCATGTCCGGTGGTTCTCGAGCTAAAAGCACCATATTGCTTATCTCTACTCTTATCTCCTTAGCACATGCTTATCTTGCGCATTGAAAACGATATTATTATTATAACATTAGGAGTTTTAGGATGTATCGTAGTGACCATTGCCATTATAGATACACGAGCATGTCGCGTTCTAGCCGTCCCTTTCTCATGGCTCTACTCCGACAACATGCTGCAGAACCTTCAACATGATAAGGGCTATGAATGCGTCACCTTTTGAAGTTCGACTAAGATCTGTCCGTGATCACGATTCCGAATCTCCATGAACAACTCACGCGAACCCCACTGCACGGTATGCCTGGCACGCGATCTCGGCAAGGATGTGAGGAGTGCCGAAGGCGGAGGAGGAAGTGCGATGAGCAGAAGCCCTGTTGCGGGCAGTGTTCGACCTTCAACCGGATGTGTAAATACACGTTGAGGTTGGTATGGGGTCGTGGCCCA
The DNA here is from genome assembly GCF_033439665.1 of Chaetomium strumarium. Taxonomy (NCBI): domain Eukaryota; kingdom Fungi; phylum Ascomycota; class Sordariomycetes; order Sordariales; family Chaetomiaceae; genus Chaetomium; species Chaetomium strumarium. Next base: position 62,484 of record NW_026944433.1, on the reverse strand, counting down.
GGTCGTAAAACGTCTTTGGTTAGCCAAGTTGGATCCGGTGCAACCCAAGCCGATCACGCGATAGGTACAGTCACGGTTCACCTTGACGTCTTTCCAAACGCTTAAGACCGGGGCTGACTACTACCAGACCGACAGAACGAGACCTTAGTGCACCGGAACCTGAACAGTACCGTGCCGGCGGAACCTCTCGAGCCATCGACATCCCTCCTCCCGCGACACCTTCCTAATGGTATACCGCTCTCGCCAAGGTACCAGAGGCTCCTGAGCTACTTTGCAGGGGATATCCTCGCCTCCCTGTCCTGCCATCCGTCGATTCACGAAGACCTCCGGCAGGGGCTGGTTCCCGTGACTCTCGATTCGCCTCAGCTTATGTCGGCCTGCCTTGCATTGTCAGCCGCAGGGTTTCTGTCCAGAGGCGTTGTCTCCGTGGACGGCGTGGAGACTCCCAAGCTACTAGGGCATTTGCAGTCATCAGGTTTGGCGCTTTTGCGAGGTGCCTTGGGAACGGGCCAAATGAACGAGACACTGCTGGCAACGTGTCTCATCTGGTGTCTTACCGATGTCTTCACCTACCGGCAGGGCACGTCTTCCTGGCGGATTCATCTCCAAGGCATTCGAGCCCTTTTGGATGGCGACGGCGCCCACCGCGACTTCACAACCCGATCCGGCCCTCTACAATCGGCGATGAGGCATCTGTATCAACTGTATCTGTCTCTGCGAACCCTCCCATACATTCCCGCTTGCGAGGTCCCCGAGACCTCAACACCGATGGTACGTACTACAGAGACAGCAGAGTCCAAGCTGAAGTCCACGCCCAGTCCTGCGATCGACGGGTTCCTCGGCTACAGCGACGAACTGTTGGATATCATCCATCAAATCGACCAACTGTCACAACGTAATACGGAACAGTCGTCCTTCGAAGCCGACATTCTTCTCGGCAAAGTCAAGGCAATGATCAGGCGCGACAACAAGGCCCCACCGGCCATATCGATCTGCTCCCCCTTGTCACCCGAGTACGGTCGCGAGTTCACGCTCTGCCACCAGGTATTCCAACAAACCACCTTAATCTACCTGTACAGGCGGCTTTACCACCTTCCATCCGGGTCACCGCCCATACAATCTGCGGTACGCGCCATGGAAGAAATGGTCAGCAATATGAGCCAGAGGCAGCCATGCCACACCTGGGTCGCGATGGCGATGCCTCTGTTCACGCTCGGCTGCGAGGCCTTCACCGAGGAGCAAAGGACCTTCGCCCTAGACAAAATCAACAAACTGGAGCAGTGCATCCGCTCGCTCCATGTCAGGATCATTCGCCAAGCACTGCAGCACATATGGGATCTCAGGGCAAGCCTGGGCGATTTCACCGGTGAGCTCTGCGCGAGCCAGCTGCTAGGTTTGTCGTCTGTTTTAGCACTAATACGTGTAGCCGGCGCTGACGTTGAGTTGATACAGAGAAATTGGACTACAATGTAATTCTCTTCTAGAGCCTCTCGACTACGAGTACTAGGCCCAATCGTCATGGGATACCAATGCAATGCCAAAACCCGGCTACGGATATCGTGAACCTCGTTGAGTATCTTCTTTCAAAAAGATTGCCCCAACACCGTGACGTTATCACTTTGAAACCCCCCTCATGACCCCCCACGATTCAGTTTCCACGGCCGCGCATGTCTTCCCGTTCACAAGTCATCCGTCCGCTTGCTCTCCACCATTTTGCTCAGCGGACCCTTCTTCACCATGATGCTCATCACCTCATACAGCACATCGGCCGCAGCCATGGTAGTGTGCTCCGCATTCGTGTCGTACGCCGGCTGTTTGCCTTTTTTTAGCACCAACCGTGGCGCGAAGAAAGCAATCCAGGAAAGAAGAAAAGGAGAGACAAGACTCACAGCAACCTCAACAATATCCGCAGCAATCAAATTCAGATTCTCCAGTCCGCGCAGGATAGTCCTCAGCTCGCGCGTCGACCAGCCCCCGGTCTCAGGCGTGCCAGTGGCCGGGGCAAAGGCCGGGTCGAGCGTGTCGATGTCGATGGACAGGTACACGGGCCTCTCGGTGCCGATGCGGTCGACGATGCGCTTGATGATGCCGTCGGTGCCGATGGTGTCGATCTCGCGCGCCTCGACAATCTCGAAGCCGCAGTAGCCGTCGTTGTCGTAGTCGCTGGGCCCGCTCAGCGTCGTGCGGATGCCCGCGTGGATGTTGGTGTCGTTGGCGAGCAGGCCCTCCATGGCGGCGTGGTAGAAGTAGGTGCCGTGGTTGACCGCCGCAACCTCCGAGGGCGAGCCGCCGAATACCTTGGGCTTCCCTGCATGATAGATACTGGGTCAGGCTGACTGGTGATACAAACCGTGTTTCCTTTCCTTTTTGTTTTTTCCTAGTGCAACGGATTTGCTTACAGGTGTCTAAATGGCTGTCAAAGTGGATCACTGAGACGGGACCATAAGCACGGTTGATCGACCGCAGCAAGGGCAGGGTGATGGTGTGGTCTCCGCCAAGCGTGATGACTCGGGGCAGCGTCCGGCCCTTGATGGCGGGGCCCCTCTTGTCTGCATCTGTCGCGGGAGGGCGTGAGAGGATTTGGAAATGGCCTTCTTCGATCTGGTGAAGGGCCCAAGTGTTGTCATAGCTTATGTGATTGTCAGTTCCCCTGACCCGGTCTGCAGGGGGGCTGGTATTGGCTTTTGAGGCTTACGAGGTAACGGGGATGTCACCGCAGTCGAGCACCGTTGCCCAGCTGTTAAACGGGTTGGTCTTCAGGGGCACATTGTACCCTCCACTGGAATTGGTGGTCAACACGAAGGCGGCTTGCCAAGGAACCAGAAGCGGCCATACTAGAGATTCAGTCGGCGAGAGCCCTGGCGGATACCAGACGGGCCGAAGCGAGCGCCTGGCCGGTACGATGTTCCAGTATCGAACGGAGCACCGATGAAGGCAATGTCATAAATAGCGTCGGGGTTCTGGAGGCAGGGCTGGTAGGGGAGACGGCCAAAGGTAGAGATCCCGGAGAAGACCGAGTCCGCCTGCGTCAGCGTGTTAGTGACTCGTTTATCGGTAAACTTGCGAGAAATTGGAGAAGGCATACTTGGGTGCCGCCATCTCCGGGAAGCGTGTTATACCACAGTGACTGGTGGGGTCCCGCAATGGTCTTTTGCTCATGCCCGGCGTGGGCGGTGGCAATGGCCGTCCATCCGAGGGTCAACAGCGCCGAATACATCGTTATGACTTTACGTTCTACCTGATGGCGAAGCAGGAAGACTTGATCATTTGGCTTGAACTGCAGACCTTGTCTTATACATCCACGAGACAGCTGATGTCCCTCACCAGGGTGGGTATACACCAGAGACGCCATGCATCCCCCCTCCTCTGACGCCGGTCTGTTCTAGTCTTTGGACAACCTACGATAAAATCGTCATTCGGACCTGCCAGGCGCCTAATTCACCAAAATGGGTCTAGTTGGTAAGTCTCTCCGGGGTTCCATTGCTCTGCCGAAACCTTCTCCACATCCCTGTTATCGTGGCTACATTGCCGGATCGCGTTAGTCCACAATATCCCCGGATTTCCAAGCAGCGAGATCGAGAGCCGTGCGCGATATCCTAGCCCTGTCTGCCTCCCTTCCCCAAAAAGGTCTGATAGCCGCCCGGAGTCCAATCGCTGAGCAGTCATCATGACGCGGACATGCTGCTTTTCCGCGGATTGGTTTGATACTTGGCCGATGGCCATTGGCGATAGCCCCGCGGACCGCAGAACGGCTTGCTATCATGGCTTGCTGCATGGCATGGACTGATAACATCTGCGGGATGCTGCAGAACGTATGCACGACAGGACAGATTGGTCAACAATCGGCATCACGTCCTGGCGCGTATGATGTTCACTAAAGTCCCGTGAAGGCCGACCTAACTCGGAGGCCGTTTGAGGATTGACCTCGACGAGAAGACCGGCCAACGATTGTCCGAACCACCAACTGGAAACGTCAAGAGCCCAACTCTCCTTCCACAAAGACTAGTCTGTCAGAAAGAAAGAATGAACAAGTCCCGACCTAGCCACGAAACCCTCCCTCCAGATGCCGAGGGCTACCCCGACGAAACGGCGCCCCTGCTCTCCCCCCATCGCGCTCGTCGATCGGCCGCCCGACCAGAACATGTTGAATGGATCGCCGAGATGTGGTTCTTGACGAAGGCCTCGATTCCCGTCATCCTCGCGTACATGCTCCAAAACAGTCTGCAGACAGTGTCCGTCCTTGTCGTGGGACGGCTGTCTTCGGAGGCCCTCGCAGTTGCTGCGTTCTCATACATGTTTGCCATGGCGACGGCCTGGCTGATCGCCTTGGGCGGCACGAGCGCCCTTGACACGCTGGCCTCGAGCAGCTTCACGGCATCAAAGGATAAGGGGAACCTTGGTATTCTGCTACAGAGGGGGATATTTGTGTTGACTGGGTTCTACGCCGTCGTGGTGGTCATCTGGTGCTTTTCCGAACATCTGTTCCGGGCGCTGGGCCAGCCCGAGTCCATCTGCATCCACAGCGCCAGATTCCTCCAGCTCCTGGCGCCCGGCGGGCTCGGTTACGTCTGGTTCGAGTGCATGAAGAAGTTCCTGCAGGCGCAGGGCGCTTACCGGGCAGGGACATACGCCCTCATGATCACCTCGCCGCTCAACGCTGTTCTCAACTACTTGTTCATTTACACTTTTGATCTCGGCATGTACGGCGCTCCCCTGGCCACGGGGATCTCCTACTGGCTTTCCTTCCTGCTTCTTGTCGCCTACGCCGCCTTTGTCCAGGGCAAGCAGTGCTGGAGCGGGCTGCAGCCAAGACGGGCGCTGGCAAACTCGTGGCCCTTTGCGAAGCTCGCCTTCCTGGGCGTCGTCCATGTCGGCACGGAGTGGTGGGCGTTCGAGATTGTCGCCCTTGCTGCCGGCCGGCTGGGAACGCTTCCCCTCGCCGCCCAATCGGTGGTCATGACGGCGGACCAGATCATCAACACCATCCCGTTCGGCCTCGGCGTGGCAGAGTCGGCGCGGCTGGGGAATCTGCTCGGGGCGAGAAGTCCCACGGCCGCGAGGCGTTCTGCTCATTGCGCTGCCCTCCTGTCTGTCGCCTTCGGTTCGGTTCTTCTTACCGTCCTGTTCGCAACGAGGGATGTTTTCGGGGGGCTCTTCAACAGTGACAAGCGGGTTATTGTCCTCGTCGCCGAGGTCATCCCCTACGTCGCCCTGTTCCAGATTGCGGATGGGCTGAACGGCAGCTGTGGCGGCGCGTTGCGGGGCATGGGCCGTCAGTGGGTGGGTGCGCTCGTGAACTGCGTGTCGTACTATGGCGGTGCTCTTCCCGGCGGTATCTATCTTGCGTTCCACGGCTGGGGACTGGCCGGTCTGTGGATGGGGCAATGCATCGCTCTCTCGCTGGTGGGCATCTTGGAGTGGGTGATTGTCGGGTTGAGCAACTGGGAGAATGAGGTGCAAAGGGCTGTGGACCGGTTGGATGATGAGAATCACGATTCAAGTGTTGTCTCCTGTTAGTAGGATGTATAGACTAAAATCACTACGAGCTAGGCCCGGACTCTGGACAATATGTCTTGCGACGCGGCGATGTATGTATTGTACTACTAGTTGTATTTATACTGCACTCTGAGCAGCATCTATTGCACTTCCCATGAGCTGTCCGTTGCAAGTGGTGTTGCCAGTGGTTGCTCAAACGACGCCTCTGAGTGACAGAAGGCAGCTGTTGGCAGGTAGAGTGGCAAAGTACCTACTAGGTACGTACTTATCTACGTCCTAGGGCTGGAATTGGACGACCCCCAACATGACCGTTGAAGTGCCACTTTGTAGTTGAACAAGCGTGGGGAGATGTGACCTTGCCTACGGTATCCAGTCAGTTCCGAGAACACGGATTTCCTTCCCCACGATTCTTGATCGGGTCTAATCACCATAGGCCGGAGATAACACATGCACCATTTCCGAGTGTTGGGCGTTGTTGATAACGACGCTGGTGAGTTCGAGAGCCGATCGATAAGGCGCGTACTGCTCCGTTTTTGGTAATATTACTGCTGGCAGAACGCCGATGCGGAGCGAAGAGAGATAAGAGGCCAGCGCCACAACGGGCTGGCACGATAAGACGAGAGATGGGCAAGTGCGTATTGTATCTACTACGCCTCGGTCATGGTTCCTGTTGATTTACGCTGCTGGAGAACAGTTCAATAACACGGTGCTGGCAGAGGTGGACTGTTATGTGTACTCTTAATATTCAATCTATCCACCTTATATACTAGCACTTTATTTTCTCCTACCATCATGGTCCTGATCTTGGAACTCCCTGATTCGAATTGCCGCTGCCCCAACCGTTAGCAAACCCACCTGTTGCTTCCCCTCAACCAACCTCCAAGGTCCATGACCAGGATCGAATCGTCGACATGGCCGACGACGAGAAGCGAGACAAGGTGTCGGCACCTCGCACACCCTTGGGCGTGGAACCATACAACTCCGCTGGTCAAGTAACTGAAGAGCTTGTCTTGAGCAAAGATGGCTTCCCACTGTTCCCGCAACCTGTCCTGGACGACGACCTTGACCCCCTGAACTGGTCATCCGCGCAAAAGCACATCATCCTGGCCATTGTAATGTCTCTGTAAGTAGCATGCTTCCTTTCTACTAGTAGTGACACCTAAGGGGTAATACTGATAGGTAACCCGTGCGGGAACAGGTATTTCATGTTCACTTACATCACAACGACCACTGTACCGTCGTTCCCAACTCTCCAAGAGAAATACTCGGCCGGCTTGGCCGAAGTCAACTGGACCGTCGCCATTCCTGCTCTCGGCCTCTCTCTCGGCCCATTGCTGTGGGCGTCTCCGGCGGACATCATCGGCCGGCGTCCAATCTTCATCCTCGGCACCGCCATGGCACTGCTGTCGACGATCGGAGCGGCCCTAGCCCCAAGCTACTCGGGCTACATGGCCGCGCGCTTCTTCCAGGGGCTGGGCGTCAGCCCCGCGGCCAACGTCGGCTTGGCCATCATCAACGACATCTTCTTCGAGCATGAACGCGGCCAGAAGCTGGGACTCTGGGTCTTGGCCATCGACCAAGGGCTGTATTTTGGCCCGCTCATCGGCGGGTTCGTCAACATGGCGGGTTACCAATGGATCCAGTGGCTCTCTGCCATCTTTTTCGGCGTAATCCTTCTCGCTGAGCTCTTCTTCCTCCCCGAGACGCTTTACCCGCGCCACCTCATGCTTGCGGGAACTGCGCAGAGTGCCGTGATGACAACCCCGTCGTCAGGTGACGAGAAGACCGTTCTGGCGACTTCTCCTCCCAACAAGCATCTCATTGTGCGGAAGACCAAGGACCTACCATTCGCGAACCTCTCCCCACTTTCGGGGATCAAGCACCCACGGCTATACGACACCGCCTTCCGATTCATCAAGACGTTCCGGTACATGGTGGTCCCCATCTCCGTCATCGCCTACTGCTTTGGCTGGTACTGGTGGGTACTTTCTGTGGTGACGCTGGTGCCCGTTGCGTACCAAACGTATGCCGCACACATCCAAGGGTGAGTCTGCCTTACCTACCTTACTGTAATAGTTCTTACCCCGTGACAACATCGAAGTCCGTCTTGAGCTAACTCAGCAAACCATTCAGGCTTTTGTATCTCGGCCTAATAGTCGGGACGTTGGTGTCTGAAGTGTTTTGCTCTGGCAGCCTGAGCGACTGGATCGTCATCAAGCTAGCCAAGAGCAACCACAACAACCAGAAGACGCCGGAGATGCGCCTCTGGCTCGCTTATCCCGCCGCCGTGCTGACTGCTGTTGGCCTGGTCGTCTGGGGCGTCAGTGTCGACCGTGGCTACCACTGGATCGTGGGTCAAGTGGCCTTGGGTCTCTGTAAGTTTTGCCCCCCTGAAATCCTGACCAACCAGGGTGTCCGTACGAATGGAAAGGAGAACTGATTGTCTCTCGGTCAAAAGTTGGCGCCGGTATTCAGATGGGAAACACTGCGATCTGCTCGTATGTGGTGGATGCGTACCCGATGCAGAGCATGGCTACCATGACCTTCTATGCTGTGATGCTGAACCTGTCTGCCTTCGTCGACCCGTTCTTCATCGTGCCGTGGGTGGAGCATGTGGGCTTTACCTGGACGTTTGCTGGCCATGCCATGATTACTATCTTCGTCTGTATCCCGGTGATGGCAGCGCTGCATCGATTTGGCGGCGCAATGCGTCAGAAATCTGGGAACCCGACGTGGGTAAACCCGGAATTCGAAGTGTCGAACAAGCTCCCGCAGTGAGGTCAGGTCAGCATCACATAAAATACCCTCTTCATTAATCAAAGTCTTCTACACATTCGATTGGCCCGCCTCGTCGGTGATATTTCCTTGATGCGGTCGCCGCCTTGGCAGGGAGCTGGGTCATCAACATCTAGAAGATTCATTGACTGCTTGCCACTGAGCGCCTCTAAGGTGCTTCAGCCTACCGCGGACACTTGTACTTGTGCCAACCATCTCCCACCTTGAGCTAGGATATGGTAGTGCCGCCTGTCACGTCCTAGTCAACTGAAGTGCACAGGCCAAAATCACGGATCATCCTCCCTACGATAACCATGCCGCCTACCGCGGAAACACCCAAGAAAAGTAGCAAGCCCAGTACGGAAAAGAAGCCCAGCAATAACCGTTCCATCACCCTGAAATACCGACGCGTCCGGGACGTTTGGATGACTGCCATCATCGACGTTACGACTTCATCGCCTGGGCCGCTCAGACCTGCGTTTATGCCAGCGAGCACCCCGTAGATGGTTCCGACGATTAGCCACGACATAGTGAAACCTCGTTCAAGTTGTGAACTGTTTCCCTCCTGAAACCCCGAAAGCCCCTCAACAATTGCAAGTGGAACCAGGCTGAGTAGAAGACTTGCTAGGATTACCGAAGTCGGAATTTTGACGAGTGGACGGAGTTCCGGGAGCATCTCTGCCCCTCTCGTGGGTGTTCCTTCCGTCGTATTGTTCGCATTTTCGAGATCCACACGGATAGCCCCTTTGAAGAAGCCCTTATTTTCCCTCTCGGCGTCTGCCATTGCCGGTGTTCTGATCACGAACATCGCTGGGTACTCGGGCGTCAGCATGTTTGCCAGCGTGTTCAGGATCGACATGACGGCATATGGAGCCACCGTCAGACCAAACGCAGCGTATCCGTACTGATGAATCTGGTCCCGTCGCGCACGGTATACCGTGGCGGTTGCCCACATGGCCTGCACGTAACTGATGGAGAGTTTCAGAATGTTGTGTGACGAAGCCAGCACCGCTTTCGAGTGATGCAAGTTGCCGAGGTCAATATCCTCGGGGTTGCGCCCGTCATGGTCGAAGGAGAGCGTTAATGAGGCCGTGGGCAGGACAACGGCGAAGTAGTAATCTTCGTGGAGCCAATATTCGCCGTGGACAGTCGCGTCAGGCGGAATGGGGTGGGAGCCTTGAGCAGACTCCCACCAGGGTCAATCTGACGATAGGAGCGTGCCTCTGTAGTTAAACAAAAGTATTGGGGACCGACGTAAATGGACGGTAATAGTCTAACCTACATTATGGCAATACTGTCTAGTCCCCGAGATACAGGACGGATTTGAGGTCCGGGCAACTGTTTGTTTCCTTCCTCGGCCGCGTTTGGCATACGAAATGTCTTCTCCTTTGGCTGCCAGCTTTCGACTCGGATGCTGTTCCCAGCAGTATCTCCGCTCTCAACTTCAGACCGGTTGTCCCTACTTCTTATCGCTACCAAGAACTTGGTGGCAGGCCGCTTCTTTAGAACCATACAGAGAGCATTTGCTCTAGCAGCGCGTCGTAATGGGTCCTTCGTTTCGGTTGCCGCATGCCGTGCGATGGCATTTACAGCTCGAAAGACTGCGCTACCCGGCAGGGTAAGAGCAAGAAGGATCTGAAGAGCAGCCATCACAGGGCTTTGGCCAGGCTCTGGAACAACGGTCGCAGCATGCGCAACATAATTCGTAAAGAAGAAAATAATGAAGTCATACCATTCGGGAGGTGTGCACAACAGTTTTGGATTGCCATGATTTGTAGAGCCTTCAGGCACAGTTAGGGTGAAATTCATGTTGATGAGCCTGCCTGGAGCGAAGAGAGCATGAGCGATACTTGCAGTAGGATACCCGTAGGACTCTGGCAATTTTAATAGACATTTATTGCGCCAGAGCCTTCTCCTCTCCAATACCACTCCCCAGAGAGCGTGGAATAGCCGAACGTGTGGCTTTGGCGCAATGCAATGTGAAAGTTGCAGGACAATGAAAGCAGGTCGCACCCCCCCAACAACAACCACCACCACCCAGGGCGGGTATCTCAAGGGATACAATTGGCTTGCACGACAGCACCTGAAATGCAATGAAACCAACCATGATGATGGATCCAGACCAGCCAACGGAACTTTCAACACGCCACTTCAGCTTCGGGATGTTACGAAAGACGCCCCTCGACCGTCGGGCAACTTCCAGCCAATCATTCTGCGCCCAAGTTTCCGGTGCTGCACACCTGTGCGCACACTGAAGTTACACGGAAATGTGACACTTCGGCTCGTGATAGCCGTGGGGTAGTGGGGAGACGCCGAAAGGGGCGAACGGAACTCATGGCATTGCCCCTACTAAAGGTTCTCTATAAGAGGCTACTGGTACTTCGCCAACGCAAGAAAAAGGCACGGGCGAGGGGCTCAATGGCCAGTCAACACGAAGCGGCACTGCGGAACAACTAGGAATATCCTGCCGCTATTGGTCGAGGTACGGCCTTTTGCAGGCGAATCAGGATGAGTTGGAAACGCTGTTGTATTACTCATTATTTTCTTTTCTGCCGCAAGGGAACTAGCGGGGTAAGATTTCTCATTCCTCTCTTCTGGTCATTTCGTTCCTCATAGGAACTTTCGTTCCACAACGCGCCAGGGGCTCTATGATCTGAGATTGAGTCCTTCAGTAACCTTGATGTGCCATGGACAACAGCCATGTATCGCCTGCGGTTGCCCCGAATGGATTATGCGCCTATTGCCAGAAAGTCGCTCTGGCAGTCAGACACAAGACGTTTGGCGGTGCCTATTCCCTCGGAACCTTCCAGCGAGTCCAGACAAGCGATTGTCCGCTCTGTCGAATTGTGTTGTTTTGCTTGTACGAGTACGCACGAAATGGAAATACCTGGTCCAGGCCCGACGCCGACAAGGAAGTGGAGCTACAATGGACCTCCGACACTCCGTTTCGGAGTCCGGGCTTTTTTTATGTTACCCCTTACCGCGACGTGAGGATTGGGTTCCTAGTCGACCCTCACAGTGATGTCGAATCTCGGAACAAATACATACATTACCTAACTCCCAATCTTGGGAAAGCCTTGGATCTGCAACGGGTTAGGAAATGGGTTGGTCACTGCGAACAGAATCATGGCCGGGAATGTGGGAGCAACAGCGTGGATAGTGATACCGAGGTTGCGGATTGCTATCCTGGACTGGGTTTGATGCGGTTTGTTGATGTTGAGAAGATGTGCATAGTTGAGAAGCAGAAGGTCTGCCGTTACGTGGCTTTGAGCTACGTCTGGGGCCAGGCAGCGTGTGTGCGACTCAGCACAACGAACAAGGCGGTTTTGACGAAGCCGGAAGCACTAACGCAGTACGCTCCTAGTATCGCTCTTACGGTTCGCGATGCCACAGCCTTCGTTCGAGGAATAGGCGAACGCTATCTCTGGGTTGATTCCCTGTGTCTCGTCCAGAACGACCCAGACGATGTGCGCCGGGGAGTCCAGGCCATGGACTTAATCTACGAGAAGGCCCTACTCACCGTTGTCGCTGCGTGCGGTCACGATGCAGATGCCGGTCTTCCAGGCGTTAAGGAAGGGACTCGGTTCATGTCTAGGCCCTCCGAAGAGATACTTCCTGGCGTGAAGTTGGATGCCTATCCTGTGCTCGAGCTGCTGCTTAAGAACTCAGTCTATAGCACCCGGGCATGGACGTAAGCGTTTCATTCCTCATTCTTGACCAACATTTATTGACCAAAGCCTACCTGGCAGGTTTCAAGAGAACATACTCTCACGAAGATGTGTATATTTCGTGGACAACAATGTCTTCTTCCGCTGCCGCAAGACTACGCTGAATGAGCGCTTCCACTCTAGCCTCGACGAAGAGAGGATGTGGAGTGTCGACCTCGCTTCCATGCTCCCTGGTGCAGTGCGCATGGAGAGTTCTGTTGAGGACTACTCGACCATGCTCCTCTACTACTCCCGCCGGGCGCTGACCTACCAAGGCGATGTGCTCAACGCAATGGCCGGCATCATGCGTCGCGTGTCACACAAGATGAAGTGTCGCTTCTTGGAAGGGCTTCCTACCGCATCGCTGGATCTATTCCTACTCTTTCGTTCGCACCGGTCAATGCTGCGCCGCAGGGAAGGCTTCCCCAGCTACTCCTGGGCCGGCTGGCAGGGCCCCGTCATGGTCGTTGACCTACCAGGCGACGAGAACAAATGGCTCCATGACCACACCTGGATCGTGTGGTACAAGCGCAGCCCGCGCGGGGTTGCCAATCTCGTCTGGGACCCGCTGGCAAACGACAGCTTTCCGTTCCACGATGACAACTACATCGGCTACCGCGAGCCGAGGCGGCCATTCACGCCTCCGGTGGCCCTGCCCTTTGCCACGACCAGAACCCAAGCCCACGGGACCGTTGAGGTGACTGCCCTGAGAAGCTATCCCATCCTGCAGTTCTGGACGCTCGCCGTGTTCTTTCACCTCGAAATTATGGATCCTATCCGCGGCATGGCGATGGTCAGGGATCGGGGCGGAACGGCCTGTGGGGCGTTGTACCTCGACGGTCTGGAGGGGAGTACCTTCTTTCATGGGCATGGTCCGTTTGAGATGATTGCTGTATCCGAGACGGTGAAGGAACCTTGGGTCTTTTACGACAAGTGGCTGGAAGGGGCTCTAGCGTGGGAGGCGCCGGATGAGTTCTATCACGTGCTAGTGTTGGAGTGGAGTGGAGGACTAGCCGAGCGGCGGGCGGTCGGGCTGGTGCTGAGGAGTGCGATTACGAGGAGCTGTGACCCGGGACCGGTGTGGAAGGAGGTTCTGCTGGCTTGAGGTGCTTAGGTGAGGGCCTGATGAGGACGCCACCAAAGACTAGTGACTGTTACTACTAGTAGTACTAGTACTTGGCGTAACTTCTTAAGATAGGTTATAACGTCAAGTTAGGTCGATACGCTCTATAGGTAACTAAACGGAACAATAGAAAGTTGGGAAAGCAGAGCCGACTTGGAAACAAAAACGAGATAAACGAACAACATAAACAGCAGACCTACCGCCTAGACCAGCTAGGGGAGGTAAATCCAACAATACTATTTCGCCCCCACCTACTTCTTCTTATCACGACTGCCGCCCTTACTATCCTTGCCACCACTGCCACCGCCACTTCCGCCACTTTTGGCAGCACTAGGTCCTCTTCCCGCACTCGCCTGCCGGGCCGCCTCCTCCAACCGCGCGCTTCTCCGTGGCTGGGGAACCCCCTGAGATGGAGGAGCCGTGGCAGCCTGAGCAGTGGTAGTGGTGGGAGCAGCAGCAGCAGCAGTGAAAGTAACAGTGGCAGTGGCAGTGGCAGAGGCATGAGAGTTGGTGCCACTATGGCCATGCTGGCCGCCGCGGGCGTGCCCGGGTTGGGTGGGCTGTGCATGAGAAGACTGACCACGAGCCGGGTGGTTAGTACTGGGAGCCGACCTGGGCATGCTAATAGTGATACCACTCCCGCTGGCGACGACTATGCTATCGGCCACAGCGGTGTGCGTGGCTTCTTGGGCGCGAGTGCGCACGCTGACATTGGCGGCCGCACCGGTCTGGCCGCCGCCAGCAACCTGATGGCTGTCAGGGGTCCGCCTGGTGGCGCTGGTGCTGCGAGTGGACCTGCCGCTGGCCGAGGGTGACCTGGAGGTTGCCGACGACCGACTCGTGGCAGTGTGCTCTTCGAACACGCGGCCGTTGGGCGGCTGCGCGGTGACGATTCGCCCTGTGGTGTTGTGCGTGAACTCGCTGTCGCCGGTTCGAGTCCACGAGTGTAAAGGCGGGTAAGAATCCAAGCCCAGGTTGGCGCCGTCATGCTCTGTGGCGAGCATGCAGAGAAAGAAGAGCGCCAGACGCACAGTCATCACCCCGTCCCCTTCCGCTGACCAGCGGATCGTGGCGGACCTGGGAGAGGTGAGATCAAAGTTCGTGTGCGTGTCATCGAACGCCTTTCCGCCCTCGGTTGCGGCCGTGCCCGTAGTGGAAGGCCGGCTTGGGTCTCCGTCTCCGGCTGAGGCAGGTCTTTCTACCCGCGCTGCGGCTTCCCGTCCTCTCCCACGCAAATTGGAAGACGACAAGCTCGTCTTCGGTGATGATGAAGCCGTAACGGGAGCCTACCGTCTTGGCATAATATTGGATCTGATATAGCGGCAAACTGTACTGGCTGAGATTGATCTTTGCTAGCTCGTCGTTAAACTTGATGGCAAGCTTGGTGTCGCCGGGGATGAGGTTCCTAGGAAGCAGAGTTCCATCCGCATTGATTCCCGGGGATACGACGGCCCAATCCGGGATATCTCCGTCATCGCCGTTATAGGCTCGACCACCGCGACCGATATGTGCCCTGTTCCCCGGGCTGTGTCGGAAGGCTCCGGCCAGCTCCGCGTACTCAGCATGCTGAACCGTGTTGGCAAATATGAGACTCTGGTTGACCGAGGGCAGCAGATACTTCGTGATGACATGGTCGAGACAGTCTTCATTACCGATTCGAAGGTCCTCCACGTCCTCGGTAGGATGGAAAACAGGTGGGTTGTCCCAGCTCGCGCGGAGAATGTGGCCGTAGAGGCGGTTCATGGTGTAAAGGCTGAAGTCCTCCCATTTCACCAATTCGTCACGCCCATCCTCCCACTTCTCATTGCGCGAGTTCGGGCCGGGCTTGGTCCTAGAACTATCCACCTTTGGGTTTGGAACAGATAGCTCGCGGAGAATGGTGGTGGAGGACATGATGGTGGAATAATCGGCCGGGAATTCGGTACGAGTGCTTCTTCAAAATGCGAAGGAGAAGATAGAAGATGGGGAAAGGTAAACAAGTGCTCTTGGTTGGTGTTCATCGGGTGGAACTGCAAAGCGGGAAGGATAAAACGGGAGAAGGCAAACAAGTGCTCTTGGTCGTGGCTCGTTGTTATCGGATGGGTTAGTCTAGCGGCGATGGGATCGATCTCTATATAGTACGGCATGGGAGACAATCCGCATCATTGCTATTCCTGTTGCCGCCGTATCCGGCTGTGTACCATCTGTGACCTGGCGGCCCACGCCGTCGGGCGAATTGAGCGAGGCAGCGGCCATGCACACCGGAGATCTTCAAACTTAGGCACAGGTCACCTAAGTCCCGGCTTGCCACCTTCCCCTTTGCGGCGCGCAAGGTCTAAGTTGGTACATCTGGAATGAAATCAAGATGCCCCTGGCGAATCCGCTTAGGAGTTTTCCTTGCGGTCGCAGCCTGACGACCCATTTGGTGGAACCTTAGGACGTCAGGGCTTGAAACCTTGACCAACATGCTCTGCATGACTATGGCATAATACTCACATTTGTCTAAGGCTGTGAATGGTGGTGTCGGTTGCCCCATGGGTTGCCGCGATGGCCCGGAGACTAAACTGGGACCAACATAACTAGGTACTAGTTCATCACGAGGCTAACACGCAGGGTCCACCATACTCTCCCAAGCATCGCAGCACCAACTGCAAGAGTTGGACCTATTATGGTGCGACTTGAGGTACTAGGTTAGCCTCTTAACTACCTGAATCATACAACTTTGGGTCAACTGACGGGATCACAGTTAGAGACGCATAGTCCTACGAAGATCGACTAACGTTACCAACAAAGCCCGCCATTCGTAATTGTCTCGTATAGCTTGCGGTCGACTCCTAGAATTACTGAGAACAGCCATATCGTGCCTGCGAATTACAATCAAATACGTGTCACGTAAACTGTTAGCTACTTAGGTACCGTATACATATAGCATCTTTTTCTAGGTATCTGCTGGCAGGGAGGACCTGCAAAGCAACCGTACCTGCCCGCTACGTTTTAACTCCCGGCGCGCGCAGAAGCGGGCAAATCTAGGGCCCGATCGGGGCCGCTTGATTGCTAAGGTCTCGGCCTGAATCATGTCCATGACAATATAGTGTGCTGTGATGATACCAAAAAAAAAAAAAAAAAAAAAAAAAAAAAAAAAAAAAAAGGTCTTAGTCTCAGCCACAGCTTAGGCCCTTCGCGTCGTGACTCTCTCGTGTGTATACATTGTATTGTACATCTGAATTCGGCCGCGTAGGCGACCACATGCATTTGGCGACATTTTGGGCCTCAATACTCCGTACCACCAAATACATGCAAGCAAAACAGTGGTCTTGCATGCTTGATTGAGCTGTACTAGTATTGCGCTCACTTTAAAATACATCAGTTTTGTTCGATGTTTCTGTTACATGCCGTTTCTACATCTTATGGTACATCCTATCTTCTGTTCATTGAATGCCAGAGATGGCTAGCGCAGCGGGTACGGGCAAGACTTGACCAGGGGGCGAACAAATAGCGGTATCTACAATAAGCGCGGGTTTCCGTAGGTAAGGTACCTAGGTCAGGTACCTAGGTACCTATAGTCTTTTGGGCCCGTTCCCTACAGTCCAAAAAGGCCAGCTTAAAAAAATAGATCCAGCTAGAATGGGAGGCGTTTCACCGTGAAACCTTCACCGCTATCCAGTGTCCTATCTAACCGCTCTCAGGTGACGGCGTCACAGTTGGGCGTCTTTGGCCGCCAAGACGACACGAGCTGCACAAACTCACAGTGCACAAACATCGGTTGGCCGGTCAGCGCTGCTAGTAATGGAGGCGCCAGTTGTTGGCGTCACAGCATGCCATCGGGAACCGTGCGACTTGTTCCTGTCAACCTCGTCGTCAAGACGCGTCGCGGGCGGCATTGATCCAACCACAACCGGCGCTTCCTTACCAACAGCATACCTAATACATGCCGAGCAGAGCTTGACAGCGGATTCGATCTCGATCGCGTCGTCCCTCTCCGCACCGAACGCAGTTCTGAAGTTGCCCCTGGCTTCCAAAACCGTCGTCCCATTCCCCGGATTCAGTCCCCATTGTCCGCATCCCGCCTCCGACACAGGCACCATTCACCAGGGCTATGGAGCTACCGCCATTTCTGTCCAGCGAGCCGATGCAGGGTGAGCCGCCCTGTCGTTGGGCCGACTTCCTGTCGCCGAAACTCCGCCGATTCCCACGGATGGGGAGCCGATCCGCTGGGTGAAGCGTCTGGGAAATGGAAATGAAGGGGTTGTCCAGGCCGTCACATTTGGTAATTGCCAAGATCTCTTTGCACTGAAGATGGTCCGTTCGTCCCATTTCCCTTGTCGTCTTCCTTAGTGTTACCGTCCCATGCGCATAGTCATTTACCACTGTAGGAAGTATGTACTGCACGTGTAATGTAGCTTCTAGTTCACTTTTCTGCTTGAGCCTTCCGCTACCAGGTCGTGCTATGCATTTGTCTAATACTACTAGTACTATCTAATACTAGCAGTCTCTTTATTTCCCCTCCTCCCCCCTTAATAAGGCTTAGACCCATCGGCTTCTAGTTGAACCCGCGATCTTAAAGTCCAGCATCCCTGCTGTTCCTGACGCCCACAAACCAATATAAATTGCCAAAGGGCGGAAGAACCGTCGTTTCGCCGTGATGGAAGGTCCACCCGCTGGCGTCCAGGCGCCCCCGGCTCTCCTCGGTCGCGATGAGGTCCCGGATCTCCTGGGGCGAGCGCGTGCGGATGCACGACACGTAGCCGTCCCAGGCAAAGAACAAGGGCACGACCGGGACGACATAGGTCAGGATCAGGTGCATAGGCGACCACCAGAACCAGACCAGGGTTGTGAGCAGCGGGGAGAGGATCACCAGCGACGTGTTGAGCAGCGCTGGGATGTTGCGCTGTGTCATCTCAAAGATGCTTTTTCGTTTCGTAAGGTAGAGAGAGTCAGAGAGGAGTCAACCAGGTACTATGGAAGCGCCAACTTGTAGGTAAGTAGTACTACTTAGTAGATGGGCCAAACTTACACGAATGCGTCGGAGCTCTGGATCGACGCGCGCAAGATCTTGGCCGCTTGGTCGTCGTCGAAATGGTGGAAGCACAGGTTGAACAGGCGGCACTCCAGCGTGTCGTCGTCGACGTAGCGCGTTACCGTGGTGGCGTCGACGGGCTTGCTCTGGAACGAGATGTTCTCGGACGCGGACGTGATCCTCTTCCAGGCGGCCCAATCCGGATACAGGTCCGCCAGAACGAACCGGGCCGGCTTCTCGCCGCGTGCGCGGAGGCGTGCGTTGAGATTGCGCTCCAACATGGGCGTTGGCCCGCCGGCGCCGGCACAGGCGTCGACGAAGGTGTAGGCGGTCGGCGCGGCGGGCAGCTTCGACACGAGGATGTCGCAGGCCTGGGCGGCTGTCGAACTTGTCCGGCCCGGCCCAACCGTGTTCCACATCTGGTGGAGCGCCCGGTGTGAGTACTCGCGGAGCCAGGACGGACACCACGGCATGTCCTCGATCTCGAACAGCTGGGATCGTGGAAAGAGCGCCATGGTCTACACGGAGCGACAAGGTTGTTGGTAGTAGTAGTCAAAGGTAAAAACAATCCTAATAGAGTACCATTGACGAAGCGCAAGCTCCAACTACTAGTAGTAGTATAGGAACAAAATATTGATAATCCGGGATTTATTAACTAGTACTAGTACCTCACTCCGCCCTGGTTGTTCCGGGTGGCTTGCTTTCTCGGGTCCTTCGGCGAGCCTTGGCGCGTGGGTGGTGCGTCCGGATTCCGGACTCCGAGGGGGCCCGGGCGGCCCGGCCTCAGAGGGGGTGCAGCCCGCGGCAATTAGACTACATACGGTCTCTGCCGATGGTGCTTCCTGCCAGCAGACAGGAATGCTATGTACAATACATGGAAACACCGCGCGGCCTTCCATCCATACCCCCAACAAGCGCTAACCGGAGGTGTGGCAGCCACGATGAAGATAGTAGGCGACGCCGAATCAACCGTGACTGGCATGGCCGGGAATGGGATCCTATCATCGGTGCTCCTCGCCATCCTTGTCTGCCTCGTCGCATCCACCGTCCAGCAGTATGCCTCTCGACGGCGCATGCCGCCCGGCCCGCGGCCGCTCCCCTTCATCGGGAACGTGCACCAGATTCCGAAGGAGCACGCGTGGCGGGGGTTTGCCGAGCTGTTCAAGAAGCACGGCCCGCTCGTGACGATGCAGTTCGGACCAGGGCAGAAGGCCGTGATGATCGGCTCGCTCGAAGTGGCGCGCGACCTGCTGGACAAGCGCAACGCCATCTACAGCTCCCGCCCGCGCGCGCCCATGGTCCAGGAGTGCATCTCGCGCAACCTGCGCATCCTGTTCCTGCCGTACGGCGACCGCTGGCGGGCCTACCACAAGCTGCACGCGTCGGTGCTCAACGTGCGCGTCTCGGACGCCTACCGCCCGCTCCACGACCTCGAGAGCCGGCAGCTGCTGCGGGAGCTGGCCGAGCCGGACGCCGGCGAGCGCTTTGCCGAGCGCTTCTTCCGCTACTCGGCCAGCCTCGTCTACAGCCTGGCCTACGGCATCCGCCTCGCGCGGGGCGACGAGCCCGAGCTGCAGACGGCCAACCAGGTCATGCACGAGCTCAACCAGGTCTTCCTGCGCACCTGGCTGGTCGACGTCTTCCCCTGGGTCAATGTCCTGCCTACGGCGCTGGCGCCATGGAAGCGCACGGCCGACCGCATGCACGACTTCGAGTCGGCCTTCCTGGCGGGCCTCGTGCGGTCGGCCGAGCAGAAGCCCGGCTGGAACTGGGCCAAGAACATGCTGGCCATGCGAGGCAGCAGGAACATGTCGCGCACCGAGCTGGGCTACGTGCTGGGCGTGCTGTACGAGGCCGGCAGCGACACCACCGCCATCGCGCTGTCCGTGTTCGTCATGGCCATGGTGCTGTATCCGCGCGTGGCACGCAAGGCCCAGGAGGACATTGACCGCGTGGTCGGCCCGGAGCGGATGCCCACCTTTGACGACCTGCCGAAGCTGCCGTACATCGATGCCGTCGTAAAGGAGGTCCTCCGCTGGCGACCCGTGATCCCCGGCGGGATCCCCCATGCCGTCACCCGGGACGATGAGTACGCCGGATACCGCATCCCCAAGGGGACCGTCCTCATCCCGAATCTATGGGCCATGGCCATGGATTCGCAGTTGTTTGAGCATCCCAGCGAGTTTATTCCGGAAAGGTGGATCGAAAACCCCGATCTGCCGCTGTTTCCGTTTGGCTTCGGCCGGAGGGTGTGCCCTGGTATGTGTTGACAGCTGATACTACTAGTAGACTAGTATCTCTGGCCCCCATGATCTTGCCGCAGCGAAAGCGTGGTGCTAGCTACTACTATAGTACTAACCCGAAGTATCACCCAGGACAACACGTCGGCAAAAACTCCCTGCTGATCAACACGGCGCGCATGCTTTGGGCATACAACGTCGAGCATGCCTACGAGCTGAGGGACGGGGTGAAGACGAGATGCCCAGTCGATCCCATGGCCTTCACAAACACTTTCAACTCGCAGCCGTTGCCCTTCAAGGTGTCTTTCGTCCCGCGGAGGGAAAGTGTATGTCGAGTCATGCAGCGTGAGTGGGCTTCGGAGGAGAAAGACCACTTGATCCATCTACAGCACCTTCAGACCAAGATGGAGACCACGGCGAAGCGGGATGCGGAGGAAGCGGACGGGCTTTGACAGGTATAGGATGAAGTTGAAGAAGGACAAAACAAACTTAATGTCTGAGCACCAGGATAGTGCAACTCGAATGCTACTAGCAATGTCCATCATGATATCCCATGTGCGTTTCGCCATCCCAATTCGTCACTGAAGCCTGTGGTAGCAGCCTTGGTGCCTACCTTACCTATGTTACCATCCCCAAGGCAAAAGGCTTTGGGGATAGTAGTGAGTGGTCAAACCAGAAGTCAATGGCGAGCAACAACTGGAATTCTCCAACGTGCTGTGATTTGCAAGTGTGATTTGTCTACCTAGTCTGCCGGCATGCTTCTAACAAACTGGTTTCTCTTCTCAATCAACTCCGACCACCTGCATCGGTAGCATCCAGCTGGATCGTCCAGAGACCACGACAGCTGTGTGAGCTATACGCCTCCCGGTACTCGATCCGGAAGCGATCACTGGCCGCCCGGAACAGCGCATCCCATTCGGCTGACGTCCTCTGTTTAGCGTTGTGCATCGTCATGACAGTCACATCGCGCCGGCGGAATGCCCTCTCAATGTGCGGTTCGAAGGTGCCCCAGACCGGCGACACCAGATCATTGATCAGAAGCGCAGGGCGGCTGGCATGTTGGAGAGCGGGTATGAAGCTGCGCAACAGTCTGATGCAGGACTCGTCATTGAGACACCAGAGGACGCTGCGCAAGAGGAAGACGCGCGGCAAGAGTTCTTCTCCCTGAACGTGTTCGTCGAAAGAACGCATGGCAAAGAGTTCCCTCTGCCGAAAGATCACTCTGTTTGTCAGCGGCTGCTGCAAGCTCTCTTGTCCGCGTCTTAATAACGTCTCGGACGAGTCTTGGACCTCGAACTTGAGTTTTGGGAAGCTGCGGGCCAGCTCCGCAGCAAACGAACCCGTCTTACCCGCGACATCGACAACAAGTGCCGTCTCGTCTTCGTGGATTCCGGACTGGGCCGAGAACCAGGACAGGATCATGCTGTTTCCAGGATCGAGATCTTCACATTGCTGTCAGCCCATGCACGATAATTCCGGTTTCGAGAGATCTCACACTCACTCTTTGAAACGCTCTCCATAGCCTCGGCAAACCGCTGGCCCTGTCTTGGATGCTTCGCATGCCAGTCATACATCGGTAGACCCCATCTTTTCCACTGTCAGGGCCGCAATCTCAACCTTGAATGTGGAAAGGCGCTCTGAAGGTTACTCACGCGTACTCGAACGCTGACTGCCCTTCCCAGAAAGGATTGCTCTGCCGTAGCGAATCGGCCAGATGGGCGCTTGCTACCCGTGTCTCGTACAGCCTGCCATATGAGGATTAAGAATCAGGAGGTGAAAATGCCATCACCATACAAGTATTCCTATTATTGGTTGTTGACTCACTGAAACGCAACCCACGACCTGAACCCTGCATCCCTGACCAACTCCTCAGAGATGGCGGTATGCGCAAACACGCCTTCCTCCGTCTCCTTCAGGATGCCGGCACAGGCAACCAATCGACAGACGCGCAGCAGCTTCTCGGAGGGCAAGTGTCCCCGCCTCTCGGCCAGTTGAGCAATGGATATGGCTCCGTCGAGCGGGATTTGCTCCAAGATACCAAACTCGAGGAGAGCATACAAGGCGCCGTGCTCCCAGTTTGTGGAGACATACTCGTGCAGGAAGCCGTGGGGTCCTTCTACCAGCTTTTCCAACTGCTGCACGAGGCCGCGCAAGGCGTTGCGGTGTTGTTCGATGGTACTATCGCCGCCATCGTGTATATCAGAAACCCAAAGCTCGGAGTGCGCACCAACCTCGAGGCTTGTTGGCGGAGCGGAAGAGCGATCCGACAGACAGGAAACAAGCCTTTTGGTGTGGCTTAGGATGTCTTCGGCAATACGAACCAGCTGGCTTTGTCCGTGCTGGGGAGGCTCCATGGTTCGAATCCCAAGTTGTTGGTCGTAGATACTATTAGATGTAGTTGTTGACGGGAAGAGAATGGTGACAAAATGTGGGATTGATAGGTGATGGCCTATCCACCTGCCGGATTCCTCGGAACTCCTTTCTGTGTTAATGTGTGGCTGCTCTCCTTGGAATGCGTCAGGATCAGCACCCCTTGCGAATTCCACCGAGCATGGTAGCGAGATGCTCCTCTACCCCTGCCTTGGGGCTCGTGGGGCGGCAGCCGAACATGTTACATCACACATGTTCTCGGCTCTACCCTGCACGTACCACTTCCAACTCCGGAGCGGTCAGTGGCGGCGCTCGCGCGCCGAACGTGTGGTAAGTCGAGCCGCATGCCCGCGAAGCAATCCTACCCAAGTACCTACTTTACGTTGCAGTGGATAATACCAGGGTGGGACTCGGACTCTGGTGGGAGATCCGGAGATGCGGGTCCCGGGAAGGGCAGACCCCGGAGGCCGGGCGCCGAGCTCCACTACCACCTCAGCATAACATATGCGCACGTGGATATCTGCAAGGGGCAACGGGCAACGGGCCCCGCTGCCTTTCAGCTCATGTACCCTGCCTTCAGCCGTAGCATTGTCTCACCTCAGCCGTCAGATCTATCTGTTCGCCCAGTATGGACAATCGCCCGGTTCAATTCAGGTATATTCTGGTAATT
The DNA here is from genome assembly GCF_033439665.1 of Chaetomium strumarium. NCBI lineage: Eukaryota > Fungi > Ascomycota > Sordariomycetes > Sordariales > Chaetomiaceae > Chaetomium > Chaetomium strumarium. The sequence continues at coordinate 39,107 of NW_026944433.1, read as the reverse complement.
TGGCCGAAGGATTTGCTGTGGCGTTCGCAAAGGGGGCCGTAGGCTAGCTTTCAACAACGCTATTACAACTGCGAAGCCACGGGCCAGAAAGCGATATAAACCTACAAGGCATACTAGCTATTAGTATATAAGACTAATACCATTCTCAATCTCCGCTTGCTGTAGCCTTTCTATGCTTGCGAAGCTGTGCTGCGTACCATCTCAGTTCCCTTCCCCTGCCGTCTTCGCGTCGCCCCCTCCGCCAAGAGCTCCAGGTAGTACTGCCGCCCAGCATGCATGTCTCGCACCGGCCGCTTCCGAGACTCAAGCTCCTGACCTTCTCCTTCCTAGCATGGACGTCCATCCACACCGCCTATGCCAGCAATGTCCTTGAGCGAGACATTGCCATCATCGGTGGCGGCGCCTCCGGCGTGTATGCCGCACTTCGACTGCGCGAGATGAACCATTCCTTTGCAATCGTCGAGGAGAGGGACCACTTTGGCGGCCACGTCTCGACTTACACTGTCCCGGGGACGGAAACCCATATCGACTACGGCGCACAGGGCTTCGGCGGCGATGAGGATTCGATCCGTCGTTTCTTCGGCTACTACGACATCCCGCTCGTCCGTGTGAAGCTGGCCGAGGTTGGCTTTGGCAAGACCCGTTACGTCGACTTCAAGACGTCGACGGAACTGCCCGATTTCCGCCCAGACCAGAACATCAGCGTCCTCGCGCGCGAGGTGTACAAGTACCCGGAGCTTTCACTGAACACGGCGCTGCCAAGCCCTCTTCCGGAGGATCTTGCTCTGACGTTCCGCGACTTCGTCACCAAGTACGGCATCGAATCCTCCGTCTTCAGCATCTACTTCCAGACCGAGGGCCTGGGCGACCTGCTGTCGAAACCCACGCTCTACGTCTTCAAGTACCTGAACCCAGCCTACTTGGATGGCCAGCTCCCAACGTCGCCGGGCTTCTTCGTGACAGAGCGGGCCTTCAACCAGGAGGTCTATCTCCGGGCCCAGGCCGACTTTGGCGCGAGCGCACTCGTCTCGTCCCGTGTCGTGGCCGCGCAGCGCAACGACAGCCGCGTGGTCCTGGTCGTCAAGACACCGACCCGCACCCAGACCATCGTCGCGAGGAAGCTCCTGGTCACGATGCCACCGACGCTCGCCAACATGCGCCCACTCGATCTCGATGCTCGCGAGCACGGGCTCTTCTCCCGCTTCGAGGCCCAAGGCTGGTATGTCGGTTTGGTGAACGCGACAGGCTTTGTCGCGGGCCACGAGTTTATCAACGCGGCGGCGGCGCACTCGCAGTTCCATCTGCCCCAGCTGCCGGCGCTCTACCAGATCTCGCCCACGCGCGTCGAGGGAATCCACCTCGTGCGCTACGGCTCGCCAAGCTACATGACCGAGAGCGATGTCCGCGCCGACATCGTCCGCACCGTCGACCGCGTCCGCCGCGCAGTCGTGCCCAACGCGGCGAGCCTGCCTTCCGTCGAGCTGCTGGCCTTCTCGAGTCACTGGCCCTTCAGCCTACGGGTCAGCGCCAGCGACATGGCCGGCGGCTTCTACACCCGCCTGGACGCGCTGCAGGGTCACAGAAGCACGTGGTACACGGGCGCGACCTTCTCGTCGACGACCGCGTCCCATGTGTGGAACTTTACCGAGCGTCTCCTCCCCCGCGTCTTCGAGTAGTGGTCTAGGTTGGGATGCCGGTGAAGCGACTGGCTCTAGAAAGGGAGACGAACTTTGTGAGGGTTAGGTCTTCCCTCTTTGTACGCTTTGTATGATAGTTGTTCCAGCGAGCCATGTATGGTTCTGCTTCTTCTCTCCTACAATGTAATACTACGATAGTCATCATTAGGTTTGTCCCATAGAATCTCGCCAAGCTAGAGGTCTAGTAGAGAGAAGCAATACAAGTATAACTCGGCAGACGTCGTCAGCAACGGGGCCGTCGGGGTACGGACGAATAAGCGAGAGAGTACTAGTACCATACATATAGTAATAGTAATCGTTACTAGTGGGCTATAGTGTTTAACGATGCAGTTTTGAATGTTAACTTGACATTTCTCCCGCTTTCATCTACACGAATACCCAGGTATTATAGCCATCTACACCTTTCAGCGGCCCAAGGCACGCCTATCGCCGCACCGGCACCAACCTACATAACAGAGGGGGCTTTTGCCAGAACCCCCAGAGCTTCTGTCCGTCCAACCACCTCAGATTGGCCTCCGTCTCGACCAGCTGCATGTCAAAGCGCCAGAGCATGCGTGCCAAGATCAGCCTCAGCTCGACCCATGCCAGACTCTTGCCCAGACAAGCGCGTGGCCCATAGGAAAACGGCTTGAAGGCTTCCGTAGTAGTACCACTTCCATCCAACCAGCGCTCCGGCCGAAAAACGTCCGGATCCTCAAAGTTGAGCGCAGAGCGGTAGCAAGCGAGGTGGTTGACACCGACCGTGTACCCGGCCGGCACAAACCGGCCATCCACGGTCTCGCCCCCTTCCGGGACCCTGCGCGGGAGCGTGATGGCGACGGGCGGATACAGCCGCATCGACTCGTGCAGCACAGCCTCCAGGAACGGCAGCCTGCCCACTATGTTGGCCGACGTGATGTCCGTCTCGGCCGTGAAGACGCCGCGCACCTCTCGCACCGCCTCACGGTGGGCCTCGGAATGCCGCAGGAGCAGGAAAGTGGCGCCTGCCAGCGCCGTGGCCGTGCCCTCGGACCCGGCAATGCTGATGGAGAAGGCGTTGGTATACATCTCGGCCTCGGTCATGGTCGTCTTGCTTTTCTCCTCACCGTCGGCCATGTGGCGCAGGACATAGTGCCAGAAGTCCTTGCGGTCGGCCGTCGGACCGCGGGCGATGCGTGCGCGCACCGTCTCGACCGCACGCCGCATGTTGGCCGCACGTGAACCCACGACTCCTCCGCCCAGGGGAAGCAGCGGCCGGACAAAGAGGATTCCATAGTAGCGCAGCATCTGGTTCACCATCAACTCCCGCGAGCCCGACTGGATGGATTCCACAAAGGGGGACGACACGCCCGAGTCTAGACAGCCGAAGCTCTTGCCGAACGCGAGATCGCCAATCAGATCAAAGGCTAAGAATGTTACAAGAATCAGCAAGAGGGGTTAGATATATCGCAGATAATATTGATACTGGATGCAATACACACGGGACGGGTCAAGACGCACTGGCGAAGGTATACCAGTCGAACAAATCAACGGGCCCGCTGCAACAGCGCTCTTCGAGCTGGGAGCATAGCTTGGTGCAGTAGGTCTGCAGGATCTCCTCTTGCTCCCGCAACGCCCTTTCCGAGAAGGCATGCGACAGCAGACGCCGCTGGCGAGTATGGGTCTCACGGTCGGCCGTCAGGATGTCTAAGGTAGTATAGAAAACGGCATATGTGTAAGACACTATAGTTGGGACAGACATGAAAGAAGGGGGGGGGGAGGAGGGAACGCACTCTGCACGCCGGAAGGAGTGAGCAGCGAGAAATTGGGGTCCTTGGGCATTTCCACCGATCTCTGGCCGTAGATCGTCTTCCAAGCGTCGGCCGAGATGTACGAGATCTCATCCGGCGCCACTCGCACCACCGGGCCATAACACTGGTGTAGCTGGTGCAGCCGCTGGCTCAGATTGCCCCGGTATTGGTGTAGGCACCATGGCAGTCGACTCGCGGCCCAAGCCTTGGGTCCAGGGTGTTGGCTGAGCGGGTGGAAATAAATGTTGCGAATAAAATAGCAGCTCGCCTGTGGTCGGGAATGAGTATGTCTTCAGTACCTATCTTGCATTCCGGACTCTGAAACCCTGATGCTAATAACTGGCGGGTAGCAAATTGACTTACAGCAAGTACGCAAAGTTCCACGACTCGTGTCAACGTAATAAACGTACCCTGGGATGAGAGGGTTCCCAGCAGGCGGGTTCCCCAACCGATGATCACAGTACTAGTAGTCATCCTCAATAGCAAAGGATCAGGTGTGTGAGTCCAAAGCTGCTCAACACCCCCTAGCAGCCGGAGGATAGGCACTGCTTACGGTAGTTAGATCGTACCATTATGAAGACTGAGCAGGATTCCCAAGTCTGCAAGCTGGCCTTGCGGCAAATGCGGACCATCTTTTGTGTGACAGTTCAGCTCCGTTGGCGCCCGGGGGTCGGATGCCGGACCTCCGATCTTCGGGCCATGCGTGAATGAGCCTCTGCACCCCCCGCCCCCATCTCGATCGGTTTGGCGGGAATTTCTTCCGAGAGCCACCGAACAATGAGGTTTATAGTAAGGTGGGTAGTGTCATTCGTGGTTTACCTTCCTGCCCGGATAGGTCTCGTAAACTGAAGTCTGGCCCTGTCTGTACCTCCCTATACCAGTAACCCCTTATCGCTAAACAAGATGCCTTCCCACGACGTGCATATTATTGTCATAGGCGCTGGTATGTGTTCAATCCCCGTCAGTCTCAACATATCCGGATCATACCGCTCACTCGGACTTCCTTCTGGGCGCACACAGGTATCACCGGCCTCTTGACTTGCCAGGCGCTGAAGAAAGTACGCAGGCTTAGTCAAGTCGTCACTCGACTCATATCATGACTCATTACTGACTGACTTTTAACGTAGGCCGGCATCAAGTACTCCATCTTCGAGAGGGAGAAGGCCATGAACTACCGCAGCAATGAGTGGACCATGGCAATCCACTGGGCTCTCCCTCTGCTCCAGCAGATTCTCCCGGAGGCGGTGTTCGCCAAGATGGGCGCCATTGCTTGCAACCCGACGGTCGGCATCCACTCGGACCTCTATCCCATCATCAACGGCGAGACGGGCGAGCTCATCACCGGTGTGCCGTACGAGAACGGTCTGCGTGTCCCCCGAAGCCGGATGCGGGAGCTAGCCTCCGAAGGGATTGACGTTCATGTGCTTGACGCTCCCCCCTCTCCTCCTCCCTTTACAAGCTCCACGATATATCTTGGGTTACTGACTTTGTCCACGCAGTACAACAAATCTCTCACCGACATCGCCTTCAACGACAGCGGAGACGGGGTCATTGCTACCTTCTCCGATGGCAGCTTGGTGACAGGAACCATGATCCTCGGCACCGACGGCCCCAAGTCCAAAGTGCGCGAGTTTGCCATGGGCAGTGCAGAGAAGGCGGCCGTGACCAAGTTCCCCATCTTCCACACCAACATGACGGTGTGCTACAACGATGCCGACAAAGCACGCTTCGTCAGGGAGCAGTACCCCACGAGCTATCTGGCCCTGAGTCAGCGGTCCTTCCACGCATTTCAGTCGAGTAAGCCCAAGTTTGTGTTTGTTTGTCCCGGCCTGTGTCGTGTTGCTGCCCCCGCCCCCCCCTTCTCTCTCCACCTTCCTAACGCCGTCATTTTGATACTAGTCTCGAGCATGCCGGATGGTCCTGACCACCCGGAGTCTTGGATCTTTCACATGGCCATGGCCTGGCTTGGCGAGGTGGACAACTCGCTGGGCTACAAGGAACGCCTGGCGCTGATCAAGGAGCGCGCCGCGGGCCTGGGCGAGCCGGCTCGCTCAGCTTTTATGTGGCTGCCAGAGGACACCGAGGTTCACAAGGCCGACATCAGCTACTGGGTCACGCAGCCGTGGGATAACCGCAAGGGACGGCTTACGCTGGTAGGAGACGCTGCCCATCCCATGCCGCCCTGTGAGTCCTCCCCGTGCACTGGTTATCTCCTCTCACGCACTCTCTCAGGAATCATGGTGTAACTGACATGTTACCAAATGCAGACCGGGGTCAGGGACTCAACCACTGCATCAACGACGTCTTCCACCTCTCGCAGGCGCTGAAGGCCGTCTTTGGTAGCGGCAACGGCGGAGTAACACTTGGCGAGGCAGTGAACAGCTACGAAAAGGAGATGATCCCTCGCGGCGCCGAAGAAGTCCGCTGCTCGGTGGAGAACGGGCTGATGCTGCATGACTGGGACAAGATCCAGACGAGCCCCGTATTCCAGCGCGGCTTCAAGCCCATGGACGGCCACGGCAACGCTGCGGATGCGGTTGCTGGGCCGGCGAGGGAGCTTGGCGAACACGCCAAAGTCCAGCTGCTGCGGGATGCTCAGTCGGCGGCGCCCGGTCTGGCCGTGTCTTTGGCTTGAAAGACGTCGTTTGTGTCTGCGGACAAATGATATGTATTAAAGTCTATTGAGAATCAATCCATACTAGCTCTGTCTTCTGAATCCTTGATAGTGAAAAAGGCTCTCGCAGTCAACGATGCACCTGCCCGTTGCTTTCCATCCAAAATGTCCCCTCTCGGACACATTGAAGTAACGATGTCATCGTGAATTGTTCCCCCGTCTGCAGGTGGATTGGGCCTCAGCTTCCGCAGGAGCGGCCCCGGCGACATAGTAACTTGGCATTCCGCTCCTGTGGGTCACGCAAACCATTGTCGGGCAGGAGTCCAGGACTCGGGGACATCCAGCATTGGATTACTGTGCTGGTATTTCGTGTTCGTAACAATACTAGTATTCTTCATCGTAAGTCATGTAACCAACCGCCCGTGATACCGTCAACGCTCTAAAGTCTAGTAGTATCCGCCGTCTCCTTACTCCCGGAGGCCTGGGGTCTACAGATATTTATTCTCTTCTACCCCACCGAGCCCCAAGCTCGTGCGTGCTCTCTTTCTCGTTCTAGGTGACTCCGCAGTATCGTCCTGGTACTCTGACGACGTTGCCGTCGCCATGGCTGCGTCGAGATCGCCCCACATCGATCTGGCTGTCTCGGTGCCCATGCGGTCCATCAACTGGGAGATGTCGAAGGACATTTCCGACATGGTCGTGGCCGAGATGGACACCGAGGACGAGCCCGTACCGGACAGGTACCCGGCCGATGACCCCTGATCGTTTGTCCACGAGCTCCTGGGCGATGGATGGGCCAAATCCGGCATATCGACCGTTGTGCTAAAGGTTCCGGCGGCTGTGTTATCGTCGTGTGGCAACATGGCCCAGTCACCCTCCAACAGGGGGTTGTTGATCATGTCGCTACTGATCGCACTCTCGGGCATATCTTCCAGATGAGCGTCGTGGTGGTGGTGGTGGTGGGGGCTAAGAGTGGTGACGAGATCCACCAATGACTGGATGACGCGAGCGAACTTGACAGCGCGGTTGTCGAGCCCACCATCAGCTGCAGCCGCGGCACCTAAGAAGGTTGCCAATATGGCTTTCAGCAACGAGCTATCGTCCTCGGCCGCTCGGGATTCGTGTTCTTTATTCATCCCCCGCGGTTCCATTCTCGATACCCTCCCGACGCTTCCCAACACTGGCATTCCAAGGATATTCCTGGCGAGGATGAAAGGGGCCATCGTCGGGAAGACAAGCACCAGCCGGTGGACCGCTATCAGCTTCGGCGACGAAATGGATGATATTGCTTGTTTTGGTGCTTCCGGCGTAAGTGGCCCTGCTGTATCCGGTGCGTGCGGTGAGACCGGCGGTTGCGTGGCCGGCGTGTTGAGCCCGGACTTGTTCGCTGTCTCGGCGCCGGCAGCAGACCTAGAGGACCGTACACCAAGCAGTCGCTCCAGCCATGCCACCAGATGCTTGTTCCTTCGGCCATCGCACGCGACCAAGAATAGAAGGCAACTCAGGCGCGCGTCATGGAGCGCTTGCGTGGCGGCATTCCCTTCCGCGTCTGCATGTCTGTGTACGCCCGAAACCCTCATGCGCGTCCCGAGGAATGCCAGGTGGATTGAGAAGTCCTCTGCCGTGGTGGGCATGGCGGACGCCGCCAGCACGCCGTACTTGTGCGACCACGCCTCCAGACTCTGCATGTGCTTGTCCAACGACGTCTTCCGCGCTGGCGCATATCCTACGGCATGATTCTCCGGAGCGGGGAGAATATGTAGCAACGTCGTCTGTAAGTTGGCTAGCTCGACCCAGGCCGCTTCGTTCCACTTGGATTGGCTAACTTCTTGTGTCCCAACCGAGGGGATCTCCGGGTGCGCTGTTCCCGATGTCTCTCCAGGTGCCAATGGCGCGGAATGACGATTGGGAAGCCAGGTAGGCGTCCCCCTTGTTATGGAAGAACACTGATCGCGGATATATAAGGATCGAAACACCTTGCGCCGCTCCTCTACCTCTTCGGGCGAGAGAGGTGACGATAGGACACCGGAAGCTGCTCTCTCCAGGCCCATCGACTTGGCCAACATGCATGCCTGAGCGAACAAGGCGTCACCAAGCGTCTCGCTGTAGGATTGCTGGCTCAGAAGGCTCTGCGTATTCCGAAAGGCGGAGGTCAGCTAATGTGAGATAGTACTAGTAGATGCCATGTCAGGTTCTCACGACTTTTTGACTTACAACAAGAGCTAGCACCTGGACGTTTACCAGCCTCGGCGATAGGAAAATGGCATGGTTGCTAGCGGCCACCTGTGCAGCGCGGATCAGGGGTTGGATAAAAGGATCCTGCCGGCCGGTACTACTAGTACTAGTACTACTAGTAGTACTAGTAGTACCTTGCTCTGCGCCAATGACGAGCAAGATGACGAGGTTGAAGCATACCGCCCACGCCTCCGACGCCGGGCTGGAAGGTTCGGCATAGGTCTGGTCGATGGCGCTGTAGAAGGCCGACGGCACGAAGATATCCGTGGTGTGGTCGTTGCGGCCGAAGAAGCTATCCAGCACCACGGTGAGGAACTGCCGCGGCGGGAGTCCGACGGCATCTCGGCCCGTCTTGTCCTCCGTGGTAGTGAGCCGACACTGCCCGTCACCCAAGGCGTGACGCCACATCTCCTCTAACAGCCTGTCGTGGCCGCCGTCACTCCCAAAGACGGGAGCCACGTCCGTCCCAAGGCCGCGGCACAGGGCCGGCAGCGTCCATGGGCCGTGGTACTTCTCGACCAACGTGCTGTCATCCCGGACGACATGGCCATCTGCAGGAGCTGCAGGATAATAATAACCGCCCCCGCCAAAGGCATCATACATCGGAGGCCCATCGGGATGCATTACTCCCGGGCGAAGCGGGAACCCGTCGGCGATCCCACTCGCTTGGAACATCCTCGTCAGTGACCTGAGCTCTTCTTGAACATGGATTAAGCGATTCTGGATGTCGTCGAAACCCTGGGCACTGTGGCAAGTCATTACTCGAGTCAGTACTCTGGTGCGTGCCCCTTTCTCTTCCTCGTCCAGACCAAATAGGTAGTCAGGGGGAGGGGGAAACTCCGCACTCACAGCACTTTCACGTGGTTTACTCGCTTGGTCGGAGACGAGTAGGTGCACTCGACCTTGTCTCGGGCACAGGAGCCGCATTGTGGCCGCTCCCGGTCGCACCGGACTTTGCGGGATCGGCAGTTGGTACACGCAACGTCCTGCATCGTCCAACAATGTGACTAGAGAAACAGAAGCACAAAGGCAGGCGCGGGGTCAGCAATCAGAGGCCATGCGTGTGTCGGTAACAGTGGGTTGTGTTGCTGGACGATCCTCGAGCGGCTAGCTCACCTCTTGCTTGCTTGTGCTCTCCATAGAGCTCGCTCTGTGTCACGTTGTGGGATCGTAGCGACCTGGGCTGTTCTGCACGACGGAGGTGAAGCGGTTTCGTTACGACTTTTATTAATTAACACCGGCGGGTGCATCGCAGTCGCGCAGCAGTAAGCCACAGCCGCCGCAGGACGGCGACGGCGTGAGCGAGCCACCATTCCCTACGGATAGTCCCCGATCCCCGTCATGGATTCCAAGCATTTCTGCGGTACGGGCTGATTACTACTGACGATCTTACACAGTGCGTTCACCTTAGCTCCCAACGCCACGGCCGCCACCCCGAACACAACGACTTGGCTTGGCTTATTATGGTTCTGTGTCCCTTGGCAAGCCACACTCAGTTATCTATCCCTAGTCAGTGCCCAGCTATACACCACTCGAAGGCAGCGCTCGCCAATCCCTGTTCCCATGAGCCCAGCCAGGATGCAGCGTGCCACAAGTGAAAGTACGAGTAACCATTTGGTAACGTTGACGGACTCAACTATTCGGAATATGCTGCTGTGACTCTCTTCGGCTATCTTGTGTGAGATCGCCTTACAAGCTGACGCCACTGCTCCATTGGATGATGACGCCATGGTTGGAATCGATTCCAGGCAGTCATAGAAGTGGTGAGAAGAATACCTTCCAGGTATGCAGCACACACCATAACCATGGAATCGCAGATCAGAGCTCGGAAGACACTGGAAGTAAGCACATACAACACCTCCCCCGTCCCCCCCTCCCGCTCTACCTCAGCACAAGGCTGGGCACAACCTATTGGAGCTCGAGCAGCTTACTTCATTTTACATGACAGGCTTATCACGCAGTCAGCAGGCATACCTACTACCATCCAAGAAGTCGAGGAGGGGCAACACAACGGTCGCGACTACACTGTTCCGCCGAGTCGGGACTCGGGGGCCGGCAGTGGTTACAGCAATAGTAGCATTGTATGCATGATGAGGCTCGATTACTCGTATTATCCTACATATTTATTGGGGTTTCTCGTCTCTCTCTCGCATCATGATTGACGGGAGAAACGACGTGGAATCCAGATCCAATCCAGATCCAGCCTACCTGTTACACGAACCCCCAGGTCCCCTACCCAGATCCCTGAACAATCTCTCCATCCTACCATTCCCAAAGGAAACATGTCGCATGGAAGCCGACTCGTCCCGTGCAGCGACGGATCGCCGCTATTCGGGGCGTGGATGCCCCATGCACACCTGAAGCAGCTGTACTACGGCCCTTCCTGCGTGGAGCAGCATTTGCTCCGAACCTTGCCGTGTCCCGGCTCCCGGGTTTTTATCGTCACCAGTCAGTCGCTCGCGACCAAGACGCCGCTCATTCGCCAGCTCGAGACGCTCTTGGGCGAGCACCACGCGGGAACGTTCGCCGGCATCCGACAGCACGGCGAGGCGGTGGGCGTGGACCAGGCCTTTGCCGCGGTGGTCTCGGCCCATCCGGCCATCGACACGATCCTCTCGGTCGGCGGCGGCTCGGCCATCGACGCAGCCAAGGTGGTGTCGTTCCGCATCAGTCAGCAGCGCGGGGGCGTCTTCCTCACCCATCTCGCCATCCCCACCACGCTTAGCGCGGCCGAGTGCACCCCTGGTGGCGGCTTCACCCGCCCGGACGGCACGAAAGAGGGCTTCATGGCGGCGGGCATGGGCGTGAGCGCCATCTTCTACGACCCTGCCTTCGCGCGATACACGCCGCGCAGGCTGCTGCTCGGAAGTGGCATGCGGGCCGTCGACCACGCCGTCGAATCTGTCTACCACCCGAACGCGTCCCTCGTGCCCTGGAAAGCCATGGCGTGCTGGGCACTCGGTGTGCTGTTTCAGTATCTGCCGCAGGTTGCTGACCATTTTGACAACGACCCGCAGCAGCACGGGGGGGGGATGGATGATGACGCGCTCACCATGCTGATGCTCGCGTCATTCGCCAGCTCCGGCTTCCGCGGTACCAACTTTGCCGGCGGCATGGGCTTGTCCCACAGCTTGGGCCATGCCCTGGGCAGCCCGTACGGCATTCCCCGTAAGCAGAAAGCCCCGGTTTTTTTTTTTTTTTTTTATTTTTTTATCCTCCGACCCGGCTCTTCCTGCGTCTTTTCAATTCCCAATGACCAGGCTGCGTCGAGTGTGATGTATGCATTGTACACACATACACACATGAGATGAGATTGAGATCGACACTGACACGGCCGCGGGGGGGGGGGGGGGGGGTGTGGTGCAATGTGGCGCACCCCTCCCCCGGATCCGGCACTTGCAGATGGAGAAACGAGCTGCCTAACGCTTGCCCCTGTCATCCGACTTCTCGCGTCGGAACGGCCACCAGCCGCATCTCAAATCAGTCGCTTCCTGCTGCCGGCGATTGGTCGACAACCGACAGGGGACGCCGTCCACGATTCCGCCGACTTTGCCGCAAGCTTGGACGAGCTTGTCTTGCGTCTGGGCTTGCAGCAGCCGTCGCTGTCCGATCGCGGCGTCGGCCGAGACCAGATCCCGATTATCGTCGAGCGAGCCGTGAAAGGCCCGGAGGAGAAGGAGTTGCGAGCCGCGGTCCGACGCCTGGTTGAGGCACTGTTCTGACCGCTCTTGTCTGGGTTGTCTCTGTCAGGTGGAAGCTGGGGCATTTGGGAGTCGGGACGCGCGCAGCCAGGTGGGCGCCAAGATGGGAGCCGGCCTTTACTTAGTGCCCGGCTAGGCATCGGAGCTATAAACGCCGAGATCCGCCTTACCTATGCAGTGGGCCTACCTATAACCTGGAACTTGGGTTACGATAAGATCGGATCCAGGATCACTGTGGAGACACATTCCTTTAGCGGCTGATCATTGCTCCCCGCCGTCAGAAGCTTATTATTCCTTAATTCCGTGCTTCCCCATCCGGGCCATCTTACTTGATCATAAATGCGGGAGTTGAAGGGCCATACTACACTATCTAATGTAATGTCGACGTACAACATACAAGCAGATCGCAATCCTTGCAAAATTTAATGTTAGACGGTGCCTAGACTAGTACACTTCAGCTGAACGATAATGCCACAGTGCGATGAAGAACCACAAAATATCTGCACTAAGAAGCCAGCTGTCTCGAATGACTTCTGCATTGATCCGTCCACCAATAACGTGTTTCACATCATGTCTTAGTAGCGAAATGACGAGCTATTGGATGGAGGCGCTTACCCCTCACCAGACAAGCCAAAAACAAGGGCTATGATGTCAATACATTCCATCCCTCGGGTTCCGGGCACGCGGTACTCGGTGGTGCACACAGGCCAGTTGGCGGAGTTTAAAGCAAACTCCGGAACAACAAAGAAACAGAAAAGCTGCAGTTTGGTAAGTTTGGTTGGCGCCTTTGGAAAGTCGGGCTTTTGCCAGTTGGGTTGTCTGGGTACTACTAGGTAAGGATAAAACAGGCAAGCACCCGGCCGACCGGAGTGACGAATGTGCGTGTCAAGCGTCAGCACAGTTATACTACCTACACAGTAGAGCTCTCGGATCACGCACCTTCCGCAGCCAACAAGAACAAGGCCCAACAATCATCAATCGCGACTTCCGCGGTCTGCCCACCAACCCGTGGGTTACCGTGTTCCACAGTCCACACTGTCTCTTAAGTCTTCACAAAGCCCAGCACGCTGCTGACAAGTGACAACGAGCAACATCGTCTACCTTTCCTTAGGAAATTCGGTCGCAACTCGCAGAAAGCCAACGTCACAAAACAATCTACGGAAAAGATGGCTGTCCTGCTCACGGGCGGCGCGGGGGCCAAAACAGCGCGACGGATCGCCAGCCTCTGCTCCGATGCCGGCATTCCGTATCTTTTTGCCTCGCGCCGCGGGGGATCTGACGCTGATGCGGACGCCGACGGCCCCGCCGTCCGCTTTGACTGGACGGACCAAACGACATATGCTGCGCCCTTCGCCCATGCCTTCCCCGGCGGCGAGGCCATCCGCGCCGTCTACATGGTCATGCCGCGCGTGCCGGAGCCGGACAAGCCCATCAACGCCTTCATCGACTATGCGGCCGACCGCGGGGTCAAGAGGTTTGTACTGATGGCCGGCACCACGGCCAAGATGGGCGCACCCGGCCCGGGCAAGGTGTGGGAGCATATGGTCCAGAAAGGGGTGGAATGGGCTGTGTGCCGCCCGACCTGGTTCATGGGTAAGTGCGAGTGGTGATTCATTCCTACCGTTGCAAACGAGTACCAGTCAGTACGGCTAAACGCCAAGGTCACAGAGAACCTATCTGACGGCTTCCACCTGAAAACCATCCGCGAGGAGTCCAAAATATACAGCAGTGTCGGGGATGCCAAGGTGCCCTTTGTCAGCGCCCTCGACATCGGCGGCGTCGCCTTTGCTGCCCTGACGCAGCGCGAGCCGCCCAACACCGACTACCGGATTGTCGGCCCTGAGTCAATCACGCATGATGAGGTATGCTTCGCCCCAGCCCAGCCCAGTTCTTTTACTTGTTTCTCGTCTTCACCATTTTCAATCCTCTACCGCCAAGGAAAGAAATCCTTTTTTTTTCTTGTTTTACTGACAGTTGCTGGGAAACAAACGAAATAGGCGGCTGCCACGCTCAGCAAGGTTCTGGCTCGTCCCATTGCGCATGTCAGTCTCTCACCCGAAGACAGACTGAAGCACATGACCGAGCAGCTCAAGCTCCCCACCCACTACGCTGGCTTCGTGGTCTCGTTGGAGAAGCTTGCCGCCGAAGGCAAAGAGGATTATACGGACGACACGGTAGAGAGGATGACGGGCAGGAAGCCCCTGAGCTTCAAGTCGTTTGCCGAAGAGAACAAGCAGCTATGGCTGCCCGCGTAGACCGGGAGAGCTGTTCAGACATCGCCATGTGTCATTTCGTATCCCTGAGTCTGATCTGCTAGATATTAATCCCAAGCCGGAGACACCTGGCTATTTCCACTTCTAGGTTCTCAAGGAGTAGCAATACCTCCAACTCAGTACGTAGGATTGGATAGCGGCGGTGAGGAAAGGCGACTCGTACAAGACATCTTCATCTGTACCCCCCGGAAAGGTCGTGCTTTCTTTCTATTTCTACTCTATTGATGGAGTTACCAGTACTAGTAGCACCCAGTATACTACATCACCGCCCGATGCGCCTGTTCACCAGCCTCCTTCCCCCCGTTCTGGAACCCCTTCATCAGCCTCTCGCCATTCATGCCCCTCTCCTGAAGACGTTCGACGTCGGCGGCTGGGAGCGGAATCGTAGCGAAGCGCTTGAGCGCGTCGGCGTTGACCTCGGGAGTCAGCACCTTGCCTTCGCCAATGAGATTCTCCAGATGCTCGAAGTAGCGCACGAAGAAGCCGGGCGTCGCCGTGTTGATGAACACGGCTTCCTCGTCAAACGGGTTGCTGAACTTGTGCGGCAGGCGCACGGGCACCGTCACCATCTCGCCGGCCGCCACGTCTACATCGGGACGGCCGGGCACGTGGAAGCGGACCTTGCCCTTCTGTGGGTGGGTGGGGGTCGCACGTCAGCATTGGCGGGCGTGCTGGTAAGGTAATTGATTGGTCCTTAACTCAGCCAGGAGAGAAAGAATCATATGACTTGTAACTCACTGTCACGTAGAATCCCTCGTCGTGCATCTCATGGAAGTGAAAGATGGGCCCGGCCTTGTGGGGCGGAATGAGACTCTCAATGACGGCCAGTCGGTACTGTGTGTTGGAGCCATCCTCGATGGGCCGCCAAAAGTCTGGAACCGGATGTGACACATTCCCAGTCAGTCATCTGTACTATACATTGGAAGAGAGTTTTCATGACCGGGAAGAGAACAGCTTACACTCGCCGAGCCTGCGCCATGGGACATTGTCGGGCTTGAAGTGGTGAACGTCGAGGGTCGACGCGTAGGCCTCATGTTGAGCATCCATGGTTGCCGTGTGTCTGGTTCGACGAAGCGGGATGAAACCGTGTGTTAATTCCGGGAATAAACTCAACGATGATTCGCTCGGTCGGAGCTATTACAACTCTGACGATGCGCTGATATGTCACGGCTCCCATTTTTATACGTCCCTAACTGAGGGTATGATTACGTGTCTCGAATCCTAGCTAGCACTAGTAGCTAAGGTCCGGTCTATCGTTCGTCCCCGGGACCCGATGTGTGAGACATCTCACATGATGTGTTGCGCGGTATGGAACATTCAGGGCTGAGGTCTATTCAGAGTCTCAGAGCATTGCATAAACGACACAGCTCGGGCTTCGGCGTCCGACATTAAAAAAACCGGTGGACCGCGGCTCGGGGTCTTCGGGTTCGGCTCGGCACCGAACCTTTCTTCGTCCCAGGGACTGATGAGAGTTGGCAAAGGGACAGGGAATGCAGTAGTCATTGTATCGACAGTGCGGTGCTATCCTCCATCGTGCAAGCGCAATCGACCCCAATCTTAAGTCCTTACCACCGTCCGTGTGCTTACCAATTCATTTTCACGCCGGGCATAGCTGACCTCGGCCTGTCCTTTGTTACAGTCCCAGATTCAGGCCCCCATGGTTTCCCAAAACGAGGGCGACAGCCAAATCAGACAATATGTGGCGACCCAGAAAGGCGGCCCCTTCGCCGTGACACACGCGCCGTATCCTACCCCGGGTCCGAACGAGCTGTGCATCCGTAATGTCGCGGTCGGATTGAACCCGCTGGACTGGAAGAACCTCTACCACGGCGAGATGGTGAAGGCCTGGCCCGAGATCTTCGGTATCGACACAGCAGGCATTGTGGTAGCGGTGGGCGAGAATGTGACTGCCTTCAAGCCCGGCGATGCCGTCATGAGCCTTTCCGGGCACGGCGGCCGAGCCGGTGCGTTTCAGGACGTCACTACCGTGCCGGCGAACTTTGCCACCAGGAAGCCGGTCGACTGGACTTTTGAAGAGGCCTGCTCTGTTCCGTAAGTGTGGAAAGCAAGCGAGGGCAAACAAAGGCTGTCTCAGGGGAAACAAAACGCTAATCATCAGCACCAGTATCTGTTACCTCACGGCGGCGGCAGCCGTTGCCAAGGGCTTGGGCGTTTCTCTGTTCCAGGACCAAGCCGCCTCAAACGCCCTGCCCCTTAACAGTATCCTCGTTCTGGGCGGCAGCTCTGGAGTTGGCGCATCGGCGGTGCAGTTACTGCGAGCTGCGCTCCCGCATGCCGCAATCCTAACGACCAACTCGCGCAAGCACAATGTCCACGTCTTGAGCCTCGGGGCCACGGCATGCATCGATCGCAATGAACCAGACATTGTTGCGGCCATCAGAGCCGCTTCGCCCACGGGGCAGGGAGTGGACGCTATCCTCGATGCCGTAGCTGGCGTGCCAGACAACGGACAGCTATTCGAGACACTAAGATCTGATGGCCCCAGATTGTACAGCCAGGTCTTTACAGGCACTCACCAGCTGGCCATTCCCGAGAGGGTGTCAGCACAAACGGTTTTCGGTCGCATGGTGTTTCAGATGCCGGGTGGATTCTGGGCAATGGAGAAGCTTTCAGAGATGGTGTCCCGCGGACAGTTCAAGCTCCCGTTACGGGTTGTGGTCGTTGGTAAAGGCCTTGAAGCCATTGGCAGTGGACTCGAGATTCTGAGGGCCGGCGTCAGTGGAACGAAATTAGTTGTGTCCTTGTAGCTCAAATATTCTTTTACGGCATTGCTGCATGCTGAAACCATACATGAAACCATACACCAGCGTATAACCCTCCCTCACTACTACTGCCTAGGGCGGGGACACCGGAATGTGCATATGTCATTATTTTCAACTGCGGACAGACATATAACAACATGACGACATGGCGACATCATCGTATTTCAGTATTTGATCTACTACGTACTCATCACGAAACCACACGACCATCGACGACATGAAGTTCATACCAGCCCGTGACAAACTTTGTCTTCTTGCCCTCGGCGAAGTTGTGATGGTCTGGGTTCACCACCTGCAGGAAATGGGGGTCCTGCCGCACCCTAAGGTAGTCGTCGAGGTCCCTGAAGACGATTTGGACCACCATGTCACAGTCCGCCTCCTTCTCGGCGGGGGCGCCAGGGTGGATTGCCTGAAGCATCCTGCGAGTTTCCGACGTGTTGTGTTGCTGTTGGGAGAGTGAAGTTAACCACCTGAGCTCCGAATGAATGTTGAACGAACCACACAAAGGCCGAACTCACCATCGTGTAAGACACAATGTTATTCTGGGCCAGGAGGGCCTTCAGGTGCCCAGCATGTACTTTGCTCACATAGTCATGGTATTCCTCCTCGCCCATGCCCTCCTTCTTGTAGCCGAAGATGGTGATGGCGTAGAGCTTCTGTGTGTGGCCGGCGTTGCTCATGATGACTGGAAACAATGGAGGGTTGCAAAGAAATTCGGAGGCAACCGTAAGCACGGACACAATGGCAAAGGTGTATGTACACACCACACCGGCGAAACACGGCGGGCTTTAATCAAGCCGAGAAGTAGTATTAAATCAAGAAAAAGACAGCGCAAGTTCTCATTGAGCACCAGCCCCCTATCTCGGACGGGAGACCATCTGCTTACAGTTCCATCCTGCTCCGATGCGGAACTCTCGGTTTTCGGCGTCTTACGCCCGCAGCGCTTCGGACCTCGAGTGGATTGCCAAAAACGCATATGCGTCTGCTCTTCGCTCGGCGCCCGGGCTACGGCACCCGAAGTGAGAGGCAGTTGAGGTGGCGGCGAGAATACTAAGAATATGAGCGAATTTGCTGACAGTGAGTGTGTTGATGTGATTTCTCGCCATCTTACAAAACAATATGCGATGTCTGAGCATAAACCCTTAAAGTCTGCCCTTATCTTCAAGCAGACAGACACCTTTAGAATATGGGCCAAGCTGAGTTTGTGTGATACTGTCTTATGTCCCTGAGAACCAATCATGGCGACAAACACATCTTCGACGGCCCCGGACGGCTCCGTCCAGCATTACCAAGTACTCCTCTTCGGCGATTTATCGTCATCCAGGGTCGAGGAGGATCTCTGGCGGCTGTTGCATACCAAAACAAACCCCGTACTGGCCTCCTTCTTCACCCGTCTTGCTTACGGCCTCCGAAAATTCATCGGCGGACTTCCAGCCCGCGAGCAAGACTTGTTCCCTCACTTCACAACCCTTGTCGACCTCGTGTCCCGGCTGGGGGATACCAAAGGCACGCCGGTTCTGAGATTCTTCGCGTTGTGCGTCTATGAACTGGCGCTTTTTATTGCGTAAGCCGTCCTCCATCTTCTACATCACGGCAACTTAACATTACACTAACCGTAGCACCAGAGAGAATGAGAACGGTGCCAGGGCATATCCCTCGCCTGGCGGGACATATGTCATTGGACCTTGCACAGGGGGGTTTGCGGCCGCAGCTGTGAGCTGCTCGCAGACGCTGACCGATCTGGTTCCTTTGGCTATTGAAGCCGCTCTCGCCGCATTCCGGACAGCGCTGTGTTCCTGGTTGGCCGGGCAGGACATATCGCCAACAGTGCAGTCTGAGGAGGCAGATGCTGCCAAGTCATGGTCGGCCATTGTCAGCCCAAAGGAAAGGGCTGACACAGAAAAAGAGATCTTGCCTGTACTGCAGGGCTCAGAAGTAAGGGCACAGGCCAAGGATCCAACTTCCTTTGAGTCCGAGGCTAAAGACAATTCTGGTTACCTAGGCTGTCCGGAGCGACGCGAAGCTATACATCAGCGCCACAACACCAAGCCATGTAGCCACAATCAGTGGCCCGCCGTCCACGCTACAGGACCTGTTGACCCAGGAATCTGGCAGGCTGCGGGTGCGGTACTTGGATATCCAATCGCCCTTCCATGCCTCGGGCATCTTCGACGAGTCCGATGTGGACGACATTGTGGACCACATCTCTGACGACAGCGCCGCTGCCTCGAAGCCTCTCAGACTGCGCCTTCTGTCGCCGTCAACAGGCGAGAGCATGACAGCCTCTGGCTTCAAGGCTGTGATCCGGGACGTGGTGCGCGAAACCCTTCAAAGGCCGGTTCGCTGGGAGCGGGTGGCAACCCGATTCCGCTCCCTCTTGGCCGAGGCGGAGGCATCCGAGTGCACTATTGTCCCGTTTGCGAGCAATGCTGCGCCCATGCTCAGCATGGCCTTGAGCATCCACGGAATCACCGTGCGTGTCGACACCCCACAAACATCGCAGCCCGGCGGACATCCGCCTGGCGTGTCGGGAGCGTTTGAGCATTCCAAGATCGCCATCATTGGGTATTCGGGCCGGTTTCCGGATGCCGACTCGAACGAAGCTTTCTGGGAGCTCCTTCGCGCCGGCCGAGACGTGCACCGCGAGATTCCCCCGGATCGCTTTGACTGGAAGGCGCACTACGACCCCACCGGCAAGCAAAAGAACACTAGCCGCGTCAAGTATGGGTGCTTCATCGAGGAACCCGGCATGTTCGACGCCCGCTTCTTCAACATGTCGCCGCGGGAAGCCGAGAACACCGACCCGGCGCAACGCTTAGCCATCACCACTACCTACGAGGCAATGGAGATGGCCGGCCTAGTCCGGAACCGCACGCCAAGCACACAGCAAGACCGGGTGGGCGTGTTCTTCGGCACCACGAGTGATGATTGGCGCGAGGTGAACAGTGGTCAGGACGTCGACACATACTTCATCCCGGGCGGCAACCGTGCCTTTGTGCCCGGCCGCATTAGGTACAATACGTCTTCCGGCTCACGTACATGAATTGGCACCTGTTGACCCTACAATGTAGCTACTTCTTCCGCTTCTCGGGCCCCAGCCTCAGCATTGACACGGCCTGCTCGTCGAGCTTCGCCGCTATTCAGAGCGCCTGCAACTATCTCTGGAGAGGCGACGTCGACACTGCCATCGCAGGGGGCACCAACGTTCTGACGAACCCTGACAACTTTGCCGGCTTGGACCGCGGCCACTTTCTGTCTACCACGGGTGAGTCCTGTCCGCGATCTCGACAGTAGTGGTTCATGTATGGCCTGCTAACACTTTTTCATCATAGGTAACTGCAATGCCTTTGACGACGGAGCTAGCGGGTATTGCCGTGCCGATGCGGTGGCCACCGTCATACTGAAGCGTCTCGAGGACGCTGAAGCAGACAACGACCCCATCTTTGGTGTCATCGTCGGGACGGCCACCAACCACTGCGGACAGACCGACAGCATCACTCGCCCACACGAGGGCGATCAGGCCAGCGTGTTCAAGCGGATCATGCGGTATGCCGACGTCGACCCACTCGATATCAGCTACGTCGAGATGCACGGAACGGGGACGCAGGCGGGCGACGCAACCGAGATGAACTCGGTCCTGTCCGTGTTTGTGCCCCACAGGAAGCGGACCGATAGCAGCCCGCAGCGCCCGCTGTACCTCGGGTCCGCCAAGGCCAACATCGGGCACGCTGAATCCGCGTCGGGCGTGTCGTCCCTGATCAAGGTGCTCATGATGATGAAGCACAGCGAGATCCCACCGCACTGCGGTATTAAGACGCGCATCAACCACAACTATCCGCAGGATCTATCCGAACGCGGGGTGCGTATCGCTTTCAACCCTACCCCCTGGCGACGGGAGGACAGCGTGTCGGGCAAGCGAGCCGTATTCTTGAACAACTTCAGTGCCGCGGGCGGGAATACCGCTGTTCTCTTGGAGGACGCACCCGCCCAAGACACCGTTGACGCAACCGTGGCACCCGACCCACGGCCGGTGCACTTGGTTGCGGTGACGGCCAAGACAGCACAATCTCTAGCCGAGAATCTTAACGGGCTTCTGTCTTGGTTGGAGGCTAACCCACAGACCTCGCTCCCGGCGCTGTCTTACACGACCACGGCACGACGGATGCACCACAACTATCGCACCATGGTTTCGGGCACAGACACAGCATCCATCATGGCTGGCATCACGACCCGTTTGCTGTCCCTGAACCAGGTCGCCGCTAAGCCGATTCCCGCGGCTAGCAAGACCCCCAACGTGGTCTTCACCTTTACTGGCCAAGGGACCCTCTACAGCGGCATGGGCAAGTCTCTCTACACAACCAACCCGTCCTTCCGTGCCGACATGCTACGCTTCAACCGCCTGGCCACAGACCAAGGATTCCCCGCCTTCATTGGTCTCATCGACGGCAGCCACGCCATAAACAACGCGAAGGAAGTGAGCGTCGTTGCCTCACACCTCGCTCTCACTTGCGTGCAGATGGCCCTTGCGAGGTTTTGGCAGAGTCTGGGAGTCACGGCTTCGGCCGTGGTGGGCCACAGCCTGGGGGAGTATGCCGCGCTCTACGTCGCCGGGGTGATCTCGGCCGCCGACGCCGTGTATCTCGTTGGCCGGCGGGCCGCGCTGCTCGAAGAGCACTGCACGCCTGGAACCCATGCAATGCTGGCCGTCAAGACCACCGCCGATGTCATCGGGGAGCTGATTCAAGAGGGCGGCTCGCAATGTGAGGTCGCCTGCGCGAACCAGCCGGCGGGTCATGTCATCAGCGGCCGACTGGATAATATCTGCGAAGTGGAGAAGCTAGCCACAGCGAAGGGCCTCAGGTCTGTCCGACTCGACCTCCCCTTTGCCTTCCACTCAGCACAGGTGGAACCCATTCTCGCACCGTTCGAGACTGCGGCTTCGCAGGGCGTGGTGTATCGTTCTCCCCAAATCCCGGTCCTGTCCCCTCTGCTTTCCCGACCAGTTCAGGCGGGCGAGCACGGGGTGTTGGACGCATCGTACCTGGCCAAGGCTTTCCGGGCCAAGGTTGACTTTGCTGGAGCGGTGGAGGCTGCTAAGACAAGTACCAGCAGCATTGCTAACGAACGCACCGTGTGGCTCGAGATCGGCGTCCACCCTGCCTGCAGCGACATGGTGAAGGGTACGCTTGGATCCGACTGTACGACCCTGGCGACACTTCGCAGGGACGCCGATGCCTACAAGACGCTTGCTGCTGCGCTCGAGTCCTTATACCTCGCTGGGTTCAACATTGAGTGGAACGAATATCACAGAAACTTCCCGGCTGCCCGGAAGGTCGTGCAGCTCCCTCGCTACTCTTGGGACCTCAAGAAGTATTGGATACCATATCGCAACAACTTCTGTCTGGCGAAAGGCGAGGGATTGGTGCCTGCTACCGAGGCTGCAAACGCTCAACACAAACTCGAGGCAACCACGGCTGCGCCGCAGTATAAATATCTATCGCCGTCGGTGCAGAGGGTGTTGGAAGAACGCCACGGGGCGGATCGATCGTCGCTGCTCGTGGAGTCTGACATCTTTGACGATCGGCTACTACCAGTCTTACAGGGACACGTCGTCAACGGTGCTCACCTTGCTCCTTCAGTGAGTCCTTCCTACTACACTCAACATGTTGAAGAGTCCATTCAAAGTGATCCAATCACTAACATGGAGGTTTGCTTTTAGTCTCTATATGCCGACGTCGCCATCACTATGGCCCACTACATGCTGCAGGGCGCCGGCATGTCGACTGAGACGACGGGGATTGATGTAACCGATGTCAAGGTTGACGCTCCCTTGATTGCTCAGCCCGACGAGTCAACACATCTCTTCCGCGTGTCTGCGACGGCGGACTGGGGCGCCCGCTCCATCTCCATGTCGATCTACAGCGTGGACGGCAATGGCAAGCGAACAAGGTCCCACGCCACACTCGACGCCCGCATCTTCCCGGAACAACGATGGCTGGACGAGTGGCGGCGCAACACACATTTGATCCTGTCCCGCATTGAGGCTTTGAACCAGGGCATCCACAGCGGCGAGAGCCACAAACTGAAGCGCGGCATGGTCTACAAGCTGTTTGGCGCCATCGTGGTGTACAGCAGCGACTACCAGGGCATGAAGGAGGTGGTCCTCGACAGCGAGCGGCTCGAGGCCGTGTCCACGGTCAACTTCCAGGTGGGCGATGGTGGCTTCGTGGTGAATCCGCGATGGATCGACAGCCTTGGCGGAATTGCCGGGTTTATCATGAACGGCAACGATGCCGTCGACAGCGAGAAGCAGGTGTTCATCAACCACGGCTGGGAAAGGCTGCGGATTGCCGAGAGGCTGGACGCGACCAAGACATACTACGCCTACAATCGCATGCAGTTGGTTGAGAAGACGCTCTACGCCGGTGACACGTACATTCTCCATGAAGGGCGGATAGTCGCCATATTCGAGGGCGTGAAGGTAGGTGTTACTTCAAGTTCCTACCACTTGAGGTTTCTCCGTGATGCGAAGTGGCTGACGTTAATGAACAACAGTTCCAGGGTGTCCCGCGTCGGGTTCTCGACCACGCTCTGCCCCCGCGCAAAGCAGTTGCCACGGTCCCGCCGGTCAATGCTCCTTCTCGAGCAACCGGTCTCTCTGAGATGCAGCCGCGCCAACCTCTTGTTGTCGAAAAAGAACCCAGAAAGCCTCGTACTCTAGAACCCTCAAGACCGGAACCCAAAGCCGAACGCCGCACGTCATCAGGGCTCTTCGACCATGTCTTATCCGTCATCTGCCAGGAAGTTGGCCTCTCCCCAACGGAGCTGAAGCCGGCAAGCGAATTCGCGGATTTCGGTCTCGACTCGCTGCTCTCGCTCACCATCACGGCCAGGATCCGCGATGAGCTGCAAAGGGACTTGCCCTCTTCGATATTCATCGAGTGCCCAACCGTCGCCAACCTACAGACTTGGTTGGACGATCAAGCTCCCGATTCGGGAAGCAGTGGAGTGCCGACACCACATTCCCGAACCCGTTCTCGGAGCGTCAGCAGTCGCACTAGCGATGAAACGCACATCACCGCTCCCACGCCTCGGGAAGACGGTTCCGTTAACTCTGGGAAGGTGGACTCGGACAGCCGAGAAGCGACGCTTTTAGTTCTCCGGCAGACCATCACAGACGAAACGGGTGTGCCTCTCCATGAACTAGCCCCCTCCACCTGCCTCGGCGACATCGGCGTGGATTCGCTGCTAGCATTGACCATCACCGCCCAACTCCGAGACCTTCTCGGTGACGCGGTGCCCTCCACCTTGTTCATGGAGAATGAAACACTTCAAGAGGTTGAGCGGGCGCTTACGAGCGTGCTGGGTCTGTCGGAGGAGACCAGCGGAAGCCTGCAAATGGAGTCCATTTTGTCCTCCCCTCCACATGCGACTTCCGTCTTGTTGTCGGGGAATGCACGCACCGCAGCTTCTCTCCTATTTTGGCTTCCCGACGGCTCCGGCTCTGCCACGTCCTATGCCGCCCTGGGCCCCTGCATTACCGACACCGTCGCCGTGTACGGCCTGAACTGCCCCTGGCGGAAGACAGCGGAGGAGATGACACGCCTCGGCGTCGACATGGCCATGCTTGCAGCCAAATATGTCGCCGAAATCCAGCGGCTCCTGGCTCAGCGCAACCAACACATCCCCGTCGCCATCGGCGGCTGGTCAGCGGGAGGGATCATCGCGGTCGAGGCGGCGCGGCAGTTGCGCGGCTCGCGCCAGAGCGTGGACAAGCTGGTTCTGCTCGACTCGCCGAACCCGATCGGGCTGCAGAACCCGCCGCAGCGCATGTACGACTTCTTCGACTCGATCGGCCTCTTCGGCGGCGGTCGCAACAAGATGCCCGACTGGCTGCGCGCACACTTCAGCGCCTTCATCAACATCCTTGACAAGTACGAGCCAACCCCGCTTGCCGACGCGCCGCCCACCCTGATTGTGTATGCGCGCGACGGAGTGTGCAAAGACCCCAACGGTCCGCGGCCCGAGATGCGCCCTGACGACCCCCGCGAGATGCTGTGGCTGCTGAATAACAGGACGGACTTTTCGGCCGACGGCTGGGCCAGCTTGCTTGGACGGGACAGGCTGACAATACGTGTGCTGGACGACGTCAATCATTTCAGTCTTATGGATCCTGGCCCGACCATGAAAAGGCTGGGCCAGGTTGTGGGCGACTTTCTTGGCTGAGCTATTGTGTCGTCCTAGTCACTCGGTGAGAGAAGTGAAACCAAGCTGGAAGGATGCGGAGTCCCCGCTGGATAGTACATGAAGGGACCAGTCTGCTACGACTTGTGGTGACGCCCTGCGATTTTGTCGTCTTCTTTCTTTTCTTGTTCGCTAGATTGCAACGATATGTTTCACATCCTAGTTCTGGATAAAGAATTTGATCCTAAATTCTCAGAAACTGAGTTTGTTTTGGCGCTTGAGAACACACCCCACCGCCGCCAGAGTGGCAGCCAGACAGGACTGGCTTCCCTATCACCCACCCATTCATGGTTTCACGTTTGGTCACTCTTATGGCTTGCGTTGGAAACGATTCTCCGCTTGACAAATGCAGTGTAGATCACTAATACGCATAGATCAGTAATCCGTATAGATTAGTAATACCCAATCAGTGATACTATGCTCTCTGTGCTCCCTGGAGCGTGATACAGTGATACGTAAGCAGCCAAGCGTACTATCTGGCGAAGCATCCGAAGCTCGGATTTGAAAAAGGTGGTGTTACGTTGTACAGGTAGGGGTGGAAGCGAAACTACAAATACCAGCGTGTGTGGCAAAGATGAACTTCAAGCATCGCATTCCTCATCAACAAGTTCTTCCCACGGTACCAGTCGTAGTGGTTAAGGAGTCCTCACCATGTCCACCCTTTTCAAACCACTCAAAGTCGGTGAAGCCCAGCTGGGCCATCGCGTCGCCATGGCGCCGTTGACTCGTTTTCGAAGCGACGACAATTGGCTCCCGCTGCTGCCGATGGTAAAAGGTACTTAGAAGAACCTCAACCGCGCTGTCTCCATTTAACGTCCGGCTAACCAGGGGTCCAGAGTACTATGAGCAGCGAGCTAGCGTCCCTGGAACGCTCATTCTGTCTGAAGGGATGTTTCCCTCGGCTGCTGCCTCGGGCGGTACCACCAACGCCCCCGGAATCTGGTCCACGGAACAGGTTGAGGCCTGGCGCAATATCACCGACGCCGTCCACGCCAAGGGATGCTTCATCTGGTGTCAGCTGTGGCATCCGGGCCGTGCTGGGAGCGAGAGATACAGTGGCCCAGCCGCCACGCAAAGCACGCCCGAGGTCATCACTAGGACGGTATCATCCAGTGCCGTACCCATCGGTCCCAATTCACAAGTACCCGAGGAGATGTCCGAGAACGAGATCTGGGACACGGTCGCCCAATATGCCGCAGCCGCCAGGAACGCGATTGCCGCGGGGTTCGACGGCGTCGAGGTCCATAGCGCCAACGGGTACTTGCCGGACCAGTTTCTGCAAGACACATGCAACAAACGCACGGATGCGTGGGGCGGTTCCGTCGAGAATCGGGCGCGTTTCCCCATTGAGGTCGTCAAGGCGGTAGCTGCCGCGATCGGTGCTAGTCGAACCGGTATCCGCTTAAGCCCTTACAGTGACTTTGGCGGCATGTTGATGGATGATCCGGACCCGACCTTTCGTTATCTCGTGAGTCAGCTGCGTCCGTTGGGCCTGGGATATCTACATCTGATCGAGGCACGCATTAGCGGAAACATCGAGTCAGCGTGTGGAGGCCAGCGGAGCGTCGACTGGCTAGTCAGACTGTGGGAAAATGCCAGTCCCGTGCTGCTTGCTGGCGGCTTCACGCCCGAGAGCGCGAGGAAGGCAGTCGACCAGATATATGCCGGGTACGACGTCGTCATTGCTTTTGGGCGGGCCTTCATCTCGAACCCTGACCTCGTATTCCGCATTAAGAAGGCTATCGAGCTGGTAAAGCACGATCGCAGCGTGTTTTACACGCCCAAGCTGGCCAAAGGGTACATAGATTATCCGTTCAGCCTGCAGTTTGAGTCGCAGCTGGTCAGCCATGCTATATAACGGGGTCGACGGGCAATAGAGCGGGCGGCAACGCGTATGTATTGTACAAAGGATAAGCGAGCCTGGGAGTGTGGCGGCTACAACGATTAGACAAGACTAGCTAATGAAAATGATACCTCAGCTGCGTTCAACATGATGTAAAGAATATGCTATCGCAAGTCTCGTTGATGGCACTACCCAGGCACGTCTTTATATCGAGAGCAGACACCGAGAACTATCCTTGTCCATCTACATTAAGCTTAGGTCAATCAGGAAGGTATTGCGCAAAGTGATTCTCCGCGTATAGATAGACACTATACCGTATCAAAGCGACCCTTAATAACCCCCGTTAATAGGATCTCCCTAACTAGAATGTGACGGCAAATATCAGGACGGGTAATGGCCACCCCTAGAGACTATGGATCCCACATATAATGCTCGTGCATGGTTCGGTCGCCAATGTTGGAAGAAATGACGGCGACCTCGTGGCCGTCCTTGGTGGAGGTGTTGGATCGCTGCATCTCTTGCTCATTGCCGATATAATGCTTAGCGGATGCCTGCACGCCTATTTCCTATATACGGCCGCAGTCAAACCGGCCGGGAAGACGGTAGCCAAATCGGCAATCCTTACTAGGCTAAGCATTAGCATCAAAACTCATCTTGATAGAACCATAAACAAATGACACTCACCGGACACTGGGCCGTCAGCCAGACATAACCCCTGGAATCCGATCTCCGGGATTGGGCGGATGTTTCCATTGCAGGATAGCCGATAGGCCATGTACGTAGCCTGTCGTCAAGGCGACTTTCTGCGTCAGGTTGAGACGAGTTACAGCCTCCTGGGCCTTCCGGTATGCCCCTACCTAGCCATATCCGTTACTCTCGGCCGATTTATCTGTCAACATCCGAGCCTTTAAGCGGTAGAACTCTATAGGTGACTACTCACGGGTGGGAAACACTAGCAGCGTCTTAAAATGTTCGGCTCCATCGGCGAGGGCGGCGGTGGCCAGGAGTATCGCCAACGTAGCGAGATGTTTGGTGACGTTGACCATGTCGTTCCAGAGGGCTTGGCACACCAATAAAAGGATATGGCATCCCCATATTTAGTAATGAGTTGCGTCGATATGCTACTGTCTTGCTGCTTTAGTAGCCGGAAAACAGGATGATCGGTCGCCTGATGTCGTATCGGATATAGACATTCGGACATATTCTCGGCGGGCTCTGCTGTTCCAGGACCATAATGTCCTTAGAGCTCCAGCCTATTAGTGGCTATAAGAGTAAACGGATGGAGTCGCTAGGATGGCATGTTCTGGCATTATAGGTACTATGTAAACAGGCCCGATAGAGTTATAAACTCAAGAGACTGGAGGTGCTTAGTAGAAACCAGGGGTGCCCGAGTCAGAAGACGCTTCCCTCGATACGGATACTTGTATATATGCCCTGGCACCCTTAAACGAGCAGCAAGGCTAGGCGAGCTAGTTTCGCGAGAATCTATGCAGGTGCCGTAACCCCTGACTCGTGCCTAAAGTTATTGCCCCACGTAGAACTAATAAGCTCTACTCTGTCCGCCCGGCAAGTTCCGCTAGCCTGTAAAAAGTGTGGACAGGCGCTGTCTCGTTTAAGTTTCCAGATGTTCCCGAACTCATTTTGCCATTTTGTTCGTTTCTCGTTTGTGTCACCCTAAACGCATCTCGTTCTTCGAAAGGCCGCTTCGCATTGATTCGCCGAACGCTTTCTGCAAAACGCCTGGACAATCCAAAATGAATGGATCCACAGCTTCCCAGTCGCCTGAAGCAATCTCTCGCGGCCTACATGGGCCCCAGCGACGCCGTCCCCATCGGAAGACAAAGACCGGCTGCACCGAGTGCCGCCGACGGCGCGTCAAGGTGACTTTGAGAATATCGATACTCCCAGCGCTATGCTGATGTTGCCAAGTGCGATGAGCAAAAGCCGAGTTGCCGGGCCTGCGTGCGCCGTGCGGTCCCATGCAAATATACAACAGAATACCGAATTATCAAGGATGTCGCGACGGATGTGTCCCTAGAACTGCCGCTGGCGCCTGATACTCTGGCATCGCCGCTACCAAATGGGCCATCTCCACCCCTTTCGTCCTTGGCACCGCATGGATCGCCTGTCCGTCCTCCCCAGGAGATCTCGGCCCTTTCAGATGGGCCATGTTGCCCCACAGCATGCGCCTTCATCATCGACGACCTGGTTCTTCTTCACCAGTGGACATGGTCCACTAGCCTCAGCATCTGCCGCGAGCCCAGCTGCGCTGACATCTGGCAACGCCTGTTTCCAGAGGTAGGATTGCGACATCCTTTCGTGTTCCACGCCATCCTGAGCGTGGCTGCCCTTCATCTCGTGCACAGCCATGGGACGGGAGATGGCCCATATGTCGCCAGGGCTGCCGAGCATCACAACGAGGGGCTCCGAGGCTTCCGCCAGTCGCTGGCCAGCATCACCGAGGCGAACAGCGAGGCCCTGTTTGTCTGGTCTCTGTTAAACATGATTTACGTGTTCGGTGTGTCTAGGCGACGCGGCGTGGACACCGACTGCAGCCTTGCCCGCCATTCGCACAAGGACTTGGTTCTCGGCATCGAATGGATTCCCATGATCCGCGGCATCGAAGCGGTGCTGCACCCGACCTTCAACTACCTGCTGTTTGGTCGCATGAAGCGCATCTTGAGCTTAGGGAACTGGGACGATCTGGAGCCAGGCCCGGCCGCCGCGTACCAGGGCCCCGATGGCTATCTTTGCTGCACGCGAGAGACGTGGAAGAACAGCAACGATGCAGAGACATACGACCAAGCCCTTCGGATCCTCCGTAAATGTCGAATGTTTATCCAGCAGTTTGAAACGATGGATGCAGCCACTTTGGCCGAATGGGGCTACAACCGCGCATGGTCTGGGCCCCTGATGTTCATTCACTTTGCGCCCCAGTCCTATTTTACCTTGCTACACCAGAGACAGCCTCCCGCACTGGTCTTGTTTGCTTACTTCGGTGCCCTACTGCACGGCATCCGAGATCACTGGTTTATGGAAGGCTTAGGAAAGGAGATTGTAGAAGTTGTTGCCCACCTGCTTGGGTCTTATTGGAGGCCATGGATCTCCTGGCCAATCGAGTATGTTGGGCTTGACTGATTTGAACGAAGGTTCATAGTCAAGAAAGAACAAGAGAGAGAGAAAAGCAATGGGATAACCCAAAATACTGATAGACAAGGTAAACTTTCTGATCCCAGCCAATCTCCAAAAAACGCCGTGCCCCTTCTAGAAGATCCCAACCGACATACTTCCATACATGCCAGGCTCTGCCTAAAATCCGCCCCCCAGCCTGTTACAAAGGATAGGTAACTTCGCTCATCAAGAATCGGAATCCAGGCGCGTATCGTAGCGGTTGTCAGGGAGGATTCCCATCTTCCTGTCCAACAAGGTTAGCCATTTTATGCTGAGCGGGCCGGGATCGGAGGCAATTCAGGAGTAAGAGCGCTGTCGCTTGCGTTAAAAGAAGACTTCAGCGGCTTCCGAGACGGTTGAAAAGGGATAAAAAGAGAGCGAGTTTGACATACCACTCCCGATCTTCCCGGACAAGGAGCTCTGCCACTTCGGATGGATGAATGTAGTTGAAGAGCACCATAACCAGGAACATAAGCACCGCATCGAAGACGTAGAGGTACGCCTCGTGGCTGAGAAGGTATCCGTCGAAGCCTTGCAGATACTCAATGGCGCGGAATACTGAGCGGACCATAATGAGCATACTTCCCACGCATAGGGCAAACATCTGGCGCCGCCAGATCGACGAGTGCGTCTGTGACTGGGAGGTTGGCGCCCGCCGGATGGAGAGGATAAAGGCCACGGCGACGACCATGAAGACGCCGAAGAAGACGAGCTGCACAAACAGGCCCACGATGATGACAGTTGCTCCGTTGTTAAGGGCTTCAAGAGTCCTGCCAACACTGTCAGCTGCAACATTCCCGAGCTTATTAAGGCATATCCGTCGGTGCTTTTCCATACCCAGTGGCCTGATATCCGCCGCCTGTCAAGACACATGATTAGCGCGGTTCTTGCCGATGGATTTATACAATATGTACTCACCCCCTGCTTGCAAAAAGAATGACAGCACATCCCCAGTGACAAATATCTTGGTCAACCACTTCTTCTTGATCAATGCCCGGGACTCGCCATGCAAGAGCAGTATGATCCGGCCGAGCTGCATGTAGATGGTGGCAGCGAACAGCGCCGGTGCGACAAGAAGCAGAATCGCCTGGATGATGTATGGACCCAGCGTCCAGTTGGGGCTTTCGGCGCCCGACTTCGCACGAGCGGCGTACCCGACGAACTCGACTGCAATGAGTTAATTGGTTAGCATGTCTTTGGGTCGTGATCGGTGTCCTCAGGATGGAAGGTGGGTTCCCTACAGATACCGCCAATAGCCAACGGCAGCATGAACCAACATCGGGCCCGAAACAGCTGCCAGAAATGCAGGGCCGTGGTGCCGAGAAACAGTAGAAGCACGACGACGGCGCCCGCGATGCTAGGGTCATAGTGGTAAAGCTTGAAAGGGTTTACCGGCGGGGCGGCAGCATCTTCTCTGATAGGGAGGTACATTGGTGCGGTAACGAGGCGACGGGCCTGGCGGACGTGGCGCGAAGGGGTTGATGGGATGAGTCGACAGGAGCGGGATCACTGTGCAGTTCAAGGCCAACGAGCGAGTGTAAAAAGGAAGATCAAGAAACAAATACCGAGAATCTTGGATGACGGGCAACCCGCATTACGCGTATCTATTGCGGATGACTTGCTGTCTAGCGCAAGTATACCAGGTAGTCGCCATGCTTCTTGGGGGTGGATTAATTGACCAGAATGTTTAAAGCATGCTGCCACTCTACCCGACTATTTCTCATTATATTCAGGGGCAGTGCGGTCCATCCCGTCGTCGGTTCTGCGAACCCGAGGCTATGCAGTATGCATTTCTTGGCCATGGTCAAGCCAACGGATCCGTGTCCGGCGAACATGGCATATTGCATGCGAAACCAAAACAGCGGGCCAGAAAGCCGAATGAATGAATCAGGCTGATATGCGGAGATGGATGGAGCCAGAATTTGAGGCTTAGTGTGAGGGCAAGGTTCGTTTAGAGTTCGTTCAGCTTCGCACCACAAACGAGATTTTATGGTATGAATCGTGAGCGAGGTGTGGATCGCATATGAACGAAGGCCCCACTAAGGTACCTTAGATGCCTGTCGGCACTTCACGGATTACGGATCGGTACTCCGGCCATTGCGTACACTTCAGCCGTTCTTCTTAACACATGGAATCTGCTCGACACTAGATGATCGCCCGGGGAGACAAGTTACAGGTTAAGGGACCCAACGAGATGTGACCGAGCACGAGGAATTGACGAAATGTAATTATCTCTCAGAACTTTTCAGCAGTGGAGCTGTATAGCCGCATGTATGAAACATGTCCAGGGCACTCCATGATTGTCACTCTGACTTGTGGCAGGTTCGTGTAGGTATGTCCCTACCGAAAACTCCCTAGGACCTAGAAGTCAGTCGTTTGCTGGACTAGTCTTCATATCTTTATCTCTCGCATCCTTTCTCTTCTTGCAATCACTTTCGTCCCTACACTACCTTAGATTACCATCTGCTTTCGACGCAGTGCATCGAATCGCGTCTAACTCGTCCCATCTGCCCTTTTGACCGACAAGAGTACGTCTTCTCTTCCTCGAATGATTTACTGCCGCCATGGCAGACAAGCGGCGCACCATACGATACGAGCTGCCCGGTGAGAGCGTCCAGTACGAGTTGCCAGCTGAACCCGTCGAGGTTCCTGTAGCGGGCATGCCCTCCTGGGCCGCCGATGACAGTTCTGAGACGCGCTCCGAAAAGGGAGGAGATGGCGTCGACCTATGTCAACAGGACAGTTATGTCTACGAGCTCATGGGAAGTAGCGTGACAGTTGGCGGTAGGTCTTGCAGCGAGCGCTCGTAGTGACCCCTTGAAGTGAATCAGCTTACCAAACAAACACATGTGTTGAGCAGGCGATGGGCGGGTCGAAATTGATTGCGAGTCCAAACTTGCAAGAGCCCTCAGCCTCATGTACAGGCAGAAAACAGGGCTTGAAATGGAACAGACCGTCGAGGAACCCGAGCCGGAATATGAGCCTGCACCTCCACCATACGAGGAAGCCACTGGACATCGACCGGAGCATCCAAGGCTCAACGTCGTGATTCAAGTCGTTGGCAGCCGAGGGGATGTCCAACCTTTCGTTGCCCTTGGAAACGAGATTCAGAGGCTGGGTTTCCGAGTCCGTCTCGCTACTCACGATGTGTTCGAGAACTTTGTCCGGGATTCTGGTCTCGAGTTCTATTCGGTCGGCGGCGATCCCGCCGCACTGATGGCGTACATGGTTAAGAACCCCGGCCTCATCCCAAGCTTCCAGAGTCTGCATGCAGGTGAGATCCAGCAAAAACGTGACATGGTGGAGGAGATGCTCGAAGGGTTTTGGGCTTCTTGTTTCCGCCCAGACACCATCACCGGAGCACCGTTCGTGGCCGACGCCATTATCGCCAACCCGCCTGCCTTTGCACATGTACACTGCGCCGAGGCCCTCGGAATCCCGGTACACATCATGTTCACCATGCCCTGGACAAGCACAAGCGCATTTCCGCACCCACTGGCGAATCTCAACAACAGCAGGGGCAATCAGCCGATGGCCAACTACGCGTCTTATGCAATAGTCGAGCATCTGACATGGCAGGGGTAGGCTTGAGCTCCTTGACGACGTTGGACGAACGTGGACTAATAATCATGTCCACTATATAGCTTAGGCCCTATCATCAACAAATGGCGGCGGTCACTCGGTCTGGAGAACGTGGCCATGTTTGACGGCCCGTTGCTGACAGAGAGGCTTCTCATCCCTCACACATACTGCTGGTCCCCTGCCCTCGTTCCCAAGCCCGCGGATTGGGGCGCTCATATTGGTAAGAGCTTAACCGAACACTGAGGATCTGGTTGCGGCCGTAACAGCTAACACCTGTACTCACAGATGTCTGTGGGTTCTTCTTCCGCAACCCACCCTCGTACTCGCCTCCTGAAGATCTCACGTGTTTTCTTTCTGCTGGCCCGAAGCCTGTCTATATTGGATTCGGAAGCATCGTGCTTGACGACCCCCAAGGCGCCATTCAAATCATTCTGGATGCTATCAAAGTAGCAGGCGTTCGGGCCATCATCTCCAAGGGATGGAGCCACTTGGCGGGGCCGGTGAGCGAACACGTATACTGGATCGGAGACTGCCCTCACGAGTGGCTCTTCACTCATGTCGCAGCCGTTGTCCACCATGGTGGCGCGGGCACCACAGCCTGCGGCCTGGGAAACGGAGTACCTACCATGATCGTACCCTTTTTTGGGGAGTAAGTCCTCACGTTGATGTAGAAGCCCTAGGCCCCTCTGACTTGATACAGCCAACCCTTCTGGGGAGAGATGGTCGCCAACTCCGGTGCGGGTCCGAAGCCGGTTCCCTTCAGGCAACTCACCGCGCAGAAGCTGGCCGATGGCATCGCATACTGTCTGACTTCCCAAGCAAAGTCGGCAGCCCAGTATATCGGCCAGCAGATGAAGTCGGAGCAGGGCGTCCGAACCGCTGCGCAGTCATGGCTCCGTCAGTTGCCTATTGCACAGCGTTTGCGATGTGACTTGCTGCCGAGCCAGCCTGCAGCATGGGTTTACAGTAAGGGAAAGAAGCCCGTCAAGATATCCAAAATGGCAGTAGAAGAGCTCTTGTCTCGCAAAGCCGTCAACCCGAAACGTCTAGAGCTGTAAGATCACATTAGAACCTCTAAATATTCAACCATCGCTGACATTCAAGCTTCCAGCTACCGCACGAAACCACTGTCCATTCAAGTGACCCGGTGGGACCCGATATCCGGCGGCGCCTCCGCCGTCATGGCGACGGCAGTCGACATGACCGACTCCATCACCGGCATGGTGACCAAGCCGGTGGACGAGTATCGACACGAACAACGGCGCCGCGAGCGACAGCGAAAGAAGGATCAGTCCACACAAAATAGTCGCCATGAGCCCCCCCCGAGAAGCCGTAGCTCCAGCCTCACCAGCCCCTCCCAGACCTCCGTGTCCGGTTCCGCTGACGACCTCGGAAAGCCAAAACAACGGTCCATAGCCGGCACGGCCGCGTTGGCGTCGGTCAAGAGCATTGGCATGATCGGGCCGATCGCCGCTAAGGGGATGCTTGTCGACTTCCCGTTGGCCATCACAGAGGGCCTGAAGGCCGTGCCGCAGCACTTGGGAACCAAGACCCGGCACCATGGCCCAGTCACCGACGCGAAGAGCGGCGCAGCGGTCGCTGGCCAGACGTTTGCGTGGGGATTTGTCGACGGCCTGAGCGATCTGGTCATGGAGCCTATCCGCGGCGCCAGCAACGGGGGCGGCGCGGTGGGCGCCGTCAAGGGCGTCGGCAAGGGAGCGGTCAGTCTTGTCGCGAAAAGCGGCGCTGGTATGTTTGGCCTGTTTGCTTATCCCACCGCCGGGATTGCAAAAAGCATTCGGACGGCAGTCCATGGCAGGACGAGGGAGCTAGTAGCTAGGGCGAAGCATGCCGAGGGACAGTGGATATTAGAGAGGAGTAGCTTGCCGACGGAGGTTACCTGGGAGGATTTAGTTGCTAGATTCCAGGGGCTACAGAAGGGCAAGTAATTAATAGTTATAAGAGAAGAAGCCATTATAACCATCCTCTCTTGCTCGGTTCTAATTCTAAATAATTGCTAGCTATAGTATCTAGAGTGCTATCGTACATGATAAGCGAGTGACCCAGACAAGCGAATGACCCACTCTCCACTACCCTACACACATTATCCTCAATTACAAAACAACAGAACTATCAACCAACTACAATTACATCAGAAACGGCTGAATCAGATGCTTCTGCAACCTCCTGACAAGTGCGGCATTATGACCAGGCTTGCCGCATACACCACAGCACCGAACCTTCGTACGAGCCCCCCCTGCACCACCACCATCCGGCTGCATTTCTTATGCCACCTCCCCAACCACAGCCTTTTGGTCTAGTAGATCCTTTGCATCTTCTACTGCAAGTGATCCTCCAAGCTATATACGCGTTCTTTTGGCTCTTCGGTGCTTGCTTAGTGCCTCGTTGGCCTTGCGGAGCGAAGCATTCTCTGCCTGCAGGAGAGCCACCTGGTGCATTACAGCCATTGTACTCTTTGTCAGCTGGTCCACAGCAGCCAACATCGAAGTCGGGGAGCTATTTTGGTGGGTGGCAATGCGAGTCTTGATGAGCGTTGACTGTGAGTTGGCTTCTCGGGGGTTGTGTGGTGTCTGGAAGATCTAAGATTGTACAGTGCCCGGCCGTGAGGTTGGGGGTGTTGGTGTACGAAGCTTGATATCTAGCTTTGAAAGTACCCTCTCTGGATCGTACGGTATAAGGCCAGCCCCTGCAAAACCGCCCTATATATTCCTCTTGGTGATAGAGGCAAAGAAGGCCGCGCGAAAGGTATAAAGGAACTCGAGCTTGCTTATGTGGTTGATATACGCGCGTATTAAGTCCTTGATCTGGCGACCGTACGCCTGCTTCAACGGCCTAAAGCAGCTAACATCAAGTGGCTGGAGGATATAGGAGGAATATGGAGGTATATAGAGCGTGATAATGTTGTTCTGCTGGCAGTAGAGCTCGAACTCGGTTGAGTCGTGGCTTTTATAGCCATCGAGGATCAATAACTGGTATTTGCCCTTTGTCCGAGGCGCTGTATGGTAGTCGAAGTGCTTGATCCAATCAAGGCCTACTATATTGGTAGTCCAGCCATTCTCGGTGGTTGTAATGCGCCAGTCAGCAGGGAGGTTGCATTCTATATACCAGTTGGTAAGGTGGTACTACGCTGCTAAGATGTCACGAATTAAGCCAACAGGACAGGTGCAGGTGGGACAACCCGACGAGTGGCGCAGGGCGCACCGGAACCAATCATTTAGGACCAATAAGAAGGAGCTCTAAGGTGCTCTAGAGAGCAGACGAGAGCTTCAGGAGCTAAGCCAATCAACGCGAGGAAATGACAGCTCTCGATGGAGTCAACAGAGCACCGAGCTCTAGGGAGCTCTATAGAGCATATAAGAGCACCCAAAGATAGCCAGTATATAGTCACTCGTTCTAGAGGACTCTAGGAGTTCTCCAGTAAGCAATACAAGCAATAGCCTCTACCTATTGTGCAGACATTGCGGCTAGCATTATTATAAACCTTTTGGCTTCACCGAGACCTACAGTCCGACCAGCAGTACCTTCGACCGGCGAACCCTTTCAGAGGCAGGACTGCCTGTGGTTTCGTCATACATTGCTTACTCCCTTTGACTCTATTACGGTTTAGATCGAAGGTAATATCGACTATTATAGCGCCTTAGACATCTAGCACCCTAGGATCCCAGGGCCAGACTGCGACCATGCAACAGATATAGCAGGTTATCGAAACCCTTAATATATATATATATTCTCCTACTCCGCTATGCCTAGCTATTTACAAGGCGCGCCGGACCCTCTACTGCTATGTACAAAGGAAAAACCGTACCATTCAGGCCGGGTAAAAACCTTCGTCGGAAGTAATAGGAAAGACATGGTTTCAGTGATACACGCTGCTGCAAGTAAGGAAAAAGGCCTTGGGAAGGCCTTGGGCCAACGGCTAGTAGTGTGCTAGCCCGGCTAAGCCGTGGCCACGGGTGTGGCTAGCCGGGCTCTCTAGCTTCCAGTTCCTCATCGAGGTTCCGAGCGAGCCTATATTCCCCTAGCCGGCCCGAGTCCATTAGCCAACCCAGTACCTTCTTCAGAAGTCTTCGGTTCCGGTAGCCTAGGCCCTGTAGAACAAGGCTAAGGTCCCGGTGGGTGCGTATTAGTTGCCTAGGACAAGTTCTTGGTATAGGTGGTATAGAGCACCAAATCACAAGATGCTCTACTGTCTCTCTGGCTTCCCCGCATTCGCAATAGGGGGTAGGCTGGTTACAGGCCTTTTGTTTGAAAAGGAAGTCCCGTAGGCCTATAGCCCCTGTACGAGCCTGTACTAGTAGGGAGCTCTTAGCCTTTGTAAGGCCTTGGTGTTTCTATAGGCTCTGGTTCGTGAAGAGGACTGTTGGTAGGCCTTCGTCGGCTAGCCTAGTTGGCTGTCCTTGGACTTGGGTATTCCACCTAGCTTCCCAGGCTCTTAATAGTGCCCAGTCTTCCTGGGTCTTAGCCAATGGTGGGCCCAAGGCCTTAGCTTGGGTATTCCATTCGGCCACTGTAGCCGAGGCCTTTTCAGCATCTGTTGGCTTTTCTAGGCTCCAGGGCCGGCGCCGTAGCGACCGGAACCTTCGTTGGAGCCTATTGCAGGCCCCTTGGATGATTTCCTTTGGTCGGCGCCTCGGGGCCTCTGGGCCTAGCCCGGCCTGTAGGGTAGGCTTGTTGAGTTGGTCTTCGAAGTCGGCCAGCCTCTTGTTAAGATAAAGGTCTAGGGGAGGGATCCAAGTTTCCGTCTCGAGATTCCGTATAGAGGTAGCCTTATAGGCTCCGGCTACGATGCGTAGGCTTCGGTTCTGGGCCTTTGCTAGGTCTCTAGCTAGGCCTTGTGGTGAGCCGTTGAGTGTTGTAGGCTTGTGGAAGCTGGATGCCCCATAGGCTATTGCACTGCGAATGCACTTAGTGTAGACCTCTCTGGCCCTGATTAGCCCCGGGCCCCAGGTCTTGGCTGCTATCCTTGATAGAGCAAAGTCTTGGGTTCTTAGCTTGGTAGCTATGCTAGCTCCGTGGGCCTTCCAAGAAAGCCTCCAGTCAAGCCAGACCCCTAGGAACCGGGCTGAAGCCGTTGGTTTAACTATAGTATAGTCATAAGGGTGGCCGGGTTTGGCTAGTTGTAGTGGTTCGGACCACTGTTTTCGGCCTTTGTTGAAGTGGATCAGCTCTGACTT